>NC_143549.1:78236250-79690625 GCF_054136105.1 Typopeltis vanoorti
TGTCCATCAAAGATAATACCATTGTTGTCAACCCAACTCTGGATCCTAGTTCTCACAAGCTTCTCCAACAACTTAACCACAACACCCGACACACACAGATAGGCCTATAGTTTGATGCTTGAGTTCGATCACCTCCTTTATGAAGTGGAACAATCTTTCCCTTCTTCCACTCCTTAGACACTTGACCAAGTGCAAGACTCGTATTAAAAAAATATGTCGAGGCAGGTGTCAGCTTCCTGGCACATTCCTTCAGAATACGCAGTGATATATTATCAAGTCCTACAGCCTTATTTACATCTAGTTTACTCAACTCCAAACACCTCTTACTCACTTACAGTCAGTCTCTCCTCCCCATCATCGAATGCTCTCAATCTCTCCATGAAGTCACATTCACAAGATTGAAAGATCTTTATGAACTGTTCATTAAGTATCTCCACCAGACATTCTGCAACAGCTATCTTTATACCATTTTCTCCAATCAATGTCATCCTTCCATAATCATTCTTTCTTTTGCTAGCTACATATCGAAAGAACTCCTTAGGATTATTTTTGGCTTTATTAGCTAACTGCTGTTCATACCTCTCTTTGGCTACTCTTATCAACCAAGTCACCCTCCTTGCCTGGTCTTTGTAGACCTCATGAAGTTGGTTATTTCCACTTCTCTTATGCTGCCTCCACAATGCCCTTTTTCTCTGTATCGCATGCTTTATCTCTTTATTCATTCTTCTCTTCATTCCATGCTACACGCAGCGCAAGCTGTCTCCTGAGCTCTTCATAATCACCCCCCCCCTTGTACTTTTCTCACAGGGGTCCTCACACTGCTGGCAACCACCAGGTAATCACCTCATGGTCACCCTCACCAATTGGTGGATGATTTGACACCTCATTTATAATTACATCCTCTGATGAGATGACCAAATCCAAGACTCTTCAACCTACCCTCGTGTGCCCTCTGTTACATACTGTCTGAGGTAGTTATCCCACAAAAACTCAAGAAACTCATTTTCTTTACTTCAAGTTGCTATCTCATCATTCCAGTCTATATTAGCCATAATTAAAATCACCCATAATGATCACTCTTTTCTTATTTGCTTGGCTAATTTGACTATACATTTCACTATCACCACCATCCACATTACCTGGTCTATAACAACATCCCACCAAATATTTGATTCCATTCACCTCTATCTCACACCATACTGCCTCAAAACCACTGGCACTATTTCCGTCTTGCATCTCTACTTTGTATGGACATAACTCTTTCTCTATCATCAATAGCATTCCCCCTCCCTTTTTACCCCTTCTATCCTCACGAAACACATCGTACCCTTCCATCTCTATTCCTATCAGAATGTCATCCTCTTCCAACATTCATCTGGAACTTCTAGTTCTCCATCATTAATTTTATCTATTACATCTCACTACTTTTGTTTTCCTTACTAACTGAGTCACTCTCCTGGCTTGTTCTTTATATTCTTCATGTGACTGATTACCATTATTTCATTTCACACTTCCTCCAAAGGGCTTTCTCTTTCCAGATTTCATGCTTAAGTTCTACATTCATCCATTTTGCACCAACCTTATTCAGTCTTTTGGCCTTTGGGATACATTTGTACACTGATGCTGCTATGCATTTCTTTGTAAGTTCCCATGCAGCATTTATTTCCTTACTGCTCAACTCCTCATTCCCTGTTATAGCTCAAAGTTATCTCTCCTAAGCTTGTCATAATCACCAGCCTTATAATTCCACATATATCCTTTCCTCACAAAGGCCTGCATATGACTAGCCACAACACAGGTAATTACTTCATGATCACTTTCACCAACTGGAGGAAAATGTGAAACCTCTCTAACAACAGGGGCGTGCCGGCCATATGTGCAACGTGTGCGGTGCACACAGGCGCCAGAATAGTAAATGCGCCAAAGAGGAGGAAATACTTAAAAAAACGTTTTTTTAAAATGATTTTTTTTATTGGAAGGGGGGGGGGGTGCCAATTAAAGTTTTGCACACAGGCACCGGACACTACTGGCGCACCCCTGTCTAACAATTACATCCTCTGATGAAATGATGATATCTAGAACTCTTGATCCTCGAGTGCCTTTCTTTACATGCTGCTTGAGATAGTTATCTCTCAAGAACTTGAGAAATTCACTTTCCTTATTCCCAAATGCTATCTCTTCATTTCAATCTATACTGCCATAATTAAAATCACCCATTTTAATTAATCACCCATTTTAAAATCACCCATTTTAATAATAATTACCCTCCCTTTGTTCACTAATCCAAGTTGTTTATACATTTCTTCATCACCACCTTCCCAGGCCTATAGCAACATCCAACTAAATATGTCTTCCTCTCAACCTCCACGTTACACCACACTGCTTCATAACCATTGCCACTATTTCCCCTTTTCATGTCTACCTTATGTGGACTTAATTCCCCTGCTATCATCAGCAGCACCCCCCCCCTCCCTTCCTGCCCTTTCTATCCTCACGAAAAATACTGTACCCTTCCATTTCTATTACGATATCATCTTCATTCAACCATGTTTCACTTATTCCAATGATTTGGGGAGGAATAAACTCAATCACTGAAAAACCATTTCATCCCCTTTATTTCTGATACTTCTGGCATTTGTAAATAAACACAAAAGTTCATTAAGTTAAGGAGATAAAAATCCCGTCAGCCAGTAAGCGAAACTAAGATCGAAAACTACGATCTGAACGTTTCATGCCGACGAACTGTTGGAAGATCCAAGTGTAAGTGACCACTTGGTAGTGCCACACCATGGCAACTCATTGCAAAGGTGGAGCAAACTCCCTCACTATTCTTGATATTTTCTCATAATGTAAAAACACACAGCTCCTAGGAGAAAATAGTACTGTTTTACATTATGAGGAGAGGTTACTACCCATACCAGTTTCAATCTTTTTTTGAGATCTCATCAGTGAGTAGCTAGACCTAGAACTAGAATATCAGAGTGTAAGTGAATAGAACTTACATACTTTTGCTATACGATTGCCAGAAAGGCGTGTCACTATATTATATTATAACATATTAAAACTAAGATGAAAAGCCAAACGGCTATTTTTTTCTGGCGAGGTTGATAAGTTAAGGGGATAAAAATCCCTTATTGTTTTTCAGCCAGTAAGCGAAACTAAGATCGAAAACTACGATCTGAATGTTTCATGCCGATGAACTGTCGGCGGATCCAAGCATAAGTGACCACTTGGTAGTGCCACACCACGGCAACTCGTTGCAAAGGTGGAGCAAGATCCCTCACTATTCTTGATATTTTCTCATAATGTAAAAACACACAACTCACTGATGAGACCTCAAAAAAAAAAACCGGTATGGGTAGTGACCTCTCCTCATAATGTAAAACAGTACTACATCTCCTAGGAGCTATGTGTTTTTACATTATGAGAAAATATCAAGAATAGTGAGGGAGCTTGCTCCACCTTTGCAACGAGTTGCCGTGGTGTGACACTACCAAGTGGTCACTTACGCTTGGATCCGCCGACAGTTCGTCGGCATGAAATGTTCAGATCATAGTTTTCACTTACTGGCTGAAAAACAACAAGGGATTTTTATCCCCTTAACTTATCAACCTCACCAGAAAAAAATAGCCATTTGGCTTCTCATCTGACAACAGTTCATTTTTAGGTCTATAGCCAGTCCTATCCATGCCATATGTTGGTTGCGATTTCCCCACTACACCTGCCAAATCACTTTTATCACTGCTTACCGCATATACCTCCTCAGTCTCCACTTCTCCACCCACATTTTAATATACTCCATCTTCATACGCACATTCATTGCCACTTTCAACATTCATTTGATCCTTTCATTCCTAGATTTTGCTTTTGTCTCTTGAGAAACAGCTGTTCTTTTGTAATAAGATTTCCACTAGTCTTTAAAGTTCAATACATCTTTGGTTGTCACTTGTTTTACCAGAATTTTCCAGACACACCACTCTGTATAATGTGGCCAGCAGCTTTATGAACTGTGTAGATTCTGTCATGTTTTTGAAGATGATAGTAAAATCACAGTCACAGGGTAAAAAGCTATGGCCCCTGACACAAAAATAATAAACAAATTAAACAAAACATGAACCATGATAACCTTGAAATAAACTCATTATCCTGTACACTCAGGGAGTATATATATATATATATATATATATATATATATATATATTTGGAATATGATGAGACCAGAGGTGACTGACTAAGGCAGTATGAATGTTGAATATGAGGAAAGGTTGAGAAGATGCAATTTACAGATTCTAGTGAATAGGAGAAAGAGGGGGCTGATATGACAGAAACCTACAAGTTAGTAAGGGGATTGTTATAGGATCAATGTTGAAGAAGTTTTACAGAAAACAATGGGAGATCAGAGAAAAACCAGAGGTCATCCCTGGATGCTATATAAGGAGGACATGAGCAGGTTCTTTGCATGCAGAGTTATGAATGTTTGGAATACCTTGCCTGAGAGGGTGGTGTCTGCAGAGAATTTGAGAGTGTTTAAGGTGCAGTATGATGAGCTGTGTGTATGACAAAAGGACCTCCTAGATGAATCTTTTGACTCCATGGGGTCTTAGGGGTGGTAATAATAATAAATATGGAAATAATAGCATGATGAACACAACAGCTGTTCCCAACTGCCACCAGATTCTTTTTTTAACAGGTGTATATCAGTGAGTTATGCCTGTTCAAAACAAATCACAATCTTTAATTTCCATTACCTCACTGAACCAGAGGCATGGCAAACTCCCTTTTAAAAGCAAAATGATATGCCTATCCAGTTAGTTTCTAAAATGTAGAAAAAAATTTTAAAAAAAAAAAACTAAAATAGCAAGTTACGTCCCCTTAAAAAAATTCGATTCAACTGGTTACACGACGTCACTCTTCTCTTTGAAGAGTTAACAGTGTGATAACACACAACTTAAATGAAGAACAAATATCTTTTACTAATAAAAAAATTACTAAACATTATAATATTATAAAATTAACAAAATTAAATGAATTAAACTGCAAATGTGTTATGTTAATTGTTATATCATCATCAAATTCAAAATATGTACACTCCCTGAGTGTACAGAATATTATGATAGTATGTCATGAGAAGATTACATTATTACTAACTTACTATAACAATTTTTCTCCATATTCAATTTTGATAAAATGTGTTAAAAATTTTAAATTTTTTAATAACTGACATTTAAATGTGTTACACCAGTAACACATTTAACAAATATGCAGGAACAATTTAATCTCAAATTTGAAATATAGTCTTCCTTAAAGCAAAAACAATTAAGAATAAATCATGTTAAAAATCAAACAGATATGATTATCAATTTTTTAAGCAACCACACAAACTAAACAAAAGATAGCAATAATGATGATGATGATGATGATGATAATAATCATGCTATTAACTGCCAACAAACAGAAATAAGCTCCATTTAGCCTAAGGGACTGAATAACCAATCTAATAATCAATGGCCAGATAACAGAAATTTCCTGAATCTGGAAAACCAAGTTTCATTTTTAATTTAACTGCTGCCAATATCCAACAAAAAAAAATTGAATTCCATACCCATCACAGAAACATCATATTCTAGCATCAGCAGAGCCTCACAATCGATCTTCCTTAATATTACCATTGCTTCTTTCAAAGTGACATTAGCAAGATTAACATTATCCACAGCCAGCAATCTGTCTCCAGCTTTGATGGTACCCTCCCTGTAATGAATGTACTAATATAATGAATTGCTATAAGTTTATCAAGCATTGATTAAATGTATAAATCAAAGATACATTAAGCTAACAATTTAATAAATAAAATATAATAGAAATTAATTTAAATTACACATAACATTCAAACTCCTAATATCTGATTGACCATTCCAAATTTGATCATTCCATTTTCACCTCACCTTTTAATGTGTTAAAAAGGTCAATGTCGGTAATTTTCAGTTTTACATATAATTATTATTTCAGTAACATCTAGTTTGGAGTTACTCAATGTGGGAGTCCCACTCAACCAGCAACATATCATAATAAACTTCGAAGTTTATTATGATAGACATTATTATGATAATGTCTATCATAATATCATAAAATGACAATATTATGATAGAATGGAAGGGACAAGAGGTTCGAGAGAGTGTTAGATCTGGACATAGAACAGAGAACATACCAATAACTAATTTAGTTACACTGTCTCCACTTGGGAAAGCGATCCTGTTGTCTTGACCTGGGAGATTGTAAGATGTGCTGACAGTGGTGTAGCTAGAGCTTTTGCTGCCCGGGGTGGTTCCTGAGTTTGCCGCCCCTCTCAATACACATCAAAAATACTATAAAAAGTCAAAACAGTATATAGAGGAATAAATTAAAATGTTATGTTTATTTTTGAAGTAAAACTTTAATTTCAACATTCTAAAATGCTATTTTTTTTGCTTTTCTGTTAGCAAAATCATTGATGACATTGTCGAAGTCTATTTCATCACTCAGTTGCTGTTCTATAGGGAGTATGACAATATTTCTTAAATGCAAAGTGCTGCCCAGGGCGGGCCACCCCCCTCCTAGCTACACCACTGTGTGCTGAATATTCTGTTAAGAAGGGGTATATGTGGAATTACAAAGCTGGTGATTATGACAAGCTGAGAAGTCAGCTTTCAGAAGTGCTATGGCATGAGAATTTGAAGGAGAGAGATGTTGATGATGCATGGGAGATTGTCAAAGAGTGTTTAAACAAAGCAGTATCAGACTGTATTCCCAGAGTCAGGAGGAGAAAGCAAGTAGGAGTAAGATGGATGAATAGTATTATTAAACAGGAGTTGCAGATAAAGAAAAGATTGTGGAGGCAGTATAAAGAAAAAGGTGATTAGCATGCCTATGAGCAATGCAAGGTACAGGCAAAGAGAGTGCCCTGTATGGTAAGGAAGGCCAAAGCTGATTATGAGAGGAAGCTAGCTAATGAGTCCAAAAGAAATCCTAAGGAGTTCTTTTGCTATATGGCAGGTAAAAGAAGGAATAACTATGGAAGGATGACTTTAAAAAGTGTTGATGGTAGGGAAGTTACAGAAACAAAACAAATAGTTGAGTTAGTAATCATTTTGCAAAAGTGTACCATCTTGGTTGTGATACTGCATTGACTGATGTCAGACACATCACTGTCACTGACTGATGAGTCTAGAGATAGAAGAAATAGAGGTACTAAGTATATTACAGAACCTTAATGCTAATGCTGCCACAGGGTTAGATGGCATATTGGCCCATGTGTTATGGAATGTGCAAGAGAATTAGCACCTCCCCTAACAAGTTATTCAATTTAAGCCTCAATTCTGGTAAAGTTCCAATAGAGTGGAAAATAATTCCACTGCATAAGGGAGACTCCAAGACAGAAGTAGCAAATTAGAGGCCAATCAGTATATCAGGAGTGATGTTTAAAGTTTTGGAGAAATTGATAAAAATTAGAATTCAGGAGTGGCCAGACAGAAATATGATACATTATAAAGCGCAACATGGTTTTGTGAAGGGTAGATTAGGAGTGGTGGTTAAGATTTTGGAGAAATTGATAAAAATTAGAATTCAGGACTGGCCAGACAGAAATATGATACATTATAAAGCGCAACATGGTTTTGTGAAGGGTAGGACCTTACTTTCTATAATAAAGTAACGGTGTAGTTAGATAAAGGAAGTCCTTACTTGATACTACTGGACTTTGCAAAGCCATTTGACAGGATTCCACACTGAACTCTGTTGCATAAACTGATGGACAGATATCAAAGAGTGGTTTATGGAGGAGCTAAGTCTAGGAGAAGGCAGGTGACTAGTGGTGTACCTCAGACCTCAGGGCTCGGTACTTGGTCCTCTGTTGTTTAATTTGTACATTAAACAACATTGATATTGGAAATAATTTGAAAGGAAATATCCACTTGTTTGCTGATGATGGAAAATTTGGAAGAGTGATATTCAATTCAATTGATGTAGATATCTTGCAGAATGACTTAAATAAGCACAGTATGGGCTAAGCTAAATGTCTGTCAGATTAAAGTGGCTAAGTGTAAGGTGATGCAATTCAGGAGGATGAGTTCACATGCTGTGTACTATTTTAATGGAACTGAACTGCAAGATGATGATGAGGCAAGGGACTTTGGGTTATTGTGGACAGAGAACAAGTTCAGAGGGCATACTGCAAAGGTTGCCAAAACATCACATCAAATTACATGGTTATTGAAGAATACATTACAAGCAGGGATAGGAAAGTTATTGTTCCACTTTATAAGGCATTAATAAAACTGCATTTGGACTAATGCACACAAATCTGGTCGCCTGAATTCCTTGGTGATGAAGAAATGGTGGAGAGGATCCAGAAGTGAGTTACAAAGATTGTTGCAGGTCTGTGGAATGTTTTCTACGAGGAAAGATTGAAGGTCTGAAGGAAAGATTGTAGGCTCCAAAAACTAGCCGATAGATGTAAGAGAGGAGATATGATAGAGACATAAATTATTAAAGGGTTTTTATAGAACAAATACTGATGACTTTTTCTGAACAGTGCAGGAAGGGAGAGAACAAGTGATCATCCATGGAGATTGTGTAAGAGTGTGGTTAACAAGGGTGTTAGGACTAGAATTTTTGCTTGGAGGGTGGTGAATGTGTGGAATGCATTACCAGAGGTTGTTGTGAATTCATCTGTTAATGAATTTAAGGAGAAGTATGACGAGTATTGTGTGAATAATGGTTAGTGTCAATGTAGGATCTCCTGTGATGAGTCTTCTGACCCCATGGAGATACGATTATAATGATAATATCTCCTCTTTTCCTCCCATGTACCAACCTCTATAATCCACATTCCCTCAAATGCTCTTCATAACCAACACTCCAGAGTCCTGATATCATTTTAGGCATTCATCTTTGGACCCTCTAATGTTTCCACATCACAATAAAAACAAGGCAACCAAATCTGAGCAAAATAGTCCATGTGTGGTTGGACCAATGTCTTATACAGAGGTGCCACCATCTCCTTATCCATACATGTCAATGTAGTTTTTATCATCATCATCATACGTATCAAGGATTTAGGCCTAGTATGGCCTGTTCCGGCCTTAGAAGTCATCGTTGAATCGTTTAAGAGGATGTCCTGGTTTTCTTTTTCCTAATGGCTTGTACTTTAAGGCTTGTTTTGGTAATCTTTCTGTTTTCATTCTTTAAACGTGTTCCATCCATCTATGTTTATATTTTTTAATTTTTTCAATTACTGGTTCTTGGTTTAATTAATTCTTTCATAATATCTTTGTTTCTTTTGTGATCAAATAGGGTATAGTTTGCAGTTTTTCTCATAAACTTCATTTCTGCTGTTGTTAATCTTTGTCTTTTTGTTTTATTGTCCAGATTTCGCTTCCATACATTAAGACAGGTAGGGCTAATGTATTGTATACTTTTAGCCTGGTTTGTTTTTGAACTAGGTTTGGTTTAAATATAGAGTTAATTACTCCTGTTATTTTTAAATATTTTGCAATTTTTATGTTTATATCTTTTTCATTTTCATAAGTGATCATACATCTTAGGTAGTTAAATGAATTCACCTGTTCTAAGATCTTGTTATCTAATACTATTTTAGTTCTTGCTGGATCGTCCTTTAAAGGCCATAGTTTTTGATTTTTCCGTTGATATTATCATACCATAATCTTTGGATATCTCATTTAGATTTAAAATAGCTTTCTGTAAGTTATCTTCAGAATTTGTAATTATTATTTGGTTGTCTGCAAAGAGGAGAGTGTTTAAGTTAACTGAAGGTGAAAGTTTAATTCCTTGATGTAAATTTTTACTCCATTTTATTATTATTTCATTTAAGTAGATATTAAAAAGAGTTGCTGAGAGGGGACATCCCTGTCGGACCCCTTGGTTTATCTCTCTTGTATATGATAGCTCATGATTTAATCTTATTTGTATTTGATTATTTTCATATATACTTGTGACAGCTTTTAGGATATTATTTGGTATTTGTCTTTCTTTTAATATGTTAAATAATATGTTTCTTTTAACTTTGTCAAATGCTTTTTCAAAGTCAATAAATGCAATATGTGTTTCTAAATTATATTCTCTTTTTTTCTCTATTATTAATTTTAGGCAGAAGGCTGGGTCTATACATGATCGTCCTTTTCTAAATCCATTTTGTACCTCTAGAATAAAGTTTTCGGAATATTTCATTAGTTTGTTATTTAAGATTCTGCTATATATTTTGTAACATGAATTTAGTATACTGATACATCTATAGTTTTTAGGGTCATCTCTATTACCTTTCTTAAAGATAGGAATCACAATTGCTTTTTTCCATTCTATTGGGGGGATACCAGTTGAGTAAATTTTATTTAAAAATAATAAGAGTCTTCCTTTGAATCTTGTTCCTGCGTATTTATATAGTTCTGAACCTAGCTTATCTTCTCCAGGTAATTTTCCGTTTCTTGTTTCTTTCAGGCTGATTTCTAATTCTTCTTCAGTTATTTCCTTTTCATTTTCGTTAATTGTTTGCCAGTTGTCTTTTTTAAAATATTTGTCTGTCCACAGTTCTGTGTAGTAATTTAGAAATTCTTCTAATTTCAATTCAGTGTTTAATTTTATGTTTTCTTTGGTATCCGCATTGAGGTGTTTCAAAATCTTATATACATTGGGTCTTATTTTATATAAATCATGTTCTAAATTAGAAACAAATTTATTCCATGATTCTATGTCTTTTTCTGACTTCTCTTTTAGCTATGGCTCTTATTCTTTTATATTCTATTTCATCTTCTAATCTTTTACTGCTTAACCATTTGTGATAGGCTTCTTTTTTTCTTTTTGATTATTTCTTTGATTGTATCATCCCAGATCTTCAGTTTTTTTCTTTTATTGAATTTTTTGGTCTTTCCTAAGCTTTCATTTGCTGCTGCATTTAGTATCGTTTTTATATTAAGCCATTCTATTTCTATTTCTTCATTTTGTTTTATTTTATCTAGATACTGGTTAATTCTTTGTTCATATAGCCATTGTACATTTGTGTCATTCAATAGTCTAGTTTTATAAACAAATGTTTCAATTTTTCTTTCTGTTCTTGTTACTTGTAGCCATTTGGGTGGTAATCTTAATTTTATTTTAAGAAGTGGTCACTGCTTATTTCATATCCTCTGTGAACTCTAACATCTAGTGAAAATTTTGATGTCTTTTCATTTAATATGAAGTAATCTAATATTGATTTCCATCCTCTTGCTGCCCAAGTATATTTATGTATGTCTTTATGTTTATAGAAGGAATTCATTATTTTTAGGTTATTATGAACTACAAAGTCAATCAATTTTTTACTATTTCTGTTTAGAGTGTGTTCTCCATGTATTCCTATATTATTATTAATTTTCGTGTTTCCAATTCTTGCATTTAAGTCTCCTGCTAAAATTATATAATCATTTTTATTTATTTTATTATATATGTTTTGTAGCTGATTATAAAAATCAATATTATCCTGTTCTCTTCCTTCTTCCGGGGCATATAAACCAATTATTGTTAAATAGCCTCTATCTATTTTTATTCTAGCTTCTATTATTCTTTCATTCCATAATTTATAATGTTTTAACTGTTTTGAAAGTTGGATGCTGCTATAGGCCAGGGAGTACAGGGGGAGATATTGAATTCATGCATCAGCAACTTAGTGCAATGAGTGAAGGCTTAGTGATTATTATGGGGGATTTTAATTATGGTGATATCAATTGGAAGGAGGAAATATCACGTAGCAAAAAGGAAATGGAGTTCATACATCTGCTACGAGATAATTACTTGAAACAGCACGTAACTGAAGGGACACGTGGTGTGAGAGTGTTGGACCTGGTTATTGGTTCAGAGGTTATATGCATAAGTAAGGTGACCTCGTTACCTCCAGTTGGTGAAAGCGATCATGTGGTATTGACTTGGGAGGTTGCAAAATCTGTGGATTTTTCTATTAAGAAGGGGTATGTACGAAACTACAGGTTAGGCAATTATAACAAGCTTCGGAGTGAGCTTGCAGCCATCCCATGGCAGAACATATTGCAAGGGAAAGATGTTAGCAGTGCTTGGGATAAAATCAGCGGGTATCTGAGGAAAGCAATATCAGATTGTGTCCCCATGGTCAGGAGGTCAAACAAGGCAGGCATTAGATGGATGAGCAGTAGTATCAAGCTTGAACTACAAAAAAAGAAAATGTTATGGAGAATTTACAAGGAGAAGGGCGATCAGGACACCCATGAGCAGTACAAGGCTCAAGCTAGGAAGGTTACCAGCATAGTAAGAAAAGCTAAATCAGATTATGAGAAGACCTTAGCCAAAGAGATCAAGGGTAATCCCAAAGAGTTCTTCCGCTATGTGGCAAGTAAGAGGAAGAATGACTTCGGAAGGATAACCTTAGTGGGTGCTAATGGTATTGAGGTGACAAAATCAGATGTAATAGTCGAGTTACTGAGTGATCACTTCTCAAAAGTCTATCACCCAAGTGAGGATATCTCTATACCTATAGCAATACCTAATGTGAGAATTGAAGCTAAAGAATCAGAGGTATTAAATATATTGCGAAACTTAAATGCAAACACTGCGGTAGGCTTAGACGGAATATCAGCTCGGGTGTTGCGTGAATGTGCAAATGAATTGTCAACCCCTCTTACCTGGATATTTAATTTAAGTTTGAACTCTGGTATGGTCCTAGGGAGTGGAAGTTAGGCAAAGTGGTTCCTTTGCATAAGGGTGGCTCTAAAACTGCAGTATTGAATTACAGACCAATCACCATCTCAGGAGTAGTGGTAAAAGTATTGGAAAAGTTGGTTAAAGACAAAATTCAAGAATGGGTGGATCAGGATATGATACTCTATAGAGGCCAACATGGTTTTGTTAAAGGTAGATCCTGCCTTAGCAATCTATTAACTATCCATAATAGAATAACATCAGAGTTGGACAAAGGAACTGGCTACACAGTGGTACTTCTGGATTTTGCTAAGGCTTTTGACAGGATACCCCATAGAACAGTGTTACGCAAATTGGAGCAGATGGGAATGGATATTAAATTGGTGATATGGATAGGAGAATGGCTCAGGGAGAGATACCATAAGGTGGTGTATGGAGGAGCCGAGTCCAGAATGAGGCAGGTGACCAGTGGTGTGCCTCAGGGCTCTGTGCTTGGGCCAATGTTGTTTAATTTGTATATAAATGATATAGGAAACGGCTTAAAGGGAGATATTCAGTTGTTTGCTGATGATGCAAAGTTGTGTAGTGCAATAAAAAATCAAGCTGATGTTGAAAGTTTGCAGGAGGATTTAAATAAGCTGGTAAAATGGGCAAAAGAAAATGGATGTCAGTTCAATGTGGAAAAGTGTAAAGTCTTGCATTTTGGGATTAAAAGATTACCAGCTGTGTACTACATAGATGGAAAAGTACTCCAAGAGATTGATGAGGCTAGGGACTTAGGGGTATTGGTAGATAAGGAGATGAAGTTCAGAGGACACATTGCTAAGGTGTCCAAGATTGCACATAGGATTACTTGGTTGTTGAGGAACACACTGACATCCAGAGATAAAGAGGTTATTATTCCCCTTTATAAAGCATTGATACTTCCACATTTGGATTACTGTGCTCAGGTCTGGTCACCTGGATTCCTTGAAGATGAGGAGGCTGTGGAGAGGGTTCAGAGAAGAGTGACCAAGTTGGTGAGTGATATAAAAAATGCTCCCTACATTGATAGATTGAGAGCTTGTGGATTGCAGAGATTGGTTGATAGGCGAAGAAGAGGGGATATGATAGAAACATTCAAATTACTAAAAGGTTTTTATAGGATTGATGCAGGGGAAATGTTTCAGCTGTGTGATAGTGATGGAAGAACAAGAGGTCATCTCTGGAAATTAAAGAAGAGTGTGGTTAACAAAGGTGTCAGAACAAGGTTTTTTGCCTGGAGGGTGGTGAATGAGTGGAATTCATTGCCTGACTTTGTTGTGAGCTCTTCATCTGTAAATGAATTCAAGAAGAGATATGACAGATATTGTTTTGCTAGTTTGGGTCTCCCGCGATGAGTCTACTGACTCCATGGAGATACCCGTAATAATAATAATAATAAAAAGGGAGTTATGAATCCAAATCATGACTCCTGCTTGTGCTCTTTGGTCTCTGTCGATTCCACTGTATATCACATTAAAATTTTCAGTTCTCATAGTTCATTTTAATTTCTTTTTTGTTTCAGTGATTACTGCTATTTTAAAATTTCTTTCATTTAATAACTGGTCTAATTCTATTTCTTTATATGCTATTCCTCTTACATTCCAGTTTGCTATGTGTATTATATTTTGTCGTTTCCATTTTCGTTTTCCCTTTTCCATTCCAGGGTCGTTTCCCATAGATTCAATCTGATTATCTTTTTCTGTCAGCTTACAAGTATGGTTATGTTCTCCATGTCAGGGGACTAGCCTGACGATGGAATAGTTCAGTGGTAGGGCTGCTACCTTAAGGCTTCTGAACTCACCTTCTTCCGAATTTAAACCCATAGGAGGAATAGGGTATATTGAAGGGGAAAGGGTAGATTATAGAAGAAATATAGTAAGGTTTATAGAGAGGACATAGTTGTAAGGCCAGAAATGAAAAGACCCCATGGCCCTCGAGTACTCTAATAGCACAAGGGTCATAAAGTAAGAAGAGTTGGCTGATAATGTGGATGGTGGTGAATAGTGAAATGTATAGTCAAATAAGCCAAGCAAATAAGAAAAAGGTGATCATTATGGGTGCTTTTAATTATGGCAATATAGACTGGAATGAAGAGATAGCAACTGGAAGTAAAGAAAATGAGTTTCTTGAGTTTTTGAGGGATAACTACCTCAGACAGTATGTAACAGAGGGCACAAGAGGATTAAGGGTCTTGGATTTGGTCATCTCATCGGAGGATGTAATTATCAATGAGGTATCAAATCATCCACCAATTGGTGAAAGTGACCATGAGGTGATTACTTTAGGTTGCCAGCAGTGCAAGGACCCCTGTGAAAAAAGGGTATATGTGGAACTACATGGGGGTGATTATGAAGAGCTCAGGAGACAGCTTGCAGGTGTAGCATGGAATCAGGAGTTAGCTGGAAAAGAGATCAATGCAGCTTGGGGGATTTTCAAAAAATATTTAGTGGATGCAATGTCTAAATGTATACCACGGGTGAGAAGGTTAAATAAGGTAGGTGTGAGATGGATGAATAAAGAGATTACGCATGCAATACAGAGAAAAAGGGCATTGCGGAGGCAGCATAAGAGAAGTGGAAGTAACCAATTTCATGAGGTCTACAAAGACCAGGCAAGGAGGGTGACTTGGTTGGTGAGAGTAGCTAAAGAGAGCTATGAACAGCAGTTAGCTAATGAAGCTAAAAAGAATCCTAGGGAGTTCTTTCGATATGTAGCCAGCAAAAGAAAGAATGATTATGGAAGGATGATATTGATTGGAGGAAATGGTATAAAGACAGCTGTTGCAGAATGTGTGGAGATACTTAATGAGCAGTTCATAAAGATCTTTCAATCTTGTGAATGTGACTTCATGGAGAGATTAAGAGTAGTTGATGATGGGGAGGAGAGACTGACTGTAAGTGAGCAAGAGGTGTTTGGGGAGTTGAGTAAACTAGATGTTAATAAGGCTGTGGTACTTGATAATATATCACCGCGTATTCTGAAGGAATGTGCCAGAGAGTTGACACCTGCCTTGACATATTTTTTTAATACGAGTCTTGCACTTGGTCAAGTGTCTAAGGAGTGGAAGAAGGGAAAGATTGTTCCACTTCATAAAGGAGGTGATCGAACTCAAGCATCAAACTATAGGACTATCTGTGTGTCAGGTGTTGTGGTTAAGTTGTTGGAGAAGCTTGTGAGAACTAGGATCCAGAGTTGGGTTGACAACAATGGTATAATCTTTGATGGACAGCATGGATTTGCTAAAGGGAGGTCGTGTTTTAGTAATCTACTTACTTATCACAATAAAGTGACTGCTTCCTTGGACAGAGGAGAAGGATACATAGTAATATACTTGGATATCGCAAAAGCTTTTGATAGAGTACCTCATGATAAGTTGACAGTCAAACTAGAGCAGATGGGGTTGGATATTAGATTAGTGCATTGGATTGGAGACAGGCTATCTGATAGGTATCAACAAGTTGTGTATGGGGGTGCAATATCCAGGAAAAGGAAAGTCACTAGTGGAGTGCCTCAGGGATCTGTTTTAGGGCCATTACTATTTAACTTGTATATTAATGATATTGGCAAAGATTTGGATGGAGATATTCAGTTGTTTGCAGATGATGCAAAGTTGGGATGAACCATAAAGAGTAGTGAAGATGTTGTGGCCTTGCAAGAAGACTTGAATAAATTGAGTGATTGGGCAAGCAAATGGGGATGTGAGTTCAATGTTGCAAAATGTAAGGTTTTAAAATTTGGAAAACAAAGATGGGATGCAGAATTTATGCTTGGTGAGAATATATTGTTGGAAGTAGAGGAAATAAGAGATCTGGGAGTGATAGTGGATAAGGATCTAAAATTTAGGGGACACATCGCCAAATTTGTGAAGACAACACAAAGACTTCTGGGAATGATGAGGAGGACACTGACGTGTAGAAGTAGGGAGATTCTTGTTCCATTGTATAAGGCTTTGATTAGGCCACACATGGAGTATTGTGCCCAGATTTGGTCACCTGGTTTTCAGAAGGATGAAGAGATGTTGGAAAGGGTCCAAAGGCGACTGACTAAGGTAGTTTCTGACCTCTGGAATGTCGAGTATGAGGAAAGATTGAAAAGATGTAATTTGCAGAGTCTAGTGGAGAGAAGGAAGAGGGGAGATATGATAGAGACCTACAAGTTGGTAAGGGGTTGTTATAGGATCAATGGTGGAGAAGTTCTACAGAGAATAGTGGGAGATCAGGGGAGAACCAGAGGTCATTCCTGGAAACTGAATAAAGAGGGTGTGAGTAGGGGAGTGAGAGGCAGGTTTTTTTCGTGCAGACTTGTGAATGATTGGAATGCCTTGCCTGAGAGTGTGGTGTCTGCAAGGAGTTTGAATGTGTTTAAGACCCGGTATGATGAGATGTGTGTGAGATAAAAGGACCTTTTAGATGAGTCTTTGACTCCATGAGGTCTTGTTTAATAATAATAAGGCCTTATAGGAAAGATTAAAGTAAGTGGGTCTTCCTCAAAGTAGAAGAAGGAGAGGATAGATCCAGCTAGGGGTCCATGGGAGTGCCGCTTCCCTTACAATCAAGATGATTGCCCCTTATGGCCCTGTTGGTCCACGAGTCCTTATTCAGTATATTCGGACCACCCCACCATACACACACACGCGCGCGCATGTACACACACATACATGGTGGGCTCCCCTATCCGCCACCCAGGGGACACGCTCTCTAGGGGTTACAGGGTCTCCTGAGAGTGTAGTTTTTATCATAGGCGCAATATGATGTGCAAATGTAGTTTTTATCATAGGTGCAATATGATGTGCAGTCTTTGCATTGCTTGTAATGTGCCCTGAGAACTTTAGTGCACTATGTACTTTACTGCAATATCCCAAATCTCATCCACTTCCTGAAGTACAGTTCTACCAATACAGTGTGTAGTCTTATATCTCTGTACCCCAAAGTGTAACACCTTGAATTTATTAAGATAAAAATCAGAATCCCATACATCTATCAAGGCTAAAAGTCTATTCAAATCTTCATGTAGAGAATTAATATTAGGAATTATCAGCTGCTGATGATGATTTTAACCTAACTTTGCAACATCAGAAAAGTTTTGAAAATTCCCAGTCATTCCACATGAAATATCATTAACAAATAAGTTAAACAAATAAGTAGGAACCCAAAAACAGAATCCTGAAACATGCCACTGGTCACCTTCCTTTTCTGAGACCCTGCTCCATCATACGCAACTTGGTCTCTTTCAGAAATCCAATTTTCAATCTATATAACCAATCTGTTATCTAACCCCCATCTTATACACCAATCTGTCATGTAGTAATCTATCAAATGCCATTGCAAAGTCCAAGAAAATCGCTGTATATGAATCCCCTTTATCCAACACATTTGTCACCTTATCATAAAATCTAAGCAGATTGCTGAAGTAAGACCTGCCCTTCAGAGAATCTTATGTCTATCAACCGAATCCTGTATTCTATTCCTAACCAATTTTTGCAACACTAATCACCACTGAAGATACGGACCAGTTATAATCTGACTAATAATATTTCCATTTAATATCATACTCCAATAAAGCTTATGTTCTTCTTCTTATTCACATTCTGATTTGAAGGGAGATAATTCAGTTGTAGTATTTGTGATAGTAAAACAGTAGCTAAATAATAAAAATGTGTAACCTGAGTCTATAGTTATGTTGTTTTTTAAATTTTCCTATTTTCAAAGTTTATATTTCTTTTGCTGGTTTTCATAGCAACTATTTTACAGCAATTATCTGGGTAAATATCTTGAAGATATGCAAAAGATTTATTTAAGAGGACAATGTCATCTGCATTGAGTAAAGAACCATGCTTACTATCTCCTATTTTACCATCAGGTTTAATACCACTTTCCTTGTTCTATATAATTATAATAACATTGAGAAGAAACATAGCTGCAAAACACTGAATCTGCATCAGATTAGATGAAACCTTAAACTGAGCAATACATAGCGTTTTGGATTTTTTCCCTTGGTAACTACCTAATCATATGCTTTTTCAAGAGCGAAGATTAGAGATCCTTATTATATATTTTAGTGATGCAGATAGCACCAAAATAACACAAAGAGCGTGGAATAACAGCAAATCAAAGTAAAAGAACATTACTTTAAGAAAAAGGAGAAAGCGAAAAAAAGTGGAATGGTAGAGAGATGAAGGTGGAGTGATAACAAACTTAATATGAGTGATGCAAAAATAAGTGAGGATATCAGCACTGAGCTGGTGAGGTTGAGAAAGGAATTAAAACAGATACTCTCACTCAACTTAAGTAACACAAATTTCAGACAAGTAAGAAATATTCAACTTTCCCATATACTATATTTACACTTGACCTCACAACTGTTCAAATTATCCTGATTCATTACCTTAGAACTAACTGATTAGTTAATTCCAACATTCAATCCTATCCTGTTACAATGCATAACATAACCATTACATTCAATCCTACTGTTTTTCCCCCCTAATATTTGGCCTAATTATTGTGAAAATCTATTTTTGGGTTTGACTTTAGCTCTCAGATTCATTTGCTGTCTTGCAGGAAAAACAATTTGTTTATTCCTTTCTAAGACAAAAACAGCTTAGTTTAGTGACATCATAATAATAATTTTTTTCCTCTCTGCAGCAGCTTTCACTTTCCCTCATGAAAGCATTAAATGTATATCTGGTATTTCATCCCCCCCCCCAGCACCTTCAACAAGTTCATAATGATGAAATTGAGATATCACTGTTACATAACTGATCTAGTATTTCTTACAATGGCTCCAAAAGATTCTTCCTCCTCATAATTTGAGCCTAAATAACTGTGAATTTAAACAATATTTAGCAAAACCAATGAGCTGCAGATGTATTGTATGCTATTTGAAAGTAACTTGGGTAATCATGTGATATTTTAACTAACCAATCTAATTATAAAGAATCCTTTTTATTCCCCAAAAGAAGTTGGAATATTCTATTTTAGTCCAAACTTTTGGAAATCAGGGCACCACTCGACACCCTTTTCTCTTTCTAGTACTACTGGCTGGAAATGCACTCAACTTGACAGAGTGCATTTCCAGTAGCATCTAGATGGAAGGGTAATGGGAAAAACAATTGATGCCATGCCATATTCCCAATTAATATCACTGAATGTCTATACCATGGGTGAGCAAGTTCTTCGGTAATAAGAGCAACATATAATACTTTTCATACATTTTTGAATGTTCAAGAGCCGCAGAAAATATAATTTTCTGCAACGGAGGTGGTGGGTAATGCAGCGATCATAGTAGTCACTTTTGAAATTGATTTTGGCGAGGAGCGACACAGGCAAACGTCGAAACACTTTTTTTGCCAACCAAATAGGATAATAAAATCCACGTTAACAACCCTTTTGATTGGTACCATTTAAAAGCTAAAAATTTAAAGTTTCAAAATATTTGTTTTTTACTTATCTTTAAAGCATTTACGAAATAACATATTCTAATATTGGTACATACTATACTACTATAGATTATTAATATAAAAGTGTAGGAAAAATGGCAATGAAAACCAATTTTGTCTCGGGAGCCGCATTTTGCCCACCGTTGGTCTATGCAGTGGCGTAGCTAGAGGGGGGGGGGCGGTACTTTGAACCTTACCCTATACGTCATTTTGACTTTTGGTGTGTATTGAGAGGAGCGGCAATAGCTCTAGCAACGCCACTGATACCATGCTTTAGGATCGCTTTTTGAGTTGTACAGTTAAAAAATCCGGAGGGAAAAAAGCATACATACCAAACATCCAATAACTCCAGAATCAAAAATAAATAAATAGTTCCTCCCCCCCACAAAATCCTTGGAAGTAGTTCTTTTTTATGTAATATGACAAAGAATAAAAAAAAAAATTGAATTTTAAAATTTACAGTAATATGGAATCGGTGCTTTTTAATTTGTCTGATTTAAACTATAATTTAATGCTAACCATTCCCCATGCAATTTCAGTTTAATAGGAAAGTGTTAAAGCGAAATCATTAGTATAGCTGTCAATTCCATAAAATGATAACACGGTACATAAGAGAATGATTAGTCATCATTATTTGTGAAAGTGTTCATTTTAATGGTTTATTATTCAGATTTAGAATCTAAGACACCTTCACATATGGCGATAACGAATACTCATTCGCTATGAAAATAAGTTTTTCTTTTTGATACCTCATACTGAATGGTTATCAAATATCGAAAAGACTCACAGTTTCTGAAAACATTCTTCAGATTTTTCCTTTCTCTCCTCAGTCTCTTTTTTACTATGAAAGCGATCGCTTTCTGACTGCGTTGGCTTGCGATGTCACTCGAGGTCTAAACAAGAGTGCCTCTGCAACTGGGGGACAGACATCTTTAGACTTGAATTGTCTCATCTACCTGCAGACTTAAAAAAAAAAAAAAAACTTAAAAAAAAAAGCCAGCTGCTCTCTGAAATTACGGGTGGAATGACGCAGTTCACCGTAGAGACACAATTGGCAGTGATAGTAATCCAAACAGCGATGCGATAAACTTACTTTTGGAACATTCTTAACTCCTCCCCTTAAATGGGCAGTAAGATGACGGGAGTATTAGAGAGAGAATTTGAATTCGATTTTATCGTTGGCTGACTCACATCTCCATGAGAAGGAAAATAATAATAATAATAAACCTATAATATAATTTTTGTTTCCCATTTCGAAAGATACTTGCATAGTATTACTCATAAGACTAATCCTCAAATGATGCCAGTTTCAATTATCCCTCCCCCCCCCACGACTTCATGTTAAGAGTTCGTGAATAAACTAAAATGTTTCCGGAGAAAAATTTAAGAAGTAAGTGACGGATAACCAAATATCTCGCATATATTATCACATCACTATTGTTTAGAGGCGGTAGCTGTTTTATACGCTTGTTAAATATAATAATAAGTAGAAGAAGAATTAACCGCACAGATATGCATTTAATTCAATGGAACCATCATTGTCAGATTTCCCTCCCTTTATCCACGAAACTGCCTTGGAATCCTGCAACCCGTTACGTGATATAATAATTCCGCCACCGGCACTAATTCCGTGCTTTTGTGTCTGGTATTATTTTATTAGTAGTTTTGTACAATATTTTGTACAATGGGTGTCCTCCCGCGATGAGTCTTCAGACTCCTTGGAGAAGTCACGAATAATAAATAAATATTTTATTATTATTTGCCACCTCTAGGTGGCCAATCATACATCGCGGAAAGGCACTCTACTTCACTCCTCTACAAACATCATACCGGGGGAGCATAATACTATCATTACATCTTTCCACTACTTAATTCTGTCATTGCATACAACTACCACCAAGCCATCTACCGTCCATCACCACCAACTACAGTATTTTTATGTCTGTAAATTGCGTATGTTCTCATGGCCGATTTGTCTGTGCGCTGGATGAAAAACCCCCTATTACCTCCGTATGAGATCGGATAACTCATCAACTGAAAAAGCTCATAAAGATTCCTCTCGTCACGATGAGAATCGAACTCAGGCCGTTTTGTGTATTTCTTCAAATTAAAAAAAAAAAAAAAAAAAAAAAAAAAAAAAAAAAAAAAAGAGTTGTTAATTCAAAAATCTCTGTGAATACTTTTTTGTATTTATTTTTTAATCCGAAGAAGGGTACGAAACTAGTGATTAAAGAGTGATTTTTTTTTTTTTCAAAAATTTGTACGCAGTACTCGGCGGACACAAAAGCATGTATAAATTAAACCACAAAAACCGTAAACAGGAAAACGATTTTACCCTATATTAGTGCAGAAAATGTGGTTCTGTATTAATAATTACAAAGAATATTAATCTGCAGTAATGATAATAGGAAGAAGGATTCCGGGGGGGGGGGGAAGCATAATACTACCATTACATCTCAAAACAGTGTAATCTGCATGCCTTATTTTTCACGGTATTAACAACACGACAAACACTTTTATCAACAAAGATGTTTTATTAACGCTTATATTTTGCTGATTTTCAACTCGGCATCATCAGAGCACAACACACATGTAAACGAGACAGTGGGTGAGTGAAACAATATAATGGCAAAAGACAAAAGATCTAAAGTCCTATTTTTGGCACCCTCTAACGAAAAAAAAAAAAACTCCGGTTATCCAGGAGTTTTTCTTAGGATAACCGTCTCCCAAATTTTCGGCAAATTAATGCAACCATATTTGTTGAGGTTGGAAGAATTCTTCAAAGCCATTGCTGACTCAAAAAATAATCTTTCAGATCTATAACGACTCCTAAATAGCACATTCGTTTTCCTCCATCTAATCCTGTGTGAAGAAGTGTCCAAAGCGTGGTCTGCCAGTCCCGACTTGTCATAATAATAGTAGCGAATGTATCTTTCATGTTCTTCCAGGCGGATGTTCACTGATCTTCCTGTTTGCCCATAATAGGCCAAGTCACAGTCACATGGAACTTCATACACTCCTGGGTGTGCTAAAGGGTGAAGTTTATCCTTAGGCGAGCGGATCAGAGTTGCCAGCTTGACATGAGGTTTGAAGGTGGTGCGAAGGCCATGTTTCAACAATACTTTGGCTATTTTTTCCGATGTACCTCTGATATAGGGAATAGAAATGGTCATGTTGTATTCTTGTGTATTAGGGGAGGGCAGAGTAATGGGCCTATGTAGTATTTTATCTATTTTGTAGGGATTGTAGCCGTTGGCTAAGAACAGAAATTCTACAAACAGATTAATGGTGCTGCTATGGGTTCCCCCCTCTCTCCCCCCGTTAGGAAATTTTTACATGGAACACTTTGAAAATAAAGTACTTACCACAGCTACATACAAGCCACAAGTGTGGTTTGTAGATGATGTGTTTGCCATCTGGCCCCATGGACAAGACACTTTGGATGCTTTTGTCACCTACCTAAACAGCCAACACCCCAAAATTCACTTCACAGTAGAAAAAGAATCAAATAACTTTGGACACTCCTTCACACAGGATTAGATGGAGGAAAACGAATGTGCTATTTAGGAGTCGTTATAGATCTGAAAGATTATTTTTTGAGTCAGCAATGGTTTTGAAGAATTCTCCCAACCTCAACAAATATGGTTGCATTAATTTGCCAAAAATTTGGGAGACGGTTATCCTAAGAAAAACTCCTGGATAACCGGAGTTTTTTTTTTTTTTCGTTAGAGGGCGCCAAAAATAGGACTTTAGATCTTTTGTCTTTTGCCATTATGTTGTTTCACTCGCTCACTGTCGCGTTTGCATGTGTGTTGTGCTCTGATGATACTGAATTGAAAATCAGCGAAATATAAGCGTTAATAAAACATCTTTGTTGATAAAAGTGTTTGTGGTGTTGTTAATACCGTGAAAAATAAGTCATGAATAACCATCAACACCTAAGCTTATCTGTTAGAGTGTAATCTGCATCTAACAGTATTAGGGAATATAAACCAAGTACACATCCAGGAATAACTTCTTTGGTAAATAATACACACATTTGCCAAAGTAGATATAGTTCGCCCACCGTTTGTAGGTCTCTCCTTGTCATTTTGCCAAGAATAGTCAATTCATGCTGAAGGGGAGAAAGAAATGAAGGGTGTACGAATTGGTCGCCAACGACAGACAAGAAAGCACGAGATCACGTGCTTTCTTGTCTGTCGCTGTACTAGTACTAGCTTGATTTTTGTTGTCGCTTTTTTTGCATTATTTTTTTATTATTAATTTGTATGATGGACCCAATACAGTCAACAAGTTCTGTTGTTAAACGTTTCAGTAGCTCTTGCAAAAGAATATTGAATATGCTGACAGTCTGCGAAAAAGAATCGTCAGAAGGCCGTCTCCTTGTTCCCCTTTCTCAAGTCATAAAACGTGCAAGTGCAATTGCGGGCGTATCGGGGTCGACTGTTAAAAGAATTCGTAGGGAATCAAAAGGTAAACGTAAGCCAAAATTTAAATCTCCTAAAAAAAAAAAAAAGGGCGCCAGAGAAAGAAAACCATCGAAACCGTAGCTTTGAATGATTTTGATGTAGACGTTATAAGAAGAAATATTCACGAATTTTACGTGGTCGAGAAAAAAATGCCAACTATTCCGAAATTGATTCCTGTGCTTAAAGAAAACATTAATTTTCCTTGGAAAAGAGAAACTTTAAAAAATACTTCATGAAATCGGATTTTGTTTTAAAAAGTCCCAGAATATAGGAAACTTATCATGGAACGAAGTGACATTGTTTTATCTAGAACACAGTATTTGAGAGCAATAAGACGTTTCAGGAAGGAGAAAAGACCGATTGTGTATCTAGATGAAACTTGGATTGATAGTAATTTAACTTATGGAAAATGTTAGCAGTCTAAAGAATAATGTGGAGTGCTGCAAACCGGAAATGCCTCGCGGCGCATAATTATGTGTGCGGGTGGAGAAATTGGTTTTTTACCGAATTCAAACTTACTATACAAAGCCAATTCAACTACTGGAGATTACAATGGGCAAATGAATTCCACGATCTTCGAAAAGTGAGCAGAAGAAAAACTGATTCCAAACCTTCCTAAAAATGCTGTTGTTATAATTGATAACGCTTCATATCACTCTATTCGATTTGGAACAAAGTTCCAAATTCGTCTAATAAGAAGTAAGTTCTTATGGATAGGCTCTCTGCAAATAACATTTCTCATTCCCCAGATATGCGAAAAATTGAATTGCTTAATTTGGTCAAAAGAAACTCGCCCACAACTAAACTATTTAAATTTGACACGATGCTCAAAGAGCATGGATTTCTAGCTTTGAGGTTACCACCATATCATTGTGATATTAATGCTATTGAGCATATTTGGGCAGAAGTGAAAAGTTTCATTCGCCATCGCAACGTAACTGGGGATATTGACATGTCGAAACTTTTTAAGCTTTCAGAACAGGCGATTGAAAGTATTACAGTTCAAAACTGGGGATAATATTGCTCCTACGTCATCTCATTGGAAAATATGTATTGGGACAGAGACGGAATTATCGAAGAATTATGCGAACCTTTGGTGATCAGTTTAAGCGAAAGTAATGACGATTCGGACACCGATTCAGATGACTCTGAAGATTAAAAGGATTTGACAATGGTATTTTTTTCCAACATTTTTTTGCATGGGTTTGTTAAAAGAGTCACAACAAGTCATAAATAATTAATCGGTTTAGGACATTCAAGTATCTCAGTTCTCTCAACTTAGAATATCTAAGTTCATTTGAAAAAATGTCTGTTTTTCTGTATAATTATTTTTATTTTATAGAAAACTTTCTTAAATATAAACTTAGTTAAATTTTTGTTTTATGCTATATCTTTTTAATTTTGTTAATACTCTACGTACATTTTTCCAACTGTTATACAAGCAGAATAGTTACACTTTAAAAACAGCAACGTTCGTAAAAGAAAAGCTAAATTTTCCGACCTGTAATAATAAACAAACTCATCCCAGAAGACAGATTGATTACCCTATTATCGGAATGGATTCTCCTTTTTCTGACATGCGCAGAAGTGTCGAGGGATCTCTAATCGGTGGACGAACTATACAGCTCTTTAAGTTACACATATCTCCATTTATTTTTATTATTTTATTTATTAATTAGTTTGTTTTATTTTGTTATATGTTTATTAAATTTTATTTATGATTTTATATATTAATCATATAGTGGAAGATTAAGGGAGGGGAGTATTCAGTTGTTTGCTGAATATGCAAACCTGGGGAGGGCAATAGTCAATAAAAGTGATGCAGTTGATTTAAATAAATTGTCAGGGTGGGCAAAGAACAATGGCTGTGAATTTAATGTTGCAAAATGCAAGGCAATGCACGTCTGGATAAAATGATTACATACTTTGTATCATATTGATGGTACTAGTTTACAGGAAATTGATGAGGCTATGGATTTGGAGTGATGCTGGACATACTGCACAGGTTGGCAAAAAACTTAAAGGATTACTTTCAATGTTGAAGAACACATTGACAGGTAAAGATAAGGAGGTTATAATTCAATGATTCGGACACATTTACTGTGCACAGATTTAGTCACCAAAGTTTCTCGAAGATCAGGAGGTAGTGGAGAGGATTCAGAGATGAGTGACCAAGCTGGTGACAGGTCTGAAGAATGCTTCCTTTGAGAACAGATTGAAGATGTGTGGGTTGCAGAGTTCAGTTGATAGGTGGATGCAGAGGAGACATAATTGAAACATAAATTATTAAAGGAATACTATAAGACTGACACAAAAGAAAATTTTCATTCCATGAGTAAAGAGAGAACAAGGAGTCAACCCTTGAAGTTGTGTAAAAATGTTGTTAGTAAGGGTGTGTGAAATAGACTTTTTGGTTGGAGAATGGTGAATGAATGGAATGGATTGCCGGAAGCAGTTTTAAGTGTCCTAATGATGAATAAATTTATGGGGAGGCATGATAGGTATTGTGTGAATAATGGTTAGTGTGGATCTCCTGTGATGTTTTATCTCCATGGGGATACCCATATAACAATAATAACATTTTTCTCCCATGGAGACAGAATGATACAGTTTCATGATTCAGGTATAGTGTAGAAAATAGACATCCATAAATGAAGGTTTACTCATAGATTACTCAGCTGAGAATAGAATTCTCTAAAAATATTGCCTAGGATGAGAACAAGATATTTTTTCTGTTCAATCTTGGGAAAAAACTTAAAGCCAAGGAGAAATGAAGTTGTATCACAGGAAAGTGAAAAGAGCTCATTTGAGGCTATTTGGTGTGAGATTGAGACTGGCAGAATAAAATATACAGTTGAGTGCTGCTATAGAACAAGTGATGGAATAGATGGTGGAGATAGTATGCATAAACAAATTGATGAAATGAGTGGAAGGAGGGTAATTATTATGGAGGATTTCAACTATGGTAACATTGATTGGAAGGAGGAGAGGACACATGTGAGGAAGGAAATGGATTTTCTTCAATTATTAAGGGATAACTATCTGAGATAGCATGTAATTGAAAATACTAGGGGGGTGTGAGAGTGCTTGACCTGGTAATAGCATCTCAGAATTTGACTGTAATGAATATGACCATGTTGCCACCTATTGGTGAGAGTGATCATAAGGTCTTGACCAGGGAGGTGGCTAAAGGTGTGGAATTTTCGATTAAGACAGGGTATATGTGGAATTACCATGCTGGCAAGTATGACAAGCTTAGGAGATTGTTTGGATCAGTGCCATGGCATGTACAACTGCAAGGGCTGGATGTGATAGAGCATGAGAAGTGGTCAAGGAGCATTTACAGGAGATTATGGCTGATTGTATACCTAGGGTCTGAATAGTAAAACAAGTAGAGGTTAAATGGATGAATAACACCAATAAGCTTGAGCTGACAAAAAAGAAACAACTGTGGAGGGAATTTAAAGAAAGGGGTGACCTGCAGGTACACGAACGGTATAAAGTGCAGGCCAGAAGGGTAACGAGTGTGGTAAAAAAAAGCAAAAGCGGATTATGAAAATAAACTAGCTATGCAAGCTAAAGAGAATCCCAAACAGTTCTTTCAATATGCTGGAAGCAAGAAAAAACTGTACACGGCAAAATGATTTTAAGGAATGACAATGGTAAGGAGGTCACTGAATCAGTCGATATACTGGAGTTACTGAGTGAGCACTTTGCAAAAGTATATCATCCAGATGGTGACATTGAAAAAATGAAGGAACCATTAGTTTATATGGGAATTGTGATGAATGAAGTGGAGGTGAATAGTCTATTACAGAACCTTAATGTGAATACATCTGTGGGATTGGATGGTATACCAGCACGGGTCTTGCGTGAAGCAGCTAAGGAATTATCAGTGCCCTTGACCATGTTGTTTAATCCGAGTCTCGGGTCTGGTTTAGTCCCGAAGGTATGGAAAGAGGGGAAAAATAGTTTCACTGCATAAAGGAGGATCCAAGACCACAGTTGCAAATTACCGACCAATCAGCATATCAGGAGTCGTTGTCAAGGTCTTGGAGAAAGTAGTCAAGGGAAAAATACAGGAATGGATTGATGAAAATGAGATACTGTACAGGGGACAGCATGGCTTTGTGAAGGGTAGATCATGCCTCAGTAACTTGCTCAAGTTTTATAACAGGGTGACGGCTGAACTGGATAAGGGTAATGGGTTTACAGTGATACTGCTGGACCTGGAAAAGGCGTTTGACAGGATACCACATGGAATTCTAATCTGTAAACCACAACATATGGGAATGGATATAGGGTTGGTGAGATGGATAGGTGGGTGGTTGATGGAGAGATATCAAAGAGTAGTTTATTCAGGAGTACAGTCCAAAAGACGGCGTGTGACTAGTGGTGTGCCACAGGGTTCTGTTCTTGGATCACTGCTGTTTAATCTGTTCATTAACGATATAGGGAAGGATCTAAGAGGAACAGTTCATTTGTTTGCTGATGATGCAAAGTTGAGTAGGGCGATAGTGAATGCAGAAGATGTCAAAATCTTGCAGGATGACTTGGATAGATTGGAGTTCTGGGTTAAGGAGAATGGATGTCAATTTAATGTGACAAAATGTAAGGTTATGCATTTTGGGGTGAAAAGATTAGCAGCGGTATACCACATTGGTGGAACTGTACTCTAGGAGATTGATGAGGCCAGGGACTTGGGAGTTTTGGTGGATAGGGAGATGAAGTTTAGGGGGCACATTGCAAAAGTAGCTAAATCAGCTCATCAACTCACTTGGTTGTTGAAAAATACCTTGACAAGCAGAGACAAGCAAGTTATTGTATCTCTGTTCTGAGCCTTGATAAGACCTCATCTCAACTACTGTGCCCAGATTTGGTCACCTAGGTTCCTTCTTGATGGAGAGGAGGTGGAGAGGATCCAGAGGCGAGTGACCAAGATGATAGCAGGTCTGTGGAATGAACCATATGAGAACAGGTTGAAGATTTGTGGGTTGCAGAAATTAGTTGATAGGTGGAAAAGAGGAGATATGATTGAGACATTCAAATTGCTAAAGAGTTTCTATAGGATTAATCAGAGGATATTTTTGAGATCAGGACTGGTGGTGGTGGGAGAACTAGGGGACACCTATGGAAGCTGGGCAAGAATGTGGTTAGCAAGGGTGTTAGAGCTGGGTTCTTTACTTTTAGAGTGGTAAATGAGTGGGATAAGCTGCCAGAGTCTGTTGAGGGTGCTATTACGGTGAGTGAGTTCAAGGCAAGGTATGATAGATACTGTGAGAATGTTGTATAGTTGTGTGGACATGATGTTTAGGGCCTCCCTCGATGAATCTAATGACTCCCTGGAGTCGCCCATAATAATAATCTTCAGAAAGGTATTTTACCTTAATTAGCCGTATTTACTGACTTCAAGTCAGTATGAAAACAAAAAGACTGACATACATAATTAAGAAATTTTTAAATTATCAGATTAAGATTCTCAAAGTCTCAGGGGTTATTCCAAGATAAATCATTGCTGGGGGGACTTAAGATATATATTATTATTACAAATGGGAACCTCCATGGAGTCTGTAGACATATCGTGGAAGGTCCAGTACATCAACAGCAACCATTAATACTCATCATATTTTATCTTCAAATCATTCAGTGAAAAAGCACTCACAACGGACTCTGGCAATCGATTTCACTCATTCACCACCCACGAAATAAAAAAATGAAGTCCTTGCACCCTTACTAATCATACTTTTACTCATTTTCCATGGATGACCTCTAATTTGAAGTTGCTTGTGGGGGGGGAGTGCAATAGATTACTGTGGAGGAAATATTTCACTACCCCCCCCAAGCAACTTATATATCTCTATCATACTGCTCCTTATCTGCTGATTAACCAGCTTCTGTAACCCACAAATCTTCAGTCTCTCCTCATATGGAGCATCACACAATCCTGCCACTATCTTAGTTACTCGCTTCTAAATCCTTCACCTCATCAGATCTGTATGCAATAATCCAGATAAAGTCTTATAAAGAGGAGCAATAACCTACTTATCTCTGTTTGTCAGGGTGTTTTTCAATAACCAGGTATTCCCTCTGAACTCACCATCCACCAACATCCCAAATCTCTGGCTTCATTAATTTCCTGGAGTACAGTTACATCAATATGGTGCACAGCAGGAAATAATTTCACTCCAAAATGCATAACCTTACACTCATCCACAATAAACTGATATTCATTCTGCTTTGCCCACTATTTAAATTTCATTGACTATTGCTGTACCTAATGTTGTATTATCTGCAAACACCTAAATATTTCTCCCCCTTCCCCTCTAATCATTTCCTATATCATTAATGTGCAAATTGAATAGTGGCACAAGTACAGAGCCCTGTGGTATCCAGTCACAGGCATTCTACAGGATTCTGCTCCTGAATAAACCAGTATCTGGGATCTTTCCAGACAGTGATTTATGTATAAAAATTCCATGTTGTATCCTGTCAAAGGGGCTTTGTGAAGCCTCCAACTGTATCCCAGCATAGTCATTTTTATCCAACTCAGCTGTAACTTTATTTTAAAGAGTAAGTTACTGAAGAATGATCTACCCTTCAAAACCATGCTCTACCCCCCCCCCCTATGCTGCATCCCATTCTTATATTTTGTCTTTAACAATTTCTCCGTACATGTATGGAGAAATTATATTGTCTTTAACAATTTCTCCATATAATATGTATTATATATGATAATACATATTATATATAATATGTATTATCATATATAATACATATTATATGTAATATTTACTATTTTTATATAAATAATTGTATATTGAAAAAAAAAAAATGACATGGAACCAGAGTGGTGATGATAAAGTAGACATAAAATGGATAACTTGCATATTCATGACATGATTATGAAATAATCTGTTAATTATAACATGCTTATAATAGACCTGTGAAACCAACGTTTGCATCCTTGCAAGGATGTAAACCACCCAAAGTTTCTGCTGACTGACTAAATTAACATTTTCTAAGCCTTTCTTCGACCAGGTCCACAGCGATTTTCTGAATGGTTCTGAAACAGATTTTTTGTGCACAGCAAAGGATCTCAATATTGATTACCCTACAAATGAAAACAATTTTCTACATACGTCGTATAGTGATGTAGTGTTGTAAACATCTGTTTACAACACTACATACACCTCATCAAAGTTTTACTAATGTTTTAAGTTTTCACTTAATTCCCTCTCATCTGCTAATTCAGATGATTTAGAATAAACAAGTTAGACACACTTCTTTAACAAAAAGACAGTGCACTCCATTATCACATTTAGTAAATTGGAATGCAAACAAAAGACCACTAAGATGAGACTGATGAAAACTGGAGTGAAGGATGGGATGGCAAATAACATATTGAATAAGTCTCAACCTGCATCAACATGCTATTTGCTGCAGATTGAAATACACGTTTAATCTCACCACTCATTGAGTGTCATGAGTGACAAGTTTAATCTTGCCTGTATTGACGCAAGTTTTGCAGCATACGCAATTCTTAAAGGTTCGAATGTGAAAATTTTAGTGTTTTATATAGTCCCTGTTCATATACAGCTTATATAGTCCCTTTGGCTGGAGAGCGAATACGCTCTCCAGCCAAAAGGCTGCGGGTTCGAATCCTGCCGTGGGCATGGATGTTTGTGTTGTCTGTGGAAATACTAGTGGCGGTGGTTGGCGGTAGATGGCGTTGGTGTAGTTGCTGTCAGTTGGTGGATTGAGTGGTTGAGACAGAGTTGTAGAGCAGGTGCCCTCCCTCGATGAGTCTTTGGACTCCCTGGAGGTGTCAAATAATAATATCTTACTCCTTCCTTGATTAATTTACCATAGCTAATTTTATAAAACCAGACAGAGGCCATATAACCTCCAATAATCATATTATTTTATCAATTCGGTTATCAAAATGCTTTCATCTCTTGCAAATGAAATAAAATGAATAATGAAAGAAAGAAAGAAAGAAAGTAAAAAACGAAATTAAATTACAGATTAAAAGTAGAGTTCCTTGGATTAAACGCTTTATGTACTGGAACATAAATATTATTATTTTGTTTTTAAGTATTGATTACTTTTTTTTTCCCCATCATTTTTCATTGCACATTTAGAAAGAGAAATGGATAAAATGAAGGAAGATGCAAAAGGAATATCAGTGCATGGGATGAGAATTAACAATCTGAGATTTGCAGATGACATTGTTATTATTGAAGAAGGCAAAAGAGAACTACAAAAACATTGAAACTGCTAAATGAGGAAGGGAAAAGATTTGGACTTGTTATGAACTTAAAAAAAAAAAAAAGTATTTGGTGAGAACATGAAACAACAGGTAAAAGTGGATGGAATTGATATAGAAAATGTAGAACAATTCATATATTTGAGAAGTAAAATGACATATGATTTAGACTAAAAAAAAAAAGAAATAAAGATCAGGCTTGCAAAGGGAAGAACAAATCTGAAGGCCATGGATAACATCTGGAAAAGTAAAGTGATCAACTTGCAAACAAAACTAAGAGTACTGGAAACATGCATCTTTAACAGTGTACTACATGGATCTGAAACGTGGGTAATAAATAAGGAATCAAGAAAAAGAATTATGACATTTTAAAAGAACTTTCTACAGGAAGATTCTAAGAATAGGAGGGGTGCAGAAAGTCACAAATGAAGAGATCTATCTGAAGATAGAACCAAAGTTGAATCTAATGCAGAATATTATAAAATGGAAGCTGCAATTATTTGGACACATCTGCAGAATGGAGGACCAGAAGATAAACACATTCATGTTTGGTATTATGGATGGTGTGGACAGAAGAGGCAGACCATACAGAGAATGGATAGATGACATAAAGGACTGGTGTGGAATGGACGTACAAAAACTGTGACACTGTGCACTGGACAAAGAAAGATGGAAGAAGATAGTGAAGGGGGTATCAGACACCAAAGGGCAGTAAGCCCATAGTTCATGATGATGATTGACTTATTTTTTTTACTCTTCCATTTGTTATGATCATCTCATTTATAATTCTTAAAAAATGTTGAAAAGTGGGACATACTAAATACACTGAAAGATGGCTAAAAAATCAGGTTTTCTTCATTTTTTAAACATTGTCTAGACTCATTGAAGGGATGAAAATAGCAGAATGGAACTAATTTTGCTTTGCTGTCACCTGTCAATAAGTTTTTCATAAAAAAAATTTCAGTTTTATTTGGTGTCACACATCTTTTGAGTTATCAAAGTCAGCTGCAAAATTTTAGTTTTTTTTTTTTTTTTTTTAATATGAGGAGAGCTCCAATCATGGTGGTTTTTGGCAAACATATTTTACTACATGTATACATAAAACTTAAGAAATACAGGGGAGAGTACAAAATGGGAAAAAAGAACACTGAAGTCCTACAGTAAGTGGTCCGTTTTATTTGTATTTTCATTTGTCTAAAAATGCAAAGAAATAAGAAAGTACACACCTTGATCATTAAAATAGCAGTAAAATTTTTTTTTTAAAAATCAAAATTTGGAGAATCTGGAAATAAACAGATTAATTTTAAAACTCTCCGAAATTGTGAAAATTTGTAGATCAGACAAATAAAAATAGTGGCCATGATTAATAGGATGCCAGGAAAATTTGCGAAAAGCAAAACTATTTTCTTTCATCTAAAGGATAGTACAAGCAAATATACTTGCAAAATACACCTTCAATTCAATTTTTAATTCGATAATTTCACAATGAATGACCCCAGAATGACTAGTCTAAAACTTTTTTTTTTCCCATTCGTGTTGATTTGTACAGTTTTGCCATTGTTTTCTGGATTTTTATATCATGTTTAAACTGAAAAAAAAAAAAGTACCAATTTATTATCACCTTTCAGCCATTAGCTGATTTTAAGTTTTACAAAAAAATTACATTTTCTGAAATGAGTATGCAACTTTAAATGGCATCTAATATTCATGTAACACAGGCATACCAAACACGTTTACCTCCAAGGGCCAAATTAAGAATTATACATCAGTCCGCAGCAGAAAAAAATCTCGAAATGAAGAGGAAACAGATTTTTTTAATATTAACAATACAAAATACAACCAAGTTACAAAAATACATATAAAATATAAAGTTTACATATTTAAATAAAATTATACATATCATTTTTTGAAGAAACTTGACAACGGTTTTCATTAACGAAATCCTCAAAATTTGGTTGAATTTGTTCAGCTGTAGTTGTTATTTTCAAGATTGATTGCACATGCTGGTCTGTTAATCTTGATCTTTCCACAGTTTTATTATTCTTTAAAGTTGAAAATAGTTGTTCGTATAAATATGAGCTACCGAACATAGATAAAATACGCCTAATTGCACATAACACATCGGGGTATATCAACTGATAATTAATTATAGAACTTTGGAATTCCGACATCCATATATTTTTGTTTCAATACGGAATCACACTGAATTTCGATTAATTCCAACTGTAAATTGTCATCAACGGTTTCAACATCAATCGATAGAGGAGAAGTAAATAGGTGAAACTGATTTTCATATTTCTTAAAATCTAAAAATCTTCTTTCGAATTCATTTTCTAATAACTTTATTTGATTGGCATATTCTGAAATTTTCAATTTCGGTAATTTTTGTAATAATGATTGACAACATTGAAAATGGGATAAATTTTCTTTTTGAATTTGTTTTTGCCAAAGCAATAATTTCTGTTTGAAAATGTTAATATTGTCAAATAACTTGATGTTTGCCTTGTAGCTTAAGATTAGGTTGACTTGTAATGTCAACTGGAAAAAAAAACAGGTCCTTTATCCATTGATTATTTTTTAATATTTCACATTCATAATTTTCCGATTCTAAAAAAAAAAATGGTAATTTCGTCAAGCAATTCCAAGAATCGCTTTAAAACTTTATGATTGGAAAGCCATCTAATTTCTGTATAATAAGGTAGATCGCCTGAAGTTAGACCTAGGTTCTAGTCTAGTCGCTGACTGGAGGAACTTTTTCTAAGCCTATCTTCGACCGGTTCCCGAGTTAGTCGATCTCTGGCATTGGCAAGCGGGTTTTTCCTCCCGGAAATTCGGGTTTTTCGTCCCGTAAACTCAAGAAAATCGACCATTAGTACCCACATTATTTCAGACAGTGACATATCTTGTTAGGGTTAGGTACCAAGAGATGGCAGCACTTGTTTGCCAGCCTCTTCATCGGTGGCTGCTATAATTAGTGATAGACATGGGTCAGCTATCTCTGATTGGCTACCGGTGGAGATTGAACTGCCCACTCAGTCTCCAAAAGCTAGATAGGGTATAAAGGCCTCGCCTACTCCCTATTAGGGAATAAAAAGGCATTAGTTGGTTTTTTTTTAAAGGTAGATCGCTATATTCACTTTCTATATCTTCTAGAAAGTTACTAAATTGGTGATGATTAAGCCCACGTGCACGAATATAATTTACAATTTTTTCTGACATTTTTAGGGCATTTTCAATATTTAAAACTTTGGAGCATAGTGTTTGCTGATGAATAATGCAATGAAAATGTTGAAAAGTATTATTACCTTGTTCTTTGCATTTTTATTTTAAATTTGTAACAACTCCTTTAACAACACCAGTCATGACAGAAGCAAGACAAACTAGCTTTTTTTAATGGTAAATTGTATTCATTCAAAACTTCTATAAGGACATCAAAAATATCGACTCCAGCGGCTGTATCATGCATAGGAATAATTTCTAGAAGTTCTTCACTTACGTCACTTCATATCACATCCACGAATAAAAACAGCCAGCTGAGCGATATCCCGTACATCTGTACCTTTGTCAATTGCAATGGAATAGATCTGAAATGTTGGGATTATTGATTTTAGTCGATTCCTTAAGTTCCCGGCTATATCATCAATTCTGCTAGCAATGGTATTTCGAGATAAGCTTATATTTAAGTTCAGGGGATAATAAATCCCCCATTATTTTAAAACCGGATATGAAACTGGAAGATCAAAAGCTAAGAGTTTCATGCCGAAGAACTATCGGCGAGTCCAAGCATGAGTCAACACCTGGTAGTACAACACTAGGCAACTCAGAGCAAGCTCCCGCACTATCCTTAATATTTTCTCATAAAATTTTTAAATTTCTTTAATTGGTCAGGACACAACACTTCAACTCAGTGGTGTAGCTAGAGCTTTTGCCACCAGGGGAGATCCCCGAGTTTGCCGCCCCTCTCAATACACACCAAAAATACTACAAAAAGTCAAAATGACCTACAGGGAAATAAATTAAAACACTATGTTTATTTTTGAAGTAAAACTTTAATTTCAACATTCTAAAATGTTATTTTTCTTTCTTTTTTGTTATAAAATCGTCGATGATATTGGCGAAGTCTATTTCATAGTAATTCCCCTTCAGTGAATTGTTTGGACTTGCATGCAATTAAATGTGATAACAAATACAGTAAGTGGTTTTTTCTGTAGCTCTATTGTCTTCAATAGGTTTGGTAAATACACTTTGTTGATTTTGAAGTGTCAACTTTAATTCTGACAATTTATCTTCACGAAGTTTCCCAACATATTTGTCGTAGTTAAGTTTATGATTTGTATCGTAATGCCTTTTAATATTATATTCTTTGCAAACAGCAATAGTTTCTATATATCAGGCATAATTTTTTTTTCTTGAATATAAAAATATTTTAACTCCTATTTTTCTTGAAGGGTGCTTAAGGGTCAAAGCTGTATAACTCAGAGGAGACCTCCATATAGCCTTTAAATGAATACGAAGAACTGACCAGGGCTTCTGCCCTAATGTCCAATCCTCACCTTCTCGTGGTGCACCCTGTTGGGCATCTACCTGGATACTGAACGAACGAGGATGGGCTGACAATTTGGGATTTAGCCGACCAAATTGTATTCTTATTGGCTTAAACGAATATTGAAAATGATGGTACAACATCACAAAATTTCATGCCGGCTGAGGCGTCGCCCGGTTAAACAAAGCCCTGTTGTTTTCTCCAGGGAACCAGGACGAACATCGAAAAGTCAACTATGGGAACAAATCTGAAAGCACACGCCAACTCAACATCACCAGAGTTAAAGATCGGTACTATCAACATAAGAAGCCTGAATGGCATAGAAATGGAGCTAGCTGAAGAATTAGATAAGTACCAGATTGACATAATAGGGGTGACTGAAACGAAAACAGACAAACACTAGTGAGATCTTTCTGAGCAATAAATACAAAATGTTATATTCAGGCAATGACAATCAAGGAAAAGGCGTAGCCATAGTATTCAACACAAAATACGAGGCTAATCTTCTTGAATGGCAGTCAGTCTCAAGTAGAGTAATGTAGGCAAATATGAGAATGGGGAACTGGACAATGAGACTTATTTGTGCCTATGGTCCCACAGAAGGTTCTACTAAGGTAGAAGTGGAGGAATTTTTTGAGGCTTTTGAAAAAGCAACTGACACAATGAAAAAGGAAAAGTTGGTCCTTGTTGGGATCTCAATAGCAGAGTAGGAAATGATTGCGAGACATACAAAAATATTTTGGGAAAATTTGGAGAAAAGAGCAAAGTTAATAATAATGGCAAATGCTTGTTGGATTTCTGCTCAGGACATGGACTGGTTATTACTAACACCATGTTCCAACATAAAAATATGCACAAATTCACATGGAGAGAAGCAGCAAGGAATAAGAAAAGTCTCATTGACCATGTTATTGTTGATACTGATGTTTTCTCCCTGGTGCAGGACACCTGTGTACAGAGGATTTGAAATTGGAAGCAATCACTATTTAGTCTTAAGCAGGATAAAATTGAATTTCAGATTGAAAAGAATAACATGTAAGAAAGTTTTAAAGCAAATAAAAGTTCAGCAGCTCTCAGATGTGAACTGTAGACTAAAATACACAAAGACAATGAAAATAGGTAGAATTGTTGAAAATGTCAACTGTGTTGTGAATGGGGAACCTGTAGACAAGTAAAACGTTTCGGCTACTTAGGCACGATTTTTACTGAAGATGGTAAATTAAATATGAAAATAGACAGCAGATTCAACAAAAGCTGGTATGGTAGGCAGTCAATTGAATAAATTTATATGGAATAAGAGAGAAATTAGTCAGAAAACTAAATTAGCTGTATACAAGACAGTGTTCAAACCAGTTTTAACTTATGGATCTGAGAGCTAGATCAGAAGTAAAACACTTGACCAAAGACTAGAAACCGCAGTTATGAGAGTCCTGAGAAAGATTAGAGGGGTGAACAGATGGCATCAATGGCAATATCATAATAAAAACGAGGATATTAGGAAAGAACTTGACATTGTCAGCATCCAGGAATGCGTTAGTAGAGCTAACCTCAGGTGGCATGGTCACTTAAACAGAATGGGCGAGGAAAGATTAGCAAAACAAGTGTTCTCTGAAAACGACCCAGAAGAAGATATAGATGTCTTGATACGGTACAAAGTGCCTTAGACGATAAAAATATAAGATCTGATAATGTTGGAGTCTTGACAAGTAACAGACTGATTTGGAGGAAAATTGTATATAGAAAGTTAGTAATGATGCAAATTTTTCATGTAGTACTCTCATATCCTGTACACCCCTTGAGGGTACACGTCAGGAATTTGATGATGCTTTTTCTTTAAAAGTACGATGTTCTTCTTCAATTAATCATTATTTAGTCATACTGGTTGAAAGTTTCGACATTATTATTTTTTTATAAATTCTTTATTAATTATAAAGAAAACACTACACTTTCTTATGACTTGAAAATTGCTAACGGCTAGCCTCCGATTGGTGTGGTCAGCGGCTGTATCCGCGTACTTGCTCGTTAAAATTCGATATTTATGCAGTAGTGTAACAATATTTCTTGAAATGACAAACAAAACATTATTTCCTTTAGAAATTTGAGAGTAGTTTGGCGTATAAAATAATCTTAAGTGGAAATGTTAATTTTGTAAATATGTTTATTTAATTCGGTGTTGTCAAAAGTTAAATAACCATATTGGTTACAATGTTTAGCGGGCCGCATGTTACTTGTCGGCGGGCCTCATGCGGCCCGCGTGTTTGACATGCCTGATGTAACACCTTTCTTGTATCTCTACAAAACTAATTTCGAAAATGTTAACAGTATCATTACACAATACCAAAATGCTAAATATACCTATCAGCCGGTCCTCCGGGTCTCACATATGTTACTACTAGAGGGCGAGAATGAAGTCTGTCAGAACTTGCACCACCACGTATAGTAAAACCGAAACTATCATCTTCTTTTTCTAGCTTTATTTGAATCGCCTTGGGACACACACACATGGTCTCTGCCACTAGAAATACAATTATGAATTTATATGAAATAATAGCTTCGTGAGATTGATATATTAATGACAGAATTAGGATCTCAAATATCAGAAAGCATTACATGTAAAACTTTTCTTTTATTGTAATTATAGTAGAATATCAATAAAACATGCGAATAAAAAAAATAATGAGTCACATGAATGGTTTTGTTATTATTATTACGTGGCACCTCTAGGGAGGGCACTTGCTCTACAACTCTGTCTCCACCAACTACATCTACTGACCACCAACACTAGTATTTTCACAGACATCCATGCCCACGGTGGGATTTGAACCCGCAGGCTTTAACTGGAGAGCGGATACTAACCATTCGGCCAACCAGGCCGCTCATGTGATGCCTAACTAAAGAATGGTTGTAAAAACCATTAGTACCATTGGGAGAAAGAGCTTAATTTTTTTTTTCTTTTTTTTTTTTTTTTTGTAACATTGAAGGCTTGTGACTGATTTGAATTTTTTTTTCCTAACCTACATATTTATAGGCTAGGGGAAAAAAAAAACGCATTATGTACTAATGTGAGCAAATTAAATTTAGCTAAAACCGATAACATGATATGAAGTTTTTGCAGGATATACAATTTTTAGTTACAGTAATAACCGTTTCATCGCTGTTATCATTATTGTGTCAGTATTTCCATACAGTGCATATTGGGCAAGAGTTTAATTAAATTTTATCTTTTTTTTCTTTTTTTTTCTCCAGTTCTAGTGTTTATATTATTAAGTTTGTCGAGAAGTTGAATCATATTAATAGTCTGTGATCCGAGTTCTTCTTCTTATTATTATATTTACAGTTATTATTATTACGGACAACTCTTATCAACCAAGGAGTTACTCATCGAGGGAGGCCCTAAACGTATCAAGAACAACTATTCGGCATTCGCACAGTATCTATCATAATTTGCTTTGAATTCATTTACAGTCATGGCACCCACAACAAACTCCGGCAGCTTATTCCACTCATTCACCACTCTCCAAGTAAAAAAACTGGTTCTAATACCCTGGCTAACTACACTCTTGCTCAGTTTCCATGGATGGCCCCTAGTTCTCCCATCACCAGACCTGTTCTGAAAAATTTCCTCTGAATTCATCTTGTAAAAACCCTTCAGTAATTTGAATGTCTCAATCACATCACACCTTTTCCGCCTATCAACCAATTTCTGTAACCCACAGATCTTCAACCTGTTCTCGTGTGGTTCATTCCATAGACCAGCTATTATCTTGGTCACTCGCCTCTGGATCCTCTCTACCTCCTTTCCATCAAGAAGAAACCCAGGGCACAGTAGTCAAGATGGGGTCTTATCAAGGCTCGATAAAGAGGAACAATAACTTGCTTATCTCTGCTCGTCAAAGTATTCTTCAGTAGCCAAGTGTTGATTTAGATGAGTTAGTTTAGCCACTTTTGCTATATGCCCCCTAAACCTCAACTCCCTATCCAAATATGGCGAGCAAAGTCATTAATCTGATTTTTGCAAAATATTTGCAAAAAAGAATTTTTGCAAATATTTTGCAAAACTCATTTTATTAAACATAATTTACAAACATTAAATACATATAGTTATATACTAAAATATTTCCCATATCAATACATCTCTGAAACATCGAAAATTCTATTATCAAATTTTCTTAGAAATTTGAAAATGCGGAGCCGCTCCGAGGCCCGAAAAACTGACGTCTGAGCCGGCCCTGTCAATATGACTCGAGTAATCAAATCTTGTTACTTGTCGAAGTGCAACAAAAACTACACCTCGGAGTAGATTTCTTAGCAGTTCTAACAGTAAAGGCATAAAGACTAAAGTAGTATTTCCCAACGTTTTTTGGATTATGCCCCACCTCAACGCCTCAAAGATTTTGATGTCCCCCTCGCCGACAATGGTGAGTGTTTTGAGTATATCAGTGATGAGGTGACGAATGCAACATCATTTTTTAATTGCCCCCAAAATATTCAAATTTCCCCACGTTGAGAAACACTGGACTAAAGTATCATCAAGAATGAATGAACTAAACATACCAGAGGATATTATCAGTCCGGTAAAGTCGTTCACATGTAAAAAAAGGTCAGAGCTATCAGTTTCGGTTCATCTCCAAGGATAATGAACCGAAACTTTACCACATCACATTGAATCAGAGCCATTTGAAAAAGTCAGACTCGTATATTAGTTCCTTGTTCTGTATTACCTGAATTACTAGGTTGTACAAAGTATGATACAAGATATTGAACCGGGTGTCTCACTCATTAGAAGGAACTGCAGGTTCGTCTTTTGCCAGTCCTTCACATCAAGGTAGGTTCCATGATTTTGATGATGTCTTGGGATACCTCCGGAGTACCTACTACTGTTGCGCCCAGGCAATCATGAAGTACATGATCAGCAGTTTCAACTACAAGTTCAGATTACACGAGTCGGTTCATTATCCTTGGAGATCCTTCTCACAACAGTGTGGGTCCTGCTACAGATGCTGCATTACCAAATATAACCAGAAGCATCATATGAAACTGCATGAAAATATCAGAGAGGAACCTTAGTGTTGCATTTATCGGATTTAGACATGAAAATAGAGTTGAAGAGGAGGCAAGACATGACGTGCATGCGAAATAAAAAAAAATTACGGGTATGCATGATTTGAAGAGTGAAAAAGAGTGGAAGGAAAGATGGTCATGCCAAAGACGTAACGAGTGATTTGAGAGAGGCGCTCTCTATTGCGATTCCATTATTAAACGTGTGGTGAATGAGAAGGTGCATAAGGTAAGGTTTGTTTACCTGGAGGTAGAATGAGCAGAATGGTTGAAACGTTGGACATGAGGAATAAGCGAGCAAGAGTTGGTGGTAATAGTAGGGACGAATGATTAGGATAAGAAAATGTTAAATTGGATATCAGTGTGTTGCCCAGTTATGAGAGTGATGAATTGAGGTGGCGAGCAAAAATTATGAATGCTATGTTAGTGCAGCTATGTGAGGGAAAGGAGTGCATTTTGTGAATCTGTGGGATGAATTCGAGAGAGATGGAATTGTATAAAGAAGATAGGCTACATTTCAATGTTTTTGGTATGAGTCGGTTGGAAAGATTGTTGCTGGATGGAGAGGTAATGACTGATGAACAGAGATGTGCTAGGTGATATGAAAGAGCAAGAAACAAGCTAGGAAAGATTGTGAATAGATAGGTATTATAAGTAAGATAAATGATATGATGGAAATACAGCAAAAACAAGGAAACGGGAGAGACTTTGTGAAACATGTAGATGCTGGATTCAGAGGTAAATGTGTGTGAGAGTGGGGGAAAAAAAGGATCAAAGATGTCCTGGGATGGGAAAGAATTTGGGTGTCAGGAAAAGTGTAGAATTAGAATATACAATATAGACGAAGGGAATGGGGAAAGTAGAGGAGTCACATCTGAGAAGTGATGTTTGTAGGCTTGTAGAACCAGATATGATTACTAATAATAATGAAGAGCCAAAGGCTTCAATTCGGCGACATGAACATATTTAAGTTAAGGGATATTATCCCATATTGTTTCTTAGCCGAATAGGAGGGATGCAAGTTCTGTTCGCTACAAACTTGGTCTACCTACTCACTGATGAGACCTCAAAAAAGGTCGAAACCGGTCTAGGTAGTGACCTTCTCTCATAATGTTGAACAATAATACAGCTCCTAGGAGTACATTATGGGTAAATATCAAGAATAGTGATCGGAGCTTGCTCCACCCTTTCTATGAGTTGCCTCAGCTTGCACTACCTTCAAGGGTCAGTTGCTGCACTATCCAGGTATTTGCTTACGCTTGGAATCGCCGAACTTTATATATAATTTCTATATTCGGCATGAAACTCTTTGAGTTTCTTATTCGGCTAAGAAACATTATGGGATAATATCCCTTAACTTAAACCAGATATGATTGTTATGCTTGTTTACTAATTCCAGAAGTATTCGAAATAATGGGAAGAAAATTGTTGCATTGATTGGATTTATTCTCTCCAAAATTGTTTCTATAAATGGGACATGGTTAGATGAGGATGATGTCCTGACAGGAATATAGAACATATATATTTTAATGAAGACAGACAGGAAAGAAAGGGGGGGGGGGAAGTACTGTTGATGGTAGCAGATGAGTCGTGCCCATTTAAGGTGGATTTACAAGGGGGGGGGTACAGTGGCAGCGGTTTTGAGGTAGTATTCTGTCAGGTAGAGGTGAACAGAATGAAATATTTAAAGTATAGACTTGGTAATGTCTGAGAAAGAAATGTATAAACAAATGATTGTGTGTGACTTTAATTATAGTAATATAAATTGGAATGATAAGACTGCATCTAGGGGCAAAGAGAATAAATTTCTGGAGTTTTTGAAAACAATTACCTTAGATAGTACGTAACAGATAATACACGAGGATCAAGAGTATTGGATTTGATCATCTCATCGAATGTTTTTATAAATGGGGTATCAAATCTTCTACCAGTTGGCGTGAGTGACCATGAGGTGATCATTTGTAGGATGGCCAACCATATGAGAGCTTCTGCTAGAAACGGATTATGGAATTATAAAGATGGTAATTATGAAAAGCTCAGGAATAGCTTGCAGCAATAACTTGGAATGATGAACTGGATGGAAAGTATGTCAATGCAGCTTGGGGTCCCTAATCAAGAACTATCTGGTGGAGGCAATATCATAATTTATTCAAAAAGGCCAAGGAATTAAACAGAGCAGGCGTGAAATAGATGAATCAAGAGGTAAAGTATGCTAGCTGGAAGAAGAAGAAGGTATTATGGAAGAAGCACAAGATGAGTGATTATAACAACCATTTACATGAGAAGTACAAAGACCAGGCGAGGAAGGTGAATGAAAGTGAGTCGCTTGATAAGGATAACAAAAGTGCAATACGATCAGCACTTAGCTAATGAGGCTAAAAAAGTCCTAGGGAATTTTTTCGATATATTACCAGTAGAAGAAAGAATGATTATGGAAGGATGACATTGATGAAAATAACAGCTGCAGAGGGTTCAGGTGTTTAATTAGCAATTCATAAAGGCATTTCATTCTTGTGAATGTGATATCATGCAGAACTTGAATGCAGTGGGAATGTTAGTCAGTGCTATATGAGGAAATGAAAAAACTTGATGTTAATAAGGCTATATGACTTGATATTTCACCATGTGTTTTGAAGGAACGTTCTGGAGAGACAACAACTTTTACATATCTTTTGAACGCGAGTCTTTCACTAGTCCAAGTTCCAAAAGAAAAAGTCCGAATCATAAGGGAAGTAATAAGACTATGGCTTTGAATTACAGGCAAGTCCATGTGTCTGAATTTGTGGTTAAAGTGCTAGAGAAGTTAGGACCAAGATACAGAATTGAGTTGACAATAGGAAAATATTCTTGATGGACAGCATGGGCTTGTTAAAGGCGATGCATATAAATGCTATGCATATACAGTGCTATATTTAGATTTTGATAAACTGCCACACGACAAGCTGGTAATTAAATTGAACGAATGGGACTGAACAGCAGATTAGTGCGCTGGATCGGGAATTGGCTGTCGGTAGGTATCAGCGAGTTTTCTATGGAGGAGCGATGTCCCAGAAGAGGAAAGTTATTGGTGTATACCCCAAGTGTCTGTTTTGAGTCCATTGCTGTTTAATTTTTATGTAAATGATATTGGGAGAGATATGAATGGTAATATGCAGTTTGCAGATGACGCAAAGTTGAGAAGCGCTATCAGGAGCAGAGTGGATTCCTTTGATATGGGGCCCCTGCCAAAGCTTTGCAAAAGGACTTGAATGTACTGCTGAATGGGAAAATAAATGGGACTATCAGTTCAATGTTGCGAAATGTAAGGTTTTGAAATTTGAGAAGCAAAGATGGAATGTAGAGTACACAATGGATAAAAATATATTAGAGGAAGTAGATGAGAGATCTGGGAGTGATTATGGACAATCTAAAATTTCGGGACATACTTCTAAAATTATGAGGACAGTACAGCGGATAATGAGAATGATGCGGAGGGGACTGCCTTTCTATAGGTAAAGATGTTATGGTTCCATTGTATAAGGCTTTTATCAGGCCATATATGGATTATTTTGCACAGATGTGGTCACCTGGTGTTCGAAAAAAAAAAAAGATGAAGCTATTGGAAAGGGTCTAGAGACGATTGACTAAGGTGGTTTCTATGGAATGTTGAGTATGGGGACAGACTAAGAAAATTCAATTTGCAGAAACTGGTGGATAGGAGGGGACGGCATATGATTGAGACATAAGTTGTTAAGAGAGTTATTACCAGGTTAATGTGGTGGAGGTTTTGCATAGAATGGGTGAAGACAGGGAGAGAACAAGAGGTCATCCCTTGAAGCTGTATAAGGAGAGTGAGCAAGAGGAGCGAGTTTTATTGCATGGAGAGTGGTTAGTGATTGGGATGCATTGCTCGAGCGCGTGCGGAGACAGTAAACATATTTAAGACTCAGCATGATAAACTGAGTGTGTGACAGTGGGACCTTCAGTGATGGGTCTTTTGATTCCATGGGATTTGATAATAATTTTGTTGAAAAATCCATCAGCGCCTCTGCTTGTAATATTTCATTTGTATATCTTACTAATTTTTAATACTCGCTTAGTTTTATAAGGATGAAATTCTTGAAATCCAATATATCTTTGTAAAGATTACGGTATTTTAAATTCTTCTCCAGCCTCTTACCACTGCTGGATATAGGCCTTTCCCCTTAACTTTTCAGTTGATTCCCTTTAGCTAACGTTCACCATCTCATGTCAGACATTTTTAGATCATCTCTCCACTTGTTCTTTGACGACTTGCTTCTCTTAGTATCCACTCGGTGCTTAACTTTGTTCGTATTTCTTTAATATGCTAATATGGGCAACTTATCTCCATGCTTTACAGCAGTACCGTCTTAACAGTATTTTAAGCTCCTGGGCAAAGCAATGCAAATTCTGTACTTCTCTCATAAAAGTACGCTTCATTTCTGCTCAAAGGGTTACTACCTGGGGAAAAAAATATTTTTTTTTTTTAATTTTATTTCTAGTATAGTATGAAAAGTATTTAGTTATTGACGTATTGTGCGCCATCTCCAGTTCTCTTTCTCAGCTCAGTGTTCCAGCGAGCGGTCGAGTAATTTATACACTCTGCCAAGAGAGCTCTCTGAACAATATATCAGCATGGAACCGCTGGACAACTGCCCAGTGTGTGCATGCCTTAAGACGGCCCTGCTTTATAGTACTTCACAATATCCTATGTTCCAGTAATCTAATTTTATCTCTTTTTGTAATGCTGATCATTCTTCTTTCCAAAGCTCTTTGGTCCACATGCAACCTTTTAATGAAAAGTATTTTAAATACATTTCATTAAAGGTTCTTTTAACAATAAATTTCATTTGGATTTGATTTCGTTGTATGTTATGGAATTTTTTTTAAAAATTCTAGTTCATTTATCTTTAAGATCTATTTCAACAAACATATCGATGCTTCTAATTTCTGAGACTTCACTTGTCACTGGTAAAAATTTTAATTCCGCAAGACGTGACTTTTCAAAAATTTCGTGAAAATTTCTAATTCAAAAATTACCTTTCAGAAATTCAGAAAAAAGTAATTTAGATAATCTTTTTTCGGGCATAAATAATCAATTTTGCATTCGTTACCTTCCTGTTCATATGAAGTTGCGGACGAGAATGCGGCAGACGAAATCATTGGACGTAACAGCAAAAGATTTTGAATTTAATTTAATAACTCTTTTGGTTTATACATGGAAATATCAAAACATCGTGAAGTTAATGGGATGGCTTTAACTCTGGTGTATACTCCATATTTCTATTTATCGTTAATTCTGATATATGTTGATGTAGAATTTTATGACGCACTATCTCCGCTGCAAAATGGCGTAAGCATCACCGTTTGCATTCTGCGACGATGACAACAACATGGAAGTCGAGCACATTCACAAATGAAGTGTCACGTGATTTTGAAAATATCTATTAATGTCTTGTATTCTTATGATTCGGTTTGTGGCATTTTATAAAACTCTTCTGAAATATCTTGTTTTTGATAATATACTGTAAAACTCGATGCAGCTTAGAAATACCAAAGCGCTTTACATCGCTTTTTACAGAGGTCAAGTCTCATGAGAATGTTACAAAAATAACCTTGTTTGTCTATCTGTTTTATGCTAAATATGTTTTGTAAATAACCCTATGAGAATAGATTGTATTTACTGTGTTTTATTTAAAGTTTCTAGAATGTCAAAAACAAAGGCAATGCTTTGTTATCGGAACTTTGTATAATAGCTATGTATAACACAAGAAAGTTGTTTAGTTTACGATCAAGTGTGTGAGAAAGTTGTCTGCGAGCTCTGCGCATGAACACCTTCAAAGTTAGTATCAAAGAGATCTGCTAATTTCAGAAAAGTTTCCGCTGCCCAACAATACAAGGGGAAAAAAAAGTGTGCACGGAGGAGAAGAAAGAACGGGTCGGCCTTAACAAAAAGATCAAGGAGAACTGCCGATTTCTTCGGGGTTTGGTGCAAGGTCCCGAGAAGGCGAAAATAAAAGGGGACTGAGCCGAATATCGTGAGGGGAGAGTCCAGGTTTGCCGACAGAGGAGAGCCGAGATCGAGTTGCCGAGAGAGCAGAGGCAAAGCGCTGTTACCGAAGAGAGCCAGAGAAAGTCGGCAGAGAACCAGAAGCAGTCTGACCCAGAGGACCAGACTTTACGACGAACACACGCCAGAGGAAAAATTGGGAGAACAGCCGATGCCAAGTGCTAGTCGGATGTCCTAGTGATGCGGGAAGTCAACCAAAGCCAAAAGCCGCAGAGTGATCCTCAAGCCTGCACGCTGAAACTTCTTGCCTGAGCTTTTGAGTACTGGGAAGATTGCAGGCCAAGACCCGCCAAATATTCCGACGAAGCGACCCCCTGAAAAAGACTCTGAACGGAAACCTAAGGCCTCTGACTAAAGAAAAGCCATAGTGACTTTGATGCAGGACCTTTGGGAGGTGTCGTGGCAAAAAACCTCTGTAAGCGTATTACATCCTTTAATGTACATTCTTTTTGTAATCTAAGAAATATGTCATAGATGGACTGATAAGAAATAGTAATAAGAAATATCTATAAGAGAGTCCTTTGATTTGTTGTTAACTGGAATATAAATTGTAAGATAACTTGCCATAGCTAGCTAATCTCTTTATGAGTAAATTAGTCTCGGCAATTTAATTTTTTTTAGCAGAGAAGTAACAGAGTAATTATATTGTATAGTCATTTAATATTGAAAAGGGAAAGTTTGTTTCTTTATACCAAAAGTATATAAAGGATAGGTAGAGAGAGAGAGAGAGAGAGTAACCTCCCTATCGCTTATTTAATGTACCTTGTTTTTATTGTAAATAAGTGTTTTGATTATATGTCAATAGAGTGCTGTCTGATTGTTTATTTTACAACACTGTTCCTAAAAAAAAAAAAAAAAAACGCGAACTTAAGAGCGGGAAACCAAGTAAGATAGCCGAAGCGTACAAATAGACCACGACTGTTTGTCAAGTTTTACTGAAGGAATTTGTGTTAGAGAGAGAGAGAGAGAGAGAAAAATCAACCCCCCCCCCCGTAATACGGAGTTTTGTGCCAATTAAAAGATACTAGTGGCGCAGTCTTATCAAATAAAATTTCTAGTATCCATAGGCATAAAACTCGTAGTGCGAAAGGTAGATAAACTAAGTACGCAATAATAAGATGGAATAGTGAGAATAAGAAAGGAATATATATAAAAGTTAACAATAACGGTGGCTTATAAATACCAAGTAATAGCATACCGTTTACAATACCCATATTTATGGCTATTTCGTCACATTTACCATGCGCGTTTTCAAAGCATTTATATTTATGACCGTATACCATGTTTTCTGAATAAAAATGATGCTTGAATTATTAAAAACATGGCAGAATTTAGACCAATTCGCAAGACGATCAATCGGGAACCTCCTGCCCAGTCCGCCTCTGTATGCGAGACTAAAAACTCACGTTTCCAGGAGGGAAAAAAAAAAAAAAAAAAAAAAAAAAAAAAAAATGGAAGTGAACCGGTCAATTTACAATAAGCAGTGCAATGCAATGTTGTTTGAAAGGGACAGATCGCAAGATATCACTGGACTATATTAACATTTTTGATTTAGAACAAATTATATTAAAAAAAAACGAATCTAGCAAAATTTAATGCCACACATTCCACACAGAGTTTTGTGTGTTAAAATATCACAATATTCCACACAAAGTATTTCAAATCGCGATTAAATGCTGATTCTGGGCAAGGAATATATCATTACTGAGAAACACAAAGAAATTTCTACCTGATAATCAAAAACAATAATTCATTCTTCTTCCTCCGCATCTAAAAAAATAAAAATACTGGGAATATGAGGACATGCTCCAAAGTAACATTCCCCACTATTAATGAGAACAGACATTGTACTAAATCTTTCTTTTTTCCGTTCTTGATCTTTACTCTAGTTCCACGCAAATATTCCTTAAAAACACTCCTACCAATATTCGGTTCGAACATGCGCTATAGAAGTGAGTATCTTATTGATGAAACTAGTTTCACCCTTTTCGTGATTTCAGAATAAGAAGTGATGTCCTCTCAAACGTACCTTCATTCTGGAAGGGATGAGACTCTATGAAGTCGGCTGTAAGCTGTATGGTGATTATTCAGAACACAGGAACCAAGGTGATTAATCACTGCATGGTTCTTGCACTTATGGGAAGTTGCCGTATGTCTGAACGAGCTCTTCATATCCATGCCCGCAGTTTTTACAAATGCAGATAGTAACGGCAATGTAATGAATACTGTTCACAATCTAGACAGAGGAAATGCCCGAGATTTGAATTACGGTCTTGTAGAATACGTCTACACACTCGTTCCCATAAACCACATAAACGATTTATTCGTTTACTGATTAACGTCAAATGACGGAACATTTTCTTCAGTTAGAAACTCGATCCACGGACGCTACCACATTCGCCCTAACATAAAATCAAAAGCAATGTGCAGTTTTCCTTCACTCCAGAAATGTGATAAATACTGATTTTTATTTACCACCTGCTAAAGGTGGTAAATAAAAATCAGTATTTATCTATTACTATATGCATATTATCAATCAGGAATTTTATCCATGAATACTAATACATGGAGTCCTGATGTAGCTTTAAAATTTTCACGCATGGTCTCTAGAGTGGATCATAATCTTCAGCTTTCCTTCTAGGAAAGCTGGATAATTGGAGGGGAGGGGGAGGTAATATTCTTATACTTTATAAAAACAGCCACTGGCAATATTCTTAACATTTTACCACAAATGCAAAAAAAGTAACACGTGCATTGTGAATGTAGGACTCCATAAAATAGTTACGGTAGTTCTACTCTTATATACGAGCAAAAACGGAGTAAATGTCTGATTTTTTTTTTTTTTTTTTTTTGCCAGTAGCTAGAGGAAGATTATTCAAAGCAAATTTCTTAAAAATATGAGTATTGACACAAGAACGGTTGCACAAACAGTCCCTCAAAATTATAGCAAATGGGAAAAAAATAACGAATTAAATGTAAAGTAAAATAATGAATATTTTGCAAATAAGGCGAGAAAAATGTGATAAGTTAGTTATTTATTCTTATACATATTTATTCCACTTTGTAAATATTCTATATTTTTTGTTTTATAGATGATTTTTATAATGTAATTATTTCGTTATTGTGATTACTTGGCACCTACACGGAGTCTCAGAGCTCATTGCAGAAGGCCATCACGCTAACCTCGCAAATTTATTTTATTATACAGTATTATATGACACCTCTGATGAGAAGGGAGGTCTCTATCTGTACTACACAATCCACTATCTGTTTGCCAGTTTTTCGGGACTAAAAATCCAAGTTTCAGGAAGAAAAACTTTGTTATCGCCGTATACCCGGCCTGCTGGTTGTCCTGGTGGTTACCTATCCACTCTCCAAACAATAGAGTTCGAATCCCTCCATGGGAATGGTTGTAATTGTCATACCAATTCTGTGTGGAAGGAGAGTTGCGACTCTGCCATGTCTTCTAGTAAAGTAGCAACTCCAAAAATCTTATGAAATACGGCGTGTGAGGACATGTGATAAAAAATCTCCGGTAATTCACTTTCAGGTTGAAAAGCCCTTATATAAGGACTCGGGTCTTTCCAACCAAATAACATCGCTGTTGCCAACTGAGTTAAGGAACGCTTTTATAAAAACATGCTTTACTTCTTACTATTAGCTTTTTTTTTCTTTATTGGATGGGGAGGGGGGGGGGAGAATTGTGAAATACTTATTTTTCATTTACAATATTTAATGAAGAGATAGAGGCGCATAAGAATGAGGTTCTAGAACTGTTGCATAACTTGCATAAGAATTTGATAACAAGCACAGAATGGGATCTCAGCACGAATACTAAAAGGAATATTCAGCTGATCTGCTTGTAATCTGAGTCTCAGCTCAGGAAAAAATCCCACAAGAATGATAATCGAATAGTCCCGTTGTTCAAAGGTGGTAGAAAAACTGATAAGTCTAGCTACTAACCTACCCGAATCTCTCTCTCTAGATTTCTGCACTGATTTCTTTCGAGCAACATCCATGCAGAAAACGCTCGTTAACTGAAATAGAAGGAAGGTGTGAAAAGAAACGTAGTTACACCAATATCACACCCATCTTTTTCTTTTTAGTGCTGTAGAGATTTGTAACAACAGAACTGTGAAACTTTATATACCAAAGTGCGGAAAGTAATGAGTTAAATTGCGCTTTGGGGTGGTATTCATCCGACAAATCCTAAATAAATCTCGCATGAGAATGCGAATTATTGGATCATGCTACTGACAGAATACATTTCTCATCTCAGTAGCAATATCATTTATATAATGGTCATCAGTTCTAGTATTTAGAGTAATATGTTTATAAGACAATTATTTTGCATCAATCTTACACTTATGTAATGGTTCTTGGCTTCTATAAACATCTTTTCATTCATACCGAGAATCCAGTATGTACGGAGTCTCAGTGTTATTTTACATATGTTTGGGCAACTCAATTAAGTCTGCATTTCTTCAATGACAACGTGCAGGTGAAACATTCGTCTTCCTAAGAAATCCTCAACGCCTCTTTCTGATTATTTTATTGAGATCACAGTTTAGCCTGTGATCTCAACACGTTTTATTATTTTCATGATTAAGAGAAAAAAAAATTCGAAAGGACATTGTCAAACTGAAAAAAAAAAAAAAAAAAAAAAAAAAAAAAAAAAAAAAAAGCGGTTAAATTCCAGGACAGTCGGCACTATTATTTACATACATGGAAGAACTGACGGGATTTGTGTCAAAAATGATGATTTTAGGATATCAAACTGAAAAGGAGCTGCTTAAGCTTTTCTTTTCTTTTTTTTTTTTTTTTTTTAATTAAGAGCCATTTTCGTGATTTACAGTTAAGTTTAAATCACCCGAGGTTATCTGTTGGTGCAAGCAAAGGCCATCAGTTTCGAGAGGTTCCCTGGCCGGTCCTCTTGACAAATCGACGAGCCTCTAAAGCATGTGGGTCGTGGGAAAGAAAGACCCATGGCTTGGTAAAAGGCTTTTTCTTCTTTCGTTGAGAAAGATTCCGATAACTAGTTATAATGTATCCACTTCTATCAGAGAATCACCACCTACCCTCACTGGAAAAAAAAAAAAAAAAAGAAGAAGTCCAATGATTCCATTTCCTTTGCCATTTCATGTTCCTTTTATATAAAAAAAAAAAAGAATCATTTTTCCTTCCACAAATGCGACATTCTTGAGCCCTTTAAAAATATTGTATTTGTGACTGCGAAAATTCCTTCAATCTTTTTGTAACGAAGCGTTTTAATTTGAAGCAAAAGAAAAAAAAAAGATACCAGTCGCGCCAAAGCAGGATACGGATGACTAGTAATATCTATATTGTGTGTGCCAGCTGGCGAACAGTGATTGCGGATCGTGAATGTGCCTTGTCATGATTAGACAACATGTCTTAGTTCATTTTACGTTTTTTGCGCACTGCGTCTTCGAGAAAATGCCGCAAAACATTCAGTTAGAAATTCATTATTTGACCACTGGCTAATCATGTTACCATTTTTCTTTCGTGAGTAAACAATTACGAACACAATCTTCACACTGACGTTCACTTCCCATCTTTCTTTGGTATTTAATGACTGGGTCATAATATTAGCATTATAAGCATAAACTCAACGAGATGAGGGGAAGGGATTATACATTAGCGTCACTTAATCACGGAACTAAATTTTCATAGCTCTTTGTCGCTTGCATATCTTCACATGGTACTTATTCTGCCCGAACTGTGAAAAATTAAATATATCATGAATGGAAATTTCCTTTGGTTCTGTTATTTGCTAATCTTCCCCATACATATTACTAACACAATGTCGATATTATCCACTCAACATATTTTATCTGAATTTATATTCCATTGATTTGATGCAATTTAATACGTTGCATCAGCGCTGAATGCAGATCAAGACTGCAGTTTTATTTTTTGTTGTTCGATGTCCTTATGAGGAATACTGCAAGTCATTTATTGATTTAACATTGCAGGAGTAGCCTGCCATTTCCTAAATTATGAATAGGAATCCTATGTGAACTGATGGACATACCTGGGGAATAACGTGTCCAGAGAGAGGGAAAGAAAATTATTCAGAAAAGTATATTCTGTTAATTATTTCGTTTTCTAATCATATGAAATTCCGTTTTTTTATAGTTATTAACATTATGTATTATCATAATACTACACCCAAACAATAATCCTGTGATACATTTGAAATGGATGTTTGATGGACAGAGCACTCGCAGCGATAAGCCTGAAGAAAGAAAGAAAAAAAAAAAAACAAAAAAAAAAAACGTATACTGTATTTCTTTCAATAATTTTTTTTATGTAAGATTGTTGGCACGAAGAACTGAGAAAGCACAGCAGAAGCTTTCTATGATCTTGGCACACAACACTGTGTGTGTGTGGAGGGGGGGGGAGGGATCGGCACTGTGTTCTTCTCTAATATAAAAGTACTAATATAAAAATGTACTGGGACGGACTGGAATCCATGAACAGTCTTAATGTTTATAGATGTGATCTCTCCGGCTTAAGAATATTTCTGGGTATACAGTTGTGCCTGTCTATTAATTCAGACGACCTGGTTGCAACTAATATCGAAGCTTCCAATTCCTATTGTGTCATGAATTGTGAATATCCAAGTAATAGATGAATTTCATCAACCGGTAAGAGACAGATCTCACCATCCTGAGTACTGAAGGTCTGAAGTGACTTGGGAAATCTCTAGAGTAGGATTTACCTTAACTCCCACACACGGCTTAATGTACGATACGTTTAAGATCTTTCGTGAGTGGTATTCGCATTAAGAAACATTTGCGAGAGAGAGAGATAGACATGCTGCTACTAAAAAGCATGACTTATTCTTACCGAAGAATAAACATACCAGTTTTTTCCCCCTTAAGAGAACCAAAATGTCACGAGTAAATTAGATGATCAATTTTCGCGCTAATGTCTTACGTTAGTTGAGTTTAAATGCGCCAAACAGCAGAATATTAATACACAGTCAGTCAAATGACGCGTCACAGAAGCATACCTTAATAGTGGTTTGGCTAAGAATTACATAACCGGAGGAACTAGTTCTAGAGACAAAACATGGTATCTTTTTTTCAAGCCACTTCACTCCAATAAGTAGGGCGGTGATCGAACACTGGATCATGAAATTCATTTACCACCTAAAGACAGGCATTAAAAATCCATGCCCATAGCTCGGCCAACCAGGCTTATAACTTATGAAGATACCTATAACAGTCTGGTCTGGAATTAAAACAATTCGTTATTTTATTCGTTATAAAAGTTAAATCGCTTTCATAACACAACAAAGACCTACATTATCAATTATTTATCCTCTCTATATGCACTCGTCCTAATATTTTTCTCTTGAAACTATATCTCCGTGTATTTGAATACCAATGCTGTTCAGACGATTAATTTGAGTTGCTGACATTTTTCAGGATACCAGAGCGACATCAAGTATATCAGCCATATTGACATAAGTAACCCATTTCATGTCTCGCTAATTTAGTTGCATATGCCACTTATTTTCCCTTTTTTTCTAGTTCCTAGCACAGATCGCAAAAAAAAAATTCCTTGAGGAGAACAGCGTGTAACAATAGCCGAAAGGATAGGCTTATTGTACTAATATAATACTTCCCAGCAGGGCCGCCGAGAGGGGGGGGGTCACATCTGAGACTTTTGTCACGGGCCCGGCATCGAAAAGGGCCCGACCGTCGGGCCCCGACGTGTCATAACTGTGTTTATAATGCATGGTTTTAATTCTCGTAATAATACAACAATGATAAAGGATAATGGCATATATCGAGAATGATAGTGTTGTTTTAGACAGACGGCTACGCTCTTTAGCCGTCTGTCTAAATGAAATTTTTAGCCGAAATAAAATATTGCAATCTAGTACCATATCGATTGATATTGCATCAGCAAATGTTGAGTCTCTTCTGAAAGAACTTGAAGATTTTAGAAGTGGCAAGATGTTCTCTCTGAAGCTACACTTGTTGCAATTGAATTGGGTATAACCCCAAATGTAGAAAAAACGGTCGAAAGCGAAGAGAATAAAGCTAGCAGATGAAGAAAGTGCAGATGGGGATGATACACAAGAATATTTTAAAAGAACTGTATATTTTGTTATACTGGATACAATTATTTCCAAACTTCACATCTTTAAAAACCATTCAGAATTTATTTTCACCATATATTAAAATTCCAAACAATGAATCATCAAGAAATTTCTGACTCGTGCAATAATTTAATAAATAAATATTCGAAAGACTTAACATCATCGCTGAAAGACGAAATCTATCACATAAAAAAGATTTATAACGCCACGTTTAAAGATGTTATACCAGAACTAGATTTATTAAATACCATTTATAAATTTCGACTTCAAGTGTTTTTCCCGAAATATGTACTTCAATCAGAATTTTTTGCAGAATACCAGTAACAGTTGCCGAGGGTGAAAGAGCGTTTAGCAAACTTTCAGCAATAAAGAGCTTCTGTAGATCATTAATGCTCCAGGAAAGATTAAACGGCTTAGCTTTGCTATCAATAGAACATGATCTGGCAATGAAAATTGATTATAACGAGGTGATTAAAGATTTCGCTAACCATAAAGTGAGGAAGTGGATGCAATAAAAATTTTAAAATATTTAATGTTTGTATTTTGTATGGTATGCAATGTACCGAATTTTGAATTTATTGTACGCTTTTTTAAATGCACGTTTAATGTTTTATATGACTTTTTTTTTTTTTTTATTAAACAAGAGTGATGCATTTTTTTTAAAGTGGGGCCCGGACCACAGACTTGTCACGGGTTCTAAAATTTCTCTCGGCGGACCTGCTTCCCAGTATAAAATAAATAATTTTAGTAATGAAATCATCACAATAAAAAAAAAAATTGTAGCGTAATAACAAACTTGGAAATCTAAAGTGATCAAAAATATCAAATTAAAAATATCCATTTTTTTCTGAAATATTTCCTGAATCAACAGGTTTTTTTCTGGGAATATGTTTGTTTCAACACTATTTATTAAACAATGGTCAAAATCATTTTGACTGGAAAGTCAATTATCAATAGCAATGTACATTAGTTATTATTTCTACTTCTTTATGAGAAAAGAACATTGAGGATAACAAGAAAAGTTGCACGGGTGGGGACTTGATGTCTTTCTCATTTACTATACAGAACGCCTTTATTTCACTGGCACGTGCGCACATACAACTCAATAAAAGAGAGTGGTGAGGAATGGGTTTCAATTTCCCTGCATTGCCTGGAAAAATAAAATAGCGTGCATTTCCCATCCTCTTAGTGAACGGACAATCGCTATGACGACGAGGGTGGCGCCAAAAGCGTACTATATATTGATAGACGACGCTAATAAACTTTTCTCATCCATTCTGATGGAAATAGTTTCATAGAAACAGATGACAGGCTATTGAAACCACTTCCGTTAGACATCAAGTCCTCTTCCAAGGCTTTTAGAACTTCTATTTATGAAAAGTTTTTGGCATCCTTTAATAACGCAAATTTTGGAATGTAGTTATATATATATATATATATATATATATATATATATATATATATTTTTTTTTTTTTAAATTTTAATAATATATCAGTTAATAATCACCAAAATTGCAATAATTAAGCTATAATGGCGTTAATTTTAATAATTAACGAGGGTGAAATGCTAATTAAAATTATACCTAAAGTTACCTTGCTTTCATCGTACGCAAATCAACTAAATTTAATAGAATTTTAAATTAGAGAAGCCAAGTTTTTTTTTTTTTTTTTTTTTATTGTTATCTCGAAAGGCCTTTCAACCATAACACTAGCTAGCATGATAAAAAGCGGTTCTCTATAACCTTGTCAATTTTTACAGCAGCAGGATAAATTAGGTTATCTCTGTCTCGGGAGATATCTGCTAGAATCCGAGCAAATGAACCAGAAACACAAGATAGGGAAATAAACTTATAGTTGTGAAGGCATTCCGTTATCTCTGAAGGTGCCTGTGTATTAATGGATTCTGTGTTTTGATCGTTCTTTCTCATTTATAAGAAGGGGAGGTGGTGGGGAGAAAGTATCAATTGATGGTTTAGTTAGATGGGAACACTGACAAATCTTAACAGCTAACGACTGATCAAGAAAGTTCAGTTTTTGCTGTATAAGCACGTTAACTCTCTCTCTCTCTCTGCAGTTTCGCACATAATACTCTAGCCAGGTTGTGGTCAAACTTTTTTTTCTCCAGATAAGTCGCTACTTTTTTTTCTTACTGTAAATTACACACAGTATTCGCATATTACGCATACTTATAATATACAATTTCGTAGTGCAATATTCTCATATGCAAATTTCACAAATAGTCTACCCCCCCCCCAAAAAAAAATACAAATTCTTAGCAATAAAATAATTTTATTGTTAAGAATGGTTTACGGTGATATTGCGTGAAAGAGTGCAATAGATGAATAAGTTTCAGGAGTGATACAATAGATGTGCTCACTAGAGCAAACCTCCGGCGATAAGTCTTCCGCTTTTATGGATGCTTTATATTATCAATACTTACCACTGCAAGAACAGTAGTTCATAATCGCGTACACTTTTAATTTCATCATGGAGAAAGAAAACGCCATTGGTGGCGTGTTGCCATTACCATACGAGAGATGACTAAATTTAATAGCTTATTTCTGCAAAAAGTAAAAGTTCATACCTGGAAAATCCTAAGTTCTGATTCATTTTTTCCACTCTATCAATCAGTAGTTTCCCCCCTTTTGTCTTTGTCGATATTTTCCAATTTCTTGTCAACGTTGAATTTACCGTCAAATTGTTATATTTTCGCTGGAACAAGTCCTAGTTTGCATGTCCGCCATGACAACGCACAAAAGTCCTAGTTTGCATGTCCACCAAATCCGCCATGACAACCCACTATGACATTTTGGCGTGCGAAGCAGCACGCAAATTTTATTCAGAATTCCCTCCACAAGATTCCCATCAGAAGCAATTTTGTCAATGATTAGAACTAAACATAAGCTAATTTCTATTTGGCGTCCAGTAGATGGGACATCAATAAAGATCGAAACCGGTGTGAACAGTAATCCTCCCATAACGCATTGCGGTATACACGTCCGAAAGGGGATATGCTGTGTATTATGAAATCAATTATGAAAATCAACAGGCTCTGTCTAAAAGTAGCATAGAGTAGTGAAGATATTTCGCCCGTCAACTGTTGTTTGTCTATGATTGGTTTAAAGATTAAAACAAGAATATAATTGCTTGTCAAGTATAATTTATAAGCTAATTTATCAGTATTTAATTTTGGGAAATAAAATATTTCGCAAAATTGAAAAAATAAAAATGTTATTCTTTCTAGTATTGTTATATTCAAAAAGGAAAACAAAATAGTAAACAAAACTAAAAAAAATCGCTTTTTCAGTAAGTTTCTTGATAAACCGATGTATACACGTTAAATCATGACTAACAATTTGTTTTTAACATTCCTTTGGACAAACTATTCTACTTGAATCTCCATTACAGAAGTGATTCAAGCCTGGTATAAAAGTAGTATGAATTCATGCAGATAATTTATTAATTTCTCTTTTTCGGTTTTCAACACAATATATCGTTGTCTGAACTAGTGTGGGTTCTTCGGTTGATTTTCTTGAGTTTACGAGAGTAACAACCAGCTTACTATTGTCAGAGATCAACTAATTCATAAACCGGTCGAATAAAGGCATGGAAAAAGTTCCCCTAGTAGTCGACTAGAATAAACGGTCTTTCTTTGAGTGGCCTAGCTCTATGGATATATATGCCATTTCCCCAGAGCCACAGGCCTTGATATAAAATCAATTCTATTAACAAAATAATGTAAATCTACTCTATAATATAAAATGATAAGCCTTTTTATGAAAAGTTTTTGTGTCAAGTTATTTGAAACGTTTTGAAACTCAGGGGCTACCCTGAGTGTCGAGTCTTCAAAATTCGAGTCATCAGAATTCAAGGAGAACTGGCATACCAGTCAGGAACTGGGGGGATTGGGCTCCAGGGGGCGGAGCCAACTAGTAAAACAAAAAAAAAAAGGATTTGTCAGTGCCCCCCCCCCTCCTAAAATTGTAGTCCTAATCTATTTCAGAAAATCAGTATTATCAATGGATGATAAGAGTACTCTACGTGATTATGCAATATACAAATGGTTTGAATTTTTGGTATAGATGATGGATAAATATTGCAGTTTCTTGAACTTTTAGACTAGAACCATACAAAAAATATTTAATTTTTCTGAGAATCCCTATGAACATTTTCATAAAAATTATCAGAAGGAATTATGACAACTGTTACCTGCAAAATAACATGATATTACACATAAAAAAAAAAAAAATCAACTAACGCCTTTTTATTCCCGTATATACGGGAGTAGGCGAGGCCATTTAGCCCTATCTAACTTTTGGAGACTGAGTGGGCAGTTCAATCTCCACTGGTACCCAATCAGAGACAGATGGCCCAAGGCTATCACTAATTAAGCGGTACGCAGTGAAGAGAGACGGCTCAAATGTGCCGCCATCTCGTGGTCTCTAACCCTAACACAATATATTTAATGTCTGAAATAATGTGGGTTCTACGGTCGATTTTCTTGAGTTTACAGGACGAAAAACCCGAGTTTCCGGGAGGAAAAACCTGCTTGCCCATGCCAGAGATCGACTAACTCGGGAACCGGTCGAAAAAAGGCTTAGAAAAATTTCCTCTAGTCGCCGACTAGACTCGAAACCAAGACTTCCTTCGTGCGGCCTAGCGCGGTGGTGTGCAAACGCCACATCCACTGAGCTACACAATGATTAGAACATTAGTTTGGCTGATTTTCACATATGGAAGTGAGACCTGGGTGTTCAAGAAATTGAGTAAGACAACAGATAGTGGCCTTTGAAATGTGATGCCTTGAAAATCTCATGAACAGAGCATGTGACAAATGCAGAGATACTACAGAGAAAAAACAGACATCTTTACTACAGGAAATGATCCAGAGAATTACAAATAAAGTAAGATAATTATTCTACACATAAAAGTCACTGTAATAAACATTAGTATTTTACCCATTTACTCTGAAGGTTTTTCTTCTTCTCTTCCAGAAACTATGCACTGGTATCCAAGAGTTTTCGCCGAACTCTAGTATTCCGGGAACATAGTTTAAGAAACACTGGCGTAGACAATGGGTTGTGTGGAATGCGGAGTGCTCTACGTGGCGAGTCCTAGGACCCCATGGAGGTGTTGCATAATAATTTCTAGATCAGAATCTTACAAAGTAAAATTTTACCAACTCCGTTTGACAGTACAGCATCAAAGTAACTGAAGTTTGTGAAAGCATCACGGGAAGTAACCAACCACGAGGTATCATGAATTAGTATCTGACGTCGAGAATTTTAATCTGAAGGATTTCCTTAAAAAATTTACTATTCTCTCTGCCATTTGTAGCTAACTTGTGTTCTACGTGACAGGATAAATTAGGATTAAAAATAAAACTTTTTTTGAAAAATATTCGTAAATTCTTGTAATCTCTGAATTCCATTATTAGGCGAAAGTTGGTAATTTTAAGTTTCATATCACACACACATACACACACAAAAAAATCGATACTTACAAGATGGGGGTATTTCGTATTCCACTTCTAGGATCACCTTTTCGCCAGCATTTTTTAAGACGTTGATAATTTCTTCGTGCTTTAATGAATTGGTGCGGATACCATTGACAGATAAAATGTAGTCTCCCACTGCCAGAGAATCACTTCTGTAACAAAATTACAAAACAGTCTTTCTGTCAAAGAACAAATAAATAATGTCATAATAAATGGATGTGTATTTCGCTATGCATCATGAGGACTTTTTTTTTCTACATTTTATCAATTTTACATGTGAAAGATTACAAAAGCTATAAGGACAGTAGGACTCTGTGTAAGAAAAAAATAATGCAAAATTTTTAAATGCATTTATATCGTCTATTTTCACGCGATTAATGAGAATTAGACTACCCGACCAATATATTGGAAACACTCATCATTTTTTAACACTTTCATTGCCAAGCTGAAAATTGGAATTTCGTGTGGTGGCCAATTTTTTTTTGTTTTTTTATTTAGTTAGCGACGTCCACGCGATAACGCGTGATCGGCCGCTTGATGGGAACTCGCATAACGCGATATCGCGTGATTGGCAATGAACGTGTTAAAGATATATTATCATAAATTCCTTGAAGCAAAGGCCTCTTCGTTAGGTTAACTAAGAAGAATTCAAATCTAACTCACAATATCTGCTGCACGTTCATTAAACTGATCCCCAATCTATACAATTCACCACCTTATATTTTCATGCAATCTCACTGCCCTTCAATTTTTGGACAATTTTTCAGGAATAGATTCGGGCTCTTATTCCTTCTCTTTAAATACTGAAAAATATATTATCTGGAAAACTCCTTTCATCAATTTATACGACTCAGTAACATTACATCTATTTATTAATTGTTGCATCAAGGTACATTTTCTCAACTTACATTCATAAGCGACATTTGACATTCCCAAGTTTACCAACTATCATTATGGTTCGCCTCTGAATCTTTTCTAAGGCTTGCTTAACAAAATACGAGTGAATAATATGCGCATAAGTGATGAGATGTAATACAGTATACTTCTTATTACACCGCATACTTCACTGAAACAATCACCTCTTTATTTGTCAGTTTTCTTCCCTACTGTACCACTTCTTTTATGATCTCTTCGCGCCTTTTGCAGTCCATCCCCTGAATCTTTGGTTATTCAGGGGAAGTATTGCAATCCCTATCCACCATATTTCAAGGTTTTCCTCCTATAGCACCATTACTGTGGTATGCTGCTGTACATTTCCGTGTTCTAAAACCATGCATTTCTCTTCAACTATCAAGAAGAATTTTTCCGAAATGAATAAAAATTCTAAAAATTAATATTTATTAACTGCATGTGTTCGGCTAGTTTGACTGTTCTTTTGGGTAAAAATCTTTCCAATTCCGTATGAGAACTGAATTCATTTCAAAAGTCCTTATAAAGAGTTTGCCTCCTAGAGGATTCGAATCCAGGATTTTTTTTTCAACCAAAAAGTAATATCGCGACTTACGTTACTAAAATACTTAGTATTTTGGTATTCATACTTCTAATTACCCAATAAAATAACTGAAGGCTTTGTTTTAATTAGTAAAGAAAAGCTTGAAGAAAGTTCAATGGCCCTTGAATCAAGTAGTTTGCACAGATAGCTGACGATTATGGGAAGTGAATGTATTTACTGTTTTAACGTCAAAAACAAAGGCAATGCTTTCCCAGGGGAACTTTATATATGTATATTAGTTATGTGTAAGAGCGCAGGAAAAGTTGTTTACTAATTTTGTATATAAGAGTTGCTTACTGCGCTAACACCTTTAAAGATAGTATCTAAGAGTGGCGCTAGGTTTAGAGAAGTTTCCGCGGCCCCCAATGGAGAAGCAAAGTATCAAAGAGGTCTGCTAGTTTTAGAGACAAGTTTCTGCACCCGGCAAAATACGATCAAAAGATTGCATCGAGGAGAACAAAGAGCGAGTTAAATTTAAAAGAAGATAAAAGAGTCAATGCCGAATTCTTCGGGGTTTACTACCCTTAACGCAAGGTCGCAAAATAAAAGAAGACTGAGCAGAGCATAAGGGGCTTCCTGGTTCCAGTCGCCGCCAAAGAGGAACTTCCAGGCCAGAGAGAGAGGGCTTCTAGACGTTGCGAAGAAAGGCTTCCAGACGCCAGAGAGAGGGATCCTGGTTGAACGTTGGCAGCAGTTTCAGTTTCTTGGAGGCGGTAGTTCGAGCTATTGGAGACAGCAGTCATCCAGGCATGCATTTTCGGTGAGCCAAAGCAGAGGAGAAAAGGCAATGTAAATTACCCGAGGCAGCTTCGCTAGGAAGTTTTTCTTTTCGTCGTTTGAGAACAACCTTTTGCCGGAGCTGAATGAGTACCGCAGTCCACAGCCCGCTATTTTCCCGATGAGATATTGCTGAAGCCAGACATTCCTCAGGAAGCTCAAGATCCGAGATGAAAGAATTGCCTTAGAACTTTTTGTACAAGACTTTTGACTGAATGTGCGATACAGAGCCTTTGTAAGTTCCATACTTTTGTACAATTCCTCTTATAGTGTGTTATAGAAAGACTTAAGAATTTGATTAATAGAAGTTGATACAAAAATTGTAAAAATAACTTAAGAGTTAGCTAACCTCTTTGCAAGTAAACTAGAAGTTTAATAAGTTGAATTTGTAAGCGTAGAGTAAATAAGATTGCGAGTTAAAGAAGTTAATTAGTGTTAAAGTAAAAAAAGGTTCTAATTTATGCTAAATATTTTTTAAATCGATAGAGAAAGCAATCTCCCTATTGTTTAATTCATGTATAAATTGTAAATAAATGTGTTTTAATTATTTGTTAAAAGAGTGCTACCTGATCTATTATTTTACAACTGCACTGTTCTTAAATAAATCAGACTTGTGAGCGGGGAAATAATTTAAGGCAATAAAAACGCAGTTCAGTTACTTACGAACCACGACTGTTAAAGTAAACATTGGTAAAAGAAACTTCGCTCGTGGGAGGGAGGGAAAAATCTATTGGAAGTTTTATTTAGTCTTATGCCAATTAAATGATATATTGGTGGTGCAGTCTGACAAATAAATTTCCAGTATTCATAGGCATTCGACTAGTAAATACAGAAAGTGGATAATCACAGTATGCAGTAGAGTAAATGAGAAAGGAGAAGAGCGCTTTAGAAGGAGAAGAGAGCTTGACTCTAGAGCGCTCTAAAAAGCGCTTTAGAGTCAAGCTATAAAGAATTGGGAATAGAATAAAGATAGAGATATTACATATATAGGCAGAAAAAATAATATACGTTTACAATGGAGCAGACGCTAGAAGATATTATAGCAAGACAAAGCAGCAATCTCTTCATTCTGTTTGTTATTGTGAATATTTTATATCAATACAGTTAACTATTGTTGATCAGACTGTCTGTATTTTAGAAAGAAACAGTTTACATTCATAAATCACAGGAATAAATATCTCTCTCTCTCTCCCATAATTATTATTTATGCAATGATTTTAGTTTAATTTCGAATACATGACGTAGAGTTAACATGAAGTGAATATTATATTTTATTTCTAATAAAATACTTTTTTCTTTCTTGCTTCGTTTCCATCAGTGAATCATATGCTCATTTAGATTTTCCAAGCCCTCCCTTATAAAATTATAAAGTTCCTAGAGCTCGACCTGCATAAAACATGGCTGAAAATTGCCTTAAGTTAGCAAATAAACTGTGTGGGAAAATATTCCAAGACTGTCGGGTGCAAAGATGAGAACCAAAAAAGAAGGAACGAGACGAGGGGAGATTAGCCGATATGGCCGTTGTGACCCCAGTTCTGAAATCAAGTAACTGACAGCTAGAGTGAAGTACAGGGAAAGTACTCGAGGAGGAGGAGGGGCAGAGATAGAGCACAAAAAATTGCTGCCGAAAAATAAAGGAACGCTTACATGTGGAACTAATAGTGCATTCTGTCGTCCTGTCAACACCTTCAATTCAAATTGGCAAGTAGCCAACTTTATACCACAGACTGCTTTATTCCTATAATTGTAAAATCTATTCGTCCATATTATTTAAAAGACCAAGGCCATACAAATATTCGAAACCATCTTTCAGTATTCTCTTTTTCTCTTGTATCATGATTCAAGAGAAGTCATTGCCACGAAACAGTTGCCAGTTGGTTACCAAAATTGTTGGCTTTTTACCAAGAGGGATGACTATGTTTCTGTGTCAATGTGTTGTGTGGTTATTTAGGCAAACTGCTTCTAGACTTCAGCAGTCAAGTAACTTTTTAAGCCCATTTTAATGAGTCGAAAGCCGTATGTTCGAAACAAATACTTAGTGAAATGAATGCCAAATTATTTATTTACGTATAGTCGTAATTAGGAACAAAAATAATATTATTAAGAAATCAGTCTAATTTTTTGTTTTACATAATCCTCCAAGTAGAGTTATAGTACCTTAAGAGCAATCTTTTATTGAATATCCTTTATTCATATCCTATTATACATAGATGGCTACCAGGAATTAAGAAATATGCTTCTCCGAGATTTCCAATATGATGTTTCTGCTATGTCCTTATTTCAGGTATTAGACTTGTCAGCTGCGAATATTTTTGATCAATTCCATTTTATACAGGTAGTAAAAAAAAAAAAATCCTCCTCCCTTTCAACAATAACAGATCTTTCTAAACCAAATGGTACATGCTGTAGCCACGGCATTTCGAGACATCATTTAAACAATGATAAATAAGATTATAATGTTTGTTTAGTTTCCAATGTTTAAAATGTTATTTTTAATATCTATACGTTAAAGAAGAAGAAGATACTATGAATACACATCTTTAAGTGTAGAGTATAAATGCATTTCATTAAAATTCAGGATGAAGTTTGAAGTACGAATAAAAATTAGTTTTTTTTTTTCCACATCGAAATTCTCGTGCGTGACAGCTGACATTTATACATATCTTCAGCTCTAGTAGCTGCTTCATGCATAGTGAGTTCATCGAGGTCCAAGAAGAGTGAACAGGTGTTCTATTATACACATGTGACTTTACTTGCCCTCCTTGGACAATGTATGCTGATGTCGGATATAGTAAAATAATTGGTTATTTAGTGGTTATTTATTTTATGTCTAGACCATAAGCGTTCTTTCAAAATACATTATATCCGATATCATATGTAGGAGTAACATTTTAAGTAAGGTTATTATCACTGAACCTCCATGAAGTTCAAGGATTCATTGTTTTATTAATCGCATGATTTGTCCGTCAAAATAACAAATATATTTTCTTTCTAAATCAACACTGTACTGAAGTCATACATATACTAAATTGTATTTTCCCCATAATGAATCCTTAAATACATTAAATGTCACACCTCCTGCAATTCATTCTATTCACTCATCATTTTCGATGAGAAATGTTACTGATCACTTTCTTGCCAGAAAAAAAAAATTCTCTGCATCTTTTAAAGAAAGGCATCTCACCAACTTATATATATCTTTATCATACTCTATTGCATTAATAAAATAATCTGGGACTTCAATAAACATAGTGGTGGTCCTACAGCGAATGATGAAAATGATCTTATCACCTGAAAAAAAAAATCAGAATCTCTATGCCGCACTGGATTCGAATCCCACTGCGACATGCAAATTTGTGAATTTCAGCTAGTCGACAATTTTCATTGTCCGCTGTAAAAGACTCCCCCACCATCCTGTTAATTACTGGAGATCTAAAGCGGCTTAAAAAAGTTCCATGTTTGGTCTCTGTAGAGCTGAATTCAAGTATTAGATGCAGGAGGTTTGCATCCTTTCTGGTAGGATTCACATAAAAATAGCAAACCTCCATTACGTTCTAGAGATTTGTACGATTTGCACGTTACAAAGGGAATACTGAAATGTGCACATTTCAGTATTCCATTAGAACAGTAGAAGGTAAGGTTTTATCATATTCACTTGGTGAACTAGTTTTACGTTATTTTAATTACTCGCTTCGTATGTGACAGTTATTCAGACCGCGTGGAGGTTGGAAAACTGCTAGCACCAAATTGATTAGCAGTCTGGCAAACTATTACACAATACTTAGATTCTGGTTAAGCTAAGTTTAATTATTTTTGTCTGTCCCTGGCAAATTACTGATTATTGAATAGTTTATGACTGCTACTATCAAAAATATGAGCTAAAGCGGGGACCTCAGTAAAAGAAGGTAATGCTCATTAAATCATTTTGTGATAAGTTTGGTCAAAATTAGTGATGTTGATTTAATATCGCTCTAATTACATACTACATTTTATTTTTTTTCCCATTAGGAAAAACGTTTCTGCGCAATAATGGAAAAAAATATTGATAAAAATATACATTTTAACTAAAATTTTGTATATTAACACGTATCTAATTTTTAATTAAGCTCTGTAGACCGCATATAAGCAGAGACTCAGAAGAATATGTAAGCATGAGATTCGATTGGTAGGGGGGGGGTAGTTAAGCTACCAAAATTGTAACTACTAGTTCATATGTTGAACTGTCAATTGCAAAGATCTTTTAAGCCTTCTTTGCCCACGAAGTTATACAAGAGTTCGTTCAAAGAAGTATTCACAAATATTTATGCCTTATGAGGGATTCGAAACTGCACCTCTTGGGATAAGTAACAAACACCACATTACTTAAAATCAGTTTACCTTGATTTAAGTAATGTGGTGTTTGTATCCAAATAGTGGAGGAAGGTGAGGTGTAGCTATTCTCAATATTGGGTACCGTATGGTGACAATCTGTGTATGTAGACCGAATATATTCAGAGGCTGGTTTTGCATGTTCTGCGAGATAAAAAAATAAGTAAAAAAAAAAAAAAAAACTGCCATCTCCGTCTGAGGCGGGATATCTCACTTTCAATTGAAAAGTCTCAAAAGATTCTTTACGCCCTCGAGAGGAATCGAACTCAACGGAAAAACTAAAACCGCGAGTGAGCAGTAGACTCCAATTAATTACTGATAATACAAGAACATAAAATCTATTGAAGAAAAAAAAGCATTTTCTAACTACAAGTGCTAAAAAAAAAAAAAAAAAAAACTTTTAATTTTTAGGATGGAATTTTAGTTTCGTCTATTTCTATTGTCCACCAATAATTTCTAAAACATGTCTTCAGGAAAAGACATGGTTTATATATCAATTGACAGAAATGGTCTGGTTTGTAGCGCAGCTAAAGTCCTATTCGACTAGTAGCTATATCCGCCCGTAATCCATCCTCATCTTGCATGATCCAAATATTTCATAAGAACTCTTTGTTTAATCCTGATCATTAAATAAGATTCAAATTCAGAAAAAAATCAAGTCTTCCAGCTCTAAGAAAACATCCTTTAATATAAAAAGACGAAAGAACTGTTATCGCAGAGCTGTTTAGTGAGCAAATTGTTTCCGCATCACTCCCCTCGTTTTAAATTATAAAGACATGCCAAATGACAGAATGCGTTTTCTAACAAAGTCTATGAAGACAGCGAAGCATTTTTTTTTTTTTTTAATTTTTGAAAGCATTATAGTTGCATAATTCTAAAAGGCAAAAAGGTACTCTATTCTCATTACGGTTAGCCATAACAATGCAAGCTTCCTCCAATTAATTACCCTTAATGTTCTTCGTGAAGTAAAGGAAATCTTTAAGTGCCATCATTTCACAAGGGAGTCGCGGTTATGAGTTTCTCTCGCAATCCTTTCAGTACTTTGAAACTGTTGGAAAATGCTTTTGAGGCCATTATCTCTGCCACTAAGCTACGCTTTTAGTGTCACATCCAGTGGACAGAGATAACATCTCTCAATCATTTTAAACTGGGATTTTCTCCGCATCTTTATCTTTCATAACAGCAAAGTTTAAGGCAGATAAAGAGGCCGCAATTTATATTTGCATGAGAGAATTTTATTTATTTCCTGATCTGAAAACTAAAATTTACGTCAATGCAAACCCATTGTAATTCGGTACAGTATTTCTGGCTACTATCCAAGAGATCGAACGGCGTTGTATTGAAACGTGGAAATAAGAATCCATCAATCTATAAAGGAAAAGGGTTTTTTTTTCCTTCATTTTTTTGTTCCCATTTAAATGCACTGGATTTCGTCAAAGTTTTAACTTCATCATAAAATTTCAGTATGGCATTTCGAGAAATTATGATTCATAGAGATAGAATTAAAGTTTTAATCTATTAGTGTGTCAATGCCTTTATTTTTTTGTTGTTTCATTTTATTTATTTTTGTTCGAAATACAATTGGTGGCAATATACTGTATAGTAAATTCACAATACACTTGTGAACTCAGCACTGTTATTTATGGTACCGAATCAAATATTTTATCTGCTAAACAAAAAATGTTTAGCAGATAATAAATTCTTTTTATCATGTGCCAAACCGTGATTAAATGGAAATAAACATGAATTTCCACTTTGCGCAGAGTTAGAAATTCTTTTATTTTGTCACGCCTATGAAGACTTCCTCATCTTTCCACACTCGGTCTCATACCGGGATTTTCTTTAAATCTGGTTTTCCTTCTTGGGAAAAAAAAAAAAAAAAAAAAAAAAAAAAAAAAAAAAAAAAAAAAATGCCCAGAAGAACACAATTTGCAATCAATAATATGCTGGACTCATGGGTTAAGTTTCTTTGGCCGAAATTCCAACAAACAAAAGAAAGAATTTAGCAGAATAAAGATCATTAAGGATCATATTGCAATCATTAATCTTATTATATTATATAAATCAAGTGGATATTAAATCCAGCATTATTTCAAATGCCGAATGTAGAAACTATGAAAGTTTTGTACGAAATTTGACCAGAGAGCTTACGAGAATATACTCGCCGGAGTTGCCCTAGCGCGAACCTTATAGAAGACATGATAGCTTTGCCCAAGCGTCCATATATTCGCCTTCTATTTGTCCATTAATTTAATATTTACTTTTGATTACTGTGTCTTGTTGAATACCTTCTGTCAAATTAAAGTGGCGAATCGATAATATTCCACTTAGAACCCGAGTTTCAGTAGGAAGACGGTAAGCCTAAATGATTATTGTAGTAATACTGAATGGTTCTCCGCAATACTTGGCTGCAAAAGCTATCGCTGCCATGTCTTGTATATCTTTGCTCAATTTTTCTATTAAAAAGTGGTCCGATTTTAAACGTAACTATAAGACAAATCGGAAAATTTTAGTAGAGATCCTAAACCAAATTTCATGGTTAAGCATGTGCAGAAAGTATTACTTTTGTATCTTAAGCGTTTTTCTCCTTTTTTTCTTTCTTTTTTTTTTTTGTTTTTTAAGCCATACAAATAGTCCAAATTAAAATCGAAATGGCTTGAAGAATTTTGTCATTGTCCCAAATAACAACAAAACCTTCTAACCAGAACTGTTACGCACACAGACGAAATGGAGAAAAAAAAAAAAAAAAAAAAAACCAGTTTAATAGCAAACACCTATTAGATTAGTCATATTTTGAGTAATTTACCAAAAGCGGAGTCTAAACTTATCATTAATCCCTTATAAGATAATAATAATAATAGGGCATTTTGAATATAATCTATTCAAAATGCCCGCAGAAGTAATCAAACATGCCGCACAAAAGAAATTCAACATGAAACCTACCTTGATGATTAACTACTCTCTACTCATTTCCATGCTTATTTTTAGATCACCCCCCCCCCTCTCCGACCAAAATATTTCGACGTCGCAATGGCTTCCGTTCCAGTTTTGTTTTTAACAACATCTATTTTTTGTTGTTGTTTGATAGATTTTCGTTGCAAGTTAAATACAAAAAGGATCAGTCGAATTTAAAATTCTCTAATCTAAAATTCTCGATGCCCCCCCCCCCATTATTTTCGTATTTTTCATTATTAAATAAAAATAACTATTTTTAACATCTCCATAACATAACATAACATAAAAAAAAAGGAAATTCCGATACTTCTTAAAAACTAGGGAATCAGATATGAAGAAAGAAGAAAAATGGTATGTCACATTACCGAATTACCCACTTTCTACATACCCTTAAAATATCTTCTATGCCTAAAGCGTTTCACTCACTCTCTCTCTCATCGAAAAAAAAGAATATTTTTGGTACTGCATAAATGTCCCGAGGATAGGTCACACTTTAGAGAATTCAAATAATTTCAAAGAATAAAAAAAAGACAATGAAAAAAAAAAAAAAACTCTTATCTCATTGCATACAGGCTATCAAAAAAGTTATTACAAACTTATTTTTAGATGGATATGAACTGTTTCAAGGACAGGTGATGAACCCTTTACATGATTTTTTTTTTTTTTGTAATTTTTCGTTTATGGAATTCAGGTAATACAGGTCATAGACGCCCAAATTTGATGCACAGTAGCATGTTTAAAATGGGGCTACATTTTTAGAAATCTATGGGTCCTGTTTAATCTTGCCTTATGAATTATTAATAACAAAACATCATATATACATTCATATCAAAGATTTAATATATATATTTACTATTTAAATTTATATTTACTATTTTATATAGCAAATTTGAGGAATTTTGATTTAAATACTATAGCGTTTTGGAATTTGACATGACAGACAGACAGAGATAGAGAGAATAAACTTCATTGTAGTTAAAATGTGTCGTGAATGACGGTATTGATATGTTTCACAACGTCATAATAATAAACCTAGTTATAAAGAAAAAAAAAAAGTATACCAGATATACATCAAAAGATACGTTTTTCTATTTTTTTAAAGAAATAGAATGTTGATATTTTTCAAAAATTAAAAAGTAAATCAGCGCTGATACCATTCTTGATCATTCTCTCGTATACATAATCAAATCTAAGCAAGAATACCCAGGGCCGATTTTATCATTAGGAGAACCTAGGCAATCGCCTAAGGGCGCTAGATTTTGCTACATAGTTCGGGGAAAAATTACAACCTTCGAAAAAAAAATTAATAAAACCTTCATTATTAATAAAAAAAAATGAAATAAGTCAAGCCGTCCTTGTGCTCGCTGATGATCCTACATTATTTTTGCCTTTCTCTATTTATTATTTTTATAAATATCCACATGTGTGAGTATAACAAAATATATATAGAGAGAGACAATGTATAGGGGGGGCCTAAATTTTCTTTGCCTAGGGGCATCAGATACTCTCGGATCGGCCCTGAGAATACCTATCAAATGTAACATAATTCGGGGGGGGGGGATCTCTCATTTCGGAGTTAGGCAACTAGAAAAAGTTCATTTGAACAAGTAGTATATTCCTGCTCCTTATGACTTGTAAAATTTAGCATGTTGTCTGTTACACTTTCTCTGTACTGTATTATTACGTGGCACCTCCAAGGCGTCCAACTCTACAACTATCCGTCTCCATCACTTAATCCATCAAACTTCCACTACTATTATCACCTACACCAACGCCATCTACTACCCACCACTACTAGTATTTTTTGTCTTTTCCTGGCCAATTATCACTCAGCAGCTTTCCTAGTCTGAGGAATTCCATGTATACTTCCTCGAATTTGGTCTCATTCAGAAGTTTTGCCATTTCAATAATTTAAAATGTGTTAAGACACAGATGGAGAAAGAGTAGAGATTTCTCAGGTGTCCCGAGCAGGTAAAGATAATCCTGTGGACTTTTGAGGGTCCACTAGCAAATGCTGTAGGTACTCTTAGGTGTCTACCAGCAATAAAATGACACTATAAGAAACAATGGCGATACTAGCGGCAGTAGGCCTAGCGTATCGTCCTTGTAATTATAAATGACTTACCTGGATAAACCACTATGGAAAATAAAGTATCTGTTTATGGTAGCAAGCAATTAACTACTATTACTAATGAATAAGCATAAATAAATCGCTAAAAAACATATCAATCAAATTCACAATCAATAATACACGACACGAAACACTAACACACGAGCCGCCATCTTGTTCCCTCTGCTGTCAGTTTGGTTTAACACATGTTATGTAAAAGTTTGTGATATTTGACAGTAAATTGTGTCTGAGAGACAGGACCGACCTTCTCTATAAAGGGACCCGGGTGCAAGAAACCTTTTGGGGCCCTAAAATATTTTTCAAAGGTAAAAATTAAAGGATTCGAAATAAATAAACGTATTGTAAAACCTCTTACCTGCAAATGATTTTGGCACAGGAAAACAAAAAAAAAAAAAAAATACATTAGAAATATCATACGTTTCCGCAAATGTGTACCGACTGTGCCCACTCGATTGTGGGACCCGGGTGCATTGCACCCACTGCACCTCTGAGATGGTCGGCCCTGCTGAGAGATACCGCGACCTCCGATGTCAGTATAGTATGGTTTGTTTTTTTTTCCAATAATTTCTAGATTGTAACTGAAAATAAATAAACCATCGTGTATTACTGAAATAGAGAGCCAAAAGGCTTATTTTTTTTTTTAATCATACATGGCCTCTAGAACAGCTCTTCCCAAACTGTGGGCCGCATTCCCCTTTGGGGTGTAAGTTTTGTTGGGGGGGGCGTGAAATAATGAAAACAAATTTAAAATGTTTTTAAGACTAAGTAGATTTTTTTAATCTTAAAAGAAACATTTAATTTTTATTATGTCATATTTTAATGGAAAAAAAAAATCACACTTTGGTGTTGGTTCACAAATTTTGCTTCCTGCGTATTTCGGCGATTAATGAATATTAGTAAATATATGCTTATTCATATAAGTTTCATTTCAAAAAGGTATTGATAAGAAACACAAAAATGATTGCAAACGCAAAATTTTGAATATAAATACAATAAATATTATAATAATATATGTCTATATTACGATTTTTTTTTCGATGGTGGCAGTGAAATAGTTTAATTTTTCCAAAGGGGGCCTTGGCATCCATAAGTTTGGGAAGCACTGCTCTAGGAGATGTGCTTTACATTATGGAAAATACCAAGGAAAGTGATCTGGAGCTTACTCCACCTTTACGAGTTGCCCATAAGATTGCTTATGCTTGCATCGGCCGAAACTTTTAGTTTCTATATATTCGGCACGAAACTCTTGAAGTTTCTGTATTCGGCTATGAAATAATGTTAGATTCAATATCCAATTAATTTGTACCATCATGTATTATATTTGCAGTGTTTTTTCTTTATGTTTTATTGCATTTTAGCACATACTAGTAATGAATGTATCTCTCAGATATACCCCGACCTACGCTGCAATTTTTACCACCTCGAGCTCCGCAGGGTTAATGTACGCGTTTAGATGATCTGGACTGGCAATAGCCAAAATATCATTAAAACTTTATTATTAAACCTCTACGTATACTTTATCAATTTATATTATAAAAGTTAGTCTACGTCATGCCCATTCACAGCACTAATGCTATAGTGTACTTACGTTATATCGCTCAGCATGGAAAGTCCCCGTCTTAAATGCCGTCTTGAGTCATATAGAACTAAATTTATAAGTTGCTCAGCTAAAGAAGCGAAACGGTTTCTTATGAATACGGTATGATTTATCCTTTGGAAATTCGAATTTCCCTCCCCTCAAAATAGACAAACAGCAGAACACACACAATTAATAGACGAAAAAAACTCTCTTCATCGCCGCATTAGTTACTTTGGAATAACCATGCACAATATCTTAGCAAGATGCTTCGTTATACTGTATTTCTCATTAAAAAGCACGGCTAAAAACTGCCCAACTGTCCTGCAACCGTTAAAGACCTCGCAATGAAGAATATCATAGTTAGGTCACAAAATTTTTATTATTATTATTTTTCATTGTTTTTCTGTATGACTGACTAGAATAGTCGGTACACTTTCCCCAACGTTATCTGATTGTTCATCATTTACCAATTATGTGTATTTGTTTATCATTGCGGCTGTTTCGCTAATAACTTTTAGGTGGACGATTTTTTACTCGCCTAGTGTGATGCTGTATTTCCACCTTCATTATTAAAGACTTGAAGTGACAATAAAAACTTTCAATGGCGGAGAAGTCATGGAGAGAAGAGGTAATAAATGAAAATATTGAGTAAAATATTTTATATGATTTTACACAGACATCATTTTGAAATTACGTTTGAGTGGTGAGTATGTATGTATGTATGTATGATAATATGCATATCAATAATTATAGTATAATTCAAAAATATAAAAATACTTAATTGTTAAAATATAGTTATTACAATTATATATAATTATGATTAATTACGTTAAGATGGATGAGTAAAATCCTTTATGTAAAATTAATATTATTTTCTACAGAACATAAATGGCTACATTTGCTCCAAGGCGTCCATTTATATGAAAATATCAGGTATACCAATTAAAAACAAAAAGGGACTTTATCGTGATATGAATTTTATGCTTTTTAATACCAAAAATTATCAAATATAGTGAACTCTAGAATAAATAAAATAAATTCAAACCTGTGTGCAACCGTTCCTGGTCTGAGGCTAGCGATTTTTGGCCTAGTGCCTTTATCTGTTCCTCCTACAGAATATACAAATACAACCATTATAAAATATAGTAAATAAATTAACAAAATTCTGTATGACACGTGGTAATGAGTCCAAAAAAAAATAATAAAATAAACCTTTCAAAATGATCAACGGAAATTACGGAAACAAAATCACGCTAAAACAAAATGCGTCAACAGATTCAAGTTTACAATATTCATTCTCTTATTTCGTTGTATATATTTATTTTGAATGTATGATTAACTTTTAATGGGTAATTTTAATACTTATTTAAGATAAATTCTTAAAGCATAGGTAATCGTTTTGCCAAATTATCGTTTTTCTTTTCCTGCATAAAATCTTTTAATTAACCAACAACACAAAAAATTATCCATACCTGAAATAGTTATTCCGAGAGGACCTCCATCTTTTTTAATCAGTTCCACTACCGAAGTTCCTCTTTGCTCTTCTGTTAGAAAAAAAAAAAAAACTATATGAAGTTTTCAAAACAAAAAGTCTTAGGATAGATTTACAACCACTTACCGCTTATCATTGCTGTGATTTCCATTAAAATACACTTTTGTTAGACCATATGACTCTCTACACCGTTCTTACCATACTTGGATCGTCAGTGTTTTTGAGTTATGTACGAGCAGTTGTTCCAGGGTTTATTTAACTTTTTTTTTTTTAAATCTGAAGTATGTAATTTGAATGACATAAAAGTCTTTGTTTATAGAATAATTTTGTTAATGAGACTCAGAAACGAGTGCCTTAGTCTTATCTATAATGGCTAGCAGACTCGGGCACATGGCTTAGAATATAGGTCTAATTAACCTCGAAAAGAAAATAACCAAAACAGATGAGGTAGAAGCTTTTTTTTTTCCCCTCCGGTGGGCTCATTAAAATGAACCGGAGTTTGAAATTATAAATATTGAATTTAAATTACGCTCATAATAAAAAGTAAAAAATGAAGTTAGAGGAACTGTATTATTTAAAACGAAAGCGTAATACTGATTTCATTGATACAAGTTCAACACCATTTCAGCAAGTATAACAAAAACAATCTTATTCTCTTATGTATGACCTATATACTGTTCCCAAATTCTTTTATTTAACGTAAAATTAATTAAGATAAAATATTACGTTACAACTATTTTTAAGTTTCGTAAATCTTGACAAATTTAAAAGTAAATTAATACACTTAATGTATATCATCGAACAGATTTAATATCCAGTTTCAGTTACTCTGGTGTTTTAAATGTTGCAATTATTCGTGCAACTGAAAAATCAAAACTAGAGGGAGAAATGATAATTATGAAAGACTAACACAAAATTTAAGAAATTAATTGACCGTACTATTTTGTAAATGAAGTAACAAATGGGAACCATTCTAAAGCTGTTTAAAATCCGATATTACATTTCCTAATTAGATGCAAATCAGAGATAAAGCAGCTAGTTAGATTTTAAAACACTTTATATACGTATAAAAGTAGCAATGCAAAATGACAAGTACAAATATCATCATCATTAATTCATAATTAAAGAACTTGAGCTTTATTTAGCAAGGCTTTTCAGGTATCATCCTTTCAGAAATATTAATAGAAGAGATGGAAATGCCAAAGTTGAAACCCGTGCAAATAGTTACTGGTTAGTCCCAAAAGAAATAGGGACAGATTCACATTATGGTTGCTCCAAGAGTAATTGCCGACGACGTGTGAGAATTTTTCTACCTGTGCATACTTAATAACAAAGTTAAAATCGCTTGCCTCTAACTTTCGCTGCACATATTTCCTCGTAGGTGTACTCGTGATGCAGGTATACAAAGGTGACATCTATTTAGTTGACAGTTTTTAAAACAACCGTTTGCTTCTCTCCTATGAGAAGAAAGAACTTGCATAGAACAGTACTTCAGATTAGAATGAGTTCACCTCAAATTATAAAATTACTAGAATGCATCTTAGCTGAGATTTCTTATGAATTAAATCGATCAATTGTTCTAGTGGAAATAATTGAATCTCTATATTCGACTATCGATATCTATGTGGATGAGCGGCTTGCAGTCCATTATATAACTGAAAAAAAAAAAAAAAAAAGACCGATTCAAATTCTGCCTGCGGTAAGAAGATCATTTTATTATCAAATAGCTCATATACTCTAAGAATATTAGGTGGTTATTTCGAAAATTCTACGTATTACGTATGAGTAGCTAGTGGGATGATGTAATACAACTTTCATTGCTGTGAATTCCATTAAAATACATTTTTGCTAGACCACTCTACACCGTTCTTACCATACTTGGATCGTCAGTATTTTTGAGTTATGTACGAGCAGTGGGAAGACTGAATAAAAGCGTTATGTGCTCGTTTTTTTCTTTCTGGTGCTCCTATTTCAGGACTTCATTAGACTCCAATTTTCGTAAGGCCACATGTTTCGTGCGAAGTACATGATGCAGAAAAGTGTGGATGGAAATATCTAATACGATCCTCACTTCAGTCTTCTCCCGAAAAATAGAAAAAGTCAGTCAACTTCATTACCCAGAGGCTCATCAGTTAATTAACAACCACTAGTATGGAGTTCGCCTCTCTAGATGAACGACTGATCTCTTTGCCTGCGTTACCCACCACCGAACAAATACCCGGAAAGGTTTGGGGAAACACATACTGTTGTCTTGAAATTTCCAGAACATCTGGTCGTGTCTGACATCGAGACTTGTCATTCTTTGGTAAATTAGGTAGCAAGCTTTCTCTCCGTCAACCTATCTTCCCATTTGATAGGTTGTAAACCTATCAAATGAGAAGAATTCACATAAAAAATATGTTTGCATTATACTATACCGAATGGAGACGTTTTTCTTAATGGAGTAGAAAACTGTAACGAAGTTCCAAAAGATTTGAACTTAGAAACTCTTCTGGTTTGTATAATTTCTATAAGCTTTTCAACTGAAGGTTAGTTAATCAGAAGTGCGTTTCTTTTTCCAGAAATCGGGGCATTTCATTCCGTGAAGCAAACAAATAACATAGAAGTAACAGGAGTGTATCTTGGCCTAATAGCTTTAGTTGCTTCGGACTATAATTCCAAACAAAATCAGCAAAGAATCATGTTTTTGAAAAATGCGAACTGCAAACTGTCATTAGATTAGTTACGGAACCACAGAGTAGAAAAGGAAGAGAGATTATCCTCCAGTCGGGAAATCAGGGCAAAAAATATTGAAAATTCAGATTAAATAAATAACAAACATTTATATGCCGTTTTTTAAATGAAAATATGCATTAATCTAAATGTTAACACCTTGAAAATATGAAGTAAAATTGTATTCTTATTCAGTAAACTACTGAAATGTTAAACTTCAATAAGGATGGCTTACCTCTCCGAATATTTGTTAGTTGACATTCCAAAACTACATTCGGAATTTACCATTAGTCCAGATGGGCGTCGTTAGAGCGTGATCAAATTTTTATTCTTGAAGGCAAATGAAATCTTTGAACTTCGTTAAAGTTTTCTACTCAATTAAGAAAAACGTCTCCATTCGGTATAGTATAATGCAAACATATTTTTTAATGTAAATTCTTCCCATTTGATAGGTTGTAAACTTATCAAACATTTACCACCATGGATTAGAGAAAAATATATAGACGTAAGCAACAGACTTGAAGGTGACAGTGCACGCGACAGACTGACCACACACAGAGAGAGGACTGCCTTTCGCTTATCAAAGCTACGCTTTATAGACTGAAGAGCTGGATTGACCCGTCACTCTTATATTGACCTGTCAGTTGCGATCAGTGGCCGAGAGCGCTAGCTACACGATTGTAGCATGGTGTATATATACTAGAACTCAGAATTGTCATTATCGCGAGTTTATGGATCAAAGTCAGCTCGATTCAAAGGGTAACAAACCATCGAATTTATCAATATTCATAAATACTTGTATAATATGATTAAAATATTACAAATCAGGATTTTTTAAAATATGGAAAATGAGTTGATAATTTGATTAAAATAGAATTTAAAGATTGAAATTAAATTCGTATCCCCGAACTTATTTTTCTATTATTAAAAGTTTTCAGAACAACTTAAGACTTGAGCCTAAGTTGTTTAAGTTGAAGTCGGCTAACAACTATGACTAGGAAGCCTGTCAATATTAGCATAATAGAAGGCGCTTCTATAACATAAGACGAATTCAACTACAATCCTTTTTTTGGCCAGAATGTCAACAGTATTCAGATATCCATTGTTCCGTGATTTCAAAACCAGCCGCTACTGACTGACACAATGATCGATGAGCCAACCAATTCATCTTATTTTACAGCAAGTAGTCTCGCTTCGATTTGAGTGTCCCCACTTCATTTGTTCCAACTACAAAAATATTTAGGAAATTCATTCCGTTTGTGACGAGAAGAGCGAAGTTATCATCTATTTAAATAGAAAATCCAAATGAATAGTTTAAAATATAAAATAGATTAATATTTATTAAACAAGGCTTGTCAGTGGATTCATTCTCTCGTTGCTTTTAAAGACACCGATATATGAGCACTAAAACAATGCCTTGTAGCTTTTCTTATTCGCAGTTGCAAAAAGAACTGGCAAGTATTTGGTCTCTCAACCTAAATATAAAAGGTGTTAAAATCAATTGTACAAGGAACATCATTGTTTTAAAACTCAGCCTCGTTCATTTTCTAGACAGGCAAATGCTTTGTCTTTATTCTTTTTTTCCCCTTTTGTTGTCATTACATGCACAACCACAGCAGTCAAAATTCTCTCCATGAAATATTCAAGCTGTTCTGGTAGGGGGGGCCCCTACGTTCTCCAGGTGGAGGTCTATGTCCCTTTGTCAAGGATGCCAGAAACGCTTGAGTTGCGGAGAAATAAAAAAGAAATATGCTTCAAGGATAAAAATCTGCTTCCCTGCGCTGCTAAGATGAAAGGCGAAATTTTTATTCTGAAATTTTCCAAGTCAAGCCACCCACCAGGCGGAACTGATGGCGGTGACGGGGAACACGTGTCGTCTTTATTCTTACTGAGAGAATAACCATGGCAACCAGTGTTCTGTCCGGAAAATGGCGCCGTTCCATTTTTCTTTTGCGGATTGCATGTGCTTAATCTTAGATAGTCGGAGTGTGTGTGTGGGGGGGGATTCATTTGCGGTTGCATGCGGAGATTTTATTATCTTTAACAGTTATCTAACAGTGTTACTCGATAGAAAACAGATCTCAGAGCTAGAGAGATCAGTTGAATAATCAAAATTATTACACCACAACTGTATTAAATCAAATAAATGTTTAGAACTATAATATAGTGAATTTGGTTTCTGTAATTGGCAATTAATTTCAAAAACACACCCACCCACCTACACACACACACACTCTGCATTTCTAGAGAAATGATCTACAATGACGTGGGATCTACTTTAGAGAATCTAAATTAGGGGACCAATGCATATAATATGTTTTCTAAAATATATACAATATGTTTATACGCATAAAGAAAGATTTTAATACAATCTGGAAACTCCCTCCAATGTGTATGGAGGCCGTTTTCAGTTTTCGTCCTCCTGAAATGTGTATCGTCTTTCGCCATAAGGTTACATCGTTTTTGGCGTTACTGCGTTATCCAGGATGTCTGAATACCATAATCACCCAAAGGCTCAATATCATACCATAAAATGCATTCGTAAAGATTAGAACGTAATTAGTGACTAATTACGTTCTAATCTTTGCTCCACACTTGAACATTTCTTCTAGAGAACAGCTACCGCAATCACAATACCACTGTAAATGTCACTTCTGTTGTTTGAAATTAGAGACGAAGCAACTAAAACTGTGAGGACAGTGTATCATATATTTGTAGTATCTCGGGGAGATAAATCCCGATATTTCAGAAAGAAAAAAGCGTTTAAAAACTTTCGCATGAGACCAGCTACGGTAACTCGCCTACAGTTGAAAAGTCCTTATTAAAAAAAAAAAAAAAAAAACAGGCAAAAGAAAAAAAAGACGTCAGAGACATTCAGCTTTGAAATAAAGCTGGATCTAATATCCACTTGATTTTTGTAATTTTTTTCAATCCAGAACTGAAGCCTTTTGGCTCTTTATTTTAGTAAATACTTTTATTCACCGACCGAGAGTTCGCTTACGAAAAATACACCTCTCCGACGTTTCAAGTTCCTTAGTACTGAGAGTTTTTGCTCTCTTAAGGTTTCTTCGAGTCTAGCCTCGGGTGAGGGAGGCTAAGATTTCGGGGAGAGGGGGTTGCCATGGGAGAGCAATTTGAATCTCTGGGAGAGTGTTTTCCGGCGTGGCCCGTGAGGAGCCTTGTCGGTGGATGCTTTTCTTTGGAATATGAGAGATTCTGCTCAGTGGTGGGGGCGAGCCTATCACTGAGTGAACAAAAGCTAAGTTGGACGATCTTTCGGTCACTCATAGGGAGTGGTCCGGGGGATCGCCTAATTTTTAGAGAGGGCTTTACTTAAGTATCTAGCTCCGGTGAGGGAGGGGGCTTAAGACTTCGGGGGAGGGGGTTGCCTTGAGAGTAATTTGAGTCTCCGGGTGTTGGCGTTTTCTGGCATGGCTCCTACTGGGGCCGTGTCGGTGAATTCTTTTCCCTGGAATATGAGTGGTTCTGCTCAGTGGTAGGGTGAACCCGTCACTGAGCAGAGCTTTTAACCGCTGAGTTAAAAGATCCTTCAGGTCGCTCATTGTTGGGCGATCTGAGAGGGAGCCCCGCACATTAACAAGCTGCCTGGTCTCCGACGAAAACCAACCATTTTGAAGGAGCTGTCAGGCCAGTGAAACCTTAAAAAACGTTTTTTTTAAAAACCTTAAAAAAAAATTAGAAAGCAAATATATGGACGCCTGGGCAGCGTGCATATTTTCTAAGGTGGTTCGCGCTGAGGCGACTCGAAAATGCCGGCGGGCGTATTCTCGTAAACTCTTTGGTCAACCTATTTTTTTTTTTTTTTTTTTTTACGAAACTTGCATAGTTTCTACATTAGGCTTTGAAATAATGCTGGATCTAATATCCACTTGATTTTTATAATTATTGCATCGAAGCCTTTTGGCTTTTTATTTTAGTAAATCCAGTAGTAAGTTTCTTACCACTGATGATATTTCTTTGGATGTTTGGTATGTTCCAAAAGGCAGCATATAAGGAAAGGGATGGAATATTATATAATAATAATAATAATAGTAGTAGCGCGTTAGATAGAACAACTTGAAAAATACAACGTTTTTGTGTCAATTATGTATTGCATTTTTTGCCTGTAATTCTCAGTTTTTTGTAACTTCAATTTTTATTACTGTGTTTTACCTTTAGTGGATACCTGAAGAAGACTGAAACTAGTTGTATCATTTTCATTAAAACTTCATATTTTATCTCGGTTTAAGTCATTAAATATTTATTCTTTAATTATATATATATATATATATATATATATATATATATATATATATATATATATATACATACATACATACATACATACATACATACAGGGTGTTCGGGATAAATTTGACAGTTTCGTAAGGAAAAAGAAAATCTTCTTTGTATCTATTAAATTTAATGAATTGACAAAAAAACATTACAGGCAGAGTTGATTACAATACTATCAACAAGATTTACTCAAAATAACCACCATTAGCATCGATCACAGCTTCAATTCTGCTTCGGAACCTCGAACAAGCTGATGCTACAGTCTCCCTGGGAAGGGCCGCAAAAACTGTTTTAATTTTATCCATTAACTGGGCTTTTGTATTACTGGAAGTGCGATTGGTGTCTTTTTCAACTGCGCCCCATACAAAATAATCCATGGGGTTAAGGTCTGGGGAGTTTGGAGGCCAAACATTTGGACTGGTGAAGTCGTAGAAATTTTCAGACAACCATTTTTGACTTTTCCCAGAGGTGTGGCAAGGGGCCGAATCCTGCTGCCATACATACGGTCTACCATTGGCTACCCTTGTTATCCAGGGCTTGACTACAGTTAGCAACTCCACGAACAAAGCCCGAATTCCAATGCCAGGGTTCTTCAACACCTGTTCCTGCAGATTTGCGAGGAATTCTGCTGTACGAACGCAATCAGATCGTCTGCTAGGGATCTTTCTTCTTGCTACATCCTCGTAGTCACCATTGCAAGTCTCTAGTTCATGCCTGATTGTTTTTACTGTATTCAGGGAGCATTGGGCAGCAGTCGTAATATCCTTATTTTGATGGCGGGCACGAATCATCATGATACAAGTTATTCTCTTCCATGATTCAGGTGGGTTCCAGCTATCCATCCTTTCTGACATCTTGTATATGAATGAAGAAGGGTCCAAACTTTTAAATGAAGAGAAGTGTGTGTTAATACATGTAACTTACGGAAAAATATAATTAATTATAAATATGTCAAATTTATCCCGAACACCCTGTATATATACATGTATATACATACTGTAATTAGTTTCGTAAGTTGTTTAAATTTTGAACTACGAAGGAGGTGTTAAATAGCTGCTGCACGTGTTTTAACATATTAAAAAATAGAATGGATATTGATGTTAATTCCGATGAAGGATGATCACGAAAACATTCGATTATCAGGGCTATCATGATTCCAGGTTTTTTTTTCCTTTCCCGGATTCTTATAGTCCACATACATTTTCATAAAACTTAATATGCCATTGAGTCTCTATAAAACTTTCGGGACTCCAGAAATCGAAAAAACTTAAACTCCCAAGAATTTTGTCGCTTTTTCAAGCAAAAATATAATATTTAAAATGTAAAATACGAGCTTCGTAAAGTTGCTCAAGCAACATTGGTGTTCAATTGTTTGTTCTCTCCGCTACAAGAAAGCAGATGTAGTACAAAATGCCAAACTTATGTGGTTCATATTTCCTAAGAATACAATGAAAGCTGATGTTTTGTATCTCATACATCAGAGATTCAATTCTTGAAGAATTCTTAATGCTATTAAAAACAAAACAAATGGCAGATTATTTTTTCCTAAGCCAAAAGACAGAATTTCCGATTTTAAGATCTTGTATCACTGAAGATATTCAACTGCATGAACTCAAGATCTTTCATTTTGAGAATTTCAGTCTCACTTTGCTGATGTACGATTTTTGGGGATGATTCTGCACATAACCTTTCAGATATTTAATGGAAAATTTAGGGCTGCCGCAACTTCATTCCAAAATGTGCAATTTGACAAATGTCATCTTATTTTACAAACCCAAAGTAATCGGTGCACAACCGATTCCAAATCTTGAAAGTCTGATCTTCAAGTTATCTGTTATCATAAAACACCTGAAGAGTGGGAATGGAGAATTTAAGCAAGTTGAAAATAAAGGCAGTCTGCAAGATCTGCAATTTGGCAGACCATGTTTCTTATTTCGAAAACTGATTGTTGTTACCAAGAAGCGGAAACTATATAAATCTGTATAACAATCCTCTAAGAATTAAAACACGCATGTGTGTGTGTGTGGGGGGGGGTGCCTTTTATTTCATGTTTGTTGCATATGTACAATCGTAGATAATAAGGTGCCATGCTCTTCATTTCCTGTGCGAAGCTGGCGTGTGCAAAGGCTGATTATTTCCTTAATTAAAAATGGGTTTAAGCCTTTTTTTTAACACAAAAACTACACTCTGTGTATGTAATGATACATAAAGATGTATCCTTTTTCAAAGGCATTATTTTAAGACACAGCAGAGAGTATAGGATCCAAACTTTTGCCGGAAAATATAATTTAAGGCAAATATTCTAAAACGAACTGTTTTTCATTACTACAATAAAGCGTAAAAAGAACTCCGATTCCACCCCGAATAAAAGACATGCATAAATTAAATTTTCCGGTGCACACAAACTTACCTGCAATCGCAGTTAGACGGTGTTCACCTTCTACTCCACCTTCGCCTTGAAAGGATATCTGTTTTGCACCTGTAAAAGATATTTTAACTATTCAGTTAAATGGCTTAATTTCTAGCATAAATAAGTGTGCTATTCAGCTTAATAATTCCCAAACGTTGTCTCTGCTTTTGAATTTGTATAGTTCTATTTCCTAAGCTGTTTAACTTACTCTGGGATCATACCTTAATCAAGCATATTTTAAATGTATTTCTGGTCCTACAGTTAGCTTATTTGTTCTGAGCTACTGAACGGGATGATTAGGTCATGCTGCGTAAAGATTTAGTGTGGCGATACACTGCTTCTTCAGAAGATAAATTTCTGGATGGGGAAACAAAAATCGTTAAGTGAAATTTATCCTCTAATGCATTTAATTCCCCAGGGTAAGCAGGTTGAGATCCTTTAGTCCTAATTAACCTTTTTGAAGACAAGTTAGCAACCAGTCTTCATCCTTCAAGCCTTCCTAGTAGTTCGGACTCATTATCAGTGAATTTAAGATTTTTTTTTTTTCCAGGAGAAAGGTAGGCAACTGCAGCCATCTCTTGGCCATGAGATGGCTGCAGTTGCCTACCATCGGATCAGAGTTCAAAAAATCGGCAGTAATATTTTAATAATCAATAATCAATTTCTGCCAATTTTTTGAGATGTGGAGTTAAAAATCAGAGTTTAAGTGGAAGAAAACTATTTGTCTATGTGCCAGATATTGACTAATTCGGGAACCGTCGAAGCAGGTCTTAGAAAAAGTAACTCCAATCGGAGACTAGAATCTAACTTATAATGGGCGGCCTAGCGCTATGGATGCAAACATAATTTCCACAGAACCATTGGATAAAGAATCCTTTAAAAAAAATCTGGTTCCTGACAGATTTTTTTTTTTTCATTCAGCAGTTAAGTTATAATCCAGATAATTATCTTGCTGCTAATCTAAATCAGGGCTATCCAACCTTAGGTAATCCAAGGGTTGCATCACAATGCGTATCTGGTAATTTGGTGGACAGCAGCGACACAACCTCGAAAGCTGAACAAACGAACAACACTAATTGTGCGCTCACGTTCCCCTTGAGCGCCCGGAGCATGTGCGTTGGAACAAAACAGTGTAAGAATGCTTCTTTGACACAATATTTGAAAAACACGTGGGCATAGAACGATGTAAAAACACCAAATAAAATTATCAACATTGAGATTATCAATTAGTGATAGAATTAAAATATCTAATACGCATTCGATTCAAATTGTTATTTTAATTTTTCGCTCGTGAAAATCAAAATAGGAGGGGCGCACAAAATCGCACCGCGAGCTGCATGCAACCCGTACTTTGAACAGCCGTGGTCTAAATCATTCACCTCTTGTGTACGCCTATCAATTTAAATACACTCGCGTTAATAAATATCAACAGTATCGTTGCTTAATAAATATCATTCATATAGGAAATGAGACAGTTTAAAACTGTACGAAATCATTTTTTGTAAGGAGATACCATACCCTCTCAAAATAAACACTAACCTGATATTTTTTTAGCTATCACAGCCTTCGACAGTATGTTTGTATATAAATCAGTTTTAGAAACATTATAGAAATCGAAGAACCTATTTGGTGCCTAGAATTTTCTAGAATGCATCGTCTAGCTTAAAATGCATATACGTATCAAAAGATCACGTGACCACTGATTATATCATCTTCGAAAAAATATTTAAGTTGAAGGAGGATCCGGAAACTGGCCAATTAAACAGCTATATTTAGTGCGTCCCCCCCCCCCCCCTTAGGGACCCGAGTGACACTGATAAGTCATAGAGACGAGCTCTCCATTAGACAACGTCCTACCTACCAGAGTACAAACATCAGAGTTCTGCCTTGAACAAGTCGGCAAGTTTTGTATAATATCCTCTTCCGCCTACTGCACATCAAAAACTTATTTACACTTAATCTTAGCAACACAACGTTTGAATAAACATCCGTTCCTGTCTTGCAGCCCGAAGAGATTAAAGATGAAAGTGTTGACCAAAATAGCATGTAATAATTCATAAAAAAACAACAAAAAAAATCCATTCACTTAATCTCGCTCCTCTTTCGTTTTGTTAACTCACTTCCGAAATTGAAAAATCAAATACGGAATTTCTCAACAGCCAATAAGAATAAAAACAAGAAGCGTCAAGTCAAATAACGTGACATAAATGAGTACATAAACAAAACAAATACAAGCATGTTTTACTTAATGCTCTGAAATGCGGTTGTCGAGCTTATAACCAGAGATGTGACAGTCGAAAGAACAAAAACAATCCCCTTCAGAAATTGTCTATGTCGTCTATTACCAGCTCTATTGGCACCCGTAGTCTGTGCTGCCTACCTCCAGTGTGCGTTTTGTGAGATACGCTAGGTTATCAAAATATTGAGGAAGTGACAAAATGTTTCATAGCTAAAACCAGTATTTATGAAAAACTTAACGAAGCCTCTACTAAATTATAACCAATCATTTATCGCAAGTATTTTGCAAAAACAAACTCATTAATGCAATTAACTGTAAACCTCATTCCAGCGGGTTATATATTATAGGAATCGAGATCATTTCATCTTTAGTTGAAAAGCCCTTGTGAATGTTCCCCTCACGAAGGAAAATGAACCAGTCTTTCCAAAAAATTATATTCTAATTTACGATGTGATTAATATATTGTTTTAATCTAAAATTAAAACATTCCTCATTATTCATTCATTCAGTTGAAAGTTAAATTTTAAATCTGAAATACTAAGAGTGCAAGATGGTCATTTTAGAACTAGAGGATAAGTATTGACGTCCTCTTCCTGCACGTAGAGATGAATTACGTTTGAATTTTCCGTTTCAGTGATAAAGAAATCGAAATCCTTGTAGTAAGCGAGCAGTGAAGAATTTTCATACCCATGAGATATCCATATAGTGATAAAATGGCTGCTTTTTAAATAAAAATAGTTATTTCTTGCTGTTTATATTTACATAAATCATATGAGAGTTAAGGAAAAACAGTGGAGTGGAAAAACTTTCCTACGGGACTGCGAGAGAGGGGGGGGGGGGGAAGAGGTCATCTGAAATAAGTTTAAAGCAAAACAGACTTTCAAAATAACTTTACGTAGTAACGCAAATCTTTCAGCGCAGGTATTCTCCGAAACGCTGTTTTAATTAAACTAAAATAAAAATAGTTCTATTTAAAAAATCTGAGCTTTTGTACGTGTGTGTGTGTGTCTGAAAATTCTACTCAGCACATTAGTAACTGGAAGATGGCTACGAAGCAGATAATCTGGGAATTCAGTTCTAGAGACGAAACGTACTTTTTCAAGTTGCTTCAGAGTGTCCACTACACTGGACGATGTATCAAACCACCTGAAGATTCGAAGCCTATTTGTTGACCAGTGGCGAATATCCACTCGGTAAACCAAGCTAGGCTAGTAATGGTCGCAATTTACGTTCCTTTCTCGTACATTCGCTTAGGTTCGTGGATGGCGTGTATTTACCCCATCACTGCGTGTGTATGTATATATTCGTTTCCTGGTGTACATATATATTGTCAGTCCATTTGAGCATATTACACACTGATTTACAACAGATAACACTAAACCAGGGCGTTGGAAAAGTCATGCCATTCCTTCACCTCCTTATCTTCATTGAAAACTGAAGAAACGTGAGTGTGTGTTTTGAAAGATAAACGAAACGAGAAGGCAGATTCATTAAGAATAAAAAGAGACGATGCATCCTCTAAGGTTGTCATAGAGAAATCACTGTTGTTTCTCTTTGTAAATAAGTAGTCATTCATCATTGTCTTTTTAAACAACGCTTAGCATTTGAATCATTACTCAAGGCTAAGTCTAAAACAATAAAGATGCTTTTTTTTTCTTCTTCTTTTAACTACATCAATTCGAATGACTGTACTAGAGTACTGATTGCATGTTGTGGATCTACCTTTCCAAAATTCCCTTCTCCTAAATGTTGCTCTTAAATTGCTTACTTATTTTTATAAAATCTGTGTGGATTAATAATGTCATTAATCTAAAGCTTGCATATTCCTGAAGTTTTTCATTTGTGTAAATTATTCTAATTCACATTCACTGGGAATTTCTCCAAAACTTATTACTTGGTTGAATAATAATGTACCGTACTAAACGCTTTGCTGTTTCTTCTATACTTCCACAACTAACAATATTTATTCTCTATCTGAGGGATTGTCCGTTTTCGTTTGTCTGATCATATCTTCTCATTGATAAAAATGAGGAGATACCAAAAATATCACTTTTCCATAATTTTCAGGCTTAACTTTTTCAAAAAAAAAAAAAAAAATTTTGAAATTGTCAGCCTGAATTTCAGAATTTAACTTCAGTTAGATTGCCTTTCATTTCTAATCGCACAAGTTTGCATTTCAAAACTTATGATTGTGATTTTATTTGTGGTTTTGCAGTAATCCAAGTGTGCTCTGAGTAGCAAGTTCTTTTCTTTTGAATGCCCCAAGTTCTGTCAGAAGTTAATTATTAGGTTATAGTCTTTTTTAAATGCGATTCCCAGCCCACAAGAGGTTGTAAACATACAGTACATTAGTACCCTGGGGGACTAAGATTTTTAAAATCATTTTTTATATTTTATATAGTCTGGAAATATATGCTCCAGAGACCAAACATGGAATTTTTTTCAAGCCGCTTCAGACTTCTAATCAGCGGACTGGTGGTTTCACACCGGTGATGAAATTCATCTACCTAAAGACAATTACAAACATTCATGCCCAAGGCAGGATTCAAACCCTAAGCTTGTTGGTTGGAGAGATGACAAACTGCATTTAGTATTATATTTTTTCTAAAATTCTGTATTTAAAGGTTCCTATTTTATAATTAATTTCTTCTTGAAAAAATATTTTGTGTATCAGGAGTATTCCTAAGTTTTTATATTTTGTAATGACGTTTACTTTTTTTTCTTTTTTTTTTTTGCTGAGTTTTGACTCAATGGAAGTTTATGTTTATAATGATAATCAATAGTTTAGTTTTGCCATCAGGTATGGTCCAGATGTTTTTTGATTGCCTGCGAGAGGTAAAAAATAAAAATAATAGCGATTATCTTATAAAATTCAAGACCGATGAATTCTCGTTTCTTTCACTAATCCCCAATTTCCCGATTCCACTCTAAAGAATATTTGCCTATTTTTGCATTGTCTCCGTTTACTATCAGTATGTCTTTTCTATTAGTAGTACTATCAACTTCTATTTGAAGTTGAGGATTTTTTTTTAAAACCTATAATCATCTCTATGAAAGTAATCTGGTACATAAACCTGTATTATCGCAATGTGTTTTTCTTCTGCTTTTATTCTCAATGAGAAAAATCTTACTATTGGGATAATTGCTGTGACTGAATTTAAGATTCCCTTTTACCATTATTGCTATTCCTATCTTTATATACCTAATCTTTTCTTCTTGAAAAAAAAATTCTTGAATTTATATGTAAATATATCTGCCAATGAATCGTCGACGTATCTACCATACTCCACTTATTTTATTCAAATGAAATTATTAATAAATATGTTCTGACATTAAGTGATATTTGTCATGTTCGTTGCCGACCACTTCTCATACTTCATCCCCCTTAAGTGGTCTCTGGAGAGACACGTTGGCTACCCCAAACGCGGTTGCGGTGGCATTTAACGCATCTTGTGACTGATTTCGTTCATATCCTCCACTGTAGAGTCCATTAAGGACAGGAGACTAGAACCTTGAGAGAAAAGGCAGAATTGCAATGCAAGAAATAAATAGAAAGAAAGATCCCCCCCCCCCAATCCTCGAGTACTATAATAACATTGGAGAGGAGAGAAGAGAAAAGATTAGGGACTGGTGCATAGGCAATACACTATATGGAGTAAATACCCACTCCAGCATCGAGTACATCGATTTCTCCGTTTTCTACTCTCCAGAAAAAGCCCATGAGAAGTTCACTAAATCGTATTCATTACATCAGGAAAAAAATTAACCGAGAGACTTACTGTAGTAATTAATTTTCTTAAAATTACTATAACCATGAACTAGCAGAGAAAGACACAAAAGACTATCTTACATGTGTAATACCTGCAGGTGTACATTTTTTCTACACATGGCACTGTTGTGTTTATAGATTTGTTTTGTGTGGGATATGTTTTATTATAACCTCGTACTACATACAATATTTAAACCAGCCCTTCGCAGATTGTTTTGTTGGGACGATGGGGTTCAGTGCAATCTGAATATGGGCTTCCGAGAGGAAAAATTCTATCTCAGCGATGTTTTCTTTTAAAATATTTACATAATACGCAGTACTTATTTGATTAGTAAGTGAAATTATTATAACAATCGTAATATATTACGATTGCATATAAATACGAACAAATATGCAAGACCTGTGCTTTCTCTACAGTACCAAACGGGTTCTTTCCCAGTGAAACGAGTGAAAAATGATTTAAAAGATGGGCAATACAAATTTTCAGAACAATATTTACTAATGATCGAGAGAAACTTTCAGTTTAAATCTGCTAATAACTGTTACATATTCTAACCACTGTTACCAATTATTAGCAGATTTAAAAACGACTATGCCTCGAACATTAATGAGGTACTAGGTTCTGTAACCTCTCGCGTGTGGTACTGATTAAAATAGATCTATATAAGAATGCCGATTAAGAAGATCAATACCTTTTAAAAGTCAGAAGTCACCCTGAGGGGGTCACCTTGTCTCCTTTACCTCTCTAGAGGTGAAGGATCAGTGATTCGCTAGTAAAATCACTGTTGCATAAGATTCTCTTTCTGTTAGAATACTTAACTACATTAAAATTTTCTTACAGTAACGGCCGACTCTGCAACTAGATAGTGCAGAAGTCTGTCGCCTAAAACCATTAAGAGCCTCTCGTCATAAGTTTTTTTTTTTTTTTTTTGTTAGTTTTTGAGAAAGAATGGCAAATAGAAAAAAGAAGTCAGTGATGGAGTTTTAACGGGATTATAGACTGTGCTATTTGCTAGCGTGAGTCCTCTACTGAAGTGTCAAAAACGTTCGTTTATTTTCGATATATTTCTTTAAGTATAATAGTATCTTTCAGTCAGACTTTTTTAATAATCTACTTTTTTTATAATAAAAAAGTAGATTATTAAGACTATGATTAGACTCGAGACCAAAGCACCCAAGGTTATGAAACCAGCGCATGTCTTAATTGTGTGTGTTCTCTGGAAGGTTTGTCTGCTTTGCGAAACAAACAAACAAAAAAAAAAAAAAACTCCAGTTTCTCTCAGAAACTCTTGTATGCTCACATGAGCGCGGCCAATTTACCTTCATCTGAGGTTTATGGCTTCCAGGATTCGAAGATCATTAATGGTTTTATTAAGGCGGTTCGAATCCCATGCCCGCAGCGGGATTCGAACCGTGACCTGATGGTTGGAGAGCGGGTACGATAACCACTCGGCCGGCCGAGGATTCGAAAACAAGGCTTTTTAACTGAAGGACATCTTCAAGCTGCTATGATCATGAAAATAAGGTTGCATTTAGCATTAGTCATTTAAGGGAGAATAAGTGTCCATTTTATGCACAGATATAGCCAACATTGAAATAGTAAAAAAAAAAGTTTGCTATTAGTGTTCATAACAAGAGATGGCGAAAGGGGGGAAATAATTAGAACTTATGCATATAGGAAGAAATATGTGCTATTAACAGAACATATAATAGAACCAGCCACACTGCAATGCATAAGAAAAACGAAATGCAACTAAGCATGAAAATACAAAAATATATTAAAAATATGGAATAAATTTGAAAAATAAAAATAAATAAATAAGTAATCGCAGTCACTGAGAGATGCCAAGTTCAGCACCCAGTTCGTTTTTGTGCAACTGTGGGAGGCTTAGAGGGAATTGGTTTAGTGTCTTGCATGAGAACACCGATAATGAAATTCTTGCATAAAAAACAACGAGTTCGCAATACTTTCTCTTGTAATCATTTTTTACCAATGAAAAAAAAAAAAAAAAAAAAAAAAAAAAAAAATATATATATATATATATATATATATATATATATATATATATATATATATATATATATATATATATTTGTGGAAACATTTCTTACTAAATCATTAAAACACATGGATAGAATGAGATATACTAACATTTTTTTTTTTTTTTGCGTGTGAACATGGGCTGAGGTTTGGCTACATATTACGATGTCACAACACGTGTTCGCATACTACAATAAATAGTCGAGTGACCTGTATTCACGTCATCTGGAAATGAAAAGGTAAAAATCTCAATAATCCAGTGTGATACAATTGCAGCAAGGCTAGGCGAGATGGGCAAATGTTAACGTATTCATTACTGATTTTTAAGCAATAGTTAAAATTGTCTAGTTTGACAACTGAAATTTCATCTATAGTGATAAATTCATTGAATTGGAATTCGAGAATATCGCAGTCCATTTTCATTTTATTCATTATTTATTTGGACTTTACAGTAATAAAAGAAAATTGTTAGAATCTGAGACCATTCAACCCACAGATTTAATTCCAGTATGTGTGAGTGTGTGTGTGGGGGGGGGGGGGGGAACAGCTTTGTCAAGCAAGTAAAAGTTGAATCAATGTGAACTGAAGGAATCTTTCAGGTTGTTCAGTCATAAAATACTACGGTGAAGGGGAAAACTGCATTATATCGGCTATGATGCGCAGATCGGAATTATTCCGGTCTTAATTTTTCCATAGATGGTGTGAATTTCCGGTCACATTGGGCTAAAGTGTATATATATATATCAGACATTAGATCGTTCAGGTCTCAGGACATTGAATATAGTTGGAGATATTGATAACTATAACCATTATATGTCACAAGTCAGTCGTTTCACACCAGGAGCCATCCTGATTGTTGAGTGATAGTGCAACCGCTTATTTTGCATGGGTTCCCCCTTTTCTCCCTCGTTCCTTTGGACAGGTTGAGCCTCCTAATGAGGGATTGAGTATGCATTTTATGACTGTAGATCCGTGTGTATCCACAGGGCCGGTTTGCTTGTTCTGAGGGAGGAAAAACTCGAGTTTCCGGGTGAAAAACTCTCCACCGCCGTATGAGACCGGCTAACTCACCTTTAGTCGAAAGAGACCAGATAAAAGATTCCTGACGTCTTGGACGGGAGTCGAACCTAGGTCTTTCCGACCAAAGGGCTTCGTCCGTACCGACTGAGTTACGGAGGCTCTAGTGCACTGCTCTGCATCATTACGTCATGGGTTCGAATTCCTACTGGGAATATGGATACTCGTAAAACCACAAATGGCACTGATGTGATATTGTTTCTTCAACTGGTTTTTGTGGGACTGGGGGGAAAAAATGGCCTTCTTTCTTAAGATTCAGCACTTTTTTTTTTTTTTTTGGAAAAGGCGTGAATACCCACAGTCTGTTATATATTATTCGGATAGTATCCGATGCAGGTACGTTCAGATGCCCTTTCTTTTTTTTTTTTTTTTTTTTTTTTCACTCCCTCGTTATTTGAACGATCGTAGCAGTTATGCCTCTTTGCCACTGTATTGATCAACCTTAAAATTGACTAATATTTTCCATCTGCCATACAATTCTTCTTTCTTTTTTTTCAACCCGGAAAGTCGGGTTTTTCATCCCTCAAAACAGGCAAACCGGCCCCGTGAACACACACACATTTCCCCCCAACGTCAGGGCTCAGCAACACGTCGGTTGGGATCGCTTAAAGTCGCATCATGTAAAATAGCGGACCCTGCACCAAGCGGGATATAACGCAAGGAAGGAGAAGTTGCGAGTCTGATATAAAATGTACTAACTGGCGCCAGAGCTGGTAATTCTGACTACCAAAGTAGTCGATATACACCTTTCGTTATTTACAGGGTTGTTTGTATTGTAAGAGCATAACTTTGAGAGTCATTTCAAACTTTCTACACACTTATATAATTATTATATAAGTGTGTAGAATATATGGCCTGATGCAATCGTTTCTACAGCAGCAATAAGGGAACGGCGATTATATATTGAAGACTAAATAGAAATCCGTTAAAATGTTTGGTTTGACAACAGCAGCGTGTGCAGAAGTTTTGCAATGACCCTCGTATTTTAAGTATCGTTGTTTGTTCCTTTCTTTCTCCTTTCACTTTTCCTCCTATAGAAACCCAAACGGTTTCTCCTTGGGTAAACAACTGTGTCACTTCTAATTCAAGCATTTCTTACGAGAGTCTCTTGAGCTACGTGTTTACTTACAATTTTGCAAGTTTCTTGAGCACCGAATTTAATTCGGCGGCTTGGCTATTTACGTCATCTTTAAACCTTATTGTCCTATTGAACTAAATTGGTCTCTGCCTTGATCAATATTTACCTTTTTTTTTCTTTTCTTTTTTAAACTTGAGTCTAGGAAGTATTCATTGTAAAATTGCTTCCTAACTTGTTTAGGATTTCTTTTTTCTTTGCCAACCTTCCACTTTTTACTCGTTCCGGAAAGTGGTGTACAGAAGAAGTTTCTTCTTTTCTTTTAAACCTTTTTAGTTTCTTATGTACGATCGCGTCATCCTACAGCATCCTTTTCAACTCTTTCTGTTCTCTCTGAAGAACGCTAGCCGATCTCTGCCTTTCTTGGCACGAGCTTCTATTGTGCACACACATACTTTAATGAAAGCGTTGCACTTCATAATTCTTTTCTTTGTGATTGGTTGCTAACGGTCTAGCGAGAGGTCTGTTACCACATCAGCAAGCCTCATCTCTCGCTATAGCCTTTTGTAGTTTACACAGAGGTCTTAGAACAATGCAGCCTGTTCTCAAAAACTTTCTAAGCCAGCGTGTATATAAGTTCGGCGGAAATAATCGGCTAATGATATAAAATCCGAATAGTGTTTGGAATTATTCTGGTCATTAGTCTAAATTCCGAAAAATAAATAAATAAACTTAAGGGAACAACAAGATACATACTCAAAATGGTGCCTTCGTCAAGCAGGAAGAATTAAAAAAAAAAAAAAAAAATTAAACTTCATTGCAATGAATTTTAAAAAGAATTCGGACAATGGGTACAGGCTATTTTATGGATAAGATTTAGTGTTGAAAAAAAAAATGTCTATAATAATTTTCTTGTCTTCAAAATGATTCATTTGCAGTAATTCTTCCTAATGAGAAATTGTGCTTCTTGAAGTTGCTGTACTCAGCATATTAGTTTCATGAAATGAAAGCACAATGAAAGCATTTTTTTTTTTTTACAATAGTTAAATATATGCAACTGAGAGTCGGTTTCTATAATACTAGCAGAGATCTGTTGAGTACAGATTTACATGTGTATCTGGGACGCAATACTAGAAAAATATCCTAGTCAGATGTCCCCAATTATTGCCAAGATTTCCCACGACAAGACGTATTGTCCTGAGCCGACCGTCTTTCAAAATTTACGTCATCCTTCCTACACTACCAGGAATTCCTTCTTAAGGACAGCCATCAGCAAAAACAGGCCTTTAATTTGAGGTTTATTAAAACATTTCCCATCGTACTTAAATAACCTAGGTAGTTACAAATAATTATCAACTCAAAACTATTTACCATATTAGTAATTCGAAAATAACTACACGAATAAAAAAAATAGTAGTTAAACATGTATTAATTAACAAAAAGGGAATTACAAAAAGTATAAAGAACTGCAAGTAATGCACAGCCCTTTGGTCCTTAAAATTAAATGAAACTGCTGTTCTCTAAAAGGATCGGAAATATCGAATTCAAAGTCAGATAATCCTGAAGGAGCTTACTTCGTATCTTTCAGGGCGAGTTAGAATATCCCCACATTCACGAAGGTTAGGTTTTACACAATCTAATCGAGAATTCAGAAGAGGTTGCTGAGCAATGACCATAATTTGTTTATCTACCCACCCACTTGAATACCAAATAATCATCACCATATCCCAGCACCCTTTATTTTATTTTTTTTTAACCGGTTCTCTTTTCTCCTACGTATACTGTCGTTTTGAATTACGGCTATGAGGTAATTGTGCGTATCTGGCAGGTTTGCCTGTTTCTTTTGGGAGAAAAACCCACCCCCAAATTTTTGCTACTTCCATGAGAAAGGCTAATTCGGATAATCTGAAAAGCCCTTATAAAAATGACTTCAAATATCCTGTAAATATTAGTTTTTTTCTTGGTAATTCGGACCATAACCTCATCCAATCTTCTTCACTACTCTTTATTCAGCCAGTCTACATTGGTGCAGAATAGGACGACATTCTAATCTCCTCCTACTTGGATTGGAAGAGTGAAAACTAATCTAAAACTCTTGTTCCGGATGAATAATTACAATAATCACTGCTGGAACGAGAACCTAAATTCCCAAACATATACGAAAATTTAACCACTGTCCATCTTGGTTTGATAAAAATTCGGCATAATTCAAGTGAATGGGGTCAAAACTCCCAAAGTACAAATTCAGGTTTGAAAAACTTTCCCGCTCCAATAGCAGTTGAGCTTTCGGGTCTCTCCCCAATGCTATTGAGCATATCTTCTTTGCCTTCCATACTTCAACATCACTCTCGCAACCACCAGACGGTGGCCACTGTCCTACATTTGGACACAATTCAATATTCTTCCCTTGAGATTCAGTTACTTATTTATCCTTTAAGAGAAGGGATTCTTCTATTACTGGAAATATAGCTTAAGTTTGTTTATAAACTATTGAGAGTTTTATGCAGTCTATGTGTAATTAGGTTTAGTTCATCTCTCTCTTTCTATGATTCAAAATAATATATATATATATATATATATATATATATATATATATATATAGGTTCTGTTTTTACATACAAGTTAGAAGACAACACGGGTCTAATTTCTTTTAGTTTTTCCATTTTTAGCGTTTACTCAAAAAGGAGAAAATTTTAACAAAGTATATTACTTTCATATTTATATGGTTAGTATGCCGACTTAGTTTTTCTCAGTTTTATGTCATGTGTATGTTTCAGTCTGTTAAGGCAACATGAAAATGTTGCTAACTAAACTTCTTTGAGGCAACAACGAATTTTACATCTGTTTGCTACAGCAGCTTGTTCTAAGCAAATGGTATTATTCTTTTCCTTTTTATGCGCAAGTTTATAACAAAAGTTATGTATTATTATAGTAATCACGTGACAACTCCAAGGACTCATCGAGGGAAGGCACTCTGCTCTACATCTCCACAGAATGCCACTACCATTATCTACACAACGCCATCTAATGCTCCTGACTACCACTAGTATTTTCTCCCGTAAATTGCGCGTGTTCTCATGCCGATTTGTCTGTATGTAGGATGAAAAATCCGAGTTTCCGGGAGAGAAAAAATCCTGCTACCTCCGTCATTCATTTCATCATTTTATAAACGTTGTGTTTATTCAATTTGAAACAGAAGGTGAATTTAACCTTATTATTAATTATATATACTCGTGCATGCACGCGCGCACGCACACACACAATGCCGTTCATATACAGGAGTTTTTGTATAAAAGGAGAAAAAACATTTCTTTATACAGAAAATTTTACTGCTAAATGCCAGTAAAAATGCATAAATAAAAATCTTATCCGATCTTTAAATTTATCACCAACTTTGTAATATATATATATATACAGAGCCGGCGCTAGGGTCTTTGGCGCCCGCATGCAATTTCTATCTAAGTGTCCCTATAACGATCCGGGCGTGTGTGGTTCTTTTACGATAATAAAAATTTAAATTATTTGAAATTTCTTAAATAAATTTTGACAGAATAGCCACACGTTGGTTCGCTAAATGTAATGAACCGGGGGTGTTGAATAGGCAGGATAATCGTTAAAAACCCGAATATTCAAAAAATTCTTAAAAGTTAAAGCAAATTTTGATAAAGCCACTTCACTTTAATCGTTGAATATAATGATACAGGGATTACAGCCTTCTCACCAACCCGAATCGCTAACAAAATTAAAATGAATTTTAATTAAAGTTAAAATTTATTTGAACTAAAGTTTAAAAATTCTTTCATTTTACAAGCTAGTAAATTCTTAGTAACTTATAAAAAATTATTAAAAAGAATTCTAATTAATAATTAGAAAATAAAAAATAATTAGAACATTTAATATAAGCATTCAAAAAATAACATCTTTACAGAATAACAGAAAGTAAATTAAATTACATAAATATACTTGAATTTTTTTAAATTTTAAGGTTTTTGATTTCATATTCACAAAATTAGAAATAAAGTGCTTAACATCTAATTCCGCACATATATCATTTTCAATAGCTATTAACGCCAAACTAACAAGCCTTTTTTGTGACATACTTGTTCTTAAGTAGGTTTTAATCAATTTCAACTTGGAAAAGGAACGTTCACCGCTCACTACACTAACAGGTAAGGTTAACAGTATTCTTAAAGCAATTGAAAAGTTATGGAAAGATAAATTATTGGACACAATAAAATTAAGAATATCGAAAGGATTTTGAATATTTAAATTATGCTTCCGAAAAATATCCCGGAAAGCACGATAACTCGTCATATAGTTCTATTGCATTTATGTCTTTATTGTCGCCGTCCTTCAAGAGAATCTCTAAATCGTCACAATCTTTTCGTAAATCTTCGTTATTAATTTGTAGTAATCTATACAAGAAATTGAAATTATCATAATATGTTTTTAGTTGTTCAAAACGTTCTATTAACGAACACATTGCAACGTCTAGAAGTGTATAAAACACATTCACTCTAAATTTATCTTCTGGCGATTCGTCATGATACTCGTAGTCAAATTTTCGTATCTTCTTTCGTCGTGGAACTTCCGTACTAGTTTTAAATTCTTGTTCTCCATCCACTTCTTCACTCAGTTATTTTGCCGTTTTTAGAACTTCTTTAAAATTTGTATCTGATCGATACTCTTGTAAGAATATTTTTAAGTTTTCGATAGATTCTAAAGCAAGTGTAATGTTCATATTTTTGTCTTGAAGCATTTTACTCACAGGGTTTATTCTGTTAAGTAAATCATGCCAAGTTATAAGAGAGCAAATAAATTTGTAATGCTTTATTTTAGCACATAATGTTTGTGCTTCATGCTGAGTTTCTTTATTAAAATGTTCATTATTTAAAATTTCAAAAAGTGCATCATAAATTTCTCCTAACTGGCGGATTACATTAATTTTAGTTTCCCATCGCGTTTCTGATGACTGTTTCAATGTTAATTTTTTTATGAACTTTAAAAGGATTGCCCAACGTTTGTAAGAGAATGAAAAGAAAGTGTGTATATTTCATGAATAATTGCAAATAAACTAATTGTATCTGCATTCATTTTGGCTGCATCGTTAATGATTAAATTTAGAGTATGAGCAGCACACACTTTAAGAAAAAGCTCGTGGATTTTTGTTCAAAAGCAAATTTTGGAGCCCATGTTTTTCCCCTTTCATATTTTCCCCATTGTCATACCCTTGACCTCGCATGTCTTCAATGGAAATGTTCCATTTTTCCAGTTGTTCCATTATTGTTGCACATAAACCACGTCCTGTGGAATCTGATATATCTGTAAAACCTAAAAAGTTTTCCCTGATATTGACAATTCCATTGTCACAGGAAAGAAAGAATAATAATGGTCATTTGTTTTGTTTTACTTGCATCAGGTGTGCAGTCTAAAATTATGGAATAATATTTAGATTTTCGAACTGATAATAAACTTGTATCCCTGATTGCGTTACTTAAAGTTTCCAATAATTCATTTTGTCTGTCTTTACTCAAATAGTGTATCTATTATTTCGATGTAGGGCCCTTTCAACATGAGTTTTCCATAACGGGATCAAACTTCGCAAACAGTTCGACTAATTTTTAAAAAAATTGCCGTTATTCCTTTTATATAATTTATCAGATGATCAGCGAAAAGCTAAATTTTGGCTACCAAGGAATTTTATAATTTCAATCAAGCGTTCTAAAACACTCGTCCAATGTTTCTTTTCCATTTCATACATGCTTTGAGTCTGACAATCAATAGTAGTTCTATTTTTTAAATTTTTATCAAGTTCCTTCCATTTTAAGAAATTTTTCATGTGAGTTAAATTAGTCTATGCAAAGTTGTACTTACATTTCTCTAATCGTTATAACCTTCTACAAGACTCAGTAGGTGATCCAGTTGATTCAGTAGGTGCAAAAAGTTTTGAACAAAAGCAAACAACAGAATTTAAAGTTTCGGAATAAATGAGCCATGTTTTTGACACGAGCTCCCCGTTTTCCATTTTTCTATTATAATACGTGTCGCCAAATTTACGACCATATGTATCTCTGGGATATATTATATTTTTCTTTTGAAAAGGCCCTATTTCAATTAAAACAACTCTTAATTTTTCATCAATATTTCCCCATTCATCTGGATCTTCTAAACTTAGAGACTAACAATGTGTTAGTTTCGTGGTCAACTACAACTAAGTCTTCTCCTAACTGTTTTTCACTTAAATCATGCGTCTTGTTATCTTGTTCAATAGTACTTTCATGAAAACTGGATGATATGCACGGTTCTTCAACTCTGATTTATCGAGATGGTTATAATCTGCATCAGAATATTTTAATAAATTTATTAAGAGCCCCAGTTTGTTTCTTAATAACTGCTTCTTTCGCAGCATGACGCTTACGATTTTGTGCACCGGATAATTTTTTTTTTAATTTTTGATTCCATTTCTATTTTATACCCACAAGAAATTATTACACAACACGACACAGAGACGAAATAATAGTCCGCACTGCGCTACTGTCAGTAGCCTACTGAGATGCGTACCTTATGACTGGTTAACTAGCAACAAATGTTTTGTATGAAAATTCGTTTCTGCGCATAAAAACCGTTCACCGTTTCACTTTAGATAGACTGCAGTAGACACATGCAGGCAAGCATTTAGCCTGCTCTCGCTGCAAAATTGTAAACAGCTGGCTGATCAAAGAGGCGGCAATATACAATTTTTTAAAATTTTTATTCGGTGTATCCGGCCTTATTTATTTTAATATTGATCAGTCTAAGATTTGTTTTTGTTTTTATGATAAAAATTTTGTTTCTTAAAAATGAACTTATGAACCGTTCCCCGGTGGCGGCGCCCGCATGCTCGCTTCCGCAGGCCCTGTATATATAAGTTTTAAAGAACTAGATCAAATTTCTTATACTCTAAATAACGGTCGAAGCGAATGGTAAAGACTCGAATCGCAAAATTAAAGCATTTCGAATAACAAATGAAAATAACTTAACACGCATTTCTATTAATAGTCTGTTTATATAACTAAAGAATAAGTTTACTCTTCTGTTATGCAGTAGCCATAGTTAGAACTTATTTACAACTAGGACAAAAATGTTTTCATTTTGTATATTTAAATTCCCAGCTAAATTTATAAATAATATCTAAATTGCTATAAAGAATACAGGCCAGATGTAACCGAGCTTTAGCTTACCTATTCCGATTTAAACGCTATGTTAATATTCATCTCCTCCTCCTTACAAGTGTTAATATTCACCTACTGTTAATGTTACGTACTAAAGCTAATACATATATTTGAAATTATTTGTATACCGAATGTCTAAAATTAAAAATATACACCAACTAGGAAATGGCAATGTTATGTTGCCAATGCCTTAGAAACCCCTCAAAACTGCCTATTTCTCAAAAGCAAATTCACGTTATTAACACCGAAAAGGAATTAATTTCCCCGATCCATCATCTTACGACCAACTAAAAAAATAAATCCATAAATTATCGCGGAGTTGTCGACAGTTGCATAGAAGAGTTGCATGAAATAAACAAGAATTGTGACCTTGACATCTTCTAAGTTGGAGTAATTGATTTTCTGTTGCAGCTACGAGGTAGCGTGTTCTCCTAGCGACGCGTTATTACACGTTGGAATGCAACGACGAAATTGTTAGGCAGGGATGTAAGCGAAATATAAAGCCCTTAGATGTAACGATTTAATAGCTGGGGGGGGGGGGGGTTGTCTACACGAGATGGATGTGCACATGCCGCAATACGGAAAAGCACATATTGCCTTGCCAGCAAGTCAATTTGAGCTGAGTGGAAGGGCTGTTGATGGCTTCTTTTACAGCCGTACCACGTGTGATAAGTTTATTTTTGCTGATATTCTCTTTAGGAAGTGTGTGTCGCTTATTACAGCCCATTGTGTGACTGCTTTAACAACAGAAGTCTTGATCTCGACTATCGCTAATAATAAAAGTGATCTGACGTTGCTACTGAGTTGCTAAGTGAAAGGTTCCTAAACTGATATCGTCGGTACTTCAACCACAGTGCGGCTCATTTGGTCGTTATTACAATGCTAACCTTAGCATTGCTCATTTTGCTAACGGTTTAGATATGCATTCCCTCAAGTTTATGCTGGCGTCACATGTTAGCTTATAAAGCCGATATAAATGCAGCTTATGTTTTAGTTTAGGATATTAATTTTAATTTCGCCTTCCAAGACTGCCATCTTGGAGGTCTGAAGTATCCTTACAGATTCCATGTTTATTCTCTGGAATAGGATTTCAACTTATCGAATCCCTTAACCTATCCACGGTGCCAATAGATTTACAGCCTTTCCTGAGTAGGATTCATATAAAATCCATAGTAGTGTGGGTTCATCTCTAGAGTTCCAAACATACTCTTCAAATCACTTCAGGCCATTCCAATGATGAAGTTCACCACCACCTGAAGATATATCATTTAGAATTATTCGAACATGAATATCTATTTTATGGAAGAGAGTATCTAGAATGTATGATGTCACATCACAACTGAAGCATTTTCTTAGAAATACTTTTGACAAATCGGATTCGATCCATGGGAAGTTGCAAGTCTTAACTTGAATATTAAGAAGATCAAGAATATTTATCAGTACAAAGTCAAATTTATCCAGGAATTTTTTTAAACGTGACAGCGATTTTTTTATTTTTAATTCTAAGTCATGAAATGGAGGAGATGAAAGGTTCGAGACCTTATAAACTAACATGGGAACTTCAAAAATTCCGTGAAAATACTATCATTTTAAGATCTTCTAAGATCATATTCTTTCTTCTTTGTCCATTTTCCCCCCCACCTATTTATTTAAACTCTCCTTCCATTTCACTTTTCTCTCACCACTAGGATCTCGATTAATTCTATATACCGCTTATATCCTAAACGTATTCCCCTTTCTAGATGATGGACTACAAGTCCAGTTTAACCATTATTTCAGACTAAAGGAGTAGAAGAAAAGGAGTTATTTTCCCTGTCATTTCAATGCAGGGATTTGAATATTTACTTAAGTACCGGATTTTTTTTTTTTTTTTTTTCCTTATTCCAGATCATAAGCTTAACTCAAAGCAATTATGCATCCGGCGGAGGCAGTAAGTGAAAACTTAAAAAAAAATAATAATAAATAAAAAAAATAAGAGGTTGTTCCTATTTATGTTTTCCCTTCTATGTGTCCATAAATACATCTGTTCGTGGAATATGTACACAGGGTGCATGATTAACTGGGAACAGATGAGCTGCTTCTTCATTGGTAGTCACCTTAGTATACAGCACTTCTAAACCGAGTCGTTATCTGTTGTACCTAATTCTGAATGGAAGCAACCCTGCTTTTTCTCCTCTATACAAACAAGCATTACACGCATTTCTATCTAATTCTTACGCTAAGTTAGTGTTTTATTTTTTTTTTTTCCTAAAAAGTTTTTTGGCACGCACTTCCGCTGCTACTTTTAGCTTTACTTAGAATGTTCACTTCGGTGTTTTCACGTGTTAGAAATTGTTTCGAAACAAAAACATAAGAGATGAAATTGCAAATTCCAATTGTAATTTAATCACAAAAAAGCGTCGACTTGTCACAGAAATGGGACGTTACAAATTTGTTTTTGCATTTATGGAGGAGGTGGGGAATCGATCAATTTATTATCGTCTGCCAGATCACAATCTCACGATTTATGAAGACTCAGACTTACGTGAGCATTTAAGGCTAAAAAAGATTAAATATTTCTATTATCGGGTAAAAAAAAGGAGATTATAAATTCCCTACTATGGTAACATTTAAGGAATGGCAAGTCCCTTTCCCTTACTCCAATCGCAATCTCCCTAACCAACGCGGCCATATAAATAACTCTGCACATAAATATTTCGTTACCTGACACTTTTGACCCACATCTTGGGATGAAAAAAAAAAAAAAAGTAGCTCCATTTAACGTCTTTATCTTACATTAATCGATCATAATGAGGAATTTGATCTCCGTGTACTTGTACAGGGAGATCAAATTGCATATTAACCTCCTAACTACAGGTGTGGACCACACCTGTAGTCGGGAGGTTAATATACATGCTGATAGAAAGTGTTTAAGGATGGATTAGTTGACCGAAATTCGATACTTTAAATATGCCAAGCTATTTATAACAACATTTTTCTTCAGTATTAGTGATGTCATTAGCTCGCGATCCATACTATGGTTTCTACAAGATATTTCAGATTATTTTCTGCAGAATTTTAGCAGTAGCATTTTATATAATTCAAAGTTGATGTATAAAAATGAAAAATCACCCAATTAATTCTTTCCCGTCATATTGGATTGTATAGATATTCTAAAACTGGTAGATGTGAAATCAAATCAATTAAAAAAAGGGTCATTCTTCCCTCCGGCTCTTGAGGATAGCAGAATTTCCTAGTCCGCATGCAATAAACCCTTACTGGCCTGGTTGGCAGAGTGGTTAGCGTATCCGCTCTGAAAAAAAAAAAAAAAAAAAAAAAAAAAAAAAAAAAAAAAAAAAAACAGGCTGTTCGAATCCTACTATGAATGTTTGTGGTCGTCTTCAGGTGCAACATCACCACCGCCTTGCTTTTAAGAGGCCTAAAGTGGCTTCAAAAATTTCCATGTTTATTTTCTAGAGTAGGACTATGTAAAAAATAAATACAATGAAATATATAAAATCAATAAAAAACAGGAAAAAAATTCTTAAATTCTTAGCCCACCTATGTACTATAAGTTTACATAGTAAACCTTTCATGAGTGGAAGTCGCATCAAAAATAATAATAAAAGCCTGTTGAACCTTCCCTTTTGTTAAAAAAAAAAAAAAAAAGTTTAGTGTATAGTAATACCCCGCGTCACGACAATCCAATCATACGATGAAGTTCTGTTATAACCAAATACTTATTTACACGACGCTGTATTCACTCATACTGTTTGCGACGTCGTTGCTCGCTACGATGAATTATAAACTGTTTTATTGTTAGTAATGACAGATAAACTAAGAGTGCTGTTGCTTCCAGTGAAAAGACGCGTGAACCTATTATATTAGATACAAAAGGTTAAGATGATTCAGTTTAATAACAATGGTATATTGAACACCGAGATAGGCCGCAGGCTAAATTTTTTTCGTACTTTTTTTTTAAAAATCATACTAGGGTTTGATATTTTAATTAACTTGTCTGAAGTAAATAATAGTTAACATTGAAAAAAATCAGTTCTGTTTGTGTACCGGAAATCTCAGACGTTGCATGTGCGCGCGCACACACACACACACACGAGAAAGAAAGATCGCCGACTGACTAGATAGCGCATCTATCCAATCAACAGGCTATGAGAGTTGAATCTCGCTCTGTCTTTAGGTGATAGTTTTTCAAACCTAGTGTAGAACCATCCTTCCCTTATTGGGGCTTAATAGGGGATTTCAGGATTATCTAATCTTTAGCTTATGTATTAAAAGTTGTCAATCATTCTCGCCCAAAAGTTTGAACATATATAGAGCATTGTGACGGATATTGGCATCTAAGATCAAGCCACGTCAATCAATGAAAAAAAGAAAAAAAAAAAGAGCAGGGTGATGATCTCAATAGGAAGAAAAAATTCATTACCACCTAAACTACCCATACCACAGCAAATTCGAACCCCCCCCCCCCTGTCTAACGGCTACAGAGCCAGATGTCAGCTAGGTTTGCTGTTTAGAATTACAGAGAGAGCTAGTGGACACGTATTATGGCTATTAATACGTGTGTCCCTCATGGCTAGTTTCCTGGATGAAAATCCAAAGTTTCCGAGAGAAAACCACCGTCTGCGACCAAGTAACTAAATTTCATCTGAGTTATTTAACTTCATAAACTAATAGTAATAAGGGATAAGTAAAGTTTTGCTTCATTTGTATAATTTAATTGTAAAAATTCCCCATAGAAATACCTATAGATATTTGCATATCACCCAAAACCTCTATAGATATTTCTTAAACCCTTTGTTATTGCGTCTTAAGCTCTTGTGAATACAAAATGCAAGGAGTTGCATGGCTTTGGAGATTGTAAGGTGTTCTCCTCCTACTCGTTGGGATTAATTCACTCACTTCGTGCATAATTAATTAAATCGTGTAACGACCCCTTTTAATTAGTAACCTCGGTCATTGTTCGGATGCAACATAGCACTGTCATCTACATCGGATCTTGTGAAATGTGCCTAATGTCACTTAGTGACGCCTCTTTTGGCACCCTGTCGTCTGCCGTAACACTAATTAATGCCACGTGGGTCTCAGCTAGCTCTGAAATTGGCGGCAAAACAGCGCCAGTCCTCTGTTGACTTTAATGCGAACATAACCGAAAATAGCGTTCTGGGAAGATGTTAATATGCGAGACGGAAGTGTTGCCGAGTCATAACAAATGGGTAGGACCCCGACAAGCTCTTTCTAGCTAGACTTTAGTTTTATCCGATTCTTTAATCCTAAGACAAGGATCTAGTATGGTACTCGATCCAGAAAGAGTACTTTACAGTTCCCACTAAGTGAATATTTTTTCTCGTATTCGTTCACCCTTGAAAATACTGCTTATTAATACGCCTTCCGCTCCCATGGCGTTATCTAAAATCCTTTTTGTGCGATGGGTGCAGGAAACGCTGGTTTTGCATTGTTAAAACGCCACACGCGTGCAGTAAAAAGGAAGTAAAGACCACGTGCTCGGTATTATAGTTGGACATCTTATGAATCCCCATACAATCCCTCCGAGCACGTGTGCAGGACAAATAGGTTTGTGTGCGCAGGGTCTTTTAGTGGCAGGAGTATTAGTAATCGCCCATTTTTTCCTCCCTGCTCGTTTCGCATCGTGGGAACGAACGACATCGGCTCGATAAGGACTGATTTGCATCGTGTATGGTAGATTATTCTAAACCTATTTACCCCCAAACTTTTCTTCTGAACGGCGTTGATATTTGGTGAATAAATATATTAAGTGAGATAAAAAAATAATAATAATAAAAAAAATTCAGTCAAGCAAAAATGACAAGCTCGAAGTCAAATTTAAATTTCCAGTAGCAAACGCAACTTACCTATGAGCAGTCTAAAATGCCAGCCTTCCCGCTGAAGCTTGTTAGCCGTTACGATATTCTAGCTGGCTTCTCATTATGGAAAAGGCAGCCAGAATAAGACAGCTCGCTGAATTGTAAAGCGTATAGAAAGTGGTATTCAGAATAGAATCAAAAGCGATCCGCATCCCCCCCGTTTAAGAATGTAGAGGATATCTATCAGTAGAAATATTCTTGGAAGTACACAAAGTAAAGTGTCGATTAACTTTTTCTATTAATATTGTAATAAAAATTCAGTAGTATACAATGACGAAATTCGTCAAAGTCCATTAATCAAAAGAGATTGGACTACATCTGGCGTACAACTTTTGAACGACAAATATAAAATGATCGCGAGTGTGTCACTATTGTAATTATTACCACTTATATTTTCGACCAAGAGACAAGTTCGGACTGTTGTTACTCTAGTTCACTAAAGTATCGAATTCTTGTGCAATGAAGTAAAAGTTAGCTACAAAAATTTAGCTAAGTCTAGTTTTATGCTCAAAACTCAGCCAAGCGTAAAAAAAAAAGGTAGGGGAGTTAACCATCAGCAATCAACGAAACCGATAGTTACGATTATTTCCTACCCTCTTTTCATATAGGTCGACTTTTTTTTTTATTCACATTCAGATGATTCCATTATTTTTCATCCATGCATAAACAAAACTCTTTTTTTTTTTTTCAGTGTGAATCCCATTCACGAAAAAAAAAAAAAAAAATCCTTTTTCAATTCACATCTGGGCGATGAAATTTATAACTAAACACATTCATTCGGATATTAACCACTGACATCCACCCCCGAGAATTACCTCATCACTTGATAATCAATACTCAATGTCAGTAATCAATAATAATATCAATACCAAAACCAAGCAGCGTGCTAGACACGTTTTTTTTCTCATAATAACTGTCAAGTTGTTGAATAATCATAGCAACATATGCAGTGCTATGTGTTAAATTTTATTTAATTTCTTAAATGAAAGTTAATCAAATAGCAATTAAAAATGAGATTACTTAGCAATTTTTAGTCCTACATTTGTAATAGGTATATTAAGTTAAATATCAATATTTAACCGCATCAAACTATTCTATTTTCTTTGCTTAGTCGAAAAATATGGGTGTTTATTTTTTATATATATTTATCTTTTTGTTTTGTTTGATAGAAAAATGTCCCCACATTTTTAGGACATTGCCGAAATGTCATATTATCACTTCTCTTCTGCCCCCTCTTTCAATAATTATGTCCTCATCCATATGAAGGCAACTACTCTCCTACGAGTTCTTAAATTTATCGTTGCAATCTCCCCCTTCCCTTTTCTCTCTCTGCAACTACCACTCTCACTTCGAGTCTGGCTCATTCAGCGTTACCTTCCACATCCGTTTAGTTAAGAAAGATCAAAGAACTCCTTAGAGAGTCAAGATCTGATAATAAGACTGCAACTTTCGGCACCAGATGTTGCGTCGCATGCCTTGTATCGTTAGATGATGGAAAGAGACACACAAAGAAAGAAAGACAAGACGTTTCTGAAAATATAAGTATTAAATCCAAAGCTAGTTTTTATCCCCTTTTTTTTTTATCATCATCTTTCCACCTCTGGCTCGAGTGTCTAGCGTTGAAGGTTGCTGCAGAAGAATTTGCCCAAAGATTTTGGCTTGCATTCAGTGCGAAAAAGGTATCGTCATTATGAGTCTCTAAAATCTTCAACAATTCAATTTCTGGCATAAAAAAAAAAAAGAAAAAAGTTAGGATTGATACTTAAGTACACTCACATATTGCAATAAAGCAAAAAGGGGTTTTATATATAAAAACAAAACACACAGTATTCCGGCTCGACATTGCAGCAAGTTAGTTAAATTACAATATATCATTATGTGACACCTCCGTACACATAATTATTACATTACACATTTTTGAACAATAATAGGCAAGTAAATTTGAAAAGGACTTGTATTCGGAAAGATAACGTTTATAATTGGTTACGAAATGCACGCGCCTCATAAAAACATTTAAGAGCACATTGCTTTTATGCTTGATTTTTCAATAATGCATTCAGTCATTCTCTAGTTCAGTGTTTTCCCTAACTTTCAGCACCCGCGTACCCTTTTTGAAATTTTATTAACACCGGCGTACTCTCTCTCAGGCAAAAATGTGATAAGTTATATTTCATGCAAACACGAATAATAAAAAAATGATTATTTTTGAACTTTTGCGGTATAATAAATTACAGACATGGGAAATGAGGGCAATATTAAAATTAAAAAGACACGTTTTTAGTTATAGTAATCCAATATGAAGTAGAACCAAAATTTATGAAATTAAATAATTAAAAATGTTAATGAGATGAATGAAATTGTCTCATTAGTTGTATATTTATTATTTTTGCTGAAGTTGAGACTCCAAGTCAAGAAGGTTTCTTTTTGAGGTACACAAGCGCAGAAAATCCAATTTCGCACTACGGAGGAGCACAACATATTTCTGAAAAATACTAGATATTCATTATTAATGTATCCTAATGATTCCGAAATTTAGCTGAGAGTAATGACCTCGCGGTTCGAACTATTTCAATTTAAACCTTTAATGCAAATAGTTCGAATCCAAACGGTTGGAAAGCGATAATAGAAGTCACTCGATACAAGCGAAGTTAAAACTTTAGATGTTTTAGGTTAATCAAAAAGATTAATATAATAGAATAGAAAAATAAATAAAATAGATTTATCGAAATTTAAAAAAAAAAAAAAAAATCTTTCTCGTACTGCTGGGAAATACGCGTACCATACTTTAGTAAACATTGCTCTGGTTGTTTAAAAAAAAAAAAAAAAAATCCATTAAAGCAAGGATAAGAGTAACGGTAAAATATGCAGAATAGTGCATTTCTACTAAAAAGTAGAATTAAAAAAATAGTTTGGATATAATAATCACTTTTTAATTGCGACAAATTGAGTGGATCTTTTATTCCTCCAGTCACCATTTTCGACTCGATGGCAGAAACAGTATGGCGGTCAATGAATAACTTGGTGTAAATACAAAACTGAACAATAAAAGTATAGCTTTTAATTCGCAGTAGTTATATATTCTTTTTTTTTTTTTTTCCTTTCAGTACTAATTCACACAACCGGATAAATTCACATCGACGCAGTAACAGAATAAACACTTGAAAATCTTAAATTAACCATTTAAATCTCTATCGGTTTGAATTCAAATCGCATACAAGTTGCTTAAAATCTCCGAAATAGCTATTCGAGTTGAGTCACTTAAAAAGTGGCTCGCCAAATGTATTTCTTCAGGCCAGGGAGAGGTAAGGATGCAGTAAAACGTGAGATTCTGACTTATAGAAATGAGGTTCATTTATTATGCATATATACACCAAATGGTGATAGTATTAGTAGTACAATGACGTTAGGTATCCCCCTCCCCTCATACACACTACTTCTTCGATAACCTGATTTCAAATCTCCATTACCATATTTGTATCGACCTCGACACCAGAATAATTCAACCTACTTTTTTCCACCGGATGAAAGCTGATGGAATTTTACTGCAATAGCCGTAATCATCATTCATCAGAAGTCTATAAAAATGAATGTTGTTATTTTAGCTCTAATGCTGACGTCATGATTTATGTCGCACCGCCTACTATAACGGCCCGAGGCACGCAAGTGGATGGTTATCGCAAGTGTAAAATAATTATAACCCATATATAAAAATGGTTGACGAGTGAAATTTAATCTTATGGTAATTTCTGCAGTTTGCTTGCATTTATTTTAATAGCGGATAGATAAAGCAATCTACTGCAGTGCACCATATATATAAATAACTAAAAGATTTGTAAGTACAAAGGAGATAGTTGTTCTTTGGAAACCAGCATTTAAATTTATGTACATTAAAAAAAAAAATAGAAACAGGTTGATTAAAATAAATTAGTCCTTAAAACAATCATAAATTGTTTACCACACAGCAACTACCGTTAATTATACTTTATTTTATGAAACCATTGTTCGATTATATCTGCTTAATTGAAAAGAATTTTTAAAAACAGATGAAAGAAATCATCTGTTTTTAAAAATTGATTGAAAAAGACTCGAGCTCAATTCTCGTCGTAAAGAGAGGAATCTTTATATGGGCTTTTTCAAATGAGGATGTGTAAGTCGTTCTCATACGGAGGTAGCAGAGTTCTCATCTCGGAAACTCTGGTTTTTCCTACAGCATACAGGCAGATCGCCCAAGTGAACATATGAAATTTACAGACAAAAATACTATTTGTTGCGTTAGGTGGAATTTTGTAGCTGATGGATTGCGCATAGACTGAGTAAATAGCGTAGACGTAGGTTGTGTGGAGTACCCTCCTACAGTGAGTCTTTGGACTCATTAAAGGTGTCATAATAATAAGCAGTTCCAGTAAACAGCAAATAAAAATTATGATCAAAATATCCATGAATCCTTTACACAGAGAATTAAAAATCATCCACACTTTGAAGGGGGAAATTGATAAGTGCATTAATATTACGATTATATTCGTTTTTTTTTTAATTATAAATCGCTTCCACTTCAAGCACAGAGATTAAAGAATCAGAGCAAATGTGATAATCAAACTAGACTTACTTGGAAAAAACCAACGTACCAGAAAGATAGTAATCAATAAATAATGCTGAAGAGATATACAAGCACTGAATTCTATTTCGTTGCAACAGCATGGTATATCTAATATAAAACGCTATACCACATCACCTGACAATAATTTCTTATGTAAAATTCATTGTTGAGAAAGAAGAATGTCTGCAGTTATTGCTATGATGATAACAGCCAAAGTGTTAAATCATAAAAAAAAAAAAGTGAGTGAACTGTTGCGTTTTAAAATATTTTCCAGGTTAGTTTCTAACCTGTCTCAAATTCTGCGTAATGCTTTAAGAGAAAAAGTTAAAAAATTCATTTTCTTTCTAAGAATATCAGAGAAAAAGAAGTCTTTTAGCGACCACCAAGGGTGGATTCATGTCTTTCAATAACTTAACACTATTTCTATCCTCGTCTATTCCATCTTGGTTGTATGCCTCCAATGACAGCTTCCATGCATAACTCTATGACTTTAACTAATGAACCGACTATCCATCATTGTTCCTTTCCTTTTATAGCTCCTACCGCGAACTTCCTCCCACAACTATAGTTTTGTTCAAATCCTGAAAGAAAAATTAATTATAAAAAAAAAAGAAAGAAATTAAAAATAGCAATATCCCAAATAGAACTTTTTCTTGATCCCGACCGATAAAAGAATGACAGACGCACGCACACACATTGATTTTTTTTCATCCCGGCTTTATGAGTACCGCGACATACCGCAAGCACTGCTCCCTTGTACACCGCCTGCATCAAACAACCTAATATGCCTTCTCTTGGTTTATCCTTCTCTGTATGCAGAATTCAGAGCCTCCATGTCAACCACAAAAGGAACGGTTTGGGCACAGCAAAGAGAATATTTTTGCCGGAAATGGTATTGTAATTTCGTCAAAATATTTCATCGAAACTACCCCCAGACAATAAAAAAAAAAAAAAAATTTTAATAAAAAAAAAATGCCATTTCAGCTGGACGCGATCAGTCAAAAGAAATACTGGTTGTTGAGTGCTTCAACTAAGCTGCAATTACTAGTCCCAAGAGTGACATATGGTATACAAGTCTTCGCCTTCATAAAGTGCTGAACATCTCGTCTTCCTACGCGTCCCACCCCCCTTCTACCTTGCGCTATTCAAAAAGAATCGATAGCTTAGATCTGCCGAAAACTCTAGAGAACGTAGCCGATTTAAGAAAACCCTGCTGTTCATCTCTTCAAAAGATTTTTTTTTTCTTTCATAATATAAGCTTATTGCTGAGAGTTCAAAGTTCAGTTTGTTTTATAAAAAAAAAAAAAAAAAATAAGATATTGGTTTTTGAAGACGTTTCCGAGAATCGAATGATTTTTAAATTTGATATAAAAAAAGCTTATTTTGAACATTTCTTTCAACTTGCATTTTTATAACACCATTGGACAACAGTTCTTCCAATCATGCTTGGCTTCATCCAGTCGCTATGGTAACAAAGTGTGTGTGAATTTCACGAATGCGGTATTTATTTTCGCCTTACAAATACTGGAGTATTTGTGGGTAACAAAACAGCATCTAAACAAAAATGATTTTGTATAACTTCCACTATAATCATGATTTCCTTGTTTAGTAAAAACTTGGAAACAAAGTTTATTATGTCCAATGGACAATGATTCACTTTAAAGCCCAGTTTGTCTTTTTATTTGAAAGAAAAAAAATTAAAGTTGCTAATTTAAATTTCATGTCAACGAATCAGAGAAATAACTGACACCCATGGAATCCTCGGAGAGGAGAATTGGAAAATTAAGTGGTAGCACTCCGATATGAAGCATTTGCCACTTTGTGTGCAGACAAAGAGTAGCTACACGAGGATGATGAATGATAACAGAAGTGTGGGAGTAAAACTCACGAGTGGGGGACTCATCGAATAAAGCTGAGTGTTGTGTGCGGTTGTCAAGGTAATGGGATAGAGACTACGAGATCTTTTAGGATTTGGGGAGAAAGAAGCATTAGACAGGAAAACACACCATCTAGATGGAACTGCTGTCTACGGAATGATTAAACTTTTCTCCCTCACCTCCTCCATTTAAACAACTACCGCCTCCCCTGAGAATTCTCGCAATCTGTGGCATAAATAAATTGTTGTTGCCATCGGGAGAATTGTTAAGGACAATTGCTGTCATTCATTATAAAGACTGCAAAACAATACTACAATGATTTTATTGTATCTTTCGTATTTTATTTATTTATTTTTGATGTGAAGAGGGACCTCGGTGCTCTGAAATTAACAAAGTCTCAACTATATAAAAATTGTTTGCAAGTAGATGGCGCTCGTTATAAAAATATTGCTTTTTTCTGGGGGGGGGGAGGGGAAGAGAAAAAATGGAACTTGGAGCACCAGAAAGTTTCTAATCAGGTATAAATAGTTAAGTGTTGACTCCAAGTCTTTAACCATCTGTCTCGAAGAAATTTGTCTCGTGCATTAGTGTCTACGCCTTGTGTCAAGGCAACAGTTCATCACCGCCCTTAAAATACTTTACTGATCCCATTTTGGGAAAGAAACGGAAATGGGACTTTCAACTTTGAAGTCAATGATTTATGATTTTGGCCTAACCTTTAGCAGAAATTCTAAGAAAAGTATCCGAGTGCGTGTTTCACATTCAGCAAACTATTGTGCGATATTTTAATTTTATATTGTACTATCAATTTATCTCTGCTGCAATATCGATGTCAACAAGAAACCAAATGTGCTGAGGTCTCAATAACAAGAAAAATTACTTGATTCAGACATCATGTGATTGCCTAATCCTATCTCATTATAGCAATTAGCGAGGGACCCTATCTCCAACCACAAGAATAATAAACCTTGGGAGGAAGGGGGGGGGGGGTTAGAACTCATTTACCATAACCTTCCAACCCCATCTTCGTTGCTTTGCTGTAAGCTGCTGAGGAAGTTGGTGTTTCACACACCAGTCTACCCTACCGACGCCGTTATTTTTAGAAGGAGACGGAATTAGTCAAAAGTAATAACATCGCCTTTTTCCCTTTGCAACCTTCAGGATGATGGGATGTGCGGTGACGCGGTGATGAGGTCATTGCTAATTCAGACTGAAAAATCTCTTCGAAATTAAATGTCTGCTTGACAAAACGAATGAAATATGTCACTCGCTGAGTGAGTGGTTTCAACTGGTATAAACACCCTTTCTAGGTTCAACCGTTAAAATAGATTAAAGTTTATCGACAGATAAATGTGGATCGCTGTTGTCTCTAAGTGAAGTTTCTTAGCGAGTAAATTTTCAATTTCTCACATTTATTTATTTCGTATGGAATTCCCCCCCCCTCCCGTCATTTAGGACGGGTTGAGCCCTCCTAATGAGGGATTAAATATGCATTTTATGATTGTAAATCTGCGTGTGTTCAAGGGGCCGGTTTGCCTGTTCTGGGGAGGGGGACGCAAAAACCCGAGTTTCCGGGTGACCCCCCCACCACCACCGCCATGTGAGACTGGCTAAATCGCCTTTAGTCAAAAGATACCAGATAAAGGTTCCTCACATCTTGGATGGGAATCGAGTCGGTATAGGCCCTTTCTGACCAAAGGGCCTATACCGACTGAGCTACGGAGGCTCTGGTTTTCTCACGTTAATATATTTATTTACAAAAATAAAGAGTTCCCGTGATTAGTTTCTTTATGGGAAACATTCAGTGCTTTTTCCTTAGTAAGGGAAATAAAGTACCGTTTATTGTTTTCAGTATTTCAGGGAAAATCTCATATTGAAATATAAATTTACCGATTTGTGGCGTTATGGAATAAAAGAAAATCAAAATGTCGATCGATCCAAAAAAAAAAAAAAAAAAAGTTAACGACAATTTGAACATCTGGTTGTGAAGGTAGTCGCGAAATAAAACAAAATTGTTTTGACCTTAACTAAATTTTTTTCAATACAATCCAACCACAGAGTTTAAAAAAAACTCAAGATTTAAAAAAATATATTATATAAAATAAAATTTAAAAAAAATAAAAAATGTACACACACACACACACACACACTAGAAGAAATTGTTTGTTGTCATTTGTATTTGAAAGGGAGGGGGACTCATTGTAACGAACTGAGGAAAAGAAACTTAGGATTGTTTGAACTCTTTGAAAATATAATTTTTGTCCAATAGCAGACTTTGGCTGCATTTGAAGATCTAAACAAAGACGTGTTCTACAGTAGGCGCCTTATGTGCCTTGCAGAAGCGCACACGTTAATAGTTTCTGGAGACCAAAAGAAAAAGTAAAAAAGGTGGACAGTATTTAAAAAAAAACACTAAAATAAGCAACTGATCTTTTAGCAGTGTGCTAACCATTGGCGCACCCAGAAAAAAAAAGAGGAAAAAAGAATTTTAGAAAAATTTCCAAAATTCTTTTTTTTCTTTTTTAAATTTATGTTGTGTCGTGTCCTCTATTTCTATACTAGATATGAATTAGCGGTCACATAAGGTGGGAATACCCCCTGGCTCTCGGGAATCACGGCCGTTGTGAACGCAAGACGAAGTAGTAGTGCTCGGGCGCTACTTTGTTTGCCCGAACCGGACCAGAGATCACGGATATCATGTATTGGCGATCATTGCAGATGCTCAGTCATAGGTCGTATGCAATGCGCAGTGTGTATTCTCATCATATCGTCTACTCAACTCGGCTCCTCCCCCCCCTTCAAGATTAAATCATGAGTGCTCGCTTCCCCCCCCCCCCCCCAAGATTAAATCTTGAGTACTCGGCCCCCTCCAAGATTAAATCCTGAGTACGCCACTGGTGCTAACAATACTTTTTGTGACCAAATATAGGATTCCTCCCCCCCCCCCCCCACACACACACAACTTCAGGTTTCCAGCGAGAGGTGATGGTGTGGTCATAGCGGGCTATCAACCAGACTAACGCGCAGTTCCAATAAACAAAACAAATCATTCATTGCACTAAAATAACAGGCGTTAAAATTAATCATAATATGAGCTTTCTGATCGTGGAATTCTTAAGAATAAATAGTTTATATCAGAGTTACCTTCTTGTACAGAAACGCAAGAATTAACTAACCGAGTAAGAAACATATGCCAACATCTGTACAGCCCAGAGAACATCCGAAAGGCATTTCCAGTTAAAAATTGATCCCATTGTCTATAGTGCCGCTTATATTGGCTTCCGACTATCTGTCTTTGGCACCTCCACAATAATTAAAATAAAATAAAATAAAATAAAAAATCGTGTTAGACATATTCTAATCGTACAGCATGTTTATAATAATTATTATTATCGCAAAAACGTGACATTCTTATGAGGATATCCTTAAGTCGTAAAAATAATATTTGTACATTCAAGGAAAACTTTCTTACCTGCTATCCTATGACCTCCCATCACCTGCGCCTCGCATTTAAAACACTGGCTGAATAATCTCCAGACCATTTCTTGATAAAACTCCCAAAGAACTACATCTCAGGCGAACATTACGTTCCAGATAGAAATGACTTTCTTATGATGACGCTTAGATGTTTCTCATCCATGTGTTTTTCCCGCTGGTCAGTGGGATGACTCATTCGGACCGCAGCGACTTCAAATAACTTCCAAGTGCGCATGGTTAAGTTTTACTGCGTCGGCAACAGCTCATTTTGTCGGAGTTCAATTTCTCAATACAAACAGTCTCAGTCGGTTGTCAGCATGTCCGTGACTAATTTATTGTGAGGATTCAACTGGAGTTATTGTGGTAGTGTTTGTGGGAGGGGGGAGGAAAGGAAGGAAAGGATACGGATCATTTAAAGGGGTAGAAGGCCAACATCTCAAGGTTTACATAATGATCGATAGCGTCGCTTCGTTTGGTGGAAGGTCAAGTTCGTCTGGTGGCGGCCAAGGGTCAAAGGACACAGAAGAGCCGACACCGTTCGGTTGTTGTTTACATCGGACAGCGGGCACTACTTCAGTCTCTAGTTGTTAGAGCACCACAGACAGCTTGTTGCTTGCCGACAACTAGCGGTCATGCTGTCCTTTACCCCTTGACACACCACTTTCCCAGGTATTTTTTTTGGGGGGGTGGGAGGTCACACCGTCTTCCCTTCTCCAAATCTGTCTACTGTTTACGAACGCCGCGTCTGTGCCGCATGGACAATTTTGCGCAGTCGCAGGACTGCACGGATTGATGCACTCGGAAAAGCGGACGCGAGTCTGCAGTCTTCAATGATCAGTATCGGTCGACGGAGGGCGCGCTTGCTCGCGTGCATAACGTATGAACAGCCGCCGTTGTGTTCCGGAGTTGGCGTTTGCGCTACTCTTGAAATGTCTCTCTGCTGTCGTCCGCTTGCTGATGTCACAGGGGTGGGAAGACAGATCGTGGCGCGCGCCACGCGTCCTACCTCCCTCCCCTCCCGTTCTCCTTTTTTTTTTGTTTTGTTTTATTATTCTCATCCTAAAGCAAGAGGACGAAATGGAACGTCACGTGCGCGATACAAATGATACACATACACAGCCGTGGATTTGCAGCCAGAGTCACACAAGTTCTTATCCCACCTCTTTTGGGGACGCTCAGACATGCGCGCGCGCGCACACACACACAGTAATATCCCGTTTTTCTGTCTGCAATTGTGTGCTGTAGTGTTATAACTAATCAACATAGTTTCAAAGTTTTAGGCCAGGGACAAAGTATTCGTCTTTGTCTTTCTACATATTATTAATAGTTGTTACTCATTCTGCACATTTCTTTGTTTTTAATCTCTCTCTCTCATATATCTGCATTTTTGCTAGTATGTCCATCTCATCAATATTATTGCCTTATGAACTATTTCCCTAATTCTTATAATAAAATTAACATATAAACTTTTAAATATAATAAGGACTGAAACTGCTAAACGAATTCTGAACTTAATGTAGCTGTGTAATTGGCACAAATAGTTTACCACCGGATGCATATCGTTCCCACTCCATACAATTGAGAAATACATTTTTTCTTTCTCCTGTTTGCTGTTCTTGTTTAGGATTAAGGTAAAAATCAACTAAAGCTATGAGGCTAATGTAGTACTGTCTGTACGTTGCAGATGTTCTTCTTTGCCGGTTTGAGGAATGAAAAAAAAAAAAAAAACGATTTTCAGAGGCAAAAAAAATTTTCCACCTCTGTATGAGAGTGGCTAACTCATCTTCGGTTGAAATAATCTTTATAAAATGTCCTTCGCGTCTCAGGTCTTTTCATATCAAAGGGGCATCTTGATACCGATGTAGTTACCGAGGTTTTCCTGATCTGCGTTAGTCAGTTTAAATAAATTCTAAATCGCTGAATTGCGTGATTTTTTTCTGGGAACTTCTCCATTACGTTAACAACTGCAACTTTTAATCCATGCGTTAGGAAGTGATTTAAGTTTCAAATCCTGTCTATGATGGGAGGGATTTTTTTAGGTCTTTTACAGGCGAAGGCTCTAAGCCGATTTTAGAAAACAACAAACAAACTAAGTTTTGCCTTTCTTATGGTAACAGGTTTTTCTTCCAGGAGAACCGACTGACCATCTTCGAAACACAAATTCTCATAAATAGAGCTAACTGTGGAAATAGGATTATCTTTTTACTGATGAGGTCAAACATAAATAAATTCTTCACCACTTCTAGTTATTGCTGTAATTATAACGATAAGTTTTAATAATATCGACTCTAAGAAGAAGAAGAATTAGAAGGGGTGAGGGGCAATTAATAAGAAAATGCTATAAGCAACACTTTACATTCGTGTTATTTTAAAGTAATGTGTAAAGTTTCTTGCTGTACTTCTGTGCAGCAAGAAAGAGGTGATTCGGATGTCCGATTAAACGCTGTAGAAAGCGAGTTGATTTCCCCCCCCCTAAAAGTTCTTGCTTTTATGAGACGAGTTGTGGAGTATTTTCTAACATGTTCCAGAAGTATCGAAACTCATCATTTATTATGAAATAAAAAGCAGAATCCAACAGGAACTCCATAACTATATGTCATGCCTTCACTGTTCAAGATTTTTGGGGAAGGGGGGGGGGAGTTCGATCTCTGCGGATTATTGGCTGTCACTAAATTCATTTTGATTTTAAATTATCTCCATTTGATGATGTGCTTAATTAAATTACCAGTCTGTACAATAGGCAACTGTTCTGTTTAAAAAATATAGATTAATCAATTATGAAAATTTCCACAAAAGGAGTAATCAGTTTAGATATTGTAATAAGAAAAATTGTTGAACTGATTAAAATAAGCTCTCAGAACTTGCAATCTACTGCATACAAAAATGCTTATATTCGCAATAATATAGATATTAATTAAACCAATATTCAAATATTAGAGAGTATAATTTAATATTTGTGGGCATAAAATAAAAGTCAAATTTTAAATCTTTTTAAAAATATATGTCCGCGCGGTTAGCCGAATTGTTACGCGCTCCGCAACTATATGCCTAGGAAAGGAGTGTCCTGCGTTTGATTCTCGTCGCTGACGTGAGGAGCTAAGGATCTTTCTCAGACATGGCCAAGTTAGCCGGTCTTGGGCATCGGCTGCAGGGTTTTTCTACCCAGTTTATCTGGGGTTGTTCCTCCCACAAAGCAGGCAAACCGGTCTTAAGAACAGAACGCTTCACAGACAATTACATACGATTGTGCGTGGGGGGTAACGACCCACCTCGTAATAAGTTATGAAACCCAAAAATGGGAGGCCAAGGCTCTAGGTCCTACATGGGGCTGTAGTGCCAAAAGAAGAAGACGAAGAATTTTAAAAATATTGTGTTTTTCAATTAACTACTGTTTTGTTAAAAGATTCTATTAGCTGCTTGCCTTGCATCTACTCTAATATAGAAAATTATGTCTATTTTTTTAAATTTCCGAAGATGAACACAAACACTAGCCCGGATTAATTCAAAATTAGTTCTTACCACCACCACTGTTTTTCTCGTGAAAGTACCCACCAAGCTCCAACAAACTCGTGATAAGTAACAAGTGTCTTCTTTCATTGATTTTCACAATCCAGGGTAACTTTATATACACAACCGTAGATTCCTTCGGATATCGTATTGCTTGCAACTAATGTTGCGCGCCTAGATGAGATTGTAAGAAAAATTTAAATACGATTACAGAAGTCCTGAAAATTTTGCACATTTAGTTCAGGAAACCCCAAGAGGGAAATAAAAATTCAGAGGATGTTCCATTTTTTTTTTTTTTTTCGCAGCATACCAAAGTTCAAATAAATACGTGCCTTTTTGTTGCTTTGCTAAACTATAATAAATATGACGATCCCTTAAAAGAGATGAGATTCTAATTCATTTGATAACAATTTTATTTTTATTATATGAAAATTATTTTAGTCTAATTTAATTTTTATTTTATTTATATATATATATATATATATATATTTTTTTTTTTTTTTATTTATTTATTTATTCTGATGTTCCTTGTAGCCGTAAGTTGCAGTGTAGTTAAGCTTATACAGAACTCTAAAACCAATTATATTGTCTTATAATTCAAAAACGCTTTTCTATAACGTGCTTGCCTAGGCATATTAATATATTACTTCGTTTGCTGTTGAACTGTATTGACGCAGAGAAATGCTGAGATTTTAAATAATTTCTTTTGGTACTTTAGTGTAATTGCAAAATAGAAAAATATAAATAAATAAATAATAAAAGAACAAATCTCATCTTAGAAAGATTTATTCCTATTTATGTGAAACCTTTGTTAGTATTAAAGAAAGCACGGAAGTAGTAAAAAAAAAAAGTGGGTTTTTAGAAGCAATAAGGACTGTTTAAAGTGTATTTTAACGCTTCGAGCAGACGACTCCCTGAGATGCTACAATAACATTGATGTTAGAGCACAGAGATGGGCATTGTTGACATTCGTCTGCAAGGGGAAACTATTTAAATAGGCTTTGTGACGGTCTGACATTTTCAGCTCACTCGGAGACTTCGTTTCTCTTCCAAATCGGACGCAAAGATTCCCTAGAAGAGAGTGAATAATTGCTCTAGGTTAAAGGTCTACCATTACCTCCGCACTTTTGGCTGTTTTTATCTTCTGTTATACACCGATGTACATTACAAGTATCCAAGCATTGCGCCAATAAGTATGCTTCCTCGGTAAACCGAAATTTCTGGAAATCTTTCTGCTTACTTCTCCAGCATGACCTTGGAGCCAACGATTACCTTGACCTTTTGACTCAATCACTTCCCAACACAGATTTTTTTTGCGTTTGTGTGTGTGTGTGTGTGTGTGTGTGTGTGTGTGTGTGTGTGTGTGTGGCATGCTCTTGCGCGTCGAGCGTTTCGCTTTACCTAACTAGACACGCTTTCTTTATGAGAGATACCGAAGAGTTTGTAAGCTTTAAAACAGCAGACATGATGGCACCCAGGAGGATCTGCTTCGTGAGCACTCTTCTGGCATGAAACTTTCGAACTTACTATAATGGATTCAGGACACATTTTTTGTAGGGAGGGAAAGAGGGAGGGACAGAAAGGAGTGTCACGTAATGGTATAGATAATTGTGTTATATCTTTATAGAGTTTATTTCAAGATAGTTTATTCAATTCAATATCAATTTGTCCAAGCTTGAACAACTTGCTTCGTTACCTTCCATCTTCAGCAAATCCCCTATCCCACTCAGCCGGATTATATCTTTTGGTAAGTCCCATCATAAGCGAACTTACCAAAGGATAAAAGTGGGCTCCTCATACTGACGTTTGTAATTTATGAAAGAAAATAGATGTCTAAGAAATTTCAAATCAAAAATGCACCGATGATCATGATCCCCTTCCCTTCTTCCTGGGTTTAAGAATAGATAACTGGAAATTTTCCTTGAAAAGGTTTTTTCCTTAACAAATGTTCCTTCCCAATTAAGACAATAATTATAATCATAATTAACTTCCTAAAAACACCATACCTTTCATATGCAAGCTTGTACTATACTTTAAAAAATACATAACATATTTAAAATGCCCAGAAAAATATTAAAAATATATTAAACATGACATATTTAAAATACTAGTGTTTTTGATGTAAATTAAAAAGAAATTAAATTGAAATAAAGCCTTTCATCTGCAGGCATCAGTAACTATCAAGATTCTTAATTAAATTCATTAGTAATTGATATGAAAAGTATCACTTGATATTTCAAAAATACCATGTGCTGTATTATGATAATTAACTTTGTATTGATTCCAAAACCTGTAATTGTTAGTGTATTAGCACTATAATACAATATGAGCCAACTATAATCTAGATTACAAAATGAAAACAATATTAATCCTAAAAACACCATTAATTTCATATATTATAGGCAGGAAAATTATCCATTAAATGTTACTTTTCTAGAATATTATACTAATTAAGAAAATTAAGAATTGAATAAGGAATTTTGAAAGTAAATATTTTCTTTTTAAATATAGCTATTGTAGTGATGCCCTGAAAATAGGTTCGATGTAAGTTATTCTAATGGCCAAAGACTTATTGATGGCCTAATAAGTTTAAATTACTGCAACAGTAACTTTAGAATAAGTCCAAAAACTACAAAAACCGAGGCTTCAGTTACGTCAAGGTTAGTCACATGTATAAAGCGAGTAAAATGACCAATACCACTTGCTGGCCGAAGCAGTGTGAAATTTGTGATCTCCAAGCGGTTGCGATTTAGCTATCGAAAACTGTTACAAACACAGAACTCCTCCACAACAACAACAAAACATAATCTGAGAATGCAGTCACACGTATGACCGTAATATTTCTAAAACCCCATGAACCACACGAGCGAGCATGTCATAAGCAGTGGTATTAGCATCGATGAAAACAATGCGACCTGATTTGCCATTAATGTCATTAATGAAACGGATCTCGGTTCTGCTGACAAGTGGAATCGCCTATAGAGACTCTACTGAGTGTGAATGAAGTTGAAGAAGAGGAGAAAGAATATCTCCGTTCTGCTGACAGACTAAAACTTATAAATTATATTCTTTATCGTAATGCTTGACCGGAAGCCAGAGAGGTCGGCACTGCTCTTTATCAGCAGTGATACTGAGCACAATAAAATTATAACGCCCTACAACTATCAACCTTGAGATCACCGGGGATGAAATCCAAAGAGATAGTCAAAAGTTCTACTCTACGTATAATTCCCCTAATAAAACGATTACTTGATTCGGATAGAGGAAGTGCTGGCACACACGTTAGGCGATTATAAATACAGAGGAACTAAATACTGCATGGAATAGTGGAACTACCAAGAGGAACATCAAAAGTCTAGACGCATTCGTCGTAGCCGGGAACACATCAATCATTCGCCATCTCGAACCTACACACTTCGTTGATTCTTTAGCACAGTATTAATTACTGTGCTAAAGAATAAATACCATATAAATACCAACGGTGTGCGACACATGATTTCAGCTAGGACCACAACCCCAAATTACTCCAGCCAGGTTCAGACCACAGCATCATTCTGGACTACCCTTCTTCTTCTTCTTCTGTTAACTGGAGGGAAACTTCCCCTACTCTCCGTAAAGCTCTTGATCCAAGCCCAATCCTAACCTCAACGGGAAAATTTGACAGCTCAGTGTTGGAAATAGAAAAACAGATATCAATAGCTCTGTTATGGATAACAGAGGGACTGAGTGATGGCAAAATGGTACCGCCACTACACCACGAGTATTTCCTGGTCGTCTCCAGGAAGAAATTAAACATCTCATCAAAGAAAATAATAAGTAAATAGAACAAGATGCTGATACCACAGAACAATGTAACTGGTTGACTAGCAGGAACTCAATAGGACCACAAACTGGTTCGATATCGCTTAAAAGCCACGGAACCAGCAATAGTAATCGTAGCTCCACTCCTCCAGCACGTATGATTAATCCGTATAGAAACTGATGACGACTCTTTGTGCCGATCAAAGACCTCTTTCATGAATTCATGGCGAACGAGAGATACCGTACTGTGCCGCAGAAAATGCAGAACTATTCGCCGATAGCTTGGAGAAGCAATGTAGACCAATTACATTTTCGCTGATCTGAACTTATCGATAAGGTGCATAACCACACGAAATAAAAAAGTAAATAAAATAATAAAACGCAAACTCGAAAACATCAGTCCAGTCTCGTCTACTGAAGTGAGTGCACAGGATTATCGAAAAACAGAAGAGCACTGGGTCCTGCCGGTTCTCTAACAAAATACGGAAATGTCTTCCACACGAGACTATTATGTACATAGTCTCGATCATAAAGGCAATACTGAAATTCCATTGCTTCTCTCGTTGGAAACTTACTGCTGTTAATCCCCAAGCTGGTAATGCAATTCAATTTCCTCAGAACTATTACTCTATTAGTCTGCCGTCACGCTCAGGGATGATCTCTGAAACAATAATTCTCTCGCGACTTCAGGAAACTGCAGATAAAATAGAGAAAACTGCAGAGAGAGAGAGAGAGAGAGAGAGAGAGAGAGAGAGAAAATAAATGGCTAAGATAATAAAAATCGTAAAAGTGATTAAATTTTCATGTCATCACATTTTTGACGAATGAAAAATGTCAGCCATACAGGATATGGACCTCAGACACTCTAGCTGTAAAGCCTGGACACTACTACGAAAACTAGAAGGTGCAACTCTGAACATCAAGAAAAGTCAAAATACACCCTAATCAAATAGCAAACCATATAATTAATCTTTCCAGATTAATTATATGGTTTACATACGAGAAATGTTCACGTCTTCCAGGTTTTCACAAAGGATGCAGTAAGCCAGCCCTACAGGTTGAATAATGGTCTACCCCACATCTCGTTCTGGTGCCTCTCTCTTCAATATGTACATTAATGATTTGCCCTCTGCTGTCTGGAAGTTTGCTTATGCCAACGACCTGGGAATAGCAACTCAAGACCAACGACAAAAAATGACAGAGGATTTATTAACTAGAGATCTAGCTATGCTAAGTACCTATTTTAGGAACTGGAGATTACGGCCAAACCTAAATAAAACAGGGGTGTCTAGTTTTCACCTCTATCATAAACAGGCCCATTGAGAAATTCAAAGCTGTGATGAACTGTCACATAATAAAGTACAACCCAAACTCTAAAAGATCACACTGGACAGGACCCTGACTTTCCGTCAGCATCTCACAACACTTGCTGCTAAACTGCCATCCCGCAACACCATCATCCAGAAGCTTGCTGGATCGTGGGGGAGCCCAGCGGAGGTGCTCCGGACTGCAACTGTCAGCTTGGTCTATGTTTCTGCCGAATATTGTGGGCCTGTGTGGCTGAATAACATAAAAACCTACCTCAAAAATCGATACCCAACTCAACACCATTATGAGAATTGTGACAGGAAAGATCAAACTGATCTCACTACGCTGGATCCCAGTTTTAAGCAATAATGACCCACCACACTTACACAGGAAGCACTTCCTTGAAAGAGAACACAAAAATCATGAACAATCCCCAACTCCCAATCCACACTGATCTGGAAACAGCAGGGCGTGAAAGACTCAGATCTCGACATCCCTCCTTGAAAACTTCAGAACAGCTGATCGACGAGGGATTTAATATTTTCGATGCTTGGAATGACGAGTGGAACAATATGTCAACACTGTTTGACAAAGAAGTTATAAAAGATCCAATTATTCGACCATCTGGCTTTGATCTCCCTCGTCGTGCTTGGCAAACACTTAACCTTCTTCGAACCGGACAAGGCAGAAGTGCGGTTGCTTGCACTCCTGGGGCATCAATTCAACTCGGACTTGCAACTGGGAAGCATCAATTCAAACAACAATCACCCACATTATGCATGAATGCAGGCTTACGAGTCTTCCCTGGCAGCCTATTGGACCTACTTAGTGTATCAACAACGGCAGCTCAGTAGCTGATGAATTTGAACATAAATCTATGATATAAATGATAACTTACTTTGTGTAATAATTTACTCTTGTATTTTATATATTCTGTTCTGTTCTTTAAAACTGTTGTTTTTAATTAAACCTGCTCTGTACCCATACGATACATAAATAAAAAACCTTTTTACGAATCATTCATACAGCAAGAGGTTTTTTTGTACGATTTTTATGATCTTACCTATTTATATCATACATTTTTAACTTTTATCTTTTTAATCCATTTTTATATTGCCTACCTATCAAATTCCTCGTTCGGGCTTTTTTTTTTTTCTTAAATTGTATGTGCATGATTTTACATTCTACTCACGTTTATCACCGAATGCCAAAAGAACAGAAGAAGCAATTACAGCATTCCATCTCCGGAATAGTTTTAAGGTAGGTCTCACTTTTCACTGGTCTTAATTTTTTATTCCTTGTTTTATATTAGTACTAGAGTTTTATAGTAACCTACTTCTATAATCATACCACTACAAGATAATAACCAACGAGGTTAACTATGTGGGGTAATCCTTAATACAACAAGCGTGCTGTATTGCTCTTACTAACAACTCAACGAGAGCTACAGGAAATTATAATTTCAGAACAATCAACACAATGAGACTTATTTCCTTGTGTCTTCTCTCTATGTGAATTTGGGCATATCTTTTGGTGTTAGTAATGATGAGTCCATGTCTGGAACATCCTTTTCTCCAAACTTTTTCAAAACATTGCCATCGTCTGGGATTCATTTCCTATATTTTGCTGTTTAGATCTCAACAAGGACCAGCTTTTCCTATATATATCGAAAGTTCTATAGACTTTTTGTAAGACCAAGTGCACACATGACCTTTATTGCTCTCCCCCCGTTTTTAAATGTGCCCATACCATTTGAAATTTCGCGCATTTCAAGAAGTTTATTTATCTTCATATTTAGTGTTGAATGCTGTCGTTGCTAGCTCCGAATATAGCATTTACGATTTAGCAGAATTTCATCTGTTTTCTTCTTTTTCTTAATAAGAAACACCTGCTGATATATAGGATCTTCTTGAATTTTTCTGTCAGTTCAACTTTTTTTCTTTTTTCGTTGATACTCTTTACAGTGATAGTGCTTATTGCCAATTCTGCTGAGTGTGTTTTTTTCCAGCTGACTTTTCATTTCACTCTGGTTTTTTGACGAAAAGACAGCTGGGACCTTGTTTCACATGATGAAATTTCATGTTAATCATCATGTTTGTTTCGGTTTATTAAACAGTACGAAATACAAAGTTACGGGGATAAAAATCCCTCATTGTTTTTCAGCCAGTAAGTGAAACTAAGATCGAAAATTACGATCTGTAACGTTTCATGCCGACGAACTGTCGGCGTATCCAAGCGTAAGTGACCACTTGGTAGTGCCACACCACGGCAACTCGTTTGCCGTTTGGCTTTTCATCTTAGTTATACTAGGTTATAATAATATAATATAGTGACACACCTTTCTGGCAATCGTATAGCAAAAGTATTTGTAAGTTCTTTTCACTTAAACTCTGATATTCCAGGTCTAGCTACTCACTGATGAAGCCTCAAAAAAGGCTGAAACCGGTGGGGGCTATTATGAGTTCACTCCCTTGGGGTTTTTGCCTTAAGGGAGCAATTTGAGTCTCCGGGGAAAGTGTTCTCCGGCACGGCCAGCTGAGGGGCTTTGTCGGTGAATGATTTTCTTCGGAATTTGAGCGGCTCTGCTCGGTGGTGGCGTGTAGGTGGAAGGCCATCACTGAGTGGAGCCAACGCTGAGATGGACGGTCTTTCGCCCACGATTGAGTGGCCTAGGGATCGTCCGAATTTTTAGAGACGGCTTTACTTATTCATAAGGTTGAAACCGGTCTGGGTAGTGACCTCTCCTCATAATCTAAAACAGTACTACATCTCCTAAGAGCTGTGTGTTTTACATTATGAGAAAATATCAAGAACAGTGAGGGATCTTGCTCCACCTTTGCAACGAGTTGCCGTGGTGTGGCACTACCAAGTGGTCACTTACGCTTGGATACGCCGACAGTTCGTCGGCATGAAACGTTACAGATCGTAGTTTTCGATCTTAGTTTCACTTACTGGCTGAAAAACAATGAGGGATTTTTATCCCCGTAACTTATCAACCTCGCCAGAAAAAAATAGCCGTTTGGCTTTTCATCTTAGTACGAAATACAGTTTGGTCGGCTAACTCCCATATTGCAAGCTCATCATCGTTCGTTCAATATCCTGATGGATACATTAATAAACGGGACATTAATAAAGTGAATGTGAGGATTTATCATTCATTTAAACTTTCTTAAAGTTTCGAGTTTGTGCGTATGTTGAAAAGATATAATCCATTTTCATTCTTAATTATGCAATTTCTAATGACATTATTACCTTCTTTTGGTTTAAGAAGCTCATACTTTTCCCCCTTCATTTGTCAAACTGTACTGCACAAAGAAAATTTCCAGAATGAGATATTCAAACTTTCATTACCTAACTTCTCTTCTAAGCCTAATCAATAATAACGCATTATAATATGCTATTTTTATAATTTAATAAAGATATGACGAGAAAAGTACACAGATCTATTTCACTGGTAGTTCTTTCAATCCTTCAAAGTTTTTTGTTTATTTTTTTTTAAAGTCAAACCAACCTACAATAAGTTAACAACCTACAGTTCAATTAGCACCGTAATCAAATATGGTTTTTACGGCGTGACATACCTACAGTAACCATAGTGATGACATCACACCGACCGATGGAAATTGTCTACCAGCTGGTTTTATTTATTTATTTTTGAACCACCTTAATTTTCAAAAAAGTGCAAAATCATACATTCTGTGAGAGGGGAGACGCTATGTTACAAACTAAGGTAATGGAAAAGGGGGTGGTATTACGAGTATATTCTTCACCATCCATCCACTTTCATTAAGTGATAAATGGTAAAATCATAAATTGTAAAAAAAAGAATAATTGTATTTAATTGTTTTTATTAGAAATATGTCCGCGCGGTTAGCCTAGTGCAGGGGTCGGCAACCTGCGGCTCTTTAGTTCCATACGCAAATATTATTTATTTTATCAAAAAAAAATTTAAAAATCGTTCTGAATCGATTAACGAGGATTAGGCACCGATTCTATTTCTCAGCCACTTGTACTCGCTTTTCACCGCACCCCTCCCCCGTGACACGCATCGTCACTGTCGTCAGTCGGTCGGAAGCTCTCTGAAGTTTATATGTTTGGCAATTTTCATTGATTTCGGCATAGCACCTTTACTCGTAAACTAAGTATCTAATATTTGCCAAAATTAAAAAAAAAAACTAAAATGTGCAGACTGCGCCGTGATAAACACGTTCTGACAAGTCCGTTCGTGCCAGTCGGCGATCACCGCACACGGGAGGCCACCACAGATGCGACGAAACTATGTACTTATAGTCAATCAGTACGTGAGAGAGTGAGACAGTGTTTCGTGTCTAAATTATTTATTTTAATAATTAAATTATTAGAGAATTATTTATTTTATTTAGGTAGGTATTTTTAATTGGGAAATATCGTTGTAAAATGTTTTTTGATAAATTATATTTCATTATGCCCAGCTTCTCTTATCCGCTAAAACAGTACAAGATAGAATAGCTAAAATGTCTTCAAATGTAACATATTTGCAGGTGGAAGATATTCAGCCTTCTTCTGCCTTATCACTTGCTATAGATGAGTCTTGCGACATAAAAGACACGGCACAAGTTGCCCTTTTTGTCAGGTATATGTCTTCCCAAGGTCCAAAAGAAGAACTTCTAGGATTGCTACCGCTCTCGGGACAAACTAGAGGGGAAGATATAGCGAATGCCATGCAAAAATGCCTTGAAGACAATAAGATCTTGTGGCTCTTTAAAAACGTTTTAAAATTTTGTGGCTCTTTAAAAACTTTGAAATTTTGTAAATTGTAATTTTTGACTCTTCCGACTCAAAAGGTTGCCGACCCCGGGCCTAGTGGCTTTGCGCTTCTCAACCATATGCCTGGGGAAGGAGTGTCCTAGGCTCGATTCCCGTCAACGACGTGAGGAGCTGAAGGATCTTCCTCAGCCATAGCCAAGTTAGCCGGTCTTGGGCGTGGACAGCAGGGTTTTTTCAGCTAGTTTATTTGGTGTTTTTCATCCCACAAACCTGTCTGAGGACACACGGATTACAGTCAGGAATATACTGACCTAGCCATAGGTCTGATTCGTCAGCCTATGCCGGTTCCGGAGCCCGGATAAAATTTGGGGGACTAGATCGTACCGTGAACTCCCGTAAAAAGGGGGGAACGCAGTATCATCACACGGAATTTATATATTTATTAGAAATATGTTTTAGAATTTTAATTTATTTCAGAATTTTAATTTGCGCATATTGTTTTTATTAGCAAAGAGTTGTGAAACGATTTCTTGGGCAGTGTAAAGAATAAGTTTGTTAATATATTCCCATCTTAATTGTCTGTCATTCTCTCTTAAAGCAGAAGTGAGTTGTTTTCAAAGCTATCAATAATCCATCCTATTTTTCAAAAGAACTTGCACGTACACTTTGCAATACACAGATCTTTAGATCATATTTCCTTTTCTGAAATAAGCTTAACATTCGACCTTTCTTGACATAAATGTATTACATCCTTAGCCATGCCATTATCGTATCGATAAAGGCTCTCTGTTTCTCGCCGCGGAATGAGTTTCTCTCTTGGCCTTATATAAAACAGCATCTCGACAACCCCAACCGGAGGGGAGATAGCAGGGCATTTCCAACCGGAAATTTGTTATTCATCACCACAAACATACTGGGAATTAACAGACAAGCCACTTTCTCATGGCCTTACTTGTCTTGGCCATTCCTCGAATCTGCTTCATAGATGGATTAGGTTAATTATTAAATCTCCTTTTAAGAGAAAACAATTTTATCGAAGTTATAATTCACGAAATTCAACAATTTACTTTTTTTTAATAATTTAAAATTAGCTCTAGTTTACCCAAATTCAATAAAGTGGGAAAAAAAAAAACATTTTAAACTTTTTGAATCTCCTTAGTCCAGTTGATAACGAAGAAGAACCTTAGGTTGAAAAGATCTTGGTTCGAATCTCATTAAGATGCAAAGAGCATTTATAAGAGCTTTCAACAACTGAAGGCGAGTGAATTCATCCTGAAAATTGATAAATGTACACGCAGCTGACAGAATGTTATGTAGGATATAAGATCCTATGTGTTATACAGGATGTCTTACCACAGACTGAGATTTCTATGAAGGTCTGAAAATGTCTCTTGGCCGTGACAGTACAATGAGTCTAATACTTGGAACTACTTCAACTTTGACAGTAGAAACTTTAGGTCTTCACATGTTATGGTATGTATTACTATTACATAAAATTGTGCTTTTTTTTTAAACTCATCAAATTGTGAATTCTCTTAGAAATTTGAAATTACTGTTTTTAATCACCTATTAGATTCGTTTTATCCATCCTTATTGAATATAGCCAACTACACTCGGGATGTACAGGTATTTAACAAAATTTAAATAGCTTCGAATTCTACGATTCATTTCAGTTTTGGTATTTTAGTGGCAAATTTCACGCTACCAAATGATACAAAAGAATCTTAAGAAAGTACTGTTAGAGTCAGTCACTGACTTATTATTACAATAATCAATCCAGTCCAAATGCAAATCAACTATAACTCCAGTTACGGATTAAATATTAATTGTATATATATATATGGTATTCACAGCGTGCTGAATTTGAAGCTTTAAATGCGATTAATGAAACTATAGTACTTTAAAAATGACAAAAAATAAAATAAATAAAAAAATACCCAAAACTTATAACCGAACAGAAATAGAAGTTTCCTTCTACATATCGTATCATTCAATTGAACCACGTTATTTCTCGACTTTTTTTACTTCACTTAAAAAACATATAATGCGTAAAAATATAAGTGGGCCAAGTACCGAGAAAGTAGGAGTTTGGCTGTAATTTATGTGGCCACATCTACGTAATAAAGGCTCAAAGCTGTCTTAGATCCAGTAGTTATTTCTAACGACTGCTATCATTATACAAGTATGCTATTACGAAAGGGCGTCTTTAGGGCTGTCTCCAATCAGTTCCATACTTCATCTATTGTTTAGGGTTGTTTTTCATTTCAGCTGCTTGGGTGATAATTCTTTACAAAGAAAGCAACTCTACTGTCTCGTTGCACGATGCAATAAAGCAAGTTTCCAAGTGTTGTTGTCAATTGTCTCGGACGGGAACACGAAGAAGAATGACACTCATCAGCATGGTCAGAATTGTTGCGTCTTTGTGAATAAATCATGAATCACCACCAGCAGTTCAAGGCATTGTTCGTGGAACAACATATGGGAGATGGCGGGATTCCAGCGACTGAGTCACGCGTTGAATTTCTAGCTTGCCTTCCTTAGAAACTGACAAGAAGTAATGCGAGGCCTAATAGATATAATGTACGCATAATAACGTAGTCTCGCTCTTTGTCTGTGGAGAAAAAGGGAGAAAAAATCGCTCTCAGTGAAAAATGAAATAGTTATTATTACGATCGACATCCATTCATCTTAAAATGTTTTCTCGTCTTCCCTCTCCGAAAAATAAAAAAAATAATAATAAAATTATATTGTAGGTTTATGCAAACATACCTACGCACATATTTTCATATATATATAATACGATTCTGGCGGTGTTGGTACCAGAAATGAATTGGGCCACTTTTCCGAAAACATTATTGATGTTCCAAAGAAAAGTAGGCATTTGCAGAATGACGCATGCACACATAATACTTCTGCATGAGATATTTTTAGCTATCATTCAATTGAACGGCAGCTTTTGAAAAGAAGTCTCGGAAGTAATGAGGCATCTAGTTCTTCTGTATTGCATTCACTATGAGATCAATTACAGGCGTTTTTAGAAGTGAAGGTCATGACTTTTGTGTTCTCGAGTCGTTCTGCATTATACCTGCAAACAGCTACCATCATGGAGAAATTAGATCTTTTTTTTTTTTTTTAAACTCCCTTTATTAACCTTTAACATCCGGGTTGTTCAAGCTGACGAGTCATTTCGTCTGTCATTTCCTCATTTTCTACCTATGGGACATCTGAAAGTTTTAGGAGTTTTTTTTTTTTCTTTCTTCTTCTCTAATTGCTGTATTTTATTCCACTTAGGAACATATAGTCTAATTACCTACTTTCTCTCTCTCTCTCTCTCTCTCTTTAATAAATAAAGAAATCAGAGCTGATTCAAAAAACATAGAAAAGAAATGAAATTGTGCTAAGATATACTCAAGTAAGGAGAGAAAAAAAAATATACGCTGTGAAAAAAATAGTCGGGAAATACTGATAAATAAAATTAAATTTATGCTTATTCTCAGTCTATTTTCAACATGCCTATAGCAAATATAACATCGCTATAATAAAAACAATATTTATTTGTTTTAGGATTGTGTAAAAAAATTTTAAAAAATACAAATATATATATATATATATATATATATATATATATATATTCAAGATACCAAGTCATTTTATATAAACTTGGTTTTTAATCCTATTTCGCAAGTGAGCAAACAGACAAGTAAGTCAGGTTTGCGCCTGCACGTAGTGCAAGTCTAAGGCAACTCGTGGTGGTAACGTAGTGCTATTCCAGGGTAACTCGTGGTAAAGGTGGATTAAGCCTCCGATCACTTTCCTTAGTATTTTTCCCCTACGTGCAGGCGCAAACTTGACTTATTTGTCTGTTTGCTTACTTGGGAAATAGGATTAAAAACCAAGTTTATATATATATATATATATATATATATATATATATATTTGTATTTACAAATTTTTTTTACACAATCCTAAAACAAATAAATATTTGTTTTTATTATTATTATTATTATTATTATTATTATTATTATATAATTGATAAAAATAGAAAAAATCCTTAGCCCACCCATGGTACAATATGTACTGTAGGTTTGCAAATAACCTTCGCGAGTGGGAGCAACAAAAAAATAAAATAAATAAAAAAATAATAATTTGGACAAGAACACTATATATATGAGTAAGTCGGGAACCGCGATACATTTTTCAGTTTTTCTCTTTACAATGTTTCAAACTTTTAAACATGAAAAATATTTCGCCTGGAACATATTTTGTAGTTTTTCAATTTTACACATCTCATAAAAAAAAAAAAAGAAACGTAGTAAGATTAAGTGAGCATGTATAAAGTCTTTGACTTGGATTGATTAATATCATAGCATAAAAACAAATGCTTTTTTTCATGATTTTATTTAGTTATTGTACGATACTCCTAAAAATACAGATAACTACGTAATTTTTAGCACTACATTACCCTTCTTATTCCACAACGGGAGACCTTGTGTAGCTCAGTAGAAGTGGCGTTTGCACTCTACAGCGCTTGACTGCACGAAGAAAGGATTTGGTGGTTCAAATCTAGTCGCCGACTAGAGGAACTTTTTCTAAGCCTTTTTTCGGCCGGTTCCCGAGTTAGTCGATCTCTGGCACGGGCTAGCGGGTTTTTTCTCCCTGAAAAAACCTTCGGGTTTTTCGTCCCGTAAACTCAAGAAAATCGACTGTAGAACCCACACTATTTTCAGACATTAAAAATATTGTGTTAGGGTTAGAGACCACGAGATGGCGGCACTAGCTTGCCGCCTTCTTCACTGCGTACCGATGAATCAGTGATAGCCTTGGGCCAGCAATCTCTCTGATTGGCTACCAGTGGAGATTGAACTGCCCACTCAGTCTCCAAAAGTTAGATAGGGTAAACGGCCCTACTCCCTATACGGTAACAACATAGGCGTTAGCTGATTTTATTCCACAATGTACGGTATTGGCAGTGTATAGCAATGGCAGACAAAGCAGAAGAGGCTGCCCAAAGGCGCAGAGCTTGCTGAAAAATAAGGGAACAGGTTGATGCGATCCTTTATTGAATAAAATAATTAGATAGCAAAATATTTCATCTCAGCTTATTACATATTATCAGTGTTCGTCTCTGGGAACTTGCAATATTTTCCAAAGCGCAAAATTAAAAAGCTATTTAAGTTAAGGGATATTACTTCCCATATTGTTTCTTAGCTGAATAAGAAACTCAAAGAGTTTCATGCCAAATATAGAAACTATATAAAGTTCGGCGATTCCAAGCGTAAGCAAAAACCTGGATAGTGCACCTGACCCATATGGTAGTGCAAACTGAGGCAACTCATAGTAAGGGTGGAGCAAGCTCCGATCACTATTTTTGGTATTTACCCATAATGTGAACTTAGCTCCTAGGAGCTGTATTACTGAACAGTAATTAGCTCCTAGGATAGGAAGAGTCAAAGGCTCTTCCTATCCTAGGAGCTAAGTTTTCTAGTGCCCAGAGCATAAAAATAGCTTTTTAATTAATAATTATATGAAGAGCCAAAGGCTTCAATTCGGCGACATGAACTTATTTAAGTTAAGGGATATTACATCCCATATTGTTTCTTAGCCGAATAAGAAACTCAAAGAGTTTCATGCCGAATATAGAAACTATATAAAGTTCGGCGATTCCAAGCGTAAGCAAATACCTGGATAGTGAACCTGATCCATTAGGATCAGGTTCACTATCCAGGTATACCCATAATGTGAACTTAGTTCCTAGGATATGAAGAGCCAAAAGCTCTTCATATCCTAGGAGCTAAGTTCACATTATGGGTAAATACCAAGAATAGTGATCGAAGCTTGCTCCACCTTTTCTATGAGTTGCCTCAGCTTGCACTACCTAATGGATCAGGTTCACTAACCAGGTATTTGCTTACGCTTGGAATCGCCGAACTTTATATAGTTTCTATATTCGGCATGAAACTCTTTGAGTTTCTTATTCGGCTAAGAAACAATATGGGATACAATATCCCTTAACTTAAATAAGTTCATGTCGCCGAATTGAAGCCTTTGGCTCTTCATTAATTATTAATTAAAAAGCTATTTTTATGCGCCGGGCACTAGAAAGCTTAGCGGATATTTTGTATTGATTTTGGGATTTGCTGGGTTATATTCTAATATTATAAAGATGTCCATGGTAACGAATCCTTTATATGTTTAACGGTGAGACCTTCAACTTAACTAGTTCGAGTGTTTCGCTTTCCATTCTTATGAGATTATTATTATTATTATTATTATAATTTCGTGACACCTCCAAGGAGTCCAAAGACTCATCGAGGGAGGGCACCTGCTCTACGGCTCCATCATATACACCAACGCGATCTACTGCACACCACCACTAGTATTTTTTGTCTGTAAATTGCGTGTGTCCTAAAGGCCGATTTGTTTGGATGCGGGACGAAAAACCTGAGTTTCCGGAAGAAAACACCCTGTTACCTCCATATGAGATAGGCTAACTCACCTTCAATTGAAAAAATCCCATTAAAGATTCCGAAGGGAGCAAAATATCGAAGGGCGCAACGTACCATCATTCTTGCAATTGCGCTGCAGAGGCACTATAAGTTTTATTAATTATTTATTATTTATTAGTTTAATTTCCCAATGTTTGGGATTACGACGAGTTTATGAGTCATCAGATGATAGCATGTTATCTTTATAGGTGGTTATTCGTAAGTCAATTTTATCTGTTCGCAAAATAGGAGAATAAAAATCTCTGCAACTATTGCAACTATTTAAAGCTGGTTAACTATCACGCACGCACCCACCCACCCAGCATGCATATGCTAAGTGTGTGTGTGTGTGTGTGTGTGTGTGTGTGTGTGTGTGTGTGTGTGTGTGTGTGTGTGTGTGTGTGTGCGTGCGCGCGCGTGTGTGTGTGTGTGTGTGTGTGTGTGTGTGTGTGTGTGTGTGTGTGCGCGCGCGCGCGCGCGTGTGTGTGTGATTAGCATATTATAAACCGATACGTTCTAGATCTAGAACTTGTCATTAAAGTTCTAGATTTATAAATTTCATCCTTTCTTGACAAGATTGCAACATTACTAATTAAAGTCGGGTATCTTATCACTGGAATCACTATAATAAAATTAGAGAGAGAGAGAGAGAGATGACTGGAAGTAGAAGATATTGTGAGGTGTTGTAATGCATTTTAAATGGAGATGGGCTGGCTCATGTCTAACCAAGGTTAGACATGAGCCAGCCCATCTAAAGACAGACAGAACTGGAAATTAAGAGGGGATGCCTACATCCAGCAGTGGATGGAAAGAGACTAAAAAAACAGAAGAAGAAGAAGAAGAAGAATCTTATCATTTATAAAAATCAACTTCTAATAATGTTATTTTACTGGGTATAATATAATTTTGCAATTATTATAGCTTTTTTTTTTTTTTTTTACCAAAAACATTTCTTTGTCGCGGTTACAAATTGAAGCATGCAAAGAGCTGAGAGTCCGATAACAAAGAATGTTGTTTGAAGGTATTTTTCTCTTTGGAATTACTTTCACTTAAAATAGGTCGTACTATATTGCAAATGGAAGAAACTGGGTTCGAATCTCGTTTAGGACGCAATGTGTACTTCAACGGAAATAATGTCATTCTTATACGGAGGATTGAATTGGTTTGTTTGGAACTGGGATCAAAGCAACTAAGGCACGGCCAGTGAATTACGGCTATTAATTGCACGTATTCTGTCTAGTTTGTCTGCTTTGAAGGATACGAAAAACAAGCAAGTTTCTTGAAGAGAAAATCTTTCATCACCGCCTAAGACCTACAGACTCACTTTCAATTGAAAAGCTACTTCGAAGACTCTTTGCTTCCCAAATGGAAATCAAAATTAGTTTTTTTTTTTTTTTTTTTTCAACTAAAGAGAATCGCTATTAAAGACCGAGCCATGGAGGCTTATGAATCGGTGGAAGAGTTCTTTTCTTGGGAAAATCTTAAGCTTACACATGTTGCAAAACAAAGCAAACACTAGCTAGAGAATATGCACAGTAACTGAATGGGGCATGCCATCCTATGGAGCCTTCATAGCTCATTTGGTATAGATAAGCGCTTTGGTTGAAAAGATACGGGTTCGAATCCAGACAATGACGCGAAGAACCTTTATCAGGTGTATTCAGCCAAACAGCGAGTTAGCCGGTCTCATACGGTGGAGGATTTTTCTCGCGGAAACTCGGGTCACCCCTCAAGACAGACAAACCGTCTCCTCAAACACATGAATCTATAGCCATAAATAGTTGTTCATAAGGGATGCAGCGAAGGAATAGCAATTAGGCTGCATAATTGCCTAATGAGAGGATTCAGTCGGTTTTTTTACGCTTCTTGTTTTATTAGCATAGTTAACTGCCCTTTTCGCTAAAACATTCATTATTTCAAATTTTAATACGTATTACAATTTAAAAAAACAGCATATAGATATTTTTCTTTTTTTTATGTTAAACTGGAAATTTACAACATTATTTTGCTCTGATTTATTGAAGGGGGGGGGGGAACGATTACTCCTCTCGCCTATCCACTCGAGATTGGGGGAAGAAGGGCCCCCTTAGCCCCACCTCTGGGTGCGCCACTGCTTCTCCCCACCTGTTTTGTAATTAATCTATCAGCTACATTCAATGTAAATTAAATGTGACAAGCTTATAGTTACCTAGTTGCACTTGAACTTTGGAAGTAACCTTGCCGCAGCTGATGCGAATAATTCGGTTTATGCAGTCCTCTCTTGAATGAATCTTGGCGCTTCTTGTCCACACAGGAACTTAACTTTCCGTCTCATTTCCTTCTTTTAATGGAATGTTGAAAAGGCGTTTTCGCCTCGATGGAAGGTGCTCTGCAATGTAAACAGGAAGCAGTTTTCCATAAAAGCGGAGATTCATTATGCTATCTTTTTTCTGTGTTTGTTTGGACTTGGTGATCATAGTCTTCTCTTGTTTGCTTCATCATAAAAGAGTGCTACTCGTAATGTTTTCTCAATCCCATAAGAAAACGTTTTTTTTTTTAAAAAAAAAAAAAGAAAGAAAGAAAGTCTAAAAGTGGTTTCTTCTCGAAGGCAATGGCTTCAATGTTTTCTCTCGTCTTTCCGGAAGAGCTCCGCTATTGATATCGTTAATTCTAGTAGTCTTTGAAAATTGACAGTTCATTTATTTGTTTCGCGTATATGGCACCGAAATTTGTTTCGACAATCCAAGATGGCGTTCCTAGATATATACACTAGACCAGTGTTTCTCAAAGTGTGATACGCGTATCCCCGGGGGTACACGAAAGGTCGTTGGGGGGGGGGGGTACGTGGCAATTTTCGGCTATGCATAATTAAAGGAGTCATTATATTTTTCAACAAACAGTGCAATTAGAGACAACAGGGATAAAAACGGCACTAACTAATGCTAAAACTGCTCAAGCAAAACCATATGTTGTTGCCTGCGGAACACATGGTTTTGCTTGACACCCCCCCCCCCCGTCGTGAACGTTTTAAAACTAAGAAATATATAGTGAACGTATTTCAGATATTACGGAATTCCGTTAAAGGGGAATTAGCATTTCACCTCAACTGTTGAAATGCTAATTTGTCTTTGGTTCGCGCAATCTTTTAATACCACACCAATCACATGCAGTTCTTCGCTGCTCTACGTATCTCAAGTCTTGTAAATTACTGGTAATTTTTTGCTTGAAATAATGGGAAAGAAGATGAAGCTATTCGGGTAGATGACTTTGACGATGCACACAAAGAAACTGTTCTCGATGCCAAAAGTAGTGATAGCGAGTAGGAGTAAGTCGCACCATTTTCAGTTTTTTTTCTGAAAACTTTAGTTTCCGAAAATTCCCTCACGTATCTCGCGACACAATTTTTTAGCTTTAATTTTGGGAAAAAAAGTTAGAGTTATATTCGAATAAATACAGTATTTTTTTTAGCTTTCAAATTCTTACGTGTGGATCATTGGTTAAAGATTGGATTTTTTAAAACCCCCAAAAGAGAGCAATATAGCAAATCCAAGTAGCTGTAAGCAACAAGAAAACGTTGATATTGCATCTGGATCACATGAAATTGATAAGGGGGTGTCGTCTGACATCTCTAGAGAACCAACTAGGAAGAGGATGAAAACTCGTCGTAAGTATGGTATGAATTACTTGAAATGTGGATTTTCATGGACAGGAAATGAAGAGGAACCTAATCCAAAATTTGTTCTATTAAAAATAAATCATATTTGTTGTTTACATGAACATATAAATTCAAATAAAATAATTTATTTATTGTTATTTTGATAAGGAGGGACTTGGTAATAATGAAAATTTAAGAAGAGGGTACTCGGATATCTGAAGTTTGAGAAACACTGCACTAGACTGAGACTGATAGCCGTTAATTAAAAACTAACTAAATAAATAAAATCCACGTGTAAAAAAACCCTGGACTGTAGCAAATGCGGGACCCATTTAGTATTATTTCGGTAGGCTCCTAATTTACGAATATATGCTATTAACACTTAAATTTGATAAAGTACGATCAATATATTTATTGATCATACTTTTGCCAAAAGTAAAAAAAAAACTAATTATAGAGAAAGTTTCTTGATTTTTGTTCAGCAAAATCTTACAAAATTTTATGAAAATTTAAATTTCTTGCTTCATAGCGTGGGGACCCCTGCCCGGGCACAATCGATTCGCTTAAGGCCGATCTCGATGGATAGCGACTTATATAAGGTCTAATTGAAAACTTTACACACGCGCGCACAAAACACACAGAGAAAGGTCTTATAGTGCTTCCCCTATCACACAATTAGAACTTTGATCTGTTGGGAAGTTTCCACAATCAGCTCTCATTGAATGATTACACTTTTATGGGACTGATTGCCTTAACGACTTTTGGGTAAAGCTTCTATGAACGTTTATAACTTTATGATGATCTACGCCAGTTGAGCTTTCATTTAAAACAAACAAGAACAAAATTGAGCAAATGGATATCAATGCTAAAGGTGGCACTACTGTGCCACCTTTAGCATTTTTTGGGAAAAGACCAAACATTTTTGAGGGTCTCTATAACACTAAAAAATGTAATTATTTTCTTATTATTATAACAAATGTTTCTTTTGGATACCCTTAAAGTTGGGAGATCTAAAGAATTACGGTCGATGCAGCTTAGGCTATCAGAACGGTGCATTATGTCTTAATTTGTATGTGTGTGTGTGTGTTCTTCGGTCGATTTTACCTGTTTTGAGGAATGAAAAACCCAAGTTTCTGTGAGATGACATTTTGCCTCTATATAAGACAAAGATCGGAATTGGACTCAGTGGACCTTTTAAAGACAGTCCTGTTTGATGAAACGCTGTACTATATGAAATTGAAGAAATATTTGTAAACATTTATAATCCGATGATCTGTTTGATTTTCTAAATAATGTCCACCGTAACAACCCTTAATAGCATAAAAAAATAGCTTTATGCTATTTTTTTATGCTATTATGCTTTAGCCAAACCACTGCTAGAACTATAAAGATGAATTATACCATTTTGTTAGTTCCATACCTAACGAAAAAAAAAAGAAAAAAAAAAAGAAAAATCTGTAGGCTGTTCTGATTGTTGCCTAGCTCTAAGAATACTATTGACACGCCGGTGCAGAGTGGCAGTGACAAAACATTTATTTTCCAAGCTAAAAAAAGGCTAAGGCTAATGGAAAGAAACTTTTCAGTAACTGTTCAATAACTTTTCAGTTGTGGGTAAAGCGAAGTTAGCTTTTCCATATTCTAGAAATTGAAATTTTAAGATATAATAAAATTTAATATTAAACTTTATTTAATATTTAACATTTTTTTTCTGTTTTCCTACTTTTCCAGACTTATTTTAAATATTTTGTAATAATAATTATGCTAAATAAATCAGCAAAACTGATTAACAAACTTTTTCATTCTTGAATACTGCATATATATAAAACTGTCAAACAATTTTTTTTAAAACTTACTTTAACATGACCTTTTCTTTCTTCATTTAATATCCGAAATTACTGCTGTATGCAGCTTATTATTTTGGTAGAAATGAAATGAAATAAAATCAATTTTGCTAAACTGTGTTTTACATGCTGCAGTTTCTTGTCGCATGGCTATACTGTTGTAGGTGTGGAATAAGTAACAACCTTTTTAAAATCTGATTATCACAACACTACTCAATTTCAAAAGCCTCGGCTTCTTAACGCGGTTACCAGTATCCCTATTTAGTAAAAAAAAAAAAAAAAAAAATTATACTACTTGTACTTAGTAAAGATTTTGCAGTTGTTGTTCAGGGTAAATAATAGGCCAGTTAGGCCTAATCAGTGCTACTTAACTATTGCACAAAAGAGCCTTGCTTCCAAGATACTATTATATTTTTAGCCCTAAAAATTATCTAGCAGTGCGTTCCTGAGTATAAGGTTATTAAATTGTAATATAAACAGTAAACAAAAAAAAAAAAAAAAAGAGAATGTTCTCAAACACCCTTCCGGTTCTTGGGCAATCTCATGTTAACTAACATCATTTATAATAATAATCATAAAATTATATATTTCAATCCGCGATTAATTTCTAATTTCGTAGAACCTCCTTAAAACATTAAAAAAAAAAAAAAGCGAATATTCATCACCACCCACTTCGTAGAAACTGCCGAAACAGGAACTGGACAACGATGAAAGTTATGACTAGAAGAAATAATAATCTTCGTGATTCCGTGTCTATCCTAGCCGGAGGTCATGGCACTAAATCATTTTACGTGTCACCGCTAACAGTGCGAACACTTCCTGTGGCCCTGGGACAGACTTTTACTGTGTGCATTAATCCCTTTTTCTCATCGGGAGGAGGTATGGACTAGAGTGTAGCGGCGCATCTTCCTTCTCGCTTTGAACCTTCTTTGTCTTGGTGAACGAAACCCCCTTCTCACTGCAGGGCGTCCATGTCAATTAAGCGTTGAAATTTCTTGCAAGAGACAGCTGTAACCCCCCCCCCCCCCTCCATCTCTTTCTCTCTCTCTCTTTTTCCCTCGCGATATGCGGGTTACAGATTAAAAATAACTGCACACAAAAGTAACGCATAGGGAGCCGAAGTGGGGGTGGTTTATGACTGTAGGGTCGGGTTATTATCGCCATTATTGCACATTATAGAGTACATTTCCTGTAGCTTCTGACTTTCTATCTTCTCTCGATTCCTTGGATATAGATTTAGAGAAAAGAGACGGGAGTTTTAATTAAAAACAGAGAGGAGTGGTAAAAGTTATGGCTAAAGATATACACTAGCGCCACTCGACAAATGAATGAGTAAGCTAACAAAAATAATAATGATTAATAAATTCATAAATAACAATAAAAAAGTGCTAACCTTTCGTATTTTCGTATATTTCTAGACATCAACGCATTCAGGCAAAAAGCTTGTTCACTATTGCATTTATACATTCGATTTTGAACAAATAAGTCCAGCAAATACTCACTTGTATCTATATTTTATTATTTAAAACAAGAAACCGCTAAAGTTTCCTCTAAAGTTGCTATCAGTTAACTCTCGAAAATTACACCAGTTACAATTGTTCAATCGTCTGTTAAGTAGTTTTAGGCGACATCTATCGTCTTTTTTATATTTGTTATTATTATTATTTTTTCTCTGTGTGTGTGCGGCTATACTGTTTTAACTACATAATAAACATAATAGCACATTTATAGGCTACTCTCGTGTCAAACAAACAAATAATTTTAAAAAGACAGGTTTACGATGTCGGAAATTAAATAATTTTAACTGCGTGTGATTCATAAATTTCATGTTATTTCTCCCTACGATTACTGAAAGCTATTTAGTTTCTTTTATATGCAAAATAATGTTCATTTTCAAATAGGCGTGAACAGCTGTTCCATAATGTTACTGCTTTCTTCAGTTTTAGATGCTGATAAATTGTTATTGTGTGCGGGGAAGGAGAAAGAAGATTTTACACTTGCGCGATTTCATTAGATTAATTATTTTCTCTTTTTTTTTTTTTTATCTTTCCTTGATGAAAATAAGTGGCTGCATTTTTCTGGCGTTTATTATCTCTTGCTGGAAGCATTCAAATCAGAGGCATTAAAAGTACACTCGTACTTTTAATGCTGCTGCTGATGGTGGATTTTTCAAGAATATGGGTCAAAAGTAATCACCGGCAGCAACGGTCCGATGGATAATACGATATAAAAATATCGATAAATCTGTATAGATGCAATGATTTTTGAACCATCTGGTTCAGAAATTTTTGTTCAGGATAGCAAATTGAACCTAATGTGCTGTTATTACTATATTTCTTTTATTATGCTAAAACTTTTTGTTAGTAAGCTACCTAAAATAAATCTACATTTCCTATATTTTAATCTATATTCCAAGTTAAGATGATTCGTTATTATAAAGAATAATGATTGTATCTCCCTTTTCCATCCACAGTTGCGCTCAAAACTTGCACTCATTGCTAAAATCCATTGTATATTCAATCTATACCTTTTCATACGCTGCTAGTTTCATCCTTTAGCATGAAAAGCAAGCTTAATATTCAGTGCTATTTTGGAAAGGGTCATCCATCAATTTTCACCACTTCGTAGAAGCCCACAGTTAATCATCAAATCTTTGTATGATTTGAAACTTGTATTTGCTGCTGATCTGATCGTCAGATCAGGTAACTGAGTCGAAAGTATCCTTCAGTTATTTACTGAATAAGTATCGCAGTGGTTCACTAACCAAATTAAGCTTTTCTACCAATACATAAATTTCCCTTTCAAGCATTTACTTCCTATACGCAATGATCTTCTGTCATTAACCTCAAATCCTATGGATCGATGACAATCAGTCTATAGGATTTTACAAAGAATGGAATGGACTAGTGACAGTTCATTCCAATCGTCTTCTTCATTTGAAAACCTTACAGCGTTGAAATAAATCATATTTATAGTTTCGACAGGGGAAAAAAAAGAAGAAGAAAAAAGTGGGACATCCTTTTCTGCTCAAAATAAATCCCAAGTTAGGCCAACTTTAGAATTCTGCTTGCTCTCACGTTTGACCTCTAAAAATTCTTAATAGTGTCCAGAAAAGGTAAATCTCTTGCATGAGGACGAACGATCCGGGCTTTTCGTCTTTTCTATAGGTACTTCCCATCTATCCATGTCCTTTGGCGCACCATTCCAAGTTTGTTTTCACCCGAGGATTACAGCTTCCAGCAGTTAAACAATAGATTTCTATCTCTTTTCTTAACTACTTGCACGCACATAGCCCTAGACAGTGTTAAGTTCTGCAACCTTTCGTCGCAAATCGATTGGGATTTTGATTTTGGTAAAATGGTGCGTCCCTTTGCTATTTTCTTTGTTATGCTTAACAGCCTCCATAGCTCAGTCGGTATAGACAAAGCCCCTTTGGTCAGAAAGACCTGGATTCGATACTCGTCAGTGCGTGAGGAACCTTTATCTGGTCTCTTTCGACTAAAGGTGTGTTAGCCGGTCTCATACGAAGGTAGGGTTTTTTTTCACCCGGAAACTCAGGTTTTTCGTCCCCCAGAACAGGCAAACTGGCCCCGTGAACGCACACGGATTACAGTCAAGAATATTTAAGACCTAGCCATAGGCCTGATTCGTCAGCTAAGCCCGGTCCCGAGCGTGGATAAAATTAGCGGGGGGGGGGAGATTGAGATGGTGCCGTACTTCCCTGTAAAATGGACCTCATGGCCGTTGTATCATCATACATTAAATAAATAAATAAATAAATAGTGTTCGCTTAACCTCACCCCACACACATGCACAGAGATCAATGAAATTTGATATTTTCTAAGCTTGTCTTTTATTCTCTCTCTCTCTCTCTCTCTCTCTCTATTTTACAAAAATTTATCTTAGAACAGGGTCACTGTATACAGTACAAGATATTTTATATGGCAATAACATACAGATGACCTATAATTTATTGTGACATTAAATTAAAAAAAAACCTTTAAACTTTGTTTTCGTTGAAATGATTATCTACTTGGTTTTACTTTTTCATTTCATTTGCGATACAACTAATATATTGAATATTTATATCTGGAATAAAATGCTGTTATTGATAACGTAGCATACCTTTTGCAATAGATAAGATCAATAAAGTATCTTCAAAGTTAACTTGATAATCTCTGTTTCATAAAGGCTGTTATTTATTTTTTCTGACTTAATAACCGACAGTACTAATATGGAATATGGTAAATGATAAACAATAGGGATTAAAGAGCATAGCAAGAATATATCGGTGTACAGCGTAGTGAGCCTCTGAAAAAAAAAAAAAACGATTCCCATCCAACCTCATTGGGAATCTGTTTATGTTATACTATTATAAAATAAATGTTATTTCGTCCAATACGTAATACAATTTGTTTGGCAAGTCCTAAATTTCCAGACTATACTCATTCATCCATATCTTGGTGGATACCTACTACCAAGCTGCATTACGAGAAAGTGGGGGAACGAAAATTGGATAGGAATTCCCTGTCTGTTATCCATATTCCATACCAGTTGTGCTGAGATGCATTAATCGTTAGAAAAACATGAAATGTTTTTTAAAAAATGTCATTTTCTATTCCGTCCTCCCCCCAAAAGTTATCTGTTGGAAATCCCCCCCCACCCGCCTGTATTGTGTTTTGTTGTTTAATTCAGCTGGAAGGGGAACTAATCTGGCGCCAGTGCGGTGAGTATCCCTGATTAAAACAGTCAACTGGCTTAACGTATGGAGATATTTGAAAAACTTCTTCACATATGTTTTCCGAGATGTGAAGTGACGCTCCCAAGAGAAGGGGGGGGGGGGGGAAGGAGCTAAGTAATGTCTGGATAACTGTTTTCCAATAAGGCCGAGAATGTTTTCAGTATTATTATACTATCTATCTATCTCAGATTGGTAATATTTAAAGAATTAATCCCTGATAAAATTAAGATATCGGATTTGAAAAGTAATTTTACGCTTAAAATAGGAAATGACACTAGTCATGCGCATTAACTGGAGGGGGGGAGAATATTGGGGGAGAGAATGTTAAAACCACCTTCTTACAAAAAACTTGGCTCTGAAAAACAAGCCCATCGATCATGCCAGCTCATATTGGTAAGTGACCGATTGAGCGACAGATCAAAATGTTTACCCACATCATAGGGGCTAAGAAGATGACATTTTATGTTAAGGTAATTTTCTACCAATAACCATTGCATAAAAGCTCAAAAATTGGAGAAAAAAAAACTGAAGTTTCCACGAATACGCTTTTGATTCAAAACCTGTCAAAGATATGAGAATGGGTAGTTTTCCCATCGTGTGCCTCTGGTTGTCTAGAATGATTTATTCTTTCTTTTTATTTTATTTTATTTATTTATTATTATTTTTTAAGACAGTTTCATGCGACACAAATCATTTTGGCTGGTCCACATAAACATTTCGTTTTATCTGGATGAAATCCAATGATATAACTCATGACTTCTGTCGAACATTACAAGAATTCTTGGTTATGCAAAAGGGTAATTTAACTTCCCCATTTGGAACTTCAAAGAAATTCTGTAGTACCTTAGACCTGAGATTTCTATTTATTCCTCAAAACGAAGGCTAGACGATTTGCAATCTGGTGACTTTCAGGATTGTAAAGAATGAATATACATTGAAAAATACATGAATAGTGAAAGAAGGTACTTCAAAATACAGAAATAATTCCTCAAAACTATAGTTATTATTCAAGTAAATTTGCCCAAGTTTAATAAAAGTAATTTAGAATTTCAATGTATTGTCTTTCTGCAAGCACTTTAGTCCTTAAAGAAAAACAAATCGTTCCTCTTAACTTTAATCTTATCTCATTCTTCATATGAAGAGTCCACTAAGAAAACGTTGATGTTATATCACTTCGGGTACTCAAAATAGTGTTACTTGGTCTACTGTATGGGTGGCAGCTGTACATGAGAGCAAGTAGTAAATCGCACATCTCACCACTGGTAACAGTTTCTTAAGTACGATCAGTGAAGGAAGTTGCTTACGGATGTTTGCTTTTCTTTGAAGTGTTCAAGAGAGAGATGTAAATGATGTTTCCTCGAAAACAAATTAAAAAAAAAAAGATAAAAAAGAAAAGAGGAGGGTAATTGAAGAATAGCACGTGCGGTCTAATATTTATTTGAATGTGCAGAATTTCTCTAAGGATTTTTTTTTATACAGACTTCAAAGAAAACGCTCCCTCTGGAGACATCTCTGAGTCAGTAATTACCACAGCGTTTTTTCTCCTACATGCCATTTTTTTTCGCCTTTCTCATTCTTTGTAGAGTTTTTTTTTTTTTTTTTCATCTGAATTCGAAGCATGTTAACACTTCCCGATTACGATATTTGTAATTTTTGGTTGAACAATTTTAACTTTGCTTAACGGATTCAATATAAGATTGAAAGATTATCTGAACTATGGCGCATCTGGACTTGTATGGCGCATCTGAACGCACAAGTCCAGATGCGCCATACAACTCTTGTACTCTTAAAAACTCCCGTAAAAATATGTTAATATCGACATATTTAATGTAGACATATACTCTTTTAATATAAAATCAATATAAATATTACTGAGTTTGTTTTGCTTTCTCCAAACTTTTAATGTTTGGAGTTAAATTAGCTACTACCACTAGCTTCAGTTTTCCTTCTATTTAAGTCTGATGTTTTATAGTGTCTATTAAGATCATGTCTTTTATTATGTGAGAAAGGCTTTTCACAAACAATGCACAATGGTTTATCTGCCGGATTTGCTATAAATAAGAACTCATTTTCTCACTGTTCATTGAATTCACGCTTGCTATCACCTTCTGTTTTTCTTTTTCTTTTGCACTGTGATGGGTAACTGAATGTAAAAACAAGGCTTAACTTTTGAAAAAGTATAAAACTGCAAATGTTCACAAAGGACAAACAATCACAACTCCGTATCGCACGAGTATCAATTATAAACCAACTGACAAACACCTGCGACGCACCGCTGTTCCTAACACTTGGCGCCTCAGGATCAAACAAGTGAATGTGCAAAAGATGTGCACGAAACAATAAAATCGCTAAAAATAATTACTACGTTTTAGTTTTTTTTTTTTCCTTTTTTCTACGAAGCGGTTTTTGGTTAATACTTTTTTTGCATAAATTGGCTTACTTTATTATTATTATCATTGGGGGAGGGGGTTCCAATGCGCCATTTCTAATCATCCAGTGCACCATTTTTGGCACATACGTCATAGGTTGGCCATCCCTAGACTAAACTGTTCCTTTAAACGCCACTTTTCCATCAAGACAATTATTATTTCAGGGAGAATGTGTTTAACTTCGTCATTAACATATTTACTTATGAGCCTCGAAGAAATGAGTACGCAAGGATCTAATGTGTACACACCAACACGGAGAGAGAGAGAGAGAGAGAGAGAGAGAGATTAAAAATTATTCGTAATTAATTGTGATTAATGTCGTTAAAATGAATCGCAATATGTATAATGGAGTAATTAGCTGCAATAATCATTCATGGGATTACTTTTAAATGTTCATTATATACGAACTTTTATTCATATCGACAGTAAACCGATATTTAAATACACTATCGTCACGTTATTAATTCAAGGATGAGTTTGTTTAATAATAGTGCCGAAGAAATAACAATTCTCATCAGTTTTCACCTTCAAATATTTTCACCTTACTTTACGAAAGGGAAAAACTCAGTTTCCTCAGTTAAAAGAGCCTCCCACTTAGAATGAGAGGTCTTAGTTTTTTGGTTGTTTTTTTTTTAAATTGAAAAGCTGTTGGGAAAAGTTTATGTCCAATTATTCTCTTCTCCCCTCAAAAAGAGAAAAAAAAAACTTTACCGAACGATGCTTTCAAGCAAGGATGCACAAACTTGTTAAAGCCGAGGGCCGCATAGTTCCACTGTTACTTATGGGAGGGCCGCCAAAAAAAAAATTGAGTTATCTACCATATATTGTTTATTTTATTTATACCTATCATAATTGTTATAAAAAAGGTAATAAAAAGTAAGTGAATTTAATTTGATGCGTGACATTGCATTGATTTGATTTGATTAATTGTTTTGATATTTGTTCCGAGTTTTGTAGTAGCCAACCGCAAAATTGATTCTAAATTTTCATCAGTCAAATAGTTCCTATTTTGTTAATATTCATGAATGAAAAAGTTTGTTCACAAATATATGTTGAGCCAAAGAGGCTTGCGCATTTCAATACATTATCTAGCAACCATTTATAATTGTTTTTATCGACACAACGATAGAAGTTTATTAAACTGCCTTCGTTAAATTTATTTCGCAGGCTCTCATCGTTTTGAATGTCGATGAGTTCAAGCTGTGCTGATTCCGGTGAATTTTCGGGCAAAATGGCAAAAGGATCGCTAAATAAATCTAGCAACGGTTTCACTTTTTTAAAATCAGAAAACCGATCCTTGAAAGCTGATATCAAGTTATCAATCTTTTCAACATACACACTTTTGAAGTTGACATTGAACTTTTCAGAAACTTTCTTATAATTAGAAAAATGGATGTAATTCCCTGACTTCAGTTGGATTTGAAATAGATTTAACTTGCACTGAAAAGACAAAATGTGGCCGTAAAGTTGAGTAACCAATTGATCTTTGCCCTGAAGTCGCGTATTTAACGTATTTAAATTATTAGTAATGTCAACCAGAAAGGCTAAGTCACATAACCAATCCGGATTTTTTATGTCAGGGACGTTTTTGTTTTTTTTCAGTCATGAAGATTTCAATTTCATCAATTAAATTTAGGAGCCGCTCCAATGTTTGTCCACGACTTAGCCACCTCACTTCTGTGTAAAAAATTAAGTCACCATATTCACTTTCAATGTCTTCAAGAAACATTTTAAATTGTCGGTGATTAAGGTCACGGAATTTTATAAAATTAATCGTTGAAACCACAACTTTCATGACATGTTCAAATCCAAGTTTCTTAGGGCACAAGCTCTCCTGGTGGATTATACAGTGGAATTGTATCAACTCATCGTCGTGCCGTCCCAAATGCTGTTTCAATAATGTTACCAATCCAGAATTAGCTCCTATCATGGAAGGAGCTCCGTCAGTCGTGATACCTGATAATTTTGTCAGATCTAAATCAATTGGAACACTGTTCCAAAAGCCCACTGAACATATCATTACCTTTCGTTTGATCTGACAATGAACTCATTCCAATCAGCTCCTCACTTACCTCAAACTCTTGCGTTATTCCACGTGCAAATATTAACAACTGGGCCGTGGAAGTAATGTCAGTTGATTCATCAATAGCTAATGAAAAATAGGCAAATTTCTTTGAATAAAATGTTAATTGGTCCTTTTACATTTTCCGACATTGTAGTAATTCTTCTTTACACACTCATCCTGTTTAACTGAATTTTCTCAACATATTTGACTGATTCAGTACAAATTTTTTTAGCAGCTATCTCAAGGCAATCTTTAACGAAATCTCCGTCTGTAAATGGTCGGCACCTTTTTGCTATAAGGCGAGATATTTCAAAACTTATCTCTGTTGCGATTTCCGAATCTTGAATAGGTTTTGTGAACATCGCTTTGCTGACCTGTCAGTTCTCGTTTCAAAAATGAAATCTTTTGTTTATGATTTCTTCGGGTAGATTTGAAAATATAGAATGCAGACTTTCATAGTGTCTCCTTATATTGTATTCTTTTGGTATGGCTACAGCACTTTTGCAAATCAAGCGCACGATATTATTAAACGACTGAACAAAACCATATTTTTCGGTCCAGCTATCCTGAAACTGCCGTTTTTTCATCCTGTAGTTTGCGTTTCCTACTTGGCCCTGCTTTATCCATTGTAGAATTTATTTTTTACCGTTTCCTAGGGGTGAAAATTAATTGTAGCAACCGCACCTACGAAAACGAAATACTCATATGACAAATATGGCAAAAGCAGGCAATCGTGATGTCACAGCTACTTTGCTTTGCGCATGTACCATTTTTAAAAATTACCTATCGTGTAACTTGTTAAAGTTAAAATAATACTGTACATGGAGGCGGGCTGCCAGCAAATCAACGGAGGGCCGTGGTCTGTGCATCCCTACTTTAAATGAACCAATAAATTGTTGACTTTGCAGTATTAATACTTTTTACCCCCCCCTCCAAAAAAAAGCACTTTATAGGAGGATTAATTTTTCTTTGGTGCCCCCGGAAACTGCAATCAAAGGATTACAGTCTCTGAAAGATAGCACTGATCCTGGTAGAATTACCTGTGTCAGCTTCATATTTATGGTTTTGATACTAGGAATAATAATTTACTTGAATTCAAGATAAACGTCTAGTCGCCTGCATATACTTTGCGTGTACGCACTTCAATATAAATTCCATTTAAAATTTTTAATTATCTTAGCCACTACTATAGCGCAGTCAGAATGACACATTTCCTCCTTGGTTGGAATCCTATGACGATAAAGACTTTTCAACGGAAGGTGAAAGAGTTGGAGTTGCTCTCAAACGGTGGGAGAACCACCACCACAGCTTTCCCCTCCTGAAAACTTAGATCTTTACCTTTGAAAACCAGTTGTTATTACAACATTCGCTAGCAGTAGTAGTATTTTGTTCTTTTATTTTTTTTCTTTTTCGTTCTTTGTAAATAATTTTCGTTTCAAATTTTTGAATTTGAAAGCAATAGAAAACACTTGTCTTCCAATTCAAAAGTTTGAAACAAAAATTCAAAACCTATAGCATAAATCCTCTAACGCCTTTTATAGTACAGCCAGTCTCCACCATTATCCATCAACAATAACCGCGATCATGGTAACTGATGATTTTCAGCTATTAGGAAGAGAGAAAGAGTATAGGAAACAACTGTGTGTGTGTGCGCGCGCGCTGCCATTTCGTATTTATTAAAAATTCAAAAGTTATATTTCAAAAAGGATAGAATATGCTAGAAATGTTAGTACCACCTTACCTCTTAAATACTACAGTGTCATTCAGCTCGTTCCTAAGATTTGATTCACTTAATATATTAACATTCAGTTGGATACTATTATATGCTGACTTCCTCTCTTGGAATAAACGTATAGCTACCTTCGCATATTCAAAACGTTTTTTTTTTCTTCTGAACATGATTACGGTGTGCAAATTCCTTCTGTCATACAATAAAATAATCATATCTTATCTAGAATACAATCCGTCGAAAACTCCCTTACTCATCCACAACGCTGAGAGAAAGAGAACGAACTGAGTTAATTGGTCACCTAACAACTGAGGAGAAATGTGCAATTTGAAATACAACTCTGAAGAGTTCATGGGCGGCTCGTGCATAGGTACTGCGGAACTGAGCATCCCCAATTTTTCTCGATATATAAATAGATTTATTAATTTATTTATATTTGCTTGTAATATTTAATTTTATCATCAACAATCCTATACAATTCTCTTATTTTGTATAAAAAATAATACAAATCCAACTTGTAGCACTTAGGAGGGCGAAGGAAGCTAGCAGCACTGTGTTTACCACAGTGTCATATTGCTACGCGCGCAAGCATATGCACGTCATAGTGAGATGCGAGCTATTGGCCTAATGCGGCACTGTCCGTCGTGCAGTGCCACTGTTGTTTATATGCAGTTTGCTCCAGTAGTAGAGTGTTCGTAGTGCTTATCGTGTTTACTCCGTCTCTTTAAATATTTGGACATTACAATTAAAGACATAACATTTGTTATAGTTTTTATTTTAGAACGTTATTGGGGTTATTGACAATTATGATCTCAGAATTTTTAAGTAATTTTAAATTATACCAAACTGTATAATTTTATCGATAATAAACAATATTTTTTCATGTTTGATTTTTAAAAAATATTTTTACCATAAGTTTGATATTTTATCCAAACACGTTTACACTGTACTTACAGTGTGTGTATGTATATTTCAAAAGTTGCAGCAACCCCGTGATTTCAAGCCACGAGCCGCCACTGGAAGAGTTGCACATAGCATTGCATCTAAAAGCGACTTTCACTAGTGAAATTTTCCATCGAATCTCCTGCAATGCTACTCTCAATTCTGGAAGTTAATAGTTGCTGTTTAGGTTTAAAAAGCGAGAAAAACAGGTTGACTGTTTTTCTCACTTTGGCTCACTTAAATTCAGTTAACTGATCGATTTATTTCGTTAACTTTACGCATAAGATTGTCCCTAAACTGCTAGAATCTAATCTATCTTGTCTTGTTATGAAATGTCTAATTTTCAGTTGTTTACGGACTCAGTTCTTAGTAGGCTTAAATGATTATGTTAGTAAGTCGAGGAACGAAGATCTGTGTTTTATTATAGAATGTTTTGTCTCCTCGGGGACTTAAGTGTCTTCACTGATTGCAAATCTCCTAGAACATCGCAATAATATTTGTTAAGGTGTCCTGAAATGATACTTAGATGTGCACCTCCGCACTAAATAATACCATCTTTTCTAGCTTAGAATGAAATTAATGTCTCAAGATGGCTGCTGACTATTTAGAATTTCAGAACGAAGCCTACCCTACTGACTCCAAAGCTTTCACTAAAATCCCTAAAAAGAAAGGTTAGTGAATGAAAACACCACAAATCGCATAACCTGATTTTGACAACCTGTGCGAGACCATCTCCACACTCGAGATCTGAAGTGGCTCGAAAAGGTTCCATATTTGGTCTCTAGAACAGGGGTTCTGGATTATGCTAAAACTAAATAAAAATATAAAATAATAATTAAGAACCTTTAGCCTACCAACAGTACTGATATTCTGCATGTTTACAACTTTTAGTGTGTGAAAATCACGTATAAACACCAGAAAGTAAACTGTATGATAAAAATCAAATGGGTATACAGGAAGCCTCGCTTAACGCGAATTCGATATGCGCAATAATCAGTTAGCGCGATTGAGTGAAATGATACCATTTCCCGCTTTAAGCGAGTGCTTAATCAGTTAATTCGATTTTTTTACGCTATGCGAAATTTTTTGTCGCCAATCTGCAGCGAGTGAAAAAACTAGAGATCATTAAGAGACATGAAAGTGGCGCTAGTAATACAGTGATTGTGCGAGACCTGGGATACAGAGAGTCTACAGTTTGGACTATATTAAATAAGGGCAAAGAATATAAAGAACAAGGAAAAGTTGCTACTTCTTCTTTAAGTATGCAGATCAACCGAAATAGAAGCCATTTAATGATCGAGATGCAGCGTCTTCTATCCCTCTGGCTTGAGGATTATAACCAAAAAAAAAAAATACCTCTTAGTACAGTGAATATTCAGGCAAAAGCTCTTAATTTTTTTACCTTATTGAAAGAGAGCAAATTTCAAGAGGAATGTGGAAGCTTTACTATGAGTTTAGGATGGTTTAACCGTTTAATAAATCGAGCTGGACTGCATATTGTAAGAATAACTGGGGAATCTGCTACTGCTGATAAAGATTCTGCGGCCAAGTTTCCTGAAGAATTGCAAAGCATAATTCAGGAGGTGATTATGACGATCTGCAAATATTCAACGTCGACGAAACCGGTCTCTTTCGGAAGCGTATGTCGACAAAAACTTTCCTAGCTAAAACCGAAGTATCTTAACCAGGATACAGAGTATTTAAGGATCGTCTTATGCTTTTATTAGGAGGCAATGCAGAAAGCGATTTTAAACTCATCGTGCGCAAAATCCAAGATCTAACATTATTGAAGAAATCAGCACACTTGAAAAAAGAACTTGAATTTAATGAACTGCATAATGAAGATGGGAGAAACTTGCTCGTTTGCCTTTCAGAACAGTTAAGCGAGAATGATCTCCTTCAACTAGAAGAACAGCGTGCACATGAAGAAGAAGATAAGAAGTGCGAACAAGAAAAGAATTTAACCTAAGAAGTTACCTGCAAAAGAACTTGAGCTAGTTTTTAATCACATTGAGTATGCTAAGGAAATTTTGTTTGATGCTGATCCTGATATGGAACGGAGCTTCGAAGTCCACCGAAATCTTGATAAAGCGATCGCCAGCTATCGCAAATTGCATGACAAGATGAAAAAGTCGAGCACGATTCAAACAACTTTACTTAATTTTTTTTTTTTAAAGTACCTTAATCAATTATTTAGACATTAAATAAAAACTTAAGCAATTGATTTTTATTAACTTTGATTATTTTATCCTCTAATATAGTTTATACTGTAATTTTTTATCCAAATTTACGCTAACTGAGGGAATGAGTTTAATTATTCCTAATGTTTATTGTATTCACTTAACGCGATTTCGCTTAGCGCGCATTAATTGATGGCTTAATTAATCTTGTTAAGCGAGGTTTTCCTGTATTCTAAATCCGGTATCTTTACTTAATTTTTTTTTTTTTATAAAAAAGTAGCTCAGAAAGCATTAGAAAGAAGATTCAGTTTCTATTTGCAAAACAATTTTAAATTTAGAAATTAAATTTTCTGAAGTTAGGACATTAACGGGAATTTGCTAAGTTCCGATATTTAATAAGAACCTTGGCGGAGTACATCCGTTCCTTTAAAATATGAATCACATATCCAAATATCCTATTTTAAATGAAAATAAAGTACGTATTGTTAACTGCGCAGGATAACGATCAGCAGGTACACTGATAAATCTCACAGAAAACTAATATATGAATACAAACAGAAGAGCAACCCGAAAATCTTTTGTAATTCGTATTACAAAACAGTGTCATGACAAGTTTTTTTTTTTTTTTTTTACTTAGCTACAAAAACTAAGCTAATTATCCCTCCCTCGAATTGAATAATATTTTCAATTCGATGAATTGAAAATATGAATATGCTAAATTTTATTATTTAGCATATTCATAAACATGAATATGCTAAATAATAAAAAATAATAATAATACATAATTTTATTCTACATTTTTGCAGAAATATTACGCTTTCCTAAATCTCTCTTACTATTCGTTGGTTATTACACGGCAAACAATGAATGGATTCTTAATATAAACCAGCGATATTGCTTTTAATACCCTCTAGTGGCATAAATCTGAATTACCTCATTAATTTTTATTACTATAATGATCATAAATAAATATATATAAAAACTTTATTTTTATTTACATAATTTATCTTCCTTTATGTATAAATATTTTGTAAATAAATCATAACAGAATTGAAAGTCTATCAATTTTTATGTTCTTCTTCTGTAAAATGTACAAACATTATGTTAGACAGTTAACTGATCAAGATTTATCATCGTTTCAAGAAAACTGTCCAAGAATAAAAATCTCGAGAGAACTTTTCTTGTTAAAACCCCTACTTATTTATGATTATCAAATATCCTGTATTTTTTTGAATTGCGCGTAATTTGTTCTCACATCGAGGTGGTATTGTACGAACAGAAAACCAAACGGCTCGCTGGCGTACAAGTTGTTCAGAAATTCTGGGAAGTATATGATTAAAACGCGCAGGAGGAACACCAAGACACCTTTTTATACAAGTGAACTTGATGCCACTAAGGGTATGCGAAGGGAATTTTTGGAACTTCACAGCTGTCTCGTTTGTTCTTCAGTTGTAAGAAAGATCGTTAAGATGGAGACCGAAAAAACAAAATTGCCATTATGTTGGCGTGTGAGTTTGCCGTGCATTCCTCTTGAAAAAATCTCGGAAATTTCTGAATTAGTTTATTGCATGATTGTCTGAAGTGTTTCCTAGTGATTCGATTTCGAGGAGGTGGAAAAGTGAATTCCTCGGTTATATACGAGCGAATAAAATAATGCAACGAGGGTGATTTAATTATGGAGCACATCGTCAAAACCTTGACGGACTTCTAGCAGAGAGGTAACTACCATACTGTGGGATCGACAATGGTGATTAGCGTACAGTGTAATTTAGATAGCCTCTATTTGCATGTATTAGAACATTCAAAAAGACGCCTATATGATGCAAATAACATGCAAATATAGGCTATGTAAATTATATAGATGACTTTCTAGAAAGATACGTACATAGCAATGACTCGGTAGGCGTTATGTTCAGTTTGAAGCAACACAGAAGAGCTTAATAATCTCGAACAGGATTTGGATTAGATTATTTAGAATTATGACAGAAGCAACTAATGCTATGGGGCCAGTGCAATTATTTCCATTAATCGCGTGTGCTTTCTAGAGGTTTGTTGGTTTGCAGGGTATCGTTTTGTTAACTGCATGTGTTTTTATGGCTGGTTTGTCTGCTTTTATCAACGAGGAATTCGAGTTTCTGGGAGGGGAAACCTCCTGGATTTGTCGTTACCGACAGAGCTACGGAGGCTTTTCACGAAATGAGATACCTTGTGATGAGACACCATTGAAAGTTCACTTCATAGGAAAAGATCCAGGATAAAAATACGAGGCTTCTCTTAAAACTACTTGAAGAAAATGATTTCCACGGTTGTATCAAAAGTTATTTCAATGCTGCTGATCTTATTCTTGAAAAGGCCACTCTTCCCACATCTCATTCGTAGATTTAACTTAAATCTAATTACTTGGTGGTTTAGTCCAGCGCTTAGTTTTGTTGAGGGGGCCGTGAAATAATGAAAACAAATTTAAAATGTTTTAAGACTAAGTGTGACATGTCAAATGTGTATGTAAAATGCTAAAAATATAATATTTGCATTTGATTTTTGCAATATTCGCTGTGTATGTTTTGTATTGAATATAAATACCACAAATGTTATAATAATATATGTCTGTAATACGATTTTTTTTTTTATGGGGACCGTGAAATATTTCAATTTTTCCAAGGGGGGGGGGGGGCTTTACATCCAAAAGTTTGGGAAACACTGGACTTTAGTCCATGTCAGATGTCCATACCGTGAATGACTTATTTGCAAATTAGAAAGTTGCGTCTAAAAGAAAATGCTGATGTTCTTCTTCTTCTTCCCCCATTCAATCACTGAATATATCAGTGGTTGTTCAGATAAAGTTCAGATAAAGATAGTATTTTCTGATTTTCTAGGAAAAACAGAAAAATCTATCTTTATCTGAGGACGGTTACTGGATTATTTTTTAAAATTTTTTTTTTTCTAACCTAGAAAATGTTCCTCTCATCCTTGACGGGATTTGAGTTAGCCTTTCGACACAATGGTCACTTGTTGTCATTAGCGCACACAGGGGGAGGGGAGGGAGGCTCCCAAAAGAAAAAGGAAAAAAACACTAGAAAATTTTCCAAAATCTTTTTCTAATTAAAATTCTTTTTTTTTTTTATTTATGTTGTATTGTGTCTTCTGTTTCTATACTATTTAGAAATCAGCGATCATTGCAGATGTTCAGTCTTAGGTCGTATGCGATGCGTAGTGTGTATTCTCAAATCGTCTACTCAACTCCCCCCCCCCCCTCCCGAAGATTAAATCTGAGTGCGCTACTGCATGTTGTACCATCGACACTCGACATGAATCAAATTATCAGTATTTTCTTCTATTATCCATTTATTCAGTTCACATATGTTCGTTTAATCTTAATAATATTTCACGTACGATATTTTTATGATACAGACATGCTATACGCAAATTCTGGTATATATAGGTGATCAACGTTCAGCAGGCACACGTGCAAATGTATGATACAGGCAATGACGTCATAATGGAAACCACACATTAGCTGATTGAACATGCGTGGCGAAACATTAAAGGAGATAAAATGCGTGGATTTTATTGTCCAAAACAATAAAAAAAAAATTTTTTAATTTCGTTTTCATCAAAGTTTCATCATGTTTACAGGATAAGTTCTAACGAAATCTGTTTTGCCTCTCTAAAATGTTAAGTCTGTAAAGAAACAAGTTCGAAAAAAAAAAAATGTAAATGATGAAGTTTCTAAAAGAAATAAGAATAAACCGCAGATTTAACTGAAATGTGCCACCAGCAAATCTGAATGAAAAATTTAAAAAAAATAAAAATAAATAAATACATCTGAGAGAGAGAAAGAGAGAGAGAGAGAGAGAATAGATAACTCGTCAAATGAAAATCAAGAACCAAATTGGAGGAGCACCAACAAGTAATCTGTCAAAAAAATTTTGACAAGAAATCTAAGTTCTGTGTACTTTCTCTCTATTTTGACAGGCTAGCTAGATAGGACAATAAAAGACAGGAAGTCCCTATTTTTTTTTCCCCTACGAGGGAGAAAAAGGCAAAGACAACATCACAGCAATTAAGAGGAACTTAAAGGTCGATAAGGAAGATTTGGAAAGTGTGTAGCGATGAAAGGAATGATTTTTTTTTATGTTCCTTTTATCATTCTTCCTTTTCTTTTCTCATAGTCATTTTCTGAGCGTGCTATCGGCACTTTCCATGAGGTGTTGCAAGCATATAATGAAGCCTTTTACTCAGCTGCATATCTTTGCCTGTTGCGGTGCTGTTCTACGGTGCTAAAAGGTCACAGATCCATCGCCCAGTAGAGCGTGACCAGAGCACACCGTAGTGGGGGGAAAAGCAGCGGTGGTGAGAGTGCTCGTTGCTGTCTTGTCGCAGATCGACTGCAGGATCACTTCTTTTGAAGACTGGGTTCTGTTGTTGCGCCCCGCCGAGCACGGGCAGCTAGAAGTTGCACGTGTCGTCAGCCGTCTGTCATAATCAACAGGAAGCTGCTATCGCTTACAGAGAGAGAGAGAGAGAGAGAGAGAGAGAGAGAGAGAACGATTGGGATGAGGTTACGATTTCTTGGTGTATGCCTTCGTGAACCTGATGGCAGAAACACGTCACCGGTGTAATATTCTGCCTTACATGGTGGTCCGTGGAAGGCATTTATCTTAACTGTTTTCCAAACTTCTCTCACTTTTCCTTCTCGTCTCCTTAGATGCAATATAATCTAATGAAATAAATTAAATGAAATAAAGTGTACCATAAAGAATTATACATCTTTCTGTTTCCACTTGGAAATGGCGTTTAACGCATGACTACACCGAAGAAAAAAAAAATCAAATCATAAAGATGAAACACAGTTCTCAATAAATTTAGGGTTTAGGTGAGCTTGGATTGTTATTGAATTATAACCCAAACAACTACCACTATAAAGCCAGCATGTCTTAATTTTATTGGGGATGAAAACAGTGTCTTTTTCGGGAAGAAGAGTGTACCATACAAAGACGATTAACTGAACTTTAGTTGAAAAGAACTCATCTTGCGAAGTCTTGCTCTTATAAAGGGAAGGTAATCATAACAGAGTGTAGCGAGATGTAAGCCGGGTACATCAGGCTCACAAATATTTGTTCTCATCTATGTCACCTTTATTTTTTATTTTTATTCTTTTATATATGAGGGGCCTTCCTAAAAGATCCATCCAGTAAAGGCTTTGAGAGTCCCTCTAAGCCTTTAACTATTTTTAATGCATCTCTCTCTCTCTCTCTTGTTCTTCTGTGGTTTTGATTCAAGATTGGTCATCTCAACCATTCGTACACAGAATAAGTTTCACCTAACAAACACCTAACTTTTATGATATTACTACGTGTATATATATATATATATATATATATATATATATATATATATATATATATATATATATATATATAGTGTTATTTTGATATTTCTCTTGACGAAGCGTATTAAAAGCGAACCACGAAACGTGCCAGCTTCAAGAATTAATGAACAGCAAAATTTTTATTCTATTTTTATTGTTTGCATGTGATTAATATCGACCTTTGGTTGCGTGACATATTTATAATTATCATATCTTATATTTAAAAGCTTTTCTTTTAGTAATCTGTGGCCTATTCACTAATATTTTAGTTTGTAAATTTAAACAGGAGCATTTTTAATAGCAAAACGATTGCCATCAAAATGTAAATATATTCAAAATGACACAATATTCCACGTTACAAATAGCTGTAAATAAATTACTTATAGTTCATTAAGCCATAGAAATATCTAGGTTTACGTGTCATCAGTGAGTAGGGTCAACCTACTCACTGATGAGAATAAAGGTCGAAACCGACTGGGCAGTGACCTCTCCTCATAATGTGAAACAGTAATACATCTCCTAGGAGCTGCGTTTTACATTATGAGACAATATTAAGGATAGTGACGGAGCTCGCTCCACCACGAGTTGCCATAGTGTTGTATTACCCAAGTGACGACTTACGCTTGGACTCGCCGATAGTTCTTTGGCATTAAACTCTTAGATTTCGATGGATTTCGTTCTTCGAGTTTCGTACCCGACTGTAAAATAATACGGGATTTATTATTCCCTTAACTTAATTTATGTCGCCGGAAAAATAGCCTTTTGGCTCTTTATAATATCTAGGTTTAGTCGCCGTAATAATAATAAGCTAATTTTTATGTTCAACCACAATTATTTTCACTTGTTCTTTCGTTTATTTTGTGAGCATTTCCCGTAATAAAGCATAGTAAGTGCTGATAAAATGAAAAAAAAAAAAAAAAAAAAATGAAAATGTGTATAAAATCCTTTCATACGGGATGGTATACAGTGTCAACTCTTTTGCAACACTCCTTAGTGCATATGGAAAATTCCAGGGAGGAGATGTTAGATCCTTATGCTTGGTACCATTTTGTTTGTTTTGTTAGTTGTGCACGCATCTTGGAAAGAATGCGTGCACAATTTCGTACAGAATTCAACTCGTCTTTCCAGTGGAGTGACTGTTGCACGTTAAATACACTACCAAGTCATCATCTAAATAAAAACACGGGTGGTTATAAAGAGATAAAGTGTACATGATTGTATGGCCTTTGGTTGGAAAAAATCTGGTTCGAATCCTGTATAGGACGTGAATAAGGAATTTTTTTTTTAGTTATAGGTGAGTTAGCCAGTCTCACATGGAGGAGGTAATGTATTTCTTTGTAGAAATCCGGACAGAAGAACAGTCGCAACTGACAGACATAACACACTAGTCTTACAGCCTTAGTTGCCTTCCAGTAATCCCAAATGATTTTACATGATGAGCCTAATTCACAATGAATGGTTGAAACCGAATAGTAAGATTGGGTTTCTCCCCTCAGTCTGTTAATTAATAGCATGGATTTTCAAACGAATCTTTACTTAAAAATATACAGCAAACGCGATGATGTTTACTGATCGAGAATGTGTCACAACTCGTCGCAACCTTTCGCTTTACCTGTAGACTGAAAATTGGTTTTTATATTAGCCACAGAGGAATGGTCTTTCTTCCCAACAGACATCATCCCGAGAGTAGAGCTGACGTATTATGACACCGCACTTTCGGATAGATTTGTTTATCGCTGAGTTGCTTGAAACAATCCCAACCTCGTTAATCCATATTATGTTGGGAGATATGGCTGTAACCGTGTTTAATTAGTTTGTTGCAATAATTAATTGTTTCTCCAGTAGATTCGGATGTCGAGAAAGAGCGATTCTGATAAGAGCGGTACTTCAAATAGAAACTAGGGGGTACCTATCCAGATCATTTATATATGAATCTGTCATGGTTTCCACCAGTCAGATGACGAGGAACAGCAGATCACGTGTCAAGAAAGACATAAGCCGCTCTGATAATAGCGGTGTTGTGCTCATTCTGTGAGTAAGCAAAACATTATACGCTCGTGTCTAGAGACAAGGATATACTCTTTTTCTCTGTTCTTTTTTTTTTTTTTCCGCGTTCTTTTTTACCCTTGACCTCTGAACTGCACGTCATAAATTATCTTCATGAAACCGGCATCAAGACAGCCGACGACAGTATTGATTGCTTGGTTGCTATTCGACACGTGCCACAGACGTTAATTTTCTGGCTTCGTGAAGCTGAAATTGTCAATGGATGCACCCGACTGACGAAAGGAAAAAATTAACTTGTACTCGTAGCCTCGTCATCTGCTGGTTCTTGATGATTAATACATAACGGAGTTGTAACTAATACAAGTTTCTTTATATCACATATAAAAAAAAAAGTTCTTTAGCCTAATTAAATTATGTGTTTAGTGATGTACATTTTCTTTAGACTCCACTGCGCATGTCTGCATATGGCATTCAGAGCCAATGAGAATTACGATCAGCTGTTTTTACTTTTACACTGCACAAGGGTACGCTCCTGAAAATACGAGTTTTCATGGCCGGGAGAGAGCAAAACTGCCAATTATAGTAATCTTCTCAACCGTTTACTTTTTCATTTTCTTGGAACAATTTTTTTTTTGTTTTTTTAGTATTATCTTTGGTTCGACTGCTCTGAAAGTCTCAGTAATCTTGGCAATACGATCTGAAGGATTAACCAATGCTTTTAATCCATTATTCTCGTCTGAGCTTCAAAACGAAAAATTCGCATGAAAAGCTAGATGTGAAATCGTTTTTCACGGCAACCTAAAATGTGAAGGATTATTGGACCTACAGTGTTGGTTGGCCTTAAAGTACACATCTATAAGAACAAGAATGCTATACAGTTATTTTAATAACATGTCCACAATGATTTGTCCCTGACCTCATATTCACTTCTTTCATTTTAGGATCGTCATGAACGTTTTTTAGCTACAATTTTCAAGAAATACATAAGGGTCATTCAAATCAAGGACAACTATTATTCTTTCCATGGTAGAACACTTTTTTTTTTGTTTATTTATTTAGTTACCAGCAGAGAAGTTAAAGAAGGGGGGGGGGATCTTTTTAAACACCCCGTCTCCCCCTTTTTTTAAGGAAAAAACTATGCAAATAGATGAAGTTTTGCTACATTTTAAACTAAAAACTTGTTAGGCATGACGAAAATTTTCAGTCGATTATAAATACGAAATTGTATTAAATTCCGTTCAATTCACAGCAGAATTTTAATTTTAATTAAAAAAAAAAAATAGATAAATACAGACAAATGGAAGAACAAAACAGAATCTAGAAGACGGTTATACAATTTTTGGCAAAATGCACTTATCAATGAGTATCGGGAAATGCGAAACCCCATTCTGTATGGCTTGGATCTCCGTCCGAGAAGGTCTTAATCAGCTTCGATGATTTTTTATAGCAGCACAAACTTAAAAACTACGAAAATATAACGCTCATTTCTAAGCAATGGTGGAAAATCTTTAACAAGCGAGCAAATAGCTTAGTCGGATTTTGGCTGTTTTCTCCTTACATTCCTTTTGCGCATTCAACTTATAATTGTAATTTTTTTTTTGTCGATATTTTGTTCAAAATGATGAACTTATTTGCGTAAGGATTAAAGAACTATCAATCTATGTGTAAGTTATTCTATATGTACAAATTGTTAAGTTATTAACTAAAAAGTAGAATTATTTACTTAATGATTAATTAATCTACATGTAAGTGATTGTATAAGTTCCTGTTAGCTTACTGACAAAATGCTATCCACAGTAAGTTTCTACTGTGGATAAATAGCATTGTCTCAGAACGGACCTGGCAGAAAAAATAAGCGTGTTTTCAATCATGTTTTCTTCACACAGTTTTACACTCGCCTTTTTAATAGCACTGGATTGAAACTAACTTATTTTAAATATACATTTAATGTCATTTAACTTAATCATAAAGTCCAATTTCAATTCCTTAACTATTCAGCTATTCCAAGTAGACTCGATTACAGATTCATCTAAATATGTGGACTTACTTTGATGGGCTGAGTCACTTCCAAAAAAGATCCTCATATTGGAAACGTTTCGATCATCCGACAAAAAGAATACACATACACACAAATATTAAGATTGAAATATCGCGAACTGTGTATGAAACTAAAAGTCATCGGATGCAAACATCAATCCACTTTCGTCGTCTAACCCTAAACTTTTCCATGGCGATGGCAACATCGTAAATGCAGTACGGATATCGATGTGGAGCCAGCGTTTCTCCCGACTTCAGCGTTGTTTCTGACATCCCCCTCCTGTGTTTCTGGTTGTTAGGGGGTGCTAGTAGAGAATGCGGAACGTCTCCATCAGGCCTACCCAACAAATGACATCCCCCTCCACGAATAGCATCACAGTCCGCAATCTCTCAACCAAGCTTAGTCATGACACTTGGAGATAGAAAGCACGCGTGTTCTGATAACACCTGGGATAGGCAGTACCAAACAGTGGCTGCGCGTGCAACTTGGTAATTAAACGGAAAAAAATAAAAATAAATAAAAATAAAGTCAGTAGGATTGTTGATTGAGCACAAGAGCTTGCATACTATTTGACAATGGCAACAGATTGTTAGAATGATAACAAAGATTATACATTTGTAAATTAACTAATAAAATTATAATGGTGTGTAATTTGTTTTTAAAATTTGTGAAGAAATTATCCTATAGGATAATTAACCGTTATGGGATAATTATCCCATAGGTGCACTTTTATTTCCTATAGGAGACATTTCTGTTCTGGACGATTCCAAATTATTTAGCTTACACACAGTACTAATGAATTATGGGCTAACAACCTTTTGAGGGTAGGATTATCATAATAAACAAACAAAGTAAATTATAAAGAAATATGCATGTGTTGAAACCCAATCAAGATAAAACAAATATAAGAACTTGAGACCCATTTTCCGTCGTATACTTGGTGTATACTATCCTGAAGTAAATGCCTCAGTAGCTCAGTCGGTTTAGACTAAGCCCTTTGGTCAGAAAGTCCTGGGTTCGATTCCCTCCAAGACGTGAGGTACCTTTATCTGGTCTCTTTTTGACTAAAGGTGAGTTAGCTAGTCTCACCCGTAGGTAGGGTTTTCCTTCTCCCGGAAACTTGGTTTTTTCGTCCCTTAGAACACACAAACAGACCCCGTGAACAAACACGGATCTGCAGTCAAAAATACATACTTAGAAGTCCCTCAATGGAGAGCATAACCTCAACCGATCCTAAAGGGACGGATGGAGGGGAAACCCCACACGACAATATTACCCTGAAGTAATATACACGTCATGGCAACTCGTGGAAAAGGTGTCATAAGTTGCATATAATTTCAATAAAGATGTTAACATTAGAAAATCATTGAGAATACCGATGTCCATCATCCACTAAAGCATAGTGAACATCGGTGTTATCAATGATTTTCTAATGTATATAATATATAGCACAAAAGAATCTTTTAAAAGAAAGGTATAACTTTTTTTTTGTGAAATAAGAGATGAAATTTGATGAGAGATGAGATTTTATTTATTTATATTATAACCACACAGCTCACTAATTTCCAATTTTTAACAGATGCTGTCGGGATCTTTATTGTTTACCATTTTATGCTACTCAATAATATCAGGTTTTTGTTACTTCTGCGGATGTAAATAAAGATATAAAAACTTTTAACAGATAGATATTCGCTTCTTTCGTATTGGAGCTTTCTAAGATTTAACAGGGCTGGAGTAAGACTTCTTATTCTTACCTCCTCCTTGGATCATTCTGTAATATCCAAAGGCATGCAGAAGGTAGAATCTTAACAACAGACTGGAAATACTGTGGCTGTGTTTAATAAGGTTTATAAATGTTTATGCTCCGTCCAGTGGAGAAAGACGTCCAGTAAGACGAAAATTCCTATGCTCACTACATCATAGCATCCGGAGGTGGAATCGTATTGAAAACCCCCACATTAGACAAAATAGGACACCCAGGAGTGGAAAAGTGGAATATGCACAGTTAAAATATGTCTTTTTCAACTATAATGCTCAATTAGTAAACATATGGAAGATTCGCAATGCTAATTTCCATGCTCACACGTATCTTGAAAACACGTTTTGATCAAATATATATATATATATATTATCGTTCATATTTACTCGGTAGATAATGTTATAATATATACTGTATATATATATATATATATACACAGGCTGGCCATAAAATAACTTTCCCTCTTTGAAGGCATCTGTAGCTAAAACCAATAAATGGAATGAGACCAAATTTTATATTGAGACTTTTGAAGGCATGGGGAGATGATTTCCTCGAAAAAAAGATTTAGTACTAAAAGTCGCCGATAGGGGAAATTTTGGCGCTGGCGGAGCCGAAAACAAGCGGATAATTACATTAATGGCAGATAAAATGGAACAATAACATTTCGACGGTGTAAGCGACAGCCGCGTCATTCATGCCAGCTGGATATGTGGCGCGTTACAATGATAATAATAATAATAATAATAATAATAATTAAACTAAAACAACAACTTGCGAGACACACAGAAATTAATGTAGTGATTGAACTCACAGGAAATAATGTTTTATTCATCAGAATCAGGGTCCCCTGGACCACACACACGATTTTCAATGTGCTGACCTTTCTTGTGTACAACAAATTGCATCCGGTGTGCGCCATGTTCTACAGCTGAGCGTAAGGAGTCGGATTGGATGTTCATAACAGCCCGTTTTATGTTCTCTTTCAAGACATGCAAGTTGGGAACGCCACCAACATACACAACGGATTTCAAATAACTCCCAACCCCAGCCAAAAGTCACATGGAGTGATGTCCGGGAATCCAGGCATGGCCTCCTGGATTCCCGGACATCTTCGGGTCCGGAAATCATCCTGGATTCCCTGACTGATAACCCTCTCATTACTGAAATGCTGGCGTAAAAGGCACTGTACTGAACGTTCAATGTGTGGCCGTGCTCCATCCAGCATTAAAATTATGGACTCCAAACATTGTCTTTGCTGCAATGCAGGAATGACAAAATTTTCCAGCATTCGTCAATAAATCTTAATGCTACAGCTGACATAGGACCTGTACGCAGATTATGAAGCCTTCTAAAATCCCGAAGGGCCGCTACGGCACTGCACTGTTTAAAGTAAAACAACTTAAAAAGTAAAGCACGCTGAGGCAAGGTAGGATGCATATTGAACACAATTCGTCAGCAGTCATTCGAATAACTGCCTGAACGTTCCCAATCCCTTTTAAGTGGAATTGGTAGTGCTGTAAAAAAGCACGTACGCACAGTAAAATTTGCATAATCCTTTTTACCTACGTTTACTGCAAATATTTGACTGCTTTCGGCTCAGCCACGCCAAAATTGCCCCTATCGGCGACTTTTGGTACTAAATCTTTTTTTTGCAAAAATCATCTCCCCATGCCTTCAAAAGTCTCAATATAAAATTTGGTCTCATTCTGTTTATTGGTTTTAGTTACAGATGCCTCCAAAGAGGGAAAGTTATTTTATGGCCATCCTGTATATATGTTAAAGATATCAAGCAATTTTATAAGCTAGGTTTTAATCCTTTTTTTCCCAAGTAAGCAAACAGACAAGTAAGTCAAGTTTTCGCCTGCACGTAGTGCAAGTCTGAGGCAACTCGTGGTAAAGGTGGAGTAAGATCCGATCACTTTCCTTAGTATTTTCCTCTAATGCAAAGCACATCCCCTTGCTGAGATGTATGATGCTATGCATTAAAAGGTAAGGACCACTACCCAGACGGTTTCAACCTTTATTGAGGTCTCATCAGTGGGAGCCAGACCAAAAAAAAATTGCCAAGGGTGAATTGGCTCCCTCTGACGAGACCTGAACAAAGGTCGAAACCGGTCTGGGTAGTGGCCCTTTCCTTTAATGCATAGCATCATACATCTCCGCAAAGGATGTGCTTTGCATTAGGGAAAAATACTAAGGAAAGTGATCAGGGCTTATTCCACCTTTACCACGAGTTGCCTCAGACCTGCACTACGTGCAGTCGCAAACTTGACTTACTTGTCTGTTTGCTTACTTGGGAAAAAAGGATTAAACCTAGCTAATAAAATTGCTTGGTATCTTTAACATGGTATACCCAAGTTAAAAAAATTTGGGTATACCTTGTTCTACACACACACACACACATATATATATATAGAAAGTATTTTACCTTGGGTATAATAAACGTTAAAGATGGAGTAAAACCAGGTTTGAAATAGCTTGCTATCTTTAACATTTATTATACCCAAGGTAAAATACTTTCTACATTTATATCTCCTCCTGAGATTTTTATTTAATAAGGTTAAAACACCTTATGGTAACTTGTTCTGGTAAAATACTTATAAGCTCTGTATTACTAAAATCTTGATATATATTTCTAGCCTGGCTCACACTGATGAGACCTCAATAAAGGTCGAAACCGGTCTGGATAGTGGCCCCTTGCCTTTAATACAAAGCATCATACATCTCCTCAAGGAGATGGGCTGTGCATTATGGGTAAATATTAAGATTAGTGATCAGAGCTTATTCTACCTTTACCATGAGTTGCCTTGACTTGCACTACTTTGAGGGTCAGCTAGACTTGAAAATACGTGCAGGCGAAAAACTTGACTTTAATAAAATTAGTTTAATCCTTTATCCAAGTGTGAGCAAACAAAGTTTGCGCCTGAAAGTATCTTCAGGACTGGGGTAAGGTGGCACAACACCAGGCACTCCTTGCAAAGGTGGAGCAAGCTACCAACACTCATTTCTCAGTATCTCCCATAATGCAAAACACATCTCCTTGCGGATATGTCTAATGTTATGCATTAAAGAAAGGGCCACAACCCAGACTAGTTTCGACCTTTATGTGTTTTGCATTATGGGAGATACTGAGATAGGAGTGTTGGTAGCTTGCCTCACCTTTGCAAGGAGTGGCCCTGGTGTTGTACCACCTTACCCCAGTCCTGAAGATACGTTCAGGCGCAAACTTTGTTTGCACACACTTGGATAAAGGATTAAACTAAATTTATTATAGTCTGACCAAGTGAAAAATAAACTTTCAGCAAACTTGACTTGTTTGTCTGTTTGCTTACTTGGGAAATGGAGTAAAACCAGGTTTAAAATAGCTTGGTATCTTTAACACATATATATATATATATATACACACACACACACAGGATGATTCAGAACTCTTGGGCCAAACTTCAAGGGGTGATAGAACACACCTAAACAAGCACTTTTCGTCATACAATGCATGGTCCGAACTCAAACGGTGAAGCGCTAGGGGTTAGCAACTACTGTGTCCGGAAATAAAGAAACACAAGAATGACAGAGGAGATTTGAAACAATTGCAGAAATTACAGAACATAAATTAAAGAATTTTATTGAACAAATTATAGAAACTTCTCAAAAGAGCGACCGCCAAACCTTCGACGTAGTGATTGGCGTACATTGGCGAAAACACCAGGCATTTCTCGTGCAGCGGCAATAGAAATCCTGGCAATAAGATCCTCATTGGAATCGATGAGGCTATTGTAGATCAGGCTTTTCGTGTGGTCCTATAGGAAAACGTCCAGACATGAGAGCTCGGGCGATCGTGGCGGTCAAGCGATGGGACAATCCCGACCAATCCATCGTCCTGGAAATGTTGCATCCAAGGCGTTCCGTACATCCACGCTGAAATGGGGTGGTGTTCCGTCGTGTTGGAACCACATACGTGTTTGAATGTTTGCTGGAACAGGGTTCAGTAATTCTGGCAAGACCTCTTGTAAAAAGACGAGGTACGTTCTCCCATTCAGTCGTGCTGGCAGAAGGTATGGGCCAATCAAATGGTCATGTAGGATTCCAGCCCAAACATTTATGGAGAAACGCCACTGGTACGAATGTGGACGTGTGGAGTGCGGATTTCTGCTCGCCCACACATGATAATTGTGGGTATTAAAAAATGCCCTCACGTGTAAAGGTGCATTCGTCAGTGAATAAGACATGTGCATCAAAGTCCAGTCTGCTGCAGGAACCACTGTGCAAAATCCACACGAGGGCGGTAATCTGCAGGTGTCAAGGCGTGCACCCTCTGTGCATGGTAGGGGTGTAATCGTTCGTCTCGTAGAACTCACCACACCGTCGATTGGGGCACATGTACGTGAGCAATTTCATGGGAAATTGCTCGCGTGCTACATTCGGGACGATCTGCAACCCTGCGTAGAATTTCCTCTGTAACACGTGGCACCCTCACACTCCTTGCACGCCCTGTACCCTGCATGCCGCTGACAAAGGAGTCCATTTCGCACAGATACCGGTGCAATCGCTGAAAGGTTTCACGATCAGGCACGCGTCTGGTCGGAAAGTACTCTCGGTACAGTCTTTGGGCTTCCCTCATTCCCGTCCGCAACTCCATAAATGAAATGCATGCCAGCCTTCTCCCGATTTGTGAAAGAATCCATTCTTCTTGCACTCCATGATAGAAATAACGACGACTGCAAAAACCACTGCTTATAAGTATTCACTGGAAAGTGCCCTCTAGCGCTTCACCGCTTGAGTCGGACCATGCATTGTAGGACGAAAAGTGGTTGTTTAGGTGTGTTCTATCACCCCTTAAAGTTTGGCCCACGAGTTCTGAATCACCCTGTATATATATATATATATATATCTTCTTCTCTTACAAACAGGATAATTCAGATAAAATATCCTGACATCAGCATGTCAGATCATAATCCAGTTATATTTAAATTCCCTGCATGAAACGAGTAGAGATCAGTTCTGGACTTTGGTGACTTCCAAATTTTCTCGTTGATAATGTTACCTGGAATTGGGATATGTGGTTAAATTTAAACAAACAGCAAAACAGAATATGATTGAATGGGGAAAGGAACAGGCTTTCCCATAAGAAAAAAGTGGGAAGACCTGTATAAAGAGAGAAGCTGGTTCGTAACATACCAACGAAAAGCTATAGAATATAGCAACATCTTTCCGCTTCTATCTTTATGTTAATATTTCTAATGATGTTGCTATATTCTATAGCTTTTCGTTGGTATGTTAGAAAACAAGTAGAAGAAAGAAATTTTAAAATAAGAATACAGCAGCACTTAGCAGTCTGTTCTTAAATATACAATCCAGTAAATTTCGCGAAGAAAGAAAGAACTATCACTCAAACCTGCATTGATGCTGAAGACATGTCCATCACTCAAGACATCCCTGATTCCTTTCAAAAACACTACAAAAATCTGTTTGAAGACAATAGTGCTGTGGAAGATTATAACTCTTGGAACATTAATGGCTTTCATGTTCATGTTCAAGACGGGCTCGACAGACCCATTACAGCATCTGAAGTTTCCACAGCCTATAAAGAATGCCCGACAAGAAAATCCCCAGGGCTTGATGGTCTAGAGATAGAACTTTACGGCCAGGCCTGGGATTTTATTTTTCCAATTCTGGTTATACTGTTTAATTATTTTCTTTCAACACGACACATAATAAGTGAATTTGTAGCAAGCCATACCGTCCTCATTTCAAAACCTAATAGAAATCATATCTTAATCAACAGCTTGAGGCCGATTTCTCTAATACTGACTACAGAATATTTTTTCTACAATATCAGTATCAATAATAGGCTCAAAGTAGGAATGAGATAATTAAAAGCATACAGATGTATGGAGTTCCAGGCCGAGCAGTAGAATTTAATCTGTTTGTTCTATGAGATTTACCGCTTATGACAGTCTCTTCCATAATAGGTTAAAATTCTACTAATTCAGACTCGGTCAAAATTCAAAGAGGAGTCAAGCAAGGTTGTCCTCTTGGTCCATTGCCATTTGCATTGGTTTTGAACCTTTCTTGCAGGAAGTCGATAATACACGTGCTGTACGAAGGACAGTTCCCTCACCTATGAAGGAAAATAAGGTATTAGCGTAGCCGATAACATAATAGGAACTTTGAAGGATACATGATTCCATATACATATTTTTATTTTTTTGGTATTTTGAAAACAATTCAGCAAAATCAGCGGATTAACTGTTAATGCAGACAGGACAAAATTAAACGTTTTTGGAAAGTGGGATCCTGAGGCATTCCTTTTGGACTACCCCCCCGCCTAAGAGAGAACCCCCCCCCCCTCTCACTGTGCTTGGAATTCCCTTCTCTATTTATCCCATATTATCAATTCAAGAACTTGTATACAAAAACATTGAAACCTTAGAAGACTGGAAAATTAGGCTATTTTCCTTTTCTTCTAAGGCCATAGTACTCAAAAACATAATCTTTCCTGCTCAGTTGTGCAAAATAAATATTACAGACATCACAGAAGTTGAAGAAAAAGAATTATATAGTAAACCTCTGCAATTTTTTTGGTCAAGCCAATACCAAGAAGTTAAAAAGGAATTTCTTCAACTATCAAAGAAGCATGGAGATTTTGAACTTCCAGTTTTAAAATTTTGCTATTTAAGCAATACAGCTTCAAAAATCCATATGTACTGCAGACCTTCTCCTGTACTACCTGGGTTTTCATCTCCTCTATTTGAAGTAAATAATTATAAAGGTCCAAAAGCTGAGATTGTTACTGAATACTACGACATTCCGTGCTGATGTTCTGGCATCGACATTCTTTCCATTAATAAAAGCAAACCTTAGTATAAAGAAATCTTTAACCTCTTTCGCCACAAACTTTCACAGTTGGGTACTGACAACAATACTTTGTTTCATAACTTATTGATGTTCCAAGGATATCCAACGGGGGGGGGGGGGTCTTGCTTGGAGAATTGCATATGATCACCATCAAATAGAGATGCTTTAACATCGGCGATCTAATCAGTAAATGACATCAAATGGAGATGCTTTAACATCGGCGATCTAATCTGTGACATCTGTTACCGATTGGAAACAGTTGAACATGCATTCTACAGCTGTTCTCTTGCCCTGCGTATTTGGAACAGATTATGTAATGTGTTGGGCATTCCATTCCTTTACTTACAACAAAACAGGTTCTTTTTTTGCATATCCTCACCTATCAGCAATGGGAAGAGAATTTTGATTTTTATAATTAATGAATTAAAATGCCATTCGTGGAAAGTTAGAAAAAAAAACAATGTATTTTAAATCCAGAAATATGACATACAAATGATTTGCGATATGTATTGTGAAAATTTTATTGTTCAGTGAGATGATTTTTGTATTTACAAAGAAGCATTCTAGAAGATACCAAAATTTTGGTTAGGTGGTATAGAGCAACCATGTTTATGCAATATTCGCCGAGGGGAGATAGAATTGTATCTGTTTTTACTATGAATGATTTTTTAAATGGTTCCATCCTCAGTACACTGTAATCTTATGGTCAAATGTAGGGATGACTAAAGAGTAATCACAGTTGGAGAAACATCCAACTCAAGGCGGTTAACTCAGATATGGCTAACCATCTGGGTATCAGTCATCTTTGCGCTTTAGTTTTAATTCGTTTTTTGGTTGTTCAGTTGTATGAGACTGGGAAAAAAGAAGAAAAAAACATCGATAGCCGTTGTCTACATGATTATATAAAAGAGCTGAGGCCTTTTTTCTGTCTCTCATATTATCCAGCTGTTTTTTCTTTATCCTAAGACTATTAGGCTCCCTTGCACCCCCCCCCCCATACTAACTACTACAGTCCTACGATGAACAGCTATACTTTTTCACCTCTTTCTCTTTCGGTGTAAATTATTTTGAGGTGAATTATTAATTTGCAACTGCGAACAGGCATGGGTATGAGAGATCAGATCCTTTGCCTTAGACAGATCATCGAAAAGTATAAAGAATCTGCATTCCCTATGGTAATGTGTCTCATAGACTACTCTAAAGCTTTTGACTGTGTTCAGCATGTGAATATGTGAAAGATAATGAAAACAGTGGGCTTTCCTCGATATATTTTTGGTATCCCCTAGAGTGCAAAGAAGCATTTTAGGAAGACATCATGAGTGCGTTAGATGAGCTTAGCACAGGAATAAGGATAGATGACAGACCAGGACGAATACTTAGTCAAAGTTAATGAGATAAGTAAAAACACAGAGGATTCAACTCAATCCCAGCAAGAAAAAATATTATGTTACTCAAAGGAAATATAGACAAGAAAGCTCCCGAGAAACAAGTGTACCTTAATGGAGAAAGAATTGAGTAAGCCAGCAAGTAACAACAATCAGAAACTTGTCGAAAATCTGGAAGGATGGATCTATCTTCATGGGAACAAAGTTTTGAGATGTGGTGTTACAGAAAGCTGTGGAGGATATCTTATACTGAACGGCGGAGAAATGGATGGATGCTAGAAAGGATCGGTAGAACTTTGATGAAAGCTGCCAATATCCTTATACTTCGAACTCATTGATAGGAAGTGGACTTCTCGAAACAGTAATAGAAGGTAAAGTTCCTGAAAAAAGAGGAAAGAGGTAGACCTTCAATGAGATGGATGGATGGGGTGACTGGTGTTTAGAGAGTTGAAGCCACCAGTAAAACATACAACAGGACCACCTGTGGGGAGGACTGGTGTAGAACATCACTGAGTAAAACCAAAGTAAAAAAATAATAAAATAAAGCCTTGTGTAGGTATAAGACGGGCTAACTTTCAACGACTGAAAGTAACTTCAACTGTTGAAAAATCATTACATATCTTCCTCAATTCTGACGTGATTCGAATCAGGGTATTTCTAACCGATCAGGAAATAATTCATAAAAATCCAAAGAATTTCTAAAAAGAAAAGTGGAAAGAGATGTGCGGAGGTGTTTCAACGCAGACTCAAATGTTTAATTATTATAGTGAGAAAATTATTACACACAGCACAAAAAAACCAATGACTCATCAGGACATCGAAACTGCAAGTACTGTCCACAGCCAGAACTCAATGAAACATAACGGAACCCTAAAATTAACGAGACCAACGTTCTCAATAAATAAAATAAATCTTTCCAAGGCATTCTTTATTACACATAGCCATTAACAATGACTAAATAACACTCCTGTATACTAAAAAGCTGGTTAGATTAACAGGGGCGAATGCTGGTCTTGAAATTCACGCTTGCTCTTGTTATCATTCAGGGAGTGAGAGGTGTGATTGAAGTCTGATTAGCGGAATAATGAATTACTGACCATTTAAAACTATATTAGAAATTTATGTACATTTAATCATACAAATACAACATTTATTTTACAAATGATATTCTATCTTTTTCAATTTAGCTACTTGCATACAAATTCTACCCTTCGGTTCTTCTTTATGAACTGGTCAATAACATCGTCATAAAAAGTTGGTTGTAACTTAATTTTCCCAAGCAACAAGCACACTTGTAAAGGTTGGCTGAAGCTCACTGGCTAGAGCTACGTTGACTGCGTATATGGCCTGTGTTTAAGCAACAGAGTGAGACGACGTGAAATGGCTATGCGCGCGCATGAAATCACAGTGCTGCTGAGAGGACTTGGAAGCTCCTACAACCGAGCAAGCCAAGGTAGTTTTGACTAGACGAGCAAGCATCGGCCTTCGATACACAACGCAAAGCTCAATTATTGCCGCGCAAGCTTAAAACGTCTTCTGTCTACAAAAATAAAAGCCTAAATGGAATGCTTATAAACATGTTATTATTAACAAATAAATAGTACTTCTTTCTCAAGTCATGAGCTTGCGCAGCAAGCGCATAGAGAATTCGCCCCTGTAGATTAATCTTACAAAAGAAATATCTTCGTAACGTATGAATGCGTCAAATAAATCTGAAATCCCATAACTGCTGTCATCTATTTTGGTAATTATAAAAATGGTAGAAACACTGCCTAGTCCAGTGATGGCGAACCTATGACACGCGTGTCAGCACTGACACACTTGAGGGTTTCAGGTGACACACCTTGGATGTTGAAAAATATTGGTATTCTGATGCAAAAACTAATTTCAATAATTTCAGTTTATTAAATTAATTGTATAATATGAATTCATAGATTGTATATCAATGTCCTATTAAATAAATAGCCTAATATGATATGTATAAGTCACCATCTATGATTAAGTAGTTAAATTTATAATGAATGTATGGAAGTGGCACATCAACAACGTCAATATTTAAAAAAAAAAAGATATTTGACACACCTGGGTAAAAAGGTTCGCCATCATTGGCCTAGTCTGTACCAAGAAATGAATCCCGGGTATAAAAATTTAGTTGAAAAGGATTTTTTATAGCCAAAATAGAATTCATTTAAAAGCTGATAGCCGTAACACATTTGTGTGATCGTCAGATATTGTGTAGCCATACGGAGTTCTGATTCTTAATTTCTATAATAAAGAAGACCAAAATCGATCATTAAATCCCTTCCTTGAAAACGGATAAGCGTATTATAGCTCACAATAAATAAATAAATAACTGGATGCATAGGAATAGCATGCACTTCTAATGTTTATTAATACATGGATAACAGTTAAAATTTATAAGCCTCTGGGATTTATAAACCCAAAAGTAAAGATAGATTTTTTTAATATTCTTATTATTAAAAAAAAAGTATCAGGGGTTGATTTTATGTTTTTTTTTCAGGTGAAAACCGTGGAATAGCAGGAGAAGAATCAATCCCTAAAAGCATCTTCCAGGACTTAAAAAAAATAATAATTAATTTTTTTTTTCCAGTTTTGATCTTACAGTCCACTGAATTTCACGTGGACTCTAAGATCGAATTATACTGGAGTTGATATCTTTCCACACCACGCAACACATATGTATTGTGCGATTTTCTTTTCTTGACTACTTGTATAATAAATTATAATACTTTTTATGAATTAGTCAAGTGAGTTTTAATTTTTCGTCCTACTAGTTTCACAGATTTTTGCAATCGGCATCTTCAGGGAATACAATTGGTAAGCGATATGAAGGTAACGGACTAGGTTTTAACTGACAGTTCATACAAAATTAGTATTGTGCGAGACAATGCGCGTGTCTCGGGAACATGATTTATTTGTTACGAGACATGATGTAATTGGCGTGAAAGTTCATTTCTTTGGTGTTTAATGATCTAATTAAAGTTTTCAAATTTCCGGTAGGATTAGACCTTGATTCTTATTTAGGTTTCCTGCTGAACGGGCGACCATAGCAGCCTCCTTGAAGGTTCTGGAATGATAGTTCTCTTCAATATAGGGTATATGACTCTTATCCAACTCAATAAGATGGTTGGTATACACAAAGTGGGAAGAAAGGCCTGAAATATCTTGTCTGTTGTTTCTAACATATCCTATGTGCTCATTCTGTCTCGTTTCGAAGTTTCTAGAGGTCTGACCAACGTAACTAACACCACACAGCAAGGTATATTATATACTCCAAGAGTACTTGTAGAAAGGATGGGGGGGGGGGGTCTTTCGGTGATCTTAAAAATTTACGAATAGTATTGACCGGCTTGAATTCTACTCTAATATTGTGTGGTTTTACAAGGGTAGCCAATTTTTTTTTTGGAAATGCTGCTGACAAACGGAATAGTTATAGTACTGATGTATTGGGTGTCATCACGTTGTCTTTGTGGTATCCGAAAAGAGAATCTTGTTGCAGAGTCTTTTGGGATAACCATTTAAGGATAGCTCTCTGGATATTGTAGTTCTTTTTGTAAGTCATCTTGGTCTGTTGGTGTACTGCATAGCTCTTTTCTTAAGCATATGGATAATGCTAAGTTTCTGAGATATATGATGAGACGAGTTGAAATGGAGGTAACGTCCAGCATTCGTAAACTTTCTATACACAGACAGGTTGATAATGTTATTGGTTTGTTTTTTTTTATTAGGATGTCTAGAAATGGAAGTTTTTCATCTTTTTCAATTTCTAATGTGAATTTGATGGTATGGTGGAAACTATTGATTTGGTTGAGATAATCCATTAGTTCTTCTTTTGTATGATTCCAAATGATAAAGATGTCATCTACATATCTGTACCAAGTTTTCGGTTTTGGGGTAATTTCGGATAAGATTTTATCCTCTAGGTCTTCCATGAATAAGTCAGCACAAGAAGGAGAGAGGGGGGCTACCCATGGCTAATCCGGTAAGTTGTTTGTAGACTGTTTTTTTCCAAATGAAATACTTCGAAGTTAAACAATGATTGAACAAAGTAATGATGCTTCTTGGGAACAAGCTGTCTAAGATGTTGATGACTTCCACAACTGGAATGTTTGTAAACAGAGATGTGACGTCAAAGCTTGCTAGTATATCCTCAGATATAGGGATATTTTTTAATTTTTCAATAAAATGTTGCGAGTTTTTAATATAAGTATCTGAGTTGTGGATGTGTTGTTGTAAAATCTTGGCTAGATATTGAGACAGTTGGTAAGTAGGAGAATAGATTCCATCAACTATTGGACGTAATGGTATACCTTCTTTATGATTTTAGAAACGCCATACAATCTTGGAGTCAACGGGTGCATGGATTTTAGCTTTCTTATTAAGTCTATAGGCCAGTTAGTCATTCCACGTAATAGTTCATTGGTGTCGTTATGGGTTTTTTTTTGCGTAGGATCTGTACTGAGGACGTCATAAACAGACGTGTCTGATAACAGATTTTTAATTTTCTCTTCATAATCTTTTGTATTTAAGATAACAGCTTTAATTTTTTCAATTTTGTCAGCTTTAATTTGAGTAGTGTTCTTCTTTCCATTTGGTTACAGTTGGTGTTAGATCTTGACGGAGCGGAAAGGATTATGCTGCTTTTTAGTCTTAAGTCATTAGCTATTGGGTGTGGTAGCAATGAGATGACTTTTTCTAAGTTGCCGATGAATTCTATTTTAGGAATAGCAGTAGGTTTTAAGGCAAAATTGAATCCTTTTTTGAGAATTGAGATCTCAGGTTTAGTTAAAATGTGTTTAGATAGGTTTATTATCACTTGGTTATCTGGCAGAGACGGTTTAGAGTTAATGTAATTATCATATAATTATGATTCATAAAAAGTATTATAGTTTATTATATATGTATTGTGTTAATACTGGTTGATGGGAATGTGGATGTGAGGACTAGTCCTGACTTTTTTTAACTGTCCAATATTTAAATTTTATGCTTTTTCTTTCTTTCATATTCATATTTGAAATTTCATAATTTCAAATATGAATATGAATCATTTAAATTAAATGATTTTAGCTATCAGATTAGTTTGATAATTTTGAAAGTTGATGATTCATCACCAACTTTCAATATTCCATGGAGTTGTATTCGGATATATATACTTTTATTTATTTAATCACGTGTAAATAGATCTATACCATTAATAACTGCGATGGTTAACAACATTTTTGTTCATAGCCCAAATTTTCAAATCGTATTTGAATTGCCATATGATCCAATTAGTACTATTCATATATTCATACTCCAGCAATTCACTGAGATTTATATAATATGATATTTATATAATTTAATATTTTTAAAAAAATAATATTAAACACGAGTTATTAGACTCCTTGGAGGGTAACCTAACTATTATAAAACATTTGGATTGGGGGGGGGGGGGAGTTGTACCACAGTCGCGTCCACTTTCATTTTTTAATGATTTTTTTTTAATTTTATGAATAAAGTTCGATTGCCCAAATATAGACCTGTAAATAATCATTTACTGAAATTAAATTATTTCAGCTATAATAATAATTTTTATTTAAGAAATATGGAAATAATCGGACACGCATTTGTTCTGTAATCGCATGTTTTAGGCTTATATATTGTGATTGGTTTACTGTGTAACACAATTTCATATCGTTTCAAATCATTTCACCTACTTTTGCTTCTGACAAAGGTTCGATAGAAATCAAAATAGCGATGACTGGATAAAAGTTTAGTAAACACACACACCAACAAACTTTAATAAAACCCAAACTACTCAGAGCGGAGTGATAAACGAATCTAATAAGTGTTTATTTACAAATTGCGAAATGTACCAGAAGTTTATTACAAATCTGACAACTTTAACAGAAAGGTAACTACAATAAGACGCCACCTGCCGGAATATTTAGTTAACATCGCTATTTAGATAATAAATACAACTTTCTTGCATAGCACATGCTACATAAAAAATAATTTAATGCCTAATAACACGTTATCATGCAACACAATAAATGTGATTGGACTATAATTCAGAAGCCTTGCACTTGCAAATTATGGCAGTTACCTGAGAACGTAGAATATGCATGCATATGAATCGATGAACAACAGCTGTCAGCAGTAAACACGGGAGAGAGAACCTTCCCCTTTCACTTAGTAGAAACTCATCACTCCCTCCCACATCCCCCCCCCACAGTACTGTTTCAGGGGGCCAACTCTTAACACGATATGGACAGCAGAGTTAAAAATATCTTTCTAGAGGGAAGACACAAGTATTGACTTCGGAAAGGTTTCCTAAAACCGCTATCATATTTTCCATCTCGTAAAATACAACATGCCATATTTGCGTTGTCTTTAGCATCTGCTAATGCGTGTTTAGTCCTTCATATTCACCTGAGTATTTGGATTTCCGCATTGTTTTCTGTAATCAAAGTGAACTAAACATCAGGCGTCTGGGCTTGTCATTGTTTTTGTCAACACTGGTTTCATTGCTGGCGTTGATAAAACACAGCAGTGCTGACAAAACCAGTGTTTTGTCAGCACTGATAATAATAACAGCACATTACCAGTGATGTTATCACCAATGGTCTCATCAGGAAGAAGACCTTTGCCCTGAAATTCCAAAGGAAACAACCTAGACAATGTAATAAATAAATATTAATCTTTATTAAACTTATTATAAAAATTAATATAAAATATATAATAAATATATAAAATAAAAATTTATTTAGTTGTTAATAAATGCTTTCTTACGTTGTATTTTGTTTTATTAAAATAAAATTTATTTTATTTAATAAGAGGTTAGTAATTAAAATGATAATAACATGCTAATGTGCACACACACACACACACACACACACGCTAATGTGCATGTGATTAGAAACTGTTATTTCATGACCTGTTTTAACAACAAAAGCAAAAAATATCCTGAAACAATTCAACGCTTTTCAATAATGACCACACTGTAAAATCGAGACCGGTTTCTATGAAGTAAGACTAACGAATAACAGTCAAGGAGTCCATCCATATCAATGATCGACGAGAACAACAAGGAGGAAATCCGACATATTATCGACAATAGAAGGATTACCACCAGTCAGGTGGCAACCCAACTGTAATGTGCAGTTATGAAGACTTAACTTGAACCTGGTTGTAGGTAACTTCAAGTTACCTACAACCAGGGGAGAATGTTGGTCTTGAAATAAATTCACGCTTGCTCTTGTTATCATTCAGGGAGTGAGAGGTGCGACTGAAGTCTGATTAGCAGAATAATGAATTACTGACCATTTAAAACTATGTATTTAGAAATTTATGTACATTTAATCATGCAAATGCAACATTTATTTTACAAATGATATTCTATCTTTTTCAATTTAGCTACTTGAATACAAATTCTACCCTACATCGTCATAAAAAGTTGGTCAATAACATCGTCATAAAAAGTTGGTTGTAACTTAATTTTCCCAAGCAACACGCACGCTTGTAAAGGCTGGCTGAAGCTCACTGGCTAGAACTACGTTGACTGCGTATGCCTGTGTTTAAGCAACCGAGTGAAATGGCTATGCGCGCGCATGAAATCGCAGTGCTGCTTTGAGGACCTGGAAGCTCCTACAACCGAGCAAGCCAAGGTAGCTTTGACTAGATGAGCAAGCATCGGCCTTCAATACACAACGCAAAGCTCAATTATTGCCGCGCAAGCTTAAGACGTCTTCTGTCTACAAAAATAAAAGCCTAAATGGAATGCTTATGAATGCATGCATTTATTAACAAATAAATAGTACTTCTTTCTCAAGTCATGAGCTTGCGCAGCAAGCATGGAGAATTCGCCCCTGCCTACAACAAACTACACACACACAAAAGCTGAAGATTTGTGTTACGGTGTGGCATACTTCGGACAAAACTGTGAAAGCACTCCAGAGTTGAGGTTTGCCAGCATCTTCAATAAGTTGGAAACCAAATACATCTGAATCTGTAACAAAATAATTACATCACTACCAAACGGTCTGCATTTGAGTGAAATTATGTCATAAATATTCGAACAGTATTATAATAGTGTGTAGCAGAGTCGGCGCTAGGCTCTTTGCCACCCGCATGCAATTTCTATCAAGGCGCCCTTGTAACGATCCGGGCGTGTGTGGTTCCTTTACGATAATCTTCTTCTTTCACTACGCGTTATTCCCGCTTCATGCCGCGTGTTACTTAGATGCGACTAAAATGTTAGTACCACTCCCAACCGACCAGTCGCCTGGTCTGCCGCTGGGGGGGGGGGATATATTTTTGACTGTAGAAGCGTATGTTCACGAAGCCGGTTTGCCTGCTTGCGGGATGAAAAACGCCAGATAAACTTGTGGAAAAAACCGTACTTCCCGCGCCCAAGACCGGCTAACTTGGCTATGGCTGAGGGAAGATCCTCAAAATTCCTCACGTGTTCGACGGGAATAGAATCTGGGACATACCTTCCCCAGGCATATGGTTGCGAACCGCAAAGCCACTAGGCTAACCGCGCGGTCTGGTTCTTTTACGATAATAAAAATTTAAATTATTTGAAATTTCTTAAATAAATTTTGACAGAACAGCCACACGTTGGTTCGCTAAATGTAACGAACCGGGGGTGTTGACCAGGCAGGATAATCGTTAAAATCCCGAATATTCAAAAAATTCTCAAAAGTTAAAGCAAAATTTGATAAAGCCACTTCACTTTAATCGTTGAATATAATGATACGGGGATTATAGCCTTCTCACCGACCCGAATCGCTAACAAAATTAAAATGAATTTTAATTAAAGTTAAAATTTATTTGAACTAAAGTTTAAAAAATTCTGGTATTTTACAAGCTAGTAAATTCTTAGTAACTTATAAAAATTATTAAAAAAATTTTTACAAGTGGAACTATCTTTTAGGAAAATAAAACAAACTCAAGATAGATGAAAAAATAAGAAAATAATTCAGAAATAATTAGGATTTAATATAAGTATTCAAAAAATAACACCTTTACAGAATAACAGAAAATAAATTAAATTACATAAATATACTTGAATTTTTTTTAATTAAAATTTTAAGGTTTTCGATTTCATATTCACAAAATTAGAAATAATGTTCTTAACATCTAATTCCGCACATATATCATTTTCAATAGCTATTAACGCCAAACTAACAAGCCTTTTTTGTGACATACTTGTTCTTAAGTAGGTTTTAATCAATTTCAACTGGGAAAAGGAACGTTCACCGCTCGCTACGCTAACAGGTAAGATTAATAGTATTCTTAAAGCAATTGAAAAGTTAGGGAAAGATAAATTATTGGACACAATAACATTAAGAATATCGAAAGGGTTTTGAATATTTAAATTATCCTTCCAAAAAATATCCCGGAAAACACATAATTCGTCATATAGTTCTATTGCATTTAAGTCTTTATTGTTGCCGTCCTTCAAGAGAATCTCTAAATCGTCACAATTTTTTCGTAAATCTTCGTTATTCATTTGTAGAAATCTATACAAGAAATTGAAATTATCATAATATGTTTTTAGTTGTTCAAAACGTTCTATTAACGAACACATTGCAACGTCTAGAAGTGTATAAAACACATTCACTCTAAATTTATCTTCTGGCGATTGTGGCGTTTCGTCATGATGCTCGTAGTCAAATTCTCGTGTCTTCTTTCCTCGTCGAACTTCCGTACTAGTTTTAAATTCTTGTTCTCCATCCACTTCTTCACTCAGTTATTTTGCAGTTTTTTGAACTTCTTTAAAATTTGTATCTGATCGATACTCTTGTAAGAATATTTTTAAGTTTTCGATAGATTCTAAAGCAAGTGTAATGTTCATATTTTTGTCTTGAAGCATTTTACTCACAGGGTTTATTCTGTTAAGTAAATCATGCCAAGTTATAAGAGAGCAAATAAATTTGTAGTGCTTTATTTTAGCACATAATGTTTGTGCTTCATGCTGAGTTTCTTTATTAAAATTTTCATTATTTAAAATTTCAAAAAGTGCATCATAAATTTCTCCTAACTGATATCGTAGAGGGCGGATTACATTAATTTTAGTTTCCCATCTCGTTTCTGATGGCTGTTTCAATGTTAATTTTTTTACGAACTTTAAAAGGATTGCCCAACGTTTGTAAGAGAATGAAAAGAAATTGTATATTTCGTGAATAATTGCAAAGAAACTAATTGTATCTGCATTCACTTTGGTTGCATCGTTAATGATTAAATTTAGAGTATGAGCAGCACATGGCATGTAAAAAGCTCGAGGATTTTTGTTCAAAAGCAAATTTTGGAGCCCATATTTTTTCCCTTTCATATTTTCCCCGTTATCATACCCTTGACCTCGCATGTCTTCAATGGGAATGTTCCATTTTTTCCAGTTGTTCCATTATTGTTGCGCATAAATCACGTCCTGTGGAATCTGATATATCTGCAAAACCTAAAAAGTTTTCCCTGATCTTAACAATTCCATTGTCACAGGAAACAAAGCGAATAATAATGGTCATTTGTTCTGTTTTACTTGCATCAGGTGTGCAGTCTAAAATTATGGAATAATATTTAGATTTTCGAATTGATAATAAAATGGTATTCCAGATTGCGTTACTTAAAGTTTCCAATATTTCATTTTAACTGTTTTTACTCAAATAGTGTACTCTATTGTTTCGTTGTAGGGCCCTTTCAACATTATTTTCCATAACAGGGTCAAACTTCGCAAACAGTTCGACTAATTTTAAAAAATTGCCGTTATTCCTTTCATATAATTTATCAGATGATCCGCGAAAAGCTAAATTTTGGTTACCAAGGAATTTTATAATTAATTTCAATCAAGCGTTCTAAAACACTCGTCCAATGTTTCTATTCCATTTCATACATGCTTTGAGCCTGGTAATCAATAATAGTTTTGATTATTAAATTTTTATCAAGTTCCTTCCATTTTAATTAATTTTTCATGTGAGTTAAACTAGTCTCATGTCTATGCAAAGTTGTACTTACATTTCTCCAATCGTTATAATCTTCTACAAGGCTACTTGATTCAGCAGGTGCGACAAGTTTGCAACAAAAGCAAAAAACAGAATTTAAAGTTTCAGAATAAATGAGTCATGTTCTTGGCACGAGCCCCCCCCGTTTTTCATTTTTCTATTAAAATACGTGTCGCCAAATTTACGACCATATGTATCTATGGCCCCATTTCAATTAAAACAACTCGTCATTTTCATCAATATTTTCCCATTTACCTGGATCTTTCTAAATTTACAGAGATTAACAATGTGTTAGTTTCGTGGTCAACTACAACTAAATCTTCTCCTTTTTTTTCACTTAAATCCTGCGTCTTGTTATCTTGTTCAACAGTTGTAATAGTACTTTCATGAAAACTGAATGATGTGCACGGTTCTTCAACTCGGATTTCTGAGGTATCGAGTTGGTTACAATCTGCATCAGAATATTTTAATATTTTAATAAATTTATTAAGAGCCCCAGTTTGTTTCTTAATATCTGCTTCTTTCGCAGCATGACGCTTACGATTTTGTGCACCGGATAACTTTTTTTTTTTTTTATTCCATTTCTATTTTATACCCACAAGAAATTATTATACAACACGACACAGAGACGAAATAATAGTCCGCACTGCGCTACTGTCAGTAGCCTACTGAGATGCGTACCATATGACTAGTTAACTAGCAACAAAAGTTTTCTACGAAAATTCGTTTCTGCGCATAAAAACCGTTCACCTTTTCACTTTAAAGAGACTGCAGTAGACACAACATTCTACAGACAAGTATTTAGCCTGCTCTTGCTGCAAAATTTTAAACAGCTGGCTGATCAAAGAGGCGGCAATGTACAATTTTTTTTTTTAAATTTTATTCGGTGTATCCGGCCTTATTTATTTTAATATTGATCATTCTAAGAATTTTTTGTTTTTATGATAAAAATTTTGTTTCTTATAAATGAACTTATGAACCGTGCTCCGGCGGCAGCGCCCCCCCCCCCCCTTCGTAGCGACGCCCGCAAGCATCGCATGCTATGTATGCCCACTTCCGTCGGCCCTGGTGAGTAGGGAATATAAAGTAGAAACACATAACTTCCCCAAGTTATACGCGCTGTATTTTATTAAGTTGGTTCTACTAACAGACACAGAAATTATTTCTCTCTGTTGTTTTTTTATCGATAAATGATTAACGTATAACCATCTTCCCCACTCTTTTCTCTTCTTGGACCAATAGATGGCGCCAACAATCGCTATCAAAAGATATGTTAACTTCTAAAAATTGAACGATAACCTGACTTATTTGAATGTATTTACGCCATAAGAATTTTTATGATTACGGATCACTAGCCTCCTTCCTTCCAATACCTTTCTGGAATTTTGTGTCACCAGAAATTTTGGTATCTTTCATTGACATTTCTCTACTGATAGAAATTATATAAACCTACAAAAAATAATAAAATAAATTGTTAAACGTTGTAAATATGGTTTCGTTGATGAAGACTGTTCATGCAACACTTTTCGGTGTAACATGCAAATTTAAATATATGGAAAATAAACTAAAAGTAATATCCTGAAAATAAATTTTAGCTTTATAAATTGACAATCATTTAAAGTATACTTCTTGCAAATAATTTCAAAAAAACACGTTTTAGGTAATGAACTAAAATTTGTCATACTTAAACACATACGTAATCCGTTGTTAATGATTTGTGCTTGCCGATTACGTCATGTGTGACACACCGATAAACCATGCTCATGATAACTGTTTTAGTTCACTAGTTGTTTAGTGATCTGTTATGTGAACACTCTGGCAACTGTGGGATGGGTAAGAAGAAAAAGAAAGAAATGCAGAATGATCCCTGCTTAGAGATTATGACATTAAAATATGGATTCAGTTTCAATGGGCTACTAGGTGAAGGAACTAATGGAATTGTTTACCGCATGGCAGATAAAACTGGAAGGAAAGTAGCTGTGAAAGTACCCAGATCTTACACCGAAGAAGAGCTGACGGAATGGCCCAAGCTGCAGCATCCCAATGTTATTTCCTTGATCGAAGTTTTAACTCTGAAGGACGAATCTTTAGCCTTTGTTATGCCTCTTCAGCAAACAACCCTCCAAGAACAGATTTGCTCGCACCGTTTTTCCACCAGTTCCAGTTCCTTCAATCTAAAGAAACGTTGGCTCTATGAGATGCTGTGTGGATTGGATTACCTTCATAATAACCGGCTTTATCACCTCGATGTCAAAACTGACAACGTCCTCTTGTCTACAAACGGTGTTTGCGTATTAAGCGACTTTACCTTTCTTAGTCGCAAAGCCTCCCATTCCACTGTTGACTGCTTAGGATTTTCTCTTTGGTTTAGACCACCGGAAGCATTCAAATGTGAAGAGCGCAATGAATGTTCCCGGCTTCTGTATTCTACCGAAATGGACATATGGGCTTTCGGAATGGTAGCCTTAAATGTAATGTTTGGACGTAGATTTAAACGTTGCCTTGTCAGCAGTGCTACGGGTTCTCCCGCGCAAACTCCATGGCAAGTATGGAGAAGAGAAATTTGTCCGTTTCTTCGAAAATTACGAAATACGAACTCGTTTCGTGAAATTATGCTACAAGTCCATAACCAGTGCTGTTTAGTGGAGGAGGATATCGAAATATGTATGGACTTTATTTTTTCCTGCCTTCATAATAATCCCCCACAGAGGATAAGTGCTAGTGAATGTCGACTGCATCCGATATTTGAAAATGCTTTTGGAAATAACTCCATTAATGGAATAATCAGCTGAGAATGTGCACTTCAATCAAAAGGATGTCACGATGACCATATCTGCATTATGATTAACTGTAACAATAACTTGCGCTGGTTTGTGGACGTACTGTTAAATTATATTTGGAGTTAAATGATGTTAACAAATAACATAATAATCCACTAACTGTACTTGTATACTATAGTATATTTTGGAAATTAACGCTATATATGGCAAACATTATAATAGAGCATTATTTGGCACGTTTCTAGTGAAGAATTATAACATTATTCAATTTTAACTCTTTTTTCTTTTGTCTCTGTGTGTGTGTGTATATATATATATATATATATATATATATATACACTAATACTTTTATTCTGTATAATCATATAACAGGTATTATTTCTTAGAAAATTTCCATATTACTCCTCTAAGTAAATATTTTTTATGGCTATTTAGTCTATTTTTATTTAGGAGTACTCTCACCCCTCATCTTATCCCACCATATCCTTCTCCTTCCCCAAAAGTTTCGATCTTTCACCTCCCTCCCGAAGAATTCTCTGCCCACCCTTAAAAAAAAAAAACTCTGGTTTAAAATTCACACCTCTTGCCTCGCCGATAATTCTCTCACATCTTTCCATCCCCACATTCCCCCCCCCTCCTTTCAGTCATACTTTAACATCAGATAAATGTATATCGCCGGATGCCGCTGAATAAGAAGAAAACCAGCAACATCTTACAAAGGTATGTCCGAATTATTCTTCATATATCTGTCTTTATAACATCAGTAATGCCCTAAAAAGTGAGTAAAAAGCCAATGACATTATAAAAAAGGGGAACTCCTAAACAAAAATAGGCTAAATAGCCATAAAAATAATAAAATCATATAGCATTTTTTTTTCATGGATACTAAAAGCAAAACTAGTTAGAATAGTGCTCATGCTAATTTTGCTTTTAAGCTTCATTCCTAACCCCTCCCCCGCCGGGGGGGGGGCTGTCTTGCTGACATTTTGTGGAGAGTGAATCTAGGACGATATGACATAAGTTACAAAGTAATATTTTCATGGAAAAAGTTTCAAAATAAAATTAAAAAAAAAACTGTTAAATTAGAAAAACTTCCGAAGACGAGTAGAATCCTATCATTGATTTACAATTTCAAAATATGGTCCTATAAATATTATTAGTTACAGCAATAAAATCGAAATTTATGCAGAAAGTTTTTAAAGACAAAGGCCTTTAAACAAAGATTTTGTATAGACTTAAAACGCTTCCTTCATTTTATAAAATGGTTAAATTACAGAAAAGTTTTTTTTTTGTGTGTGTGTGTGTGTGTAGATTACGAATAATTTGAACAATGTGTAACTTCAGGTTTGCAATTCACTCTTGATTTACAGAGTTAAACGATTTGTTATCTCCTAGGTAATTTAAAATCACTGAATTCTGATATTGGTGCGCACACTGAATTTTCTACCCTTCTTTCTTGGTAAGATCTGAGGGACGATGTACAATGAACGCGAAACAAAAAAATTAATTAGTCAAAGAAATTGGGGATTTCGTTGATGCTGAAAAATCTAAGAAAGAAAGGGGAGATTCAGGGGGGAAAAATTCTGTTAAGCAGCAAAAATATAATATTTTAATTATAATACAAATAAATCATTAATAACTGAAGGAAATTTTGTATTAAAAAGTATTTGAGATTTTAAGAAATGATTCACAATCATCTTGTCCTTCCCTCTCATAATTTAAGTCATGATCCGTCACTCCGTGTTTGTTAAACGAGACATAATTAATATATTCTATCTTATTTAATATCAGAAACATTACTGACATTATAAGTTTCATAGATTTTATTTTTAGTAGTGGTCATTACTTCTTAATTAGGTGAACCTAAATCTGACTCAGTCCGAATTCGATACCATTAGTAGCAAAAATACACATTGTGAATTTTAACGTCCTTAAAAGAGTTGACAAAATATTTCGCCTAATTTCTCGTATCAAATTTAAGTAGCTGCACTTGGAGAAATCACAAACCTTAACACATAAGAACTTCATGCACTATTTAGATTCGCAAGGCAATTCTGTAAAACATTCTTTGAATGCTACAATAATGACATAAATGACCAAGGGAGAATAAAGTATCGACACATAAGAGATTATAAGCTAAGATTAAGTATAAAAAAAAATAATAAAATAACTGTGCTGACCTTTTTCAACCGATGATATCACATTTGCTATCAGAAGTTCTTGACTATTCAATGGATCTGGGATTCTTATAAAAACTGTGAAGATAAGTTTATGTGTTGAATATTTCTTCTCGTAAATCAATATAACACTGTTATTTGTGATTCGCCAGCGATTTTAAATACACTATCAGCAACTGTTATCCATAATGAGCCAATGATCAACCCCACGACCGTAGTATCTGAACTTTATAACACAATGTTAAAATACTAAAGAGAAGTATTATTCTGCATATAAAATAGTTCAGTGCTTTTTCTTAAGCCATTATTTCCACTTAAAACTAAAGCAATTTTGATATCCCCAAACATCATTACACAATGTTGACCATTCCTATTCCTGATAATAATAATAATTCTTGCATATACGAATTGACTTCATTAATCTTTCCGAACTCACTTCCTGTCAATACTGCAGCGTTGGGCTATTTCCGCATCTCCTAATTTTAAAGAAAGAACACCATAATTGTATTTATACTAAAGTTGATTTTCGCCTCTCCTGATTAGTTTCTCCTTTAGTTATTTAGATGTAAATCAGAAATGCATATTAGATATATAACGAGAATGTGGGATTATTTTTAAGCATACTTTATTCTTCAAAATTTAAAGCGTTTCGTTTTGCCCGACATTGGAAAAACCATTCAAGGACGCTGATTACAAACTACTAGTGATTGAGAGAACTGCGGCCTAATTTTATTTGGGAACCTTACAGATTTGAGAATGAACAATAAAAATATTTCTTTGTATAAACTAATTCAGAATACAACATGCACATATTCGTTTATTACAGAAAAAGTTTACAGACATGGACTCATAGAATTCTGTTCACACCGTACACGTAAATACAGGATGGCTTTTCTTACTCGACAGCACGGTGCGTTCCACTTGAACGAGAGATTTAGGGTGAAGACTTTTTAATCGTAGCGAAGTTAGATGGTTTCATATGGGGGCTAAAGAATTTTTCCTCTCCTAAATTCAGTTTTTAATCCTGCAGACAGAAAATGAAGATTAAGAATACATTCACTGAAGTGAACTGTCGTAATTATTGAGGAAGTACAATGGCCCACCTAGAAAGTGCTGGAAACTCATTTTTCGGGGGGGGGGGGTGAATCCGACCCTGCTAATTATCATCCAGTAAACATTTTGTAGTTTGTCAATATTTTTCATCACGGTTTCTATAGAACTTTAGTGTTATAATCAAATATTCTGAAAGTCAGAAATAAATGCATGAAAAATGACGTCCTTAAAAATTAACACGTGCACAGAAGAGAGAGAAAATGTTTGATATAGTACTACTTTGCATTTTTATAGAAAAGTGTTTAGGGATACTAAACACATATATTAAGCCAAAGATTGAACATGATGAAATAATGCATTTCTCTCCCTTAAAAAAACAATCTCTGACTTTCAACAAAGAATTTATTCTAACCACGCGTAGCTTGAAAGGATATGCAAAAAATTATTCAAAAAATTTAAATTTCCACGTCAGTTACCATCTGCCAACCAACCTTAATTTCAGCCACCTCCGATGTAACTGTTCACATTAAAAAAAAAAAAAAAAAAAAAAAAAAAAAAGGCTTTTCCTCCTGAAGCACAGAGAGACAACAGTTATTTAATAATAGTAGTTTTGTCAAAAATTCTTGTAAGATATTTTTCAAACAAAAGAAATAATGAAACGTAGTGGACGTAACTGTAAAGTATTTAGACAATTATCTAACTTTTTGATTTTTTTTATTCAAATCTTTTAGATCTGTTCCGTAGAACTATTGATTAATACTTTGTGTAGGAACAAATTTCTTTGGTGTAAAAATAATTAAATCCACTTGAATTTCAACTTTTTTTTTTTCTTCGGTCTCGACAAATTTTAATCTCTCTCTCTCTCTCTCTCTCTCTCTCTCTTTGAATGATTGATTCAATAAATTCTGAAGAAATGATTGCAGTGTTAAGCAGGTCAATTTTTGATCGTTCAGAGAAGTTTTGGAATAAACTTAGCAAAAAAATAAATAATAATAATAATAATAATAATAAATTTAACAAATGAACTACTTCTTTCGAAAACGATTTCCTTAATTATCAGTTTTTGACTGCTCACATGAATCAGTTCGCGTATAAGGATAATGATTCTCCATGCTCAACTATAAGTTGCGTTCTAATTCAGCTAAAGCGACTAGAGTGAGGTCAGCGTATCATGCCTGCAAATATTATTATTATTCCTGATACCTCCAAGGAGTCCGAAGACTCATCGCCGGAGGACACCTACAACTGTCTCAACCACTACACCGAGCCTCTACTACGAATCATCTCCACCAACGCCATCTACCGCCCACCTCCACCACAACTAGTATTTTTTGTCTGTAAATTGCGTGTGTTCTGAAGGGCCGATTTGTCTGTGCGGGATGAAAAACCCGAGTTTCTGGGAGAAAAAACCCTGCTACCTCCGTATGAGATCGCGCTAACTCACCTTCGATTGAAATCGTCCAGATAAAGATTCCTCCCGTCGTGACGAGAATCGAACTTAGGCCTATTCCAATCGAAGGGCACAATGTACCGTCGTTCTTCCAATTGCGCTACGGAGGCGCTTGTTCATGTTATTCTAGCAGGTTTTTGTCTGTTGTAGGAGATATATATATATATATATATAAACGAATATCCGAGAGGAAAAACTACTGCCTCCATAATAGGCCAGTTAACTATAAAAGGATCTCCTCGTGATAGACGGAATTCGACCCCATATCTTTCCAATTAAAGGACTTCATCGATACCGTAAAACTAGTAATTGTCATTTTGTATAGTGTGTGAACAAATTTCATTGGTATATAAAAAAAAAAAATTTTTTTTTAATTATTTCAGATATTTTTGAACACACCTGAGAGATCGCCCTTGGATTCACCACCAGGGTACACGTGATTATATTATTAAAAAAAAACGATTGGCATATAATTTTGTGAAATCCATCCACTCAATGTTGCAAACTCACATTATGTTAATACTCTGGGTGAACAAAGGTTTAGATTATGTGAAAAAATAAATCACTCTAGAGACCAAATCATCCATCCATTTCTCATTCATCTGGGATGAGTTTTGTTTGCTAATTAGGAGTTTTAGGAAATTATAAAGCTTCATTATCTATGGGCGAGTATTTTGATGTCTGTGACATGTTTTCAGGAGGCCGGTTTGCATGATTTGAGAGAAAAAAAACTCGAGTCTCAGAGAGAAAATAATCTTATCTACTAAACCTTCTAGATCCCTATCCTGATTAGTTTCTTTTAACATAATCCCACCAATATAATACGACATTGGATATCCATATAACGCCAAAGTGCATTTACTAACATTGAACTGACAGCCATTTTCACATACGAATTCCAGCCTATTCAAACTATCGTGCAAGCACTGCATGTCAGTTGCCTTCTTGATTTCCCTGCTTATCTTCACTTCATCAGCAAACAGCTGCACCTTTCAAACCCTTCCTAATGTTATTAATGTAAAGACCAAATTACAATGGACAAAGAGTTGATCCCTGTGATACACCACTGGTCACCTTAAATTTTTAAGGTGACCAGTGGTGTAAGCTGTCAGTCAGCCATTTTCTTATTAACTATATTATTTGATAATCCAATCATATGCTCCAGCTCATGCAACAGTGTCTTCCATGCTGTATCCTATCAAAAGCCTTCGCAAAATCCAAAAGTATCCAGGTGTATTCATTCCCCTTGACTAACTCAATGGTTATTATAAAATATGCGCAAGCTGCTGGAATATGACCTTCCCCGAGTAAACCCATGCTGCTCATTGAAAGGTTTTCTGTCATCCCATTTCTGTAAATGGGCTGTAACTTTTCCAAAGTATTCACCACTACTCCAGAGATACTGTTTGGTCGATAGTTAGACGTATCAGTCTGTATCATCCTTGTGTAATGGGATTATCATATATTCTTTCTACTCCTGTGGAATATTTTCTATTTGAGACTCAAATCATAGGTCTGGTCAAAGGAACATCCCGTTTAGCCGAATTCTGTTTTAGCATCCGTGCTGAAACAAATGAGTGCCCACTTTGCTAAAAACTATCAACCTGATGTATGCACCATTGAGCTCACTGTAGCTCTTCACTGGATGAAGAAACTCAGGTTTATGAGGAGCTAGAGCTGTTGCACAATAATGCATACATCAGGTTGATAGTTTTTAGCAAAGTGGGCACTCATTTGTTGAACAACCTCTTCTGCATTCAATAGAATTATTCTTTCATATTCATTCATTCTTTTTTTTTTTTTTTTTTGACTTGCAGCATAGCTGTAATTCTTTAGGGTTGTTGCAGAGCTAGTTTATTTTCATACTCAGAATTAGCTCTTCCTTCAGTGGTTCTGAAACTGTGACGCACAGTTTGTAACTGAAAGAACAAAGAGGTATATATTTTGAACAAGCATCAATATTAAATAATGTTTTGCTAGCATCCTGTCGCGAAGTGTAAAAAAAAAAAGAAAGAAATAGGGGCACAGTGAGATACTAAAGCGTAGTGAAAAAAAATTTAGGGTACTTCTGTTTTGTAACTCTTCTGGTTTGCTTATTATAAAATTAATAACTGACATCATCCTCATGTACTCTGCATTCCTTCCACCTCATCTATTTTTCTTATGAAGCGCTTGTTTATTATGATTTCACAATGAATCATCTACCCCATTCATTCTTCAAACTTTAGTGAACACATTCAGACATTTCATCATTTGAGTATTTTTTAAAATGCGTCCCATGTATGGTCGGAAAGGCCTGCTTTTCCGAAACGAAAGGACTTGTCGTTTAGGTTCTTTCAGTTTTGAGATTATACAACCTGTTTCCCCAATGTAAGGTAGTTTATTGCTGCAACAGTTCTGGTATGCACCTTGGTGGGAAAGCGAAGGAGGGGAATCTTTAGAAGAGCTTGATATACGTATTATTTTCATTGGTAATTTAAATGTAGCCTTAATGTTGTATTTTTGCAGTGCATTACCTATTCCACCGGGTAACCCTCGTATACAGGGGATGGATCTTTATTGTACTTTTTTTTTTTTTTTGGTTATATTTTTGTGGAGATTCTCAGATTGTGGAGAAATCTCAACAAAAATAGTTCTATGGACAGTTTTTCTTGTTGTAGACATTTTATAAACTTTTTTTAATTATTTCAAATTCACTTTTAAGGGCCTGCTCATCAGAACAAATTGTTAAGGCTATGTTTTGAGGGTGATAATAACGTCAGGTCTCTGTGTAGGATGGTGATATGAGCGTGTATGTACTGACTTATGGGTTGGTTTACGGTAGACAGTGAAGGAAAGACAACTTGAGGGAAGACATGTCACATCCTGAAAAGGAACTGTGCTGTTTTCAATTTCAGTGGTAAATGCGTCTATGTTGATGTTGCTTGTTTAGGTTGCTGAGGAAACTATTCAAAATTTGGCAACTATGTGGCCAAATGGCGAATATGTTGTCAACATAACTTAGCCAAACTTTGGGTTTCAAGATCGCTGAAGCTAGAGCTCGTTTACTCAAAATGTTCCATACAAATATGTTAGCTGTGGGAGGGGCAAGAGTGGGAAGCCCATGGTGTACCTTCTTTTCGTAGATAGAGACGGTTTAGCCACACAAAATACCGGACAGAGGACATGGATAAAGAGGTCCATGATGTAGGGATGAAATCTGTCTTGTAAGAGAAGACGGTCGGTGATTGGGACATTTGTGAAAAAAGTCAATTTATATGCATTTTGATGTTTGGTGTTTTGTGATGTTTGGAAAAGTTTGCTGGAGGGAAAAAACCAAAACAAAAACAAAAAAACGAAGAGTTAAATTCTGTGATCTTGATAAAGATTTTATGTGCATCTTTATGTACTCTCCAAGGAAGAACTAAGAAGTTAATATAAAGGACAGTACAATGTATCAAGCCTTTCGCATATCAGTGAAAATGTTATGTATTTAATGGAAAGTAAGTAGTATATGTTCCATGAAGTGCGAGATAGAATCTGCAGTAAAGTTCCTTTTCTTGAAAATGACTTTAGAGCTGCTTAATTAAATGTATTCTTACTAGCTCCATTGCTGTTTTCTATATACATGGCGGACATCCCGCACAATCCGATGACTTCCATTTTGGCCCTGTATGCGAACGATACAGCAATACTAACCAAATCTCTCCGACCTCATTTCATTACCAGAAAGCTTCAAGAAAACCCTCTAAAACTGGAGGGTTGGTTCTCCAAATGGAGATTGGAAGTCAACCCCCCCCCCCCCAAAAAAAGCTCAGCCATTCTTTTTTCGAAAAGGCCAATATCTCCTGCAGGAGATGTATTACTATTCAATACTAAAATTCCCTGGCAGACAGAAACAAAATACCTGGGTGTAATTCTCGATAAAAAGCTTTCTTTCAAACCAACACATCAAGTCTACGTGCGCAAAGGCATCTAAAGCCATCGCTCAGATCTATCCGCTAATTAATAGAAATAGCAGTCAGCAACAGAATCAAATTGCAGCTATACCAGATGACGATTCATCCTATAATCACCTATGCCTCTCCAGCCTGGAGCCGCACCTCTAATACTTACATTATCAAAATACAACGAGTGCAGAACAAGTGCTTGAGAATAATTCTGAACGCCCCGTGGGATGTTAGAAACAATCAACTTCATAGAAGTTGAAAGTTTATTTTTCACTAGGTTAGACTATGATAAATTTAGTTTAATCCTTTATCCCAGTGAGAGTAAACAAAGTTTGCGCCTGAAAATATCTTCAGGACTGAATATAGTGTTGTACTATCTTACCTGGGTAAGTAGTACAACACCAGGCAACTCGTGGCAAAAGTGGAGCAAGCTACCAGTAGCTTTACCTATAGGAGTTGCCAAAAGGCAACTCCTATAGGAAAAGATGGCCTTGCTACTGCTTCTGCCTGGTATCACCAACTCTGGGCCTGGCTCCCACTGAAGAGACTTCAATAAAGGTCGAAACTAGTCTGGGTAGTGGCCAATCCCTTAATGCATAACAGTATACATATCCACAAGGAGATGTGTTTTGCATTATGGGAGATACTGGGATAGGAGTGTTGGTAGCTTGCTCCACTTTTGCTACGAGTTGCCTGGTGTTGTACTACTTACCCAGGTAAGATAGTACAACAATATATTCAGTCCTGAAGATATTTTCAGGCTCAAACTTTGTTTGCTCTTACTGGGATAAAGGATTAAACTAAATTTATCATCAACTTCATAGAGATACAAATATTGCCTATATTTTCTCCTTCCTACAATCCTTAGCATCTAAGTTCTTCCTAAAGACGTCCATACATCCCCAACGATTTGGTTCAGCAAGCTGCAACATACGAAGCATCGGACATATTCAAACATAGAAGACCAAACGCTATATTAACCTCCTATAGCGATGCATAATCTAATCTCCATGCCCATTCAGGGCGAGCAAACTGCTTATAAATTTTACCCTCACTATAACCATAACAGATAGCTGGAAATATGAAAAGCATCTTGCTTCACCCCTAAAGACATAAATGTCAATTGTCAAATGTATTCTTATTGCTACAGCGATTATTTTCACTCTACTTCAGCAAATAATAAAAAAAGAGATATAATAACTAAAACACTTTTTTTGAATGTTAGTCAAGTGGGTTTTTAATTTATTGTCCTGCATGTTTCACCGATTTTTGCTATCGGCATCTTCAGGGAATACAATTGGTAAGTGATATGAAGGTAACAGACTAGGTTTTAACTGACAGTTCTAATTCATACAAAATTAGTATTGTGCGAGACAATGCGCGTGTCTCGGGAACATGATTTATTTGTTACGAGACATAATGTAATTGGCGTGAAAGTTCATTTCTTTGATGTTTAGTGATCTGATTAAAGCTTTCCAAATTTCCGGTAGGATTAGACCTTGATTCTTATTTAGGTTTCCTGTTGAACGGGCGACCGTAGCAGCCTCCTTGAAGGTTCTGGAATGGTAGTTCTCTTCAATATAGGGCATATGACTCTTATCCCACTCAACGAGATGGTTGGTAGAGGCAAAGTGGCCTGAAATATCTTGTCTGTTGTTTCTGACATATCCTATGTGTTCTTTCTGTCTCGTTTCGAAGCTTCTAGAGGTCTGTCCAACATAACTAACACCACAGGAGCAAGGTATATTATATACTCCAGAGTACTTGTAGAATGGATGAGGGTCTTTCGGTGATCTTAAAAATTTCCGAATAGTATTGACTGGCTTAAATGCAAAAGAAAAAAAAAGTGTTTTAGTTATTATACAAGTACTCAAGGAAGAAATTCACTATGAACAGGATCGACGAGATCACCAAACGAAAGGTATGCAATCTTGAAGGTTTAAAATGCAAAAAGGCTAGGTGTTTAAACATTCTGACTTTTTTAAAAAGATGTCGAGACAATAACGTTATCCCAAAATTTCTTCGTCTCAAACAATATTTTAAAACAAAAAAACTAATATTATTTACCACCGAACTTCATTTGCCCTTCTCCGAGAAAGAATTGGCCATATGAGAACCTTGCTGAGTCAATTAGACTCACAATGCTATGACTTGTTCACAGACATCTCTAATAACCTTGACGTAGAGACCTGGCAACTTTTAGATAATATGATTAGCAACAGTTATGCCAAAACTTTTAGTTACAGCAAAAAGACGCAAATTGATAAATTCAATTTGCTGTATGATAATTACATTAACTCTAAACCGTCTCTACCAGATAACCAAGTGATAATAAACCTATCTAAACACATTTTAACTAAACCTGAGATCTCAATTCTCAATAAAGGATTCAATTTTGCCTTAAAACCTACTGCTATTCCTAAAATAGAATTCATCTGCAACTTAGAAAAAGCCATCTCATTGCTACCACACCCAATAGCTAATGACTTAAGACTAAAAAGCAACATAATCCTTTCCGCTCCGTCATGATCTAACACCAACTGTAACCAAATGGAAAGAAGAATACTACTCAAATTAAGGAATAATAAAGACATCATCATACTTAAAGCTGACAAAGGCAACAATATTTTTATCTTAAATACAAAAGATTATGAAGAAAAAATTAAAAATCTATTATCAGACACGTCTGTCTATGACGTCCTCAGTACAGATCCTACGCAACAAAACCATAACGACACAAATGAACTATTACATGGAATGATTAACTGGCCTATAGACTTAATAAATAAGCTAAAATCCATGCACCCGTTAAATCCAAGATTGTATGGTGTTCCTAAAATACATAAAGAAGGTATACCATTACGTCCAATAGTTGATGGGATCTACTCTCCTACTTACCAACTGTCTCAATATCTAGCCAAGATTTTACAACAGCACATCCACAACTCAGATACTTATATTAAAAACTCGCAACATTTTATTGAAAAATTAAAAAATATCCATATCTCTGAAGATGATATACTAGCAAGCTTTGACGTCACATCTCTGTTTACAAACATTCCAGTTGTGGAAGTCATCAACATCTTAGACAGCTTGTTCCCAAGAAGCATCACTACTTTGTTCAATCATTGTTTAACTTCGAAGTATTTCATTTGGAAAAAAACAGCCTACAAACAACTTACCGGATTAGCCATGGGTAGCCCCCTCTCTCCTTCTTGTGCTGACTCATTCATGGAAGACCTAGAGGATAAAATCTTATCCGAAATTACCCCAAAACCGAAAACTTGGTACAGATATGTAGATGACATCTTTATCATTTGGAATCATACAAAAGAAGAACTAATGGATTATCTCAACCAAATCAATAGTTTCCACCATACCATCAAATTCACATTAGAAATTGAAAAAGATGAAAAACTTCCATTTCTAGACATCCTAATAAAAAAACAAACCAATAACATTATCAACCTGTCTGTGTATAGAAAATTTACGAATGTTGGACGTTACCTCCATTTCAACTCGTCTCATCATATATCTCAGAAACTTAGCATTATCCATATGCTTAAGAAAAGAGCTATGCAGTACACCACAGACCAAGATGACTTACAAAAAGAATTAACTACAATATCCAGAGAGCTATCCTTAAATGGTTATCTTAAAAGACTCTGCAACAAGATTCCCCTTTTCGGATACCACAAAGACAACTTGATGACACACATACATCATTACTATAACTATTCCTTTTGTCAGCAGCATTTCCAAAAAATTGGCAATCCTTCTAAAACCACAAACTATTAGAGTAGCATTCAAGCCGGTCAATATTATTCGGAAATTTTTAAGATCACCGAAAGACTCTCATCCATTCTACAAGTACTCTGGAGTATATAATATACCTTGCTCCTGTGGTGTTAGTTACGTTGGTCAGACCTCTAGAAGCTTCGAAACGAGACAGAAAGAACACATAGGATATGTCAGAAACAACAGACAAGATATTTCAGGCCACTTTGCCTCTACCAACCATCTCGTTGAGTGGGATAAGAGTCATATGCCCTATATTGAAGAGAACTACCATTCCAGAACCTTCAAGGAGGCTGCTACGGTCGCCCGTTCAACAGGAAACCTAAATAAGAATCAAGGTCTAATCCTACCGGAAATTTGGAAAGCTTTAATCAGATCACTAAACATCGAAGAAATGAACTTTCACGCCAATTACATCATGTCTCGTAACAAATAAATCATGTTCCCGAGACACGCGCATTGTCTCGCACAATACTAATTTTGTATGAATTGGAACTTTCAGTTAAAACGTAATCTGTTACCTTCATATAGCTTACCAATTGTATTCCCTGAAGATGCCGATAGCAAAAATCGGTGAAACATGCAGGACAATAAATTAAAAACCCACTTGACTAACATTCAAAAAAAGTGTTTTAGTTATTATACAAATAGTCAAGGAAGAAAATCACCCAAAAAAAGAGATATGTTTAAGGAAACTTGCTTTCTAGAATAAGATATATGCAGATATATGCAAATATAATAATAAAGTGAGTTCTTTCAAGTCCCGTAAAGTGACTTTATTCGAAACGAAGGCAAATAATAAAGTAAGTTCGCACATATTCAAATGAAACAAACATTGGAACTCTTTTAGGTGAATGCAATATCCAGTTTTTGTTTGCTATCATTCTTCTGAAATTGATTTAATTTTGAGAGTCACAGAGTCTAAAATGGCCATATGATTATCATCTGCATTTAAATGAACTTTTTAAAATTAAATATAAGGTAGAAAATAAGCAATTAATTTTGCTAATTGAATTTCTGTAAAGAATGTTACGTGTGTCAAATTTCCTTAGAAATTTCCTTTTTATTTCCTTTGAGAAATAAAAAGAAAAACTTAATTTACAGAATTTTATTAGTTGTGTATACCGTCATCCCTCGACTTACGTCCGTTCGAGTTACACCCTTTCGACGTCCGTGATCCCATAATGGAATAAATAACATTTTTGATTATATTTTCGAACAAGACGCGCGAGCGTAAAGTAAAAAGTTATTTTATTTGGCAACAAATAAAATTGGCGGCACTTGGCTTCAACAGTTCCTCTGTTGATTTTGTGTTTGAAAAATATGTTATTTGTCTATTTATCGTTAAATATTTCGCAATATTTTTTGAAACATGCCCCCCCCCTACACATCCAATTAAAAAACCTAGTGAAGAATCACAGAATAAGAGGCGAGCAATTGATCTTGAAACGAAGTTGCAACCATGTATACTGACAGATGTGAACCGAGTTCGTTTCGAGCAGTAATTTCTAGACTTGGGAAGCACAACAGAATAACATACAGCTACATTCATTTCGTGTGTGAATTCTACCATCTATATATATATATATATATATTGAGAAAGAGAGAGAGGCGGATCAAGCGAGTGTCGGACGTGTCAGCTTCCGGGAGCCCTTAGCGTCAATTTTTCCAAATGTAGAGATAGTTTAAAAACTTTTTTGACTATTTTTTTGACTATTTCTATTTTCAATTCATTGGGAGAAAGATCTTTCTCTGGCTTGAAAAGAATTAAAAACTACCTAAGAAGTACGATGTCAGAAGGAAGGTTAAACATATGGCGCTGTTATATACAGGGTGTTCGGGATAAATTTGACAGTTTCGTAAGGAAAAAGAAAATCTTCTTTGTATCTATTAAATTTAATGAATTGACAAAAAAACATTACAGGCAGAGTTAATTACAATACTATCAACAAGATTTACTCAAAATAACCACCATTAGCATCGATCACAGCTTCAATTCTGCTTCGGAACCTCGAACAAGCTGATGCTACAGTCTCCCTGGGAAGGGCCGCAAAAACTGTTTTAATTTTATCCATTAACTGGGCTTTTGTATTACTGGAAGTGCGATTGGTGTCTTTTTCAACTGCGCCCCATACAAAATAATCCATGGGGTTAAGGTCTGGGGAGTTTGGAGGCCAAACATTTGGACTGGTGAAGTCGTAGAAATTTTCAGACAACCATTTTTGACTTTTCCCAGAGGTGTGGCAAGGGGCCGAATCCTGCTGCCATACATACGGCCTACCATTGGCTACCCTTGTTATCCAGGCTTGACTACAGTTAGCAACTCCACGAACAAAGCCCGAATTCCAATGCCAGGGTTCTTCAACACCTGTTCCTGCAGATTTGCGAGGAATTCTGCTGTACGAACGCAATCAGATCGTCTGCTAGGGATCTTTCTTCTTGCTACATCCTCGTAGTCACCATTGCAAGTCTCTAGTTCATGCCTGATTGTTTTTACTGTATTCAGGGAGCATTGGGCAGCAGTCGTAATATCCTTATTTTGATGGCGGGCACGAATCATCATGATACAAGTTATTCTCTTCCATGATTCAGGTGGGTTCCAGCTATCCATCCTTTCTGATATCTTGTATATGAATGAAGAAGGGTCCAAACTTTTAAATGAAGAGAAGTGTGTGTTAATACATGTAACTTACGGAAAAATATAATTAATTATAAATATGTCAAATTTATCCCGAACACCCTGTATATATATAGAACAAGAAATATTAAAATAACATTGATACTTCGAAAATAATTGATGAATTTGCTAGAGAAAAATCAAGGAAAAAATTTATTCAACTTTTTTTTACTCCCACTTAAATGTATTTCTTTCTTTTTTTCTTAAAATATTTTATTATTTTGTTGTAATTTTAATATTTTTTTATGTATTTTATGCCTGATGATATTATTATTACCTGACACCTCCAGGGAGTCAAAAGGAGAACAGATATTTCCACAGACACTCAAAAACATTTATGCCCTGTGGGGGTGGGGGGGATTTGAACCGAGCGGTTTAGCGCATCCGCTCTCCTTTTGGCTGGAGAGCAGATGCGCTAAACCACTCGGCCAGCCAGGCCGACTGAGTATAATATTATAAAGAGAAATTTATTGTAATGTTTCGAAATAAAAATACTAAATCCTATACTATGTGTTTAATTTTTTGTTTTAATGAAGCCCTATTTCTCTTTTTTAGCATATACATATTGACTGACTTAAACCGAGAAAACAGACAACAAGTTAATTTAATGAGGCACACAACAGGTTTCGTCAAAAATGATTTCTTCAGGTGTGGGAACACTTAAAACAAATGAAAAAACCATAGAAACACTGTACTATTATAATAACATACTTGTAAACTGTGATTGTGGGAGGCCATACTATGGCCAGACTGAGACATCAATCGTCCTACGGCTAGAGGAGCATCAGAGAGACATTTCTTACAATAGAACCAGAGCAAGCACACTCTCAAGTCACATCTTATTCTCAGTGAACCAACCACGAAGGCCGCCAACGCGAAATAGATTGGAATGCAACATCAAACGTTTATATTTGTCACGATGAAATGGCACATCGTATAGTGGAATCCAAAGAAATTATCTTAGACTCTTCTCACATCAACAGCAACCTCAGTTATAGTCTACGACTCGCATAGTTCTGCCATTAGATACTGGCTTACACGTGAACTCACACGCGCGCATATGAACAACAACAGAACCAAAGCACAGACTAACAACGACAATTCAAACTTAACTTCAGTTTACAAGTCTGTTATTACAATGGTACAGTGTTTTAATGATTTTTTTCATTTGCTTTAAGTGTTCCCACACCTGAAGAAGTCATTTTTGACGAAAAATGTTGTATGCCTCGTTATATATATATATATATATATATATATATATATATATATATATATATATATATATATATATATATATATATATATATATATATATATATATATATATATAGAAAGTATTTTACCTTGGGTATAATAAATGTTAAATAAGGTTCTGTAATAGGCCATTCACCTCCACTTCATTCACCACAATTCCCCTATAAAGTAATGGTTCGTATATATATATACAGGGTGTTCGGGATAAATTTGACAGTTTCGTAAGGAAAAAGAAAATCTTCTTTGTATCTATTAAATTTAATGAATTGACAAAAAAACATTACAGGCAGAGTTAATTACAATACTATCAACAAGATTTACTCAAAATAACCACCATTAGCATCGATCACAGCTTCAATTCTGCTTCGGAACCTCGAACAAGCTGATGCTACAGTCTCCCTGGGAAGGGCCGCAAAAACTGTTTTAATTTTATCCATTAACTGGGCTTTTGTATTACTGGAAGTGCGATTGGTGTCTTTTTCAACTGCGCCCCATACAAAATAATCCATGGGGTTAAGGTCTGGGGAGTTTGGAGCCAAACATTTGGACTGGTGAAGTCGTAGAAATTTTCAGACAACCATTTTTGACTTTTCCCAGAGGTGTGGCAAGGGGCCGAATCCTGCTGCCATACATACGGCCTACCATTGGCTACCCTTGTTATCCAGGGCTTGACTACAGTTAGCAACTCCACGAACAAAGCCCGAATTCCAATGCCAGGGTTCTTCAACACCTGTTCCTGCAGATTTGCGAGGAATTCTGCTGTACGAACGCAATCAGATCGTCTGCTAGGGATCTTTCTTCTTGCTACATCCTCGTAGTCACCATTGCAAGTCTCTAGTTCATGCCTGATTGTTTTTACTGTATTAAGGGAGCATTGGGCAGCAGTCGTAATATCCTTATTTTGATGGCGGGCACGAATCATCATGATACAAGTTATTCTCTTCCATGATTCAGGTGGGTTCCAGCTATCCATCCTTTCTGACATCTTGTATATGAATGAAGAAGGGTCCAAACTTTTAAATGAAGAGAAGTGTGTGTTAATACATGTAACTTACGGAAAAATATAATTAATTATAAATATGTCAAATTTATCCCGAACACCCTGTATATATATATATATATATATATATATATATTATATTAGGATAACCAAGCAATTTTATATGCTTGGTTATTTTAGCACCTAATCCCAAGTATGCAAACAATTAAGTTTGCGCCTGAAACAAAGTTCAAGTCTAAAGATGGTACAACACCAGGGCAACTCATTGTAAAGGTGGGTAAAGCTTTGATCACTATTCTTAGTATTTTCCCATAATGTAAAGCACATCTCACTAGAAGATGTATACTGCAATGCATTATGGGTGGGGTCACTACCCAGACCGGTTTCAACCTTTTTTGAGGTCTCCTCAGTGAGTAGCTAGACCCTAAATACCAAGGTTTTAGTAATACAAAGCCTTATCAACTTTACCTATATAAGTTGCAACAAGGTGTATTAAGTTTTAATAAAAATCTCTGGAGGAGATATTGATGGGAATAAATTTTTAACTTGGGTATATTGTATATTAGGAGATGTATACTGCAATGCATTATGGGTGGGGTCACTACCCAGACCGGTTTCAACCTTTTTTGAGGTCTCCTCAGTGAGTAGCTAGACCCTAAATACCAAGGTTTTAGTAATACAAAGCCTTATCAACTTTACCTATATAAGTTGCAACAAGGTGTATTAAGTTTTAATAAAAATCTCTGGAGGAGATATTGATGGGAATAAATTTTTAACTTGGGTATATTGTATATTAGGATAACCAAGCAATTTTATATGCTTGGTTATTTTAGCACCTAATCCCAAGTATGCAAACAATTAAGTTTGCGCCTGAAACAAAGTTCAAGTCTAAAGATGGTACAACACCAGGGCAACTCATTGTAAAGGTGGGTAAAGCTTTGATCACTATTCTTAGTATTTTCCCATAATGTAAAGCACATCTCTCTAGCTACTCACTGAGGAGACCTCAAAAAAGGTTGAAACCGGTCTGGGTAGTGACCCCACCCATAATGCATTGCAGTATACATCTTCTAGTGAGATGTGCTTTACATTATGGGAAAATACTAAGAATAATGATCAAAGCTTTACCCACCTTTACAATGAGTTGCCCTGGTGTTGTACCATCTTTAGACTTGAACTTTGTTTCAGGCGCAAACTTAATTGTTTGCATACTTGGGATTAGGTGCTAAAATAACCAAGCATATAAAATTGCTTGGTTATCCTAATATACAATATACCCAAGTTAAAAATTTATTCCCATCAATATCTCCTCCAGAGATTTTTATTAAAACTTAATACACCTTGTTGCAACTTATATAGGTAAAGTTGATAAGGCTTTGTATTACTAAAACCTTGGTATTTAGGGTCTAGCTACTCACTGAGGAGACCTCAAAAAAGGTTGAAACCGGTCTGGGTAGTGACCCCACCCATAATGCATTGCAGTATACATCTTCTAGTGAGATGTGCTTTACATTATGGGAAAATACTAAGAATAGTGATCAAAGCTTTACCCACCTTTACAATGAGTTGCCCTGGTGTTGTACCATCTTTAGACTTGAACTTTGTTTCAGGCGCAAACTTAATTGTTTGCATACTTGGGATTAGGTGCTAAAATAACCAAGCATATAAAATTGCTTGGTTATCCTAATATACAATATACCCAAGTTAAAAATTTATTCCCATCAATATCTCCTCCAGAGATTTTTATTAAAACTTAATACACCTTGTTGCAACTTATATAGGTAAAGTTGATAAGGCTTTGTATTACTAAAACCTTGGTATTTAGGGTCTAGCTACTCACTGAGGAGACCTCAAAAAAGGTTGAAACCGGTCTGGGTAGTGACCCCACCCATAATGCATTGCAGTATACATCTTCTAGTGAGATGTGCTTTACATTATGGGAAAATACTAAGAATAGTGATCAAAGCTTTACCCACCTTTACAATGAGTTGCCCTGGTGTTGTACCATCTTTAGACTTGAACTTTGTTTCAGGCGCAAACTTAATTGTTTGCATACTTGGGATTAGGTGCTAAAATAACCAAGCATATAAAATTGCTTGGTTATCCTAATATACAATATACCCAAGTTAAAAATTTATTCCCATATATATATATATATACAGGGTGTTCGGGATAAATTTGACATATTTATAATTAATTATATTTTTCCGTAAGTTACATGTATTAACACACACTTCTCTTCATTTAAAAGTTTGGACCCTTCTTCATTCACATACAAGATGTCAGAAAGGATGGATAGCTGGAACCCACCTGAATCATGGAAGAGAATAACTTGTATCATGATGATTCGTGCCCGCCATCAAAATAAGGATATTACGACTGCTGCCCAATGCTCCCTGAATACAGTAAAAACAATCAGGCATGAACTAGAGACTTGCAATGGTGACTACGAGGATGTAGCAAGAAGAAAGATCCCTAGCAGACGATCTGATTGCGTTCGTACAGCAGAATTCCTCGCAAATCTGCAGGAACAGGTGTTGAAGAACCCTGGCATTGGAATTCGGGCTTTGTTCGTGGAGTTGCTAACTGTAGTCAAGCCCTGGATAACAAGGGTAGGCAATGGTAGGCCGTATGTATGGCAGCAGGATTCGGCCCCTTGCCACACCTCTGGGAAAAGTCAAAAATGGTTGTCTGAAAATTTCTACGACTTCACCAGTCCAAATGTTTGGCCTCCAAACTCCCCAGACCCTAACCCCATGGATTATTTTGTATGGGGCGCAGTTGAAAAAGACACCAATCGCACTTCCAGTAATACAAAAGCCCAGTTAACGGATAAAATAAAAACAGTTTTTGCGGCCCTTCCCAGGGAGACTGTAGCATCAGCTTGTTCGAGGTTCCGAAGCAGAATTGAAGCTGTGATCGATGCTAATGGTGGTTATTTTGAGTAAATCTTGTTGATAGTATTGTAATTAACACTGCCTGTAATGTTTTTTTGTCAATTCATTAAATTTAATAGATACAAAGAAGATTTTCTTTTTCCTTACGAAACTGTCAAATTTATCCCGAACACCCTGTATATATATAGTAATTCCACTATTTAGTGGAATTACTGAGTGAGCACTTTGCAAGAGTATATCATCCAGGTGGTGACATTGAAGGAACCATTACTTTATAGGGGAATTGTGGTGAATGAAGTGGAGGTGAATGGCCTATTACAGAACCTTAATATGAATACATCTGTGAGATTGGACGGTGTACCAGCACGGATCTTACGTGAAGCGGCTAAACAATTGTCAGTGCCCTTGACCATATTGTTTAATCTGAGTCTCGGGTCTGGTTTAGTCCCGAAGGGGTAGAAAGAGGGGAAAATAGTTCCACTGTATAAAGGAGGATCCAAGACTACTGTTGCAAATTACCGACCGATCAGCATATCAGGAGTCGTTGTCAAGGTCTTGGAGAAAGTAGTCAAGGGAAAAATACAGGAATGGATAGATGAAAATGAGATACTGCATGGGGGACAGCATGCTTTTTTGAAGGGTAGATCATGTCTCAGTAACTTGCTCACGTTTTATAACACAGTGACGGCTGAACTGGATAAGGGTAATGGGTTTACAGTGATGCTGCATGGACCTGGCTAAGGCCTTTGACAGGATACCACATGGAATTCTAATCCGTAAACTGCAACATATGGGAATGGATATAGGGTTGGTGAGATAAATAGGAGGGTGGTTGATGAAGAGATACCAGAGAGTAGTTTACTCAGGAGTACAATCCAAAATACGGCCTGTGACTAGTGGTGTGCCGCAGGGTTCTGTTCTTGGACCGCTGCTGTTTAATATGTTCATTAACGATATAGGGAAAGATCTGAGAGAAACGGTTCATTTGCTCGCTGATGGTACAAAATTGGGTAGGACAATAGTGAATGCAGAAGATGTCAAAATTTTGCAGAATGATTTGGAGAGATTGAAGTCTGGGCTAAGGAGAATAAATGTCAATTTAATGTGGCAAAATGTAAGGTTATGCATTTTGGGGTGAACCGATTAGCAGCAGTATATCACATTGGTGGAGCTGTACTCCAGGAGATTAATGATGTCAGGGACTTGGGAGTGTTGGTGGATGGGGAGTTGAAGTCTAGGGGAGACGTTGCAAAAGTGGCTAAATCAGCTCATCAAATCACTTGGTTGCTGAAGAATACTTTGACGAGCAGAGATAAGCATGTTATTGTTCCTCTGTATCAAGACTTGATAAGACCCCACTCGACTACTGTGCCCAGATTTGGTAATCTAGGTTTCTTCTTGATGAGTAGAAGGTTGAGAGGATCCAGAGGCGAGTGACCAAGGTTATAGCAGGTCTATAGAATGAACCTCATGAAAACAGGTTGAAGATTTGTGGGTTGCAGAAATTGGTTGATAGGCGGAAAAGGGTAGATATGATTAAGACATTCAAATTGCTGAATGGTTTCTATAAGATTAATTCAGAGGATATTTTTGAGAACAGGGCTGGTGGTGGGAGGATTAGAGGACATCCATGGAAGTTGGGAAAGTGTGTGGTTAGTAAGGGTGTTAGAGCTGGGTTTTTTACTTTTAGAGTGGTGAATGAGTGGAATAAGCTGCCAGAGTCTGTTGTGGGTGCTATGACGGCGAATGAGTTCAAGGCAAAGTATGATAGATACTGTGTGAATGTCGAATAGTTTTGATGGACATGGTGTTTAGGGCCTCCCTCGATAAGTCTAAAGACTGCTTGGAGTAGCCTGTAATAATAATAATAATAATAATAATAATAATAATAATAATAATAATAATAATAATAAGCAAAAATCAATCAGCTTTATTATAGTATAGGGTGTAGGCGTAGACATTTTTTTAGCCCAACTTTTGGAGACTGAGGGGAGGTTCAATCTCCGCCCGTAGCCAAGCCAATCAGTGATAGCTAGCCCAAGACTATCACTGATTATACATGGTATCTAGTGAAAAGAGGCGCAGACAAGTGCCGCCATATCCTGGTCCCTAATCCTAACGCCATGTTTACTGTCTGAAAATAGTAAACCGTGCTCGCCGATGTCAGAGATCGATTAATTCGGGAACCGATTGAAAAAAGGATTAGTAAAAGTTCATCTAGTCGGCAACTGGAATCGAACTTACGACACTCTCTCTTCGGGCGATTTAGCACAATGGAAGGCACATGCCATCTCCATTCAGCTACACAGGCGCTATATAAAATGTTAATGACTAGAAGCCTCCTTTTCCTCCTCCTCCTTTCACGTATACTAGGCCTAGTGGTCCCGTTACGTTCGTATTAGGCATGACCTATAACGATATGAAACCGCGACCGCTTCGAGGATAAGGTAGTTAGCCCTATGCCTCTCGGTATGTCTGTAGATGCGTGTGTTCATGGAGCCGGTTTGTCTGTTCTGGGGGAGAAAAAAAAACAGTTTCCAGGTGAAAAACCCTAACTCCGATGACTTTCTCAGATGCAATTACTAGGTCAAGAACTCTCGAACCCCCTAGTATATTTCATTACATGCTGTCTCAGGTAGTTATCCCTTAGTAACTGCATAAAATTCATTTGCTTCTTCCCATTTGCCCTCTCCTCCCTCCAATCAATGTTACCATAGTTAAAATCCCCATAATAATGATCAGTCCTCCACTCATTGAGTCTATTTGCCTGTGCATATTGTCTCCATCATCTATTTCATCGCCTGGTCTATAGCAGCACCCAACTGTAAATTTTGTTCTGCTGACCTCAATCTCACACCGGATAGCCTCAAATGTGCTATTTTCACTATCCTGATAAATAATTGATATATAAAGCCTATTACATCAGTACTATCTTCAGCAGTAAACAGGTGGATTAAAAAGTAGTTTAAGAACTGTCTGTTTAGGATAGCCATTTTTCTGGAAGGTTGTAAGAAGAAACTATATTTCTTTCATGATTTGTTCGTCTTCACTGAAAGAGAGAGCAAGCATGTTTACCCAAAGGAAATGATGTCAAACTGCTTGGGCAGATAATGATATGATTGTGTATCTGTTGGTATGTGTGGATTGTCTATGAATGGAGATATTCAGTTTTTCTGACACACGAGTTAATTTAACATTCAAGAATGGGAGAGAATTTAACTTCCAATTCTCAGGTAAATTACATTCTTAAGTGTTGATTATAGGCCTATGTAGTTCTGTGTAAGCAGCACTTGCATCCTCTGTGCTAAACCACCCGAAAATAGACATAAGTTCAAGTCTAGCCGCCGACTGGAGGAACTTTTCTAAGCCTTTCTTCAACCGGTTCTCAAGTTAGTCGACTTCGAGCACCGGCAAGTGGTTTTTTCTCCGAGAAACTTGATTTTTATGTCCCATAAACTAAAGACTATCGACCTTAGAACCCACATTATTTCAGACAATAACACATCCTGTCAGCAAACAAGTGCTGCGAAGAGATGGCAGCACTTGTTTGCAGGTCTTTCTTCAGCTGTTGCTGCCTATGATTAGTGAGAGTCATGGGCGAGCTATCTCTGATTGGCTACCAGTGGAGAATGTACCACCCAGTCAGTCTTCAAAAGCTAGATAGGGTGAAAATGCCCACCCTTTAAGGGAATAAAAGACGTTAGCTGATTATAATTATGGTGTTTATTGTTCAGATGATTCAGAAACTCCTTTAAAGATCTTGTCCATGACTCCAAATTAACAAACATTATCAATAGATCTTTTCCATAACCATGGCTTTTATGTGAAGGACTTGATTGCTTTCGTCAAAGTTTTCTAAATATAAATTGACTGATATATGAAATAATGTGTTGCCTGTTGCCAAACAGAAGTTCTGTTTATAAATAGTATTTTTAAAAAGAAATAACCAGAATTTACACAATCGGTCAGGAATGACAACTTTTTTTGATAACATCTTTTAAAAGAAAACTTCTGTAGGCTTTAGTAAAGAGGGAAATAACATCAGAATTTGCCATGATTTCATCTTTTTAAAATTTTATACGATGGTTGTCTGAAAAGTTCTAGAATTAACAATGTAAAAACGAATTTATAATTTCAAAATTATTTTTATTTTTCAACATAATCTCACTTAAGACTAATACATTTATTCAGCGATGCTCCAGCGCCATTATCCCGTCCCTGGTGGTTCTCAGTAAGATCTACAATATATCCCTCTACAGATGCAATCACTTCTTCATTCGAAGAAAAACGCTGACCAGCGAGGAAGAGTTTTAGTTTTGGGAAGAAATTGAAATCAGAGGGAGCCAAATCTGGGAAACGGTGGATGTACCAACAATTCATAGTGCAGATCCCTTAATTTTCCCATTGCCAAAACACCTTTGTGGGCAGGTGCATTGTCCTGATGAAAGATTATTTTTTTCTTCTACAAACCGGGTCTTTTCTCAAAATTTTTTGTCTAGTCGGGTTAAAAGATCGGAATAATATTCTCTGGTTATTGTTTTACCCTTTTCAAGATAATTAATAAACAAAATTCCTTTAGCATCCGAAAACACCGATGCCATAACCTTTCCTGCTGATGGAACTGACTTTGTCTTCTTTGCACTGAACAACCGGCTTTTGGCTACTTTTGACTGCTGTTTGGATTCTGATGTGTAATGGTGCATCCAAGTCTCATCCATAGTAATAAATCGATGCACAAATTCAGTTTTATTTCTTGTTAAAACGCTCCAAGCACTGTTCAGAGATTTTCATGCTAGTGCGTTTTGATCTGCTCTGAGCTAGCTTTTTCATTTGCAATTCTTACACAACGTTTTTTCATTTGCAATTCTTACACAACGTTTTTTCATTTGCAATTCTTCATGCAAAATATATCCTACACGTTCTTTTAAAATGCCTATAGTTAAGAATTTCACGCCCTTGGACACCAGTCATCCAACACCACATCGTGCACTTAATCAATGATTTCTTGTGTTGTTACACTTATTGGACGTCCTTCACGTGGATCATCTTCAAGGCTGGTATGGCTTCGTTCAAACTCGGCAGCACATTTCGTAATTGTCGAAAACGAAAGAGAAGAATGTCCGTAAACTTTTATGAACTTCGAATGAATTTCTTTTGGCGTTAAATCTTCTTTTACAAAGAATTTTATAACCGCACGATACTCAATTTTATCCATTTCAAGAGACAGACAACACTCCAGACAGCTGTATAAAACAAATTATTTGATAGAATGACTTGCAATTTCACATGGATGCTTATGACAGATGTACCAACTTGGAAAAAAAAATCTTGCCAGTTATGGTCGAGCCCAAGAACTTTTAGCTGGCACAAGTGTGTATATATATATATATATATAAGAGCAGAATGGTCTCTGACCCTTGCAATATTGATCGAAATTTTGTGATTTCGACAGTCTATTTTTGAGATGCAGGGTAAAAAAAAGTCTGAATTTCTAATAGGAAAACCTATTGAGATGAATTTCTAAGATGATATTCCTTTGTCTGGGTTACTGTAGACTTTTTTGTCCTCGAAACAAGAATGGTGGTTTGTTTGCTTCTACATAAGGACTAGGAATAAATAACGTTTGCAATGTTCCAGTTGTGATTGACTGACTGTGGACAGGATTCAATCAACGATACATACTGTCTTGAGCAGATGCATAGACTTGGAACTCATAATGATGCTTGAACAGATAAATACTTGATAGAGATGGAACAAAGCACATTAATCTTCATCCCAGAAGATGGAAGAGAAGTGCAAGAGATATTCATGACTCTGTGGTACTTATTTCTTAACTGACGTATGGTAGAAATGATACTAAATATGGATATCTGCAGTGATTTATTCAGAGAAAATACATGTTGGCAACACTTGCGTGTCTCAGATGCAGCGTCTGTTCTGATGTAGCATTAGTTATTGTTTTGTCTGCTAACAGGTGGCTTTGTTCAATGCCGGTGGTTTTAATTTCATATTTTTTATATTTTTTAAAGTTTACAGTTTTATTTTTTAAAGATTTAAGCCTATCCTTGCAACCTCAGAGAGGCAAAACTGCAGTTTTAATGACCATCTCCAAAAAGAATTCAAATTTTTTAAAATGGACAATCTGTGTAGTGATGAAACAAAAGTGGTAAGCGAACATTGTAATGTTAATTTTTCCGTTGCTCATGGAGCCAGAAACATAAGGATGCTGAAGACTCTGGCTTCAGTTAAAAACATCTGCTTATTTATGGTGAAACGTGATGGTGATAGCGAAAGTGATTAAGTTGCAGCAAGTGAAGCTCTTGTTGCTTATATTGTGGGTCATGGCCAGTTTTCGCGCAGACAGCTTGTCGATATTGATCAATAAAATTTATGAACCAAAATTTTCTTCAGCATGTACCAAATCAGAAGCAGTAATTACCAACGTTTTATCACCATACATATTGTAGGACGATAAAACTTTTTTTATCGTCCTACTTTTTCATGAATACAGAATATTACATAACCTCTGTCCCGTTTTTGCTATCCCAATGTCTCGTCGTTTGTGTCTCATGGAAATATGGTCAGCCTAATACCTGAGGATGAGCTCTTTTCATTCTTTGAGAATAATTTTTCCCATACCCCTTTTAAGCAGGATGTTAAAATTTCTTTCTGATTCATCTATGTTAAGAATTGCCTATAGGATGCTAATTTTTTTCCACCACTCACTCATATTGTCCGAGTGTTGACCACCAAGGTCTGCAATTAAATAGTACGCCTTGAACGCGGCTATTACTCCTTGATCCATAGGCTGCAAAATTAATGTTGAGAGGTAGGAACACAATTTGTGTTGGAAAATTACTGATTCTAAATTATGATCAAAAGCGTTATCTAGCTTGAGGGTCAATATCAATTTTTCTTCTTTCATTACGCGTTATTCCCAGCTTCCTATGCAGGGTCCGCATGTTACGTAGATGCGACTTCTTGTTAGTACCACTCCCAACCGGCCTGTCGCCTAGCCTGCCGCTGGGGGGGGGGGGGTTGGCTGTAGTAGCGTATATTCACGGGGCCGGTTTGCCTGCTTGCGGGATGAAAAACGCCAGATAAATTGGCGGAAAAAACCCTACTGCCCGCGCCCAAGACCGGCTATGGCCGAGGAAGATCCTCAAATTCCTCATGTCTTCAAGGGGAATCGAAGCTGGGAAACTCCTTCCCCAGTCATATGGTTGCAAAGCGCAAAGCCACTAGGCTAACCGTGCAGACCTTGAGGTTCAATATCAATTATAAAACAATCTTTGGACCATTCTTTAAACGTCGTTTGCGTCATCCAAGCTTTGCGATTGCTCTTCCAAATATAACGGGAGGAGAATTTTCTTTCTTATAGACATACATGCAACGTGAATTTTTGGTATGATAGATAACAAGTGATTTCTGTGGGAAGTTTTCGGTATTTAGACCACATTATTATGTAATGTAGTCTTCAGACATCTTAGCAAGTTTAGATGTAGTCAGTCTCTTCACCAATTTACCCAGAAATGACACAATGGATCTACTTATAAATCTTTTCCTCCATCGGATTGTAGGACGATTCAAACACTTTTCATATTTCAAGACAAATATTGGGTACAAAAAGGATTTGCCATGGGTTTCCCCCCCCTTTTTTTTTTCCAGCCTTTGCCAACCTGTTTATGAAAAATTTCGAAACTAATGCATTAAAAAACTATCAGAAGAAACCAAAAATTCGGCTGTTACATCGATATTTTCGTCATTTAGTTGAGAATGGTGGATGCTGACTGCTTTCAAAGATTATCTGAACAACTTGCATCCCAATATAAAATTCACTCTTGAACTAGAACAACACAAATAAATTACCCTGATATCCTTGTCGAAGTAAACGATGAAGAAAAAGTTATCCTTTTCCGTTTACAGAAAACCTACCACAAACAGGAAGATTTTTAAATGCCGTTTTACACCATCATCCATTGCAAAAGATAGGCATAATTAAAACTTTACTAGACAAGGCATATATAATATATCATATCACGTCAATTATAAGGAATGAAGAACTGCACTACCTCAGACAGACCCTCGTACTTGATGGTTTTGAACCCAAGACGATCAGAAAATTTCTTAATGCATCTCCTGCAACTCCATTTACTTAAACAAGATTTGAAGAATGCAATCACGTTTCCTAACATCATGAATGTAACGACATGGCTGCGTTGCTCTGCGAGTACAAAATAAAAGTGACTTTTTTACCTTTACAAAAAATATCAAGATTCATACATCCACGAAAACCTCCACATCACCCCATGAAATGAAAAAACCAGGCGTCTATGAGATTCATTGTTCTTGTGGCATTTGTTATGTTGGCCAGACAGGAAGATTGGGGGAGATCCACATGTCTGAACAAATAAAATACGTCGGGGAAAAAAAAAAGAAAAAGAGAGCATAAATCAGGCCTGGCATTCCACAACCACTACTGACCAAGTTTTCTGATAACAAACAAAAATGTCAAATATTGATCGTAACTGTTTTGCAAGAAAATTTAAAGCAGCCTCGCAAATGCTTAGGATTCCTACACAATGCAATAAAAATCCAGGCTTAAGTTTACATCAAGTATGGTCTGCTTTCATCAAAAATTTAACTGGCACGGACCTAGGATATATAATAACACACGTGATACCACAGAACCTGATAGCAACAACTAGCAATGTTCCAACATGCATATAGTAATGAATTTGCCATTTGTATTTATCAATTATATCTTACAGCTGTGAAGTTATCAAAAACATCAATTTTTAATTAATTGTTAATAGGCTTTTGTTGTGTAAAATGTTTAGGTACCAGTACGCAGGGTCGTCGCCAGATTAGATCGCGCCCTGAGGCAAACAATTAAATATCGCCCCTGATGGATTATATAAGACAAAAATATAAGGAAATCTCCAATTGCTGTTTTGTTTTTATTACAAGAGAAACATTAATGCAAAACGATTACATATGTTTGCTCTACGGGGTTATAGCACAATAAAACTGTTTATAACCTATGTCCGCCTCTGTCGATATAGTTGTTAGACCAACCAATCTTTCTTGGGTCATTGCTGTTCGCAAATAATTTTTAATCAGTTTAAGCTTGGAAAAACTTCTTTCCGCACTTGCTGCTAACAAGAATTGTTAGCGTAGCGAAGGCGCCTACCGCAATATGGCTGAACGAGCGCCGTGAGGCAGCCTGCCTCTATGCTACAACCTGTCGACGGTACTGCCAGTACTCCTGATGATGTAAGTGGCATGACTTACGAAACATGACGGGTTTTAATTGCTTATTTTTTTTATTAAACTCTTTAATTACATAATAATGCTGTTTCAATACCGAAAACTTCCCACAGAAACTTACGGTTGCAACAAGTGATTTCATTTTATTATCTTCTATCGCACTGTTTCCATAGAAAGCGTTGATCAATTTGTCAATCAATTTCAAAAATTAATTAGAAAAAAGTACCCACCTATTTTAATTTTGACGAAACTGTTTTGAAGAGAGTTTCTTTGCAAGAAGAAAAGGTTGCACCTGTTAAAGGTCGTGTTGCTATTAAACAGATGCAACCTTTTCTTCTTGCAAAGAAACTCTTCAAAACAGTTTCGTCAAAATTAAAATAGGTGGGTACTTTTTTTCTAATTAATTTTTGAAATTCATTGACAAATTGATCAACGCTTTCTATGCTGACACTTGCCGATTTCCCATTATTCTTAAATATCGTGCAAATTTGCTCGCTTTCTGAATCGATCAAAATATCCCTTGCTAGCCGAAAATGTTTCGATTGATGAATTATCCGAGCGTTTGATTTTAAAGTCGTCATAGAGACTGAGACTTATTTGGGTGTTTAAAGGGCATCCGTTTTTGATCTAAATCTTCGATCCACGAAATTAACAATTTTTGCAACTCTCGAATGGTTTCATCCTGAGAGTGGGTGATTTTCTTGGGAGAGCAGAGAGTAATATTTTCAACCACTTCTTTAATTTTTATCATTATCCTTCAAGATGGTTATTATTGTTGACTCGCTTAATTCAAATTCATGTGCGAAGTCAATAGTCTTAAAACCGGACTCGAGTTTTTGTATAATTTTAACTTTGTATCCAAATTGATAACATAACAGGAGCATTTTTTATGTGCTCCTGTTTATGCATATCCTCATTATCGTGACTTTCCTTTCAGTCTTAAGTAATGTTTAATAAGTGTGCAATACACTTTGCAAATGTATTGAACCGACGTTTACGTAACGCTGTTTTTATTCACCTTAAAATCAGTAATGAATTCTGAACTTGCAGATATGAGATGTGCTGCGCACAATCGCTTAGCAACGTATACAATGGCATAACATAGATGTAGACAATGGTGGGAAAAACCGCGTAAATAGAGGCTACCTGTATATTTATTTTTTTTAGCAATTTTTGTTGTATTTCAGAGATTCTTTTTATAACTTATCTTCCATGACTGAAATAATGGTAAAAAAAAAAGGATATGATGCAGTGGTGAAGAACTTGTGCTCCTAACTCCCACACATGGAGTACCCAGACTCAACTCCAAGGAAAGCTTCAATAGTTACCCCTCCACAGTGCTATATCTGGACTCTTTCCAGGCATCCTCTGGCAGAGTAAACAGGATTATTCAGAAACATCCCGATCAGGTTTGGACCTAGGTAATACCCAGTAATCAACCTGCAGAAACCACTTTACTACTGTATCTTGAATGAAGAGTAAAGAGAGTGCACAGGTTTGGTGGATTTGCAGTTGTAGCATATTTGCCGCCTGCTGCAAATGCTGTAATAGGCATAGTTAGTGGAGGAATGACAGTTCATTGGATCACCATTGAAGAGCATGTAGAAAAGTCAAAGCATACCATCTGTGAAAGAGTAGTTGCAAGTGACTGAGGGGGGAGGATCAATCGCTGATTAGACAGAGACAGGTTGTCGTTTTCTGGATGGCATTAAGAATGTTTAGTGTTGGTGAAACATCCAAATATTATTGCTACGGGAGACTCCAAGGAGTCCTTAGACTCATCGAGGGAAGCCCCAAACAATACGTCCACACAACTATTCGACATTCTCACAGTATCTTTCATACCTTGCCTTCACTTCATTCACTGCCATAGCACCCACAACATTCTAGCAGCTTATTCCACTCATTTACCACTCTAAAAGTAAAGAACCCAGCTCTAACACCCTTACTAACCATACTCCTGCCCAGCTTCCATACATATCCCCTGGTCCTCACACCACCAGTCCTGATCTCAAAAATATCTTCTGAATTAATTTTATAGAAACCCTTCAGTAATTTGAATGTCTCAATCATATCTCCTTTTTCCCACCTATCAACCAATTTCTGCAACCCACAAATCTTCAACCTGTTCTCATAAAGTTCATTCCATAGACCAGCTATCATCTTGGTCACTCGCCTCTGGATCCTCTCAACCTCCTCCCCATCAAGAAGAAACCTAGGTGACCAAATCTGTGCACAGTAGTCGAGATGAGGTCTTATCAAGGCTCAGTACAGAGGAACAATAACTTGCTTATCTCTGCTCGTCAAAGTATTCTTCAGCAACCAAGTGATTTGATGAGCTGATTTAGCCACTTTTGCAATGTGCTCCCTAAACTTCATCTCCCTATCCACCAACACTCCCAAGTCACTGGCCTCTTCAATCTCCTAGAGTACAGTTCCACCAATGTGGTATACTGCTGCTAATCTTTTCACCCAAAATGATTTCAATCGAAGGTGAGTTAGCCGATCTCATACGGAGGTAGCAGGGTTTTTTCTCCCGGAAACTCGGGTTTTTCATCCCGCATACAGACAAATCGGCCCTTCAGAACACACGCAATTTACAGACAAAAAATACTAGTTGTGGTAGTGGTGAAGGTGGGTGGTAGATGGCGTTGATGGAGATGATTCGTAGTGGAGTTTCGGTGTAGTGGTTGAGGCAATTGTAGGTGTCCTCCCGCGATGAGTCTTCGGACTCCTTGGAGGTGTCACGAATAATAATAATGCATAACCTTACATTTTGTCACATTAATTTGACATCATTCTCCTTAGCCCAGACCTCCAATCTATCTAAATCATCCTGCAAGATTTTGACATCTTCTGCATTCACTATTGCCCTACCCAACTTTGCATCATCAGTGAACAAATGAACCGTTCCTCTTAGATCCTACCATATATCGTTAATGAACAAATTAAACAGCAGTGGTCCAAGAACAAAACCCTGCGGCACACCACTAGTCACAGGCCGTATTTTGGACTCTACTCCTGAGTAAACTACTCTCTGATATCTCTCCATCAACCACCCTCCTATCCATCTCACCAATCCTTTATCCATGTTGCAGTTTAGGGATTAGAATTCCATGTGGTATCCTGCCAGGTCCAGAAGTATCACTGTAAACCCATTACCCTTATCTAGTTCAGCCATCACTGTGTTATAAAACTTGAACAAGTTATATATGAGAATAATATTTTAAAATTGGGTAATTTGTATATAGTTGCCAAGCAAGTAAAAAGTGATATCTGGGGCAGGAAACCAGCAAGTTTTCAGGGGAGGAAGCTACTTAAATGATATGCTAATACCAGGAAAAGCTAAGAGGTAAATCTCCATCCAGAAGAGAGATTTGATCCTACCTGGCAGTTTGTGTATTATCAAACGTAAGGAAAGGTGAACCAAGGCTTTGTGTATGTGTGTGAGAGAGTAGGCAGGACTGTGTTACAGTGGCACTGAAGGCGCAACCAAAGCAGTTTTTTAATCCATTCTTCAGTTGGGTTAAGATACTTAAGGCAACAATTGTAGAAGGAATGGATCATATTTTCACCAGTAAAACTATGATAGGGTTACTGGTCCACAAGAGGTCATTCATTATATATATATATATATATATATATATAAGGTTTTACTTTATATTAATTGAAATTAGGTATTGACATAAAACAAGATTAATCTCAACATAAATCTCATCTGATTTTACAAGGATTCACTGATAGAGTAAAATATTTATCACACAAATTTACAAAGCAAACAATTTATTACACAAATTCCTAGGGCAGATCAGTATATTACTGAGCTATATATAAAAACAATGAAAATTAATAATACGAAACTTTTGAAATATTTCTTGTACATGGCTTTGATCGATCTACAACCAACCCATGATTACTTATTAACAATGGATACATATGTTCTGTATGCATGCACACAGAAGAAAGCTTCAATAACCTTACTTTGTAGTGTCAATACAGATATTAATCTAGAATAATAATAATAGTAGTAATAATACTGTTTATTAAAATGTTGCAAACGAAACACATCTTGATTATTTAATATGCATTTTCATTTCAGATCTAGCTGCAAAACCGTCACTATACAAAACATTAAAGGAACAAATGGAGAAAAAGACTTCTGTCAGAATGGCGAATAAGAAACACAAATTTATAATTTTACAATTTTAAGTTTTTAACATCTGTTTTTATACATACATATTGGAAAAAAAAAAAAAAAAGGCCCATAAGTGACACGTATAGAAAATATAAAACAACCAAAAATCAAACCACTTGTACGTTTTAGCACCAATCATGTGGTTCACACAATGTCTATATTCTGCAATATACATATATTTTCAAAACTGTTGCTTTGTAAAAAAAGCATTCACAGAACCGTACTCAGAATATACTTACAAATGTTCTATGAGTACAGCACATCATACACATTCACATCATATTCATCTACCCATCAACACTACTGCAGCATACATTGCAAATATGAAATGCATAGACAAATCTGTATAGTTGATAATTTTTGGATACTGAAATAAAATTTAATACATTTGAATATATGGAATTTCTATTGCTTTTCAGTGGAAGTTTCTTTACAAAGGTTCAACTTCGTATATAAATACAAGAATGGAAATACTTTATTTCTCAAACATTTTCTTAAAAATTCATAGGTTAGATATTGGTCACGTGTGATCTGTATAATCTATTTACCAATCATCTGATATTAATCATATCTCGTTCTATTGCTGTTACTTGGAATAGCTTCATAAATCACTTCCAAATGCTAATAAGATAGTTTAAATATGAACTGCTCTGTATAACTGTTATAAAATAATACTCTTACACAGCACACTGAAAAGTTCTGTATTTCAAAATAGCATTAAGCTCCCAACAGCAAACTATAACTAAAAGGCACAAAAGCAGAGATTGGTGCATATGTATTATTTACTCAAATTATGATTTCCAACATAACTGCAAGAAGAATATGTAGGAGATGGCAACGGACTTGTAGAGTGTGGAGAATAGCAGGCTGCAACATGTGGTCCATGTTGCTGGATGACAGAAAAGTTTGGATTACTTCTAAAGGAGTGTGATGGTCCCCATTCTGGATTATTGTGTGACCCATCATAGTATGTATGAGACATTGGAGAAGTTGCATATAATGGTGGCACTACAGGTCTGTATGATGAAGTACAAACTGCTAGTACTGAAGTAGTAGAGGTCATATGGCGACTAGGCATAGGAGAAGATGCTGGAGAAACTCCAGGAGATGGTGTTGCAACAGATGCATTACCATTCAGGCTACTTGAAACATCAAGCAGTCCTTGCATTTTTTTCTGTTTCATCTGATTTAGTGTCATTTTTTGTTCACTACCATTACCAGAGGCAGTTGTGCCAGTATTGTTAATAGTTCCAGTCTTTCCTTTAGAACCAAGAGTCTGAACTAATCTAAGTAAATCATCAGTGAAAGTCCTATTTTTGATTTTTTGTGGTTCTGGCTGTTGTAACACTGTGCAGGAAGGTGAAATTCCTTCTGAACTGGAACGACAGAGAGATTTCTTTGAAAGCTGAACACTATTCCAATCAAAACTAGTTGTTTTTAGTAAACCAGGAAGGGGTGCAGAAAGTGGAGCTAGACTTCCCCAAGTCGAGCACTTTGAATGATGATATGAATTAAAATGTGGTGCTGATCTACAGTTATTACAGTGCTTGGTATCATATCCAGAGGAAGTTACATGAAGCACAGGACTAGAAACTGAATGTGACAAAGTAGGCATATCCTCAGAATGAACAGCATTTGTACTGTAATAACCATTAGTACTGGTGGAAGAACTGTCCCGGTTTAAACTCCAGTGATTGGTGATGGAAGAGGAAGTATTATTACAATTACTTGATATAGGTTTTGACTGCTTTTCTTTTCTAAACATTTCAAGTTCTTGCTTGTGTCGCTGTTCCATTTCATCTCTTTCTTGTTCATGCCTATTAAAATAGTAAAAGGATAAATCAGGAAAAGACAGTAAATTCCACTTACATTAAAATAATCAATCTAATATTTTCATTTAAACTGCAATAATTCTTCACTTCTTAAAATCTAGCAAAACAATATACAAAAAAAAAAAAAAAATTATAAACTTTGGACCTATTATTAAAATAAAATAACGTAATAAGCAACAAACAGCTTGATAATGCATTAGGCTTTCATGGAATTTAATACTGAGTGTGTATACACACACACACACACACACACACACACACTTTTATGCATCACTATTCTGTTTAAGTGACCATATCAATTGAGATTAGCTCTGCTAATGCATTCCTGGATGCTGACAATATCAAGTTCTTTCCTAATATCCTCGGTTTTTAACATATTGCCATTGATGCCATCTATTCATGCCCCCTAATCTTTCGCAGGACTCTTATCTGCAGTCTCTAGTCTTTGGTCAAGTGTTTTACTTCTAACCCAGCTCTCAGATCCATAAGTTAAAATTTGTTTGAACACTGTCTTGTATACAGCTAATTTAGTGTTTTGGCTAATTTCTCTCTTATTCCATTTAAATTTATTCAGTTGACTTCCTACCATACCAGCTCTGTTGATTCTGTTGTCTATTTCCATATACACTATAGCTAAAATGTTTTACTTGTTCTATAAGTTCTTCATTCACAATGTAGTTGATATTTTCAATGTTTCTGCCTATTTTCATTGTATTTTTAATGCTGACCTTCATACCATATATATTACAACAGTTACTAAATTTAGTCATGAAATCTTGCAGACTTGTAGCAGATTTATTTAGAAGTATAACATCATCTGCATAAAGCAAAGCACTGAGATTAACCTCTCCCATTTTGATATCATGTTTAATACCACTTTCCTTCATAATGTGATCCATATAGATAATGAATAACAGAGGGGATATTGTACATCCTTGTCTGACACTAGATTTAACATTAAACCACCTTCCTGTACTTCAATTCTAACTGCTGTCTTTATTTGTAAGTCAGCAGTTAGAATTGAAGTAAGTACTGCATGATATAATGCTCCATTTTACATCATATAACTGTAGCATTTTGAATAGCTTCTCTCTTGGCACCTTGTCATATGCCTATTCCAGATCTACAAAACTTAAATACAGATCTTTGTTATATTCCCAAGATTTCTCAACTATCTGTCGTAAAGTGAAAATCTGATCCTGACAGCCTCTATTTGGCCTGAATCCAGCTTGTACTTCACCACGCTTCTCTTCCACCATCCTTTTCAACCGTTTCTCAGGTATAGTTGCATATATCTTACCAGGAATGTAGTCAGTAATGAAATACCTCTGTAATTCTCACATTCAGTTTTATTTCTCTTTTTATATATGGGTACTATGAGAGCTCTACTCCAATCATCTCGAATTCGTCCCTCTGTCCAGACTTTCTGAACTATGCATTGCAGCCACTGAAAGACTTTTAAACCTCCATACTTGAGCATTTCTGGTCGAATATCATCTACATCTGCTGCCTTTCCACATTTCAGGCTTTTGATGGCTTTTTCTAATTCAAATATATGGATATGTATTCCTGACAGCAATCCTAGGTGAGTGTTTTTTTACCACTGTGCTGTCACCAGGGCAATATAGTTATGTTTCAAAGTATATTTAACATTTTAGGCATCTATCTTTTGTTAATGTTCTTTGCAAACAAGTTTTTGTCTCCCTCATCACAATGATTTATATGAACTGACAACAGGAAAGTCTGTCTTAAGTACAGATATTAAATTATAAATTATATATTTAGTTTAATCCTTTATCCACGTGTAAGCCTGAAGTTTGCACCTGAAGTATCTTCAGGATCGGGGCAACTCGTGGTAAAGGTGGTATAAGGTCTCATCACTTGCATTAGTATTTCCTATAATGCAAAGCACATCTCCTTGCGGACATATATAATGCTATGCATTAAGGGAAGGGCCACTACCCAGACTGGTTTCGACTTTGAGATCTTGTTAGTGGGAGCTAAGACACAGTGGTGAAAGTAATGGAGAAGTCATATTTACCTATACGTTAGAGAAAGATGTTGGAAGTTTTTTTGCTTGGTTTTACATTATGCGAAATTTTTTTGTCGCTAATCTGCAGCGAGTAGAAAAGCTGGAAGTCATTAAGAGACATGAAAGTGGCCCCTGGTAATACAATGATTGTGCGAGACCTAAGATACAGTGAATCTACAGTTTAGACTATATTAAATAAGAGCAAAGAATACAAAGAACAAGGAAAAGTTGGTACTGCCTCTTTAAGCATGCAGATCACCTGAGATAGAAACCTTTTAATGATTGAGATGGAGTGTCTTCTATCCCTCTGGATTGAGAATTATAACCAAAAAAGAATACCTCTTAGTACAGGGAATATTCATGCAAAGGCTCTCAATATTTTACCTCACTGAAAGAAACAAAATTTCAAGAGGAATGTGAAAGCTTTAGTGCGATTTTGGATGGTTTAACCACCTAACCGGGTATTTTATGGATAAAATACGCATCCTCATATGCTTCGTGTCCATCATTTATTTCAATGTAATATCAATGATATTGCAATTTTAATATGTACTTCACATCCATGATAACCTTGACGTCTATAGACGTCTTGGCCGGTAGCGTGGTTAACCATTTTATAAATCAAGCTGGACTGCATAATGTAAGAATAACTGGGGAATCTGCTACTGCTGATAAAGATTCTGTGACCAAGTTTCCTGAAGAACTGCAAAAGATAATTCAATAGGGTGATTATGATGATTGGCAAATATTCAACGTCAACAAAACTGGTCTCTTTTGGAAGCATATGCCAACAAAAACTTTCCTAGCTAAAACTGAAGCATCTCAACTAGGATACAAAGTATCTGAAGATCATCTTATGCTTTTATTAGGAAGCAATGCAGAAGGCAACTTTAATCTCAAGTCTATGTTACTTTATCGTAAACAAAATCCAAGATCTAACATTATTTGAAGAAATCAGCAACAACAGAAAAAAAAAAAAAAAAAAAAACTTGGATTTAATGAATTGGATAATGAAGATGTAAGAAACTTGCTTGATTCCCATTCAGAACAGTTAGATGAGAATTATCTTCTTCAATTAGAAGAATGGCATGCATAAGAAGAAGATAAGGAGCGTGAACAAGAAGAAAATGTTATGACAAAGAAGCAACTGCAAAAGACCTTGAGCTAGTTTTCAATCACATTTAGCATACTAAGGAAATTTTGTTCGATCCTGATATGGAACGAAGCTTCAAAGAAATCTCGATAAAGCGATTGCCAGCTATCGCAATTTGCATGACAAGATGACAAAGTCAGGTACTCTACTCAAACATCTTTACTTCATTATTTTGTAAAAAAGTTGCTGAATCAAATGTTTAGATATACGCAATTGATTTTTATTAACTTTGATGATTTTATCCACTAATATAGCTTATACTGTAATTTTTTTTCCAAATTTATGCTAACTGATGGATGAATTATAATTATTCCTATTGTTTATTGAATTTGATTAACGCGATTTCACTTAGTGCACATTATTTGATGGATTAATTAATTGCATTAAGTGAGGTTTTCCTGTACTTGTTTGTTATATATGAATACTTTCATGTAAATTATTATATATATATATGAATACAGTAAATAAACAAGTACAGGAAGTATAGTAAATAAATGCACCACACCTTTCAAATTTCATATAGTGTGATTACAATTGTCATTTAATTTAAATGTATATTAATAAGCAAAAATTGGAATTTTTTGTTTTGCTTTCAAGACAAAATAATGAGCACTGTAATTCCACTTGCAGAATTTGAATGAGTTTAAATTGCTATTCTTCAAATTTTTCAAGAATCAAAATTACACACTGATGTTGATTATATTTCAGATGATTCAATAGTATACAATTTTAAAAGTCTTTCTTGAAGTCCTCTGCTTACAGCCAGCATCAGTGGTTTGATTAACAACCAGAAAAATTCAACAAGCATACTAGAGTTCCATTAGCTTGGGTGCTGCATACCATATAAAAAATGTCCAGATGGAAAAGTTTGCCATGTTTGTCACTGCAGCACTCATCAAATTCCTGACATGTACCCTCAAGAGGTGTATACAGGATATGATAGTACTACATGAAAAATTTACATCATTACCAACTTCATATTTACAATTTTCCTCCAAATCACTCTGTTACTTGTCAAAACTCCAACATTATCAGGTCTTATATTTCTATATTCTAAGGCACTTTTTACTGTATCAATCCACCTATATCGTGGTCTTCCTCTGGGTCGTTTTCCTGCCAACCTGGCAGAGAACACTTGGTTTGCTAATTTTTTTTCTCCTATTCTGTTTAAGTGACCATATCAATTGAGATTAGCTCTGCTAATGCATTCCTGGATGCTGACAATATCAAGTTCTTTCCTAATATCCTCGGTTTTTAACATATTGCCATTGATGCCATCTATTCATGCCCCCTAATCTTTCGCAGGACTCTTATCTGCAGTCTCTAGTCTTTGGTCAAGTGTTTTACTTCTAACCCAGCTCTCAGATCCATAAGTTAAAATTTGTTTGAACACTGTCTTGTATACAGCTAATTTAGTGTTTTGGCTAATTTCTCTCTTATTCCATTTAAATTTATTCAGTTGACTTCCTACCATACCAGCTCTGTTGATTCTGTTGTCTATTTCCATATACACTATAGCTAAAATGTTTTACTTGTTCTATAAGTTCTTCATTCACAATGTAGTTGATATTTTCAATGTTTCTGCCTATTTTCATTGTATTTTTAATGCTGACCTTCATACCATATATATTACAACAGTTACTAAATTTAGTCATGAAATCTTGCAGACTTGTAGCAGATTTATTTAGAAGTATAACATCATCTGCATAAAGCAAAGCACTGAGATTAACCTCTCCCATTTTGATATCATGTTTAATACCACTTTCCTTCATAATGTGATCCATATAGATAATGAATAACAGAGGGGATATTGTACATCCTTGTCTGACACTAGATTTAACATTAAACCACCTTCCTGTACTTCAATTCTAACTGCTGACTTACAAATAAAGACTAAGTACTGCATGATATAATGCTCCATTTTACATCATATAACTGTAGCATTTTGAATAGCTTCTCTCTTGGCACCTTGTCATATGCCTATTCCAGATCTACAAAACTTAAATACAGATCTTTGTTATATTCCCAAGATTTCTCAACTATCTGTCGTAAAGTGAAAATCTGATCCTGACAGCCTCTATTTGGCCTGAATCCAGCTTGTACTTCACCACGCTTCTCTTCCACCATCCTTTTCAACCGTTTCTCAGGTATAGTTGCATATATCTTACCAGGAATGTAGTCAGTAATGAAATACCTCTGTAATTCTCACATTCAGTTTTATTTCTCTTTTTATATATGGGTACTATGAGAGCTCTACTCCAATCATCTCGAATTCGTCCCTCTGTCCAGACTTTCTGAACTATGCATTGCAGCCACTGAAAGACTTTTAAACCTTTTCATACTTGAGCATTTCTGGTCGAATATCATCTACATCTGCTGCCTTTCCACATTTCAGGCTTTTGATGGCTTTTTCTAATTCAAATATATGGATATGTATTCCTGACAGCAATCCTAGGTGAGTTTTTTTACCACTGTGCTGTCACCACTGCTTGTTTCATTTAGCAATTTTTCGAAGTAATTACTCCGTACTTCAAGGATATCTTTTTCTCTTGTTTTATGTTACCTTTATCATCTCTAATTCCTTCTGCAGCACTCTTTTCTCCATTTCTATGCTTCTTTAACAGCCTACAGAATATCTTGCTATCTTCTTGATATTTATTTTCTATGTTCTTACCAAAGTCCTCCCATGACTTTTGTTTAGCTAGTTTTACACAGTATTTATCTTTCTTGTATTCTGTATTCTCTAAGAGCACAAGCTGAATTATTTGACAGGAACTTTTGATATACTTTCTTCTTTTCTTTCACTGCCTCTTTAAACTTCCTGTGTCCCATGGAATTCTGATTTTTCTATCCTTACAGACACCCTCACCACATGCCTCTCAGGCTGAATCAATCAGTGTTTTCTTCAGGGCTTGTCACTAAATCTTCAAGGTTTGGTTCCTGCTCTCAAACTCTTTCCTTTTTTCTTAAATAATATTTGTGTATTTTAGTCTACAGTTCACATCTGAGAGCTGCTCAACTTTTATTCACTTTAAAACTTTCTTACATGTTTTTCTTTTCAATATGAAATTCAATTTTATCCTGCTCAAGGCTAAATGGTGATCACTTCCAATATTAAATCCTCTGTACACTCTGGTGTTCTGCACCAGGGAGAAAATATCACTATTAACAATAACATAGTCAATTTGCCTCCTCTCTCCATATGAATTTGTACACATTTTTATGTTGGAACGTATTAGTAATAACCAGTCCACGTCCTGCGCAGAAATCAGCTTTGCTCTTTTCTCCAAATTTTCCTAAAATATTTTTGTATGCCTGACAATCATTTCGTACTCTGCTATTTAGATCCCCAAAAAGGACCAACTTTTCCTTTTTCATTGTGTCAGTTGCTTTCTCTAAAGCCTCAAACAATTCCTCCACTTCTACCTTAGTAGAACCTTCTGTGAGACCATAGGTACAAATAAGTCTCATTGTCCAGTTCCTCATTCTCATATTTGCCCACATCACTCCACTTGAGACTGCCTGCCACTCAAGATTAGCTTTGTATTTAGTGTTGAATACTATGGCTACTCCTTCTTTTCCTTGATTGTCATTGTCTGAATATAACATTTTGTTTTTATTGCTCAGAAAGATCTCATCAGTTTTTGCCTTTTTTTTGTTTCAGTCACCCCTATTTTGTCGATCTGGTAGAAATCCAATTCCTCAGCTAGCTCCATTTCTTTGCCATTCAGGCATCTTATGTTGATAGTACAGATCTTGAACTCTGGTGATGTTGAGTTGGTGGGGTGGGATTTTAGGATTTGTTCCAATAGCTATTTGCCCTGGTTCCCTGTGAAAACAACAGGGGCCCTTGTTTAACCGGGCAACATCCCAGCCAGCATGAAATTCTGTCATGATGTACCATCATTTGAAATGTTGGTTTAGGCCAATAAGAATACAATTTGGTCAGCTAAATCCCAAATTGCTAGCTCATCCTTGTCCATTCAGTATCCAGGTAGATACCCAACAGGGTGCACCATGAGAAGGTAAGGATTGGACACTAGGTAAGAAGCTCTGGTCGGTTCCCTCCTCTCAATTATATAGATTTGACCCTTAAGCACCCCCCCCCCTTCCAAAATGTAAATATTGTTAATGAATATTGCAGCAACTCATTACATTCCACTGAATGCCTGCAGCATGTCTTCTACAAGATTTCTGTAATTATCAATTTTAATATATCCTACAAAATTAACAGTATGGTGTTAAAGAGTTTTCTATGCTACTTTTTTTTTTCTTTTTTAAGATGTCATTGAAACACCTGTCCTTCACAAGTGTATGAAGGACTAACCAAGCAAATTGCATGATTACAAGTGTCTGGGGCTAAAACCTCAAAAGTCGAAAATGCTGATGGAACTGATACCTTCATATTGGTGCAGCGCCAAATAGATCTTTCATACAACAGGCATAAGATCAGACTGAGAAAACCAGGAGCAAATGCATGCAAAGATTGAGATGGGGCACAGTGACACTCCTCAGAAGAAAGACCAGACCATAGTCCAAACCTGTTACATTAAGCATGATCAGGTGGTAGATGGATTTCATCTGGTATAATATCACCACCACTTTATTTTATGGAAGCTTGAAGTGGCAAAAATAATTTCCGAATTCTAGAAAAAATATCTATTTTTCCCTCTATTTTTGCCAATATACGAGATGCTTTTTTTTTTTTTTCAGAATTTTTTTCCAAGTTTGGGATTATAACAGTTATTCCACAGACCTGTCAATAAACAGTATATTCAACCAAACCTAATGTGGATGCTTTAGGAAGTTTCAAGGTCAGCGAGAATAATCTTGCAACTAATACTTTGCTACATATGCCTTTCAGGCATATGTAGCAAAGTGTTAGTTGCAAATAGCAAAGTATTAGTTGAAAAATGCAAATAGCTGTCACAGCCACAATCTTCAAGGAGATGGGTGAAATTCTCCATGTTTATGGCTTATTAGGGAATCCACTACTGTATATTACATGTCTTTCTGATTTGAACTCAAACCATGACAGGTCTTAAAGAAATGGAATTATATTACATGTAGATAAATGCAAATTTATTTCACAAATATAAGTGGTCTAATTCCAATCTTAATGATATTCATTATTACCTGTAGTCTGTTAAAACCACATATACTTTTCTTAACAGAAACAAGTTTCAGTTTCTTCAAGCACTACACATCTCAGTGTTTCCCAATTATAATATGATTATTTCTGTCCCAAAGGAAGACATTTGTGCATATGTCTGTTCTGATGTCAGATTTTTAAGCTCAGAATTTCTTCTGTATGATCTATGCTATAAATCTCTCAGAACCAAATATATTAAATTCATTTCTGTCCATAGTGAAGTCATTTTCCTTGGAGATATTAATGTTCATGATGCCAAATATCTTTCCTTTTCTAACTACACAGATTTAGATAGAGATACCGAGATATTAGCTATCGCCAATGATCTTTTACAGATTGTTCACATATCTACCACATATCCAAATCACTCTCCAAAAACTAGATCTCCTATTAACTTGAGATTCTTCCAAGTACACTATGGAATGTTCTTTAGGCAATCAGATCACAATACAGTATTAATTTCTTTTCACTAAAGTGAAAAGAAATTAATACTTGCAAGTGGCTTTCATTAAAATCTCCATCTTTCTTTTCTGTTTATACCAAAGCCAAAAATAGTTGTGAGAAACTATCAATACATCCAAAATTAAATTTGAAAGAGCCAAAAGCAAGAACTTACATCATGTCCAAATGGTAGTCGTGCTTCTGTCCAAATCAGTGGACAATTTGCTTTCACCGCTTTTGTTTTTGGAAGTTCCTGCGTCCTCAACCACAGAAAAAAAAAAGGGCAATTCCCCAGCTTCTTCCTTTTCCCTCATTGAAGGAGGATATTTGGCAAATATCCTCCTTTAATTCCAAGCATATACAACATTCAATGTCTCCTCCTTGATTTTTGATTAGAAAGAGATCAGATTTTGTCCAAATTGATTAACAAAAAAAGTCTCCTAGTCCTGATGGTGCTTCTCTAATCATACTGAAGGTTTGTGCTTCAGAGCTGACTCCTGTTCTATTTTTGTCTTCTATTCCACTGATATAAAAATTTAACTCATTCCTCAGAAGGCAACAAATATCTGTCACCTTATTACTGATAAGATCAGAACTTACAGGTGCCATAACTGGCACCTGTAAGTTCTGATCTCATGGCTGTCTCATATTTGATAATTTATTACATGTTATGACTTTGCAGAAAAGTCAGAGGTTCTTTTTAAACAGAAGTAAAGCAATCCCTTGATTTAAAACAGGAAGTTGTCTCACTGATGCAAGACAACTTCTTTAAGCAGTATGTCACAGATGGAACTACATGTCAAAAAGTGTTACACCCAATTAGTGTCGGGGGAGGGGGTTCAGTTAGTGACAGTGATCATGCCATATGACCTGGGAAGAGGCCAAATATATGAATGTCAAATTCAGAAAGGTTCACATGCTGAACTACAAAGCAGGAAATTCTGATTAACTAAGGAGTACGAAGGTGGTCTGAAAAGTTCTTGGCCTCGACCATAGATGGCAACAATATTGGCATGATTTTATTTTTCTAAGTTGGTACATCTGTCATAAGCATCCATGTGAAATTGCAAGTCATTCTACAAGTAGTTTGTTTTATACAGCTGAAGCAAAAGTGTTGTCTGTATCTCTTGAAATGAATAAAATTGAGTATCGTGCAGTTATAAAATTCTTTGTAAAAGAAGGCTTAATGCCAAAAGAAATTCATTCGAAGTTCATAAAATTTTATGGGCACTCATTTCCTTCATTTTCAACAATTAAGAAATGGGCTGCCGAGTTTAAACATGGCCGTACTAGCCTTGAAGATGATCCATGTGAAGGACGTCCAAAAAGTGTAACAACACCAGAAATCATTGATCAAGTGCACGATATGTATTGGATAACCGGCGAGTCAAAGTACATAAAATTGCTGAGACTATAGGCATTTCAAAAGAACACGTAGGATATATTTTGCATGAAGAAATGCATATGAAAAAGCTTTTGTGCAAGATGGGTTCCGTGCTTGCTCACATATCAAAAATGCACTCACATGAAAATCTCTGAACAGTGCTTGAAGCATTTTAACAAAAATAAAACTGATTTTGTGCGTTGATTTTTTTTACTACAGATGAGACTTGGATTCACCATTACATACCAGAATCCAAACAGAAGTCAAAACAGTGGACGGAAGCCAGTTTTTCAGCACCAAAGAAGACAAAGTCAGTTCCATCAGGAAAGGTCATGGCATTAGTGTTTTGGGATGCTAAAGGCATTTTGCTTATTAATTATCTTGAAAAGGGTCAAACAATAACCGGGAATCTTATTCCGATCTTTTAACCAGACTAGACGAAAAAATTCATGAGAAAAGAACCGGTTTGCAGAAGAAAAAAATCATCTTTCATCAGGACAATGCACCTGCCCACAAAGGTGTTTTTGGCAATGGGAAAATTAAGGTATCTGCACTATCCACCCTATTCCCCAGATTTTACTCCCTCTGACTTCTATCTCTTCCCAAAACTAAAACTCTTCCTCGCTGGTCAGCATTTTTCTTCGAATCAAGAAGTGATTGCAGCTGTAGAGGGGTATTTTGCAGATCTTACTGAGAACCACCAGGGACGGGATAATGGCGATGGAGCATCTCTGTAATAAATGTATTAGTCTTAAGGGAGATTATGTTGAAAAATAAAAATAATTTTGAAATTATAAATTCGTTTTTTCATTGTTAGGCTGATAACTTTTCAGACCTCGTATAATAGGTTATATCCCATGATATAGGCTGCTAGACAGGAAGGATATCAGCAGTGCATGGGAAACATTTAAAAAATACTTAATGCAATATCAAATTGTGTCACTGGAGTTTGAAGAATAATAGGGTAGGAGTGAAAAGGATGTGCAATCTTATTAAGCAGGAGATTCTTAGAAAAAGATTGTGTGCAAAGGAATACCATATGCATAAAGATGATGTCAGTTATTAAAATTAAGGTGCAGGCCAGAAAAGTTATAACTCTTATAAGGAGTTATAACTTTTATATATCTAAGTGCGAGTATGAAATGGGATCTGCAAACTAAAAATAATCCAAAAGAATCTATCATTATGTTACAAGTAATCAAAACTTTGGCTCATCATGCGCAAACATTATACTCCATTGAAGCTCTTTTCCAAAAAAAGATTAAAATGCCATATAAAAGCTGTTTTTTTATTACTAGATTGTATTAAAGAGTTGTGAAATCCTGATTCACCAACCTAATTTCAGTGACTGCCTCAAGCTTTCCTAGTTTTGGGAAATATTGCTAAACATCCCCTTCATTATGACATTTCCCCCTCTGTTTTCCCAATACATTTTGCTGCAAATGAATTTGCTTTTTGGTTTGGACTATAACAGTGTACAGAATGAAAGCTCTTCATGCTTTTAACGTGTACTTTTAAAATTATTACATTTTCTGTTCTATTTTGTTAGTTTCATTGAAAAAAGTCAAGAATGTAACTGAATTATTCCATCATCAATCTTTCATCATAGTAGCGATCATTTGCGCAATCTCTTGGTTCCCTCCATGCCACTAGGATAGCAAAGCAAACTGATGAATGTGTATCTTCTAATCACCCTCCTAAGTAATTTGCACATCTGATGCAATATCAGAGTTGCTTGAAGGTCAAAGCTAGATAACAGGTAGGAGACCACAGAGTCGATAAGGAATGTAGAGAGCCAACCAGGGATTCTGGACCCAATGTGCAATCCTCACCATCTGTTATTTATTAAGTGTTGACCTGGATAGAGAGGAAGGGCTGACAATTTGGTACTTAGCTGACCCAAACCAGACAATTATGATGGTAAGCTGCAAACACAATTAATGTCAGTATCAACGGAAAACAGGTAGGACTAGCAGAGGAATTAGTAATTTCTTACCAAAAGGTTGCATGTGATACTTACATAGACAAAAAGCATTGAACACAACTATCAAGAAGGTGATAAAAAGTGATATGAAGGCTATTAAAGAAGAATTACCATGTCAATATAATTGTATTACTGAAATGAAAATGAAAAAAAAAAAAATATATATATATATATATATATATAATTTTTTGAAGGCAAGTAATTTCAAATAATGATGCAGACAAATTTTAAAATGGGAAATTGGACAATGAGACTTATTTGTGCTTATGATCCTACAGAATTATTATTTTTTTTAGAGATGTCACTTGTTTGAGACCTAAATAATAAAGTAGGAAATGAATCTCAGCCATACAATGTTTTGGGAAAATTTTTATAACATGCAAAGCTACCAATAATGGTAGGTAAGTATTTTGGATTTTTGTTCAGGACATAAGATTAGATATTACTAATGCCATATTCCAACATAAAGATGTGCATTAATTCACATGGGAAATAAGAAAAGCCTGATTTATAATATTACTGTTGATAGTCATTTCTTCAGTTTTAAGCAGCTTTCAGAGTGAAATGTAAACTCACATATTATTGGAAAAAACCAGGCCTGAATTATGCAAATTAGCCACTGTAAAACTATTATACCTCCATTATTTGATCGTTTCTGGTAGAATGTCATCTACTCCATATTTTCTACATTTCAGGTTTTTGAGTTTTTTTTTTTTTTAAAACTAAGTATTGATATGCACTTCTGATTTTTACTGCTTGTTTCACTACCAATATTTCAAAGTAATTACACTAAACATCTAGAACATCTTTATCTTCAGTTTTCATGTCATCTTTATCATCTAATTCCTTTTACATTACTCTCCTCCATTTCTAAGTTTTTTAATAGCCTCCAGAATATTTTTCCACCTTCCTGATATTTATTTTTTTTATGTTCTTACCAAAGTCTTCTTATGACTTTTGTTTAGCCAGGTTTACATAGTACCTCGCTTTCTTACATTTTTCTCTTTATTCTCTCAGATTGCAACTAACCAGGAAATTTTGGTAGGCTTTCTACTTTTTCTTTGCTGCCCTTTTAACTTTCTGAGCCTACCGTGGAGTTCTGATTTTTCTTTCCTTGCAGACAACCTCACCATATGCTTCTCTGGCTATAAATGGTTTCGTCTAGGATAGATTCTAAGGTCTGGTTCTTGTTTTCAAATTATTTCATTTTTTTTAAAAATAAAATTTGTATATTTGAGTCTACAGTTCACACCTGAAAGCTGATCAACTTTGATCTCTTTTAAAATTTTCTTACACATTCTTGTTTTCAATAGGATATTCAGTTTTTTTCTGCTCAAAACTTATCATGCTAAGTGAAAACATGCTAATTAATATTCATAATAAGCAATTAAAAAAACTAACTCATCTACGGCTTTTAAAATCTTTAATAATTTTTTTTAATACATTTGTTTTTATTGTCAATATAAGTATAAAGCACAATAAAATGTTTTTAAAATATTTACGAATAATAAAATGTATTTTAAAGAAAATTTGAGAAATATTTATATTGCTCCTCATCCACTTAATCCCTACTCAGTTTATCCTCCTGACCCAGTCAGGAGAATAAACTGGTACTGCCTCGCTCAACCTATCCCAGCCTGCTTCTCATGTACTACTACTACTAATAAGCAATTCTTTTGTTTATTTTTCTGTGTGTACATCTCATGGGTGTAGATAATTATATTTCAATTTACATTAATCAGACAGCACCTTTTGACCAGGGCAGCCAATGTTTTTAGATCACAGGAAACAGTTTCGAAATATCGTATGTGATCAGCTGAAAAAAATAATCCACTGCCTAACATTGAACATAAGGACTCTTCTGAAACCATGAAAGAGCAAATTGATGGAGAAAGAGCTAAGAGATGATTAAGTGGGATATAATAGGTATTGCTGAAACACACTGGCCAGAAGAACGTGTGGTAAATTTGAAGAATGGAAAACTATTTTACTCAGGAAGAGAAGTTAACACCCACAGCAATAGAGTAGCAATAGTAGTTAGTAATCACTTGCAGAACTTTATCTTAACCTTAGAACCACATACTCCGAGGATTATAACAAAAAGAAAAAAGGTTTTTTTTTCAAAATTATCCAAATTTTGAAAAAAAAAAAAAAAAAAATGTAGAGCAGAGCAGTTATGATAATTCTGCAAGAAACACACTTGGTACTACAATTAGAGCAAATAAAGATCCATGCGGTTAGCCTAGTGGGTGTGCGCTTTGTAACCATATGCCTGGAGAAGGAGTGTCCTAGGTTCGATTCCCATGTGACGTGAGGAGCTGAAGGATTTTCCTCAGCCATAGCCAAGTTAGCCAGTCTTGGGCGTGGACAGTAGGTTCCCCCCCAGTTTATCCTGGGTTTTTCATCCTGCAAAGCAGGCAAACCGGGCTTGAGAACTCAACACTACAGGATATAGGATACACTGGGGCATAGGGCTGACCACCTTATCCTGTGAAGGGTTTGAGGTCCAATGATTAATGAACCCTCAACACTGCAAGGTAAAAGAGGGTAAAAGGAAGATGAGATGAGATGAGAGAGATGAGATTATCCAAATTTATGTTCCAAGTCAATCATGCAAAAAATGAAGAATTAGATACTTTTAACCAGCAACTACAGGATCTTATTGACAAAACAAACAAAAAGGATAACCTAATAGTAATGGGAGACTTCAATGCCAAGACTTGGAGATTTACACTAGACAAGAAAGATATGATGGACAAATCTGTAGTAGGCAAGAAAAACGAAAGAGGTGAAAGACTACAGGAATTCTGTTAACATAATCTATTCATCTCAAAACACCATATTTTTCCATAGACCATCATACAAATACACATAGACATTTCCAGAATGTATGATTAAAAATTGTACTAATTACATAATGATCAAAAATAAGTGGAAATCCTCAATTCAAAATATCAGAACACTAAAGAAAGCAGATTCTTACTCTGATCATGAATTACTAGCTGCAAAAATTAATTTGAAATTTAAAAAATAGCAAATCATAGACCATAAGCAATATAATTAACATAGTAAAACTGAAAGATATAACTATACAAAGCAACTACAGAAACACAATAGAAACAAAGTTAAAATAACCTTCAATGTAGAAAATACATGAAAAATGGGCAGAGCAATTATGATAATTCTGCAAGAAACACACTTAGTACTACAAATAGAGCAAATAAAGAGTCGATAACCACAGAAATTTTGGAAAAAAACTTTAGAAGGCTGAATTCTGTATGCTCAGTATTTTTCTGGCAGAAAAGTACTGAGCATATAACTTTGAACAGAGAAAATACAGGGGAAAATAAGAAACATTATAAAAGATTGAAAAACAAAATAGATAATTTGCAGATCTGCCAAAAACACTTGGTTGTGAGAAAAAGCAAAAATGTGTGACGAAGCTAATAAAGAATGATAGCAAGACTCAAGATTGAATCTTGGGGGGGGGAATAGACAATTTGAGAATACATGCTACACACTGCATACACATTGACCTATGACTGAGCATCTGCAGCGATCGCCAATACATGATGATCTCTTCTGGCCCAGCTTGGGCAAACGAAGCAGCACTCGGTCCACCTGAGCACTACTCATTCACAGCAGTCGTGATTGCTGAGAACTATAGGGTATTCCCACCTTGTGTGACCACTAATTCATAAGTAGTATAGAAATAGAAGACACAACACAACATAAATAAAAAAATGAATTTTAATTAGGAAAAGATTTTTGGAAAATTTTCTAGTTTTTTTTTTTTTTTTTCCCTTTTTTCTTTTGGGGGAGCCAGGGGCCCCTGGGTGGTGTTGTGTCCTGAAAGGGTTAAGAAATGTTTAATGTAAATTATTCAGGTCACAACTTTAATACAACTTAGGCAGAGAAAATGGAACGCTGGCAATTAGATAAGTGTAAGCTGTTTACAAGTGCAAAACAATTATAAATTAGGAATCACATAAATTTGTATAGTAAGCTTTTATATATAATCTGTATTAAGTGTGGACCAGTTATAGATCCATGTAAGCTGACAAATCCACTTAAAAAAGACCAGTCTCTGGTACTAAATTAGCAAGGCCAATGAGTCAGGTTCAAGGGTCACTTTTGCCATCCTGCATTATGAAAAAGAAGGGGGAGAGAGAGAAAGAGAGAGAAGTACTGGAAAAGGAAAGCTAAGCGTTTTTCAGGAAAGGAAAGCGGGCACACGTGCGATTAAAATAGAGGGAGCTAAGGAGATTGACGTTAGCTCACATGACCGCGTTGCCGCAAATCGCGAAGATCGAGAATTGCCAAGAGGAGAAAATTAAACAAAAAGGCCTTAAGCACGACTCGAGATCTTTTTTCCTGGATTCCTGGTTCCCGATCTCTCGGACAGTGGTCGAGCTCGTCGTCGTCAGGGAAGGCATTTGGTTCATTTGTCATAGCGTTCGTATTGGGCCAAGCTATGTCCATGCTCTAGGATAGCTGTGCGTTGTCGTGCGATGGAAGAACCAAATTTGATGCCGGCCGTACAAGGCAGCATTATCGAGCCACCTCCCAGTTTTCCCGCAGAGATTCTACTCGCACAGATCTAGGGAAGATATCCTCTAAAGTGACTATATTGAAGGCCTTGATGACCAGACAAGGCAGGAACAAGTTTTAAGGATTCAAGGACAGAGATGGTAATGTAGACTTTTGAAATTCCAATTCCAGTTATAGAAGAGAGTTAATTCCCTGTGAGAACATTTGTATTGGACTGAATTTAAGGGACTGTAAGAGTAGCCTACAACTAGGCATAGGTCCGAAACGGTGTCAAGATTTGTTTGCCCGTGAGGCCGAGTAGATATCTGATTACGCTAAGCTAAATGTATAAATTATGTTATTGTGTTAACTTAAGGCCACGTGCATCAGAATGGCATGATGATTACCTATGAGATCATACAAAATTGATTGTATTAGTGGTTATTGCAATTTAATATGTGTAATTAGTATAAATTATTTAGAGCCTTTGATCTAAATTGTGTGCATCCACACTGACCTGTTTGAATTGTATAATTGTGTATCACCTTAAAGATAATTAAATTGTTTCATTCATGTACTTGCCTGATCTGCTTACGTTATATGAATTCAAAACTACTGCTCATAAAAATATCAACGAACTAAGCAGGATAAACCCATGAGTACAAGTATATTAAGCGACCCACAACTGTGAGAAAGAATTAAGCTAGCGGAGGGGTAAGATTAATCTGGATCTAATTATCACGTGGCACTCTGAAAGGGTCACCCTGAGCAAGAATCCTTTGCATCCTAGGTATTAGCTGGCGCAGTAAAAAAATAAATGTGTTACTACTTATAGGGTGAACTCCATCAGATTGTTGTGTGATAATGTGATGTTTGAAAACAGAGAGGCCAATAAGACTGCAAAGATCCTAAGAAATAAGTTAATTTGATAGGAGACAAGCGATTTACTTGCATGTGTGAGAGAGAAAGTATAAATAAGTAATGATAAGGTGTAGTGGTAAGCTAGACACAGAAATCAGAACGAGATAGGAAAGAAAGATATAACAGTGTGTCACTGGAAAGACTGTATATAAAACTATAAAAGAATTAACAAAAACACCCCAAAACAGACTAAAAAAAAAAAAATCATTGAAAATCAAACAATTCAAGAGATTAAAAAAATTTGGAAAGAATACCAGATAGTTTTCCAGAGGGAAGAGGACTGGAAAAATCAAAGACAGAAAGAGAAAAAGTACCATTTATAAATAAAAGAAATTTTGAATGCAATAAACCAAATGAACTTATCCAAGTTCACCTTTATGTAGGTTATGATGAACTTCAAAACATTATTCAAAGTATACTGAAATGCAGAAATGTGGCAGCATAGCAGGCATCAGTTTCCTGCTCAAACTTTTTAAAGAAGGAAAATTATACCCTGACTTACGTGAATCCGAATTTACACGGTTTCTTATATGTACGCATTCCCCTCCCGCTTCACCACTATAATAGTCGTATCTTTCTGGTGCTGGCCGCATTCGCCAGTGTCACACATGCTGTGAACAAGCACTGACATGTTTCGCGGGGTCTCCATTCATACACGATTTTTATAGTCTACAAACCTTGGGATTGTTTAACGTTATGTTCTTGATAAAAATTTTATCACATAAAAAATAATAATATCGTCCAAAAGAAGCAAGTCCAATTCTTCTACAGCTAGCAAGAAAAGAAAAACATTGACCTGGAAAAAACTTTTAGTCCATCCTTTTTTTAAATGCAAAACGGAAATGTTGCCAGAAACTGATCAAGTTGCTGACGCAATAGAAGTTGCCAACCTAGCCGAGCAATTAGATTTAGAGTCGACAGTGAAGCTGTCAGCGAGCTGTTAGACTCACATAACAAGGAGCTTACAATCGATGAGCTCATAGAGATGTGTGAGCAAAGCGCTACTGAAGAGACCGAGACCTCAGATCCAGTTCTGCCAGAAAAGCACATGACAATTGCAAAATTAACAGGTCTCAGCTTAGCTTAATTAAGAAAGGTTTACAGATTTTGGAGGACACAGATTCTAATGGGGAACGAATTGTAGCCACAAGGCAAGGAATAAAAAAATCATTTGCTGGCTATGAAGAAATTTTGCATGACAAGAAAAAGATATTATGCCGTCAGACTAATCTATTAGATTTTATGAAACCATCGACATCGAAATAACTTTCTTTTTTTTTATGTACGAAAAACTACAATTATGATTATATTTCTAAAAAAATACAGGTGTTTTTGTAAACCTTCGGTCCCAATTAACTAATTTTTTGTATGTTTGTATATATAAATTAGATGCAAATTATACACTGAGTTATGCGAATTCGACTTACGTGCTTTTTGTTGGTTCCGCCTACCACGTAACTTCAGGGTTTTACTGTACTATATATCAGTGAAATTCCAGATGTATGGAAGACAGTCATCATAATACCAATTTTCAAAAAGGGAGATAAACAAAGAAAGGCGTGAAAATTATAGACCCATACCACTGCTGAGTCACAGCTACAAAATCTTCACATATATTATTCAAAATAGAATTCAGACTTTAATGAATGAGACAATAGGAGGAGATCAAGAAGGGCCTGGAAGATCTACTATATATACCATATTTTTAAAGATAACAGCCTGGCTGAAAACTACTGAGCATACAACTTACCTATATACTGCAGTTTTATTAACTTCAAACAAGCATTTGATTCCACTGACAAGAACAAAATGATAAACATCTTAAAATCTATGACATTAGATTCAATACTACAAACTTTTATTACGAATTATTATAAAGATACCTGAGCAACTGTCAAATTTAATAAAATAAACACAGACAAATTCAAAGTAGAAAAAAAAAGCAATCATGCAGGGTCGCATACTCTCATCAAATTTATTTACTATCTATCTCAAAGACATATGTAAATCCATAGCTGAAGAACCAATTTTCAAAATAAATGGCACATGAATATCAACCATATTAAATATGCAGACAATATTATTATTCTTGCAGAATATAAAACACAGATTGATTTTAATTGCTTTTTTTCTTGTTTCACTAATATAGTTTGCCCACCATTTCTAGATCCCTTGTTGGATTTGTGCCAAGAATAGTCGATTCATGCTGAAGGGGAGAAAGAAATGAAGGATGTACGAATTGGTCGCCAACATGCGAAATCACGTGCTTTCTTGTCTGTCGCTGTACTAGTACTAGCTTGATTTTTGTTGTTCTCTTTTTGCATTATTTTTTTATTATTAATTTGTATGATGGATCCAGTATGGTCAACAAGTTCTATTGTTACACGTTTCATTAGCTCTTGCAAAAGAATATTGAATAATGTGCTGATATTCTGCGAAAAAGAATCATCAGAAGGCCATCTTCTTGTTCCCCTTTCTCAAGTCATAAAACGTGCAAGTGCAATTGCGGGCGTATCGGGGTTGACTGTTAAAAGAATTCGTAGGGAATCAAAAGGTGAAGGTAAGCCAACATTTAAATCTCCAAAAAAAAAAAAAGCGCCAGAGAAAGAAAATCATAGAAACCGTAGCTTTGAATGATTTTGATGTAGACGTTATAAGAGCTATTCACGAATTTTACGTGGTCAAGAAAAGAGTGCCAACTGTTCCGAAATTGATTCCTGTGCTTAAAAAAAAAATTAATTTTCCTGGGAAAAGAGAAACTTTAAGGAAAATACTTCATTAAATCGGATTTTGTTTTAAAAAGTCCCAGAATAAAAGGAAACTTATCATGGAGCGAAGTGACATTGTTTTATGTAGAACGTAGTATTTGCACGTATTAACACTCTACGTACATTTTTCCAACTGTTATACAAGCAAAATAGTTACACTTTAAAAACAACAATGTTTGTAAAAGAAAAGCTAAATTTTCCGACCTGTAATAATAAACAAACTCAGTTTGTTTATTATTACCTCCCAGAAGACAGACTGATTACCCTATTATCGGAATGGATTCTCCTTTTTCTGACATGCGCAGTAGTTTCGAGGGACCTCAAATCAGTGGGCGATTTGGTATAGTTCATACCAAGTGATTATTTTCTTCAGAGCATTGTATAAAGCAAGAAGGAATTGCTACTGTACTTGAACATCATCTTATTCATGTAGGTAAGGATCTCCCCCCCCCACCCCAAAGAGTATAGGTTATCTTTTTTTATAATAGGAAGTCATTGCAACTCTTAAGTGCATGCAGAAACTTATCTCCTCAGTATCTTAAGAAGGTTTCCCTGTTTCATTTCTGTATGAACTCTATACAAACTGATCCAACTAAGGCATTTTCAAGGAATCTACTACATGCCAGTCAGTCTTTTTAAAACTTTTAACTCAAACTTGGTCTACCTGAAATCTAAACTGAGGTATACAGATGATGTCTTTACTATTTACCCTCAAAGCTTCAAGGTATAATATAATCTTCAGGAGAATGGCAAACATACATACTGTAGAGATTCACTATGCTTAGCCTATAAAACTTGACTTCTATTTGAGGATATGCCAACATAGCAGATCTGCAAGCTAGATAATATGTGAGAATAGTAATGCCTGATAGTACATGGAACTGAACCTGATGATCATGCATCAAGAAACTTTCCAGTTAGCCTGCAAGCAATTTTACTGATATCTACTGCTGGATCATGTCTGGAGGACTGAGTAGTATAGTATGCATGGGAAACTGTCAAGGCAATATTATGGCATTAAGATTGTATGATCTATGAAAACATGCCTAAGAGTCTATCTTCTTTCACTGCATGTCCCTACTCATTAGCTTTACAACCACAAGCATGATAGGAAAATCAAACAAATAGTATCACTATGGTCAAAAAAAAAAAAAATAAAATAAATAAATAAATAAAAAAATTTAACAAAAAGTTTTAAAAAACCATACCATAAAAAACCTCTTCTACATCCATTTCAACATTACACTATTAACACCAACTTTAATGTGCATCACCACTTACAAATGTCTTGACCCAGTTTTATCCAAACTTCAAACTGTAGCTATAACAATCACAATCTCAAACAAAGGTGGCAGTGTGCATTTTCTGTGGTCTGATAATCCTTGCCTGAGGATGCCAAATTTTGAATCTCCTATTTTTTTTTTTTACCTTCTCTAGTTTTCATGTTCCATTTTGCATTTGCTGTATCATTCATCTCTTAATTCTGAAAATTACTCTGCCTCCTCCAACTTCTTTTCCTTGAAGACTGATTTCCTGCAGTATGACAACCCAAACAGTGAAGTTATCTTTCTTAGTGACTATAATCTCCACAATTCCAAATAGTTCTCATTTTTCCAATTCTACTTAAACAGGATGAAGCGAAGCTGAGGTATTTGCTATCAGCGACTTAATTGCAAATCCATCTATCAACTGAAATATCAAAAGGTCTTCTCCATTCATCCAACACACTGGATCACTTTTTTAGCCACTTCTTATAACTACACTGTTGAGATCGCCTTTTCCTCTCAGTAACTCAAACCATAATCTTGTACAGGTTTTACTTTCAGTGAAATATTATTATTATATGACACCTCAAGGACTCATCAAGGGAGGGCACCTACTCTACAGCTCATTCTAACTGCAACCACACCAACGCCATTTACTGCCCACCACGACCACTAGAATTTCCACAGACAATCACAAACATCCATGCCCACAGTGGGATTCGAACCCGCAGCCTTTTTGGCTGGAGAACGGATATGCTAAACACTCAGCCAACCAAGGCCATCATATTCGATGCTCTTTTTCATGGTTTAAACTACTGTTTCCACTCTCCAAATTGAAATATTTGTACAGATCAGGTTACAGATATTATTCCTGTTGGGATGAAGGCCTTCATTTCTCATTTCATCCAAAATTACTATGCAACATCCAAGAGTACTGAATTTTCTAATGAGTTTTGCCAAGGCAATAAAAAAAATAAAATAAAATAAAAAAAGCATATTAAAAGCAACCAGCAAAACAACCATTAACAAATCTAAGTATGACTTCAAAAGAGCTAAGAAGCTTAATTTTCTAATGAGAAACCTTACTCCATGAATAAATAATTATCAGTTGCAATTTCAAAGGCCAATGGGCATAACTTACATGACACTACTTTATCAACATCTAAAGAAAAAAACTGACCTCATGAAGTCATTCTTCTCTTCCAATTCCTGCACAAATGGCATGGCAACTTCATGCCTCTTCTGGGTTTTAATCAAAAACAAATCAGCAGAATCTTGAACAACCTAGATACCAAAAACAGGCTTCTCATGGTATCCCTCTCCCACTGTACTTAACAGACATGCTCCATAACTAATATCTATCCTACATCTCTATACTATGATACACATGTAGCATCTACTCCACAACACGAGAGCAAGTTCTAGAAAATTTTTTCACTTGGTTATAAATTAAATTAAACTTGCCAAGAAATTATATTTTTTATTTAATCCTTTACTCAAATGTAAGCAAACAAAGACTGCAAGTAAAGTGTTTTCATCAGTAGGCTGCTTGTTTATAAAGGCTAATAACTTCACACCAAGTGCTATTTTATTACATCCCTTCCCATAATACATGTTTGAAAGGATGTGTGCTTTACATTCTGGGATACTAAGATAATTGATGAAGTCATTAGCCTCTATAGACAAGCCGCCTAGTCATGAAGATATTTCACATGCAAATTTTGTTTGCTTACACTTGGATAAAGAATTGAACAAGAATATAATTTCTTGGCAAGTTTAATTTAATGAAAGCAAGTTCTTATATTTAGCTCATTCTGAATAAAAGTAATGAGTCTGCCATCAAACTATTGACCCATTACCTTCACACCTCAGTGTTCTTTAAAATAACGAAGGTATCAATCAACAACTTCTTTATCTTCTGTCTCCTTTACCCAAACATAAGCAAACAAAATCTGTATATGAAGTAAATTCATAACTATACTCATATATACAGGTATGGGTAGTGACCCTACTCATAATGTTTTTGCATTATGGGATACTGAGGCAATTGATGTAAAGGCAACAGCTTCTATGTATAAATAGACTAGTCACGAAGATACTTCGAGTGCAAACTTTGTTTATGCTTAGGTACAGGATTAAAACAATAGAATTTCTTGTTAAATACAATATACTTCGTAACTAAGTGAAAAAAAAAACTTTCTACATCTATCTCTGATCCAAGTATTTTAATAATATGGTGATAAACTATTTCTCTACTTGTATACAAAAAATATGACTTCTGCATTGAACTTTATTACAGCATCTGTACTAATAAGACTGCAGAAAGTCCAATGAGCAATTTGGATTCTGGGAGAACCACTTCACAGATCACTAAGTTCTGAGTAGTGGAAAATATCGCAATAGGTTCAACCAAAGCAGCACACAAGGGCGATCTTCCTGGACATTACCAAAGCATTCAACAAATTATGGCACAATGGCTTCTTTTCAAACTCCTGTAGGCCAAATTCCCACAAGGACTGCTCAAACTAAATAAATCATACCTCAGCAATCACAAACTCTAGTAAAGCTAGAGGGAATTAGAGATAGCAAAAAGCAGAGATGTATCGCCTCTTTGCTACCTGTGTGGATGACATTCTACATACAGTTGCTACTACAATGATCCTATGCGCAGGTGATACTGCAATAAGGGTCTGCCCCTTACAACCTAGATTGGCAACCGATGAACTGCAAAATGCAGTCTCAGTATTAGAACAATGGTTCAAAAAATGGTGAACTAATGTTGATGCAGACAAGAGCACTGCTATTCACAAGAAGACAAATGTCCCTGGAGGGCAAAGTTGTCATGTTTGACATCCCATTTCATGGCAACCAATAGCTAAACACTTAGGGGTACAACTACATAAAGGGCTTTACTTTATGACTCGTATCAATCTTGTCTGCTAAAAACAAATAGTGCAATAGAGAAGCTATACTTGTTGCTGAATCATCATAGCTGGCTAAGCACAACTCAAACTACTGCTATACAAGATGCTGATCAGGCCAGTCCAGATGTATGGCTCACTTGCATGGAGTCACACAGTGGATTCAAATGTTAGCAAACTACAGACAATCTAAAACAAATGTTTATGAATAGCATTTAATGCATTATGGTTCATAAGAAACATACAGCTTCACGGAGAAGCCGATATCCCTGAGTTCAAAACTTTCCTATGTGAAAACCACTGCAAAATTCTTTGCAAATAATGCTATCCACCCTAATCCAATAATCTGCCAAGTGGTAGACTACAGTGAGCATGATCCTGCAAAACATAAATGTTCCAAAACCATACTGAACAGGTAATTTTTTATTTTTTTTAAACTCAATGCCAGAAGCCTAAAATGGACAAGTCAAATGCCCTGCAGTACAATACCAAACAAGTAGGACTGTTTTTTGTTTTCTTATAAAAAAAAAGAAAAAAAAAAGACTCACATGTCTAACCTGTAGTCCTTTATCTGACAAAGGGATAAAGGATTACAGATCAAATCAATCCACTGTGCTAGAACAGTTAACAGTACAGTATATTCCTATATTGTTTTTGTTCTATGGGATACTGAAGCAACTGATGTCACAGTAAGTCTCAACAATATTTTAATAATATGGTAATACACTATCTTTATACTTGTATACAGAAAATATGACTTCTGCATTGAACCTTAGTATAGTATAGTATCTTCCTATAATGCTTTGGGATATTAAGGGAAGTGATGTCAACGACTTCTATATATAAGTAGGCTAGTTGTGAATATACTTCGTGTGCAAACTTTGGATTAAAAAAAAAAAAAGAATATAATTTTTGGTCAAGTATAATATAATTCTTTACCATCTGGAAGCTCGCCAGAAATCAATGATTGCTGGTCAGGATTTTGCCATTTAACATTCACAGATCTCTTGCTTATACCACTCACTAAGACAAGTGCCAGGGAAAGGTTTGAGAAAGCTGTGCTCTTGCGCTTGACATTTTTAAGGCATCTGGTAGAGGTCTATGACCTCTCACCTGACCTCAAATCTTACCTATAGTTTTGGTGTTGATGCAGCTTCCTATTTGACAAATCTTACATTGTTCAAACAGTCCAAGATTCAAGATCTGCTACAGTTAGTATCCTTAATCCTCTCTATATCATCCAGCAATGGGGGAGGTGTGTGTGGACAAAAACTTGGTTATTTTCAATGCAACCAAACAGCCCAGTGAACATAAACTCACAGGAACTACATCAAATAGCATGAACACATACAGTGTTGTATTGTATGTTTACTTCAGCAAGGAATTTGGTAATTCATACAATTCCAGCCAATGTCCATCCTATATGAGCTTGTTTCCTTATGAAAAATTGAAATAGTAATAAGTGTTACCATATATACGAGGGTGGTCTGAAAAGTTCTCGGCCTCAACAATAGATGGCAACACTATCAGCAAGATTTTTTTTTCTAAATTGGTACGTCTGTCATAATCATCCATGTGAAATTGCAAGTCATTCTATCAAGTAGTTTGTTTTATACACTGTCTGAAGCAAAAGTGTTGTCTGTATCCCTTGAAATGGATAAAATTGAGTATCGTGCAGTTATAAAATTCTTTGTAAAAGAAGGTTTAACGCCAAAAGAAATTCATTCGAAATTCATAAAATTTTATGGGCACTCTTTTCCTTCATTTTCAACAATTAAGAAATGGGCTGCCGAGTTTAAACGTGGCCATACTAGCCTTGAAGATGATCCATGTGAATGACATCCAGAAAATGTAACAACACCAGAAATCATTGATCAAGTGCACGATATGGTATTGGATGACAGCGAGTCAAAGTGCATGAAATTGCTGAGACTATAGACATTTCAAAAGAACACAGCGAATATATTTTGCATGAAGAATTGCATATGAAAAAGCTTTGCACAAGATGAGTGCCGTGCTTGCTCACAGATCAAAAACGCACTCGCATGAACATCTCGGAACAGTGCTTAGAGCATTTTAACAAGAATAAAACTGATTTTGTTTTATTTACTATGGATGAGACTTGGATTCACCATTACACACCAGAGTCTAAACAGAAGTCAAAACAGTGGACTGAAGCCAGTTGTTCAGCACCAAAGAAGACAAAGTCAGTTCCATCAGCAGGAAAGGTCATGCCATTGTTTTGGTGTTTTGGGATGCTAAAGGCATTTTGTTTATTAATTATCTTGAAAAGGGTAAAACAATAACCAGGGAATTTTATTCCGATCTTTTAACCAGACTAGACGAAAAAATTCATGAGAAAAGCCCCAGTTTGCAGAACAAAAAAAATTATCTTTCATTAGGACAATTGCATTCTCAGCTGATGAAAGAAGCAGACAAATGAATGATGAATGCCACCCAATGTTCGGCAAGACCGCAGTACCCCAAAGACTAGGATCCTGACATAGCTTCCTAACAACTGTTGAACCACCTAAAAACCTCCCAGAGACAAGACTTCAACAATGGCTTGCACTATATCCTGAAAATAATACCGGTATTCCTACAGCCAAACATCTTCCACGTGGTGCCCACTTGGACTGGAATACTTGGAAAAGCCTCAACAGACTCTGGACGACAGGATGCTGCAAACAAAATCTCATCAAATGGGGCTACCTCACTGGCCCAGACATTGTGAGTGTGGGACAACCCAGTCCATGGAACACCTTTCTTGTCCCTTTCTTCCATTCCTTGTGCAAAAGAGGACCTAATATCCTGCCCAGAAAGGGCAGTTGATTGTGCAAGATACTGGAGGAACATCTGACTATGTTTATTGTATATAAGTTATGTATAGTTTCCTTTCTTTCATATTTAATTATTATTCCCTGTATATAATTCGCCTACCAAATCTAAGCTGATCTCATTGTAATGTATCCTAATTTGTTGTAAATCATGTTGTACCACTTACTTACTACTGTACTACTTGTGTTTGGATACGAAATAAATCAGGACAATGAACCTGCCCACAAAAGGTGTTTTGGCAATTCCAACAATCTATGACTTGTTGGAACATCCGCCCTATTCCCCAGATAATACTCCCTCTGACTTCTATCTCTTCCTAAAGCTAAAACTCTTCCTCGCTGGTCAGCATTTTTCTCCGAATCAAGAGGTGATTGCAGCTGTAGATGGGTATTTTACAAATCTTACTGAGAACCACTACAGGGACGGGATAATGGTGCTGGAGCATCGCTGTAATAAATGTATTAGTCTTAAGGGAGATTATGTTGAAAAATAAAAATAATTTTTAAATTATAAATTCGTTTTTTCTTTGTTAGGGCGAGAACTTTTCAGATCACCCTCATATATGGAAGCAATTGCCATTACAAAATCTTACAAAATTGCAATCACAAAATATCAGAACCAACGATACAGGGTAATAATTATTGGTTAAAAATAATAATGAATTTTATTAAATCTGAATTAAGTGATAATTTATATTTAAAAACCTACCTGAAAAGCATTTGTTTCAAATATTCTTCACTGCCTTCTTCAAGATCTTTCCAATCAGCTGTTAGGGCAGTCTGCATATAATAGCAAAAGTTATATTAATTAATTGACTAAACTAATAACACTAACATAAACTTTGTGATATTCAAACCTTAGAAAGCAAAAACTGAAATCCGTGTCTCTGGAGGCTTACATTAATGTTTTCTTCTAGGCTTGATAGCATACTATGTCAGAGCATATTCCTTTTTTTCATGCTATATAATATAATGTATTGCTACAAAGATTTTAAAAAACTTTTCTTTGATATATTTCTTCTCTAGATACTCTTCATGTCCTTGTTATTATGATACAATGAATTACATGATACCTACCTCCTCTCCCCTAACTCAATTCATGTGGGGGTTTATTGTTTGAAATTATCAGATAATCAGTAAATTGACAGTCATTGAAACAATTTCCAGATGTCAAAATCTGGATAACTGGAATATCAGATTCAGTTTTGTATAAACTTAGAATTTAGTTATTAAACTAAATTCTAAGTTTCATACAAAAATGAAAGAAATATCAAAAATTAAAAATTCCATATTCACAGATTGTACATACTTCCATTTTCAGTTCCTTTGTTGGATAAGATTCTAATCTCAAGAATATAAGGATAAGAATATCCATGAATTAAAAGAACACAAAGTAGAGCCACACCATGACCGCTACAACAGATCAGATCATTCAATCTAATTTTTATTATTCATGCCAATGAAAACATTTTATTTTTAGCTTTTCCAGTACTACGGATGCTTACTTTATTCACTCCTACTGTTTTTTAAAATGTATGAACAGCATGTAGTTTCTTTGTTGTTTTACACTGAATTAGCTTTGCATTAGGAACCCCCTATTTACATATTTGGAGCAATAACGAAGATGTGATATTAACATCATGTGCAGCTACTATAAATGGGTACATCTATCCTCTGTAAGTAATTAGTAAATGTTTGCCAGTAATAAGGAAACATGCCAAAGTAAGCCAATTTAACCATGGGCAGATAGTTGGGGCCTAGAAGGCATGTGCCAGTATTTCAGAAACAGCCACACTTGTTGGTTGCTCCTGTACTATTGTATAAGAGTATATCAGAACTGGATCAACCATGTACAGACATCCAGCAGAAGGGCTCACATTGGTCAGTCACGTGTGGTTGATCATAGAGGTGAGCAATGGAGGTCACAACTGGTATCTCAGCAATGTTGTGCAACAATCACATAGCTCACTCACCTACAACAGTGGAGCAGTTCGACCAATTCCACATGCACCATACCTTGCTTTGTCTGGGGTACCACAGCTGGAGATCAACAAGGGTACCCCCATGGTGATAGCCAGGTATTGCAAACAATGCCTTGCATGGGCCAAGGTGCATTGGCAACGGACACTCAACAGATGGAAAGTCATCTAGAGTGATGAGTCCTGTTTCCTGCTGCAGCAGGAAACAGGGCATTTCCTGATAACTGGGTTTGCATTTGGTGTAAACAGCATGAGATCCTATCCTCCTGGTTGCACAGTTAGGGTTAACAGGCCAGTGAAGGTGGTGTTATGGTCTGGGGAGCTTTTTTTTCTGCCACACCCTAGGTCTGCTGGTTATCATCCCACAAGCACTGAATGGTGAATGTTACAGGGACCTGTTAGATAACCATCTCCATCCATATCTGCAGGAGATCAACCCTGACCACAGTGCCATCTTTCAAGAGGATAATGTACAATTGTCATCAGGCTTGTATACAACTACTGAGTGGTTGGAGAAACATGGCAACAAATTTGCCACATTGCCTTGGCCCCCAAACTCCCCTGACTGTAACCCAATTCAATATGTGTGGGATATGCCAGAATGGGGTATGAGAACTGCTGATTCTCCTCCATGGAATGAGCATGGAGGAGAATCATGAAGTGACAGAGTTGTCGCAGTAGACATAAGTTGAATTACATGGATGATGTTCGACACTTGTGGAATTTTTTCCTAGGTGTCTGCAAGACATGATTGCACAGAGAGATGAACGATTGTATTATCAGGTGAGTGTTCCTAATACAAAGCTAACTCAGTGCATAACTACACATCCTGATTGTAGAACAGAAGACTCCATTAGACAAATCCTATAACATTAATGTTAAAATTAAATATCAGTGGCCAAAATACACTGCTAGTCACATGCCTGTTCTTCCATAAACTACTCCATGATGTATATCCACAGCCTCTTATCCACATCACAAGCTTCATATACATATCCATTTGTTCCAATTTATGTAACAGAATTCCATGCAATACCTCTTGTCAGATGACTTTGAACATTCTAGCATTATTCCCATATAACCATTCCCTTCATCCAACTTAGATGTCACTTTATTAAAAAAAATGTGAGAAAACTACTGAGGCAGAAATTTGCTACCTCTGTCTTTAATTTTTCATAACCTCTTTTATGCAATGGGAGTGTTTTTTCCCTCCTTCTACTCCCTGGAATCCCAGAGCTGAGAAATTATTTTGCTGGCCTGACTGGCTGAGTGGTTAATGCACCACTCTTCAAACCAACAGGCTGCAAGTTCGAATTCTGCTATGCATATAGATGTCTGTGATTGTCTTTAGGTGGGAGATGAATTTCAATGTTCAGTGAAATACAATCGCCCTGCTTATTAGTGGCGTGAATTGGCTTGAAAAAAAAAAAAAATGTTCTTGATCTCCAGAGCACTAAGTAAAAATAAATAAAATAATAAAAAATAAAATTCAACAAAAGTTCTTGAATTATTCATGGTTCTGATGTATTGCAGGCCTACAACCTTTCATGAGTAGGAGACACTAAAAAAATAATAATTGGTTGGCAGAGTCAATCCCTTAAGCACTTATAATATGCAAGCTGACATCTCATAGCTGTGTTTATCAAGTTACTGTAATTACCTAGTCTAGCCATAAATAATGTTACAACTTGAACGGTGTAATGGCCTAAACCTTTCATCTATCAGTAAATCATTTACAGCTTTTAGCACATGCAAACCACATGTATAATGTGCATATAGCAGCACTTCTTCTTCTCTTCAAGGATTACGCATTTGCCTGTTCCGGCTTCACTGGTCTTCCCCTCTCTCTCTCTCTCTTTAGTCTATATCTATCCATCTCTTTTGGTGGCCGATATCTTTCCATCATCATCAAATTCCTGCCATGTACCCTCAAGGGGTGTACAGGATATGATAGTACTACATGAAAAAAATTACATCATTACTAACTTTCTATCTACAATTTTTCTCCAAATCAGTCTGTTACTTGTCAAGACTACAACATTATCAGATCTTATATTTCTATTGTCTAAGGCACTTTGTACTGTATCAATCCACCTATATCTTGGTCTTCCTCTGGATCATTTTGCTGCCAACCAGGCAGACAACACTTGTTTTGCTAATCTTTCTTCGCCCATTCTGTTTAAGTGATCATACCACCTGAGATTAGCTCTGCTAACGCATTCCTGGATGCTGACAATGTCAAGTTCTTTCCTAATATCCTCGTTTTTTAATATGATATTGCAATTGATGCCATCTGGTCACATTTATAATCTTTCTCAGGACTCTCATATCTGCAGTCTATAGTCTTTGGTCAAGTGTTTTACTTCTGACCCAGCTTTCGGAACCATGAGTTAAAACTGGCTTGTATACAGCTAATTTAGTGTTCCGACTAATTTCTCTCTTATTCCATATGAATTTATTCAATTGACTTCCCACCATACCAGCTTTGGTGATTCTGTTGTCTATTTCTATATTTAATTTACCATCTTCACTAAAAATTGTGCCTAAGTAGCTGAAATGTTTTACTTGTTCCACAGGTTCTCCATTCACAATACAGTTGACATTTTCAATGATTCTGCCTATTTTCATTGTCTTTGTCTTTTTATTGCTGACCTTCATATCATATCTATTATAACAGTAATTCAATTTAGTCAGAGAATCTTGCAGACTTGTAGCGGATTTATTTAGAAGTATAACATCATCCGCATAAAGCAAAGAGCTGACATTAACATCTCCAATTTTGATATCATGTTTAACACCACTTTCCTTCATAATATGATCCATATAGATAATGAATAACACAGGGGATAATGTAAATCCTTGTCTCATACCAGATTTAACATTAAACCATCTTCCTGTACTTCCTTTAATTCTAACTGCTGACTTACAACTCAAATAAAGCCTAAGTATTGCTTGATATAATGCCCCACTGACACCATATAACTGTATGGAATAGCTTCTCTATTGGCATCTTGTGTATTGAATAGCTTCTCTATTGGCACCTTCTCATATGCCTTTTTCATATCGACAAAACTTAAATACAGATCTTTGCTATATTCCCATGCTTTCTCAACTATTTGTCGTAAAGTGAAGATCTGATCCTGACAGCCTCTATTTGGCCTGAATCCAGCTTGTTCTTCACCCAGCATTTCTTCCACAATTCTTCTCAACTGTTTCTCAAGTATATTTGCATAGATCTTGTAAGGAACACTCAGTAGGGAAATACCTCTGTAATTCTCACATGCAGTTTTATTTCCCTTTTTATATATGGGTACTATGGGAGCACTACTCCAATCACTGGGAATTCGTCCCTCTGTCCAGGCTTTTTGAACTATGCAGTGCAGCCACTGTAAAACTTTTATACCACTATACTTCAGCATTTCTAGTCGAATATCATCTACTCCTGCTGCCTTTCCACATTTCAAGCCTTTGATGGCTTTTTCTACTTCAAGCATGGATATGTATTCCTGACTGCATGCCTGGTCAGTGTTTTTTACCACTGTGCTGTCATCACTGCTTGTTTCATTTAACAGTTTTTCAAAGTAATTACTCCATACTTCAAGGATATCTTTTTCTCCCGTTTTCATGCCATTTATCATCTCTAACTCTTTTTACAGCACTCTTTCCACCATTCCTAAGCTTCTTCAACAACCTCCAGAATATCTTACCACCTTCTTGATATTTATTTTCTATATTCTTGCCAAAGTCCTCCCATGACTTTTGTTTAGCCAGTTTTACACACCGTTTAGCATTCTTGCATTTGTCTCTGTATTCTCTAAGAGCATAAGCTGACTTATTTGCCAGGAACTTTTGATATGCTTTCTTCTTTTCCTTCATTGCCTCTAACTTCCTGTGTCCACCATGGAGTTCTAATTTTTCTATCCTTGCAGACAACTTCACCAAATGCCTCTCTAGCTGAATCAATCAGGGCTTTCTTCAAGGCTTGCCACTAAATCTCCAAAGTTTGATTTCTGTTTTCAAACTCTTTCATTTTTTCTTCAATAATCTTTGTGTATTTTAGTCTACAGTTCACATCTGAGAGCTGCTCAACTTTTATTCGCTTTAAAACTTTCTTACATGTTATTCTTTTCAATATGAAATTCAGTTTTATCCTGCTCAAGACTAAATAGTGATCACTTCCAATTTCAAATCCTCTGTACACTCTGGTGTCCTGCACCAGGGAGAAAACATCACTATCAACAATAACATAGTCAATGAGACTTTTCTTATTCCTTGCCTCTTCTCTCCATATGAATTTGTGCACATTTTTATGTTGGAACATGGTGTTACTAATAAATGTCCTGAGCAGAAATCCAACAGATATTTGCCATTATTAATAACTTTGCTCTTTTCTCCAAATTTTCCTGAAATATTTTTGTATGTCTCACAATCATTTCCTACTCTGCTATTTAGATCCCCAACAAGGACCAACTTTTCCTTTTTCATTGTGTCAGTTGCTTTTTCAAAAGCCTCAAAAAATTCCTCCACTTCTACCTTAGTAGAATCTTCTGTGGGATCATAGGCACAAATAAGTCTCATTGTCCAGTTCCCCATTCTCATATTTGCCTACATTACTCTACTTGAGACTGACTGCCATTCAAGAAGATTAGCCTCGTATTTTGTGTTGAATACTATGGCTACTCCTTTTCCTTGATTGTCATTGCCTGAATATAATGTTTTGTATTTATTGCTCAGAAAGATCTCACCAGTTTTTGTCTTTTTTGTTTCAGTCACCCCTGTTATGTCGATCTGGTACTTATCTAATTCATCAGCTAGCTCCATTTCTTTGCCATTCAGACTTCTTATGTTGATAGTACTGATCTTTAACTCTGGTGATGCTGAGTTGGAGTGGGTTTTCAGATTTGTTCCAATAGCTGACTTTTCGCTGTTCGCCCTGGTTCCCTGGTGAAAACAACGGGGGTCTTGTTTAACCGGGCGACGCCCCAACCGGCATGAAATTTTGTCATGTTGTACCATCATTTTTTATTTTGGTTTAACCAATAAGAATACAATTTGGTCAGCTAAATCCCAAATTCCCAGCCTATCCTCATTCGTTCAGTATCCAAGTAGATACCCAACAGCCAACAGGGTGCACCACAAGAAGGCGAGGATGAGGATTGTACATTAGGTCAGAAGCCCTGGTCGGTTCTCCGCATTCCTTTAAAGGCTATGTGGAGGTCTCCTCTCAGTTATGCAGCTTTGACCCTTAAGCACCCCATATTCTTTCCATTTCTCCCTAAATTCCTTGATCTTTTCATTTATGTTATAAATATCTAGTTTTTTCTGATGTCTTCATTTCTTATATATTATCTTATTCCTTATATATTATAGCCTAGTATATTTTAAATGTTTGAAATGTCTCCCTCTTGCCATCACACATGCCTGAAGTCTGTGAGGCCACACATCGATGGCAGCATGCACAACAACCAATGGAAATGATACCACTGCTCACTCCAAATCCATCTTCAGGCTGGTGATGTCATTTCATGTAGGGCTACTCTCTCTCAATCTCTGACCACAATTTGAAGTCTAACAGGACTTTCATACAGCCAATCAGATGGTGATATGTGGTTGGACACATTCGCCTCCAACCACTGTTAGTGGTCCTCACCTCGTGTGTAGGGACTAAGTCCTGTTTGAAGGTCCAATGCCTACCACGAAACAAGATGTTGTTCAGGGGCCATACTGCAGGTTCCAGCATAGTGTCTTGATACATTTTGGCAGAGGTATTGACACCTTTCTTGCAGAAATATAACTGTGATACCCTCTGATATATTATCCCGATAATTGAAACGATTGGGTATATGCCTCGGATGACCAAACCATCACTGAAATGGAGTGATGACCTCTCTGAATCCTGGGTGCTATTGCATGTGCTGAGTGGCCATCCGGGGCATATACCCAATCGTTTTTGTGGTTAAAAGATTTTTTAATGATTAAAATTGTCTCATCTGTGATGAGGATATCTCTTTGTCTGTTATTCGCATACCACTGGAGAAGTATGTGTCTTATTTTATCATCCTCTGCCACATAAGTTATGGTGTTAGGAAGTGTCCAGTAGAACAAAGATAGGTTCTAATCCCAGGGTCATCAGTTAGTACACGACATTGTTCTTTATGAAATGTTCATCTCTCTCGCAACATCACTTTCTGCATTTTCATAGGATTATGGCAAAGGCATGCTTTCACAGTCCTGCATACCTTTGCCATAATCGCAAAGGACGCAACAGCATGCTTTCACAAGCTGTTACGTCGTAACGCAGTGTGATAGACCTGTTCTTTGGCAGTCAGATCATCTGTATCATTATAACAGTTAATAGTCTGATACACAAATATCCTACTAATCCCAAGCAATTTTAGCATGTTGAAAATAACAAGTGGCTGCATTCCAACCTTGTGAAGTGCTTACAACAATACGGTTCTCATAATCTACCCACTGAATGTTAACCCATACAACTAGACAATTCTCTCTCTACTGATAAACATGCGAATATTGGCTGCCCATAGCATGGAGATGTGCAGAAGTTGTAACAGTATTTATGATACAAATGCGTATTTCTATATCAGCCCCTGTCACATCTTTTTCTTCACCTAGTATCTTCACCTAGATGATATAATATACCCCTGCAAAGCGATCACTCAATAACTCAACTATTTCATCTGCTTCTGTCTGTTGCCTCCCTATTATCAGCATTCATTAAAATGATCGTAATATAATCATTCTTGCATTTACTTGCCACACAGTGAAAGAACTCTTAAGGATTACCTTTGTCTCACTTGACAAATTCCTTTCATAATCTGATCCTGTCTTTCATAATCTGAGCCACACAGGTCACTCTTCAGGTTGTGCTTTCTACTATCCATAAGCTTGCTGATCACATTCTTTCTTTAAATTTCTGCACAAACCCCACCCTTACCACTCCTACTCATTCATTTAATTCCCACCTGATTTATCTCCTTGATTAAAAACTATATGTTTGTTAGAACTTCCTTCAAACACACTCTTTTATCAGTTCTCATGCACTACTGACTTTTTCCACAATTGCATTTTCCAGCTGTTCCAAGGTATTTGAGCTGTTTACACAATTCAAATTACTAGGCTGTTAGAGCCATGTGTTTTGCAATGTATTTTTTTTTTGTTTTCAGAAATTCAGTTTGAAATTCAGCAAAATATCAGATGCTTAATAAATTATATTTATTTTGATTTGTGGTAGTGAGAGTCAATACCATTAATGCCTTTAGATAGCTTGCAGCAAATTAAAACTTAAATTGGGATTTGGACAATGAAACTTATTCATACCTATGGTCCCACAAAAAGTTTTTCTAAAGAAGAAGTAGATCAATTTTTTATTATTAGAACTGGCAGCTGACAAAGAAAATGGAAAAAAAGTGGTCTTTGTTGAAGATCTGAACAGCAGAGTAGGAAATGGATCCCACCAGACATACAGGAACATTTTGGGAAAAATTTGAAGAAAAAGGCAAAGCTAATAATAACAGTAAGTATTTACTGGACTTCTGCTCAGGACACGGACTAGTCATTACTAATATCATGGTTCAACAAAAAGATGTGCACTAGTTCACATGGAGAGAAGACACAAGAAATAAGAAAAGCATCATTGACTACATCATTAATGATAGTTATATCATCTTGTTGAGGATACAAGAGTATACAGAGGATTTGAAATAAAGTGACCATTACTCAACAGGATAAAAATGGACATCACATTGAAAAGAAAACAGTATTAAGAAAGTTTTAAAAATAAAGTTGAGCAGCTTTTACAAGTAAAATGTAGACTCAGCTATACAAACATTACTGAAGAAAAAAGTAAACAAATTGGAAACAAGAACCAAACCTTGGAGTCTCAGTGGCAAACTCTGAAGAAGACAATGACTGATCCAGCTAGGGAGATATGTGGTGAAGTTGTCTGCAAGGAAAGAAAAATAAGAACAGCATGGTGGACATAAGAAGTTAAAGAAGCAGACCTAGAAAAGTAGAAAGCATATCAAAAGTTTCTAGCAAATAAGTCAGCAGATGCCCTAGAAGAAAACAGAGAAAAGCAAATGTAAGCAAGCTAAGCTATGTAAAAGTAGCTAAACAAAAGTCAGGGAGACTTCAGTAAGAGTATGGGAAATAAATATCAAGAAGGTGGCAAAATGTTCTTGAGGCTATTGAAGAAGCTTAGAAATGGAGGAAAGGATAGTGTAAAAGGAATCAAATATGATAAAGGTAACATGAAAACTGAAGATAAGGATATCCAAGATCTCTGGAGTAATTACTTTGAAAGACTGTTTAACAAGCCAAAACAGTGACAGAACTATATTAGAAAATTTTCAGGAGGAATGCAAAGGGGAGTACATATCAATACTTAAGGTAGAAAAACCTGTCAAAAACTTGAAATATGGGAAGGCAGCTGGAGTAGATGATATTCAACCAGAAATGCTTAAGTATGGAGGAATAAAAGTTTTGCAGCAGCTACACTGCATAATTCAGAGGGCCTGGTCAGAAGGTCAAATTCCCAATAACTGAAGTAGAGTTCTCATAGTACCATCCATAAAAAATGGAATAAAACTGAATGTGAGAATTACAGAGAAATTTCTCTACTAAGTGTCCCACGTAAGATTTATGTAAGCATATTTGAAAGGGGGGTTGAGAAAGATTGTGGAAGAGGAACTTGGAGAAGAACAAGCTGGGTTCAGGCCAAATAGAAGTTGTCAAAATCAGATTTTCACTTTAAGACAAACAGATGAGAAATTGTGGGAATATGACAAGGATCTGTACTTAAGTTTTGTAGATCTGGAAAAGGCAAATGACACAGTGCCCAGAGAAAAGATTTTCAAAAATTTCTACAATTATATGGGGTAAATGGAATAGAACATTATTTTATTATTTTTCATCACCTCCAGGGAGTCCAAAGACTCATCGAGGGAGGGCATCCACTCTACAACTCTGTCTTCATCACTCACAATCCACCAACTGACCACAACTGTACCAACACCATCTATCGCCGAACATCACCACCACTAGTATTTCCACAGACAATCACAAACATCCATGCCCACAGCGGGATTCGAACCCACATCCTTTTGGCTGGGGAGCGGATACGCTAACCACTCGACCAGCCAGGCTGGTCATACATTACACAGAACAATACATAGTCTATATTTCAGTTGTCAATCGGCAGTTAGAATTGAAGGAAATACAGGAAGACAGTTTGATGTAAAATCATGTGCGAAACAAGGATATACATTATCTCCACTTCTATTCATCATCTACGTGGATCACATTATGAAAGAAAGTGGCATCAGGATGGATATTAGAATTGGAGATGTCAAACTTCTCTTTACTTTATGCAGATGATGTTGTCCTCCTAACAGGAGGACAACATCAAAGCAAATCTCCAGGAATCACTAACTAAATTGAATAACAGCTGTAACAAATTTGGTAAGAATATCAGCAATAAAAAGACTAAAATTATGAAAATAGGCAGAGGCATAGAAAACTTCAGTTGTATTCTGAATGGTGATCCTATAGAATAAATAAAATATTTCAGCTATTTAGGCATAGTTTTTTTTTTTAGTGAAGATGCAGGTTAAAACTGGAAATGGACAACAGAATAAGCAAAGCTGGTATGGTGGGTAGCCAGCTGAATAAATTTCTATGGAATAAGAAAGAAATTATCCAAAATGCCAAACTAGCTATATAAAAGACAATGTCCAAACCAGTTTTAAGTTATGGATATGAGAGTTGGGTTAGAAGTAAAACACTTGATCAAAGACTAGAGACCACAGATATGAGGATTCTGAGAAAAATTAGGGGAGTGAACCAATGACATCAATCCTTTCTTTTGTGCTTACATGGTGATCAGAATACATTATGAAAATTATGGATATAATGTGTGAATGAACATCAATGGCAGAATCATATTAAAATGAAGATATTAGAAAGGAACTTGGCATTATTAGCATTCAAGAATGTGTCAGCAGAGCTAATCTAAAGTGGTATGGCCACTTAAATAAAATGGTGAAGAGAGGTTAGCAAAACAGGTGTTTGATGCCAAGATGGCAGGAAAGAGACCCAGTGGAAGACCAAGGTCTAGGTGGATTGATTTCAGTCACAAGTGCCTTACAAACATGGAATGTTAGATATGACAATATTGGAGTGCTTATGAGTAATAGATTGATTTGAAGGAAAATTGTTGATAGGAGATTAATAATAATGTAAACTTAATGATGTAGCACTATCATTGTAATACTCTGTATATATAATAATTAAAATACCTAAACACCCCTTGAGAGTAGATATCAGAAAATTGATGATTTGCAGAAATGAAAATGAACTGAAGTGGTAAAGAAATCTAAGAAATTAATGAAATCCATACAATGTTCACAATTATGATTCTGGACTGTGCAGAAATGAGCCAGAAAGAAAGGGGAAAAAAATACTAAAATAATAATATATACAGGTATCCCTTGCTTAACGCGGGATTTGATTAACGCAGTGAAATTAATTGCGACAATCCCTTGATATACACGGAAAGAGTTTTGATTAACACGTCTTTAACCCTACAGAGCTCGCAGCTGATCTGACAGATACATGCAAAATATTTAACATTAATATTCTTACACAATTCAGTGTATAGCTTGGAGGTCATGAGCACTGTGCATTCATATGTTACGAGTGATATTCTGCACTGTTTTTTGATGTCAGTTTGGTTTAACACATGTTATATAAAGGTTTGTGATATTTGACAGTATATGTCTGAGAGACATACCGCGACCTCCGATGTTAGTATAGTATGGTTTAGTTGTTTTTTTTTTGATTCTTTGTTCAACAATTTCTAGATTGTAACTGAAAATAAATAACCATCATGTATTACTGAAATAGAGAGCCAAAGGTTTATTTTTATCATACATGTCCTCTAGGAGATGTGCTTCACATTTATGGAAAATACTAAGGAAAGTGATCTGGAGCTTACTCCACCTTTACTACGAGTTGCCCATAAGGCACTACTTATGCTTGCATCCACCGAAACTTTTAGTTTCTATATATTCAGCATGAAACTCTTGTAGTTTCTATATTCGGCTATGAAATAATGTTGGATTCAATATCCACTTAATTTGTACCATCATGTATTATATTTGCAGTGTTTTTTCTTTATGTTTTATTGCTTGTTTGCCGAGGTGTGGAGAGTCATTTTGCTTGTTATCGTAGAATATAATTATGCCAATAAGAAAAAAAAAATTAAAACTGTTCAAACGACTCGATAACTTCTTTTGATAAAAAAATTGCAATAAATAATGTAGATACAAGTATTTATTAAACATTTACTTTGCATTCATTTTTTATCTTTCCTAAAAGAGAATAAAGAGAAACCATATAAAACGAATTATTAATACAGTAATCGATCATGGACGAATTGTAATTTTTAGCATTGATTATAAGATTTGATTAACGCGATTTTGATATACGTGGTAACATCGAGGAATTAATTAACCACGTTAATCGAGGGATACCTGTATATGATTAAACTTTGTATGAAAATAAACTGGTTGTAAACATATTCTGTAGTAGTAGCAAAGCTACTACAGAACTGGGAAATCACTCCATACAGAGTTGTCCAACAACAACTTTGTATGGGAAGGTGAAGTAGCACTAAAAAAATTAATTAAAAAAAAAAAAAAATCTGGTCAAAGACGCTGCCAATTCCTCGGTATATTCTTATTATGCAAATTAGAAGGTTCCATGAAAATTCATCGAATGAACAATACATCGAACAACAAATCGTCCAAAATGCAATTCATCAAAAAAAACAATTCACCAAAAATTTAAAATTTTCGATACTGTTATGATAAAAGGGATAAATTTAGAACAAAAACTGAACCAAGCAGACAGCTTCTTGTACTGGCAACTTCTAATTCTGCTAAGTCAGAGAGTTATTGTAATACATAATTTCGACACGTTATTTCTTTGTTGCCCCGAATATAGATGAAATGAAAACTGAAATGAAAATGTCAGACTGGAACAGTTTGACATTTTCTTGCATAAGTTTCAAATAGCGAATCTGAGTAAATTTCATCCCATAATAATCGCTGTATTGAAGTCACATATTACTACTAGCAACAATAATAATAATGGAGCCTGCATAATTCAGTCAGCATAAACGAAGCCGTTTAGTTAGAAAGACCTGGGTAGTTGGAATCCCTTTTACGACACGCATAATGTTTATCAGTCCTGTTCCGCTAAAGGTAAGTTAGCAGGCATAATATGGAGATGGCTGGGCTTTTCCTCCTAGAAACAGGCAAATCAGTCCCTGAACAGACACGAAACAATTATCAGACAAGAAAAACTATAAAAAACCATATTGTTCTATAATTTTTTTCCTATTAAAGTAGCATTGCTATCTTCCTATGCACAGTTCGGTTTTTGTTCTAAAGAGATTTTTTCATAACAATTTTTTCATAACATTTTCGATGAATTGCATTTTCGACGATTTGTCATTAGATGAATTGCCTTTTCGATGAACTCTCCAGATACCAATTCTAATTGGTATCCAGATATGAAATGATTATATGGATATGAGAGTGGCTAATAGACAGATAGGACTGGTACTGTTTAATTTCTACATAAATGATAAAGGAAATAATCTGAAGGGAATTAAGATGCAAAGAAATTATATTCTTCTTTAATTCTTTATCCAAAGTGTAAGCAAACAAAGTTTGTGTGAAGTATCTTCACAACTAGATTAATTGCATAATTCAAAGCACATCCTTTTGGGTGTGTATAATGTTATGCATTATGCAAAAGGCTACTACCCAGACAGAGTTCAATTTTTATCAAGGTCTCATCAGTGGGATCCTAACCCAGAAGATGTACCAAGGTTGAAGTAATGCAGAAATCATATATTTCACACATACAAGTGGTGAAAAGATGTAACACCTTATTATTAAAATATTCTGGATTTGAGTTAGATGTTGAAACTGGTCTTGGTAGCAGCCCTTATCATGCATAGCATTACACACACACACACACACACACTCTAAAGGATGTGTTTTGAATTATGGTATACTAAGGCAATTAATATGATGTCCTTAGCCTCCTTATGCATGTAGTCTAGTTGTGTAGATATTTCACGTGCAAACTTTGTTTACACTTAGATAAAGAATTAAGCAAGATTATAATTTCTTGCCATCTGTAATTTAATTTATAACCAAGCAAAAAAAACGTTCAACAATTTGAAGGGAAATATTCAGTTGTTTGCTTCTGATGTAACATTGAGTAGGCTAATAGTTAATGTGATATGGAGAGCTTGCAGGATGATTTTAATAAGCTGTCAATGTGGGCAAAACATAATGGGTATTGGCAGTGCCGTATTTACGTATAGGCCCGGGCCTAGAGCGGCAAATTTTGAGGGGGGAGGGCGGAATTTCCAAGCTCTCATTTTATTATGCCGCATTATTCACAAGTAGAGAAATATTTTTCTTTTCCTCATTGTAAGTTTAGTCTGCAAGCATACTGGCATGTAATGAGATTCTGCGTAACTATACAGACCGAGACACGTGCACGGAAAGCTACTGTATTGTTGTCAGTAACTTGACACAAAGGCAATAGGGATTAGTGAATTTGATCCTTTTCTTGCTGAGCACATTGCCAAAAGCGGGAAAAAAGGAAAGGTTTTGTTTCCTATCTTTCCTTTGCCACATATGAGGAATTTATTAAAATAATGGGCAAGAAAGTAATCAAATTCATTGTAAAAGAACTTAAAATAGCTAAGTACTATTCCATAAGCGTTGACTCAACACCAGACCTCTCTCATGTTGATCAGCTGTCCTTCATTGTATGATATGTGAAAGAACATGGAACTCCTGTGGAGCGTTTCTTGCATTTCATTCCTAACATAAGTCACAAATCTGAAGAGTTACAAGAGGCAGTTTTGACTTCACTAAACGAGCTTGGAATTGATGTAGCAAATTGCAGATGGCAGGCATATGATAATGCTAGTAACATGTTAGGCAAGTACAGGACTGCAAGCAAGAATTTCTGAAATAAATCCATTGTCAGAATTCACACTGTGCGCTGGACATTCTCTGTCTCTAATTGGTACTTGTGCTGCTGAATACTGTCGGTACTCTTCCACATTTTTTGATATCCTTCAGAAACTGTACGTATTTTTCACATCTTCAACACATCAGTGGAGTGTTCTAAGAAAGCACCTGGAAACTTCTGCAAAAGTAATCAAACATCCTTCGCCTATTCGTTAGTCAGCTACTGATGATGCCTGTCGGAGTCTTCATGAGGGATGGAAGGAAATAATTTCCACTTTGTCCGAAATTGAAAATGACACCACCCAGAAGAAAGTTATGCGATGTGAAGCAAGTGGGATTCTATGGCAACTTCAGTCACTGGAGGTTGGGATCATGACCTGCCTATGGGCAGGTCATGAGGGGTGGGAAATACCTAAATATGCCACTGGGTATTGGTTTAATGTGGAGAAATGTAAAGTTATGCATTTTGGGAGGTACTGTACTGTACTTCAGGAAACAGATGAACCCTGGGATATGGGAGAGGTAGTAGACAGAATTGAAGTTTAGAGGACATGTTACTAAGGTTGCCAAGGCACCTCATAGGATTACTTGGCTCTTGAACACAATGACAAGCAGAGATGAGGAAGTTATGAATATTCTTTATACAGCCTTGATATACATCCACTCCTGGATTACTGTGCAATTTGAAGGAGGCAGAGGAGATGAAAGGTCTGGGAGTGGTGGTGGAGAAGAATCTGAAGTTTAGGAGCCACAGTGCACAAGTTGTGAAGTCATCATAGCATTATGGAAATGATGCAGAGGAACTTGATGTGCAGAAATAACGAGGTTATGATTCCATTGTATAAGAACTTGATCAGACCTCATATGGATTATTGTGCACAAACTTGGTCACCTGCTCTTCGTGGTAATGAGGTTACATTAGAAAGGGTCCAGAGAATTTCACTAAGGTGGTAACTGGTCTTTGGAATTGGTATGAAGACAGATTGATAGAATGCAATTTGCAAAGCTTCACGAATAGGAGGAGGAGAGTGGAATATGATCGAGATATGTATATTGGTCAGGGGTTGTTACCAGGTTAACGTGGAAGAAATGTTTCGTTGAATGAGAGAAGGAGGATGTAGAACATCCCTTGAAAATGTTCAAGGAGAGACTGAGCAAAGGAGTGAGGAGCAGGTTCTTTGCATGGTGAGTGGAACACAGACAAGCTAAATGAGTTTAAAGCACAGTTTGATTATCTTTTTGTGTGAGAGTGTATTTCCCATAGTGGGTCTTTTGACTTCATGGAGGTCTAGAGTTAATAATACATTTTTTTTTTGAGACCTAGGAAATGGAAAACAACACTAGAAATGCAAAACTACAGGTGGTGGCCTGTTATTTTCCAATTTCAGAGTGAAGTATATAGGCTATTCATAGAGCCTGTAATCTCTGTGAATTCTGACCAAATGATGTTATCTAATAGCTCGCTTTTCAAAGCGCTCCTTGAAAACATCCATTACATCAAAAAATTGATGCCCTCCCAAAAAAAAATACACTTATAATTCATAAAAGTACAGATGACAGAGCTCCAGGCAGCATGAGAATGACTATACTTTGGCATTCAAAACAGCTCAAAGGGTTTAGGATGTAGAGCTTAACTGGGCGGTTGAGATAGACTGCTTTCATAGATTATTATTATTATTTAGACACCACCAGGGAGTCCAAAGACTCATCAAGGGAGGATCTACATCTACTCTACAACTCTGTCTCCACCCACAAACTACAGTGAACCACATCATCTACACCAATGTCATATACTACCCACCATCACCATTTTTTATTTTATTTTTTATTTATTTATTTTTTTTTATTACAGACAATCCACAAACATCCATGCCCATGGGAGGATTTGAACCCACAGCCTTTTTGGCTGGAGAGCAGATATGCTAACCACTTGGCCAACCAGGCCAGCTGGTTTCTGTGTTGAATGAAAGGATGATATTCCAGGCAGAAAAACATGTGCCCATCATTGCAAATGAGGACTCTCCTTATGGCTGTCACTCCTTGTTCCTTCAATTCAGAGCATATTTTCTCATCAGGAACACTGAAGAGATCCCATTCTAATATTATGCCTCTAGCAGAGTTTACAGTTTTTGTGGGGTGACTGTGATTGGTATTCCCCTAACAGATGTTGCACAAAATAGTTTTTCAAATTAAGTCACTGTTGTAGCTTCAATAAGAATGTCTCCTGAATGAAGTTCAACAATTTTTCCAAGTGGATTTTTGTAAAAAGTAGGCCTTACCTAAGTAATCCGCTCACTTTTAATTTTATAATAAAGTGACAACTGACTTCGAGAAAGGAAATGGCAGCACAGTGATACAGCTGGACTTTTGCATTGAACAGATCAGTTTCATGTTGTAAATGAGCTTAAATGTTTTGACTAACTTTCTGAATACATGTCTCCTATTAAAATTATGTTTAAATATATTTTATGGAAAGGGAGAGGGAAAGAGATTTTGTGGCGAATGTTTTGAAGAATATATATATATATACATATACATATACACACACTTCATTCCTTACTTGGTAAAGCAAAACATGGCAGCTTAAAATATCCAAGCATTTACCATCTTTGGTGTAACTACAATGTGCTGTATTTTGGTCAGATGTAAAAATCCACTGAAGTATTTATAGAGGAGCATGTGAGAGACATCATGTAAGGCAGAACTAGAATCACTGCTCTATCTAATCATGTTCTTAATTTTGTTAACTCTGATGATGAAGATTATTACTCATACAGTGATGACAGAAATTATTCTCAATCTGGTCCACATTAATACTAACCTAAACTATAACCTCTCTGATTGTTACTCCTCAGCAATCCAACTTTGATGTATGCGAGATCATATCCATCTGAATGTGCTCAACAATACTTGTGGTATCCAGAATGCCTTCAAATGTCAGCAATCTGTTTGTAACTTAATTTATAGCTGGTATTCTCTTGTAATGTACATTCCGTATTTTTTCTTTTCATACTGTGCACCCGATGAGGTTTTATAAGAAGATGACACTAAGTCGTATGTTTGAATAATAAATAGTTTTTCTTTGTTACCCTTGACTTTTAGTCATTTAAGTTTCTTCAAATACACATACAGTATACAAGATAGTGTGTAAACTAATTTTAATTTATGGTGAGAAAAGGGATAGAAATAAAACCACTGAAATAAAAACTAAAGATAGTTTGAAAAAAAATTAGGAGAGTGAACAGATGGTATCACTGGCAGAATCTAATTAAATCAACAGGTATTTGCTGCCAGGAAACCAAGATTTAGGTTGACTGATGCAGTTAGTAGTGCTTTAAGAGACTAAAATATTAAATGTGATTATATTGGAGAACTGAAAATATCAGATTTGGAGGGGGGGGGGGATGGTTGATAATAAGGCGAGTTACACACCAAACTCCTGATATGAAGATACATGTCAGGAGTTTGGTGTTGTATATTTTCACTAGAAGCTGACATTTTGAAAAGAGATGTGTGTATGTGTGTACTATTTCCATTATCAGCAAAATCTAAAAGTTGCTACAGAAATGAGAAGTACATAGAAAATATTTATTTAGTTATACTGAGTAGTGCTTCAATATGAAGTTTTTTTTACTTAATTTTTAATGCTGAGTAATAAAGTTCAGAGTAAATGTGTCCATTTATAGCATATATTCAGCAAAATAGCAGAAACTGTAGAAAATATAAAGCAATACTGAATCCTACTACAAGATTTATCCTTGCTATAGTAGTTAGTGTTAGATATGTGTGAATTGCTGATGATGATGACTGGAGTGTGTCTGTTAGGCTTTTAATTTCTTATTATTTTATGCATACTTTAACTTTCACGTTATGAAAAATTTTATAAGAGATACTTTACAAAGCATGTTTCTGCAGGCTATATAGTTACATTATTAAACAAAATGTATAAGCTGTAATTACAGTCAAGTATTAATATAAAATGAATTTAATTTTAATATTTGAAAAAAAAAAAAAAATTGAACTGAAAAGAAATGTTTCAATAAACAATAAAATGAATATTAATCATGCAAAATTATACATCATAATCAAAATATAAAGAACCATTATTTCTGCTTCATTACATTAGTTGTTAATCAGTTAGTGGAAAAATTAGTAATATTTACATGTACTGAGAAATAAGAAGATATAAAAAAAAGATGCAAGCTACTTAAAGATGGGGGGACCATCTTTGCAATGCAAAGCAAAGCATTAGAAAGGCAAAGCATAAGCAAGAATACAGAATCCAGAATTCCAGACACCATTCTAAATGCTCAAAGAGTGAGAAATGCTGCATTTACTATATAGGGTTCTTACCAAAAATTGCCCAAGAGACACACTCCGCCCATATTCAATCATGCTTTTATTCCAGGATAAATGACTGACATCACTCATGCTGGGACTTTTTACCAGTCTCGAAACTTCTGACACACACTTCCTGGTTGTCAAGCCTTCTCTTACTACAGAGTTGCTGGGACTAAGCAGATGTGGAGAAGAACAGGTAGTACCATCTAATGAAAGGTTGCATTTTGTAGAATTTGTGGATAATGAGGTTTCACTCTTAGTCTTATGAAGATTATTTAATACAGGTTTTCGTAGTGCAGGACGAGGAGTATTAATTCCCACATTTCTAACAATTACTTTTTCAGTCTGTGTGCTCACATCTTTAACACGGATAAGTAATTTCTGTAACTGATGATTTACATCATATTTATGTTTAAGTGAAGATTCGACATCATTATCCACGTCTAAATTAGCAGAAATATCTGGAGAAGGAACTTTTGTAAAACTGTTATTGTGAATACTGCTCTGGGGAGATAATGAAGAGTTAAACTGCGAAGCCAAATTAGGATATACACCACGTAATATTCGAGCCACAGCAGCTTCTAGAGAAGGTGTAATGTTACCTGATAATGAAACATTTTTAGAGCCTCGCATAATGCTACTGCATGGGAAAGTGGCATGCTCACCCAAATTTATAGTTGAGTTTTCTGAACCAGAGGAATCAGATGTTAGATATTCCATACTAGAATTCACAGAATGACTTGTAGGTGAGTTTAATTTTTTGGGGGAACAGATTATATTATCAGTGCAAATATTTTCAGTTTTGCTCACTTTACATGTTGTATATATGCTCAGTTCTGAAAACTTTTTGCTTTCAATTTCTTTTTTATGGATTAAATGTGTATTCAATGAAGCAGAAATTTCATCTTCATTAGGAAGTGGTACTACCTGTATTTCACCAGAGTGAGCAGCTCTTCTGTTTACAGAACCCTAATAACAAATGAATGGGAAGCAAAGTAAATATTGCTGCAAAACAAAAATAATTATGAAAAAAAAAATTTTTTTTTCCTGCCTTCTGCTGGTGTTTCCTAGAGTAAGTGAACAGAAAGAAGTCAGGACAACAAATAAATAAATGATTCCATGTGGTGAATAATAGCTATTTTAAAACTTATCTAAAAGTATTGCAGAAATTCTTATATGTGAATGTGCACACAAATGCATATATAAAGGCAAAATAATAACATTCCACTTATACAATATATAATCATGGTATATGATAGATTTAAAGAATAACCTTTCAGAAAGAATTCTATGTCATAGAATCTGCCGTTATTTGGGAATGAAACAGAACAAAAAAAAAAAAAATATATATATATATATATATAGTGACTTATCACTGAAACAGATACATTGTGGAAAAAAGAAAAGAGATGTATAAAAGGTATGTCCAGATAATGCAACTTTTCATACAAATCATATTGATAAATAAATTAAAGGCAAAATAGTCAGTCACGTGCAATAAATTAAAAGATGCATGTGTGACATGTTGTACATAAATACATACATAGCATCCCCACATTACATCAAATTACCAGTTAGCAATGTCAGTAGATCTGCATCAGTGGAGGGTCTGTATGATATACGCACAGTAATTACAATTATCTGGTCACATTGGCAAATCGATTTGCTAATCAGTTAAGTGAGGATACACTGAACTGAACATAGTCAGATAGTACTGCTTCAGAGGCTAGATGACATGCTAGCCCATTCAAGAATTGGTTAATTAATTCTATTAGACAAAAAAAGAAACTGAAAACAAAAAAACTCAAGGAGTTATACTCTTTTGTACTTTGATAAGGGTTAAGATCTTAGAACTTTAACAAATAACTACTACACATGCAGAATAATCTTCTGTTTACTTATTATAAAAGTAGACAGAAGATTATTCTAAGTTGTGGAATAGTTATGTTGGGGCACCTCACCTACATTAAATCACTCTTGTCAATCCTCATCTTAATGAGAATGAGAGTATGAGTATAAATGTAAAGTAGCAACAAAAATTTTATATGGTTATTTAAAGATCTGGAATGTGCAAGATAGGCATGTGTACAAGAAATGTTTGCCTGAGAGATATGAATGAGAGACCCTGGTTATGGAGTATGTTGCAGATGTGAATAAAAGTAGTGGTTGATACAAATGATCGTAGAGGTGGCATAAACTGTGCAGCAAAAGAGATCAGAGTTTGAATGTGTCACTAAGATTTCAGAGCTTTGAGGAAAAGAGTGCAGTTTATGAATGATGTGGTAGTTAGAATGTGTGGGAAAGAGATGTTTGAAGTTCATGGGTACAGTAGAATTTGGTTAGTTGGGACAGCAATTTGTTTTGTGCAAATCTTACAGAACCAAACCGAATCAAGAAAATTTCCAGTTTTCTTCACTTATTTGGAAACAGGAGATGCAGCACTCAAGATTATCCCTCTGAGGCAATTGCCTGAAAATGATTGGTTTAAGGCTTATTGGCACAAGGAGTGCCAATGTGCTGGTGTCATCTTTCAAGCTGGGCCAACTCCTAATCAGAAAAGTGTACGGATTTTTCAATGCTCTGTTTTTTGATAATTTTGTGTTTAAGTTTATAAAATTTTGGACCTTTACCAAGATGCCATGTAATAATTTCACAGTAGCACAAAAATTGCCTATCATCTAATAGCCTTATCACATAATCCCTTGCCTACCAACACTACATCCTTAGTGCATAAAATCATAAAAAAATTTGAAGATGTAACACACAAAGTTGGTGAACTACATTATAGAAGAGAATGGAGAAAATATACTAACATCTTTGATAGCCAAGGAAGTAAGTTCAAAAGTTAACCTTCTTCAGGCGTTACAGTTTGCTGCCAATAGTTGGTGAGAAGATTGCGGGGATGAAATTGTTCTATCAAAACATCAAGATGAGGAATTAGAAGGCAAAGAAAGTGATGAAGACAATATATCTGAATTTGAATGACTGACTACACAGGATGCCAGGAAATGTATTGATCAGTTATAACATTACTACTTTATGCAGGAAGGCAATGAAATTAGTTCACTGTCTGCAATAGATATTTGTGCTGATTTGATGCACTCGTGGTCAATCAAAAGAACATTGCATGATACAATAGATAAAAGCTGAAAAGTGAGTGTGCACATATTTATTATATAAATTACATGTTATATAAATTAAATGTTTAAATATCAAATATTTTCTAATGTGTTGTGTATTTCATTTTAATAGGATTGCATGCAAGGACAACAGGTCTCTGTTGATATTGACAAGAAAAATATATATACATATTTTGCTATTGTAATTAATCTGATTAAATGATTTGCTGCTCAGTGAAATGTTAGTTTGTCTTTTTATATCTTTTTAACTATTAACATGAAACTTCACATAATTAGGCCAAAATGTTCTAGTCCTGATGTGTCTCGATTAACTAGAATCTACTGTATTTGATGCAAAAGAGGAAATGTATGCAGAAATGGATTGCATTTGAACAAGTATAGAAGTTACAATCAGAGAGGTTATTCTAAATACTCATTTGTTTAGCATTAAACACAGTGGGCAGTATTTGTAATGGAAACTTAGGAGATAACTGTTTTATGATGAGATAAACTGATGTATTCCTCAATTTCAACTCATATATTTAGGTCATTCACAGGGACATGTTTTGTGAAGACACTATAAACCACAGATTATACTATTCAAATTGCTTGGTGTCGCACTGATTAGATCGTCGGCTTGTCGAGAGCTCCTGAAAAGATTAGTAGTATTTTGTGTTAACATTAGATACTTTACTAGAATTTTAAGTAGTATTGTTTGCTTTTTGTTTCTTAGTGTGTCTGTGCAATTTTTGCGTGTTTTCTGTTATTTTAATTATTATTTTTAAGAAAAGATAGCGTACACATGGCACCGATAAAGAAAAAAATGGCGGCCATGGCAGGTCGTTTAAAACTCTTAAACGGACATGGCAGGTCGCCATGTCTGTTTAAGAGTTTTGATGTAAACGAATTTATGCAATGTGCTGTCTGTGAGATGCATGCCTTGCGAAGAGCGGTGGGAGTCTGGTTAGAAAGTGATAGTGGAGTTAATGTGTAGAAAGTGTAAAGAGAATGTGGACTTCAAGCGTGTTTCGTGTGTCGAGAGTGATATCGTTAATGATAGTCAGAATGTAGAAAATGGCAGTGTGCTAGAGAATTGCGTGGTAGTGCCAGATAGGTGTGAGAGCATCGCTGAAAGTGTAAATGAAGGTAGAAACACAGAAAGAATGGATGATTTGATCGATAATGAAAACGGTGAGATAAATGCGAGTAGCGAAATTGCCCGTTTGAATGGTGCGATACACAGAGCTAAAAGACAACTGGAGCGTATGGAAAAATGTGTGTTGAACGTACCGACAAATAACCGGCGGAAGTCTGTGACGGCAAATAATGTTCGTAAACATCAATAAAATGAAGAAGCGAGTGCTGTATGGGGATTTGCTATTAAGAGGCGTAATAATTGAGAGTTTAACGAAGTCGTACCAGCCGGGTGCGAACATAAAGGACGTCAGCGAATCTATTCGACTGCAAAAACAGAGGGTGAAAGAGATGATAATCGTGGCAGGAACGAATGATTTGAAAGAGGACAAAATGGAAATGATAGAGGATGTGAGGGAGTTGTTTGAGGTAGCAAAAGAGAAGAGTGAGAGAGTTAGGATGGTGAGCATCTTACCACAGTATGACAGCGAAGTGTTTAGAAGGAGGGCCATAATTGCCAATGACTTTATGCGTGGGTTATGCATGGAGAGTGGTGTGGAATTTGTGGATGTGTGGAATGAGTTCGATGGGCGAAAGGACTTGTATAAAATGGATGGGTAACACTTGAATGGAGTTGGTGTACGGAGACTTGAAAGAGTGTTGATGAATGATGTGGAAGTGGATGTACAGACTCAGGGAAACTAGATTTATTAAGAGGGGGGGGGAATAGATATGAAGACTTTAGGGGGGCAGTTAAGTGTATGAATGAGTATATTATGCCCGAGCGAGTACGACGGACAACAAATCAGAATGGGATAGTTAGTATAAGGCATCAAAGTAGGGATGGGACAATTGGGCTTCTGCGATTCATGTACACTAATGCCAGGAGTATTAGGAACAAGAAGGAAGAGTTTTTGGCCATGGTTGGCACTTCCAGGCAAACAGGTTGTCGGTATTAGTGAAACATGGCTGACAGAAGATGATAAAGCTAGTGGGATTGAATGCGATGGGTATAGCGTGTTCAGGAGTGACAGGGTGAATAAAAAGGGGGGGGGGGGGAGGAGTGTTATTGATGATAGCTGATGAACTTCAGCCAAGGAGTATAGAAGTTGAACTGCAGGATGGGGAAAAAAGCACATTTGAGGCTGTTTGGTGTGAGATAGAATCTAGCAGAACAAAATATACAATTGGGTGCTGCTATAGACTGGGTGATGGAGTGGATGGTGGGGATAATATGCATAAGCAAATAGAAGAAATGAGTGGAAGGAGGGTAATTATTATGGGTGATTTCAATTATGGTAACATTGACTGGAAAGAGGAGAGGGCACATGGGAGGAAGGAATTGGATTTTATGCGGTTATTAAGGGACAACTATCTACGGCAACATGTATTGGAAAATACCAGGTGGAAGAGAGTGCTGGACAACTGAGAATGTGGCTGTAACGAACATGACCATGTTGCCACCAATTGGTGAGAGTGACCATAAGGTCATGATTTGGGAGGTGGCTAAAGGAGTTGAATTTACAATTAAGACAGGGTACATGTGGAATTACAGGGCTGGTAAGTATGACAAGCTTAGGTGTGTGCTTGGCTCAATGCCATGGCATGTAAAACTACAAGGGCTGGATGTTGATAGTGCATGGGAGGTGGTTAAGAACTGTTTGCAGGAGACAATGGTTGACTGTATACCAAGAGTCCGAATAATAAATCAAGTAGGGGTTAAATGGATGAATAACACTATTAAGCTTGAGCTGCAAAAATAGAAACAATTGTGGAGGGAATTTAAGGAGAAGGGTGACCATCAGGCGCAGGAACAGTATAAAGCTAAGGCCAGGATGGTAACAAGGGTGGTAAGAAAAGCAAAAGCAGATTACGAAAGGAAATTGGCCACGCAGGCTAAAGAGAATCCCAAACAGTTTTTTCAATATGTTGCAAGTAAAAGGAAAAATGCTCATGGTAGAATGATCTTAAAAAATGCTGAGGGTAGGGAGGTAACCAAATCAGTTGATATAGTGGAATAACTGAGTGAGCACTTTGCAAGAGTATATCATCCTGGTGGTGACTTTGCAGGAATGGAAGAACCAACAGCTTATACTGGAATTGTGATGAATGAAGTAGAGGTAACTAGTCTATTACAGAACCTCAATGTCAATACATCTGTGGGATTGGATGGTATACCACCTCGTGTCGTACGTGAAGCGGCCAAAGAATTGTCAGTGCCCTTGACCATTTTGTTTAATTTGAGCCTCAGGACTGGGTCAGTCCCAAGGGGGTGGAAAGAGGGGAAAATAGTTCCACTGCACAAAGGTGGTTCCAAGGCTGCTGTTGAAAATCACCAGCCAATCAGCATAACAGGAATCATTATCAAGGTCTTAGAGAAAATAGTCAAGAGGAAAATACAAGATTGGCTAGAAGAAAATGGGATACTGTATCGGGGACAGCATGGTTTTGTGAAGGGTAGGTCATGCCTCAGTAACTTGCTCACATATTATTACACAGTGACGGCTGAACTGGATAAGGGTAATGGGTTTACAGTGATTCTACTGGACCTTGCTAAGGCCTTTGACAGGATACCACATGGAATTCTAATCAGTAAATTGCAGCATATGGGAATGGACATAGGGTTGGTGAGATGGATAAGAGGGTGGTTGACGGAGAGATATCAGAGAGTGGTCCACAAGACGGCCTGTGACTAGTGGTGTGCCACAAGGATCTGTTCTTGGACCACTGCTGTTTAATTTGTTCATAAATGATATAGGAAAGGATCTGAGAGGAACAGTTCATTTGTTTGCAGATGATGCGAAGTTGGGTAGGGCAATAGTGAATGCAGATGACATCAAAATTTTGCAGGATGATTTGGATAGATTGGAGGTCTGGGCTAAGGAGAATGGATGTCAATTTAATGTGGCAAAATGTAAGGTTATGCATTTTGGGGTGAAAAGATTGGTGGCAGTTTACTGCATTGGTGGAACTGTGCTCCAGGAAATTGATGAGGCACGAGATTTAGGAGTGTTGGTGGATAAGGAATTGAAATTTAGGGGACACATTGCAAAAGTGGCCAAATCAGCTCATCAAATCACTTGGTTGCTGAAGAATATGTTGACAAGCAGAGACAAGCAGGTTATTGTTCCTCTGTATCGAGCCTTGATAAGACCCCATCTCGACTACTGTGCTCAGATTTGTTCACCTAGGTTTCTTCTTGATGGGGAGGAGGTGGAGAGGATCCAGAGGCGAGTGACCAAGATGATAGCAGGTCGTGGAATGAACCGTATGAGAACAGGTTGAGGATTTGTGGGTTGCAAAAATTGGTTGATAGGTGGAGGAGGGGAGATATAATTGAGACATTCAAATTACTGAAAGGTTTCTATAAAATTAATTCAGAAGATATTTTTGAGAACAGGGCTGGATGTGGGAGGACTAGGGGACATCCATGGAAACTGGGCAAAAGTGTGGTTAGTAAAGGTGTTAGAGCTGGGTTCTTTACTTTTAGAGTAGTGAATGAGTGGAATGCGCTCCCTGAGTCTGTGGTGGATGCTGTGACAGTGAATGAGTTTAAGGCAAGGTATGATAGATACTGAATGAATGTCGAATAGTTGTGATGAATATGATTTGGGGCCTCCCTCGATGAGTCTAATGATTCCCTGGAGTTGCCCGTAATAATAGTAATAGTAATAATAAAGCCTGATGGTACCTGACATCAAAAATGTTTACATTAGGTATTAAGAAGTGAAAATTTCAGCTATTTCTGTAGAATAAATAGATAACAGTTCAGTTAATATAACATTTGTGTAATAATAACTTACTCAAAACACCACAATAATTATTATTTCAGTTTTACATTAGGAAACCAAAGTCCATCAAAAGTGGCAATATCATTAACTTTCAATTATTTAAAAAAATATAACTAGGTTGTTTCAACTTTTATGGGGGGAGGCAAAAAAATATTGACCCAAATACCAACGTTTCACTCATTCTTGAAATGACAGAATGGGTGTGGAGTTCTATTGTATTCCTGTTGTCTATAAGCCTTTCATGCTAATAAGAGGACCTTAACATCTTTATTTCAGTCAATTATTCTCCAAGTGGGAAGCAGCATTGTCAGTACTGACACAAGGTTGAAGCCAAATGATGACAGAAAAGCTTGTGATCAGAGATTTGCAGATGGCAATATGATTATATTGTGTACGTCTGTAATACTGCAGAGCAGAAAGCAAACGGAGAAACTACTGCTCTACCTTATCTCCAGAACAACCACCATGGTGAGCAAACCCTTACAATTGGCCCCAAGTTCCCGGCGTCCCTTAAATGGGACAGGGGTGCGAAGAATCTCCGGGCTCAAAATGGTGTCCACTTTTAAAATTGCAACTTGGAATGTCAGAACTCTGTATGAAGCTAGCAAATTAAGAAATGCCACAAGAGAAATGAAGAGGCTGGGCATCCGGATTTTGAGAATTTGCGAGACAAGATGGCCAGGATCTGGAAAGTGTCAACAAGATAATACGACAATGTATTACTCTGGGAATGATGAGAACAAACATTGACATGGCGTAGCTGTAATAGTAGATGAAGAAATCAATAATCAGTAATAAATTGGATTCCATTTTCTGAAAGGATAATGCTGTTACAACTTAAGGGAAATCCCATTAACATAAATATCATCCAAGCTTATGCACCCACAGCTGACAAAAGTGAAGAAGATGTTGAAGAGTTTTATGAACACCTAAAAGAGATTAAAAACCTAACAAAGAAACATGATATAAACATAGTGATGGGTGACTTCAATGCAAAAGTGGGAAGAGGGGGTGATGGAGAAATTGTTGGCAAACATGGCTTAGGCACCAGAAACGACAGAGGAGACTGTCTAGTCCAGTTCTGTCAGGAAGATCTAACAATAGCAAATACCTGGTTTAAACTTCCACCCAGAAGACTGTACACTTGGAAATCACCTCAAGATAACCAACATAACATTGTCAGAAATCAAATTGATTATATACTGATAAATAAAAGATTCCACAGTAGTATAAAGAGTGCAAAGACTTATCCTGGAGCAGATATCTCATCAGACCACAATCCCATAGTTGCAGAAGTACGTCTTAGATTAAAATCAGCTAAAAAATCACAAAAGAAGAAAAAGAAAATTGATGTAGAAAAACTGAAAGACCCAAACATAAATAAAAGTGCCAAGACACAGCTTAACCTGCGATTACAACAGATTAACATAGAAGAAAATAAAAGTGTGGAATCTCTTTGGAATAGCTTAAAGAATGCCATCGTAACAACAAGTATTGAAGAAGTAGGTTATGTGAATAATATAAAACAACAGGAATGGATGACAGATGAGATTCTTTCTCTTATTGATACAAGAAGAATGTACAAAAACAAAGACCTTGTCAGGTATACAGAAACACATAACATCATCAAGAAAAAAATAAAAGAAGCCAAGGAAAATTGGATGAAAAATTTATGTACTGAAATTGAACTGCTTCAGAAGAAACATGATAATTTCAATCTGTATAAGAAAATCAACGAAATTTCTGGAAAACTGGGGAAAAAGCAAATAGTGTCTCTAAGAGACGAAAATGAAAAAATAGTTCTAGAAGAAGAGAATAAAGCACAGATTTGGGTAAAATATGTAACAGAACTTTTCAATGATACTAGACAGAAGCCTATAAATATAAAAGATAACATTCAAGGACCAGCAATCATGAAAAGCGAAATAGAGAATGCTATATGAACAAGTAAAACAGGAAAAGCCAGTGGACCAGATGGTGTGCAAACAGAAGTTTTAAAATTAATAGAACCAGATAACATCAAGCTTCTTGAAAAACTATTTAATAAAATATATGAAAGTGATGAATTTCCATCAGATTGGCTCAAATCTACATTTATCACTGTCCCAAAGAAACCCAAAGCGAATTCCTGTGGTGACTTCCGACTTAGTCTAATGAGCCAAACATTAAAAATATTTTTGAAAGTAATTCAGAATCGTATTTATAGAAAATGTGAAGAAACTCTAAGTGAAACACAATTCGGCTTTCGGAATGGTTTTGGTACTAGAGAGGCCCTTTTCTGTACCCAAATATTGATACAAAAATGCATAGAAAAACAGAAATCTGTCTTTATGTGTTTCATAGATTTTGAAAAAGCATTCGACAAAGTCAGACACACTAACTTAATAGAAGTCCTTCAACAAATAAGGCTAGACGAACAAGACATAAGACTAATAACAAATCTGTATTGGAATCAGTCAGCTACCGTTCAATTAGACAACATTACCACCAGTGATATTAACATCAAAAGAGGAGTGAGACAAGGATGTGTGCTCTCACCACTCCTGTTCAACATATATGCAGAGGTAATCTTTAAAAAAGCATTGGAAGAATGTTCAGAGGGAATCACAATAAATGGAAAGATTGTTAACAACCTTCGATATGCAGATGACACCGTGCTAATTGAAGATAATATTATGGATCTCCAAAAACTCATTGACAGAGTATACATAGAAAGCCAAAGAATGGGAATAAATATAAACATCAACAAGACAAAAATACATGATCATCAGCAAACATCCAGCCTCATCAATGAAACTGACACTCAATGGGGAAAATATTGATCAAGAGTCAAGATATAAATATCTTGGTTGCTGGCTTAATGAACGGTGGGATCCAGAAATAGATATAAAGACAAGGATTGAAGTTGCACGGCAGTCCTTCATGAAAATGAGAACATTATTCTGCAATAAAGACCTAAACATGGAAGTCAGATGCCGAATGCTGAAATGCTACGTATGGTCTATTCTGCTCTATGGAGTTGAAACATGGACATTGAAGGCGACAACCATCAAGAAAATCTAAGCCTTTGAGATGTGGCTATACAGAAGAATGCTAAAGATATCATGGACAGAAAAAATTACCAATGAAGATGTCTTAAAATCCATTGGCAAAGCTAAACATCTTGTACAAATAATCAAGAAACGAAAAGCATCATATCTTGGCCACATCATGAGAAACAGCAAATACCAACTTCTACAAACTATTTTGATAGGAAGAATTGGTGGCAAAGGAACTAGAGGAAGAAAAAGAATATCATGGTTTGACAACATCAAGATGTGGACAGGAAAGAGCAGTGCACAACTGCTCAGATTAGCACAAGAGCGCAGTTTGTTCGCCAAGATGGTCGCTGACCTTCGATAGAAGATAGCACAATAAGAAGGAGATTCTCCAAGTTAGCATCTCTAGCTCAGATGATATTGACAATGTCCCATGGCTGGAAAGACCTGCATTCAAATCCTGTCTAGGATGCAAGGAATTTTCACAAAAGGATTCTACAACTGAAGGTGAATTAGATGGGCACACATGGAAATGACAGAATTTTTTCTTCCTGGAAATCCTAGGAAATTTTCATCCTGCAAAACAGGCAAATCATCCTAAACTTACATCCTCTGACAGCCATAGCAGATTATGCAAATAGGATTAACCTATTTATTAGAGACTTAAAGGAGAAAAAAAAGTACAATATTTAGCCACTCATTTAGGAGAGCTAGATATCTAAACTTGGCCTATCCACAGTACTGAATGCAGGAGAGGAATGAAATGTATATAACCTTTCAAGGGTGGGATTCACATTAAAAAAAAAAAACAACTGAATAAATTCTTAATTACACAGTTGTTGAAAGAGCTAAACTATGTTCACTATATAAGTTTGCTCAGATTTATTTATTCATTTATTGCCAAGTATCAGGCTTTGTAATGATGAGTGAAAATTTGAACAGTAGCTAATCATTACTCTGTGTTAGTGGTGCTGGTCTTATGCATGTATTATATATATATATATATATATATGCTCCTGATATCCTAAATATGAAGGTTAAATTACACTGATGAATAAATCAATTTATTTACTCATAAAATAGTTATTTCCCAACATTCCATTATGATCAAGTTACAGAAATGTAATAACAAGCTGATTATTGAATGGAATACTGAAAGCAAACTTACAATATACACACACACTAAACAACTTTCTAATGCTGTCATATTTCCCATTTTTCTCATTTTGAGACAACCTTGACAGATCTAAAATTCTCCCTTTGCATATTTTGGTCTCACCATCATCGAAGTAAAACAACTGGATACCATTAAAACATTTCTTCAGAGAAAAACCATTACAACAAAAACTACTTGATCAAATCTGCATTTCTTTCTAATAGTTTTCAGCATCTGATAGATAAAAAATGCTCATAATGTTTCTAATTCCTCAAGTCTAAGGTACATCAGGAGATCTTTTAAAATGCAGGCATTTGCATTTTAAAAGTTTGCTGGTCACCTTTTGCCTAATATGCAGGTGTTCTTATGTTCTTCAAAAGATAAGTTAGCACTGTTCCAAGCAGGAACTTACCATAAACAAAGCATTATGGTTCATTCAGAAAAATATTGTGATTACATAAGTAGGAATAGTGTGACATATATAGCCTTGCTTGACCTGCAGTTTCTTTCTGAGTTCAATGGAATATATAAGTATTTCATAAAAGGACTTTATAAAACTTGGCAGAAAATTCTACAACTTATTTATTCTATTAAGAATATTAAGTTGTTCTATAACTTACATATCGATATGTTCTGAAGACTTTGTATGCATTTTCATCTTGCTCAAGTATACTTTATTATGAGTTGTTTTTCAAATGTTCTGTGTCATACACAAAAGTAGATGTCAGTAAACAATTACCAAGGAAGAAACATTCAAGAATTTCTGCTATACTTTTATATCTGCATGTAACATGCAAAGAGCCACTTTATTTCTAGTAATATGTTCTGTTAGAGTATCATGTTTTAGTAATTATTGTGCAATATATCTTCATTCATATATGGCTTTTGCTTATCACATTGAATTTTGACTAACTCATCAAAAAATACCTCTCCCCCATATTATTTTGTTTATTATTATTGATTCTTCTTTTTTCTTTCTTTTTTTTGAAGACAGAGGTCAAATATCATGTTAATATCCTTTGGCCACATCATTATTTATGTTCACGCACCATCTTAAAACATGATGAAGCCACAACTATGATGATTATGCAACAAAAAGTAACTGCATATTTTTATTATTACAAATTAATACCATGACATTATAATGATGTAAAATGACCAATAACATGAATAAAGCCAATACCAATTTTCAATCTTTGGTACTGCAAATGTTCCAGCAGTTTCTGAGCATGGTTGAGGTTTGCTGAAGGCCACTGATAAACAACAGGATGAAAAATTATTTCTTTTCGAGAGAATGTTAGCTCAGCTAGAGCTTCCCACCCACTACGGAGTCACACATGGATGCCCACTCTCTCTCTCTCTCTGGCAAGCAATGACTCCATTCAGAATGCTATACTAGCACCACAGTAAGCCTTAGGACCTGTCCACGGACCATAGGGGAAGGAGACTTACTGCAACACCAGTGATCCTTGCAGGCAAGTCCACTAGCCCACTGATCCTGGGCAGACAATCTGGGACTACCAGTCTTGCTGAAACAGAAGCCAAGGTAGTGTAAGACTACCAGGATCTCCATTTTTGAATGTCCACAGGACACACTGCACAGCAAATGCAGCAGTTAAGGCATTGGATCTCAATGGTGGTCTGAAAGATGATCATCATGAAATTCCTGATACACACACACACACACACACACACACACACACACACACCCTCAAGTGATGTACAGGATGCAAAGAGGCTTAAGGGTCAAAGCTGTATAACTGAGAGAAGACCTCGACATCGCCTTTAGTGGAGAGCCGACCAGGGCTTTTAATGTAATGTCCAATCCCCACCTTCTCGTGGTGCACCCTGTTAGGTATCTACCTGAATACTGAATGAACAAGGATGGGCTGGCAATTTTGGATTTAGCCGACCAAATTGTATTCTTATTGGCTTAAACCAAAATAAAAAATGATGGTACATGACAGAATTTCATACCAGCTGGGGCGTCGCCCGATTAAGCAAGCCCTCCCCTCCCCGTTATTTTCGCCTGGGAAAAAGGGCAAACAGCGAAAAGTCAGCTACTAGAACAAATCCTAAAACCCACCCCAACTCAACATCACCAGAGCTCAAGATCGGTACTATAAACATAAGAAGCCTGAATGGTAAAGAAATGGATCTGGAAGATAGGATGGTAAAAAAAATTTATGAGAAGCAGAGCAAAAAATGGAAACAAAAGCATAGTACAAGAATAGAAATGGACAGTATCGTCACTGGGAGGTTCCCTCCACCATAAATAGGTATCTCACACGGAGAGAAGGAAAGTATACAATAAGACTTATTTGTGTCAATGGTTTCACAGAAGCAAAGGTCATAAAGGGTTACACACCAGTATACAGAATAATATAAAAATAATTAAATAACATGTACAAAAGTCTTTTTCCATCATGCTAGCAATTCGGATATACCAAAGAGAAGCCATAAAGTACTTCCTTTAAGTGAAAAGTTCTCAACTTTATAAGGAAAGAAAAAAAAAATCATATGTTCAGATTCCATTCACATAACTTTTATTACAGTATACTGTTATAATTGTTCTATTTTATTATTAGTTATTGTTGTCAATCTCTTACTGTGCCTAATTTATAAATTAAACTTTATCATAGGCATGCATGTATAGGAAAAATCATAGTGTGTGTGTGTATACAGGGTGTCCCAAAATTCACGCAAGATTTAAATTTAGCGCCATTTGTGTGGTAAAGTGTTGCCAACGAGAAAAAAAAGACAGCGTGACAGCTGACAGTTCAGGGTTATTAAAAATGGAGCGCTACATGAAAGAACAACGCATTTTCATTGTTGAGCAATATTTTAAAAATAATGAAGGTTTGGCAGCTACAGTTTGCAATTTTCGTACAAAATATGGTCAGAATAGTGATTTAACTTCATCAACTGTGGAAAGATTAATTAAAAAATTCAAGGAAACTGGATCAATTAGTGATCTTATACACTCTGGCCATCCTTCAACAGAAAACATCGAAGCAGTTCGTGAGAGTGTTACTGAGAGTCTAGGAACATCAATTCGGCACCGTGGTCTTGAATTGGGCATTTCGAGAAGTTCTCTACAGCGTATTCTCACAAAAGATTTGCATCTTTATGCTTACAAAGTTCAATTGACTCAAGAACTGAAGCCTACTGACCACACACAGCGAAGAGAGTTCGTTGAATGGATTATGGAACAACAACAAGTGGATGCTTATTTTTCGAACTAAATCAGCTTCAGCGATGAGGCTCATTTTCATCTTGATGGCTTCGTTAATCGACAAAATTGTCGCATTTGGGGTTCAGAAAATCCACGAGTGATTGTTGAGAAACAAATGCATCCACAACGTGTCACTGTTTGGTGTGGATTTTGGGGCTGGAGGCATCATCGGTCCATTCTTCTTCGAAAATGCAGCTGGTAAGGCAATAATAGTTAATGGTGCTCACTATCGCGACATGATAATCCAGTTTTTTGTGCCTAAATTGCAAGATATGGATGTGGACGACATGTGGCTTCAACAAGACAGTGCCACATGCCATACAGCCCGAGAAACAATTCAATTACTGCATGAGTCATATCCTGGTCGTGTAATTTCCCGTTTTGGTGATCAGAATTGGCCGCCCAGATCATGTGACTTAACAGCGTTGGACTTTTTTCTTTGGGGTTTTTTGAAGTCTAAGGTTTATGCCAACAAGCCCACGACCACCCACGCCTTGAAGGAGGAAATTGAGCGCCGTATCAACGAAATTCAGCCACATTTATGCAAAACAGTCATGGAAAATTTCGACAAAAGCGTGCGTATGTGCCAACAAAGCCGTGGAGGCCGTTTACCTGATATGCTATTCCATGCATAACCCTATACTGTATACTTTATGAATCAATAAGAAATTACAATTTTTAATTAAAAACTGTGTTTTCTATCAAAATTACTTATTGCGTGAATTTTGGGACACCCTGTATATATATATAGGGTTCGGTACTATCCGCGATTTTGAGTACTCACTAAGGGTCATGGAACGTATCCCTAGCAGTTAAGGAGGGACTACTGTATATGAAGTCACTTCTGGAAGATATAATGAAAATGCCAACATTGATCCAAACCAGTACAAACTTCCACTTTACTACAAGTGGTCTGAAAAGTTCTCGGCCTCGACCATAGATGGTAACACTATCGACAAGATTTTTTTTTCCTAAGTTGGTACATCTATCATAAGCATCCATGTGAAATTGCAAGTCATTCTATCAAGTAGTTTGTTTTATACAGTGTGTGAAGCAAAAGTGTTGTTCTCTTGAAATGGATAAAATTGATTATTGATTATTGTGCGGTTATAAAATTCTTTGTAAAAGAAGGTTTAACACCAAAAGAAATTCATTCGAAGTTCATAAAAGTTTATGGACACACTTCTCCTTTGCTTTCGATAATTAAGAAATGGATTGCTGAGTTTAAACATAGCTGTACCAACCTTGAAGATGATCCACGTGAAGGACGTCCAAAAAGTGTAAACCACCAGAAATCATTGATCAAGTGCACGATATTGTATTGGATGACTGGCGAGTCAAAGTGCATGAAATTGCTGAGACTATAGGCATTTCAAAAGAATATGTAGGATATATTTTGCATGAAGAATTGCATATAAAAAAGCTTTGCGCAAGATGATTGCCATGCTTGCTCACAGCAGATCAAAAATACACTCGCACGAAAATCTCTAAACAGAGATTGGAGCGTTTTAACAAGAATAAAACTGATTTTGTATATCAATTTATTACTATGGATGAAACTTGGATTCACCATTACACAGAATCCAAACAGCAGTCAAAACAGTGGACAGAAGCCAAAGAAGACAAAGTTGGTTCCATTAGCAGGAAAGGGCATGGCATCGGCATTTTTATTTATTAATTATCTTGAAAAGGGTAAAACAATAACTGGAGAATATTATTCCATTCTTTCAACGAGACTAGATGAAAAAAATCAAAAAAGACCTGATTTGCAGAAGAAAAAAATCATCTTTCATCAGGACAATGCACCTGCCCACAAAGGTGTTTTGGTAATGGGAAAATTAAGGGATCTGCACTATGAATTGTTGGAACATCCACCCTATTCCTCAGATTTGGCTCTTCCCAAAACTAAAACTATTCCTTGCTGGTCAGCATTTTTCTTCGAATCAAGAAGAGACTGCAGGTGTAGAAGAGGGTATTTTGCAGATCTTACTGAGATCTGCAAGGATGAAATAATGGCACTGGAGCTTCACTGGAATAAATGTATTAGTCTTAAGAGAGATTATGTTGAAAATTAAAATTATTTTGAAATTATAAATTTGTTTTTCCTTGTTAGCCCGAAAACTTTCAGACCACCCCTCATATTTTAACAGCTCTCTTGAATGCTAATATTAAAAAGGAGGGGGGGGGGGTTGTCATAAGGCCTTTGGAGCACGTTCCAAGCAGTTGAGCATTTCCTCCTCAGCAAGCATGAAAAAGAGAACACTTAAATATCTCCATTTAAAAATTTGGAATGTCTTTATTAAAGAAAGAATGATTTAGTTAATATTAAGGAAAATGAGTTAGAGTATACTTTTGAAAGAAGGAAACTGGGTTTAAAGAAAATTTTATTTTACCCATCAACAAAAGATCCTCCCATTTGAAACCCATAAGTATTTGCAGGCATAGACTTCTATTGCTAATTGGTTCAAAAGACATTTCGGTGATTACACCACATTTTTTTATTATTCAGTTATACAACATACTGAAATAATAGTTCCCGACAAGTTTCGTAAATCGTAGGATTTACATCTTCAGGGGCAAATAGTATAACTTAAAGTTTAAACAAGAGAAATTAATAAATACAAATCATAACCGTCTGGCTATTCATAAACTCAAATAACAGAATGCAGATAGAAAACGTCATTGACGTTGAACAATACTGGACGATGTCACGTGTTCTTGTTCTCGTTCATACAGTCCTAGCTCAGATTGAGGTAGATTTTTATTAGAGTTGACCACACTTGATGGAGAATTAAACCTTGATTTTTATTGCATTGGATTGGGTTTTTCAGCATATTAGCAGCTTCTTTAAATTTTCTTATGTAGTAGTTGTTTTCTATGTATGACATCGTCATTTTTTGCCAGAGTATATCGTGTCCAGTGGAAGGTATGGAAAGCAAGACCTGTTTTTTTGTTCTCTTTTTATTGTATGTCTTTTTGGTGTTCAGCTATGCATATTCCTCCAGATATTCCTGTCTGTCCTACCCATTCTGTTGGAGGATTTGTGTTAAGTAATTAATTCCTCCAACAGAATGGGTATGAAACAAAAACCATCAAGAGAATCCTTAAAATGTCTCCAACTAACAACACAATAAAACAGGATTACAAAAATGCAATCTTGCTTCCTTATATCAAAAATATTACAGACAAGCTAGCTAAATTAATGAACAAACACAACGTAAAAGTAGCCTTCCTTCCTATGGAAAAAATCTCAAGATTCCTACATCCACCAAAACCACCTCATCATCCTCTTAAAAAACCATGAGTCTACAAAATCTGTTGCTCTTGTCGGATTTGCTACGTAGGACAGACAGGAAGATCTGGAGAAATATGCATGGCTGAACACCAAAAAGACGTACAATACAAAAGAGAACAAAAATGGGTCTTGCTTTCCATACCACTTCCACTGGACACGATGCACTCTGGCAAAAAACGATGATATCATACATAGAAAACAACTGCTACATAAGAAAATTTAAAGCTGCTGCTAATATGCTGAAAAACCCAACCCAATGCAATAAAAATCAAGGTTTAATTCTCCATCAAGTGTGGTCAGCTCTAATAAAAAAATCTACCTCAATCTGAGCTCAGACTGTATGAATGAGAACAAGAACACGTGACATCATCCAGTATTATCCAACGTCAATGTTTTCTATCTGCATTCCGTTATTTGAGTTTATGAATAGCCAGATGGTTATGATTTGTATTTATTAATTTCTCTTGTTTAAACTTTAAGTTATACTATTTACCCCAGAAGATGTAAATCCTACGATTTACGAAACTTGTCGGGAACTATTATTTCAGTATGTTGTATAACTGAATAATAAAAAATGTGGTGAAATCACCGAAATATGTCTTTTGAAACATAAGTATCTTTTAAAAGGTTATTGGAAAGCAATTTAAAAAGACAAAAAAAAAGTGTAATTTGGACTTAGTGAATTATCCCATTGGTTCCTTCATTATAGCACTATTTATCTTGCCATATCACATATTTTTAGAAGCATTTGATAGCTAGCTTATAATTCACTGAATGTCAGTGAAAAGAGAAAGGAGAGGATGTTCATTTATCTAGAATTACTTAGAGAATTTTAGTGATCTTCATATCTTTAATTTTCTGTGAAATTCAAGGTAACATTCAACCAGTGCCGTAATGAGGGCGTGGCAAAAGAGGCGCCTGCCACAGGCCCAACTAGGGTTGGGGTGCAAAATATAAAAAATAAAAATAAATAAATAGATATAAAAGTCTGCTATTTTAAATAGTATTTTTAAATTTTGGCCACTTTAGACACACAAATTCTGCAACACACTGCAACTCATTTCGATGGGATTAATAGTAAGTATTTAACATATCGCATTTAGTAAAATTTAACTTGTTACATTTAAATTTTTCAAAATTTTTGTCATTTATGGGTTGTGGGGTGCAACTTGCCACAGGCACTTCATACCCTCGTTACTGTACTGCATTTAACTACTGCTTTCAATGAAAACAAAGTAAATGTAGTATGTGTGGTCACTGTTTGCAGTGATTAACTCTTTATCAGACATCAGAAAACAGTAATATTTTTAAGAAGCTTGTGATTGCTATGTTCTTTTTGTTTACTTGAGTTATGGCAAAAATGTTCTTCTCCTCTCTTACCAAAAGCATCATGCTTTTGGTGAGAGAGGAGAAAGAGATTGAAAAATGTGATATTTATACATAATCAGATCTAAATGTAACTATGTGCAAGTAGGTGTGAGTTATATTTAATTTGTGCTTGACCTCTATGCGATTTGGATTTTTACAGAAGCAGAATGATCTGTACATAAGTTTTTGTAGCTCTGTATTCTTATTGTGAATACAAAAATACCATTAATACATTGCAGTTATACTGTCAGCGAAATAGTATTTTTTTAATTGACTCCAGCTTTAGCTATCAGATGCACCGTGTTGTCACATACAATACTGACTCAACAGCAAAAAGCACACATTATGTTGTACAGTGACTTCAGATTTGTAACCCCTGTTTGGATAGTTTCATAGAGCTTGTAATGTAGAATTACCAGCTAGATACTGTCTGAACTGCCAGCAGTCAGCCTTATAAAATATATAAACTTGATAAAAGGTCTTTAACAAACATAAGCTTGAAAAGGGACTGTGGAATTGCATATATGCAATTTTTAATAAACACTGGTTTTAGGATTTTCACTCACCTTTATGGGAATGGTGATGAAGAATATTTACTAAGAAGAATTGCTATGATGCTAGTGTATAATGTCTATTAAACTAAAAATGTATGTGTTTTTTTGACTGGTTTGTCCTCCTCTCTTCAAAGATGAGGTGAATGAAAAACCTGAGTTTCTGAAAGGAAACCCCAACCACTGCTGTATGAAGGGAAAAAGGTGGACATAAGTAATCTATCATAATGTTCAAATAATTAAATTCTGTAATTTGGTCCATTGGGTTTCAAATTAACTGGATCTACTATAAATGGAAAAACTAAACCAAAAATCACTAGATGGATTTCATCACAGTTTATATTAGGGAAACAAATCCAGATCCTTCAATATCCCAAAAAATAAAAACATTAACTGTGTTCTGAAATACTATATTTCAGAACACAGTTTTATTTCCTTTTTTTTATTAAATATTACTGAATAATACTAAGAATGATAGAAACTAATGAAATATTAGTTATACTGAGATATCAAAATATCTGACAGATCCCTTGAAGATGCACATATCTAAAAATGATTATAATTAACAGTATCTAAATTATACTACAAATGTAAGTAGTAATTAAAGGGGGAGGGGGGAAATGGAACGTCTTGGTAATAAGTATCCCAAAATTAAGTTGTATTTATTATCTATGACAAATTCTGAAGATGTTTCTTCAGAATTTGTCATAGAAATACCTCTTTCATGTTCATTTTTTGAAAATGTTAATTTAAATGTTTCATAATTTGAATTAAATTTTTTCTTTTTTAATTTTACCTTGGGGTACTACTCATTCATGGAATCCATGACTAATTTCATCAGAGACATGAAGGAAGGCACATTCAATGACTGACATGGCTAAGCACACAACTGAACTTTTTAAGTACAGTGCACCACAATTAAGAGGAATTGCAAAATTCTGCCAGAGAGGCATGTGGTGAGGTTGTGTGCAAGGATAAAAAAATCAGAACTCCCTGGTGGACACAGGAAGTTAAAGAGGCAGTGAAGGAAAAGAAGAAAGCATATCAAAAGTTCTGGTAAATAAGTCAGCTTTTACTCTTACAGAATACAGAGACAAATGTAAGAAAGCTAAACAGTGTGTAAAACTAGCTAAACAAAAGTCATGGGAGGACTTTGGCAAGAATATAGAAAATAAATATCAAGAAGGTGGCAAAATATTCTGGAGGTTGTTGAAGAAGCTTAGGAATGGAGGAAAGAGTGCTGTAAAAGGAATTAGAGATGATAAAGGTGAAATGAAAACAGGAGAAAAGGATATCCTTGAAGTATGGAGTAATTACTTTGAAAAACTGCTAAATGAAACAAGCAGTGATGACAGCACAGTGATAAAAAACACTGACCAGGCATGCAGTCAGGAATACATATCCATACTTGAAGTAGAAAAAGCCATCAAAGGCTTGAAATGTGGAAAGGCAGCAGGAGTAGATGATATTCGACCAGAAATGCTGAAGTATGGTGGTATAAGAGTCTTACAGTGGCTGCACTGCATAGTTCAGAAAGCCTGGGCAGAGGGACGAATTCCCGATGATTGGAGTAGAGCTCTCATAGTACCCATATATAAAAAGGGAAATAAAACTGAATGTGAGAATTACAGAGGTATTTCCCTACTGAGTGTTCCTGGCAAGATCTATGCAAGTATACTTGAGAAACGGTTGAGAAGAATTGTGGAAGAAAAGCTTGGTGAAGAACAAGCTGGATTCAGGCCAAATAGAGGCTGTCAGGATCAGACCTTCACTTTACGACAAATAGTCGAGAAAGCATGGGAATATAACAAAGATCTGTATTTAAGTTTTGTCGATTTGGAAAAGGCATATGACAAGGTGCCAAGAGAGAAGCTATTCAATACGCTACAGTTATATGGTGTCAATGGGGCATAATATCAAGTAATACTTAGTCTTTATTTGAGTTGTAAGTCAGCAGTTAGAATTGAAGGAAGTACAGGAAGATGGTTTAATGTTAAATCTGGTGTGAGACAAGGATGTACATTATCCATATGGATCACATTATGAAGGAATGTGGTATTAAACCTGATATCAAAATTGGAGATGTTAATGTCAGCTCTTTGCTTTATGCAGATGATGTTATACTTCTAAATAAATCCGCTACAAGTCTGCAAGATTCTCTGACTAAATTGAATAGCTGTTGTAATAGATATGGTATGAAGGTCAGCCATAAAAAGACAAAGACAATGAAAATAGGCAGAATCATTGAAAATGTCAACTGTGTTGTGAATGGAGAACCTGTGGAACAAGTAAAACATTTCAGCTACTTAGGCACAATTTTTACTGAAGATGGTAAACTAAATATAGAAATAGACAACAGAATCAGCAAAGCTGGTATCGTGGGAAGTCAATTGAATAAATTCATATGGAATAAGAAAGAAATTAGTCGGAACACTAAATTAGCTGTATACAAGACAGTGTTCAAACCAATTTTAACTTATGGATCTGAGAGCTGGGTCAGAAGTAAAACACTTGACCAAAGACTAGAGACCGCAGATATGAGAGTCCTGAGAAAGATTAGAGGCGTGAACAGATGGCATCAATGGCAATATCATATTAAAAATGAGGATATTAGGAAAGAACTTGACATTGTCAGCATCCAGGAATGCGTTAGCAGAGCTAATCTCAGATGGTATGGTCACTTAAATAGAATGGGAGAGGAAAGATTAGCAAAACAAGTGTTCTCTGCCAGGTTGGCAGGAAAACGACCCAGAGGAAGACCAAGATATAGGTGGATTGATACTGTACAAAGTGCCTTAGACGATAGAAATATAAGATCTGATAATGTTGGAGTCTTGACAAGTAACAGACTGATTTGGAGGAAAATTGTAGATAGGAAGTTAGTAATGATGTAATTTTTTCATGTAGTACTGTCATATCCTGTACACCCCTTGAGGGTACATGGCAGGAATTTGATGATGATGATGATAAAACTAATATTTGTACACGAAGTAATTTTACATTATTTCATGTATATAAATTATTGAGCGAAACTGAAATCACTTGTGGTCCACATAGGATCACTGGCAATTCCACATTAAATTTTCTATGAAAACAATGGTCAAAATTCTGAATTACACTATAAAACACATGTGTGTTTTCTGCTGTTGAGTCACTATATATGTGACATCATGGTACACCTGCTGGCCAAAGCTGGAGTTAATTCCAGCCTTAGTCCTTTGTGCATATATTAAAGACTCAGTTGTTTAGTGTGGTGCAAGTTTCCTTTTACATTCTATGCTATGTTTCACAGTCTAGAAAAATGTATGCCAAAATTTAGTAGCACTGTGCATGGCAGTCATCAGTAGATGACTCAAGATTTCATTGTTGAGCAGCATTTCTTGCTCATACAGAGAAGTTTGAGGTGACAGTGCTTTATCTTGAGAGGAACAGAGCATGTGTTCCCTTCATTTACACTTTACTTTCCATCACATATAGTGAAGGAGATTTCTGTAATAAGTTACTGTGTGTTTTACATATATTTCATGTCTTCAGACAATATACCACCCAAAAATAGATTATATCCACTTTGGTAAAGTACATTCTGTGTCATATTGTGTGTGTGTGGGGGGGGGGGTGCGCACATCTGTGTATGCATTTTATACATATATAATTTACAAATATGCTATATGTAATGCAGTGTTGATGATGTTCTTTTGTTGGAAAGACCCAGGTTCTAATCCTAATGGACAGGAACTTTCAATTAAAGGTGAGTTGGCCGATCTCATGTGGAGGTGTGGTGGGATTTTTTCCCCTCCAGGAATTTCCAACCTATGAGAGAGAGAGAAGCTAGATTAGTTATTTGGAAGTATGACTGAAGCAACTTTCTGATCAGTTTGTCTGTTTTGGAAGATGAAAAACTTGAATTTCTGGAAAGATAACTATCATATCCACATGAAACCAGCTACTAACCTTTAGTTTAAAAAAAATCTTATAAAGGCACTTTGCTTCCTAGAAGATGGGATTCTAATCCTGATCTTTCCAAAACCAAAAGGTATTGTCGATATCATGCGAGATGTGGACAGGATTGACTGCTCTGTTGTAATATTAATTAGTCTTCTTTCAGTTTGTCAGGGTCAGCAGCCATGTACAGCCACATAACTAGGTTCATATAAATCTAATTACTATTATTACATAAATGCACAAAAAATTACTAGAAATAAAGTGGCATTGAGAGATTATTTTATGATTATAATTATCTGTAAAATTAGTAGTCTTGAATTTTAATACATTTTTATTTTGTTAGCATTTTTGTTTAAAGCAAGAAATTTTATAAAATCTTCAGATAGCTAAACAACTGAAAAAAATTTTCAGACTTCTTTCCTATGAACTCTGTGTGACAAGTTCCCAAGAACTCGATGGGAGTTTAGTTTTTGTATTAAAATACATTGTAAAATTATCAAATAATTTTCCATACAATCATGCAACAAACCATAATTTGTTTTCTAATAAATATATAAAAATTTATATAACAAAATGAATACATGCAAATTTAATTATTTAGCATTAAAAGTTATTAAATGTATTTTTAGAAGAAAATTAAAAACATCAGAGATCTACAGTTTTGTGAAATTATTGATAAGCATACTGGTAATGTCACTCATTTTTTCTTTAACTAGAAGTCCACTAGTACCAAGAGTTATTGGCAAAAGTGGTTCTTAGTACTATAATTCATATTCAATAACAACACACTAAACCATTTTGCTTTCTGTAAACATCCAAAAATTCACAATTAAAAAAAAAAAAAAAAAGGAGAATAGAAAGTAGAAAATTAGAGATATGAAAATTTACAGACTAATTTGGAAGAAAATTATTAATTATCTCAGATCCTTAGAATCCTAGATGGTAAATTAGTAAGTGATATCATTTCGGAACTTTACACTATTCATTAGTAGAGCTTATAATAAAAATGCATCACTATTAATTAAGTGATTAATGCTTGTAATTCCACTTTCATATGTTCCGCATGAAGCAGCTTCAGCGTTTGATTTGCTGTTGGATACCGGAGTGTGGCAATATTAGAAGTACAGATGTTGGCTCAATTAAACAGGTCACTATATGAGTCAAACCTAAAGAAATGAAACAAGACCCTCCACCTATTTTGTAAGGATTGTAAGCAAACTCACTCATGGCTTCTGATCCAATCCCAATTCTCACTTTATCACGGTGCATCTTATTAGTATGTATGTATTGTTTGGATATACTGAATGGACAGGGATGATCTGCTATGTTAGGACTTTTGTTAACAAAAGTGAATTCTTGATTGGCTTAAAAAACTCCACACATACACACAACGATGGTACAATATTAATTAGGTATTATAAAATAGCCAGATAAAGAAAGTTCTTAGCTGTTTTATCATTCAGAATCAACAAAACATACAGCCACTGGAAAAAACTAACAGAAAGGAATATAATCCCTCACTCACTGAATGGAACGTCAGGGGAAGGAAGGAAGGAAAAGAAGTGGCACTACCAGAAGAAATAAGAGAAATGCTATCTGACAAATATTAATGATACAAAAAGCAGTAATACAAGTGAGCTCCTTTTAAAGAAGTATAAGAGTAATACTACTTTTTGTATCATTAATATTTGTCAGATAGCATTTCTCTTATTTCTTCTGGTAGTGCCACTTCTTTTTATTGTTTTTATTTAGGCAAGAATGATTAGAAAAAGAAGGGGACAACTTCAGGAATCAAGCTAAATACACATAAAACTTCTTGAATATGAGAAAATTTCATGTAGATTTGTTGGATGGTTGATTTATGGTTATTGGTATAAGCACAGCAAAGGTCCTACTGCCATATCAAAGATTACAGCAACACACAAGGTATTAATAAATAGTCATAAAGAGATAAATTAGTAAATAATATGCATGTACAAAAATTTAAGTAATGCAGTACCTACATATAAAAATATGTTTGTATCATATATTTTTTGAATTTTTGAAGAATTTCACAACATATTGGTTAATAAATAAACTTATTTATTCACTATCCTGTATTTCGCCAAAGTCAAATCGGCTCAGGGTATTTCAGTACTTTGTTACTGAAGTACACATACTTCAGTAACAAAGATGAAGAAACCAGAGAGATTCAGGAGACCTAGAGTCCTACAATTATGCCACTTATTAGCTTCGGTTGGGAGTTCTTGGTTGTTGGGCTGAGTGTCTCTGGATGAGGGTTTCCTATATGGCAGGGGGGGGGGGAGTCTGGTACAACCATATTTGTTTAGGTTGGGTAGTTGGTAAGAGCTGTAGCTGAGTCCAGGAAAAGTCTCTTGAACTGGAATTTACTTTGGTGGAGTAAGGTGGTGGCTTTTTTACTAATGGATTCTGTGCCGGGTATCTAGGACATGGTCTGCTAATCCTGAGTGGATGTAGTGGTGAAATCGGATGTAATCTTGGTGCTATGTTATACGGATGTAACAAAGATGAAGACACCAGAGAGATTCAGGAGACCTCGAGTCCTACAATTACGCCATGTTGGTTGTCCTACCTGTTTGTCCATAATAAGAAGGGATGCAGCTGCAGGGTACCTGGTAAACTCCAGGTAAACCCAGAGATTGTGGCTGCTTTTTGAGGGAGAGCAGATAAGGGTTGCTAGCTTTTGGTGTTTATAGTTGGTCACAAGATTGTGCTTTTTTAATATCTTGACAACCTTTTCTGAGATGCCACAGATATAAGGGGAATGGTAATAGATTTGCTGTAATATATATATATTTGGGGGGGGGGGCAGTGTGTGTGTGTGGTGGGTGTTAAAATTCTTTGTATTTGGTAGGTGGTGCAGCCATCGTCCATATACGTAGCATAGCATAGCCAAATAGTGGGTTTAGGGAAGGGGGGGGGGGTTAGAAGTTTCTTTCCACTTGGTTAGACTATAAATTATGTATTTAGTTTAATCCTTTATCCAAGTTTGCACCTGAAGTATCTACAGGACTGGGGCAACTCATGGCAAAGGTGGACTAAGTTCTCATTACTTTCCTTAGTATCCCATAATGCAAAGCACATCTCCTTGCGGACATGTATAATGCATTATGGAAAGGGTCACTACCCAGACCGGTTTCAACCTTTATTGAAGTCTCTTCAGTAGTAGCCAGACCCAGAGGTGATACCAAGGTTGACGAGAACTTATTATTATTATGTCACACCTCCATCTAACTTAGTCCATTTTTGCCACGAGTTGCCCCAGTCCTGAAGATACTTCAGGTGCAAACTTTGTTTGCTTACAACACTTGGAACTAAATAAATAATTTATAGTCTAACCAAGTGGAAAAAAATTCCAACATCTTTCTCTAATCCAGAGTAATTTAATAATAAGGTGTGACACCTTTTAGCAACTGGCATATAGAAATATGAGTTCTGCATTGCTTCAACCTTGATATGACCACTGGGTCTGGCTCCCACTGAAGAGACCTCAATAAAGATCGAAATCGGTATGGGTAGTGACCCTTCCCATAATGAATAGCATTATACACATCCGCTCGTTAGTATTATAGAATAGCATTATACACGTCCTTTCCTTAGTATCCCATAATGCAAAGCATTACGGAATACTAAGGAAAGTGATTAGAACTTAGTCCACCTTTGCCACAGTCCTGAAGATATTTCAGGTGTAAACTTTGTTTGCTTACACTTGGATAAAGCATTAAACTAAATACATAATTTATGGGGGGGGGGGGGGAATTTAGGTCATTCTTTACGAATGCCGCCATTAAAAAGTTAGTCAAGGAATGTTGGCTAACTTTTTCCTTTCTTTTTACCATTTGAACAGCCAACATCCAAGGATCCAATTCATGACAGAAATAGAAAGTAACAACAGTTTGTTCTTCCTAGACACCCCAGTTACAAGACAACCAAATGGATTCCTGATCTTCATAGTCTACAGTAACTCCCCCCACACAAAAGTCAAATGCGTCCCCCTCCCAACAATTTGGAACTATACAAACATTAGTTCATTGGACAAAATTAATTTGCTCAGATAACAGTGCACTTAACACAGGTCATCCACATAAAAAACATTTTTTTTGCACCTGTCAAATATAAAGAATTTTAACATCACGTGCACACACACACACACAGTTTCCCCCTCCCCAAAAAAATATAGATTACAGCAAATCTAGCACCATCCCCCATATCTGTGACATCTCAGAAAAGGTGGCCAAGATATTAAATAAAGCACAATCTTGTGACCAACTATAATTCACACAAAAAGCTAGCAGCTCTTATCTGCTCCCCCAAAAACCAACAACCTCTCTATTTACGTGGAGCTGCAACCTTTTCTTATTATGGACGAACAGGCAGGACAGCAAACATCTGTATAACAGAGCACCAAGTCTGATTTCACCACTACGGCTGCTCAGGATTAGCAGACCATCTCCTGGATACCCAGCACAGAATCCAATAAAAAAAAAAAAGCCACCTTACTCCACCAAAGTAAATGCAAGTTCAAGAGACTTTTCTTGGAATCAGCAATCAGCTGCAGCTCTTACCAACTACCCCTACTCAAACCTAAACAAATATGGTTGTACCAAACTCCCCCCCCCCACACACACACATGGGAAACCCTCATCCACAGACATTAAGCCAACTACCAAGAACTCCAACCGAAGCCAATTAGTGGCGTAATTGTAGGACTCTAAGTTTCCTGTATCTCTCCAGTTTCTTCATCTTTGTTACCGAAGTGTGCTTGCATGTACATGTCTAATACAAGCTTATTTTTTCCCTGAGCCGATTTGACTTTAGCAAAATATAGGATAGTGAGTAAATAAGTTTATTTATTAACTAATATGTCATCAAATTCATTAAAAAATATACGATGCTTGAGAATCAATGTACAAACCTAAACACTAGGATTTAATGTTTGTATAAATTAATTCTTCTAAAAAGTTAAAAATGTCATGCAGTTTGAGTTGAATAACACTTCCTGGGTGTATATGGCTCAGCAAGACAAGCAATTTAAAAAAAAAAAAAAAATTCTTGGTCCCAGACTCAATGTGTGTGTGATTGTAATATTTCTCATATTAATGTTGCCTTTTTTCATCTAACTATAACCTGTAAAACTGTGAGCACTAAAGTAATTTGCTTAAATACCTGTAGTTACAAACATTCATCACCATTTGCATGAGTTCAAGTCACTGCACTGTCTAGGGCCACCGTTCTTCAAACTTTTTAGGCCACAACTCACAATAAAAAATACATTTTTCATCTCTACCTGGCATGCACATACCCCCCCCCCCACACACACACAGAATATATAAGGCCAAGAAGCAATAGACAAAGGGGCTGAGATTGCACAATACCAGACAACTCATGGCAAAGGTGGAGCAGGTCCCAGGAACTTCAATATCTTCCAAAAATCAGTTTCTTGTGGCCTGCATCAGATGTTAAGTTGATAAAAACAGATGGTCGAGAAGCAAAAAGTATAGTGTGCAGAAAACATACTAGACAAGTGCAATTGTGGAAAACTGTAACAAAAGTTCCACCAAACTCTTGTTCATTCAAATCAATCAGTCTTATATTTTATGGAAAGCCCACCTATGGCATTAAATAAAATATTTCCTGATTTCTATTTTTATTAATTAAAAATGTATGTTGCATATTAAAAATGTTGTATTTAAATTTTAATAAAATTCATTCTTTATATTAACTTTATGTTTTTTACTTTATTACACACACACCACACACACACACACACACACAGTTGACCCTTGAAGAACACTGGTTTGAACTGCATGGTTCCACTTATATGCGGTTTTTTTGAATAAATATATTGAAAACTTTTTTTAGAGATTTGCAACAATTTAAAAAACTTGCAGACAAACCACGTAACTAGAAATATCGAAAAATGAAGTTAAGGTGTATGTCATGAATGCATAAAATATATGTAGACACTAGTCTATTTTATTCATATACTGCTGTATACAAAAGTATACTTTTACAGACCGTACATGGGCATTTGCAGTTGAGAGAAATGTAAACAAATATAAAGATGCAATATTAAATCAAAACTGCATAAAATTAATTGTTATTAATTTAATTAATTAGCATAAAATAAAAGTTTTATAATGATTCATTAATTAGTATAGGCTAGACCAGGGTTTCCCAAACTGTGTTCCGTGGAAGGTGAATAAGTGTTCCGGGAAGAAGTTCTCCTAGAATTTGTCATTTTAGTTTTCCAAGCATTTTTCATGAATAAATATTTTACAGGTGGAAATATTCTGAGGAGAATAATATTCGTGAATATGTCGAAAAGCTCAGACCCAGAACGCCTATTAACATCCGTGTATCGTTAATTTTCACACATCGAAACCTTTCAACATTTGGGAAAGGGAAGACTGCAGTTTATGACCGGTCATAAAAATTGCCTGCAAGCGGATTATAACAATTATGGGAGTCTATCCTCTGCTCTCAAAACTAAGGAAATGACATCTGTGTAGCAAATGTCAGTGACCAAGCAGCATATTTTTAAACATGGAAATATTCATGAATTATTGTTAATTTTCACACATCGAAATCTTTCAACAATCGGGAAAGAAAGAGAATACCACTGTTTATGACCAATCATAAAAACTGCCTGCAAACCGATTACGACAATGGGTGGAGTATCCTCTGTTCTCAAAACTGAAAGAAATAACATCTGTGTTGCAAATGTTAGTGACCAATCAGCAAGGAAGTATAAAGAAAATTTTTCCACTAAAATTGAAGATCAAGGTAGTCTGTATCCAGTTCTCAAATCTAGTAATAATACTGAATACGTTCTTCGCAAGTTCGTATTGTAGGGTGAAAGTTTCAAAACCGTAGTGCTGTGATTTTCTAAAAGTAATAGGCCTGAGGATTTAAATTTTAACATGAATAAGAGACAAGGGCCCATGTGGGGACACCTGTAAACCCCCATCGGGCACGTCCCCTGGTGGCAGATTCAGGGAATGCTCATCATAGATCATAGTTTACTATGAAGGGTAGGAGAGAAATAAAATACCTCCCGCAGACCAACAGGATAGCACTTCTTTCATAGGCCGGTCTGGGGGACCCCTTAAAGGTGGCAGCCCCCCACCACCAGACTCGGGTGCTGAAGGCTAATCCCCTACACACCTTAAAATTTCTCCAATTTAAAGAAATAACAAAGAGATAGCTGAACTGCCTAAATGGTTAATGACAAAGTGAGGAAAAAGGTACATGAGATACAGAACATGGAACATTAAAAGTCTACAAGGAAAAGAAAACGAATTAATAGATGAATAAAAAATCAAGATTGGATACGAAAGCCAGAAAATAGGAAAAAGAAACATAGGCAAATCCAGGAAAGGTTGGTAAAAGGAAATTCAAGAAAAATTCGAAAAAGAAGGGAATTAACTGGAAAGAAACAAAACAACAAGCCTTGGACAGGATGGCATGGAAATCTCTGGCAAAATCTTGATGCTTAAAAGCACAAGAGATCATAGACGAAGAAGAAGAAGAAGAAGAGACAAGGGACTTTGTTTAATTTTGGCATTAAGAAATCTCTTATTGAAGGTGTTTATGACCCAACAGATAGTGAGTCATCCACCACCAGCCTACAAAGTGATCGCCAGGATGTACAAAAGGAGGGGGAACTACCAGCACACAGGAGAAAAAGTTTGCATTCACTCGTAAGTATTTATAATAATATTATAAATTTTTGGTGATCAGAATGGGATATGTCCATGAAAACCAGCACAAATTAATTTAATTATATTTATGTTTAATTAATTAATGATCAATTATTAATTAATAATAAAAAATCAGCTAAATTAACAATTAATACATTACAAAATGACCAAGCTGTTCCATGAAAATATCTGGATTTGTGAAGTGTTCCGTCGTACGAAAAGTTTGTGAAACGCTGGCGAAGTAATCTTATTGATTGCACTAGGCTACCATAAAGCAATCATATTGCTGCTTCTTTGTTATTAATGCATGAATCGTTATACATGTAGATAAATATGAGTTTCTTGTTCACATTATCTTTTCATTTTTGATGTCTAATATTAGTAATATATAAAACATCTACAGTGTTTTGTATCATATAAGACAATATTGATCTAGGTACTGACAGACCTGTGATTCATCTTGTAAACAGACGGCGTAAACTTACGGCATCGATAAATACAGTACAGTACTGTAAATGTATTTCCACTTTCTTATGATTTTCTTTAATAACATTTTCTTTTCTCTAGCTTACTTTATTGTAAAGAATATAGTATATAATACATACATACCATACAAAATACATGTTAATCGACTGTTTATGTTATCGCTAAGACTTCCGGTCAACAGTAGGTTATTGGTAGTAAAGCTTTGGGAGAGTCAAAAGTTATACGTGGATTTTCGAACAATGCACATGAGGGGGGGGGGGTTCTTGAACAACATGGGGGGTTCCCCCCATGTTGTTCAAGGGTCAACTGTATATGTATGTATAACAAACACATACAAAGAAAAAAATTAGAGAGAGAGATGACTCTAGAGGCAGGTGCAACTCAGGGAAAAGATGGAATAAGCTACTTGCACTTTGCTGCTATGAAAAATTTGTTTCACAACTTGGTTGCTGATAGAGGCCATATTTGAAAAAACACTGGTTTAGACAATAGATATTCTAAACAAATAGGCCTCTGTAATTTGCCAACATCACTGTCTATATGCATATACTGTGCAGGCTAAAAGTAACTAATTAGAAGAGTATTTTAAGTTCGAATGGGTTAGACTAATACTGGAGTGGAGACATTGGAGAAAGTACTAAATAAAATAAATGAAAGTATGATTTATCATACTTTCATTTATTTTCTGAAAATTCTGAAAGCAAAAAATTTTGTGTGCACAGCTACTAGGTGCGCATGCACAGCTTGGAGGGAATATTGCAAACAAGTAAAAATTTCATTATTCTCGTGTGAAGTGCTGGCGCTCCACAATTATTTAACAAATGGTGAGACGTGTGTTGCATTTTTTTCACATAGGTGGGTTCATCAGCCCCCTCAGTAAATAAGAATGTGTAAGATGATTGATCTCTGCAGAGCTGAGCAAGAACAACTTCCTCTCTTCTGTTTCTATATTGACTAGACTCCAATGCTTAATTTCAGGCTTAATCTCATGCAATTTGTTTGTCAGTGCTTCATGTCATTGTGCAATTAGTTTTGATCTTATAAAGTGTCTGTATATGGTACTGTCAAACAGTAAGTTGAAAAAATATGAGCTGATCTAGCAATTGCATCCACGGTCTCATTTCACTTAATTCTAATTTGGCTGAGAATCCAGCACAACTGAACATCAAAATTAAGGGTCTTCATTTTGTATAACAGTTGTAAAACAAAACTTCACAAAGAAACAGTTGTAGATTACAAACAGGAGACAAGATAGCCTTTAAAGAACTCAATGGGTCTGTATAAATTACACACTTTTGGTAATCCACCCCCCCCCCCATTTATATGAACAAGCTGTATGGCATCAACTTTGCTGTATAATTACTGAGATCAAGTAGGATCTTGCAGAAGTAATGCCAGGAAACACAGTAGCATGACCAACAGAGGTCTCAGATTTTGAACCATCAGTATAGATGGGAAAGAAATCAGAGTGTTCCTCACTGTGTGCATTAAGTAACTGTATGTAGTTAGTGGAGTATGAGACCTCCTTAGTTGGCCAAGTGAGAGGTTGCATGATGGAATACAATCTCACACTTTTACAGGATGGAGTACAACATTCATGCCAATAACTTGCATAATCTCTTTAATATGCAAAATAAAGAAGTGAATTACAGTCTGATATGTGTAATATCGATTCACAAACTTCTCAAAACAGAGAAAAGATACTACTCCACATAGGATGCTCTGGAAGAGACTTTTAAGGCATAGTTAAGAGACAACTGTTTTTGTCTAAGTGACAGAGTAAGTTCATTGCTTCAACATAAGCAATTTGAATGGGCAATGTGCAAAAAATACCAGTAGCTATCTGTATACCCTAACAATGGATGGGATCCAAATATTGCAGTTTATTCTGCCTTGTATAACTGTAGACTTGAGACCGATAATCTAGCTATGAACATATAAGAGCACAATAAAGACAAAGCAGAAGATGGATCTGTACCGTATTCAGTAGAGGATACAGTGAGAGGAGATTCAATACTCTCTTGCACTTTTCTCTTACTTGACGAATGTGTGCAAGTAATATAAATTTTCTTTCCAAGATGAGGCCTAAGAACTTGGCTTCTGTAACTACTGGAATAACAGTCTCTCCCATTCTTAACTCAAGATCTGGATGGAGAGTGTGTTTTCAGCAGATGTGTACATAGAACACTTTTTTCAATTTCACTCATATTACACGAGTGACAATAAATTGTGAAGTCAAACATATAAAGCATTGCCTACAGCAGGAGGCAGCTAGCAAAATTCTATTTTCTATAAAATTTTCTCCCAAAGTGTCTGGAATAGCTTTGGCATCAGCAACAACACATCCATTATGGTCTAGGGCAGGGGGGTGGGGGTCTTCAACATTTCAGACAGTACGGGCCGCATTAAAAATTTCAATGAAGCCCGCAGGCCACTAAGCTATACTGCAGTATTTAGAATTGTAAGATGCTTTCCAGATTCACAAGGAATGCTGTGCATTTGATACTTTGCATAAAATCTTATAAAAATAAACAAACTCAGCTTTAAGAGTGTAGGTAGGCGTCGGGTTCATGATAAGTAAATACAATCAATACTTGAAAAAAGATAATTCAACACTTTCATTGCCAAGCTGAAAATTGGAATTTGTTGTTGGCCAAATTTTTTAAATTTTTTTATTTAGTTAGTGACGTCCACGCGATAACGCGTGATCAGCCGTTTGGTGAGAACTCGCATTGCGCGATTGGCAATGAATGTGTTAATGAAGAAAACATTCACTGACCAGCTTGTATCGATGTTGGCATCAATGTTGGAATCACTATGTGCAGAGTATTCTCAAGATGTTGGTCTGTAATATGAGTTCTTGTCTTGGACTTCACATGCTTCCTTCTGGAGAAAAACTGCTCACATAAGTATGTGCTTCCTAACAAAGCAAACATCAGAGCATGCCAGCAAAGATTAGGGAATCTAGTCTTTGTAAAATGTAAGCAAGGGCACATTGAATAATTTTTCTCTCAAAGAAGAATTGTTTTGGAGTTCAAGCAGCTCCATTTGTACCGAGCCTGGCATTTCGACAGCACTAACACTGAATGTCATTGAACATAAATCTAAAGAAGACTGTTAATTACGAAAATCAATAAATCTCTCTCTCTCTCTTCGAACTCACTTCGCAACATGGCTAATTTTGTAGCATATTCATCAAGAGAAGAACAGTTGGACTCAGCGAGAAGCCGAAAATGAGTTGTCTTTTTTTGCGAGTTGTGCCTCCCAAAGTTTGAGCTTGGCCACAAAAGGTTTGATGCAATTAAATAGAATGTGCACCAGTTGATCTTTGGATTGTAGCCATGTATTCAGGTCATTCATATGCAACAGGATGTCAGTCACAAAGGCAAAGTCTGTCATCCACTTCGGATCATTAAATTCTGCAATTGGATTCCCCTTGGTTTACATGAACTGCTGTATTTTGCTCCTTAAGTCAAAGACTCTTAAGAACCTTCCCTCTGCTCAACCAATGCACATCACTATAATAAACCACATCGCCATGATCCGATTCGCACTCTTGGGTCAAAAACTCTTGGAATTGAAGATGATTCAATCATCTTGCCCTAATAATGTTGATGACAGTCACAATAACTTTCATGACATTCTCAAATCCAATAGTTTTGCACAAATTCTCCTGGTGGATTAAATAGTGGTAATGGATGAAATCTTTTCCTTCTAGTTCCAGTTTTTCCATAGCAGCACCCTTCGTTCTTTCCCATCATAGCAGGGGCACCATCAGTTACCACACCCTCGAGGTTGATTAAGCTGAGGTCAAAATGCTGGAGCGTTTTCTTGGTGGCTTCAAGAATATCAGTGCCTTTCGCCATTCCCTTCATAGGTAGGAACGCTAGCCATTCTTCTGTCACATCGAATTGTTGATCAATGCCACAGACAAAGATAGCCAGTTGTGCTATATCCTTCACAACTGTGCTCTCATCTAAAGAGATGAACAGTTGAACTCAGTGAGAAGTGAATATGACGTAAATTCGAACGACCGTTTTTTTAAAGTTCCTTCAATGTCATTGGCAAGTTCTTTGACACATCGTGCTATAGTTACCCCCAGACAAACTCGGTATTTGGGCAAAGAATATCCCCAGCAGCGATGAGACACTCTTTCACAAGCTTGTCTAAGAAGGCTTTTTGATTTTTTCGGAATTTTTTCGGCTATTACATAACTTACTTTGATGCACGTTTCGCTCTCTTCCCTCTGCCTTTTAAATATACCCTGCTGGCATTTTAAATCAATTTGGAGTTGGTTCAGTTTGTCCACATGAAGTGAACCCATAAAAGTGATTGAAACTGGACACATGATTCGTCTCATAGTGTTGTTTTATAGTGTATTCTTTTGACACTGATTCATGACCAACACACTGGCTTATCGTCGATCGGTACAAAAAAAAAAAGTACAAATTGGTCCACTTTTCATTAAAAAACCCAACAAAAATCACTTGATTTACGCTTTTTACTTGTAGATGCCATAGTGATGGAAGGTGAACCCAAAAAATGATCCAAAATGGCTGTGTGATGGTTATTATCCACTGAATATGTCTCACACTAATGAAAAAAGTCTGGCAATATAAAACCACAATAGGCTATGACTGACACGACGAACCTGTGTGCGTTTATACATGAATATCACACTGGTCACTGGCTGACCGACTGTGGATGAAATCCTCTTGTATTTATATGAAAATAACGAAGTATCGAGAACCTTCAAGATGTATCTGGAAGTCACTAGACAGCGCACTCGAACAAACTACTGCTTCAGCCATCTACCTGCGACGTTAGCACTTAAGTACCGCTAGTGCTGGTAGATGGCCGAAGAAGCATGTCTATTTAATATTTATTTTTATAGGATTTTATGTAAAGTATCAAATGCACAGCGTTCCTTGTGAATCTGGAAAGCATCTTACAATTCTAAATACTGCAGTATAGCTTAGTGGCCACGGGCTTCATTAAAATTATTTTTTTATTTAATCGCGTTTTAATGTTAAGTAGTTATTTTTTTCAAAATGGCAGCGGGCCACGGCAAAGAGCTCTGCGGGCCATGCGTTGAAGACCCCTGGTCTAGGGTAAACAGACAGTGTGTTCTGTGTCTACTTTTGATTTTCCAGATTTTATCACTTACAATTTTTGCATTGGTTGCTTGATTAATTGATGACATAAACTGGATCCAAGATTGTTTTTTACTGTAACATTTCACATAACAGGTGTAGTATAGTGGCCTGAGCACAATTAAACTATAGTGGCCTGAGCACAATTAAAAACTATTAAGTTTGACATGGTGGGGTACCTACAAAATATACCCCATGCTCTGTTTTTATCTTTTCTGGCTGCCTGGAATTCTGGGTTCTAACAAGACTTTGGATAGAGTGGAAATCGAGATGTTTTTGGGAATGAGGCTGTTACTGCCTAGACAATGTAATGTTATTACATACTTTACTGCTTCATTGATAGGTGTTTGACTGACTGTATCAGCTTTAAATTTTGCGACATGAGTATCCTTGTAGGAGAACATTGTTTTTATTAAGATACTGTGCAAATAACAGGAAAATGATTGCCTCATTCCCTTCATTGATTGCCGCAGCGGAAAAATGGCAAGGGAGTAGACTGTAAAATATATTGCAGAATATGAGCAGGTAAGCATATGGAAGAAAGAATTCAGTCTATTATTCAAAAAGGAGAAGGATGATATGAATCTCATCAATTTGTGTTGGTACTACCCCACAGAGTGCTGTGGGGTAGTACTGAAGTCATCCATAATTATGGGCTCAGGTAGTAACAAGATATCTCTTCTTCTGAAAAAATATTCAATACATCATCTGAGTGTCAATCATTTGATAGCTTTAATTTACTTCCAGTGGATGCTGGAAGTAAATTAAATCAGTTTATCTTTAAGTGATATCCTTGCTATACTTTTTTTTGACAAGTGAGTTCTCATCAAATGGAATCATTGGTGATGTTTCTGGAGTGAGACCATAGGTCACATAACTGATGCATTCCACAGAGAATGCATTAACAATTGTAAAGTTCAGGTGTGGTGAAATTATCAGTAGATAGCAGAATAGATGTATAAGTTGGAGTTACCGTTGAAATTTTTTTTTAACTGCCACCTTCTCAGCATAAGAAGAACTCAAGAGATGTGTAATGGTGGCTAACTTACATTTTGCATCCTGATAAGATATATTTTAGAGTAGAAGTCAGAAAGAAAAAGAAACAAAATATACAGTAATAGAAGCAGCAAAGAAGACTAAATAAAGTAGCAAGAAAGAAAGATTGTAAATGGTTGTCAGAAGAAGCTATTCAAATAGCAAAGAAAAGAAGAAAAATGAAACTTCAGGGAAACAAAGGGTTAGAAAACTGAGTGCAAATTTCCAAAGACAGGCTAAGAAAAGATAAGGAAAAACATCTCAACAAAAGATGCAAGGAAACTGAAGAAAGCAATATTATGGGTATAACAAGAAATCTATTTAGAAAAATAAATGATGTTACAGGAAAGTTTATCCCTAGATTACAAGTTGTAATAAGTTATTCGGGTAAATGTCTGATAGAAGAAGAAGCAATGAAAAAAAAGATGGAAAGAGTATACGGAGGATTTACAAGAAAGATAATAATACTGAAGGAGAATTTGAAAGGAGAAAATTTATTGAGGAACCCCATGATAATGAAAAGTGAAATGATATCAGCAATGGAGCAGCTGCCAAAAAGAAAAATGCTTGGAGCAGGTGGTATGTCAGTGGAATTATTGAAAGCAGCTGTAAATGAAGTAATAAATATATTGACTGAAGTTTCTCAACAGGCTTGGAAGAAAATATAATGGAAATTATATTTTCCTAGAGATTGGAAAACATCAATATTCATCCCAATTCCAAAGAAATCAGAGAATTATAGAACCATCACTTGAATTTCACATGCAAGTAAAGTCATGCTGAATGTTATCCAACTAAGATTGGAATAATATATCAATAGAGAAATGCCACAAGAACAGCAGGCTTTAGGAGAGGTAGAGGAACTGGGGGACCAAACAGCAAACATGAGATGGATTATGGAAAGAACAAGAAAATTTCAGAAGGAAGTATTCGTGTTTTATTGATTATAAGAAAATTTTTGATTGCGTGGATCAAAACAGACTGTGGATTATAATGAGATCAATGGAAATACCTGAACATATAATTCCTTTGATAAGAGAGCTGTATAACAACCAAGAAGCTTCAATAAAAACAGTCTTTGTAGAAACAGACAGTGTTCAAGAGGAAAAAGGGATGCGGTAGACTTTTGCCCTACCTTTTTAATATTTATAGTGAATATATTATGAGAATGGCTGATTTAGACAAAGATCCAGCTGAAATTAAGATTGGTGGCAGAAAAATAAATAATTTAAGATATGCAGGTGATACAACCCTCATAGCAGAAACTAAGGAAGATCTGGAGCAGTTGATTCTATTGGTTAAGATGGAAAATAACAAAGCCAGGTTTAATTTAAACATCAGCAAAACAAAAGTGATGGGATGACTTCTGGCAATTTAAATGAATTTATAATAGAGGGAGATGAAATAGAAATCATTGAAAGTTATGATTTACTGGGGTCCAGAATCAGAAATGATGGTAAATGTGAATATGGAATTAAAAGAAGGATAGTCATGGGAAAAAAAAGTAATGTTAAATCTGAGAAAAGTTATGAAAGATAGAAATGTGAGTAAGGCCACAAAAGTTAGAATTGTCAAAGCAATGGTGTTTCCAGTAATCCAACTTTCACTAGATGTGAAAGCTGGATTATTAAGAAGACAGAAAGCGAATTGATTCATTTGAATTATGAATGTGAGGAGACTATTAAGAATTCCATGGACTGCTCCTTGGAGGCAATGATCACTAAACAGAAGTTGATGTACTTCGGTCATATCATGCGAGCTGATGAATCATGGAAAAGCCATGATCAAAGATGAGTCCCAAAAATTTGCCTTCTAGAACTACAAGAATAATAGGCTCCCATTCTCGTATCAGGATTGGGGTGGGGAGTGCGTTTCTGACAGAAGTGTATACAATTTTTTCTGCAGATAATCTGAACCCATGAATAGACATGATTGGTAGCTTGAAGGAAGGAATTTCACATTGTTGGTAATCAAGAATGTGGGAGTAATCTAAGGTGATATGGTCACTTAAACAGAATGGTAGATGAAATTAAAAAAGATCCAGAAAAAGACCAAAATCTAGGTGATTTAATTCAGTTAGAAGTGTTTTAAAGACTGAAATATTAGATATGCCAATACTGGAGTGCTGTTGACAGGAGATTAGTAATAATGCAAACTTAATCGTGTAGTGCTGTCATAGTAGCCTGAACACCCCCTTAAGGGTAAATATCAGGAAATTGATGATGATGATGATATGGTTTTAAGTATTATAGACCTGGAAAATGTACCAAGAAGAATGCAGTTCAAAATACTACATTTATATGGGATAAATAGGACATTTACTGAGCAATACACATAAGAGGTAAAATCAGGTGTAAGACAAGGGTGCATACTATCTCAACTCAATGCAAACTCATATTCATCATCTGAAACAGTGTGGGATCTAGAGTCAATTGACAGTCTTTTCATCGATTGCCACTTATAATTAGTGATAGTCTTAACCCAGTATCTCTGATTGGCTACAAGTGGAGATTAAACTTTCCACTTAGTCTCCAAAAGTTAGATAAGACTAAAATGGCCTCGACTACTGCCTATAAGGGAGTAAAAGGCATTAGTTGATTTTTAATTTTTTTTTTAAGAGAAAAATTAACCTAAACATTTAACTATCAGTATACAAGATGGTGTTTAAATCAATTTTAAATTATGGACCTGAGAGCTGGATTAGAAATAAAACAGGTGTTCTGTATTCTATATGCCAGAGATATGAAAGTTGGGAGAAAAACTAGGGTAGTGAAAATGGCATCAATGGCTAAATCATATTAAAATGACGATGTAGGAATTGAACAATGTTAACATCCAAGAATATGTGAGCAGTGGTAATCGAAGATGTATGATAGCTTAATCCTTTTCTTCTCTCTCTCGGAAAAGAATTTTAATTGTAACACACTTTTCCAGTTAGTAATAAATTGCATTTTTAGTAATAATAATACTAATAATTGCTTAATTATAAGTTTAATTATAAATGCATGTTACAAACAAATATCAGTTTCCCGTAAATGAAAGTAATCAAAAAGTATTCAAAAACATTTTTGTCTAGAGCATGGGCAACAATAAAATAAATTACTCGGATTATTCAATAAAAGATATGTATTTCTTTATGATGCAAACTTTCTAAGTAATTTAAAGATATAAAGTAATTATCAATAATCAACCACAGCAGGAGAGCAATCTGCAGGTCAGATAAATAAAGGAACTTTCTTGAACACCTACAAGATAGAATTTTTGCTCTTGATCCAAAACCTAAACAATTTGGCTTCACTACAGAACCCTATTCATTTCTACAAAAAATCAACACTCTGCATCCTCATATCAAATTTACACTAGAAAAAGAATCATCAAAAAGTATTTCCTTTCTTAATGTACACATCCAGCATAAACAATCCATTTCCACTTCTGTCTACTGAAAACCAACTTTTTCAGGTTGTTATATCCACAATACATCAGCTCACCATCCATCTCAAAAATATGGCATCATGAAATCTTTAGTATCCAGAGCAAGCAAGATTTGTTCTTCTGAAGAATCTCTAAAACAAGAACTGGAAATTATCAAAGAAACAGGCCTTACTAAATGGATATGATCCAATAACCCAAAAAATAATCAACCACTCTCCTACAAATCAACCCAGACAAGAAGAAGCCTACAGGACTCCTATACCATATATTAAAGGCATCTCTTAACATGTGGCAAAAATTATGAAAAAATACCAACTCATTGCTACCTATACACCCATCAACCAAAATTCACAACTTGCTAACGTCTCCAAAAATCAAACTCTCACCAATGATGCTACCTGGCGTATACAAAGTACAGGTTTGCATAATTTGTCTTACTATGGACAAACAGGAAGATCTGTAAATATACATATCTCTGAACATCAAGACCACATCTGTCTTATCAAACCTCACAAATCTGGCCTTGCACAACATGGAATCGAAAACGCTAACCACAGGATCCAATGGCAAAATGCTAAGCTGCTACATAAATCCATATATAAACATGACTGTTTATATAAAGAAAGTGCTGAAGCCTTACTTCATAGACCTAACCTTAATCAGAATGACTATCTCACCATTATAAAATGTTTGGGAAATTGTTATCCTCAATTGTATTAAATAATTCATCTGTTATATTTTAATTAATTTAATTTCAGCCGAGTAGTTTTTAATCCAACACACAACTATATACATAGAGGGATTCCAATTAAGCATGCATGCTGCTGTTTTTTTGAATTCAATTTCTATTATTGTTTATCAAGTGTACTGATGATGTCTTATGATACATAAAATGAAATATTTACATAATAAAGTTATTTACTGCGGCATACGTGTTATTCTATAGTTATGGATACCCCACAGGTTTCACTATATAAAAAAGATAGAGTGAAATCTAATTTAAGTGCTAATAAAAGGCAAACTACAGGCTACTGGGCAGAGTTTGTCTTAAGTAGTGCAAACCAAGGCAATTCCAATGCTAAAGGTTATATTCTCATAAGCTCTCTCTGGTAAGTTTTCAAAACCTTCTTAAGTTTCTTTATATATTTGGCTATAAAATAGCTAAATACAGAAACAAATTTGACTTCTGGTACTATGCCATGAAACTATCTTCATTTAAATAATTGAAGATACAATTACATGGCACAGTACCAAAAGTCAGTTGATATACTAATCCATTCAAGGGTTGGTTAATTGACAGTTTGTTCGTTTAAAAGTCGTATAATTGAGAGATCACTGCAAATATTTTTATCATTTATGGCATCTCCATGGAGTCCGGAGACTAATTGTGGGAGATCCAAATCAACGATCATACACACAAATCCTATCATACCTCTCCTCGAATCCATTCACCATCAGGGAACTCACAACCAATTCTGGCAATCCATCCCACTCACTCACCACTCTCCATCCAAAAAATCTGGTCCACACATCCCTACTAACCAGCCTCTTACAGAACTTCCATGGATGGGGCCTAGTTCTCTGACTATTTGTAATATATTGAAAAATTTCACTTGCATCAATTTTATAAAACCCTTTTAATATCTTAAAAGATTACTTCAACTATTCTATGAATTGACAAAAAAGAAACTTTCAAACTGAGAATTTGAAAATTTCAAGATGACATTTCATTGCACTTGTCAGAGCCTGCAAAAAATCTCAAGAATGCAAAATAAGCGAGTAATTTGTTATTGTTCATGAATAAGTGAGTAATTTGTTATTGTTCATGATAAGTAACTGAGTAAGCTCATTCAATATACATAAAGCAAACATAAGTAAAATTCTGCCCTCAACTTTTCAAAGGTAGATTCAGCATTTATTAGAACATATATTAAACTTACCAGTGGACATGTCTGACTAGACTTGTCTTCATAAACATGTGAGGCAGCTATAAGGTTAGCATTTGTATCACACTGAACAGCAATACTTGATGCTTGTGAACTAGAAGAACAAACAGCTACTTCATCAACTATTGTTGTGATATGAAATCTCCCTTTTTTATTTACTGTTGCTATTGCAGATGCTTTAGACATTTCATTGGATTCACTCTGAAGCTGCATAAATGGTGATGAAATATTTTCAGTATCAACACTTAAATTGCCATTTATTGGAATGGGATGACTTAGACTGGAAGTAGTTTCAGCAAGTAATCTAGAAGACTGCGAGATGTGTTCTTTTACAGGAGTTACCTGAAAACGTGATACTCTATTACTCTGCGGACTTGCTTCATTTGCTATACACTTCTCAAAACAAACTGACTCTGATGGTACATATGAGGTAGGTTGACAAATGCTGTCAGAGGCTGAACCTGCAGCCAAAGAAGTTCCTAGCAAGAGAAATAAATAAAGAGAACACATTAACATCTTTATAACGCAAATAAAATTCATTAAGAGATAGTTAATTGGTAGATAATACTTATAGTAATATGAAATAAATCAAAAAAATACCAGTTTAAATGCTCTGTACAGTATGTATGCCTGTGCATATACAGGCTATCCCCCCCCCAAGCAAAGGCAGTTTAGAAGATAAAATAATATTTCATTCAAATGCAATTTTTATTATTTTATTTTTTAAATAACGAAACCTGTGGTGCGATCATAATTAAAAGAAACACACGTATTAACCACAGTGAAAATTATTTAATTGTAAATATTTCATCCTAAGTATCTTAGGACATCATCAGTACAGTAGTTAGTACTGATAGGAATAACATACAGTTAAATACAAAGAATGAAACTGTTCTGTTGGGAAGAAGTTTCTTTCAGAATAGGTACATAAAGCTAATATAACTCTTAAGATAAAAACAGAAGTTAAAATTTATGCGAAATGGAATTTACTAGTAAATCTCATGTAAATTTTAGCTTCTGTCTTTATTTTCACGAATGGGAGGAAGTTTGGTTGATGAAATCTGGTTCTATATTTGTTAATTTTTTGACCATACATGTAGCTCCATGTGAAGAAGACTTTTTTTTACCACATGCCATTTTTATAATGCTTCCCTATCTAGTACCACTAGTCTGTTATTAGTTATATGAGCCTTAACTAAGCTTTTATGATGTGCCTCAACTATAGCATCAAGTTTCACTTCCTGTGCAGTTTAATTACTAATTAAAAAGATTACTGAGGTACTGTCATGGTACAGCACATATTTCTTTGTCACAAAGATATACTTGAAGTCCACAGCATATTCTCTGTATGTGGTTCTTTTATCACAAACCATACAATAGATATCAAAACAGAACACCCCCTCGTATTCTGTATTGGCTTAAACTAAAAGACAATAATGGTACAACAAAATGAAATGAACAAGGCACCTACTGTTTTGGACATAGAACCAGGTCAGACAGTGAAAGTCTGCTACTCTAACAAAATTGAAGAAAGATACCATGAATGTAGGAAGCATCAATGCAAAAGAAGTGAAAGAAACTAGAAGAAGAATTAGAACTGCCACACCTGTGATTGGCGTTAATAAAATAAAGGGAAGAGGACCAAAAACAGGTGAGATTCTTCTAAATCAAAACAAATTCTCAATCTGTATTCATAATCAGATTCCACAATCCTGATATAATTTTTAACACTCTTCACTGCACTCTCTCTGCTGTATAAGAATAACAATGGAAACCAGGAGACCAGACCTGTGTGCAATAGTCCAAGTGAGGCCTTGTGACTCTTATCAAGGCCTTGTAAAGAGGCAAAATGGCATCCTTACATGTAAAAGTTTGTTTCAGTATTGCAATTATCTTTTGAGTCATATTTGCAATCTATGCTACATAGTCCCTGAAATTCAATTTGCTATCTACGAGGGGCTGTTTGATAAGTCCGTGTAAAGTCTAAGAGATGGCGCCACCAGTATGTATCAAGGGTATTTTTAGTTGCTGGCAACTGTTGGAGGATCACATACTAAGTTTCAGTCAGAAAGATGTTTCGTGTTCATTTGAATCGATCAAGAACCCGTGATTTGTGAAAAATGGAAAGAATTTCGTGTAGTGATTAAACAATACTTTTTGAAAGGCAAACCAAACTTGATAAACATTATGGTGAGTCTGCACCTTCGATTAGAACGGTTTATAAGTGGTTTGGTAACTTTCAAAGTGGCCTAATTTCTGGATGCCCCGTTGAGGTCACTACTCTAGAAATAATTGAAAAAATCCATGATATAGTGATGAATGATAGAAGAGTGAAGGTGCATGAAATTGCTAAGGCTGTGGGCATCTCAAATGACCATGTATATAATATTTTACATGAACATTTACATATGAGAAAACTATCTGCAAGATGGGTGCTGCGTTTTCTTACATTGGATCAAAAGCGTCACCACGTTGAACAGTTGCAACAGTTTCAATTCCGTTGAAACAGCTTGAAGCTGTTTCAACGGAATCCAGAGGAATTTTTATGTCGTTTCGTAACAGTGGCTGAAACATGGATTCATCACTACAAGCCTGAGACCAAGGAACTGTCAAAACAATGGGTTGCAAGCAGGAACTCTGCACCAAAGAAAGTGAAAAACTGTTCCTTCGGCAGGAAAGGTTATGGCCACCGTCTTCTGGGATAATCTTCATAGACTTCTTGGAAAAGGGTAAAACAATTACCGGAGTGTATTATGCATCTTTGTTGGATCGTTTAAATAATGAAATAAAGGAAAAACAACCACCTGGCAAAAACGAAGATTCTTTTTCACCACGACAACGCACCTGCTCACTCTTGTAATTGTAACGACAAAATTGTTCGATTTTGCATCCCCCCTACAATAATTCGATAAGTCCAGATTTGGCTCCCTTGTGGATTATGATCTGTTTCCAAACATGAAAAAATGGCTGGCAGGAAAGAAATTTTCTTCAAAATGAGGTGATTGCCAAAACAACTGCCTATTTTGAAGAGTTGGACAAATCATACTATATGGACAGGATCAAAAAACTCTAACATCGTTGGACTAAGTGTATAGACCTCAAAGGAGACTATGTTGAAAAATAAAAAATGTTTGTCCCAAAAAAAAGAGTGTTTTCTTTTTTTGCATGGACATATCGAACAACCCTCATACTAATACTCCAAGATCACTAGCCTGATTAGTTTCTTGTAGCATAATCTCACCAATATAATTGGACATTGGATATCTAACCACATCAAAGTGTATGACTTTGCACAAAGGTGTAGCTAGGGAGAGGTGGAGGGGAGGATTCACCCAGGGCGGCACTTTGAACTTTTGCAGTTAATTCTAAAATACAGTCTTGAGAACTCATTTCCAAATATTGTAATACTACTACGAATTTTACTCACAATTGCTGTAAGTGTTGCTAGTTGTGAGAGGAGTTTTTCTAAATAAAATAGATTAAGAATTACCTACATTATTATGAAATAGACTTTGCTAATGTTCATCGATGATTTTGGTAACAGAAAAGCAAGAAAAATAACATTTTAGAATGTTGAAATTAAAGTTTTACTTCAAAAATAAATTTTATTTTTATTTCCCTATACATTGTTTTGATTTTTTGTAGTATTTCTGGTGTGTATTGAGAGGGGCGGCAAACTCAGGGACCGCCCCGGGCAGCAAAAGCTTTAGCTACACCACTGACTTTGCATTTACCAACATTGAACTGCCATCCATTTTCCCATGCCCACAATTCCAGTCTATTCAAATCATTCTATAAGGTAATGCATATCAACAGCAATCCTGATTACCCTACCTACCTTTGCACCATCATCATCATTAAATAGCTGTATGTTGCCTGTCAAATCCTTCCCAATATTATCAATGTACAGATTGAATAACAGTGGACCAAGGACTGATCCTTGTGATACACTGCTAGTTACCTTAAATCTTGCAGACTCACATCCCCTATATACTGCTTTTTTATACCTGTCAACCATCTTCTTATCCAAGCTAATATTTTAATGTGGATGAGAGGGACACCATCTTAACATCCATTCCCCCCCCCCTTGTCTAGTACAATGAGCAAATTGCTAAAACATGACCTTCTCTTAGTAAACCCATGCTATTCATTACAAAATGTAGAGATTCACTGTCAATCCATTTCTAAATGAGAGCCGTAACCAATTTTTCCAAAATCTTCACTACCACTCCTGAGATACTGATTGGTCAATAACTGGATACATTTGCACCACCAGTGTGCAATGTTATTACCATACATTCTTTCCACTGTAGAATCTTTCCAGTTCTGAAACTCAAATTATATAGCCTGGTTAAGGGAATAGCCAGTTCAGTTGAACACCCCTTTTAGCACCTGTGCTGATATCCTATCAGTCTCCATTACTGAATTCTTATTCAGTTTGTGCAACAGCTCAAATACCACCTCTTCATACACTTGAGTTCTTTCATTCAGCTTACATACACTTGCAGGTTGTTTTTAGCATGCAGAGCCAGTTTCTTTTCATACTCAGATTTTGCTTTCCGTACAACATTTGTGACTATTCTAGACTGTTGCTTATAATTTTATAACATACATTGTCCTTATGTACACAGTATTCCTTCCACATCATCCTTTTCTTATAAATCTTTTGTTTAATAAGATTAGACATCCATTTGACTCCTATCCTATTTATTCTTCGAAACTCTTGGGACAAATTCTGACATTGCATCATTTAAGTTGTTTAAATGCTTCCCATGCACTGTCGATATTCTTCCCATCCAGCAACTGATCCCATTCCACTGAACTCAGTATACTTCTCAGTTGGTCATAATTTCCTGCTTTGTAGTTCAGCATGTAACCTTTTCGGAATGGAACATTCATAAATATAGTCGCTTCCCAAGTGAGTACTGCATGATCACTGTCACCAACTGGAGGCAGAATAGTTACGCCTTTAACCAAATGCACCCTCTGACACTATGATCAAATCTAACACTCTTTGACCTTGAGTTCCTTCTGTCATGCACTGCTTAAACGTGTAGAAGGGCAAACTGTGCAGCTCAACAGTACAGTTACTGCATTCAAGTGGAATCGAAATCAAGACAATGTAGTCAGTAGAAAAATAGCAGTACATCCTAAAGAGGACCAAGATCATCAGTATAGTCAGGTAAAAAATCAGAGTACTCTGTTCTGACTGCATTAAACATCTGCAAAATTAATGATGGACTATGTGACTTCCTTAGTCGGGACAACAAGAGGCTTCACGATGGAGTGGAAACCTCAAAGAATAATCATGTTCAGTGCAGTTAATGTTTTCAACATTCATAAAAACAGATTACATAATCTCTTTCTCAAACATATTAACCACGCTACCGGCCAAGACGTCTATAGACGTTCACTTTATCATGGATGCGAAGTGCTTATTAAAAATAGTAATACCATTGTTATAACAATGAAATACATGATGGATACGAAGCGTATGCGGATGCGTATTTGATCCACAACGGCCGGTAAGGTGGTTAAATAAGTCAATGGCAGTCTGCTGTAATGTCGAACTTCTTGAGGCAGAGAAAACATGCTAGTCCAAGTAGGATGCTTACACAGACTTTCTTTTTGGGGGCATAGTCAAGTGTCAACTGTTTCTATCAAAGCAAAAGAGAGAGAGAGCAGGAGCAAGTTCATCCGCTTGACAAGATTTTGAATGGGCAATTCATAGAAATGCACTATCCATATAAGTTACTGGATAGGATCAAACAACTGAGGGGTGGTCTCCCTTGCAGAATCATGGACATGTGACCCATAATCAAGCTTTCAGTAAACAAGTGCATAATAAAGGAAAGCACAGAGCATTAATCAGTATGCAATTCTGTAGAGTGCAAAGATATTCAATTCTTTCTTACAATTTTTTCTTAGTTGACAAATGTATCTCTACAAGGAATGTAAACATTCTGTCAAAAATGAGCTCTAAGAACTTTGCTTCTGTTGCTACTGAGATAATACTTTATCACAGCCTTAACTTTGGTTCTGGGTGAAGAGTATGTTTTCGGATGAAATGCACACAGACATTTTTTTTCTGCTGAAAACACTGAACCCATTACTAAGAATCGACAAACAGATATAACTGATTAATTATTGAAGTTTTCTTTCAATGATCCTCAGTGTTAAAAGAATTTAAAGTAAATTGTGTTATCAACATATAGAACATTGTCTAATGTGGGAGGGATTGTTCAGTGATCTGAGTTTATTTTGATAGCAAAGTGTGTTACATTTAAAGAAACATTGGAGAACACCTTCCCTTTGTGCCTCCCCCTCCCCAACCCAATACCTTGTTTATAGAGGGCTTTTAATATATTGCATCTTCAGGCAGTGTCATTAGCTTTTTCCATGTCAAAGAAAACTGAAACTAGCTGTTCATGTTTTAGGGATGAATCTTTAATAGATGTCTCCAAATGGATCAAACAGAATAATGGCAACTGGTATCTATGACACCCACACTGTGTGTTAGAAAAAAAAAAGATCATTGCATTCTAAATACTACAGGAGACTGGCATTAAGCATTTTCTCCAATACCTTACACAGACAGCTGGTCAGAGTGATAGGATGGTAATTGTTAACTTGTGTTGTATCTTTTCCTGGTTTTGGGAAGATTGATAGCTGACTTATGCTGTGAATTTCCCAAACTCTTTCTTAGTAAGTATGCTGCCGAGAAGATTTATTGAAGTTGGCAGATGTTTTATCATTTCATAATGGATGTCATCAGATGCTATGGCACTGCCACAAGAGAGCAAACGTGCAATTTGTAGAAAAGTTAAGCTGTTGTTTTACTTTTTGTTCTTGTACTATCAATATCAAGTGCAGACACTTATTTTGCAGTTATTTTGGCTTCAGGAACTACATCAGGGTAGACGAGATGAATGATGTGTTCTCTGTCTCCCCCTTCATTTTCTGGATTTTATACCATACAAATGGATGGTATACAAGCATACAACATGATCATGCATGATTGACATATGACAAACTAGATCCAAGAATATTTCAGTGTCTAACATAACATGCTTCAGTCAAGCACATTTATTTGCTGTGGTGGGTATCTATATGGTTTAAGAATGTTTTGAGGTAAGGCCTAGTGTGAAACAGAGTTTTGTAATGTCTGGTTTACTGTTTAACATAGTCACTGACTGGATTATGAGAAAATTCACATGTGTAAGAACAGGAATTAAACGGGATCCTATGTCACAGTTCAAAAGTATATATTATGTAGATGGCATCCATTCAATATCATCAAAATACACTGATATACAAGCAAAATTGAATGACTTATATAAAACAACTGACATTGATCTTAAAATAAACATGACTAAAACAAAATTTCTTAAATCGAACAGCAAATGCCACAAAGAAATTAAAATCAATCATCATGAAGTAGAAGTACATACTCCTAAGTACATCATGAAGTACATACTTGGAAGCAAATGTAGATACTGAAGAAATGACAGGAATAATGATGCAAAGATTAACAAAAGAAAATAATGCTTTCAGAAAATAAAATAACATTAAAATCATCCAAATATCATAATAAAACAAAAACGAAGATCTTCAACAGCAGTGTTAAGGCTGTATTATTATATGGATCATGGACATGGAAACTGACCAAAAAAACTAAATGTTTTCGAACAAAGTGTCTGCATAAATATTGAAAATATTTTAGCTCCAGTGTATAACAAACGATGATTTATATAAACTGATTGAGCAAAAAAAATAAGCATCACCAATGAAAGAAAAAATAAATAAGATACAAATGGAAATGGATTAGATACATACTGAGAATGGATAGTAGAGAGATTCCTAGAGTGGCTTTGACATGGATCCTAGAAGGAAAATGGAAAAGCCCAAATTAACTTAGCAGAAAATGACAAAGAGAAGAATGGCTGGCTGTAGAGAATTAGTGATTCAAGACAGAGATATCTGGAAGAAATGGATCTCAGTCTTATGTGCCAAGAAGCACAAAGAGGATAAGTAAGTAATATAATACTCCATAACATAGATCTTTTTTTTTTTCGAGGGGTCTTGCATCTGTTGTCACACAGTACCAGATATGTATAATAGATTGTAGAGATGATGCAGATTGGAGAGATGTCATCAGGATCAAAAGACCTTTTAGTATCCAAGTTATTTAGTAGTTTACCCGATTTCTTTTTGTCGAAACACTATAAGAGGCATAAGGTGCTTGGATTCCAGTGTGGTAGCAAGCGATTTCCCTTAGTCATCTATGAAGGAGTTTCAGGAAAAGAGTACTGACAGGAAGTCAGCTTTATCTTTGGGTGAAGTAACTGTGGTGCCATCAGGGTGAAAGAGAGGTAGAAGTTCAGGAAAGAGCAGAAGTTGTGTCCAATGCCCTTAGTGAGGGACCAGAAAGCAAGACTTCCATTTGGGAAGGAGACAAGTTTTATGCTGTTGGCCTTTATGAAATCAGATTTGGATCTGCATATAGGCAGAGTATGAAGCTGGAGTTCTTGAGGTGAGCCACATGCAGTAAACATTTTTATTTTTCTTCGACCGCTTTGATACACTTTCAGTTGAACCAAGGCTTGGAAAGTGAATGAGGATTATGGGTTGAATGGGGGAAATGAAGATTTTCATGTCAGTGAGAATAATCTCTAACTTGATTACAGCAGATATTAAGATCAGATGAGCAGAAACAACAGTCAGACCAAGGAAAGGAGAAATAGAAATTCCAGAGGTCATCCCAATTGGCTCCTTTGCAGTGCCAAAAGATGTGAGGTTGGGAGGGGCTGAAGGTAGGGTGTTCTGTAAGAGAGACTTGTACAATAATGTGGTCTGAGTTGCTGATTCTAAATTAACCAAAAATGGCATTTTCTGAGAGGATAGATGACCTATACAGTGTATTGGAAGAACTGGTCAAAAAGAGATCTAGAGTATTTGGAAAGTGAAATGTGTTATCAGGAATTCGATTAATTAGATGTGCGATTTGTGTTAGGTTTTTACTTATAGCAAAGACTTCTGCTTCTCATCCAACTTGCTTGGTGGTGTTGGAAGTGTGGACATTGAGGTCACCCAGGAAAATGATTTCACTATTCGGATAGCTAGAATGCAGATGGTCGAGTTTCATGAAAAGGAATGTGAAGATAGGGGAGTGAACAGAAACCAGAATCCAAACATGGCAGTGTTTAGATTCAGGCTTGGACCAGTAAATGCAACAAATGAATATTACTAAATGGAGCAAGGAAACCTTGTGTCAGAAAAGGTCAAAAGGATGGGATTCTAAATTAACCAAACATGGCATTCTCTGGCAGGTTATGTAAGATGTCACAAAAGCACAGATGCCCCTTGTGAAAAGATTCATGAATTGTGTAGTTTGGTCATTGGATGTGGACAGTAGAAGAATGCTGCAATCTAGGTTTCTGTCAGGAATAAGATGACTGGGTCTGAACAATTGCAAATGGTGCTGAACATCATTTATGTTTGCGGTAATATCATGGATGTCAGTAAAGTGGATGTGAAAGTGAGATTTTAGTGAAAAAAATTCTGGCTTGGTTTGTATATTGTGTCTGGTTGTGATGTGAATTTTTGGATGAGATGGTTTACGAGTGAGATTCATTTTTGTCACAGTATACTGATAACAGTATAAGTTTGTAGGAGTCTTCATAAATTTAATCACGATTAGATGGAAGGATAGACTCTCGGACATAACTTCCATACAGGGAGCACCAAGTCTCCATGGCATGACGAATCCTTGACAGTGCCCTCCCCCATACCGTTACTGGACTCCTCTCTGGGCACGACATGGCAGAGTATCTGGCAATGGGATTATGAACCAGTTGACTGGGAAGTTTCCTGGCTCATTACTAATAGGTTCAGGCATGTGCACTAACTGGCAGCCAGCCTGCAGCAAGAAAGTTTTAAATGATGTACCCTTGAAATGGAGGAGGTTATGGGTCTCTAAGCATGTTTGTCATGGTCTTGAAGGGTATCTCTCTCACACACACTACACAGAAGAGGAGGATGAACAAAAACCCAAATCCATGCTCTGAAGACCAAACATGGCATTTGCCACTTCAGATCCTCAATATGTCAGACAGTGGTGTTTCATTGGATGATGAACAACTACCACCTAATGTTTAGTTAACATTTCTTCCAACTAGGAAGATATCTCTTTGCAGGAATAGCAGGAATGCTTGCTGGTTTTGCCAGAGCCCCTTTTGTGGAAACAAGCCACACTATGAGAAGGCAGGGTTGACTTGACAGGGAAAGGCTAAAGCAAACAGTAATTGATTCAGCCATGGAGGTATGGTGAGGTTGTTTGCAAGGATAAGAAAAGCAGAGCTCTATGGACAGAGTACTCAGGAAGTTCTGAAAAAGAAGAAGAAAGTGTATCAAACAGTCCTAGCTAATAAGTCAAATGTGTGCTGAGAAAATACAGATAAAAATGTAATAGAGTGAAACAATGTGTAAAAGTAACTAAAAGGCTTTAGTATGAGTAAAAGATGGAATTATGGAGGCTAATGAAAAAGTTTAGAAATGAAAAAAAAAAAGGAGTACTGTAAAAGGAATCAGAAATGATAAAGATGACATGAAAACTAAAGATATCCTAGGTTAATAGCAATAATTTTGAAAGATTTAAATAGAATGAAGGGACAGAACAGTAGTATAAAATATTCAAGAATGCAATCAAGTATATGTAAATACTTGGGTATAAAAAGCCTTCAAAAACTTAAAATGTGGATTTCTAAAAGCTTTGCAGTCACCACTCTATATAATTCTGAAGTCCAGGTGAGAAAGCCATATTCCAGATGACTGGAAAAGCATTATTCATAGCGATTCATCTATAAATTACAGATAATAGAAAATTATAGAAAATAGAATCACAGATAATTTCACAAATGATTGTTCCAGAAAAGAAATATGCAAGCATACTTGAGGCTAAGAAAAAATTGTGGAAGTGAAACTTGGAGAAAATCAAGATGAATTTGCCAAATAGTTGAGAAATCATGGGAATATAACAAGAATCTGTACCTAACTTTTGTAGATTTGGAAATAGCATATGACAAGGTACCAAGAGAAAAGCTGCTCAGAACACCACAATTATATATCTGGAGTGTCCTATTTACATTATATAACATAAATAGAACATTATATTGAGCAATAGATAGACTATATTTTAAAGTCAGCAGTTAGAATTGAAGGCAGTATAGGAAGATGGTTTGATGTAAAGTCAATTGGAAGACAAGGGTACACTACTATATCTCCACTCTTCATTTACATGATCACATTATGATTTCAAAATTGGATATGTTAATCTCAGCTCATTACTTTATGCAGATGATAAATTCTGAAATTACTCCAGTACATGGCTGCAGGATTCCTTAACTAGCTATAACAAATTTAGTATAAAAATCAGTAATAAAAAGATAATAGAAACAGACTGGAACATTGAAAACATCAGCTACATCCTGAATGGGAAATTTACAGAACAATTTTTAGTGAAAATGGCAAATTAAACGTAAAAATAGATAATAGAATTATCTTTATTTACCAACATTCCAGTAGAAGAAGTTATCAGTATCCTACACAATCTCTTCCCTGAAGATACAGCTCACCTTTTTCGTGACTGCCTTAAATCTAATTATTTCAAATGGAATGAAACATTATATGAGCAACTAAATGGCTTAATTATGGGCAGTCCCTTTTCACCGCCCTGTGCAGATCTGTTCATGGAAAAGCTAGAAACAGACATCCTCTCAAAATTAGGCCCAAAACCTTTAGTGTGGTGGAGGTATGTAGACGATGTCTTCATAATTTGGATGGACACAAAAACAGCTCTTTGGGACTTTTTAACCAAAATTAATTATTTTCATCGAAAAATACAATTCACTTTGGAACTGGAAAAAGATAATCAATTACCATTTTTGGATACCCTAATCAAGAAACTAGCAGATGGACATATCAAACTAACAGTCTACTGCGAACCAACACACACTGGACGCCATCTTCATTTCAAGTGAACTCACCATATTTCCCAGAAGCTCATGTTGTTCAAAGAGAGCTATGAACATCATCTCAGAAGAAAAAGAAGAACTCTATGATGAAATTACTCATATATCAGAGACAGTAATAAAAAAATAACTATCCAAAGAATCTAATCAACAAGATTCTTCATAGAACCCCCCCCCCCCCCAACAACAACAACCTACCATCACTCAGTACAGTTCATCCTCAGTAATTCCTTATGCAGGTACAGTGTCCGAGAAGATCGCAAAACTTTCTAAACCTTTCAACATTAGAGTTGTGTTCAAACCGGTCAAGACTGTCCGTCACGTTTTAAGATCGCCAAAACACATTAATCCTTTTTTCAAATACGCTGGAGTGTACAACATCCCATGTGCTTGTGGTCTAAACTATATAGGACAGACGTAGAGAAGCCTCTAAATCTGAAAAAAAGATCATATAGATGTTAATAACAACAGAACACACAACTCAGGTCTAGTCCATCATTTCTCAATTACTAACCATACCATTGATTGGGATAGCAGCTCCATGCCTAACCTAGAAGAAGTTTCTGTTGTAGAAATTTCAAAGAAGCCGTTGTAGTCCTCCGTTCTGGAGAAAATCTTAACAGAAACCAGGGAATGATAATAGTTGAATATGGAAAACTTTAATAAGCTCACTCAGTTTGTCAGAATTTAATTCTGCTCAAAACTACAGAATGTCCCCCCCACCCCCCCCCCCCCCCACCCCCCCCCCCCCCCACCCCCCCCCCCCCCCACCCCCCCCCCCCCCCACCCCCCCCCCCCCCCACCCCCCCCCCCCCCCACCCCCCCCCCCCCCCACCCCCCCCCCCCCCCACCCCCCCCCCCCCCCACCCCCCCCCCCCCCCACCCCCCCCCCCCCCCACCCCCCCCCCCCCCCACCCCCCCCCCCCCCCACCCCCCCCCCCCCCCACCCCCCCCCCCCCCCACCCCCCCCCCCCCCCACCCCCCCCCCCCCCCACCCCCCCCCCCCCCCACCCCCCCCCCCCCCCACCCCCCCCCCCCCCCACCCCCCCCCCCCCCCACCCCCCCCCCCCCCCACCCCCCCCCCCCCCCACCCCCCCCCCCCCCCACCCCCCCCCCCCCCCACCCCCCCCCCCCCCCACCCCCCCCCCCCCCCACCCCCCCCCCCCCCCACCCCCCCCCCCCCCCACCCCCCCCCCCCCCCACCCCCCCCCCCAGAAATGGAATTTAAACAGTTGCCAAGAGATAATTACCTGAGTATCTGAGGTAACATGTAATGGAGGAGACACAAGGTTCAATAGTGCTGGATCTGATCACTGCATCAGAGAACTTAACACTGACCCATCTAGCTATGCTGCCTCCACTTGGAGAAAGTGATCATGTAGGCTTGACCTGGGAGATTGCTAGACATGCAGAATTTTCTATTAAGAGATATATGTGGAATTACAAAGCTGATGATTATGACAAGCTGAGGAGTCAGCTTTCAGGAGAGCCATGGCATAAGAATTTGCAGGGGAGGGAGAGATGTTGGTGATGTATGGGAGGTGGTCAAGGAGTGTTTGAAGGAGGGATGAATAGCTGTATTAAGCAGGAGTTGCACACAAACAAAAGGTTGTGGAAGGATTATAAAGAAAAAGGTGATCAGTATGCCATGATTATGACAAGCTGAGGAGTCAGCTTTCAGGAGAGCCATGGCATAAGAATTTTCAGGGGAGGGAGAGATGTTGGTGGTGCACAGGAAGTGGTCAAGAAGTGTTTGAAGGAGGGATGAATAGCTTTATTAAGCAGGAGTTGCACACAAACGAAGGGTTGTGGAAGGATTATAAAGAAAAATGTGATTCAGCATGCCATGAGCAATATAAGGTACAGGCAAGAAGGATGACCAGTATGGTAAGAAGACTCAAGTTAATTATGAGAGAAAGCTAGCTGATAAGGCCAAAAGAAACTTAGAGTTCTTTCACTATGTGATAAGTAAAAAGAGGAATAACTATGGAAGGATGGCTTTAAAAAGTGCTGATGGCGGGAAAGCAACAGAACCAAAAACCAAATAGTTGAATTACTGAGTATTTTGCATGGTGTACCATCTAGGTGGTGGTGGCATCGCAATGCCAGATGTGACATTGGCTGCTTAAAATATTGCAGAATCTCAATTCGAACACAAATATGGGATTGAATGGCATATCGGCCCATGTATTGCGAGAATGTGTAAGGGAATTATCAGCTCCTCTGACCAAGCTGTTTAATTTTCATGGCATAAGAATGATCTATACTCCATTGACACCTACCCAGTAGGTGTCAATGGAGTGGAAAGAGGACAAAAAAGTCATATTGCATAAAGGAGGCCCAAAGATAAAAGTAGCAAATTATAGGCCAATCAGCATCTTAGGAGAGGTGGTTGAAGTATTGGAGAAATTAGTGACAGAATTCAGGACCGGCAGATCAGAATATGATACTTTATAAGGACAACATAGTTTTTGTAAAGAATAGGTCTTTCCCTAGTAATCTGCTTACTTTTTATAATAAAAGGAGAATGGAGTTAGATAAAGGAAATGGCTACTCAGTGATATTGCTAGACTCTGCAAAAGCATTTGAGAATATTCCACATAGACCTCTATTGCATAAATTGGAGCAACTGGGAATGGATATGAATCTGGTGATTTGGATTAGAGGGCAGCTGATGGACAGATATCAACAAGTGGTTTATGGAGGAGTCAAGTGACTAATGGTGTACCGCACGGCTCAGTACTTGGTCCTCTGTTGTTTACTGACAATGCTGTAATATTGTCACACTGGGAAGAGCAATGGTAAATGAAGATGATGCAGAGATTCTGCAGGAAGACAGACTAACAGTATGGACAAAGGTAAATGGCTTCCAGTTTAATGTGATCAAGTGTAAAGTGATGCACTTTGGTAAGACGAGATCACAAGCTGTGTACTCTATTGATGGAACTGAACTACAGGAAACTGATGAGGCCAGGGACTTGGGTGTGACTGTGGGCAGGGAGTTGAAGTTTAGAGGGCATATTGCAAAGGTCACCAAAATAGCATGGTAGTTGAAGAAGAACACACTAACAAGCAGTGATAGAGAGGTTATTGTTCTCCTCTATAAGGTTTTAATAAGGTCACATCTGGACTACTGTGCTCAGATATGGACTCCCAGATTCTGTGGAAGAAGTTGTGGAGAGAATCCAGAGGTGAGTCACGAAGAATTCTTGAATGTATCTGCAATAAATGCATATGATCTATATAATTTTGGACTACCTACCTAAGAGTCCTAAAATGAGGAGACAGGACTTTATAAAGAAATTATCTGTGGAACTGACCGGGCCATTTCAAAACAAGTGTTTAGATATTCTGCAAGAATTAAGGGACATCTGGAAAACGCTCCACAACCAGAACTAAACACTTCTGCATATTCCTGGCACCACTGTGTAATAATTTCCAAGATTGAAGGATCGTAAAATAAGATCAAAGTGTGAAAAATGTCTGAGCTTTTGTTGCAATGAGCATTCTTCAGAAAGATGCAATAATTGTGCAGAAAATTCAGACTGAATAAAAATGTTAGTAATTAACATAAAAATAAAGCAATATTCATTTTACTCACCATAATCAACCTTATAATAAATAAAAACATTTCATGAGAAATATTACCATCATATTCCTCACATCTACCCTCAACAGGTGTACAGGATATGGTAGAACACAAAAAATTTACATAATTACTAACTTCCTATCTAAAATTTTCCTCCAAATCAATCTGTTACCTGTCAAGACTCCAACATTGTCAGATCTTATATTTCTATTTTCTAAGGCACTTTTTACCATATCAATCCACATATATCTTGTTCTTCCTCTGTGTCTTTTTCCTGGCAACCTGGCAGAGAACACTTGGTTTTGCTAATCTTTCCTCTCCCATTATGAAATAAGAGAGAAATTAGTCAGAACACTAAATTAGCTGTATACAAGACAGTGGTCAAACCAGTTTTAACTTATGGATCTGAGAGCTGGGTCAGAAGTAAAACACTTGACCAAAGACTAGAGATCGCAGATATGAGAGTCCTGAGAAAGATTAGAGGCATGAACAGAGATGGCATCAATTGCAATATCATATTAAAAATGAGGGTATTAGGAAAGAACTTAACATTGTTTGCATCTAGGAATGTGTTAGCAGAGCTAATCTCAGGTAGTATAGTCACTTAAACAGAATGGGAGAGGAAAGATTAGCAAAACCAAGTGTTCTCTGCCAGGTTGCCAGGAAAAAGACACAGAGAAGAACAAGATATATGTGGATTGATATGGTAAAAAGTGCCTTAGAAAATAGAAATATAAGATCTGACAATGTTGGAGTCTTGACAGGTAACAGATTGATTTGGAGGAAAATTTTAGATAGGAAGTTACTCTGTCACTTGTCAAGACTCCAATATTATCAGATCATATAGTTTTATCGTCTAAGGCAATTTGTAACGTATCAATCCACCTATATCTTGGTCTTCCTCTGGGTCGTTTTCCTGCCAACCTGGCAGAGAACACTTGTTTTGCTAATCTTACCTCACCCATTCTGTTTAAGTGACCTTACCACCTGAGATTAGCTCTGCTAATGCATTCCTGGATGCCGACAATGTCAAGTTCTTTCCTAATATCCTCATTTTTAATATGATATTGCCATTGATGCCATCTGTTCACGCCTCTAATCTTTCTGAGAACTCTCATATCTGCAGTCTATAGTCTTTGGTCAAGTGTTTTACTTCTGATACAGCTCTCAGATCCATAAGTTAAAACTGGTTTGAACACTGTCTTGTATACAGCTAATTTAGTGTTTCGACTAATTTCTCTCTTATTCCATATGAATTTATTCAATTGACTTCTTACTATACCAGCTTTATTGATTCTGTTGTCTACTTCGATATTTAATTTACCATCTTCACTAAAAATCGTGCCTAAGTAGGTGAAATGTTTTACTTATTCCACAGGTTCTCCGTTCACAATGCAGTTGACACTTTCAACGATTCTGCCCATTTTCATTATCTATGTCTTTTTATGGCTGACCTTCATACCATATCTATTACAACAGTAATTCAGTTTAGTCAAGGAATGTTGCAGACTTGTAGCGGATTTATTGATAAGTATAACATCATCCTCATAAAGCAAACAGATGACATTAACATCTCCAATTTTGATATCATGTTTAATACCACTTTCCTTCATAATGTGATCCATATAGATAATGAATAACAAAGGGGATAATGTACATCCTTGTCTCACACCAGATTTAACATTAAACCATCTTCTGTACTTCCTTCAATTCTAACTGCTGACTTACAACTCAAATAAAGACTAAGTATTGCTTGATATAATGCCCCATTAACACCATATAACTGTAACGTATTGAATAGCTTCTCTCTTGGCACCTTATCATATGCCTTTTCCAGATCTACAAAACTCAAATAGAGATCTTTGTTATATTCTCCACCATGATTTCTCCACTATTTGTCATAAAGTGAAGATCTGATCCTGACAGCCTCTATTTGGCCTGAATCCAGCTTGGATTCAGGCCAAATAGATTCATGTCAAATTCTTCGCCAAGCTTTTCTTCTCAATCATTTCTCAAGTATACTTGCATATATTGAAAGTTTATTTTTCACTTGGTTAGAGTATAATAAATTTAGTTTAATCCTTTATCCAAGTGTGAGCAAACAAAGTTTGCGCCTGAAAGTATCTTCAGGACTAGGGCAAGGTGATACAACACCAGGGCAACTCGTTGCAAAGGTGTAGCAAGCTACCAACACTCCTGTCTCAGTATCTCCTTTAATGCAAAACACATCTCCTTGCGGATATGTCTCATGTTATGCATTAAGGGAAGGGACACTACCCAGACTAGTTTCGACCTTTATTGAGGTCTCTTCAGTGGGAGCCAGGCCCAAGCTGAGATACTAGGCAGAAGCATTCGTAGGTCATCTCTACCTATAGGAGTTGCCAAATGGTGTGCCACCCTTTTTTAATAAATTACTCTGGATTTAGAGAAAGATGTTGAAAGTTTATTTTTCACTTGGTTAGAGTATAATAAATTTAGTTTAATCCTTTATCCAAGTGTGAGCAAACAAAGTTTGCGCCTGAAAGGATTAAGGATTTTTGGATAAAGGATTAAACTAAATTTATCATACTCTAACCAAGTGAAAAATAAACTTTCAACATCTTTCTCTAAATCCAGAGTAATTTATTAAAAAAGGGTGGCACACCATTTGGCAACTCCTATAGGTAGAGATGACCTACGAATGCTTCTGCCTAGTATCTCAGCTTGGGCCTGGCTCCCACTGAAGAGACCTCAATAAAGGTCGAAACTAGTCTGGGTAGTGGCCCTTCCCTTAATGCATAACATGAGACATATCCGCAAGGAGATGTGTTTTGCATTAAAGGAGATACTGAGACAGGAGTGTTGGTAGCTTGCTACACCTTTGCAACGAGTTGCCCTGGTGTTGTATCATCTTGCCCTAGTCCTGAAGATACTTTCAGGCGCAAACTTTGTTTGCTCACACTTGGATAAAGGATTAAACTAAATTTATTATACTTGCATATATCTTACCAGGAACGTTCAGTAGGGAAATAACTCTGTAATACTCACATTCAGTTTTATTTCCCTTTTTATATATGGGTACTATGAGAGCTCTACTCCAATCATCGGGAATTCGTCTCTCTATCCAGGCCTTCTGAACTATGTATTACAACCACTGCAAGACTTTTATACAAACATACTTCAGCATTTCTGGTCGAATATCATCTACTCCTGCTGCCTTTCCACATTTCAAGCCTTTGATGGCTTTTTCTACTTTAAGTATGGATATGTATTCCTAACTGTATGCCTGTTGAGTGTTTTTTTACCAATGTGCTATCACTGCTTGTTTCATCTAGCAATTTCTCGAATTACTCCATACTTCAAGGATATCTTTTTCTTCCATTCTCATGTCACCTTTATCATCACTAACTCCTTTTACAGTACTCTTTCTCCATTTCTAAGCTTCAACAACCTCCAAAATATTTTGCCACCTTCTTGATATTTATTTTCTATGTTCTTGCCAAAGTCCTCCCACGACTTTTGTTTAGCTAGTTTTACACAGTGTTTAGCTTTCTTACATTTGTTTCTGTATTCTGTAAGAGTAAAAGCTGACTTATTTGCCAGGAACTTTTGATATGCTTTCTTCTTTTCCTTCACTTCCCTTTAACTTCCTGTGTCCACCATGGAGTTCTGATTTTTCTATCCTTGCAGACAACTTCACCAAATGCCTCTCTAGCCGAATCAATCAGGGATTTCTTCAAGGCTTGCCACTGAATCTCCAAGGTTTGATTTCTGTTCTCAAACTCTTTCATTTTTTCTTCAATAATCATTGTGTATTTTAGTCTACAGTTCACATCTGAGAGCTGCTCAACTTTTATTCGCTTTAAAACTTTCTTACATGTTATTCAATATGAAATTCAATTTTATCCTGATCAAGACTAAATAGTGATCGCTTCCGATTTCAAATCCTCTGTACACTCTGGTGTCCTGCACCATGGAGAAAACATCACTATCAACAATAACATAGTCAATGAGACTTTTCTTATTCCTTGCGTCTTCTCTCCATGTGAATTTATGCACATTTTTATGTTGGAACATGGTGTTAGTAATAACCAGTCCATGTCCTGAGCAGAAATCCAACAGGTATTTGCCAGTATTATTAGCTTTGCTCTTTTCTCCAAATTTTTCCAAAATATTGTTGTATGTCTGGCAATCATTTCCTACTATGCTATTCAGATCCCTAACAAGGACCAACTTTTCCTTTTTCATTGTCAGTTGCTTTTTCTAAAGCATCAAAAAATTCCCCCACTTCTACCTTAGTAGAATCTTCTGTGGGACCATAGCCACAATAAGTCTCATTGTCCAGTTCCGAATTCTCATATTGGCTCACATTACTCTACTTGAGACTGCCTGCCATTCAAGAAGATTATCCTCGTATTTTGTGTTGAATACTATGGCTACTCCTTTTCCTTGATTGTCATTGCCTTAATAAAACGTTTTGTATTTATTGCTCTGAAAGATCTCACCAGTTTTTGTCTTTTTTGTTTCAGTCACCCCTAGTATGTCGATCTGGTACTTATCTAATTCCTCAGATAGCTCCATTCAAGCTTCTTATGCTGAATAGTACCGATCTTTAACTCGGTGATATTAAGTTGGGGTGTGTTTTCAGATTTGTTCCAGTAACTGATTTTTCGCTGTACGCCCTGGTTACTTGCCGAAAACAACAGGGGCCTTGTTTAACCGGGCAACGCCCCGGTTAAACCAGCAATAAGAATACAATTTGGTCGGCTTAATCCCAAATTGCCAGCCCATTCTCATTCATTCAGTATCCAGGTAGATACCCAACAGGGTGCACCACAAGAAGGTGAGGATTGGACATTAGGTCAGAAGCCCTGGTCGGTTCTCCACATTTCTTTAAAGGCTATGTGGAGGTCTCCTCTCAGTTATACAGCTTTGACCCTTAAGCACCCCATTTTTTTAAAAAAATTTTCATTGTCTTTATCTTGTTATTGTTGACCTTCATACCTTATCTATTACAACAATTATTCAATTTAGTCAGGGAATCTACTTGTAGCCAATTTATTTATCAGTATAACATCATCCGCATAAAGCAACAGACTGGCATTAACATCTCCAATTTTGATATCGGGTTTAATGCCACTTTCCTTCATAATGTGACCCATATAGATAATGAATAACAGAGTGGACAATGTACATCCTTGTCTGACATAGGGTTCCCATTCGTCCCGTTTTTATAAAAATGTACTAAGTTAATTCCAAAAGTCCCGCTTTTTTAAGTATCCTTCAGAGAAAAATGAATTTTATCTTTTTTAGTACCAATTTCTATTACAATGCTGATAATAATAAATTTTATTTATTCATTATTTATAATAATAATCATTAGTATTATAAACAATATAACTAACTAATAATAACTAATGGTGATGTTCTTTTTTCCCATGCTTCTGATATAATAGTATCTTACTTAATCAATACTTCGTGTGTTATAATTTTTATCGTTTTCTACCCCTATAATGCCGAAATGCAAGTGCAGTATTAATGATAATATTAGAAGAGAATTTCCTTTCATTAAAGGTGTAGATGAAAATGTGGAATGCACTTTATGTAACTGTAAATTTTGCATTTCGCATGGTGGTCAGTCAGACGTAGTCAACCACGTGAAAACGAAAAAACATAAAGCTGCTGTTCGAAGTAAGGCTTCCAACTGCAGTATAAGTAATTTTTTAATTGTGAAAACCAAAAGTGAAAGGGAAAAAGAATTATCATTGGCAGCGCAGGAAGCAACCTTTGCATATCACACAGTGGCGCATAACCACAGCTTTAACTCCATGGACTGCACAACAACCATCGTGAAAAAATTTTTCGACGATAAATTCAGGTATTCGCAAACAAAGTGCAAGGCAATAATAACCAATGTTATTGCGTCATTAGCGACAAAGCGGATTGAGGAAGTGCTAAAAGAAGTTCATTTTATATCAGTACTAATCGATTCATCAAACCACTATGACAAAATTAGGGCTTCTGGTCATTAGATACTATCATCCAGAAAAGGTGTGGATGTGTTGGAGTTAGTTAATTTAGGTGGTGAAACTTCAGAACTTTTATTTTCTTATGTGTTGGAAGTGTTACAGAAGTTAGATCTCCTAAAAAAGGTTATTGCTATATTAGCAGATAATACAAACTTTGGTGGAAAGAAAAGAAAGGGAAAGAATAATCTGTACTTCAAAATGCAAGAAAACACTGTGAACAATTTAACTGGAATTGGTTGCCTTGCACATGTGATACATAATGCTGTGCAGACTGCTTCAGATCACTTACCTATCAATCTTCAGTTGATAATTAACAAGATTTACCAACATTTCTACATATATTGTGTACGAGTTGAGGAACTTAAATCATTTTGTGAATTCACAAACACAGAGATAAAACAGTTTTGGGCAGCAAGACAAGATGGCCCTCTCTCTTTTGTCTGCAATCCAGAGGGTTATTGACATGTTTCCTTCATTGAAGTCATATTTTCTTTCTATTAACAAATCTCCTATCAGTCTCAAAAATTTCTTTGAAAATCCACTTTCAATTACACTCCTACATTTCCTTGCCAGCCAGTTAAAAACCTTTTATGATATCATTAAATGTATTAAAAAGCAAGATATAACAGTAATTGAAGTGAAGGATGAAACAAACTGGTGGAAAGGTTAAATTGTAGGAAGGCAGAAAAGTTTCTTACAATACTGTGAGAAAACAGTTGCAAGAATTAGAAAAAGGACACATAACAGTTGAAAAGTTTCCAAGTCACAGGAAAGTTCAATTTTGAATTTTGCTGTGACTTAGAAGAACATACACGAAAGCTACATATTCATGCAGACAGTGTCATCAGGTTTTACTGTGAATGAAGAGGACTTATTTGATCAGTTTGTATGTGTGAAAAAATATTGTGAAAGCAAATCTGAAGTGAACAGAAGGATCAAAGTGTCAGTGATAAATGGTGTGAAATGTTTGCTCATTTTACAAAGCAGGGTATAAATTCTGGGAGTATTAAATGCCTAGTTAGTTTTCATTTAACGCTGCCAGGAACTAATGCAGATGTTGAATGTGTTTTTTTCATTAATAAATGCACTCTGGAGAGATGAAAAAAACAGACTTAAAATTGAGACAGTAAATGCTTTAATCATTGTCAAGACATATTTTAAGAATTTCTCTTGCACTGAGTTCTATGATCAAATATCAAAAGAAAAAAAAATTCTTGAACAGGTCCATAAATCTGATAAATATTTTTCTAATTAAATATGTTTGTGATAGTTTTATTTTTGGTTTTCTTAATTTTAACATGTCCCGTTTTTTTTACAAAATGTCCGGGGTTTTTTTAAGTAAAAATTTCAGAATGTCCCAGATTTTAGTAAAACATTATGGGACCCCCTAGTCTCACACCAGGTTTAACATTAAACCATCTTCTGTACTTCCTTCAATTCTAACTGCCGCCTTTCAACTCAAATAAAGACCAAAATCACCTTGTCGTATGCCTTTTCCAGATCTACAAAACATAAATACAGATCTTTGTTATGTTCCCATGATTTCTCGGCTATTTATTGTAAAGTGAAAATCTGATCCTGACAGTTTCTATTTGGCCTGAATCTAGCTTATTCTTCACCAAACTTCTCTTCCACAATCCTTCTCAACCGTTTCTGAAGTATACTGGCATAAATCTTGCCAGGAACACTCAGTAGAGAAATACCTCTCTAATTCTCACATTCTGTTTTATTTTCCTATTTATATATGGGTACTACGAGAGAGATCTACTCTGATCATCTGGAATTCGTCCCACTGTCCAGGACTTCTGAACTATGCAGTGCAGTCACTGTAAGACTTTTATATCTCCATACTTGAGCATTTCTGGTCGAATATCATCTACTCCAGGCTGCCTTTCTACATTTCAGGTTTTTTCTATTTCAAGTATGGATATGTATTCCTGATTGCATGCCTTATTAGTGTTTTTTAATACTGTGCTGTCACTGATTGTTTCATTTAGCAATTTCTCCATACTTCAAGGATAATTTTTTCTCCAGTTTTCATGTCACCTTTAATCGTCTCTAATTCCTTTTACAGCACTCTTTCCTCCATTTCTGAGCTTCTTCAACAACCTCCAGAATACCTTGCCACTTCCAGGGAGTCCTCATCATTGGAGGGCACACACACTACTCTACTTTGCTAAATACATCTAATCATCTTCACTACTACTTAATTCTTCCACTATGACACTACTACCATCAATGGTATTTATCGCCCATCACCAACAACAGTAATTTTTGTCTGTAAATTGCATGTGTTCTGAAGGCCGATTTGTCTGTACGTGGGATGAAAAACCAGAGTTTCTGGGAGAATAAACCCTGCTACTACCGTATGAGATCGGCTAACTCACCTTCAACTGAAAATGCCCATATAAGGATTCCCCTCGTCACGACGAGGATGAACCCAGGTCTTTTCCAATCAAAGGGCGCAATGTTCCACTGTTCTTCCAATTGCGCTACGGCAACTAATTATGTAACAAAAAAAAAGTGCGACTAATTAAGGGTTAAGAAGGGACATCACATGATTGTCAAGCATTCACTGAATGATACAACCTCATCCATTTATGTTTGTACTATCTCACAGAGTGCCCATTAAAGTTACCTATGAGAAGTAAGGGTTGAAGCAGTTGCAATATATGATTATCAATTTCGATCTCATTTAACTCATAACTGAGTGGTAAATATATAGAATAAGAAATCTCTATAATAAGAAAATCTATAATATATACATAAAATCTTTAATAAGATATCTCACAGATCGACAAATTGCTACTGTTTCCAGTGCAGTATATTAAGCTGGACATGGTGGAAAGAAGTATGATTGCCCACTAGGATGGTTACACTTCCACATCTCCTATTCTGTTATTATGAACAACAGTGAAATTCCTTAAGACCCCGGATTTGGTTTCCCACAGGCAGAAACAGAAAGGCTTGTGTTTCTACAGCAGGGTCTTGATATCACTGATATTCGTATGAAACTCACCATAAAAATGTTCCCATTGTTTTATCTTCATAGACTTGTCCAATTTCTAAAAGTTTAAGGGCTTAGCTTTGTCATGTTTATATTTGTCTACTGAATTTGGGAGGCCAGTGTTCATCTCTTCCTCTAAAAAACTGTTCAATACATCATCTGATATTTCAGGATCATTTGATAGGATTAAGTTACTTTCAATGGATACCGAGGGTTCTATTTTTTCTTTGGAGATGTCAGGTGGTGACATCCTTGCCATAATTTATTTAGCAAATGGGATCTCATTGAATGACTAATTTTGAGTTGTCTTAGCAGTGAGATTGTAGTTCATATGACTGATGCACTTCAAGAGAAGCACTCATAATCAAAAAGTTCAGGTATGGTAAAATTATCAAATGGTGGAATAGATATATGAGTTTAAGATGCTGTTGATATTTTCTTAATTGCCACCTTCTCAGTATAAGAAGATTTTAGGACGTATGTAGTGATGGGGGCTAACTTTCTTTTCATCCTGATATGATATATTTTGTTCTGTATTTCTTTTTCATTCTTCCATTTCTGATATGAACAAGAGTAAGCTGGATGATTTCCATAATAGTTGACACATTTAGCTTTCTTTGCAGGCCAAGATTTGTTATCATGCTCTTTACTACCATACAGGACACAAGGTGAGAGCCATGATAGGCAGTTTGGACATGTCCATATTTCTTACATTTAAAGAATCTCAATGGATTAGGGATGTACAGCCTAACAGGACAGCTCAAATATTCTGCTTTTACAGATGTTGGAGGCTTAGGCATGTCAAAAGTAAGGATGATATTTCTGGTTTAAACCAAGTGACCATCCCTATGTATAAGAAGGCACCTCTTCCTGATGTTCAGAGCTTCCAGATCAAAGATTAAAAATCAGAGCTTAAATGATCCCAGTTTCTTGACTGTATTGGGAGATCCAGTCAGTGCTTGGTTAGGACTTTGTTAGGGACCCTGAAATAACTGATAAAGGATTCATGCTCAAAAGATTTTTTTTTGTTTGGCACCAGAGCTCACCAATCACCAGTCACACATGGATGCCCACTGACTGTTTCTCAGGAGGTGGAATGCCAAGGCTACCTTGGACACTATACCAACACAACAACAACAAGCCTTGGACACTGCCTCATGGGGGGGGGGGGGGAAGAGTTACTACAACACTGCATGATCCTGGCCAGACCATCCAGGACTACATGTCTTGCAGAAGCAATGCAAGACTACCAGGATCCCCTCCCCTTTCTGGATGTTCATAAGTCATACTGCACAGCAAATATGACAACAGGATGTTGAATCCTAGTGATGATGTTCTGGCAGTCAGGATAGTGAAAAAGACTCAGTATAAGTATACAAGAAAAACAGCAAAGAAAAAACAGGAAGAATGAAAAGAACCCAATACCATCGCTATAGGCTAAGTAGACTTCAGATGTAAGTATGCAAAAAAAAAAAAAGTCAGACATATAACTTATGTCTATAACACAAATGATAAGAGCATTTGCATATAGACATAAAGAACAATGTGGGTTAACTTTTCCCCCCCCCCTCTCTTGGTGAATGTGTTGTTACCTAAGATCATTGAAGTGAAAAGTGAAATTTTCATTTTTAGTGAAAATTGACTCTCAGTATCAAATATAGTAACTGGAATTGAGTGTAAACGGTATAATATTTTCTGGAGGGACAGAAGAGAAGAAAGAAAAGAGGGAAGGAGAGTTATTGCTAATGATATTCAGATGATGTGCCCAATTAAGGTAGAAACTACGAAAGCAATAACAATGAATAATAATGTTAACAGTCAGTTAAAATTTGTTTTTAATACTTTCTTAGTGCTGTCAATACTCCATTAAACCCCAACATGATGTCCGCCCAGTACTTAAGCCTTAACACACGAGTAATAATGTTCTATGCAGCAGTGAGCTTATCTGGTGTGAAGTGGAGGCTAACAGGATGAAATATATGACACAGTGGTGCTATAGATCTGGCAGTTCAGTTGATAGGAAGAATGAAATGCATTGACAAATTATCCCAATAGGAACTAAATGAGTAATCATTATGAGAGATTTAATATCCAAATATTGTGCGAGTAGCAGAGAAAACTCAAAAGAATGAAAAAAAAATTTACTGCATTGTGAGCAATATTTCTCAAGTAGTATAAGCAACATGTGAAAGAAAGAAGGAACTTGAGCTTAAAATGTGTTAGATTTCTTCATTACATCATAAGGATCTGAGTTAAGAATGCAACTGTCTTATCACTGGCTAGTAGCAGTGATCATGCCATACTGATCTGGGAAGTAGCTAAGTATATGAATGTTCTAATATGGATGTTATTAGAAGCTGAATTACAAAGCTAGAAATTATAACAAACTCAGGAGAATACTATGTTAAGTCACTGAGTGGGAAGAATATTATTGGCAGGACATGGAAAACAGTGAAAGGCACTCAAAGTTTTAACAACTACGAGGACTTTTTATCAAATATATAACTAATTAGAACAGGATTAAACTTGTAATTTTTTTAAAAACTAATGTTTTGCTATCTATATGTATATCTATATCTGTATGTTTTGCTGTCTTTTGGCTGACAGCATCTTCAGGAAGATTTACAACGAACACACAAAAGATCTAAATGCCTCAAACAGCCATTATTTTACAAATTGAAGGATAGCGAACAGTCAATCAATCGCATGTATCATTAGGTACGTCACTTCTTTATTGCAGAGCTATTCCAAAATGACTACTCAAAGAAGTTATTAAAAGAATTATTATATTTTGACAAACCATTCTGTGCAAGTCCAGACCTGGATGGAAATCTTTTCCATTCCAAGTTTGAAGAACACACAGTGCAGAAGTGCAATGGATGTGGAACCTTGTTAAGCAAGACATCCATAAGAAAGTGATGTGGCAGGAACTTTGTGAGAATAATGATATGAAATATCATTATTCTCATAAAGGCCGGCCTAGTTGGCTGAGTAGTTAGAGTACCCACTCTCCAGCCAAAGGCTGCAGGTTCGAATCCCGCCGTGGGCATGGATGTTTATGATTGTCTGTAGAAATACCAGTGGTAGTGGTGGTCGGAGGTAGATGGCACTGGTCTAGTTGCTGTCAGTTGGTGATTGAATGGTGGAGACGGATTTGTAGAGCAGGTATCCTTCCTCGATGAGTCCTTGGACTCCCTGGAGGTGTCAAATAATAATAATAATAAATATATAAACAGCAGGATGGAAAAATTACGAATATTGTGTGAAAAGCAAAGTCCAAGTATGTAAAGAAACTGGTCATGCTATTAAAAGGTACCCAAAAGAATTTTATCATTATGCTGCAAGTAACAAAAGGAATAAAAGTGAAATATAATGTTACTGAATGTAGAGAGTACTTGTGTCTGAAGAAGATGTGCAATTTTTTAAATAATATATGTTCATTTTACTAAGATTTATTAACCTGGTATATGTAACATAGAGCACAGTGCTACCACTCCACAGGGTAGAATAAATTACAAAGAGGTTCTAGAGCTGTTGCATAACATAGATAAAAATTTGGCAATAAGGACACAATGTGCCAAAGGAATACTTGGCTGAACTGGTTAGACCCTTGATTTGGTTGTATAATTTGAATCTTAGCTCAGGAAAGATCCCATAGGAATGGAAAGAATGTGTGATAGTCCTGTTTTTTAAGGGTGGTGGAAAAACTGATAAGTCTAACTACCATCACATCAAGAAAGTTGGTAAAAACTTACATAGATAAGCTTATCTTAGCAAAGAAATAGCATGGGTTTACTAAAGTAAAGTCATGTCTCAGTTGGATAAAGGGAATGGATGGATTATGGTATTGTTAACTTGTTAAGGCATTTGATAGAATTTGATATATAAAAGGCTGTTGTATAAAAAGAGGAAATAGGATTGGATTATAGACTTGAATAACAGGATGGCTGATGGATAGCTATTAGAAACCAATATGTGGTGGTGTGAGTACACCAGTTTTAAAATAACTAGTGGTGTTCCCTAAGGATCGGTCCTTAGACCACTGTTATTCAATCCGTACATTGATAGGGAATTATATGATAGTAGATGTTCAATTACATGCAGCACTTACAGAATGATCGGACAAATGATAATGGTTGTTAATTCAATATTAGTAAGTAAATTTATGCACTCACTTTGGCACATTGAGGTATCCAATAGCATATTTTACTGATTTATATATATGTTCATATTGGAGAGAGAGAGAGAATTGCAGCCTTATATAGCTCACAAATAGGGTGACCAACTTTTGAACATGAAAATAAGGGAGATTGGGTCACGACAAATTTTAGCGAAATTTGTTGTGATCCAATAATGGCATTATACTGTTTCACCGTCACTATCCATCATGAAAATATCCTATGGCACTCTATGTTCAAGGATACTGAAAACACTTTGAGAATAAATGCAGACACAATGGCTGGTAAGAACGCAAGATAGGAAACAGACAAACAAAATCTGGAAGTGTATATCGAAAATCGCTACCAACGATTTGATTATTCCGAATGGGTATCGATTATTAAAATGGTGCAAAAGGTTACAAGATCAATGGACCCATATAACATCTTTGCCAGAACACCCATGTATATTTGTTGGTCAGAACAGAATTGTATCGATTAGAATTTTCCAAACTATCAATGGCACAATGAGGTATCAAATTGTATTTGGCGGTTATAATATACATTGAAAAATTAATGACAATGATTGATTATGAAAAATATGGGAGTATTTGAAGATCAATACGGGAGATGGGCGAGTAGCTAGATCAAAATAAATACTAAGGGTATAGCGAAAAGAACTTATATACTCTGCTATATGAGTTGTCAAAAAGGTGCAGCCATAAATTATTTAAAATAAAGAGCCAATAGGCTTCATTTTGGCGATGTAAACATTATTTAAATTAAGGGGATATTAAATCCCACATTGTTTTAAAACCGAATAAGAAACTCAAAGATTGGAAATCAAAGAGTTTCATGCCAAATATAGTAACTATAAAGTATCGGCGACTACTAGCATAAGCTAAAGCACGTAGTACAAACTAGGGCAACTTATTCGGTTTTAAAACAATGTGGGATTTAATATACCCTTAATTTAAATAATATTTTGAATATTTAAAAAATATCAAATGTGTTCTGTTTTACTTTTAAAATATTGATTTTTTAATTTTGGGTTCAAAAAAGTAGGGTTTGTCTTATACATGGAAAAATGCGATATATATATATATGTGTGTGTGTGTGTGTGTGTGTGTGTGTGTGTGTTGCATGGTAAGAGAAATGGAAAAAGAAAACTGGACTTGTTAATGTTAAGCTGCCAATTGGTGAAGTGGTGTTATGCCTGAGAATGAAAGACATCTACCACAGTGAACAGTACCATAGTAACCTTGGCCTTTCCTCAGAAAGATATGCAGATACTATACCTTGACCCCTGTCTGTGTTAGTACACTCCTGGCTAATTTCCTCTAGAACAATGGTTTAATGCTTATTTGCTGGAGGAAAGGGAGGGATGAAAAGCTCATCTAAAACTACTACTACAAGTAGTCATAGACATGCCTCTCCTAAATAGCAACTAGATGAGTGAATGAAGATGTCTGCATACAGTCCTTAAAATCATCAATTTAGACTTCTAAGGGTTAGCCCAGGTGGTAGTAATGATGATGCTTTGGTTGAAAAGACCTACATTTGAACCCATCTCTAGGATGTGGGAAACATTTGTAAGTATTTTCAAATGAAAATAAATGCTAATCTCATACAAGAGGTGACAGGGTTTTTCCTTCTCAAATGTTTTTTTATCCCACAATACAGACAGAGAACAAATGTAATTGATAGATACAGCAAATTTTGCAGACAAGGCTAACTTTCCTTACTGCAATACTAATTAAATTAATATGAAACTAAGACTTGATCCATGAATATCCATGTTGTGCACTGAAAAATGGTAGATTTTTAAGTGAGCAGCATTCAGGGACTTCGAATTCTCAAATCCCACTACATGGAAATAATATGCAAGTCGAAGAATGGCATAGCATTTCATTAATGAGAATCAGTGACTATATTTTATTTTAAAAAAAGAGGCCTAAGTCATTCAAAAAAGTTGTCTCACACACCCACAAAAAAAAAAAAAAAAACAGATGCAACTAAAGCCATATGTAAAGGTATTATATCTGAATGTATTTACTGATAATTTTTTTCTGTTTTGCAGGAAAACTCTTCTGAGATTGAATAACTCGGCTTCAACTGATAAGATAATATTCCTCATGTCCTACACAGGCATTCAAAAACATCAAGTCTTTACAACTAAAAGACACATCAGCTCTCTAATGCTCATTAGAAGCATACAGGACTACATATCTCACTATACAGAGAGCACTGAATTAATAGAACTTTTGTGAACTGGTTGCTGATCACCAACCCGTGGTCAAAAACTTTAATGATCGGTAATAGAACAATGGCACTCATATCATTTAAAACTTACTCTATAGAGGAGCGGAAAGTCATTTTCTGTAGAAATAAGGTTGTTACATTTTCATCTAACAGAAAAATCTGTAATTGACCTTCATGAATATTTCTAAACAGGACCATAATGTCATAAATGTGATATGCAGTAGTGAAAGTATATAGCATAAAAAACTTCTTGATGAATAAGATTAGTCTGCTAGTTTTGTCATTGGTGCGATGAATGGTATAGCATACTGTGAGATACTAGATGATATGATGGCACAACCTTAGTGATGCACTTGTATGGCAAACCACCTTACACATTTCAACAAGAAAATGTACAAATCAAGATGTGCAAGGATTTAGTCTGAATACTGGCCAGAGTCTAAATCTTAACCTGACTGAGCATTTGTGGGACAAGCTAGTAACCATTGTAAGCAATACTCAAGGACGGTGTTGTCGTGTAAAGGACAGCAGAGTAAACCTACCAAACAATGTTATATAGTGATGGAGAGTATGTCACAGCTGCAGGCTAATATTCATATGCTTATTTGCATATGAACATAAAATATACTTGTCATATCCGCACGTGCACTGAGGGCACAGCGGTCTGACATAAGTTTACAGGCCAAAGTTAACCCTGTGAGAATGGCCATCTCCTCAGCAGAGTGCCAGCAGCATTGAATGAACGATCGGAACTCCTTCCAACTACTAACCGTACTCAGACGTGCTTAACCTTTTTTGCATGAGCCATTAGTGGCAGACTCAACCAATCGACTAACCTCTGCTGGCGTACAAAATATAACATATACTAAACCCTACAGTATGGAGTGAATGAATACTACATCACTCTTAAATTAATTCTGGAAATCCAATAAGGAATAGCTGTCTGGTGGTATTGCATGCACACCAAAAAGGGAAGTTCCAGGATTTGCTATAAGTTTCTGTGTCATCCATGAATAAAAACATTGCTAAAACATTTTGTAGAGCAGTAATTGCTATTATCCAGAATGACAAAAATTCACATCCCTCAGGGAGATGGGGGAAGCTCTGCTGAAAAAAAAGATCACCATTCATTTGTTGTTCCGAATTGACCAACAAATGGAACAACAATAACAGCACTATTGTTGGAGAGGAATGTAGCAACATATACCAATCCACAAAATCTTGTTCATTTTGCAAACCATAATTTTGATGGTATGATATTTGATGCAACTTTGTGCACAAAGTTTGCTATGAAGAGCAGAATGCTTAGTACTGATTAATGTCTGTGTTTATTTCATTTCATGCTATCCTCCTATTGCATGACTTGCAAAAACATTTTTAAGCATGTATTTAATGATCATTCAAAATGTTCATTAGAAATTCAACCCATCTCAAGGTAGTGATGACCCTTTACCAAAAATATAAATATAAAAAAGTATGCGCATTCAAATAGCAATACACACATTCTTAGAACTTTTCAGTGCTTAACATATTTTTTTTAGAAATTGTTCAGAATTTGATTATAAAGGAGACTATTTACTTATTTCAAAACTCATATCATAAAATTAAAAATGTATGTATAAATACCAAGATATTTACTAGCAAAAAGCAATAAATAGCAAAAAAGTATATACAGCTGAGCTATTTTATTAAGTTTTTTTTTAAATATTGCAACATGAAATAATGTAATAGCATAATTCAAGTAAACTACCTTCACACTCATCTGTTGCTACAGAAGTTAAGGAAGAATATCCAATCATTCTGTCAGCACACTGTGTCTCAAGCAAATGCTGGTTCTCAGCAGCAGAACCACCTAAATTCAACTGAAGCTCTGATATAGCCATTCGGCAAGGTTGTTGCAGTGGAAGACTCAATTCCTGAGGCATTAATACAGCAGGCTTACAAGGAAAAGATACTGAATTACTAAGAGCAGAAGAAATAACCGAAGGCTCTGAATTTCCAGGGGTAACAGTAATCACAGAGTGGCTAGTAGGTGAAATATGTGATGTAACAAAAGTGGGCACAGATGCAGATGATTGTGGAAATAGTTGCACATGAGATGACATATTCTGAATTGATGGTGATAATGAACAAGGATTAATATCAGCATGTGAAAATAATTGTTCTGAAATGGATGCCTGTGGTATCTGCTGTAGTTCATCTTGTGAAGATACCGAAAATTGATCCCCAGAATCATTAGGAATTTTATTTTCTGAGTCTAACTGAAATGTTCCTGCATCAGTATTAGGGAATGCATAATCAGTTTCTGATGGCACATTACATGTTGAATTTGTTATATGGGTAACAGAAAAGGGCTCATTTGAAATGGGTATTTGAGAAGATACAGTAGTTAGAAGAGAAGACTGGGAAACAGTCTGTGCAGGGGTATTAAGAAGGGAAGAGGGAGGTCCAGAAACAGGAGTTCCAGCTGGTGATGGAGTGGTTGAAGGATGTACATGAGACAAAACTTGAGGTTGAGGATGAGCTGAGGTTGTGATTGTCTGAGCTGGTACAGCTTGAGAAAATATAGCTTGCAGACCTTGTTCAATGTTATTTTTCATGCTTAAAGAAGTACTGCTGTTACTATGCAACTTTTGCAATTCCAGTTTCAAGTCTTCCAAATTGGTAGCCACAGTTAGTTTACGTGGAACTTGTAGTTCAGGTTGAGATAATGTTGCTTTACTGGCTGAACAAGTAATTACAGGAGGAGTTGTTGACTGTGAAGAGCAGGTACTAGTTGCTAGAACAGATTGTGAGGTTAATGCAGGTGCTGATAATTTTGCTTGCCTTCTTGGGGATGGAGGTGAATGAGTTTCGGACTGTGTTCCACTTTGTTCTTGAACTTCACTTGGCAGTGAGGTAAGTGAAGAAGAATTATGCTATTTGGGAAAAAGAAAAACAAATTAAAAATTAACTTCTTTTCTTCCAAAAGCATTTAAAATATCATAACCAATAACCAAAGTATAATAACTATTTGCTACATATAAACTAGCATTCCAAACACAAGACGGTGTTTAGTTTATATTACTTGCATTGCATAGACAGAAAGGGAAGAACATATGAAGGTTATCAACATTAGATGTGAGTACCTGTAGTTTCAGGAAATACTTAAGGTGTTTCAGAGAATCTGTAGACTAGAGGTGGGGGGGGGGGCATGATTGAGTGGCAGCTAGTTGCTGCATCTCAAGCTCAGAGGCAAATAGACCATTACTGGCCAACTGGCATTAGCAATGGTAACAAATGGGTGAATGGAAAATAGTAAAAATGTCTGTAGTATAACACAGTGGAAATAGTCATTAATCAACTTAGAAGTTTTGTAGGAAATCAAGAATTTTTAAGAGATTTCTTAGCCTGCACCAACTGTGAGACAATCTATAGTAAAGCATACAATTTATTGAGTATATAAAAGCGATGCTTGCAGTAAAAGAATAAACCTAGGTTCACTGATGATAAGGAGTGGCATTTATCATAATCTCATTTTGTCTTGAACTCCCATTATTATTAAAAGTGTTGTGTGTGAGGCACAAAATAGAAATGAATTTTATTAGTAGCGAAGTTAATAAGGTTATTAGATCTCCAACTGAAGAATGATTTGGAGATTGAGTATTTATGGATGTAGTAGATATTCTAGCATTTCACTCATTTATGTACAAGGTTTTTTAATGGAAAAAAAAAGAAGAGGGTAATATACTGTTTTCAGGAAACTGTGGTGGATTTGCAGTCAACTGGTGAAGGTCACTAGATTTGTAAAAAATGGAAAATGACACATTCTATTCAATGTGTAAAGCTGATAGAATATCGCATATTTTCATTTTTTATTTAAAAAAAAAGCCCATTCTATCAGATATGATAGATGCAAATACATGTGAAAACTAATATTAGGTGTTCGTTTTCACATGTATTCACAGGCATTTATGGATTCATGCTTAAAGAACCTAATTAAATTCCATAATCAAGAGCAACCACTTCAAGCATCTTTGAAAAAATCCCACTGAACAATTTCAACTTTTCAATAGAATTCAAGGGGGGGGGGGGCATTTATTATAGGATGCACAGAGGGTTATTTGGTTTATGAATTTCAGGAAAAGATTAAAAAGACTGTCTAAAAACTAACTAACTAACCTCTTTTGCTAACCTTAATTATTCAAAAAACCCAAACCTTGTAGTACTCCCCCCCCATCCCCCACCCACATATATACAGTTTATCTAAAATTTATAAACCCCCATAACCTCTCTCGTCTTATAATAGATGCTATGTGGTCTCCCTCCTTTAAACTAGATACCTAAATCTTTTTAACTAAATCAGCAAGCTAAAGCAGTTAGCTAAATCTTTAACCACCTCCCCACTTTACTGGCCATACTTCATCTTATATAAAAAAATTCTACCTATTGCAAATCTTAAATCAAAATTTAGTTTTAAGTAAGACTATTATCATAATTAGTTCTGACATCACTTCTTTATTCATGAATATCCCCTTCCCCATATGACATCGCTGATCTCTTTTGTTATTCATGCTGGTTACTTCACATGTTAGAGGCTTAATAGAGTAAAGCAGCACTAAGAAATGATTACAATAATATTTAATAATCATCAATTTCCTGATATGTATTCCCCAAGGGGTGTTCAGGTTACTATGACAGCACTACATGATTAAGTTTACATTATTACTAATCTCTTATCAACAATTTTCCTCCAAATCACTATCACTTGTGAGCACTCCAATATTGTCATATCTAACATTTCATGCTTCTAAGGCACTTTGACCAAATCAATCCACCTAGACCTTGGTCTTCTTCTGGGTCTCTTTCCTGCCATCTTGGCATCAAACACTTCTTTTGCTAACCTTTTGTCACCCATTCTATTTAAGTGGTCATACCACCTTAGATTAGCTCTGCTGACACATTCTTGAATGCTAATAATGTCATGTTCCTTCCTAATATCTTCATTTTTAATATGATTCTACCATTGATGCCATCAGTTCACTCCCCTAATAGTAATAGTTAATCAAGGTGATGTGGAGAACTTGCAGGATAATTTAAATAGGCTGAAAGTATGGGCAAAAGATAATGGGTGTCAGCGTAATGTCGAGAAATGTAAAGGTATGCACTTTGGGATAAATAGATTACAAGCCATTTATCACATTGATGGAATTGTACTCCAAGAAATAGATGAAGCTAGAGATTTAGGAGTGGTGGTAGGCAGAGGATTAAAGTTTAGAGGACATATTGCTAAGGTAGAACATAAGATTACTTAGATAGTGAAGAACACATTAACAAGTAGAAATAAGGAAGTTGTAATTCCTCTTTATAAGGCCTTGATACACTCACATCTGGATTACTGTGCTCAAGTCTGGTCCCCCTAGGTTTCTTGGGGATGAGGAAGCGGTGGAGAGGATTGAGAGGCGAGTGACCAAGATGGTGAATGGCCTATGGAATGTGCTGTGCCCTATGAAAATAGACTGAAGGTGTGTGGATTGCAGAAGTTGGTTGATAAGAGAAAAAGAGACTATATGGTAAAAACATTTAAGTTGCTTAAAGGATTTTATAGGATAGATACAGGGGAAATGTTTCAGTATTTGCCTAGAGGGACCAGAACAAGGGATCATCCCTGTAATTTGAATAAAGGTGTGGTCAGTAGGGTTGTAAGGACTAGATTTTTTTGCTTGGAGAGTGGTGAATAAGTAGAATGGGTTGCCAATCAGTTGTGAGTGATTTTTCTGTTAATGGGTTCAAGGAGAGGTATGATTACAGTGACCATTCATTCTTTATTTAAGAGGACAGTCCTTTATTTCACTGCTCTGTCCTTTAGATTATTATTTTTTTTTTTTTTCTAAAATGGCCATTTCGTCCTTTATTTTGTGAATAGAAATAGTAAACTAAATATTGGCTTGCAGCACACAGCCCATAGAAACATGAAACTGTCATTTCACCAGCACTGGCTAGCAGTGCGGCATATATGGCTGTGTTGTTGATGTGGGTATGTACATGTTATAAATTTATATCACCAGTGAAAAGATCGAAGAATGACGAGTCCTGCCAACATAGATGGGTTGAAATTTTTAAATATTTCAAGATAAACACTTATCTTTTAAAAACATTTTAAAAATAGTTGAATTTTGTTTTTGTCTCCCTGGATCTAATGTTCCCACTGATGAGTATTTTCATTAGTGAACAATATGTGGACCATTGAAAAAAAAAAAACAATTAAAAATCAAAACATTGAAAGCATGCATTTATACCAAAATGTAACTTTGATATGAATTGTATACAGTTTTATGAATTTTTAAAACACAAATATTTGTTAAAAAAAGTTCATTCTTGTGAAAAGTATCAAAATTAAATTTTTTTTAAAGTAATAATATGATTGTTTAAAATGCAATGTATATGCTTACATTTTATAATAAATGTTATAAAGCTTTTTAAGTTTTAGTGAAACAAATAAACGCAGCCTGTTTTTTTTTTATTTTTTTTTTTTTATTATGAAACAATTTCTGATTTGTCCTTTATTTTCTCCAAAAAAATATGGTCACTGTAGGTGTGATAGATTGTGCAGATAGATTGGGTCTCCCGTGATGAATCTTCGGACTCCATGGAGGTGCACGCATAATAATAATCATAATAATTCGTCTGTGATAATAATAATTCATCCTGATAATAATAATTATCAGGGAGTACAATAGAGACTTGTAAGACACACAAAGGTAACAAAAACATTAGTGAAACACATGGAAGAAAAACTAGAATCCTAATTAGGTGGGGCACTCTCTGTGAGCAGCCTAGGATGTAAACTTGGGTTTTGAAATATTAGTGTTTCCCATATTTTGGGAAGTTTAATGCAACCATATCTATTCAAATTATGGCTGATTTCTGAGTAGCAGTTCTAAAAACAGCTTTGTCTTCTAAATTGATTGTGATGGAATATGGTAGTCTTTCCAATTGATTCTATGAGCCATATCCAAAGCATGGTTTGCAAGGCCTGATTGACCATAGTCATGACTGCAAATGTATTTTTTTTGTTTTTCCATGAGGATGTTGGCTGATCTTCCTGTCTGGTCATAGCAGGCTAACTTCAGGAACTAAGAGAGGAGGGATTTGGTCTTTAATGGAGCAGATAAAGGTAGCTAGTTTCAATGGGCCTGAAGGCTATTTAGAAGTTGTTTTTCTTTAAGATTCTGGCTATTTTTTCTTAAGTGCCTTGAACATAGAGATGATGATACCATTACTAAAATCTTTCTAAAGAGAAGGTCGAGGATTGGGGGAAGAATCGAATTTTTTTTTGATGCTGTGGGAAATATAGCCATTAGATAAGGTGTGGTGTATATGATTAAGTTGGACTGTGTGTGCGTGCGAGAGAGAGAGAGGGGTGGGGGATTCATTGGAACAAAGGTTATGGGCTTTATTAGTTAGTGTTTTAATAATACCATATTGTTGAGTGTGGAGAGGTGATGGGAAATGTGGATGTATCTACCTATATGAGTTGGTTCCCTGTATACCGAAAAGGACAAGTTACCATTAGGCAGGTATGTGATCAAGGTGCCCAGAAAGAATATACCATTATTAATTTCTTTTTCCATAGTAAACTGGATTCTAGGGACTACTGAAGTAAGATAGGTAAGAGTCTAAAGAGTCTTGGTCATGAGGGTAAATAAGGAACACATCACCACATATCTTATCCAGATAGGTTTGAGAGAAGGCTGAATCAAGAGCTTGTTTTTTTTTTCAGAATATTTCATTAAAAAAAATGGCAAGGGGATGAAAGGGGATAACCCACAGAGGTATCCCACTATCTCTTTATAAATTTTGTGCTTCCAAGAGAAATATCCAGAATGGATAGCAAAGGAAATGAGATTTGTGATATATAAGGTGAAAAACTTTTTCATATAAAAGTGAAAAGGTGTCATTTAAATATTAAATTCTCAAATGAAATTTTTAAATGGGTAAGTTTTTTATGTTGGGTGTGGTATGAACAGCCTTTTAATAAGGAAGGAAAGATCTCACACTGCAAAATGAAAACCATCTACTTCCTAAAATGTATTCAGAAATGTGGATAGCAGAGATGATGTCCAATACCAGGAAATGAAGATGATGGATTGCAAGCCAACCATGTTGGCAGTCAATGTTTCCTACACATCCTCAAGGAATGTATAGGATACCACTATGATCGTATGACATAATTAGGCTTACATTATCATTAGCTTATTATCAAAAACTTTCTTCTGCATTAATTAGTTGTTTACTAGATCTGGTGAAATCTTATATTCACTAAAGGAAAAAGATCTCTAAGTCTTTCTTTTTTTTTTTCTCTGCATCCTAGCATCAAATATCTGTTTTAATCGACTTTTTCATTAATTCAGGATACTTTAGATGCCAGAAAAAAACTGTATAAAGAGATAGTGGGAACAGCTATGGGGTCTCCCCTTTCCCCAACTCTAGCTAATTACTTTATAGAACATTTCAAACAACATATTACAGAAGTTTTTTTTCATCTAAACTATTGGTTTGATACAGATAATTGATGTATTTGCTGTATGGAACTCATTCTTGTCCGATCTTTATGAATTTCTTGAAAAAAAATAATTCAATAAACCAAAGAATCAAATTTACCCTGAAATTAGAAGATAACAATTATCTTCCTTTTTCTGGATGTTCTCATTCTACGTCAACCAAATGGTAGTCTACGGTTGTTCTCAGTGTATAGAAAACGAACTCATATTGGTAAATATATTGATTCTAATTCACATCATCACCCTTGTCAGAAATATGGTGTAATCAAATCTTTAGTCGATAGAACTCATAAAATATGTTCTACAGATTCTCTTCTAAACAAACAACTGTTTATTATCAAAACTACCTTTATCACTAATGGTTATAATGCAAAAACTATCAAAAAAAAAAAAACAAAAAAAATTTAAAACAATAATTATGGCCATCATCTGAACCTGCCTCAAGAAGAAATTACCAGGATTTGTATTATGTATGCCAAAGAATTTTCAGAAAAAATAGCAAGATTACATTGACAAATTAACTTACGAGTTACCTTCCGCCCAGTTTGGGAACTTAATACCTTCCTTATCGCACATAAAGACAAATATCCTCCTTTCTTATCCTGGAGTTTACAGAATCCCCTGCACTTGTGGCTTATGTTATTATGGACAAATTGGACAGTCTGTACAAATTCATCTCGAAGAACATCAGGAATTCATTTCATTTAAAGAACCCAACAAATCTATTTTAGCAAGCCATGCATTATCTACAAAACACAGGATTCGGTGGAACAAAACCCAAAATGTTACACAAAAGTTATTTTCTTCTGGAAAGACTTTACAAAAAAAAGCCATGAAGCACACATTCATAACCCAATTTTGGGAAGTTATACTGACTAATACTCACCATTTATGTGTTCCTTAATTTGTAATTAATTTATGTGTTCATATTTAACAATAATTTAACTATATTTTATTGTAATTTATTTTGAATATCTATTAATGCACATGGAGCTATTCTCCTGTAGCTGATAGTGCAAATAATATCACATGCTTTCGATTGAATTGTTTTTCTAAGGCTATGAAACTGTTAGATCCTGAATGGAGGATTTTCTAAGAAGTTGTTCATTCAGAATCTAACATGAAAATTCTAACTAATTTAAGATAATACCTGCACACCAGCAGAAAGTAATAAGACCTTGTTTGTTGTATATGAGAATGTGCATTAATATGTGTAATGTATTAGAAATATTTGTAGTCAAAACGGAAAACTAAACTAGAGAATTATGCCAAATTAGTGATTATATGTAAAGGAAATATTGGCTTAAATTTGTGTCCTATTAAGCTATCTAAAATAATGTAAATCGCCAGACAGTAATGAGTAACAGTGCAAAGGTTGCGTCTGAAACGCACGTATCGGTCATAACGCCGGAGGCTACAGCGTACGCGGAAAATAACGTAAGTGCGCTTTCCTCGAAGACAGCACCTAACAGCAATAGGGAGATTAAGGATCATCTTAAGGGCATTAAAACTAAGGGTCGTGCGAAAAAAAATCATACAGCAAAAAGAGCGCACTAGAACACAGAATATAAGGCAATGCGCACCATATTGCAAGGCTTTTTGTTCCGGATTTCATCTCGAGGATTCTTGACCGGTGGTCGAAGAAAGGACGAGCCAGGGTTCTATGATGTCGGACAGTGGGCCGTTTTCCTGATTATGCTCAACAAGATTCCACGTGGAGCTGTAAACGAATCATCAGCCTATGAAGAATCGTGCCAGTCGCCGGATGTCCCATCGGAAAGGAGCGGAGATAGCCCTCAGTTGCGGCAGAAACTAACTCGAGTCCAGCAGCAGCAGAAAGGACGACGTAGCCAAAAGCCAGGCACTGAGATAGCCGATCAAAGGATGACCAGAACAACACGTGGTAGTTAACAGACCTTTGGAAAGAACTGGGTAATGTAGAGATCTTTGTTATATGTTACGGAAGTGATAGAAGATTGAAATTTGTGTTTGATTAAGTAATGTGGACAATCCTTTAGAGAACTTTGATAAGATTTCGTATTTGAGACAGCAAATTCTGTTGGACAAGGAATTGTCAGGAACGAATCTAATTGTATGTGACTGAAGTAATAAGTGTATTTTGTTTAATAGATAACCTTAACTGAGAAAGCAACAAGTTGTATAGTATGTACTCTATGAACAGCATGCATGAGAGAATCTTAATTTAGTGTAATATTGTCATCGCTTTCTATTGTTCTGTGTGATTAACAATTTGATCTGTCTAGGTGAACTTGATTAATTTAGAATTGTTTAATTATCTTAGCATGAGATTTAACTCAGCAAGAGATTTAGAAGTTTTAGTAATTTGATTCAATTTAGTTGTAATTGTCATTTAGTTCCAATAAACGTTTTATTGCATATGCCTGAGTCATGCCTGAATTCGAGATATCAAATTACCACTTATAAAATTAGAACCATAACGGGAGAAATTTTAGATATATATATGTTGAAGTAATAGATCATTGGTCACGACTGCAAAGTACCGATATCTATTTAAGTGTGTGTTAGAGTATGCCAATGAATCTAGGAATATTTCCCTGAACTTGAATAAATTCCTGTTATAAGATACTGGCTGGCACAGCATAAATACAAATTTGCCAGTATCTGAAAAGGAAATATCCCTAGGTAGAATCTAGTTAGGCTATACACAAGAAAAGATACTAGAGGTTAAAGAAGTATATAAGTTAAGAAATTAGAGAGAAACAACGACATAACAAAACTTAGCCAAAAATTTTACAAATAAACATTAAAATTAAATATAAGTGATCCTAGTAATAATATTTTATGATGAATTCTTCCTCTTATATCTTGAATTTTAAAATAATATTCAGTAATTTGTTCTAATGTATGAGTTTGTTATAGTAATGCCTGTTATACTGAGGGTTTGCTGTATATGCTATTTCCAAATCTACAAAACAAATACAGATCCTTGCTATATTCACAAGACTTATCAACTTTTTATTTTTTTAATATAATTCCCAAATTCACAAAAGGCTATACTTAATATTACATTACTGAAGTCAGGATTTTTTTCATTTATATTAATTTCATATTTTTTTTGTTTTAAAAAAAATTATTATCTGGAAACTGCTCTAGAGACCAAACATGGAACTTTCTCAAGCCACTTCGCTGTTGGCACTATTTTCAGTGCAAAGTTAGGAAAATAAAATAATCTCCAATAAGTAGGTCACCAGGTAATGAAATTTTTTCCACCAAGAGACAATCACAAACACTCATGCCCAAAGCAGCACTCAAACCTGCAGCTTGCTGGTTGGAGAGCAAGTGACGAACTACTTGGCTAACTAGGCTAGCAGACAGGTGTCTTAAAGTTAAATTATGGTTATGATAAGCACTACTTGGCTTGAACCTAGCTTGTTCACTCCAAGTAAAGTTCTCCTCAAATATACTTATATAAATCTCAGCTGGAACACTCAGCAAAAAAATTCCTTAATTCTTACATTATTTTATTTCTCTTTCTTTTTTTATTTCCAGAATATCTTATCTTTAGTTTTTAAGTCCCCTTTACTATCACTAATTTACTATTACTTTTACACTCTTTCCTCATTTCTAAACTTTTCCAGTAGCTTCCAAATTTCTGCTACTTTCATTTATCTTCTATGTTCTTCCCATAGTTTTCCCAGAATTTCTGTTTGGCTACTTTTACATACACTAACTTACTTGCAAGCACTTTTGATCATGATTTTTTCTTTTCCAGGACCGCATCTTTAACTTTTGGAGTCTGAAATGACCTGCTTTCTAGTGCTGAATAAAATGTGTTTTCTTCAGATGTTTCCACTGGTTTTCTAAGGTCTTGTATTTTGTTTTTATATATTTTTTCACTTCAGTGTAGTGCATTCTGGACACTAAGAAATATATTATTGTAGGTCTGCACAGGGGTACCTAAATACTCTCTCTCTCTCTCTCTCTATATATATATATATATATATATAAGAAAATGGACCAACATTAGTAATTGATTGGTTCCCTATTCAAGGAGGCTAATTCTTATCAGAAATAGTCATCATCAAGTTCTGATATAAACAGTACAAAGGAGACACAAATTTACTGGTGGAAAAGAAATCAAGTATTATTATTACGCGATACTTTCAGGGAGTCCAAAAGACTTGTCGAGGGATGGCACCTACTCTACAACTCTCTGTCTCCACCACTCAACCCACCAACAACAATTAATTGCAATACACCAACGGCATCTACCGACCACCACCACCACTAGTATTTTCACAGACAATCACAAACATCCATGCCCATGGCAGGATTTGAACCCACAACCTTTTGGTGGAGAGTGGATACGCTAACCACTCATACAACCAGGCCGGCTATCCTCCACCTCCTCATCCCAGACTAAGAGTTAAGTTAAATAATCTAGAAAGTCAGTTCTAGGGTGGGAAAAAAAAAAAAAACATGGAACTTTTCCAAGTAACTTTTTTTTGATAAGCAGGCCGATGGTCTTATATGAGGCATGAACACCATCTACCATCTAAAAACTTTCACAAAGATTCATACCACAGAGAGAAGTGAATCTACAGTCTGTTGACTGAAATATGGAGGACTTTCAGCTAGGTTAGTAAGTATTCAGAGAATTGTTATGATGTATGAAGACATGTATGAAGGTATGTGATCAATTTATAAGAGATCAAAATGGTGATGGAAAATGCAGTATGCTTCTCTGTTAAGATCAGCACAGGTGGGAAGAAAGGACTGGGAGTAGTAAGAATTATGGCCAAGGAAACCAAGGCATTGGGATTACTATATCTTTTGCTATTAAGAAAAAAATCAAAGTTTCTAGGAAGGAAAATGTTATCACATCAATATCATCAGCTGGCTTACCTTTAGCTGAACATTCCTTATAACTATTTCTTAGGTATTAAACAGGATTAAAACTTGTTTTTTTTTTCAGTGAGAGCATGGTCATGCTTCTGCCTGCACTAGACCGATGCATTGTGAAAAAGGAAGCTAGCTGCCTACATTAAAATCTCTGAAAAATTAGCCTTTGCTATTAGAAAACTTGAACTAGATAAAATCAAGATTTAAAGTAAGAAAATAAAAAAAAATTCAGAATACCAACAGAATCAGAAGAGCAGTGGAGAGAATTAATGCATATGGCAGAATGAGATTTGTACTAAAATCAGATAAAAAAACAAGATTCTCCACTGTATATGATAATAATGAAACATCCAGTGGAGCAGAAATGCAACCTTTGAGGTGACAAAAATCGAATCGTGTAAAAGTGTGTGTGTGTGGGGGGGGGGAGTAGTGATCGAGGAAAATAATGAGATAACCTAGTTTATCATTATGAGAGACATGTGGTGGGTGGATGTGTTTAGATTTGAAATCGAGATGAAATTAATATGTATATTAATATTCATACCAGCAGGCGAACCCTAATATCCGGTGTGCGCACCTTTGGCTTTGATCGCTTTCTGCACACTTTGAGGGGGGGGGGGGGCTTTCCACCAACGTGTGACAAACATCGGATGGAATTTGTCTCCATTCTTCCATCAAAGCAGCAATGAGTTCAGTGACAGATTGAGGACGTGCTGCTCTGGACTTCAATCGCGGCTCCAATTTGTCCCACAGGTGTTCTATTAGGTTGAGGTCAGGACTCTGTGCAGGCTAGGACAGTCGTTTAACACCCATCTCTTCATACCATTCCATAACAGCTGTAACTTTGTGCCATGGAGCATTGTTGTCTTGATAGTAACACAGGTCTATTCCATAAAAACTCCACAGTGTAGGCAGCACCTGATTATTCAGAATATCAAGGTATTTTACTGAACTGTCTTCATGGAACCACAGACAATAAGCAGTGGTCCCACTCCAAACCAAGTGAATGCACCCCACAACCATTACTCCTCCACCACCAAATTTTAATGTGGGTACAACACACTGTGGTAACAAGCATTCACCAGGCTGCCTCCACACCCTGCCATCCGACTGGAAACTGGTGAACCTTGATTAATTGCTCCAGAGTACCATTTTCTACTGGTCAATTGTCCAGTTCACACACTCTTTGCACCAGATCAGATGAGCCATCTTGGTCATTGTTGCGATGTTTGGCTTGCAAATCCAGTAAATGGAGTTATTTTCATAGTCTTAATGCTCACCATAGTGCTGCTGGTACTCTGGAACTCATCACGAATGGTCTGTGACAAATGCAGCCAGTTTTTGCATGCCACCCATTTTAACACCCTCCTGTCCCTGTCAGTCAGTTTCAGCAGCCGTCTGCACCAGGGATGCCAGAACGTCTCCATTTGTTGATCACATTGCCAACCATTGATTTTGGATGCTCCAGTTGAGTGGCAATGGCATGTATGGACATGTCACCAACGTGACAGTCAACGATAACCCCCCCCCCTCTCTCTCTCTCTCTCTCTCAAAGTCACGAGTTCATGTAGTGTTGCCATACTTCAACTGCAACTATGAAATACTTCTTCTTACTATCTGTACACCAATTTTATGTATTAACAAATGGAACGTTCCATAACTTCAAATAACAGGGGGTGTCCAGACAATCATTGGTAGATAGTGTGTATTTATAAAGTAGATATGCAAGGCTTCATTTCTCCTCCTTCCCATGAAATTAGGAGGGACATGAATTGTGTAGTGATGAATTCTTTGTGAAATCATACACGTGAAAAAACTTGCCCAACTCTTTAACAAATGATACCTCTAGTGTTTGACATCACTAATCTCTCTCTCTGAGGTCTAAAAAGAAGCAAAAAAACATTCTTCTTAAGACAGCCAGAGGAGATTGCATGATTGCAGCATCACTGGTTAAATCACTGTCTAAAATGCTGACTGAACTAATATACTATCATTTTTCTCAGACTTCATGGTATACAATGAACTTTTTTGAAGTTCAGTCATCCTGAAACAACCAACTCTTCTGCTTATACCATCATGTTGACAGACAACAGACTATCGATTTGAAGAATACTATCTAGCAGTGAACTAATGTAAGTGAATCTTCTACACCGCTGGAAAAAAAATCCTCTATAATAATAGGCGCCACTAGGTGGTAGATGAGATTCATCCCCCACTATAATACCACACTTCACTCACTGGAAGCTCGATGTGCTCAGAAAACATGATTAAATTCCAAGTAAAAAAACAGCAACTTTTCCTCCATTTATTCCAGAGCAATATGAGTGACATTTTCAGAATTATGTCTGCCATCACTGAAATATCCAACATTTCTACTTTAAATGGTTATTCCACAGAATGGTTACTAATTACTACACTGAAACAAACCTAAAGAGTATTTAAGGGTCAAAGCTGAATAACTGATAGGAGACTTTCATGTCACCTTTTAAGTAATGTGGAGAACTAACCAGAGCCCAAATCCAATCTTCACATTGTCATGGTGAACGTCTGTTGGGTATCTTCCTGGATACTGAACGAACAGGAATAGGCTGGCAATTTGGGATTTAGTCGACCAAATTGTATTCTTATTGGCTTCAACAATTATACAAGATGATGGTACAACCTGACAGAATTTCATGTTAGCTGAACTGTCACCTGATTAAATAAGGTCCCTGTTGTTTTCATCAGAGAAGGCAAATGCAAAGAGCAAAAAGTGAGCTACTGGAACAAATCCTAACTCAACATCTGCAGAGTTCATGATTGCCACCATAAATATAAGCATCATCAATGAAAAGAAATGGAACTAGCAGAAGAACTGGGACATGAAGAACCAGATCACCATAATAGGTGTTACTGCTGTTTAGATCTTGTTCAAGATCTAAACAGCAGAGTACAAGTCTGAAACTTTGGAGAAAAGATCCAAGCTAATAATAACGGTAAGTACCTGCTGATTTTCTGTTCACGACATGGACCAGTAACTTGGAGATATTATGTTGAATAATACATAGATTATGTTTCAGTTGCAAGTCGGTAATTAGAATTGAAGGAAATACAGGAAGATGGCTTGAAGTTAAATCAAGTGTAAGTCAACATTATCTCCACAGTTATTCATCATCTATATGAATCACAATTATAAAGGAAATGGTATTGTTATAACAATAATTCGTCGGCTGTGTTATTGTTATATCCTTACTTTCATATAATGTTATATCGTAAATCGTAAGTTCAATCCTATTATACATTAACTTACTGTCTCTAGAATCTATCCTTTTGCTTACTCAAAACTATGTACAATCAAAGTCCTACCGGCTACGCTATTGTTATGTAGCTATCTCTCTATATTATATCTTATTCTATCTCTATAATAACTCTTCTTCTAATCTACTGTCGTGCTCCTAAAATACTCAGGCCAGGATGGTAACAAGGGTGGTAAGAAAAGCAAAAGCAGATTACGAAAGAAAATTGGCCATACAGGCTAAAGAGAACCCCAAACAGTTTTTTCAATATGTTGCAAGTAAAAGGAAAAATGCTCATGGTAGAATGATCTTAAAAAATGCTGAGGGTAGGAAGGTAACCGAATCAGTTGATATTGTGGAATTACTGAGCGAGCACTTTGCAAGAGTATATCATCCAGGTGGTGACTTTGCAGGAATGGAAGAACCAACAGCTTATACTGGAATTGTGATGAATGAAGTAGAGGTAACTAGTCTATTACAGAACCTCAATGTCAATACATCTGTGGGATTGGATGGTATACCAGCTCGTGTCGTACGTGAAGCGGCTAAAGAATTGTCAGTGCCCTTGACCATTTTGTTTAACTTGAGCCTCGGGTCTGGGTCGTCCCAAGGGGGTGGAAAGAGGGGAAAATAATTGAGCTGCACAAAGGTGGTTCCAAGGCTGCTGTTGAAAATTAGTGGCCAATCAGTATAACAGGAATCATTATCAAGGTCTTAGAGACAATAGTCAAGAGGAAAATACAAGATTGGATAGAAGAAAATGGGATACTGTATCGGGGACAGCATGGTTTTGTGAAGGGTAGGTCATGCCTCAGTAACTTGCTCACGTATTATAACACAGTGATGGCTGAACTGGATAAAGGTAATGGGTTTACAGTGATTCTACTGGACCTTGCTAAGGCCTTTGACAGGATACCACATGGAATTCTAATCAATAAATTGCAGCATATGGGGATGGACATAGGGTTGGCGAGATGGATAGGAGGGTGGATGACGGAGAGATATCAGAGAGTGGTTTACTCAGGAGTAGAGTCCACAAGACGGCCTGTGACTAGTGGTGTGCCACAAGGATCTGTTCTTGGACCACTGCTGTTTAATTTGTTCATTAATGATATAGGAAAGGATCTGAGAGGAACAGTTCATTTGTTTGCGGATGATGCGAAGTTGGGGAGGGCAATAGTGAATGCAGATGACGTCAGAATTTTGCAGGATGATTTGGATAGATTGGCGGTCTGGGCTGAGGAGAATGGATGTATGTGGCAAAATGTAAGGTTATGTATTTTGGGGTGAAAAGATTGGCAGCAGTTTACTGCATTGGTGGAACTGTGCTCCAGGAAATTGATGAGGCACGAGATTTAGGAGTGTTGGTGGATAAGGAATTGAAATTTAGGGGACACATTGCAAAAGTGGCCAAATCAGCTCATCAAATCACTTGGTTGCTGAAGAATACGTTGACAAGCAGGTTATTGTTCCTCTGTATCGAGCCTTGATAAGACCCCATCCCGACTACTGTGCCCAGATTTGGTCACCTAGGTTTCTTCTTGATGGGGAGGAGGTGGAGAGGATCCAGAGGCGAGTGACCAAGATGATAGCAGGTCTGTGGAATGAGCCATATGAGAACAGGTTGAGGATTTTTGGGTTGCAAAAATTGGTTGATAGGCAGAGGAGGGGAGATATGACTGAGACATTCAAATTACTGAAGGGTTTCTATAAAATTAATTCAGAAGATATTTTGAGAACAGGGCTGGTTGTGGGAGGACTAGGGGACATCCATGGAAACTGGGCAAAAGTGTGGTTAGTAAGGGTGTTAGAGCTGGGTTCTTTACTTTTAGAGTAGTGAATGAGTGGAATGTGCTCCCTGAGTCTGTGGTGGATGCTGTGACAGTGAATGAGTTTAAGGCGAGGTATGATAGATACTGTATGAATGTTGAATAGTTGTGATGAATATGATTTGGGGCCTCCCTCAATGAGTCTAATGACTCCCTGGAGTTGCCCGTAATAATAGTAATAATGGTAATACTAATTCAGATTTATTTCCTCTTCGGATATTGGCAAAATTTATATTTCGCTGCGCCAGCCAATATCCTATAACAGAAGAGACTCTTGTTCAGGGAAATAATTCAAAATTTAAAAGGATACACACAATAATTTATCTCACGCTAGCGCTGTGCAGATTCAGTTAGCAGTCGTAGACCGAATCTCACCTAAATTCCTTCCCGCCAAAAAGGTTCAATTTCATAAGTGGTGGTTTGAATTCGTAATCAGGCATAACTCAGGTATAAGGTACAAAGCATGTTTATTGGAAAACACAAACCATTTACAGTTATGTAAGCTTAAATACTCAATGGATCAAAATTCACTCTAAGTTAAGGGTTATAATAAATCACAATGAATCAGAGCAAGTTAAATCCTTTAATTATGAAAGGATTAGGTTTAAGTATACTACTACTACTATATAACTCTTTTCACAAATTACTCACAGAATACTTGAACACTTTCATTAATACTCTATCAACGATTACCTTAATTCTAAATTTCATTTAAGCAAGTCTAGCCATTCACAAATCACTGCCTATTTAACAACTCTTCTTTGTTCCACAAGGGCTTAATTAATTCAGTCAAATTCTCATTAAAAGTTCTCTACTAGTGTCCTTTAGTTACAACACACAGAAATTTCTTGTTCTTCTAAACAAAATTTTAACATAGAACGAAAACTCTTACATTACCGGATCCTTTCAGATTTCATGCCGCCATCTCGTGTAGGTCTGGATTACCGTACTGCATATTCTTCGGCTGTCTTTGCGCCTGGCGATGTACTACGCTCTTTCTTTTAATCGTTTCCGACTGTTGCGTGCTGTCTACCGCTCCGCAGGAAACTTTCTCTAATGGGACATTCTGCTAAGGCTTGATTCACATGGGCCGTCATAGCGCAATCAGCTCTGCTTGAAAATCTTCAAGCATTCTGAAGAAAAGAACCTGCCATCCGTCATTACCGTAGCCAACTCGCTGCTCTCTCCCGAATCCTCCGACAAACTCCCCCTAAAACTCGAATCCGGCACTCCAAGATCAAAAGGTCAAAAAGCCCCTTAAAACGGTGTGCTTCGTCTTTTATTCGCCCTATTTGGGCGCCCTCTATTCAATGCGGTTTTCACCCACGAACCCCATCGTTCATGCCCCTTGGGTGATCCTACACTCTCGCTAACCTGTCCGGTTACATTATTCTAGGAAGGCGCTCTGATGTCATGTTTCCGCATAGGTATAGCCTCCATCGCTACGCTCGACTCGTACCGATTATACGCGATTATTCCGGATTACTATTATAAACTTTTCTCAGAATTTCGCAAAGTACTAGACAGCTTACTTGGGAATTGCAAATAACCTAACAATAACTCTCACTATATCGCACACATGGACTATACATTATTACAAACATAAAACAACACTTTATAATTATTAGCAGATGTGCAGATATCTCCTTAATAAGTAGTAACTATCATGTTAAATCCTGAATAAAGAATTTACTTGTAAAGCTCTGCATTCAGGATCTAACAGTATTAACCCTGATATCAAAATTGGAGATATTCTTCCTTGGTCTTCCTCCGAGATGTTTTCGTGCCATCTTGGTATCAAACACTTGTTTTGCTAACTGGTTTGTAGGAAAAAGAAAAAAAATTAATCAAAATATTAAATTAGCTATATACAAGTTCAAACAAGTTCAAAGTGTTCAAACCAGTTTCAACTTATGAATCTAAGTGCTGGGTTAGAAATAAAACCCATGATCACAGATCGGATACCTGAGATATGAGAGTTCCACAAAAGATTAGGAGAGTCAACAGGTGGCATCAATGGCAGTATCATATTAAAAATGAACATATTAGGAAAGAACTTAATATTGTTAATATTCAGGACTGTGTGAGCAGAACTAACCTCAGGTGGTATGGCCACTTAAACAGAATGGGAGAGCAAAGGGTAGCAAAAGTATTCTCAACAGGATGGCAGGAAAAAGTCCTGGAGGAAGATCAAGATCTAGGTGGATTGATGCAGTAAAAATGACTTAGAAGACAGAAATATAAGATCTGATAATATTGGAGTTGGAAGTTTTTTCCACTTGGTTAGACTATAATAAATTTAGTTATTTATTATAGTTAGACTATAATAAATAACTAAATAAAGGACTATATTTAGTCCTTTATTTATATCCACCTATATGAGTTGCCAAAAGGTGTCTCACCTTATTATTAAATTACTCTGGATTTAGAGAAAGATGTTGGAAGTTTTTTCCCACTTGGTTAGACTATAATAAATTTAGTTTAATCCTTTATCCAAGTGTAAGCAAACAAAATTTGCACCTGAAGTATCTTCAGGACCACTAAAAATATTTCAAAGCCAAAACCGGCCTGGGTAGTGGCACTTTCCTTAATGCATAGCATTATACATGTCCGCAAGGCGATGTGCTTTGCATTATGGGAGACACTAAGACAAGGAGTGATGAGAGCTTGGTCCACCTTTACCACAAGTTGCCTCAGTCCTGAAGATACTTCAGACGCAAACTTTGTTTGCTTACACTTAGATAAAGGATTAAACTAACTTTATTATAGTCTAACCAAGTGGGGAAAAACTTCCAACATCTTTCTCGAAATCCAGAGTAATTTAATAATAAGGTGAGACACCTTTTGGCAACTTGTATAGGTAAATATGACTTCTCCATTGCTTCTACCTTAGTATCACTACCTCTGGATCTGGCTCCCACTGACGAGACCTCAATAAAGGTCGAAACAGGCCTGGTAGTGGCCCTTCCCTTAATGCATAGCATTATACATGTCTGCAAGGAGAGATGCAGACATGTATAATGTCTGTGTGGATATACTAAGACAAGGAGTGATGAGAGCTTGGTCCACCTTTACCACGAGTTGCCTCAGTCCTGAAGTATCTTCAGGAGCAAACTTTGTTTGCTTACACTTGCATAAAGGATTAAACTAAATTTATTATAATATTGGAGTCTTGACAGATACTAGACTAATTTAGAGAAAATTGCTGATAGCAAGTTAGAAATGATATAACTTTTTCACGTAGCACTAACATGATCTCCTGTACAACTTCCCTCCTCCCTCCCCTCACCGAAGATACATGTCAGGAATTTGATAATGATCATGATAAATAAACCTAATGAAAATGCTTTAGGGGATTCAAGATGAGCTAGTGTTTTGTCCAGATGTGCCTGAAGAGAGACAAAATAATGGTATATGACAGGCACTGCTGAGCCTAAAAGTTGCAAAGGAGCTGAGAGTAAAATTTTCCATATGTATTGCTTAGTAAAGAATCCATTACTGTATATTTCATATCCCTCTCAATTGCAACTCAAACAACAACAACAACAACATTCATGAAAGGTAAAACAAAGAAAAATAATATTACATGTGCAAACCTCTCAAAATCTTTTAGATTCACTTCCCAAATGTAACTGATCTTAGATCTACCTTAAAGTCCACTGCTATCGCCAATATGCAAAATCACATGAAGTTCAATCACCAGTTCTTTAATGTTCTTCTTTAATCAACAGTCCATCCAAGGATATGAAACAAAACTGTGAAGCTAATTCGATTTGTCATTCTTTTAATGCCAGACATGTGGATGAGAGTGACTGTGCATATGTTGTTCCACGTTAATTGTGTCCGATTTACCTAGAAGATAAATGTATCTACAGTATACTTAGAAGGGTCACAAGAAGTCAAGTATTTGGAGAGTGGTTCTGGTTATCTGGTAGGCATGTGAACTGTTTATGAAGGATCACTGGTAATGGTAAATGAGTAAGCACCTCTAACTGTTGGATTAGTGCAGTTGAAAAGCAAACCCAGTTGGAGTTGAAAATATTAAAATCTCCCATGAAGGTAACTGATTGAACTGAAGAAAAGCAATATTTATTGAAAAGAAATCAGAAAGTTAATTATGGCTAGTACTATTAGGAAAGTGATTAAGATTGAAAATGAATTTTTTCAGACTGGGGATAAGAGGATTTTTAGTCAAAGAAGATCATGTTGAGAAGATTGAAAGTTGAAAACACTGATGGTATCAAAGGAAGCATCTGAAGCCACCTCTTCGTTTAACAGATTAAAAAAAAAAAAGAGAAAGAAAAAATAAAAGAAAAAAGTGTAATCAGGAAAGCAGAGTATTGGCTGAACTACAGCCTCTTCAAAACATCCCTCAAATGGTAAAAGAATTAATAAAAAAGACTCCATGGACCCTAACATGGAGTTCAAGCGTGGGTTTGGATAATTTAACTCGTAATAAGCAAAGTGCATCATTTTCAAGATAAGGCAATCCAGGAGGCAATAAGAGTACATATCACATTACTTGAGGTACAAAAAACCATTACTTAGCTTGAAATATGGTGGTACAAAAGTCTGAATAATCCAGAAAGCTTGGTCACAAGATTAATCCCAGATGACTGGCTTAGAGGTCTCGTTATATCAATTTATAATGATGGAAATAGAGATAAGAGAGTTATATTACTTCGTTGCTGCATGTTCTACTAAGAATTTATGCACGCTTACTTGAGAAAAGGCTAAGAAAAACTGCTGAAAAGCAAGAGTTTATGTTAAACAGGCATTGATTTTTATTTTACAACAAATAGCCAAGAAATTATTGTAACATAATCAGAATCTCTATATATTTAATCTTGAAAAAGCACAATGATAGAGAATCATGGGGAAAACTATTCCAAACACTAACGAATATAATGTAAATAGAAATCTGAAACATGAACCCAAGCATGTACATGAAGATGGTTCAATGTTAAATCACATGTAAGGCAGGATTTTACACTATTTCCATAAATCTAAATAAGTAAATAACAGAACATAATGTGGCTCAGTTTAGATGATGATCTTTGGTTGAAGGGAGCTGGATTCAGATCCTATCCAGGATGCAAAGAACCTTTATCAGAGATTTTCAAGGGAAGGTGAGTTAAGTGTCTCATATGGGAATGGCCTATGACAATTGGTCTGTGACAGGCCACTGAGTCCAACATGCAAGGAAAAATGAGTTTAGTCACATAATATATATATTGACTATAACCGAGACTAGAATAACAATTAAATTTATTCAAAACGCAACATGTTTCATCGGATTGTCCGACTTCTTCAGGCGTGGGAACATAGAAAACAAATAAACACTATAAGAACCATCGTATCGTATCACTATACAAACGACTATTATAAAATTCGCTTAGTTTTGAAATGTAGCTACAGTCCGTTTTGAAGTTCTATTGTTAAGCAGCTGCGTGCGTCTGATTTCACGAGTGTGCCAATATCGGATAGCAGAGCTGAAAGATTCCGGTAGATTATAGCTAAGGTTATTATTTATGTGATGAGGGTCCATAACAATTTCCTTAGACTCGACTATGCGGCACTCCACCTCGTCACGACATATATGAAGGTTTGAGGTTGTTGTCCAGTTTATCTCATGTTGATGGCCTTCATCATTTGTGTTTACTGAAAACAGTATATGGCACTTGCTCTAGTTCTTTTGTAGGCAATGTCCCTCTGGTGTTCTTCCAGACGTAGGAGGATGGGTTTTTCAGTTTGGCCATAGTATTGCCAACCATCAACCATCTACAATTCCCAGGAGTGTACAAAATCACATGTGACTGCGGGAAGCAATACTATGGCCAAACTGAAAAATCCATCCTCCTATGTCTGGAAGAGCACCAGAGGGACATTGCCTACAAAAGAACTAGAGGAAGTGCCCTGTCAAGCCATGTACTGTTTTCAGTAAACACAAATGATGAAGGCCGTCAACATGAGATAAACTGGACAACAACCTCAAACCTTCATATATGCCATGACGAGGTGGAGCGCCACATAGTCGAGTCTAAGGAAATTGTTATGGACCCTCATCACATAAATAATAACCTTAGCTATAATCTACCGGACTCTTTCAGCTCTGCTATCCGATATTGGCACACTCGTGAAATCAAACGCACGTAGCTGCTTAACAACAGAACTTCAACACGGACTGTAGCTACAGTTCAAAACTAATTGAATTTTATAATAGTCGTTTGTATAGTGATACGATGGTTCGTATAGTGTTTATTTGCTTTCTATGTTCCCACGCCTGAAGAAGTCAGACAATCTGATGAAACATGTTGCGTTTTGAATAAATTTAATTGTTATTCTTGTCACGGTTATAGTCAATATATAAATATGAACATATCCCAATACCAAGTTAATTCTACAAATTGCTATATATATATATATATATATTTTTTTTTTTTTTTGCAAGAAAACAAATTTTTAAGTTGAACAATGCTGTACATACATATAAAAACATTTATGTTCAGATAAGCACAAATTAATTCTTTGTAAAAACTTCATGCAATTTTTCTGCTGGCAATTCACCAGAGAAATGCATATAATAAACTGATTGTTACAGTGTTTACTCATAGATGGGGCATCTCCACACAGCAGATAAGAATGTATTAGAGATGACTGACCTATGTGTAGGCTGGCTAGAATAACTTTCTCTCTTCTGTTTCCATGTAGAATAAATTGCCAATGCTTAATCTCATGCAATTTATTTGTTAACAACTCCTGCCAGGATAAATTAACTGATTAATTAACTTTGTTTTTATTAACTGTCTATAATGTGCATGAGCGACTGTCAAACAATACATGGAAAAAGTACAAGCTGACAGCAGTTTTGATTTCAACGTGGCTGGAAATCCAAGAACAATCGAACATCAATATTAAAAATCTTTATTTTATTATTATTACCAGAGACCTCTGAGAAGTCAGGGACTCACTGAAGAAGGTCACATAACACCAACCAGCTGTCATACCTTTTCTTGAATTCATTCAACAGCTCCAAAGTCAAGACATTCCAATCATGTGCTGCTCTATGAGTGAAAAATCTGGCTCTCATCCCTTTATTGATTGCATTAATTCTCAACTTCCATCAATACCCTCTCATCACCTTCCATAGAAGGAGCAATTCTGTCTACTGGTATCTTGTATGATCCTTTCAGAAGTTTGGAGGTGCTATCATACAGAAATCCTGAGAAATAATAGACTAATTTAGAAGAAGGTTGCTGATATAAAACTAGTCATGAAATACTAACATTAGACTGCCATAATATCAAGTACACTGCCTGAGGATATGTATCAGAAAATAGGGTGATGGGTGATAACTATGAAAAATATAGTATAGTTCGCCCACCGATTTGCGGTCTCTCGACACTTCTGCGCATGTCAGAAAAAGAAGAATCCATTCCGATAATAGGGTAATCAGTCTGTCTTCTGGGATGTAATAATAAACAAACTGAGTTAGTTTATTGTTACAGGTCGGAAAATTTAGTTTTTCTTTTACGAACATTGCTGTTTTTAAAGTGTAACTATTTTGCTTGTATAACAGTTGGAAAAAATGTACGTAGAGTGTTAATACATGCAAATACTGCGTTCTACATAAAACAGTGTCACTTAGCTCCATGATAAGTTTCCTTTTATTCTGGGACTTTTTAAAACAAAATCCGATTTCATGAAGTATTTTCCTTAAAGTTTATCTTTTCCCAGGAAAATTAATTTTTTTTTTAAGCACAGGAATCAATTTCGGAACAGTTGGCACTCTTTTCTTGACCACGTAAAATTCGTGAATAGCTCTTATAACGTCTACATCAAAATCATTCAAAGCTACGGTTTCTATGATTTTCTTTCTCTGGCGCTTTTTTTTTTTTTGGAGATTTAAATGTTGGCTTACCTTCACCTTTTGATTCCCTACGAATTCTTTTAACAGTCAACCCCGATACGCCCGCAATTGCACTTGCACGTTTTATGACTTGAGAAAGGGGAACAAGAAGATGGCCTTCTGATGATTCTTTTTCGCAGAATATCAGCACATTATTCAATATTCTTTTGCAAGAGCTAATGAAACGTGTAACAATAGAACTTGTTGACCATACTGGATCCATCATACAAATTAATAATAAAAAAATAATGCAAAAAGAGAACAACAAAAATCAAGCTAGTACTAGTACAGCAACAGACAAGAAAGCACGTGATTTCGCATGTTGGTGACCAATTCGTACATCTTTAATTTCTTTCTCCCCTTCAGCATGAATCGACTATTTTTGGCACCAAGCCAAGAAGGGATCTAGAAATGGTGGGCGAACTATAAATATACTTAACATTACACAACAAATATGTTCATCTTACCAGTGTTGTTAAGGATGGTGTATGACTAGGAGGCATATATGGAGTGGAGGGAATGGAAGGATTTATTCCCAATGAAGCTTCAGATGATTGCTGAGCAGTGGACACAGGTGGCAGGTGACTTCCTGTGGCTGTGAGCTCAGCAAGTTTCTGTTGCAAACTGCTAAGATCAGGAACGTGAGGACGTGGTGGAATTTGATGCTGTGTATTGGTACTACTGCTACCACCACTACTGAAAGACAAAATATTTGCATTAATATATTATTTTATTGTTCTGAAATGTGTTCATTGTAGAGTTTGATGATCGATGCAATCAAATACATTACCTTAATTTTCAAGTACAGAATTTTCAAAAGTTGTCTTAGAAAATTACCATCCATATAAAGAAGTTTATTACATATATAAAAAAATATTATAAACAATAAAATTAATCTTTTCACTGTTAAGTTTGAGTATTCTTGATCATGATTTTGCATTCCTAAAACAACTTTTAAATATGTTTGAAATTTGCAAACATGGTGACATCTATAATGAATACAATTCAGTTCAACTCAAGTACTTCACTGCCTACCTATATCTCAACCCAGGAATAAATTTTATAATGATGTATATAGCAGAAGAAATCTCCCTACCACTGCACCACATGGTTTACATCTTCCCAAGTATAACAAAAATAGGAGAAGTGTGTATGCCGACAAATAAAAAAATATAGCAGATAATCTTAAAATCACATAATGAATACGATCATCTTACCAAAGATATTAAGACTGATGTACGACTAGGAGGCATATATGAAGTCATGAAAATTGCATGAAACCATCAGGAATGAGTGACAAGCCAATCAGCCAGTAATGAAGCTCCCATTGTGTAATAAAATACAATAAGAATGTGGGAGAAGCTGACAGGTAAGCTATCATGAGTAATACTGCTGAATGTGGATACATATTATATTTCAACTCCTGCATAACAGTTCTAAAGTCTGAGATGCTGTACAAAGTAAGACCAGGTTAAAAACAGTACTTGCAGATTTTTGATCTGAGTGTTATAAGAAATATTTTTAAAACTTATATAAACCAAGAGCAACTATTAAATAGGGTGTGCATCACCTGGTGGCAGTCCTGAGACTGAAAGGAAGACCCCTAGTTTTTAAGTCTTTTTTTTTTCACACCAAAGAAGAAAAATCCGATTAGGTATTGCCATGTGTTCAAACACCTCATTTGAAGTGAAGAAAAGGAGAAAGAGTAGATATATGTCACAAATGGCATGTTGCCCTGTGTACATGTATGTAACCTTGTTTCAAAAACCATCATTTTTCCACCAAATTTTGAAAGGAATATTGAAGTGATGCAGAATATTAAGTATTGCATAAAAATGAGCAAGATTTTCAAAAAAACATTTATTTATAAGTATCAAAATTTTGGTTAATCTTCATAGGTAGACAAATAGCCCTAAAGTTTTGCATGTTATTTTTAATTTAACTTTAAATTATGAAAGAAAATTTGAAAATAAGTCAGCAAGGAGAATTTGGCTTGCTTCTATGTTATCAGCAGGTTTAACAAAAAGTTTTACAAAAAGGTTTAAAGTAATAAATAAATGTAAATACTCGAGAATTGTTTTGCAGTTAAATTGCTTGAACTCAAAAATAAATTCTCTTGTTTTTTGCCTTTACTCAAGCAAGGACAAAAGTCTGTACATTAAGTATCTTCGTGAGTGGGAACTTGGAGTCTGTTGACTTCACTTCAAATTGTCTGCATATCCCAAAAAGCACAGCATACTTCCTACTTCCTTTCGGATGTGAATGTTGCCAAGAATTATTGAAAGAGTTACTACTCAAACCAGTTTTAATCTTTACTGAGGTCTCATCAGTGGGATCTAGAAGGTTCATACTTGAGATAATAAGAGTTAAATCAAACGCAGTTATATTTTTCATATGTAAAGAGCAAAATAGTGTTATCACCACATTATTAAAATACTCTGTATGAGAGATATGCACAGTGGTATAAATGCCTGAGATACTAAGGCAACTTGATGTCAAGTCAACAGCTTCCATATATAGGTAGCCATCATGAAGATTTTTCACATACAGACTTCTCTGCTCATACTTGAGTGAAGATTATTGTTATTTGGATTTTAAGGCTGAAACAACTCATGCTATGTGGACAATGTATCATATCTGTAAATTGCATACCAACAAGTATGCCTGTTTTGCAGCATGAAAATCCTGTTTCTGAGAGGAAAATCCCTGTCACCTCCAAATGAGACCAGTTCACTCACCAGTTGAAAAGGCCTGCTAAAGGTTATTCACACCCTGGACAGGATTCAAATGCCACATCTTTTCACCCAAATTGCATCATAAAAACTGAATGGAACTATAGGAGGTTCCTTGGATGAAGAATTAAACAAGAATATAATTTTTTGTCAAGTATAGTTTACTTTTTGATCTTATAATTAGGATTAACAGAAAGAATCTATTCTATATATATATATATATATATATATATATATATATATATATATATATATATATATAAAGATAAGCTGAAATTTGAAACGTTTTTATGTCACTTTTTTTGTCTCTTCATTGTTTTGAAATGTCCAACAATGTGTTTGCCTTCATGAGACAAGCACATTGTTGTCTCATGTCATCAGAATTAAAGGAGAACTGGCTTACCAGCCCTCGGGAGGTTGGGAGCCAGAGGCGCGAGCTCTCCTAGTATAGTATAAAGAAATAATTAAATACAGGTTTAATAGTTCCAATGTTTTGTTTCAGTTACAGAGGCATCTTCTGACTTATGATAATTGTAATAACACATACGCATGTGCCACACGCACATACACAGACAGACAAAGTGGAAGAAGTTAGCCTAGGAGCCTAAAGTCCTGTGAGAAGTGCCCTCAATAGATGCTAGTGGCTAGCCTTGGTTGTTGTGCAGGAGCATTGTTTTTATGGAGTTTTGTGTGTGTGTGTGTGTTTATCACAATTTTTATATCACATCCCAGGAAATGTCTCTGTGACAGAGATAAAATACTGGAATGATTAAGCCTGTGTTTAATTATTTCTCTGTGCAGTATTCTTTATATTAAACCTAATTATGAGCTTAGCTCCTAAGCCTCAATAATCTCTTTAAGTTGTTGACACTTCTTCAGTAGCTTGACAGCACTGTGTGGGCCCTGGCTTTCTCAAGGAGCTTTTTGAGAAGTCTCTGTCAACATTGTCAATCAATCTAGTTTACTTTTTGATCTTATAATTAGGATTAACAGAAAGAATCTATTCTATATATACATATATATATATATAAAACGATAAGCTGAAATTTGAAACGTCTTTGTGTCACGTTTTTTGTCTCTTCATTGTTTTGAAATGTCCAACATGTGTTTGCCTTCATGGGACAAACACATTGTTGTCTCATGTCATCAGAATTGAAGGAGAACTGGCTTACCAGCCCAGAATTCGGGAGGTTGGGCACCGGAGGCGCCGGGGGGGGGGGGGGGGGGGGAAGCTCTCCTAATATAGTATAAAGAAATAATTAAATACAGGTTTAATAGTTCCAATGTTTTGTTTCAGTTACAGAGGCATCTTCTGACATATGATAATTGCAATAACACATACGCATGTGCATGCACATGCACATACACAGACAGACAGACAAAGTGGAAGAAGTTAGACTAGGAGCCTAAAGTCATGTGACAAGTGCCCTTAATGGGTGCTAGTGGCTAGCCTTGGTTGTTGAGCAGGAGCATTGTCTTTATGGAGTTTTTTTTGTGTGTGTTATTACAATTTTAATATTGCATCCCAGAAAATGTCTCTATGACAGAGATAAAATACTGGAATGATTAAGCCTGTGTTTAATTATTTCAATGTGCAGTATTCTTTATATTAAACCTAATTATGAGCTGAGCTCCTAAGCCTCAATATTCTCTTTAAGTTGTTGACACTTCTTCAGTAGCTTGAGCACTGTGTGGGCCCTGGCTTTCTCAAGGAGCTTTTTGAGAAGTCTCTGTCAACGTTGTCAATCCATCGTAGTTTGGGCCTTCCTCAAGGTCAGATTCCCATCGATTTATGTGAGAATATACGTATTTTTTTTTTTTTTTTGGAATTTTTGTGTGTTGAATTATGCAATGCAGCCTGCAGAACTTTTATACCTTCACATTCAGGCATTTCTGGTCAAATATCATCTATTTCAGTTGCCTTCCCACATTTCCAATTTTTCAATGGCTTTTTTTTTTCCTACTTCAAATATTGATATGTACTCCTGGTGACGAATCCATACGTTGCCTTAATCCTTTCTCCCCTTCAACATGAATTGATTCTTCTTGGCATTCTGCCAGCTACAGTTCTCTCAACTGTGGGCAGACTATTTGCTTGCATAAATCTTACCTGAACACTTAGTAGAAAAATTCCTTTGTAACTCTCAACATTCAACTTTATCCCCCCCCCCCCACTCTTTTTTTTTTTAAAATAGATGGGAACTACAAGAGCTCTACTCCAATCATCTGTAATCCAGCCTTCTGAATTATGCAATGCAGAACTTTTATACCTTCACATTTAAGCATTTCTGGTCAAATATCATCTATTCCAATTGCCTTTCCACATTTCCAGTTTTTTTTTTTTTCAGTTTAACATATAGTTGCATGTGATCAGAGTGGTATAGTTAGCTCACAGATTAGAGACCCTTCGACACTTCTGCGCATGTCCTAAAAAGGAGAATCCATTCAAATAATAGGGTAATCAATCCGTCTTCTGGGATGAGTTTGTTTATTATTACAGGTCGGAAAATTTAGCTTTTCTTTTACGAACATTGTAGTTTTTAAAGTGTAACTATTTTACTTGTATAATAGTTGGAAAAATGTACGTAGAGTTTTAAGAAAATTAAAAAAAGGTATTTCATAAAACAAAAATTTATCCAAGCGAATGGTTAAATTCGCTTGGGGATACCAAGCAAAAAGCTATTAAAAATGCTACAATTATGTGATCTAAACTAGCCTTTATACAGAGCAATGTGTAGTTTATATTTAAATTGTAAGTCAGCAATTATAGCCTGAGGTACAGAAAGATTGTCTGATGTAAAATCAGGTACAATAAGGAGTCCACACGATCTCAATGGTTATTTATCATCCATGTGGATCATATTCTGAAGGAAAGTAGCATTAAACTTGATAGCAAAATTGGTTGTCACCAACAAGCTTTATACATAAAATTTTCCAACTGTTATACGCACTCTGTCCAAAAAGAAACCAAACTTTTCGAAAATAGAAGAAACTAGTGGTGCCACCTGTTATATCTTTTTTCTTTGTCGAAAGCAGAAACCTTCATTAGTGTTGTATCGACTGTTTATGACATTTGTTTCATTAGAAGCCGAGTCATAGTGCCAAGAGTGACAGTGTGTTTTGACAAACTGTCGGAAAATGAGAGCTGCGATTGACTTTTGTGTTAAACTTGGTAAGTAAAAGTTTTACCGAAACGCATCAAATGCTTCAAAAAAGCATATGGTAATGATTGTTTATCCCGTACTCAAGTTTATGAGTGGTTTAAACGATTTCAAAGTGGTCGTGAGACGCTTAAGGACGGCGTAAAGCAGGGCCATCCAAAAACTGGAATGAGTGACGTTAACATCCAAAAAGTGTGTCATTTCATCAAAGAAAACCCGAAATCATCCGTGAGATTGACTGAAGATGAATTGGGGATTCCAAAATCAACTGTGCACAGCATTTTGACCAAGAGTTTGGGCCTTTGCAAATTGATTTTGCAATTTGTTCCCCATAAGTTGACCAATGACAAAAAAATGTATCAAATTGAACACTGCAAGGACCTCATTAAAACCACTCGTAAGGACTCAAACTTCCTTGAAACGATCGTTACTGTGATGAAATAGTTTTAATGAGTCATTACTGTAAGGACTCAAACTTCCTTGAAACGATCATTACTGGTGATGAAACATGGCGTTTTGAGTATGAGCCTGAAACAAAGCGCTAGAGTGCTTAGTGAAGACTACAAGAAAAGGGCATCCGGAAAAAAAAAAAAACTTGCTTGGAGAAGTGAAAAGTAAAGACAATGCTGATTTGTTTCTACGATTCCAAGGGCATTATCCACAAAGAATTCGTTCCATCTGACCAAACAGTCAATGGTGAGTTTTTGAAGCGATTGACAGTGAGAATTCATCGCGTAAGGCATAAATATTGTAATGCAGGCAGCTGGTCACTTTTGCATAATAATGCACCATTTCATTGTTCGAACATTGTGAGACAGGTTTTGAGCAAAAACCAAGTTTGTGTATTGGATTACTCACCATATTCACCTGAATTAGCACCCTGTGACTTCTTTCTCTTCCCCCGACTTCATTTGTTGATGAAAGGAAAGCGATATGACACCATTGAAAACGTCCAAGCGGCAGTAACCACGACCTCCACAGTATCCCAAAAACCAATATAAAAAACTCATTGAACAAATTAATTGACCATGTCAAATGCTGTATCAAAGCTGAGGGAGAGTATATTGATTGAAATATGCCATTTGAATAATTATAATTGGCCTGTGATTTATTTTCTATCAAAAATTCGGTTTCTTTTTGGACAGAGGGTGTACAAGAAAAATAGTTACCACCTTAAAAACTAGAATGTTCATAAAAGAAAAGCTAATTTTCCAATGTGTAATAATAATTACACAAAACACATTGTTTACTCTATTATCGGAATGCATTCACTTTCTGCAATGCCCAGAAGTGTCGAGGGTTTTCTCTCACCTGTGGATTGTACTTGAAAAGAGGTTGAGAAAAATTGGGGAAGAGAAACTTGAAAAGAAAACAAGGTAGGTTCAGGAAAATTGATTGTTAAGATCTGATTTTCACTTTGTTTCAAAACTTGTGAGAATATGACAAGGATCTGTACTTAAGTTTTGAAGATCTGAAAAAGGCAGATGACAAAGTGTCCAGAGAAAAGTTTTTCAAAACATTACAATTATGGGGTAAATGGAACATATAACAGAGCAATACATAGCCTATATTTAAGTTATAGTCAGCAGTTAGAATTGAAGGAAATACAGTAAAATGGTCTGATGTAAGATCAGGGGTAAGTTTTTTTTTCAAAGACAAGGATGAACATTATCTCCGCTCTTATTCATTATCTGTATAGATCACATTATGAGAGAAAGTGGCACTAAACTTGATATTAAAATATAAGATATCAAACAATTAGCAACATTGTTAGCATCCAGTAATGTGTTAGCAGAGCTAATCTCAGGCAGTATGGCAGTAAAGAAACTCAAACCATGGACATAGGCAGAAATATAAAAAACTTCAGCTATATTCTCAATGGAGAACCTACAAAACAAATAAAATATTTTGGCTATTTGGGTCAAGTTTTTAGTGAAGATGCAAATTAAATTTGGCATGTGATCCATGTTTCACAACCACACAGGATAGTTGGAAAGAAAACAGCCTTATTATCATAGGATTACTATTATTTACAATAATTTAATCAATGCTCTGGGACTGGGGTAACATTGCTGCCCAAGTAATCAGAGACTGATTTTCTCAAATGATCAAAAGTTCCTGCTAGTGCTTTTCAAATGGAACCAGGTTTCCTCAATGCCAGCATCTGCTGAGGGTTGATGCCATGATAAGGAAAATGGTTCACATGTTTCAGAGTTAATTTATCTGAGTGAGAGGCACTTGTGCTGAATCAGACTAGTGAAGTGCTTGTTTCTTTTTGATGCTTACGCTTAGGACAATTCATTCATAAGCTTCTTTGAAAATGAACAATGGCAAAGTCTAGTTTCAGAATGATGCATAATGCTATCCTTTATAGCATACAACAGTAAACTAACCCTACAACCATTCTTGTGGTATCTACATGATCCATATAAGTGTGCTATAATGAGAAATGACTATACATTAGCCTGGTATATTAGTATAACCTTTCACATCTTGGGTCATCCTGGTGGGACAAAACACTTTTGATGTGCTTGATCCCTGCAAGCCATTCATCCTCACTACAATAAGGATACAGACAGGACATCATCCATGGATTATCACTTAATATTCAAATGAAAATCTATCAGTTATTACACCAACCTTAACTCTTGTCCAACTACAGGTCGATTATCTGCAACTTGAGATGATGCATGACTTGAAGAATTTTCTGCAGTGGCACTTGAACTATCAATAACTTGTGATGGTACAGATGTAACCTGAGAAGTCTGTCCTCCAGAAGAAATAGCTTTGTTAAGAATAGAAGATCCAGTGTCAGCCTGTTAAATAGTAAAGAACAATATTTATTAGAAGATGCAACTTTAAAAGCAAGTGAACACTGAAAGTGTTTAATTTTTAGCCAATATGATGCAAAATTAGTAGATATAGGTTTTTCTTAAAAATTAAGTTCATAAGCAATAAGCTAATTTGTTCAAATCTATTATTATTCGTATTATCTGCATGTGTGTTTGCATATACCTTTTCAGTCCTTTTTCAGCAAACTAAGAAGCAATAGTTAATGGATTTAAAGTGATATTAATAATTTCTGAATTTACCTTATGTCCAGCATTTAACTTGTTCTTTTGTAAAACAGGCTCAGATGCCTTTTAGAAACAATTTAAATTTTTTCATCTCATCTTCCACTTCTAAGAGTGAATCTTTCAAAAATAAGTAACTTGGCTGGATATATAAACTTAGTTCATATTATGATAGGTGATTAATCCTGTCTACATAATCTGTCAGAGCATTTATTCTCTGGCCAGTTTGTGTTCTGTGAGATAAAAAGCCAAGTATCTGAAGAAAACTCTGCTGTTTTCATATGAGACAAGTTACCTTACCTTCCAATAAAAAGCAGGTATTAAGGTTCTTTACACCCTACATGTGATTCAAATCTATTGTTTTCCAAACATTGTTAGAAGGTGTCCTTCTAACAATGAAAAATTTATGATTCAATATTATGAAAGTATTGGTTATGCATTTATAATATATATATTTTAAATTTCTCTAAATTTAAAACAACAATATGTTACGTCCATGTTATAATGATCAGGGAGAAAAAAAAAAGCAGCTATAGTATTCAACACTAAACATGAAGATAACCTTTTAAGTAGAGAGAGAGATATGGTCAAAAATCAAAAAATAAAACAGGACAATTAAAAAACTGTGAGCATAAGCCCCAAAGAGTTCTATGAAAGAAGAAGCATGAGAATTTTAAGTTGTTAGAGAAAGCAGCTGACACAGAAAAAAGTTGGTTCTTACTGAAGATCTAAACTGTAATGTAGGGAATGAATACCAGAGATATAAAAATGTGTTGAGAAAATTATGAGAAAAGAGTAAGACTAATAATAATGATATCTGATAGATTTATGTTCAGGACACAGACTAGTCATCACTAATACCATGTTAAAAACATAAAAAGGTGCAAATAAGAAATGCCTTATTGACCATATTATTGTTGATAATAAAACTCTTCATGCTGATTCAGGATATAGGAGTATACAAATGATTTGAAACAGAGGTGATCAATTTAGTTTTGAGTAAGATAAAAAATAAATATCATAATGAAAAGGAAAATAAAATTCCACCACTGCAAGATCACTGAAATATACTGTACTTTTAAATTCATTCACTATTTCCCTTTTAAGTAATGTATTCCACAACCACAATAACAAAAATTATATATGAAAACATACGACTTGCTCCTTATGAATGGAAAATTTAACATACTGCTACAGCCTATCCCAGAAAGTACTAAATATTCTTTATTTTTTTTTTTTTCAGACATTAAACTGCAAAATTGCATGACCATTAAGAAGTTTTATAATTTCAGGCAGCAGTTTTACAGAAAATCTGAAAAAGAGAAAGTAATTATGTGTGTGTGTGTGGTCTGATAAATACAGAGAACAAAAATGATATCAAAGTAACTGATATAACCACAAGAAAGAACATAAAACTCTTTAACTCCTATGTTTCATCAAATTGTAATTAATTTGTTCCATTTCTTTTAAGATATAGAAGGAAGTAATGTTTTGTCATGGCAATCTCTAAACCTAGGTAAAAGATAAATAGAATTAGATGTGGTATTAAAATGAATGCCGTCCAAGTTTTTAGTAAATAAATGTGGCCATAATTAGTGGAGTGCCTCATAGCTTGTGCTGTGGAGAAGTTGCCACTATTTTTAGAATCAGCATGATCTCCTGATGAGACAACATAACAAATGAAGTTTTTATGTTCGTCAATGCAGATGTTAATTAACAGATCAGATGACTGTACGAAATAGGCAAAATTGCAGGCACAAGGACTTTTTATTCCAAGTTGTGCAAGTAAATGAAGCTTGTCACTCCTTAAGAGAAAGTTGATAGTTTCTTTTCATCTTTTCAGATATACACCAGATATAAGGGGTGGGGCAAAAGACATGGTATTTTGTTTATTCTATAGGATTGTGACCATTGACTAAAAAAAAGCTGTAGCAAAATAATTCAGTAGCAAGAACTGTGTTGTAGGAACAAATAACTATTGCTCTGCGTGGTTTTTTAAGAATGCTACACTGTCGGGAGAGAGAGAGATAATGATGATTGATTGGTAGGTTGATTTATGGTTTATTGACATAAGGACAGCAAAGATCATACTGTGCCATATCAAAGGTTGCAATAGTATACAATGTATTAATAAACAGTTATAAAGAGATAAATTAGTAAATAATATGTAAGGACAAAAAATTAAGTTAAGCAATGCAATATCTACATATAAATATAATTTACAATCAATGTGTTTGCATAAAGTAATTCTTCTTAAAAAGTTAAAATCATCATGCAATTTGTCAGTCAGAGTCTGATAATCTACTAGACTGTATATGGCTCAGCCAGATAAGTAAAATTTTCATTCCTCTCTAGGATGAAGCACTGGCACTGTACCAGAATATGACAAATGGTGAGAAAACTTCTGCTACAAAGAAAATGCAACCAGTCCAAGAGACTTTTTTTTTTTTTTAGAATCAGCATTGATGGCTAAATTAATTTACTATAGATGTGAAAGAGTCATTATTATTCAAGTCTGAGTATAAAAAATAAAAACTGGCTGTTCAAGTCAAAGACAATCTGAAAGAATTTGATCAATATATGTTGCATGCAAAAGAAAGAATGAATGTGGAAAAATAACTCTCCTGAACATAGATGGCATGTGGGAGGCAGCAGAAGAAATTGTTCAGCTAATGTGCCCATTTTGAGTTATCACATGTATGCAACACACAGAACTCAATGCTACCTCTCTAATGAATGAAAATACAGGTGTATGAAAGCAAAAGGTATTACAGCTGTAGCTTCTATGCTTTTTTCTTTTCCTGGAAAAGAAAAATAGCATAGAAGTGTCTAGCAAATAAGTCAGCAGTTGCCCAAAAAGTATACACAGAAAAATGTAAGAAAGCTAAGCTATGTATAAAAGTAGTTAAACAAAAGTCATGGGAAAACTTCAGTAAGAATATAGAAGGTAAATATTAGGAAGGCAACAAAATGTTCTGGAAGCTACTGAAAAACTTAGAAGTGGAGGGGAAAGAGTGCTTTAAACAGAATCAAAGATGCTAAAACTCACATGAAAACTAAAGATAAGGATATTGTTGTGTCGGAAAAAGTGCTAACTCACTTTTAATGAGTTATCCCATTTCTGACTCAACATAAGGTAACGTTAAAAGCCATGGATGTGGACATGCTTATGCCTACCAGAAGAAAATGTGCATCTTGGTAAGCCAGAACTGTGGCTAAACATTCTTGTAGATATTAAGTAAATTTTGAGAACCCCATAATTGAAATAGATAATGTTTGTGAATTATTTAACAGAGAAAAGATTTGTATAAATGCTGAAAAATGTATATAAGATAATACGTGTATTGAGCCATGTCAAAAACAGTTCGGAGCTGCGGTGACCAATCGGCCACCGCTATGTGCGTGATGGAGCCACCAAGAGAGGGTGCTCACATGTGGTATATAGGTTTCGGCGTCTAATTCAATTGTTCTCTTTTTTCTGTTCCTTCCTGATTCCAAGTGCTGGATAGCTGTGAAGCTTGCCACCATACCCAGCAACATTTTCCGTTGCTGTAAGTGCCGTGTCGACCATAGTCCCAACTGAGGAATGCGGCCAGAGTTCCAGAAAAGGGCTGTTGGTTAGTCATGCCAACATATAAAACAGAGAAGAGGTGAATCTCTTTTGAAAAGAATAGAAGTATGTCCCAGACGCCATAAGAAATATACGGTGAGGAAACCTGAAGATCTAGTTAAGGAAGTCCTAATAACTACTAGAAAAGCAAGAACGGTAAGACGCAAGTTTTCGTATTAGATTAACTAATAACCAAAGAGGGGAATAAGAAACAGAACGTTAAGGAACTCCATATAGTCTACTTCTACTTTATATCTAAAGAACTGTAATCTTTTGGACATTCTGTCTACGTCTAAAGAACAAGTAACACCATAAGCTTAAGCTGAGCTGGGAACCAAGGCTTCTGACTGTTTATGTTAGAAGAAACATTGTTATTATTGTATTAAATATGAACTCAAATATTAACTGAATTTTGGGGGAGGAAAAAGCCAGATTATAAGAGAAAATATTGTCTAATGTGAATTTAGCAAGACGGAGTACGTCTAATATGCTTCACACTAGGATTGTAGAATGTATCTATGTATGTGTTATTCCCATGAATGAGAACTGAGCAACTCAGTAGAAATTAACCAGGCCTGAATATAGTTATACAAAGAAGAGTGTAAAATTGATACCATAAGATTTCAGAGTAATTAATTTTGGATATGTAAATTTAAGAGGGGGGGGGGGGGGAATTCAGGCTCCTTAGAATTGAAATTTCTGACTAAAGTGTATATATGTGTTTTGTCTAAATAAATGCATTTCTTTAATTCAAACCACATGAGTCTGTCATTGTTCTGAGAATTGAGTTACCACTTGTTAAAATTCGGCCCGTGCATAAGTAATAGGGGAATCCATTAGTAACTAAGAAAGGGGAACCACGACTGCAAACCTCTTGATCCCTGTATTGTTTTCAGTAGCTTAAAATTGTGTCTCAGACTTCAGTTGCCGGCTGGCGCAGTCGAATTAAAGAATATAAATTTCTCGGCAACGGAAGAGCTGAAAATAAATAAGATAAGTGATTAATATAAAATAATAAATAACAGGGAGAACAAGACATAACAATATCCTTAATGTCTAGAGTATTGCTGCATTGAAGGACTGTTAAATCAACCAAGCAGTGACAGAACAGAAGTAGAAAATTTTCAAGAGGAATGCAAACTAGAGTACATATCGATACTTGAAGTAGAAAAAGCTACCAAGAACTTGAAATCTGGAAAAGCAGCTTGAATAGATGAAATTTGCGAAATGCTCAAAGTTTTGCAGTGACTACAATGCATAATAGGGGAGGGGGTATTAAATGTTAAGTCATGTACTTTGGGTGTAATGAGATATTCAATGTCATATTATATTGGTGAGGTTAAAGAAAAAGATTCTGATTAGCCTAAGGATCTTGAAGTTTTAGCACACAGGAAGATCGAGTTCAGGAGCCACACAGTAAATACAACTCAGAGGTTAATTGCAAAAACATTTTTTTTTTTTCCTTGGTCTAGATATGACTTTACCCAGAACAATGTTTGGAGCTTTTCTTTTGGTTCCCAAGATAATGTATTTATAGTGGAGAGGGTGCAAAGGAGAATATTTAAAGATGATATCAGAACTGTGGAATGTAGATTGTGAGGATTGAGAATTTGTGGACTGCAATATTATCAAATATGAGAAAGAGTGGTGATAAAATAGAGACCTTCAAGCTTCTGAAATGGTCATATGCAATACCAGTATATGAAAATTTTCATTTTATGGAGGGCAGAGGGCATCCATGGAAGTTGAGAATGAAGGCAGTCAAGAAGTGAGAGGTAGACTTCTCTCTCATAGATCAGTGCATGATTTGAATGCATTGCCTGTAGAGGTGGTGAATGCGGGTAATGTGAATGAATTGAAATGGTCTGACAGCTGATGCGAGTGATATGTGGTCTTCCTTGATTAGTCCCTCACTCCATGGAGATCTGGTGACAATAAAAAATATTGAAGGTTATTGAAAATGCTTAGAAATGAAGGAAAGAGAAGTAAAAGGAATCAACAATGATAAAGGTGATATGAAAACTGAAACTAAAGGTATTCTGGATATCTAGAGTAAAGCATTGACAACAGTGGAAGAAAATATTCAAGAAGAATGCAATCACAAATACATATCAATACTTAAGGTAGAAGAAGCTATCAAATGCCTAAAATGTGGAAATACAACTGAAGAAGGTGATATACAAACAGAAATGCTCAAATTGGAGGTATTTGAGCAACACTGCATAATTCAGAAGGCCTAGTCAGAAGGTCAAATTCCAGAGCATTGAAGTAGAGATCTCATAGTTCTTAACTATGACTATAATTTAAACAATGTGAAAATTATGAATGTATTCCGGTAAGCATTCCAGGGAAGATATATGTAAGCATACCTGAGTTCAGAAAAACTGTGGAAGAACTTGTAAGAAAACTTGTACTCAGTGTAGCTAACCGGTAAAGCATTTGCTTTGCATGTGAAAGGTCCCAAATTCGGAACCTGGTACCTTGGCACAATTTGTTAATGCACGGTGCTTATAAGACAGTACTTGTGAGTTCCAGCCTCACCTGGGTAAGAATTTTCGGCACCTCCCTAGCACAATTGGAAAAGCAATGGTACTTTGCACCCATGGACTGAAAATGGCCTAAGTTCGATTCTCATCATTACAAGAGGAATCTTTATATGGATTTTTTCAATTGAAGGTCAGTTAGCCCATCTCATACGAAGCTAACAGGTTTTTTTCTCCCAGAAACTCAGGTTTTTCATCCTGCATACAGACAAATCGGCCATTAGTACACACACAATTTACAGGTAAAAATACTAGTGGTGGTGGTGAATGGTGATGATAGTATTAGCAGTTCTATGTAGTTGGAGGATAAAACGGTGGAGACAGAGTTGTAGAGTGTATTGCCCTCCCTTGAAGAGTCTGACTCCTTGGAGGCATCATGTAATAATAATAATAACAACAACCTGAGGAACAAGATGGGTTCAATTCAAACATAGGTTGTCAAGCTCAAGACTTTCAAATTATAATAAATAGTTGAGAAATCGTGAAATATAATATCAACCTTTTAAATTTTTTAGAGGAGCTAAAGGGTCAAAGCTGTATAACTGAGAGGAGACCTCCACATAGCCTTTAAAGGAATCCAGAAAATCAACCAGGGCTTCTGACCTAATGTCCAATCCTCACCTTTTCGTGGTACACCCTGTTGATATCTACCTGGATACTGAACGAACAAGGATGGGCTGGCAATTTGGAATTTAGCTGACCAAATTGTATTCTTATTGGCTTAAACCAAGATACAAAAGGATGGTACAATATGATAAAATTTCATGCCGGATGGGGCTTTGCCCGGTTAAAGAAGGCCCCAGTTGTTTTCGTCACGGAACCAGGGCGAATAGCGAAAAGTCAGCTACTGGAACAAATCTCAAAAATCTGAAAACACACCCCAACTCAACATCGCCAGGGTTAAAGATCGGTACTATCAACATAAGAAGCCTGAATGGCAAAGAAATGGAGCTAGCTGAGGAATTAGATAAGTACCAGATCGACATAATAGGTGTGACTCAAACAAAAAAGGCAAAAACTGGTGAGATCTTTCTGAGCAATAAATAAAAAATGTTATATTCAGGAAATGACAATCAAGGAAAAGAAGGAGTGGCAATACTATTCAACACAAAATACGAGGCTAATCTTCTTGAATGGCACGCAGTCTCAAGTAGAATGATTTGGGCTAATATCAGAATGGGAAATTGGACAATGAGACTTATTTGTGTCTATGGTCCAACAGAAGGTTCTACTAAGGTAGAGGTGGAGAAATTTTTTGATGCTTTAAACACTCTGAAAAAAGGAAAAGTTGGTCCTTGTTGAGGATCTAAATAGCAGAGTAGGAAATGATTGTCAGACATACAAAAATATTTTGGGAAAATTTGGAGAAAAGAGCAAAACTAATAATAATGGCAAATACCTGTTGGATTTCTGTTCAGGACATGGAATGGTTATTACTAACACATGTTCCAAGATAAAATTGTGCATAAATTCACATGGAGAGAAGAAGCAAGGAATAAGAAAAGTCTCATTGATTATGTTATTGTGGATAGTGATGTTTTCTCCCTGGTGCAGGACACCTGTGTACAGAGGATTTGAAATTGGAAGCAATCACTATTTAGTCTTGAGCAGGATAAAATTGAATTTCGTATTGAAAAGAATAACATGTAAGAAAGTTTTAAAGCAAATAAAAGTTGAACAGCTCTCAGATATGAACTGTAGACAAAAATACACAAAGGTTATTGAAGAAAAAATGAAAGATTTTGAGAACAGGAACCAAACCTTGGAGATTCAGTGGCAAGCCTTGAAGAAAACGCTGATTGATTCAGCCAAAGAGGCATCTAGTAGTGAGGTAGCCTGCAAGGATAGAAAAATCAGAACTCCCTGGTGGACACAGGAAGTTAAAGAGGCAGTGAAGGAAAAGAAGAAAGCATATCAAAAGTTCCTGGCTAATAAGTCAGCTTTTGCTCTTAGAGAATACAGAGACAAATGTAAGAAAGCAAAACACTGTGTAAAACTAGCTAAACAAAAGTCATGGGAGGACTTTGGCAAGAACATAGAAAATAAATATCAAGAAGGTGGTAAGATATTCTGGAGGTTGTAGAAGAAGCTTAGAAATGAAGGAAAGAGTGCTGTAAAAGGAGTTAGAGATGATAAAGGTGACATGAAAACGTGAGAAAAAGATATCCTTGAAGTATGAAGTAATTACTTTGAAAAATTGCTAAATGAAACAAGTAGTGATAGCACAGTGGTAAAAAAAACACTCATCAGGCATACAGTCAGGAATACATATCCATAATTGAAGTAGAAAAAGTGATCAAAGGCTTGAAATGTGGAAAGGCAGCAGGAGTAGATGATATTCGACCAGAAATGCTGAAGTATGGTGGTATAAAAGTCTTCCAGTGGCTGCACTGCATAAATTCAGAAAGCCTGGACAGAGGGAAGAATTCCCGATTGGAGTAGAGCCCTAATAATACCCATATATAAAAAGAGAAATAAAACTGCATGTGAGAATTACAGAGGTATTTCCCTACTGAGTGTTCCTGGCAAGATCTATGCAAGTATACTTGAGAAACGGTTGAGAATTGTGGAAGAAAAGCTTGGTGAAGAACAAGCTGGATTCAGGCCAAATAGAGGCTGTCAGGATCAGATCTTCACTTTACGACAAATAGTCGAGAAAGCATGGGAATGTAACAAAGATCTGTATTTAAGCTTTGTCGATCTTGAAAAGGCATATGACAAGGTGCCAAGAGAGAAGCTATTCAATACGCTACAGTTATATGGTGTCAATGGGGCATAATATCAAGTAATACTTAGTCTTTATTTGAGTTGTAAGTCAGCAGTTAGAATTGAAGGAAGTACAGGAAGATGGTTTAATGTTAAATCTGGTGTGAGACAAGGATGTACATTATCCCTTCTGTTATTCATTATCTCTATGGATCACATTATGAAGGAAAGTGGTATTAAATATGATATCAGAATTGGAGATGTTAATGTCAGCTCTTTGCTTTGTGCAGACGATGTTATACTTCTAAATAAATCCGCTACAAGTTTGCAAGATTCCCTGACTAAATTGAATAACTGTTGTAATAGATATGGTATGAAGGTCAGCATTAAAAAGACAAAGACAATGAAAATAGGCAGAAACATTGAAAATATCAAGTGCATTGTGAATGGAGAACCTATAGAACAAGTAAAACATTTCAGCTACTTAGGCATGATTTTTAGTGAAGATAGTAAATTAAATATGGAAATAGACAGCAGAATCAACAAAGCTGGTATGGTAAGAAGTCAATTGAATAAATTCATATGGAATAAGAGAGAATTTAGTCGGAACACTAAATTAGCTGTATACAAGATAGTGTCAAACCAGTTTTATCTTATGGATCCGAGAGCTGGGTCAGAAGTAAAACACTTGACCAAAGACTAGAGACTGCAGATATGAGAGTCCTGAGAAAGATTAGAGGTGTGAACAGATGGCATCAATGGCAATATCATATTAAAAACGAGGTTATTAGGAAAGAACTTGACATTGTTGGCATCCAGGAATGCGTTAGCAGAGCTAATCTCAGGTAGTATGGTCACTTAAACAGAATGGGTGAGGAAAGATTAGCAAAACAAATGTTGTCTTCTAGGTTGGCAGGAAAACCAACCAGAGGAAGACCAAGATATAGGTGGATTGATACAGTACAAAGTGCCTTAGACAATAGAAATATAAGATCTGATAATGTTGGAGTCTTGACAAGTAACAGACTGATTTGGAGGAAAATTGTAGATAGGAAGTTAGTAATGATGTAAATTTTTCAAGTAGTACTATCATATCCTGTACACTCCTTGAGGGTACATGTCAGGACTTTGATGATGATGAAGTTTTTTAGATCTGGAAATAGCATATGAAAACATGCCAAGAGAAAGTTAGTTTGGAATGGAATAGTTATATGGGGTAAATTGATTATAATAGAGAGTATAATATTCAGTATAATATTACTATTATTTATTATCTGAGACCTCCAGTGAGTCAAGGACTCATCGAGAGAGACTATAAATCATCGAAACCAGCTGTCATATTCCCTTAAATTCATTCACACTAGATGCACTCTCCACCCCTAAATGCAAAACTATTCCACTTCATTCACTGCTCTGTGAGAGAAAATCTAGCTCTTATCCTTTTCTTGACTGTAAATAAACTTAAACAGTCTTATCAAAGCCTTATAAAGAGGTAAAATGATTTCCTCATCCTTAGATCCTAAGGTTCGGTTCAACATCACAATTATCATCTGAGTTGTATTTGCAACTTTTGCAATGTGATCTTTTAACTTCAAATTCCTATCCACCAACATGCCAAGATCCCTTCCCTTGAATTTCTTTATCATGTTGGAGGCTTAATGGATTTTTTTACAACACTCAGAAAGGATTAAAACAGAATTTAATACTTCCTATATTTCGTCTCAATCACTGAGACATCTTCAGGGATTACAAAAAAACTAATGTAACATAAACACAAGTAACAAACAATACTAAGTCCAACCACGTGGGTGACACAAAGTCCTAACTAGCCCTCTACGGGCAGTGTAGGTGGTCTGGAATGTAGTGTGGGACCTCTGGTGATAAGTGTTTCCCAAATCTTAGGAAGCTTAATGCAAGTGTATTTATTATGATTTGGTTGATTTCTCAGAGCTGCTGCTGATTCTAAAAATAGTCTCTCTTTTTTGAATTTGCTGTGGTGGAGCATGGTGTTTTTTCCCATGAGATCCTATGGGTTGTATCCAAGACATGGTCAGCAAGGCCTGACTGACCATAGTCGTGGTTGCAGATCTGCCTGTCTGTCCAAAGTATGCCAGCTAACAGGAACAGGGTACTTTATATAAAGTCCAGGTACTGAGAGAGAAAGGAGCTGATCTTTTGTAGAACAGATAAGGGTAGCAAGTTTGCGATTGTTCCAGTGGAACTGCCCTTACAACTGAACTTGACCACATACACAACACTTTCCTCTCCAATGGCTACAGCAATCACAGTATCAAAAAAATAATCAGTTCCTCCCCCATTCCCTGGTGTTCTCGTCAGAAAAGTTTAGAAATGCCATCACCATACCCTACATCCGTGGCACATCCGAAAAAATAGCCAAGATTTTAAACAAGTACACCCTACACGCAGCATTTAAGCCCTACCGCAAACTAGCTACCGTTATCCGTTCTACAAAAGATCAGCTACCTCCTCTCCCAGTGCCTGGAGTTTATAAAGTACTCTGGTCCTGTAAGCTGGCATACTTTGGACAGACAGGCAGATCAGCAACCATCCACCTGGAGGAACACATCTGCAACCATGACTATGGTCAGTCAGGCCTTGCTGATGTGTCTTGGATACAACCCATAAGATCTCATGGAAAAAAATCACCATGCTCCACCACAGCAAATTCAAAAAAGAGTTTGAATTCTTAGAAGATTTCAAACTCTTTTTCTATTCTTAGAATCAGCAGCAGTTCTCAGAAATCAACCAAATCTTAATAAATATGGTTGCATTAAGCTTCTTAAGATTTGGGAAACACTTATCACCAGAGGTTCCACCCTACATTCCAGGCCACCTACAACTACCCTTAGACGGCTGTTCCACCTAGTTAGGACTTTAGTGTCACCCACGTGATTGGGCTTAGTATTGTTTGTTACTTGTGTTTATGTTACATTAGTTTTTTTGTAATCCCTGAAGATGTCTCAGTGACTGAGACGAAATATAGGAAGTATTAAATTCTGTTTAAATCTTTTCTGAGTGTTGTAAAAAATCCATTAAGCCTCCAACATGATGTCCTCACATCACTTAAGCATCTACACATGGATCCTTACCTCTTCAGTTTCTTGTAGCATAACCCCGCTAATATAATATGCCACTGGAAATCTAATCACGCCAAGTGCATAAATTTACATTTACTGCATTAACCAAGCTACCGGCCAAGACGTCAAGTTTATAATGGATGCAAAGTGCATATTAAAATTATAATATCATTGATATTACATTGAAATATATGATGGATACGAAGCGTATGATGATGTGTATTTGATCCATAATGGCCGGTGAGGCGGTTAAACTGAGAACCATTTACATTTGCCCAAATTTCCAGCCTATTCAAATCATTTGGTAAGTGGTGAATATCAGTAGCATCCCTGATTACCCTGCCTATCTTCGCATCATTGACAAACAATTGCACATCTGATGTTAGACCCTGCCTGGTGTCAACGGATAGACTGAACAACAATGGCCCAATGACTGAACCCTGAGGTACACCACTGGTCACCTTAAAATAGCAGGTTTCAGAGGGGATACACTATGGTAATATTGGATTTTGCTAAAGCATAAACTGGAGAATATGGGATTGGAATATAAACTCTTGACTTGTATAAGTGGATGGTTGACAGATATATCAAAAAGTGGTATACAATGGGTATGAACCTGCCATATTTAAGGTGACCACGACAATAGTTTTTGGTTCTGCCAGGGCATATGACAATTCCACAATAGAGGTTGTTTATACAAACTCAAAGGGATAAAGGTATGCAAAACCGGCCTGTGATGATGATCAGCCTGTATTTTTCCCCACTCTGCAGGGTGAAGGCATCTCCCATTACAGGAAAATTGGATCTACTTCTCCCATGGTGACCCAGTCCACCTTGGGAGCATGTATACATATTTGTATGAATAAATGTAGGAAGGTGAAATACAGTCATAAACATCCATGACCTAAGCGGGATTCGAAACTGCAGCCTCTTGGTTGGAGAGCGATTATGCTAACCACTCGCCAACCAGGCCAACATGTATGAAGATAACAAGTCTAAAAGGAAGGAGGGTGACTAGTTGATAATCACAGGGTTCTGAACTTGGGCCATTATTGTTTAACTTGTATATTAATGATGCCGGAGTTGGTCTGGATAGCAATAAATAACCATTTACTGATGATATAAAGTTAGGAATAGTAATAAAAGATATTTCCAATAAAGCATCCTTTCAAGCAGATCTGGAAAAACTGGTTCTATGGTCAAATGACAATGAATATCAGTTTGGTGTTCTGAGTGCATTAATTCATTTTGGACTAAGAACACTGCAAGAAGAGTATTCATATTAACGGTAATTAATGTTAATACCCTGCTTGCATTAATTGTAATTTAATACAAGTTAATATTAATGGTAATCTGTTACAAGTAATCGATGAAGCTAGACATCCAGGAGCAATGGCAGACACAGTTAAAGTTTAGGGGCACGGTCACATTGCTAAGGTGGTTAAGTTGTTGAACTGGCTAATCGCAAAGTTGAAGAGAAAAACTGACTTGTAGAAATAAGCAAGTTATTCTTCTCCTGTACAAGGATTTGATAAAATATTGTTACCCAGATTCAGAGGAGACAACTGAAAAAATTAGAGGTTCATCCACAGAGAATAATGTATAAATTTTGCCTGAGGATAGACAGAAGCAATGTGGCCTAAAATGGGTAATATGTAGATGGGAAACAAGATATGAAAGAAATGCATAATTCAGTAAGGGAATCTTACATTAGAGACACAACTGAGATTTAAAAAAAATTCACAGCAGGTAGGAAGACAACTCAGAATCACCCCTGGAAACTGAGCAAGGGTGTGGTTAGGAAGCATGTGAGATTTGGGTTTCTCCCATAGTATCTGTATGTACGGCGAGTGTATGTGGAAAGGTATGCCAATGGATGTTGCAAGTACATCTTTGATGATTTTTTTTTTTTAAATAAATATTTAGGAATCGTGTGAGACAGAAGAGACCCTCTTCTCAATGAGCTTGCATAATAATAATCATTACCCCATGCAACCTTTCTCTAGTGCCATATACTAATGTTGCTTTGTTCACTTTTATCTTAGCCACAATTGAGATAGCTAAAATGGTATGGCACATTCAAATGCATATTTTCACATCAGCTGGTCATATAGCAATCATTTAATCATTGTAGCAATTTATCTGTCTTTTTATTTCCAGTCCCATAATGCTTTCTGTAGTTTATTTCAGCATACTCAAAACACTGCTGATGCGGACATCTCAGCAGGGTGATGAGTTATGAAATATTCCTAGCAGTGTACGGTAGTGACCAAAATTGTGAAAACCTTTTGGAAAAAAGTGTATTTTTGAGGTTTGATGGCTCATAACACCACTTTTTTTTTTGTAATACGATAAAATTATATATCAATGGAAAGATAATTTAATTCAGAATGTAATGCAACAAAGTTTGTTCAATTATCTGTAGTCTATGAAAAGTTATAGCCAAATAACCAAAAAAAAAAAAAAAAAGAAAGAAAAGAAAGAAGCACAACTTGCTTAGGTTGATATGAAGCAGCTTTCCTTCATTTGAATTTAGACAATGAGCATGAGTGTTTAGAGAGCCAATCAGGTGTCATCTTGTTTCGGCAATGAGCCAATAAGGTCACAATAGGATTCAGCTATTGATGTCATGTATTGGAGCTGAGAGGAGGACATTTGTCAGTGTGTTATGTGAATGCTATCAAGTTGGTTGAGTTTTTTTTTTTTTTTTTGTGTACTTTCATTTAGTGAGCTTGTAAAACGTAATAAAATGAAAGAAATGGCGCAAAGAGTTGACTGGTCTCCCAGAAAGCGATGTAAAATAGTACCATTAAGTGAACAAGGCTACAGTTATGAAGAAATTAGAAGAAAAATTGGTGGAAACTTAACCAAAGGTGGCATTTCTAAATTTTTGAAGAGGTATAAGGAGACTCAGTCACTACAAAACTAGACTGGAAAAGGCAGGAAAAGGGGAGCAACAGCAAGTGATGATAGAAGAATTGACAGACTGTGCCTACTTGGCAAAAGAAAATCATCTGGGCGTATACAAGATGAAATGGTACAATACAATGCGAAGTTGAGTGCTAGGACTATTCGGTGCAGACTGCAGGAATTTGGTCTAAATGGTAGAATTCCACGAAAAAAGCCATTTTTATCTCTCAAAGGTTGAAAAGATTAAACTGGGATTAAAAAGGATTAAACCCATGTTAACTGAACAGCAGAACAATAGGACAGTGTTATTTGGAGTGATGAGACCAAAATCTCCGTTTGGTAGTGATGGCATAAAATACGTAAGGAGAAGAATTGGAGACGATTTGCATCCTGATTGCATTACACTTACCCGCTGAAACACCCGCTTAGTGTTATGATCTGGGGGTTGTATGACATCAAAAGGTGTGGGCAGAATTTGAGTGATTAATGGGAATATAAATGCCCAAAAATACATAAATGAAATACTTGAGCCCAAACTGAGACCTTCCGCACGTGATCTTTTCCAAGATAATGAAGCATTTATATTTCAACAGGATTTAGCTCCATGTCATGTTGCTGTTGTGTGCAAAAAGTGGTTTCAAGATAATCATATTCCACTGCTGGAATGGCCAAGACCTTAACCCAATTGAAAATCTATGGAGCCGACTAAAAAACTTGTTAGTCAGAAGAAACCCACCAATAAAACCCAATTAATAGAAGCAATAATTCAATCTTGGTTTCATATTATAACAACTGCAGAACTAAAAAACTTGGTTCACTCCATGGGAAGGCGTTGTAAGGCCGTAATTAACGCTAAAGGTTACCCAAGTATTAACTCACATTGTGAGAATTTTTGTATATCTCATTTTTTCTATGTGTTACACTTTTCTTCTTTATAACTGCTGTTCTAATAAAAAAAATCCTTCATAAAAGTTATTGTATTACATTCTTGATTAAATTATCTTTCCATTGATAAATAATTTTATGGTATTACTCCAAAAAAAGTGGTGCTATGAGCCATCAAACCTCAGAAAATACACTTTTTCCAAAAGGTTTCCACAATTTTGGCCACTAGTGTATGTAGCTCCCACTATTAATATGTTTGAAAGTCACTCGTACCTTTGCTCATTATCACACATGCTTTACATGCAATGCTGTCTTTTGGAAGAAATCTTCTGCCTATTTACAGTCAGTGGCCACCATTTGTCATTAGGTGTTAATAATGGATTCCATTTAGGTCTCAACTAATGTACTTGTGCCAATGAATGCAGACAAGGGTGGGTGAATGGACAGATAAATAAGATATTTAAAAAATAAGTCTTAACAAATCTTGTTCACTGCTCCTTAAGAATATATGCTAGAAGTTTTTAAAAACTTTATTTCATATTTTTCTTTTGGTATGATACTCATTTTAATCCCTATTAGAATTACATAGTGATTACTTACTATTACAAAAATCCATAACTTTCATATCCTGGACCACTGGGGATATCATTATCAACAATAACACAATAAATACCATCTCTTTCTCTTTTCTCTGTGAATTTATGTACATTTTTATGCTGAAGCATAATAATGAATAGTCTATACCAGGGGGCGGGAACCTGCAGATCCGGAGTTGCATGTGGCTCTTTGAATGAATAATTGTGGCTCTTTTCGTTATTAAACGATCTATCTAAACATAGAAGTAAAAAGAAATTTTTTGTAGGTCAAATGACCCCAAAATAAATTGATACTCAAAAAACATCAGTTTACGTTGGGAGCGATCAGCCAGACAGAGCGCTATTTTGTAGTAGCAAAAATTAATTGCTACAAATTAAATTAATTTGTAGCGAATGGCGATTACTACAGGAGTGCTACGATCGAGCAGTTGGCTCGGACACATTTATGACATCACACTAGGCTAGCACATGTAGCGCTACGGTAGCGCTTGCCTGTCTGAACGTGCCCATTGTTTTCGCATATAGTGCAGGTGTGGTCTGTAAATCTGCTCACTTTGTTAAAATAAGTAAAGGTTTTGTAGTGAACGTTGCAGTGCTTTCATTTACTGGTGATTGTGTTAGGTAATATGAATATTGTAACATTAAAATATCAGCAAAGAAGAGAAAGATAGAACAAGAAAATCGGGAGTTTAAAAGTGAATGGACCAAAACCTACACATTTGTAGCAAATACAGCAGGATTTCCAATGTGTTTAATATGCCATGAAAAGCTTTCAAACAATAAAAAATCAAATATACAAAGACATTTTTTAAATAAACACGATACATTTGACAAAGCATATCAACAGGGCGATGAAAGAAAAAAGGCAGTAGAAGAGTTGCAACACTAAGTAAACCTAACTAAATGTTCATTTTCCAAATGGATAAAAGAATCAAGAAATACAACTATTGCTAGTTTTGTGGCCGTTCAAGAAGTTGTTAAACAAGGAAAACCTTTTACGGACGGCGAATATGTGAAAGAATGTTTTATTAAAATGTCCGAATATCTTTTCTGCGATTTTAAAAACAAAGCGGAAATAATTACAAAAATAAAAGACATGCCATTATCTGCTAAGATTGTAAGGGACAGAACTATGCGTGGCAGAAGATATAACAAATCAGCAGGTTACAGATCTAAATTCAACACCAGGATTCTCCATTGCCTGTGACGAATCATGTGATGTGGATGACATTGCACAGCTTGTACTTATTTGTAGATACATAAAATCTCAAGGACATCAGGAAGAATTACTCGATATACTGCCACTTACAGGACAAACTCGTGCAGAAGACATCAAATCTGCTGTTACCACTTGCTTGAAAAATAAGGGTATTAATATTAACAACATAATATCTATTGCGAACCAATGGGGCAGCGAGCATGAAAGATACAAAAAATAGGTTTTGTTTCTTTATTTAAAAAACAAATTTTGCATGACGTGTTTTCCTTTCACTGCATAATCCATCAAGAGATACTTTGTGCACAACTTTTCCAAAAGAGATAACAGTAGTGATGGATTTGGTTGTAGAAATTCTTAACAAAATAATGGCAATACCTCTACATCATCGGAAATTTTGTGAACTTCTTAAAGAAATCAATTGCAAATATTCCGATCTTCTTTTACATAACAGAATAAGATGGCTTTCCAGAGGTGGGGTGTTGATGCAATTTGTTACCTGCCTTGGAGAGGTTAAGTTGTTTCTAAGACAAAAGGACCTTGAATATGCATAGTTAGAAGATTATTGGTTACAAAAATTCTACTTTACTGTGGATATGACTTCCCATTTAAACGCACTAAATAAGAAACTACAGGGAAAGGGAAATACAGCAGTTTTGCTTTTTAGAAGTGATTTCGTTTGAACAAAAATTATATTTGTTTCTGACAGACTTAGAGAAAGGCACATTATTACATTTTCCTACATTGAAGAAATATCAACAAGAACAAGCTGATAATTCCACAAATTTAACCTTTTTCAAAGAAATTGTGGTAAATACGCGATCTGAAGTTAATGGGAGATTTGAGGAGTTTAGAAAGAACAAGGCAACTATATAATTTTTATTGCGACCACTTGAAATTAATCCTGCCGAATTAAATTTTTCACCTTTTGCTGGGAATTGATGAGGCTGCATTTCAACTTGAAGTTAGAGGACATGTAAACCAAGGATTTGTGGAATTCAAAATTTAGAAATCTTAAAGCTGACCTTGAGGAATTGGAAAGACAAAAATCTACCCTTGCAATACAACACAAATGGTCTGAAATAGAAGATCTTAAAAAGCAAGTTCAGATTGTATTTGACACGTGGAATTATTTACCGAACACTTACATTCAGTTAAAAACATTCGCATTTGGACTTCTATCAATTTTCGGATCGACATATTTGTGTGAGCAAATATTTTCTAATATGAATTTTATTAAAAGTAAGTTGAGAAACCAACTAAACAACATGAGTCTTTCATCATGTTTGATGATGAAAATTACAGCGTATTTGCTGCATATTGAGAAACTATCCGAAGAAGTTCAACAGCAAAAGTCGCACTAAGAAGATATTTTAAATTAAAAAAATCAAAGAAATTGGATGTTATTGGATTTTATACATACGCTTTTGTAAGAAGAAGGAAATCTTTGTTTTTATTATTTAATATTTTAAAATATCATATAATTTCATGTGACATGTCACCCCCTGTGTTTTACAAGTATTGATAACGTGTTACTGTGGGAAGGGAAAAAAAAAGGAAAAAAAAAAAAAATAGGGAGCCACGCGTTTTTTTTTTTAACAGATATAATTTTAAAAATGGCTCTTCACTCCAAAAAGATTGCCAACCCATGGTCTATACTGTATAGAACAGAAATCTAGCATATTTGGCTTGTCTTTTCTACAATTTTACCAGAACATTTTTATTAGTCTAGAATTAATTTCCTTTGTTCCTGACATATTCAACCAGAACCAGTTTATTCTTATTTAGATCTATTAACTTTATTTACTGACATTTTCAAAGCCACCGATATGTGTGCCTATGGCACTGAAAATGTTCAATTAACAGACCTTGTTTTTACATTAATATACTATAACTGGTAAGTTCAATACAAGTTTCTAACTATTAGGTTCAGTGTTTTGAAGTGTATATCAATATTAGATACTCAGCAGTAAAATATTAAAAGAAAGTTACCTGTGATAGCTGAGGCTGCTGACTTTGAACTTTTATACTTCTAACTGGAGAACCATGAACTGAATGTGAATGTTCATGCTCCTTATCAGTTTTAGAAGATGGAAGAACAATGCCTTCTTGACTATCAAGGCTATGTCTCTATTAATAAAATTACACTTACTTTAATGAAATTGAATAGGATTTATTTTCAATGTCTTATCGATTAGTTATATTAATGGATAAGATATTGTTTGGAATCATTAATAGAGGAAAAAACGTAATACAACAATATATAAGTTATTTTTATTATTGCCAAGTGGCTTACCCATATTTATTTTATATTAATAACCATTATTGTAACAAATGAGAAAATTGACACATAAATAGTACAACTATTTACATTTTTTGATAGAAAGAATATAAAAGTGTAAAAAATAAATGCATTCCAATGTAATGGATACTCAGAGTTAAAATGTTGCATTCAACAGTTATAGTACATAATAAAGAAGTCATGAAGTTACTTCAGGCACAAACGATTACTGTTTTTACTTATGCCAAGGTATAATATGAATAAAAACAACAGTATAATTTCTTGTTAAGCATAATAATTGACAGCATTTTTTTAAAAAGTCTAAACATGAGAACTAAACTAAACTCCTTTGTTAAAGGATTTCAGTTCTGTTATTATTAATAACCCGATTACATATAAGGCCAAGATCCATTAACTCCAGTTACTTCTGCCTTGTGCCACTAATTCTGCTTGTACCCAGCACTTCCAACCAGCTATTCTTCTTTTATTTTCTGTCAATAAAGTTAGTTCAGGCTTTCCCCTTCCAAGATTCATGTCAAAGCTACTCTTTGAATCTCTGTCCTGTCATTCTCAGTATATGTACAATACATTTCCATCAGCATTTTTTTTTTTATTTCACAGTGACACTATTTTTGCTCAGTTCATTTATATAATTCATGTGTGTTATAAGTTGGGGACAGAATATTTTAAATATTTTACGCAAACAGTTCATCTGAAAATTATTTAATTTAGCTTCCTGTTTTTTTTTTTTTTTTTTTGATCAATTTCCATGTCTCTGATCCATATAATAATAAGGTGTTCCATGGACTGGGTTGTCCCACACTCACAATTGTCTGGGCCAGTAAGGTAGCCCCGTTTGATGAGGTTTTGTTTGCATCGTCCTGTCGTCCAGAGTCTATTTAGGCTTTTCCAAGTATTCCAGTCCAAGTGAGCACCACGTGGAAGATGTTCGGCTGTTGGAATACCAGTATTATTTTCAGGATATAATGCAAGCCATTGTTGAAGTCTTGTCTCTGGGTATCATCAAGCTTTACTGCACACTGGCATTATAGAGTAACAAAACGTTTTAGCTCTTTCTTAACAAATAGCTGATTGTAAGGCACTAGACCAATAATTTTTCAACCTTTTCATTCACCTCGCAGCATACTTAACAAGGCACACCATTAGTTTTTTAAGGAGAGAGAGAGAGATTTTAATATTTAAAAAATGAGTATTGAGATGGTATTTAAAAGGTCAATAATTAAAATTTCGTCATTATTTTTAAAATTTATGTTCATATTTGTTATTATTCCAATTACTGAAATTAGATATCACTGAAAAAGACATCATTTACATATAAAAAAAATCCTATGACATCTTTCATTGGCCTCAAAAAAAGTATCCCTACTCTTTCTCTCTCTGTTACACAAATGCTTATTAATAGTGTTATCTGACATGAGAATTTTCAAAATCTCTTTTTTTATATCCCTCACCGAACATAATATTTACTATTTTACAACTTGCTAGTCAAATTACTGGCTCAGCAATTGTGATTTCATCTTTTTTGCCACAATTTTGGCAACAGCACAGATTGCTTCTTAAGCTTTGTCAGAAATAGTTGTGATTTTGATCAAATGTTTAGCATGGCATATTTGATCAGTGTCCAGTCATCATGTTCTTGACACCATTGTGGACAAACTTTCTGGTTCTTTGCAGAAATTACTGGTTTCCGTATAGGCATGCGACTGTCAAATACTGATCCTCTTCAATACTCTGTGCATAGTTCAGTGAGATATGGGTTGAGAAAAGCCTCCATTAAATGCTTTGATCAATTTGGTCAGTTTTCATGGACAGTGCTCTACTGAATTTGCCACTATTATTCCTCCACTCTCCTCCAAAATCATTAAAACAAGACCCACTGCTAACCAACACCCTTTTACAGTCCATCTTAAAACTCACTGAACCAACCTCACTGCCTCCTCCTTCCATCTCATCTACTTCTGTCCTTTGGAACACTACCCCCCCCCCCCACACACACACTCTGCCTTCCCCAAAGATTACAACCTTCAGCTGTTAAGCAAAATGTGAACAAATTCCTCCTTTCTTCTATTCCCCTTGTCCACACATGGCACTAATATGCTATAGATCTGGTGGCTTTTCATATGTGGATTGGACATTAAAAAAAAAGTTGCACACAGAAAGTTCTGCTTGTCCATACAAACATTCTCAGGCAATGGAGATCTTGTTCATCTCAGATGGTCTTAGGGCAACAGTTACACTTCTCAGACAAGCAATATGGGTTATTTTTTCCACTGATTAAACACCTGAGATATCTCACCTTTTGAGAAATCAGTCAGTTCTGCTGTCTTCAAAATCAGGACTCCAGTCAGACAGGCACTTAAAATAAGCCCTTTATTGAACTCGGAAAGATCCGTTGTTTTTCCCATTGTGATAAACATTACTAATGATTACTGACCAGCAGCATTGTTAAATACAGGATGATCCAAATTAAAGTATCCTTATTTAAAGCCTTGTGGAGCACCATCCAGTGACCCAAATGCCATGAAACTTTGCAGGAATACATTGTGCATCATGTTAAAATGATATTCAAGAAAAAACAAGTAGTTCCAAAATGTAACAAATGTAGATATTCTCTTTCACAAATTTGTTCCTCAAACATGCTCCATTTCTGCCTTAGGCTTTTTTTTTTAATATATATTTTCATGGGCATTGTCCCGCCATAATCCACTTCTGGTCTATAAAAGCAGAAGCTGCTTCCAGTAAGCATTTATTTACTCTATCTTGTCCCTATTCTTTAGAAATGCCTTTCCCACACTGTCTTCCCCAAATAACAACCTCAGCTATTCATCAAGAGATTCCTGCTTTATCACCCATGGCACTGCTTGCTGTGCTATATAGGATTTGCAATCGCCTGTGTATGCGACTACAAAAAATTGCCATTTTTGTAGGAATTTCTTTTGCAGAATCTTGTATGTGTGTATGTGTAAAGAAACACTTGTCATGATTTATTTTTTCCCTGTAGGAAACTTGTGCCATTTATCTAGGACTGTTTATTTTAACTTCCCATTAAAAATATCAAGAATATTACTTAACACTTTTGAGCAGGGGCGGCTCGTGCATAGGCACTGCAGAACTGCAGCACCCCAATTTTTCGCGATATATAAATATATTTATTAATTTATTTAAATTTTCTTGCAATATTTAATTTGATCATCAACAATCCTATACAATGCTCTTATTTTGTATAAAAAATAATAAAAATCCATCTTGTAGCACTTAGGACAGCGAAGGACACTAGCAGCACTATGTTTACCACAGTGTCATATTACTACGCGTACAAGCATATGCACGGTATAGTGAGATGCAAGCTATTAGCATAATGCAGCACTGTCCGTCGTGCAGTTCCACTGTTGTTTATATGCAGTTTGCGCCAGTGGTAGAGTGTTCGTATTGCTTATCGTGTTTACTACGTCTCTTTAAATATTTGGACATTACAATTAAAGACATAACATTTGTTATAGTTTTTATTTTAGAACATAATTGGGGTTATGATAATGGATTTTATTTTTTTAAGTAATTTTGAATCATACCAAACTGTATAACTTTTTCGATAATAAACAATATATTTTCATGAAACAAAACAAGAAGAATATATTTCATTTTTAAGTAATTTTGAATTATTCCAAACTGTATAATTTTATCGATAATAAACAATATTTTTTCATGTTTAATTTTTTTTTAAAATTTTTACCATAATTTTGATATTTTATCCACAAACACATATACACTGTACTTACAGTGTGTATGTATATTTCGAAAGTTCAGCATCCCCACGATTTCAAGCCATGAGCCACCACTGCTTTTGAGGTAACCAGCTTTCAGACCATCCTACATATCAAGAGGTGAGTTGAGTATATGATCTCTTCTGTATCAAAATCTTATATAAATTTTCCCCATTTCTAAGATAACTTTTTTTTTTAAATATGCATCAACTGAAAAAAAGGTTGTAACTTATTATACATCAGTGCTAGGTTGATTAAGGGTAAGATAATCCAGAAACCTTGTCCTAGAACTCAAACTTGAAATGCTTTTAAACTACTTCAAATCTCCAATAAGCAGAATGGTAGTGATCTCACACCAGAAATTGTTCCCTCATATAACATGAGAGTGATGACCGCATGACCACTTCATTTTTCTTTTTTTTTTTTAAAAAAAAAAAAATTTCGTTGAAATACTAACAAACAGAAGTATTATGCGTGGAAATAAATCTTGGGGTGTCGGGTGGGGGATCATTAAATTTACCAACTTTTGTGCAGTTAATGGCAAATCAGAAAGAACTAAAATTTAGTTAAACATTATATAAAATTGTGATATACTATAAATATAAAACATACAAAACTGTACTAAAGATACACCAACCTTTATGTATTCAGCATCCTGTGGCTCTCGAAAAGCTTGCCTCCTTTGAGTTGTTGGACTAGATATACCACCAGCACTGTCCTGATTTTGGATAACAGGTAATTTATCTGGATTTTCTTTAAGCTGTTGAACAATCTCCTGGATTAGTTCAATAAATGGCTCAGCATGCTGTTCTGCCAGTAGGTTTGTGATTACCTAAATAAATTTAATGGGTTTGTAAAATTTATTAATACTATCCGCAAAGCATGTCATCATTTTTTAGCACTTTCTAACATACATTACTTACATTTTGGCTTCCAGCTTGGAAAGTAAGATGCTAACTGACTGGTTGAAATTTATTTATGAATGTAAAAAAACTGGAGCTGTATTGCACTACCTGTAAAGTTAAAATGCATGCACACGCGTGCACACACACATTCAAAGTTTCTCAAGCAAGCAAGCAATCAACCAAACCAACAGGTCTAATAAATGCCAGTCTGGTTGGCTGAGTGGTTAGCATATCCACTCTCCAGCCAAAATGCTGCAGGTTCGAATACTGCCGTGGGCATGGATGTTTGCGATTGTCTGTGGAAAAACTAGTGGTGGCGGTCGGTGGTAGATGATGTTGAAATAGTTGAGGTCAGTTGGTGGATTGAGTGGTGGAGACAGAGCTGTAGAGTAGGTACCCCCTCCCTCGATGAGTCTATGGACTCCCTGGAGGTGTCAAATAATAATAACAACAACAATGAACTGCTTCCTCTGTCAGATGTGTATGTCCTAAGTGCATACTACTGCTTAATGCCATTGTATGCAATTCTATTACCTTATTTGCTATTATTAATCCATCTCATTTGGGTCTACCTCTTTTCATAACATGATCTTTGATCAAGAGAATTGTGACATGATGAACCACTGTAGTTTTTCTTACATAAAATAGTGCTAAGATGTGGCTGAACTACTATTCTGATGTTGTTATGTGCCATCCAGTCATTTTGTGACTCTTGGTGATCCTGAGAACAAAGGTTCTCCATCCCACTTAGTTTCTTGTCCTTTCTTTCAGTAATTGTAAGTTCAAGTTGGTAAGTTCTTTTATGTTGTCCATCAAACTCATTTGTGGTCTTCCTCTTCTTCTCATTCCCTCAATCTTCCTCAACATAACAGCTTTTTAAAATGATTCATCAGCTCATATAATATGTCCAAAGTACATCAACTTCTATAATAAATTCATTTATTATAGTCTAACCAAGTGAAAAATAAACTTTCTACATCAACTTCTGTTTAGCAATCATTGCTTCCAAGTAGCATTCTGTCTTAATATTCTCTATAACCTTATTGGTCATTCTTGTAGTCCACGAGATTCTAAAGAGTCTCCTCACACCCATAATTAAAATGAATCAATTTGCTTTCTGTCTTTCTTCTTACTAATCCCACTTTCACGTCAGTACATCAATACGGGAAATATCATTACTTTGACAATTCTAAGTTTTGTGGCCTTACTCACACCTCTATCTTTCATAATTTTTGTCAGGTTTATCATCACTTTTTTTACACTATCCTTCTTTTAATTTCATCTTCACATTTACCATCATTTCTGATTCTGGACTCCAGTAAATCATAACTTTCAATGATTTCTATTTTATCTCTCTTTATTATAAATTCATTTAAATTGCTAGAAGCCATTCCCTTTACTTTTATTTTGATGATGTTTAAATTAAGCCTAGCTTTGTTATTTTCCATCTTAACCAATAGAATCAATTACTCCAGATCTTCCTTAGTTTCTGCTATGAGGATTGTATCATCTGCATATCTTAAATTTATTTTTCTGCCAATCTTAATTCCAGCTGGATCATTGTCTAAATCAGCCATTCTCATAACATATTCATTGTAAATATTAAAAGGTAATACAACCCTGCTGCACTCCCCCCCCCTTTTTTTTTCCCACTCAAATACTGTCTGTGTCTCCAAAGACTGTTTTTAACTGAAGCTTCTTGGTTGTCATACAGCCTTCTTATCAAAAGAATTAGATGTTCAGGTATTCCCATTGATCTCATTATAACCCACAGTTTATTGTGATCCACACAATCAAAAATTTTCTTATAATCAATAAAACAGATTAATATTTCCTTCTAAAACTCTCGTTCTTTCCATAATCCATATCGTGTTTGCTATTTGGTCTCAAGTTTCTCTACCTCTCCTAAAGCCTGACTGTTCTTGTGGCATTTCGCTATTCACATATGGCTCCAACTTTACTTGTATGTGAAATTAAAGCTATAGTTCTATAATTCTCCCAATATCTAAGGTTTTTTTTTTTTTTTGAATTGGGATGAATACTTATGTTTTCCAATCTCTAGCCAGTATATTTTCTTCCACACCTGTTACAAAATTCAGTCAATATATTCACTACTTCATCCCCAGCTGCCCTCAATAATTCCACTGACACCATCAGCTCTAGGAGCTTTTCCTTTTGGAAGCTTCCATTGCTGATATCACTTCACTTTTCATTATCATGGGTTCTTTAACAAATTCTCTGCTTTCAAATTCTCCTTCATTATTATTATCTTTCTTGTACAAATCCTCTACATACTTTAGAAGTATGTAGAGGATTTGTACAAGATCCATGGATTACCCTGAGTTCTCTTCCCACCTTCCATATAATGAAAAGTTACATCAGACGATATATAACAACCATTCAGAAGTTTATAGACCTCTATCATATCACCCTTCTTTCTCCTATTAATCAGTCTGTATAATCAACATACAATCTGTCCTCATAATCTAAATCCCATAATCTGGATATAATCTTTGTAACTCTTCTTTGCACCCTTTCCACAGCTTCTTTATCCCCTTGGAATCTGGGAGAGCAATCTGCATACAATAATCCAGTTGTGGTCTTATCAAAGCCTTATAAAGAGGTAATATGATTTCCTTATCCTTAGATCCCAAGGTTTGCTTCAACATCACAATTGTCATCTGAGTTGTATTTGCAACTTTTACTATGTGACCTTTTAAATTTGAATTTCTATCCACCAACATGCCAAGATCCCTTGCCTCCTCAGTTTCTTATAGCATAATCCCACTAATATAATATCCAGTGGAAATCTAATCACGCCAAAGTGCATAACTTTATATTTACTGCGATAAACTGATCATTAGCAAGCAATTGCAGATCTGATGTTACACATCTGTCTGATGTCATTAATGTATAGATTGAATAATGATAATCTAGTTATAAACTTACCTGTAACATCATTATCTATAAATTTGAACATTCCTATCACCAAAAATACTCCTGAAACACTGTTGATCAAAACATCAAGTGTGTGATTATCACTCTTACAAAATATCTACATCTCAGTTTGAATGATAGAAGAGGAGAGAACGGAAACAGTCGGAGAGAGAGAATGAGAAGAATGCAAGGGAGTGCTGGAACCAGAGATAGAGTGATGCCAGGATAGCAGGTAGGTAGGGGAACACAGGGAGAAAGGATTAGTGGAGCGAGAGAGAGAGAGTGAGGGATGCAGGTGAGCAATCAAGGAACAGAGTAAGAGGTATGATGTATGGAGACTCGATGATCCATGATGTGCAAGATAGGATGCCAGAGGAGTGTTAGAATGGCTATGACAATTAAACAGGGTGAAAGTATGAATAAGATGATTGTGATGGTGGGCACAAATGACTTGAGAGGCAGTGTAAATCGGGTGGCAAGAGATCTGTGATTCATACTTGAGGTTGTACAAAAGAAAGAGCAGAAAGGAAAGATAGTGTGTGCATTACCCAGGTATGATAATGATGAGTTAAGCAGAAGAACAGTAATAACGAATAGCATAACAGCCAGAATGTGTCATAAGAGAGGCCTGGAATATGTGGATGATTGGAGGGCATTTGAGGACATGAAGGAGCTGTATGCAAGAGACTGCTTGCATTTGAATGAGGAAGGACGTAGGCATCTGGAGAGATTGCTGTTTTCTGAATGAGTCGGTGTGGCAATGCAGGGAAACTAGAATTCCCGGTGGATGGTAGCAAGGGGGTTGCCTCTTGTGGGAATGGGTGCTTGGATGAAGGGGGGGAGGGGGGGGTGAGACGATATCAGGTAACACTGAGTCCAGTGGGGTCTGAAGAGGATAATGAGAGGTATAGAAGCAGTGGCATTTTTATGCTTTATACTAGTGCCAGGAGTTTCCGGAATAAAGGATATGAATTGGTAGTGTTGATTGCATCAGCCTGGCCAAAGATTATTGGGATCTCTGAGATGTGGTTGATGGAAGATGATATAATAAGGAATAGAAGCAGCATTTTTCGTCAGCATAGGAAGGGGAAATGCGGTGGTGGAATACTGCTTATGATAAGTGATGACTTATGTCCTATAAGAGTGGAGGCTTTGGAAGGCAGTGACACTAATGGTTTTGAAAGTATACAGTGTGAGATAGAGGTGGGCAAGACAGGATATTTAGTAGGGTGTTGCTACAAGCCAAGGAGCACAGAGGGTGGGGAGCAGGAGATGTTTAGGCAGTTAAGCTTGGCAAATGCAAGAAGAATGATTGTTATGGGAAATTTTAACTACAGCAGTATAAGTTGGGAAGAGGAAAATACATGTAGTAATAAGGGAATGGAATTTCTAGAATTCTTGAGGGGCAAATGTCTTAGGCAACATGTAACAGAAAGAACAAGAGGTTCAAGAGTTTTGGATTTGGTCATAACATCAGAAGAGCTGATAATAAATGAGATGACATCTTCCCCTTGGATTGGAGATGTTAATGTCAGCTCTTTGCTTTATGAGGATGATGTTATACTTCTAAATAAATCCACTTGCAAGATTCCCTCACTAAACTGAATAACTGTTATAACAGATATGGTATGAAAGTCAGCATTATAAAGACAAAGACAATGAAAATGTGAACTGTGTTGTGAATGGGGAAACCTGTGGAACAAGTAAAACATTTCAGCTACTTAGGCACGATTTTTACTGAAGATGGTAAATTAAATATGGATATAGACAGTAGAATCAACAAAGCTGGTATGGTAGGCAGTCAATTGAATAAATTCATATGGAATAAGAGAGAAATTAGTCGGAACACTAAATTAGCTGTATACAAGAGAGTGTTCAAACCAGTTTTAACTTATGGATCTGAGAGCTGGGTCAGAAGTAAAACACTTGACCAAAGACTAGAAACCGCAGATATGAGAGTCCTGAGAAAGATTAGAGGTGTGAACAGATGGCATAAATGGCAATATCATATTAAAAACGAGGATATCAGGAAAGAACTTGACATTGTCAACATCCAGGAATGCGTTAGCAGAGCTAATCTCACATGGTATGGTCACTTAAACAGAATGGGCGAGGAAAGATTAGCAAAACAAGTGTTCTTAGCCAGGTTGGCAGGAAAACGACCCAGAGGAAGACCAAGATATAGGTGGATTGATACAGTGCAAAGTGCCTTAGACGATAGAAAAATTAAATCTGATAATGTTGGAGTCTCAAGTAACAGACTGATTTGGAGGAAAATTGTATATAGGAAGTTAGTAATGATGTAAATTTTTCATGTAGTACTATCATATCCTGTACACCTCTTGAGGGTACATGTCAGGAATTTGATGATGATGATGAGTAATTAATACTTATAAATAGTAAAATTGTGACATAATGTGCAATATGTGTCTCAGGTATTGCTGTCAGTGCACAATTCAGTGATTTGTTCTGATTAATTTAATAACAATTATATTTTGTATTTATTAAATTATCGCATAATGAGTAAAAAGTCAGAAAACCACATTCTTAAATTATTTTATGAAAGATGAAACCGATAAGCATAGTAGCGAAGACACCAAACCAACAACAGAATTGTCGATTTCTGCAAAGTCTCTTTCAAATATAAAACGTGTCTAAACACCGCTTATCAGGTATTAACAGTGAGTGGTTTAAAAAATTCAATTGGTTAGTGGTGAAAGATAATGGAATGATGTGTTCCACATGTATGAAATATGGGAAGAGACCACCCACAAACAAGGAAGTGACACTTGGGTAACTATGCCATGCACAAGATTTCGAAAAGAAAACTTGGTTGACCATGAACAAAGCAAGTTACACACTGATTCTTGTTCAGATATAATTGAAAAACGTATACTAGAAGAAACTGGAATAGGGCAAATTGAAAAATCAATTTCAATTTTGAATAACTTGCAGAGAGAGAGATGCTTTTCCGGGAGCTTTAAGATCTATGTATTGGTTAGTGTAGTGTGTAGATTTGTAATGTGTAGTGTTCGTTGAGAGCTCCTGATAAGATACGTGTTATTTTCAGTTATCGTTGATAACTGAAAATTTTGTTTGCCTTGCGTACCCTAGTGCATTTGTTTGTCTGTTTCGTTTTTATAATTTGATAAAATATGCTAGAAGTAAGTATGGCTCCCGTACGAAGGAAAATGGCAGCCAGTAATGATGGTTTGCCATTTTTATTCAAGAACGGTAATGTAAAGGAGATGATTCAGTGTACTATCTGCGAAATGTATGCTTTGCAGAGTGCGGTCGGAGTGTGGTTAGATGATAATAAAGGAGTGAATGTGTGTAGAAAATGTAGGGAGAATGAGGAATTAAAGTTTATTTCGGGTCGTGAGTGTGATATTTTTGTCAAACTTCGGAATGAAGAAAATAGTGATATGACATTAAACATCAAGGTTGTACCAGAGAACTGTGAGAGTGCGAATGATAGTATTAATTCAGAGCATATTAATGGTTTTACAGAGAATAAAAAAGATGAGATAGATGCAATGAGTGAGATTGCGTTGTTGAGTGGTGCGATACAAAGGGCAAAACAGCAGCTAGAGCTGGTTCATTCAGTCGACTTCCAGAAAGTCGACTGAATGAACCAGCCAATAATAAAAAGTATGATAGGAAAAATAGCTGTACGAGTATGAACATGAACAAAATGAAGGATAGAGTGCTGTATGGAGACTCGTTAGTACGAGGTGTGTTAGTAGAGCATTTGACAAAATCGGATAATCAACCTGGTGTGACCATAAAGGATGTAACTGAGTCTTAAAAAAAAAAAAAAAAAAAATCAGCTAACGCCTTTTTATTCCCGTATATGGGAGTAGGCGAGGCCATTTAGCCCTATCTAACTTTTGGAGACTGAGTGGGCAGTTCAATCTCCACTGGTACCAATCGGAGATAGATGGCCCAAGGCTATCACTAATTAAGCGGTACACAGTGAAGAGAGACGGCTCAAATGTGCCGCCATCTCGTGGTCCCTAACCCTAACACAATATATTTAATGTCTGAAATCATGTGGGTTCTACGGTCGATTTTCTTGAGTTTACAGGACGAAAAACCCGAGTTTCCGGGAGGAAAAACCCGCTTGCCCGTGCCAGAGATCGACTAACTCGGGAACCGGTCGAAAAAAGGCTTAGAAAAATTTCCTCTAGTCGGCGACTAGATTTGAACCACCAAACCCTTTCTTCGTGCGGTTAAGCGCTGTAGAGTGCAAACACCACTTCTACTGAGCTACACAGGCTCTCTTAACTGAGTCTATTAGAGAGCAAAAGGAAAGGGTGAAAGAAATGAATTGAAAGGTGTGGCAGGTATGAATGATTTGAAAGGAGATAAAATGGAAATGATAGAGGACCTGAATGAATTGTTTGAGGTAGCAAAAGAAAAGAGTGAGAGAGTTAGAATGATTAGTATTTTGCCACGGTATGACAGTGAAATGTTTAAAAGGAGGGCCATAATTGCAAATGACTTTATGCGTGGGTTATATATAACGAGTGGTGTGGAATTTGTGGACGTGTGGAGCGAGTTTGATGGGTGAAAGGATCTATATAAGATGGATGGCTTGCATTTGAATGGTTACGGTGTAAGGAGACTTGAGAAAGCGTTGCTGAATGTAGTGGATGTGCAAAATCAGGGAAACTAGATTTATTAAGGGGGGGGGAGTAGATATACAGTCCTTAGGGAGACAGTTGAATGTATGAATGAATATAATATGCCCGAGCAAATAAGGACAACAAATCAGAATGGGATAGTTAATATAAGGCATTAAGGTAGGGTTGGGGCTAATGGGGGTCTTAAATTCATGTACACTAATGCTAGGAGTATTAGGAACAAGAAGGAAGAGTTTTCAGCCATGGTTGGCACTTCCAGACCAAAGGTTATTGGTATTAGTGAATCATGGCTGACTGTAGATGATATAGCTAGTGGGATTGAATGTGATGGGTATAGTGTGTTCAGGAATGACAGGGAGAATAAAATGGGGGGGGGGAGAATTGTTGATGATAGCTGATGAGCTACAGCCAAGGAGAATAGAAGTTGAATTGCAGAATAGAAAAGAGCACACTTGAGGCCATTTGGTGTGAGATTGTGGCTAGCAGAACAAAATATACAATTGGGTGCTGCTATAGACCAGGTGATGGAAAAGATGGTGGCGACAGTATGCACAAGCAAATAGAAGAAATGAGTGGAAGGAGGGTAATTATAATGGGAGATTTCAACTATGGTCGCATTGATTGGAGTGAGGAGAGGACACACGGGAGGAAGGAATTGGATTTTATGCGGTTATTAAGGGATAACTATCTGTGACAGCATGTAATGGAAAATACTAGGGGTCAGAGAGTGCTTGACCTAGTAACTACATCTGAGGATTTGGCTGTAACAAATATGACCACATTGCCACCAATTGGTGGGAGTGTTCATAGGGTCTTGACTTGGGAGGTGGCTAAAGGTGTGGAATTTACAATTAAGACAGGGTACATGTGGAATTATCGGGCTGGAAAGTATGACAAGCTTTGGAGCTTGATTGGTTCAGTGCCATGGCATGTACAACTGCAAGGACTAGAAGTTGATAGTGCATGGGAGGCAGTTAAGAAGTGTTTGCATGAAGCAATGGCTGACTGTATACCTAGAGTCCGAATAATAAATCAAGTAAGTGTTAAATGGATGAATAACACCATTAAGCTTGAGCTGCAAAAAAAGAAACAACTATGGAGGGAATTTAAGGAGAAAGGCCGGCAGGCACATGAACGGTATAAAGCGCAGGCCAGAAGGGTAACGAGTGGTAAGAAAAGCAAAAAAGGATTACGAAAGAACATTGGCCATGCAGGCTAAAGAGAATCCTAAACAGTTTTTTTCGATATGTTGCAAGTAAAAGGAAAAATGTATATGGCAGAATGATTTTAAAGAATGCCGATGGTAGGGAGGTAACTGAATGAGGTGATATAGTTGAGTTACTGAGTGAGTACTTTGCAAGAATATATCATCCAGGTGGTGACATTGCAGAAACGAATGAACCAGTAGATTATACGGGAATTATGGTGAATGAAGTGGAGGTGAGTAGTTTATTGCATAACCTCAATGTCGATACATCTGTGAGATTGGATGGTATACCAGCTCGTGTCGTACGAGAAGCAGCTAAAGAATTGTCAGTACCCTGGACCATTTTGTTTAATTTGCGTCTCGGATCTGGGTTAGTCCCAAGGGGGTGGAAAGTGGGGAAAATAGTTCCATTGCATAAAGGTGGTTCCAAGACTGCTGTTGTAAATTACCGACTTATTAGCATATCAGGAATCATTGTCAAGGTCTTAGAGAAATTAGTCAAGAAAAGAATACAGGATTGGATAGATGAAAATGGGATATTGTATGGGGGACAACATGGTTTTGTGAAGGGTAGATCATGTCTCAGTAACTTGCTCACATTTTATAACACAGTGACGGCTGAACTGGATATGGGTAATGGGTTTACAATGATACTACTGGACCTTGCCAAGGCCTTTGACAGGATACCACATGGAACCCTAATCAGTAAACTGGAGCAGATGGGGATGAATATACGGTTGGTGAGATGGATAGGAGGGTGGTTGATAAAGAGATACCAGAGAGTGGTTTATTCAGGAGTGGAGTCTAAAAGACCGCTTGTGACTAGTGGTGTGCCGCAAGGCTCTGTTCTTGGACCACTGCTTTTCAATTTGTTCATCAATGATATAAGAAAGGATCTGAGAGGAAGTGTTCACTTGTTTGCTGATGATGCAAAGTTGGGTAGAGCAATTATGAGTGCACAGGATGTCAAAATTTTACAGGATGATTTGGATAGTTTGGATGAATGGGCTAGGAAAAATGGATGTCAATTTAATGTGCCAAAGTGTAAGGTTATGCACTTTGGGGTGAAAAGAATAGCAGCAGTATATCACATTGGTGGAACCGTATTCCAGGAGATTGATGAGGCCAGGGATTTGGGAGTGTTGGTGGATAGGGAATTGAAGTTTAGGGGCACATTGCAAAAGTGGCTAAATCAGCTCATCAAATCACTTGGCTTCTGAAAAATACTTTAACATGCAGAGACAAACAAGTTGTTGTTCCTCTGTATCGAGCCTTAATAAGACCCCATCTGGACTACTGTGCCCAGTTATGAACACCAGGGTTTCTTCGTGATGGGGAGGAAGTGGAGAGGATCCAGAGACGAGTGACCAAGATGATAGCAGGTCTGTGGAATGAACCTTATGAGAATAGGTTGAAGATTTGTGGGTTGCAGAAATTGGTCGATAGGCGGAGGAGGGGTGATATGATTGAGACATTCAAATTACTGAAGGGTTTTTATAAGATTGATCCAGAAGATATTTTTGAAAATAGGACTGGTGGTGGGTGGACTAGGGGCCATGCATGGAAGCTGGGAAAGAGTGTGGTTGACAGGGTGTTAGAGCTAGGTTTTTTACTTGGAGAGTGGTGAATGAGTGGAATAAGCTTCCAGAGTCTGTTGTGGGTGCTACGACCGTGAATGAGTTCAAGGCAAGGTATGATAGATACTGTGTGAATGTCAAATAGTTGTTCTTGACATGATGTTAGGGCCTCCCTCGATGAGTCTGTCGACTCCTTGGAGTTGCCCGGAATAATAATAATATTACATTATTTGAAAAATTGCTAGAGCATTACAAGACTATGGGCTGTTCGTAGGAACAGCCCATAGTCTTGTAATGCTCTAGCAATTTTTTTACAACATCTCAACATTGGTAAAAATACACATTATACCACAGAAAGAATAATGCAAGAGTTGATTGATATTTTAGCATCAGAAATTAGATCTGAAATACTGAAAAATATACATTCAGCAGATTATTTCAGTGTTTTATGTGATGAAACTACAGACATCTCAGTTTTAAAACAGCTGATTGTGTACATTAAATATGTTTGTCAACTTAGAAAAGAGGTCAGGGTTAGTTTTGTATCAACTTGCAATATCATTGATGGCAATATAACTATAACTAACAAAGTAATTGAAACCCTTGAAAGTCTAGGCTTAAAAACTTGTAATCTGGTGGGCCTAGGATCTGATGGAGCAGCTATCATGATTGGAAAGCAAAAGGGAGTTGCAAAACTGCTCAAAGATAAAACAGATGGACTCATGGTCAACTGTTATTGTGTAAACCACCAATTGGCTCTTGCTAGTGCCCAAGCAGCTGCTGAAGTGCCTTATTTAGTCATGTTTAATGATATCTTAAGGCAATTGTTTTTCTTCTTCCAAAATTCCTCAGTCAGGATGGCTGGTTTAACCCAAATCCAAAATATACTGAACAGTCTTCAGATTAAACTTAAAATGGCTAGTGACATTAGATGGTTGTCTCATAATTCTGCAATACAGTCTCTAAGAAAATGCATGGTGAGTGTTATAGCAGCATTGGAAAGAGAGGCCACCGAACGAAATGATATCACAGCTAAAGGTTTAAGTAAATATATCAGAACATACAATTTCGTAGCTTCACTAATGATACTTTCAGATGTGTTGCCGCATTCATCTAACTTGTCTAGATCATGGCAAAGGCAAGATGTTGACTTAACTGAAATAGAGCCAGTCTTAGAAGCTAGAAAACCATCCATCATGGAATTGAAAGGCACTCCTGGCAGTCATTTTCAAAATCTTCATCAGCATCTTTCAGGTGAATGGTCAGACCTTCACATTGATTATTCAGATTCTAATGTTATTATGTTTAAGACTACATGATATATGATAAATACATAGGCACAGTTATTAAACATCTAGAAGCAAGATTTCCAGATATACCAATCATTTCCTGCTTTTCAAGGCTTTTCAATGCAGAAAGTCATGATCAACGTGAGGCTTCCGAGATTCTTTTTGATTATTATTCTAGAAATGGAAGTCCTGACGTTTTAAACCATGAAAGTACTAAACTAGAATAGGCAGTTGCATCAAAAATGATTAATGGACAGTCAAACAAAAATCTAGATCCAAGACAAATACTGCTGATATTAGCAACAACATCTGAGCTCAAAGAGTCTTTTCCAAATTTAGCAAGACTAGCTGCTATTGAACTGGGCATACCTGTGAGCACAGCTGAATGTGAAAGGGGTTTATCTGCATTAAAAAGGATAAAAACATGTATGAGGAATTGCATCAGTCAGAACACTCTAAATAATCCGATGCTGATTTCACTAGAGGGACCAGATCCAACAGATTTTAATTACGAAAAATCTGCTGCCAACTGGGCTTCCAAGAAGAAGAAAAGAATTAATGTATAGAATTTTAAGCTGTGAGCACAAGGTTTTTCATTACTTAATGAGAAAATAAGAAAAATCCTAGTCTTGTTTGTTATAATTACTATATAAAATATTATCTTTGTTTGAAGTAATTTATAATAAAATTACTATTTTAATTTGCTATGAAAATGGGTCTTTCTTAAACTCATTCAAAATTTTTGTATGCCCGGCTAATGCTTCATTCCACCCAGCTGGTAAAAATTTCTGGGGAGAACACTGAATAGTGCAGATGCGGCAGCCCTGCAAGAGGATTTGAATAAACTAGACCAATGGGCAAATGAATGGGGAGTATCGGTTTAATGCAGCAAAATGTAAAGTCTTGAAGTTTGGGAGATCGATGGGAGACTGCATACTCAATTGGAGGAGCTGTACTGGAGGAAGCAAGGGAGACAATAGATCTGGGGGGGGGGGGGAATTAATAGAAAACTGAAATTCAGGGAGCATACTGCAAAGGTGGTGAAGGTAACCCAGAGGACTGCTTCAATACTGAGAAGGAAGCTGACCTGCAGAGATAAAAGAGTTATCATTCCATTGTATAAGACTCTGATCAGACCACGCTTAAACTATTGTTCTCAAATTTGGTCCCCAGGATTTGAAGGGGATAAATTAACTGTGGAAAGGGTACAGTGGAGGATAATAAAGATGGTTTCAGGACTGTACAACGTTAGTTATGAGAATCGGCTGAGGGAATGTGGACTGCAGAGTTTTGTAGATAGGAGGAGACGTGATATGACTGAGACTTTTAAACTGTTGAGAGGTAGTTACAGGGTTGACACTGGGGGAGTTCTTTTGCTTGGTGGAACAGCAGGAAGGAGCGATGACAAAAAAAAAAAAAAAAAGGGGGGGGGGTATCCCTGGAAGTTGCAAATCGAAGCTGTGAGCAAGAGGGCCAGGAGTGGTTTCTTTGCATGGAGGATGGCTGAACTGTGGAATGCATTGCCTGATAAGAGTGGTGAGAGCAAGAATGGTCAACGAGTTCAAGGAGTAGTATGACAGGTTTTGTGTCTCCTAAGTGATATTTTACTGCATTCCTCATCTCACCAATATCAGTTATACAGCTACCAAGATAACTGATGTGACAGATGTTCTATAGCACATCCTTTAAGAAAGACAGAAGACTAATCTTTATCACATGTTTTCATTACCATTGTTTGCTCAATATTGATTATCAATAGTTGACTCTCAGCATCATCAATTACAGCAATAAAGGAGTTCATTTTTTTCTACATTATTTGTGAATAAGGCCAAATCATCATCATAATCCAGATCAGATACTCTAAGATTCTTAGATCACTTTAATTCTCTGTCCTTCCATTGCAGAATCTTGTTCATCAGAAAATCATTTACAAGATTAAATAGAAAAGATGACAGGACACACACCTGTCTCTCTAGCTGTTATTTTAAAGCATTCATTATATGCTTTATCAACTGTAACAGAAGCCTCATTATTATTATTATTACATAACACCTCCAGGAGTCCAAGGACTCATCAGGGGCACCTATTCTACAACTTTCATCTCCACCACTTCACCAACCACAACTAACATCATCATCCACATCAACCGCAACTAACTTCATCATCCACACCAACACATCCACCGCCGACCACACCACTACCACTAGTATTTTCACAGAGAGTCACAAACATCCATGCCCATGGCAGGATTCGAACCCCAGCCTTTTGGCTGGAGAGTGGATATGCTAACCACTCAGCCTACCAGGCTGGAATTAGTCATAAGGCCTAATAGTTTGTGGTATTCCATAAACTCTTATCTTCCATAAATTTTGCCTATCAACTGAATCAAAAATCTTTTTGAAGTCAATAAAACATGTGATTGCAGGTTTCTGAAATTCTTGAGAATCTACCTCAGTGAAAATATTTCATCTATGCAGCTTCTTCCCCTTCGAAATCCACTGTGCTTATCTCCAAGCTGCTAGTCAACTAGACCCTTTAACAATATAGAGGACCTTATCTGGCATAGACAATAAGCCAATACCGCTATAATTCTCACACACTATACAATCTCATTTCTTAAAAATGGGTACTTCCAGTGAAGTGTCTGGGAATTTTACCACTTGATAGAAAATGTTCACGATCTCAGTCAATGAAGTAACTATACTCTCCCCAACTCCGTGTGTAGAGGCTTAAGTGCTATGAGGACATCATGTTGGAAGCTTAATGGATTTTTTACAACACTCAGAAAGGATTAAAACAGAATTACAGCAATAAAGGAGTTCGTTTTTTTCTACGTTATTTGTGAATAAGCCAAATCATCATCATAATCCAGATCAGATACTCTAAGATTCTTAGATCACTTTAATCCTCTGTTCTAAATATATAAAAATGAACAAATTAGTATATGGATACAAAATAAAAGTCAACCAAATTAACAGTAAAAAGTTAACTCTGTTCCACTCCATCCAAGTTAAGTTAAAATCTGCTTGCATGGCTCAGCCAGAGAACTGATTAAATACTGTTCTTGAATAAAGTGGTAGTGACACTCCAACAGAATATGACATATGGTTAGATCAATGCATAAGATGATTGTAACACATGCAGAGCCTAGCACAAAAAAAAAAAAAAAAAACCTCCACTTTCTAGTTCCTGTGCAGGCTGAACAATCAATGTTTAATTCCAGGTTGATCTCATAATCTGTTTATAGTCTCTCCTTGCAATAACGATTGCCAATGATAATTCATTTTGCTCTCACTGTTTCATCTATATATAGGGGACTAAAACAGTAAATGTAGAGAGAGAGATGAGCTAACCTTAGCCATGAATTCTCTTCAATCGTTGATGACAGCGGTGTAGGTTGAATTAAGTGCCAGCTCTTTTCATTTCCCTTTTGATTTCAATGTGGTAGCTGGGATCCAAAACAAGTGGATATCTAGATGGAGTCTTTTTGTTTGACAGAATGACTGTTGGACCAGATGTGAATTGTAAACAAAAGAACATGACCTGTAAAGAGTTTGAAGAGTCTGAGTAAGTTATTTCTGGTAGCATTTTTCTTTTATACATTCAAATATAAGCCGAATAACATACAGCACAGAAATAGTTAATTGCATTTCAATAGAACTGACATACGCAAGCAAAACAGCAGCAGATCCAACAGATAATTCTGATCTTGAACTGTCTGGTACAAAATCGTAATGATGTGTACTTCAGGTGTGCATGCGCCAAAGAGTGGCTGATAAACTGAAGATAGAGTGACTTCCTTATGTAGAAGAGCAAATGTAGACAAGGTTGACTATAAAAAAATTGCCAGGATGGAAAGTTTTTTTTTATAATCGAACTTGTATGAATGAAGCACAGATTTTTTTTTTTAAAGCCTGGTTAAGTGATAGATGTGAAGTGAGAGAAAGTTAATTTGCTTTGATATAAAGACTAGGGTGAAAAAATCTACAAGTTGGTACTCATATTTGCTGATGGCTGAGATCCAATCGATAAAAAGTATTATTTTCAGAAGTAACCTAACCTATTATTTTCAGAAGTAACAAAAAAGTGGCAAACATCTTTTTTTTTTTTTTTTTTTTTTTATATATTGAGCTAATGCACAAGAGGTTGGTTGATCAACCTATAGTACATTAGTACTGTGTATGGGTAGAAATTAGCATCCTCATTCTAGTAAAATCCAGCTGAAGAGAGAGAGAAAGATTACTGGCTGCCAAATTTAGAAAATAAAATGACAAGCAAATGTTTTACTTAACCACTCAATTCTAGGTGAATATATCCTTTTTTTTCCTTTTTTTATTAATAAATCTTTATCACAAGGCATTTTCAGTGTAGTTTTTTTTTTTCTTTTAAATCAAAGGATAAATCAAATTTTAAATCAAATACTATAGATTCATTTCATCAAGATTCTTGTGATAAAATGTATTTATTGTATAATATTATCTGCATAAAGTAAAGAGCTAAGATTAACATCACCAATTTTGATAACAGATTTAATACCACTTTCCTTCATAATGGGATCCATATAGATAATGAATAACATTGGAAATAATGTACACTCTTGTTGCACGCCTGATTTTACCTAAAGCCATCTTCTCAGAGTTTCTTCAAGTCTGACTGCTGACTTACAGCTTAAATAGACTATGTATTGGCATATATAATGTCCCGTTTACACCATATAATTGTAGTGTTTTGAAGGGCTTTCCTCTTGTACCTTGTCATATGCCTTTTCCAGATCAACAAAACTTAAATACAAATCCTTGTTATATTCCCAAAGATTACTCAACTATGTCTTAAAGTAAAATTCTGATCCTGCCAACTTTATTGGTCTGAATCCAGTTTGTTATTCACCAAGCTCCCCTTCCACGATTTTTCTTTGCCATTTCTCAAGTATACTTGCATAAATCTTACCAGGAACATTCAGCAGGGAAATCCTGTATATGTCAGCATATAGGATGATCGGTGTATAAGACGAGGCCTAAATTTTAAGCTATTTTTAGGTTTTAAGCTTATGTCAGTTGTATAAGATGATCCCCCAATTTCTTCTTTCTTTCTTGTATTAATGCAACATTAGGTATTGTTGTTATATCCATTATTTTTTTGCATAGCATAGATTTAGTATTTACGTGAATTACCCTAATTAAAAGTGATTAGCCCCAATTTTAATTAATTATTAATTTTGTATTTTTTTTAAATTTTAGGATTATTAAAATTGTTATCATTTAAAATCATGGAACCAGCAACAAAATGAAGAAAGTATGAAGCTTGATTTAAAATAAGGTAATTGAAATGGCAAAGCAAACTAATAACTGTGCTGCTGCAAGAAAGTTTGACATAACCGAGAAGATGGTAAGAGAATGGAGGAAGAAAGAAGATATTTTAAAAAAATTGCCAAAGAAAAAATGTGCGATGAGAACGGGATCACCCAATGGCTGCAACTGGAAATCACATTGTAGAATGGGTGTTCGAACAAAAGCAGAATGGTTATCTTGTTACAAGAAATATGATTAGAGCATATGTACTAAAATGGTCAAAATTGAATTTGGATGAAAGCATAGAATTTCAAGCTGCTTCAGGATGGTGTAATTCTTTTATGAACAGACAAAATCTGGTAATACAACAAAAACTATCAGCAGATCTTGACCACAAACTTACCAGTTGCCAAAAATTTATTATTCAGTTGAGACAAGAACATAAATTTCTATTGTCAAATATTGAAAATATGGATGGAAACTCCTATGAGTTTTGATATGATAAGCAATAAAATAGTAGAGTCTAAAGGTAGTAAGAGTGTGCTAGTTCGAAGTACAGGTCAGGAAAAAACAAGGTTTATGGTTGTGTTGTCATGTTTGGCTGAGATGGAACCAAGTTAAAACCAATGATCATCTTCAAACTTAAAACTAAACCTAAGATAAAATTTCCTTTAGGTGTTTTTGTACATTTTCACAAAAAAGGATGGATGGATGAAAATGGTGTGAAATTATGGATAAATAATGTGTGGCACATGCGACCAGGCAGTATAATGAACAAACGTAGTTTATTAGTATGGATATGCTTCGTAGTCATTTAACTGAGAATACTAAAAGTCTTCTAGAAAAAAATAACACAAAAATTGCTGTTACACAAAGTGGTTTAACTACTATATTGCCACCACTAGACGTCTGCTTGAACAAACCATTTAAAGATCACATGCAAGAAGAGTGGAATAATTGGATGTTAACTGTTTGTAAATGAAAAATCATTTACAAATGGTGGATCTATGTGTACTGCATCACTTGATATGTTGTACAATTTTGTGATCAAAGCATGGAATAAAGTAAAAGTAGAGACTGTAATAAAATCATTTAAAAAGTGTGGTATCTCTAATCTTATGGATGGTATGGAAGATGATCTGTTGTGGGACACTGATGACGATGAAAACGAAATCAATTCACTGGATTCGAACTGGGATCCATATGACAATCATTTAAACAATGAATCTGAAGAACTATTTTCAGCAGATGATGAAGAAAATTAACATGAAAATAATTATTGTTTTTTAAGACTTACATCTAATGTAATATTTTAAATAAATTTATGCAACAAAAAATTAATCTGATTTGTTTCTAAACACTGCCTATTTTCTTATATAATGATGTATTGTAATTACCTAATTGTTCATCCAAGAAATTAAGCTTCCCTTTTTATACTCGTCATATCAGACGACCCATGATTTCGAAGGGTTTTCTGTAGTGTTTGAGAGCCGTCTTATACACTGACATATATGGTACTTCTGTAATTCTTGCATTCAGTTTATTACCTTTTTTATAAATGGGTACCATGAAAGCTCTGCTCCAATCATCTGAATTCAACCTTCTGACCAGGCCTTCTGAATTATGCAATGCAGCCACTGTAAAACTTTTATACCTCCATATTTGAACCAGTTTTCTACCATCGTGCTGACACTGCTTGTTTCATTTAGCACTCTTTCAAAGTAATTACCCAAGACATCTAGAATATTTTTATCTTCAATTTTCATGTCACCTTTATCATATCTGATTCCTTTTACAGTCTTTTCCTCTATTTCTAAGCTTTTTTTTCACTAGCCTCCAGAATATTTTTCTACCTTCCTGATATTTGTTTTTAAGAATATAGAAAACAAATATCAGGAAATACCTAGTCTTCCACAGTGCTTCATTTTTTTCTCTGCCTCTTTAACTTCCTGAGTCCACCATGGAGTTCTGAATTTTCTATCCTTACAGACAACTTCACTACATGCTCTCTGGCTGAATCAATCAATGTTTTTCTTCAGGATTTGCCACTGAATCTCGAAGGTTTGGTTCTTGTTTTCAAACTTTTCATTTTTTATTCAATGATGTTTATTAATTTCAGTCTACAGTTCACCTCTGAAAGCTGCTCAACCTTGATTCATTTTAAAACTTTCTTACATACTATTCTTTTCAATATGAAATTCAATTTTATCCTGCTCAAGACTAAATAGTGATCACCTATTTCAAATCCTCCGTATACTCTTATGTCCTGAACCATCAGGAAAACATTGCTATCAACTATAACATAGTCAATGAGACTTTTCTTACCTCATGGATGTTCTCTCCTGTGAATTTGTGCACATTTTATGTTGGAACATGGTGTTAGTAATAACTAATTGATGTCCTGAACAGAAATCCAGCAGGCATTTACCATTATTATTAGCTTTCTGCTTTATTTTGGGCCTAGGGAGGCCACATACTACACACACGCACACCAGCTATCATACTTATTCTTGAATTCATTCATGCTACTTGGACTCGCAACATCCAATGGCGATCCATTCCAATCACGCACCATCCTCTGAGAGAAAAATCTAGCCCTCACCCCCCCTTCTTAGCAGCCTTCATTCTCAGCTTCCAAGGATGCCCTCTTGTCTTTTCCCCACCCTCCATAAATCGAAAAATTTCGTCAATTGAAATTCTGTATGACCCTTTTAGAAGTTTGTAAGTCTCAATCATATCTCCCCCCTCTTTCTCCTGTTTGCTAGTGTCTGCAGTCTAAAAATTAATTAATCTTTGTGAATTGCTTTATATCAATCAGATTGATAGAAATTTGAAAATTAAACAAAATAATTATGAATAAATTATGCCTTATCTTACCTGTCCCTTTCCTAATCAAAATATGGAGTGGAATGCAATCACTACTTAAAAGAAAATTTCTTATCACGCTGCATTAGTCCTGTAAACGAGGGGGGGGGTCTCTACTATTTCTATATTCTCTAACTATATTTATCCTTTTTATTTATATGCCCCCTTCTTTATATCTCTATTTATCTCTTCAATATCTCTTTAAGCTATACTGCCTTCCGCACTTGCCTTCTTATTCTTTGAATACGAGAAAATTTATTTGAAAAGCTGCGCCACTGATGTCCATTTTCTAGTAACAAGAAGTGTTAAGTGCATCTAGTAGTTTTCCCATTACATTCAAATTATCTCTGATTAATTAATGTCTGCAATTATGGTCTATTATCTATCCTTTACTATCCTATCTCCTGGGTTCTCGCTAATAGGCTCTAATATTCTTTTTTGGAACAGTGCATCAAAAAATTAAGTATCAGGAGACACTCTGTTAACATTTAAACAACACATTTATTTTACATAAAACAATTTACACTATTATTGCAATAAAGAAAAATTTGCTTAGTTCAGCTCTACATAAAACAATTAGCTTAAAATGCCCTTTCAATTCATGAAAACTATGTCACATAAATAACCACTTTCTTCCAAATACAAGTTACTACCCCAAGCAATGGTATCTATTAATAAACTGTTACTTCTTAACTGTTATGCACATAAAAAAATATCATTATATACAAAAGCTCTTTCCTTCCGATACTAAGATAATTCTATAGGCAAAATGCATCATTGACAAACAGTTGCTCTCTGACTGTTACACATATAAATTTCTATTAATTATTAAACATCTAATTTTCAACTATTAACTCTGCTCAATTTCATCAGCCTCAACTTAACAGTCCACTAATAATAGTTCTCCTATAATTCAAGAAAATTGAACAAATGGATCAGCTCACTTTATGGCTGCTACCCACTGTGTACTTGGCTTTGAACTGCAGTCCTGATCCTTTTTTTCCCGTGTCAGGTTTTCTCCCCCTGCTTATGCTGGCGTTAGACTTGTTGATGACTTTCTGAGATGGTGTCCTCCCGGTGCACGGGCGAAGATTCGGCTTGAGGAGTATTTGCATGCGCGTTGAACGCAACAGAGCAATTCTTTCCCGCTCGAAAATTCCTTTTCCTCGGACAATAGCTCCCGGTGAAGAGTTGTCATCAGGTCTATGCGGTGACCGGCTCCTATCATCTTTTCTTTCGGGCCTCTGGCATGATTCCTGCTGAAGTCGCATCCTCGATGGTTTACATCTGACAGACAACTGCTGGCGACTTCTCAATAACAACCTCTGGACAACCGATGAGGAACTCCTGGAACCGATACTCGATCTTCTGGCCAACACCTTTTATTCGCCTTCTTTCATATCCCTGCACGAAGATATGGGACCCCGAACATTTCGGTGCGGTCCCTTGTTCTTCCACTGACGCTGACCCTTTCTTTGTTCTTCTCGTGTACTCCTTTAATCCTATTTGTTTCAGGCAGCGGACATTCGTCTGAAGTTTGTTGGTGACCTTGAGTATTTATAGGTGGACTTCACAAACAAATTTTATGTCCTTATAAGGAGCTAGCATATACGGTTTTCTGGTGGCAAGGTATTGCCTTAGTTCAACACATTCTAGAATTTTCGTTTTAGGGCAGCAAGCAAGGACAATTCCCATAGGGATTATTTACATTAACAAACTGTTTTAAATATACATAGACATACAGGTTATTTTTATAACATCCTTACAGGGCTTGACTTCTGTAAAAATTGATGCAAGGCTTTCTGGCATTATTAAGCTACATCAAATTTTGACAGTCCTTTGCACTCAGTGCCTGTGTGTAACAGATTAGTTCTACAGGTACAGGTTTGATATCATCTGTAAAATGAGAGATTAGTACTGACTGCTAACTCGGTTCCATCATGTCTTTGCCATGGCCTACAGATTGAATGGCATCTCCCAGATGATGCATGCAAATTCCTCTGTAAAACGTAGGACATCTGAGAGATGACATTTCTTTTACGGTGAATAAATCTTTTACAGTTCACTGATAAACTAGAAATATTTCTATTTCTGGTTTATTGGTGCACTATTCAAGAGAGAATGATTTATAAATCTCATACGAAGGAAAACACTAAAAGCATACAAAGGCATTTTTCCTTCTCTGATGGTGAAATAGTGGCTGAGCTGATGGGAATGCAGAGTGCAATAGTAGCCTGAGCTAAGCTGCCATTCTCCCATTGTCAAGCTGTCGGGCATGCCATTGGTCATAGACAGGTGATCTTAGGGGATGCTTTGGGATGTCTTCCCTACGATGCTACATGACCACAAAGGATTAAAAGAATCAACTGAAGTGATTCGTTTGCTGGTTTTGTAAATTTTTAGTCTCAGTTTTTTTGTTTTTTTTCCATAAATTTTTTCTGTGACTCATTCTGATAAACCATTATGTCATGTTTCCCAGGCTGAAAAATGAAATTTTGTAATGACTGATTGCAGCATTGCTTAAAAGCGAAGAACCATTGCCATATGCAGAGCAAGGTCACATGATGCATGAGAGTAAAGAGTATAAGAATCCGAGAACAAAAACCCAACACATCAGTGTATTTGTTTTTTTTGAGCTTATAAAAACAGTGCTAACTGAAGTCAGTTTTATAATAATTTTATTATTTAGAACACACTTTATCTGTACTAAATAATAATATCTGCTATTCATTACTATCTCTCTGTCTCTCTATTACAGAGAGAGAGAGAGAGAGAGATAGCAGATCTCTCTCTCTCTCTGCAATAGTCAGCAATTTCTCAATACTACATACTTAATTATGTCAACAATCACATGAAAACTGTTAGTGTTATCAGTCTAGTTTTAAGCCCAACCTGTCATGCCTAAACAGAGGCCATATTAGTGCAAGACTACCAGGATCTCCCTTTCTAGATATCCATGGGTCACATTGCAGAGCAAATATGGCGGCAAGGCAGGGCATTGATGGTCTGGAACAAAGGATAGTATATATATATATATAAAAAGACAGAAGAAGCAGAGCAAAGAATATAGAAAGAAAACTGAAGAGAAAGAGGAAGAATGAAAAGGACCAGCACCACCACTGGGAAGTCCCCTCCACCACAAACAGGTGCCCCACAAGAAGAGGGTATCTGCTAAGTACTCCCTAACGTGGACAGACTAAATGTGGTCTGATAATAACCACCTTATCCCTGTTAGTCAGTGTTTCTTAACATCGATGTGATCCTTTGAGTTACTTTGCCTCTCATTGCAATATATCTTCTGAACTTCAAACGCTATGACCAAATAGAACACTCTTTGACCTCAAGTTCCTTCTTTCACATGCTGCTTGAGAAAGTTGTCTTGCAACAATTCAATAAATTCCTGTTCTTTCTTATCATGAGATTCCTCTTATTCCCAATCAATGTTTGGAAAATTAAAGTCACCCATACTGATCATTCACCAAGTCACCATAAGGCTAAATTGGCGATGCATTTCTTCGTCCTATATAACTGAGCTACCATGTCTGTAGCAACACCCCACCATATATTTCATTCTGTTAACCTCCACTTCACACCAGATAGATTCAGACTTATTGCTACATGGGACATTGTTACCATCATTGTTTTCTTGTATTTCTACTGTAACTGGACTTAAGTCACCTGATATCATTGGTAGCACTCCTCCTCCTCTCCTATCTCTTCTGTCATTCCTAAAAATAGTATATAGGTTACATTCAATTCCACTTACCATATCTGATTCTGATAGCCAGGTTTCACTAATGCTAACAATTTTAGGCCACATCGTATTCAATAAAGCAACAAACTCAATCCCTTTGTTTCTAATGCTCCTGAAATTTGTGTATAGACATAATAAATTACCACCTAGCCTATTCCTATAATTAGATAGGCAATCTATTTTGTCTTGTTCTAGAATTTTCTCTTTTCCCTCCCCAAGCATACTTAAAAGGTCCAAACCCAAAGCATATTTTTCCACTCCTTCGCCAGATACATAACCATGTTCAAAGGTATTCATATCTTTATCACATTTGTATACCATAGCTGAACCTTGATGATCTTGTTTCCCTGACTCTCTGCACTGGGTCTCATACCAAGAAATAATTTCTCCAGGCATCTGATGGCAAACGAATTCAAGTGCAGGCCATCCTTATACAAGTCTTTTCTGCCATCAAACATGCCCCATACATCTAAGTCTACATATAGCATCCATATCTACAAGCCTGTGTATGAAATCATTTGCTATCATTGCCCTCCTTCTTAACTCAGTACTGTCCTACAATTTTTACTCTCTCAGATTTCTTTCTCGCTTCTTCCAACAGACCTTTCACATCTTCTCTCATACTATATTTGTCACTACATAAATTATTAGTACCTACTAGAACTGCCATCCCTTTTACTTTTCTTTTTTGGTTTTCAATTATGTTTTTTGTCATATTTTTAATTTTTGCTCCCTGGAAACTAGAAGTGGTGACTCCCTCAGCAAGCACAAATTTTAAAATTCAGTCACCATACCATATCACCTCTTTTTACTTAGATTTTAACTGACTTACTTCATTGTAATTAATATTTTGATTACCAAGTTCAGTATTAATTAAGGCCACAGGGGATGGAGGGATAAGAGTGTTTCATAGATTGATTACAAGGATATGGGAGACAGGATCATGGCCTAGAGAATGGAAGAAGTCAGTTTTCATACCACTACACAAGAAAGGTGATAAGAAGGCATGCAAGAATTATAAAACTATTAGTTTGATATCTCATGCAAGCAAAATTTTATTAAAGATCATGCTAAATAGGATTGAGGCCAAAGTTGAGGCAGAGATGATCAAGGAACAAGCAGGTAAATTCCTATCTCAGGAGTAGTGAGTAGTGAGAGCTTTCTCCACCTTTGCAACGAGTTGCCTGGTGTTGCACTACCTTACCCCAGTCCTGAAGATACTTTCAGGCGCAAACCTTGTTTGCTCACACTTGGATAAAGGATTAAACTAAACTTATTATTGGATGAGCTCAGAACAGGAATTACGATAGGTAGATTGATCGGTAATCTGAGATATGCTGATGATACAGTACTCCTTTGTAACGACATGGAAGAACTAGGACTAATTCTTGACAAAGTTAACAAGATCAGTAATAACAGAGGACTTCAACTCAATTCTAGCAAGACAAAGATCATGGTTCTCAAAGGAAAAACAAACAGAGAAGCTCTTGAGAAACAAGCGTATCTTAATGGAGAAAGAATTGAGGAAGTCAGCAAGTTTGAGTACCTGGGATCCATTATTAATGTGAAGAATTGCCGTTCAGAAGATGTCAGAAAATGGTTAGGAATGGCTAAAACAACAGTCAGAGACCTGTCTAAAATCTGGAAGGATGGATCTATCTCCATGGGAACAAAGTTGAGGATTTTAGATGCAGTTGTTTTTTCCAACAGCGACTCATGGATGCGAGACTTGGAACCTAAAGAAGTCAGATAAGAAACGGATATCTGCTTTTGAGATGTGGTGTTACAGAACGCTGTTGAGGATATCATATACTGAAAGGCATACAAATGAATGGGTGTTAGAAAAAATTAGTAGAACTTTAAGGCTCCTTAAGGATACTGACAGAAGAAAGTTAAAATATTTTGGACACATAAAAAGGATGGAAGGAGGACTTCTCAGAACAGTAATAGAAGATAAAATTCCTGGAAAAAGAGGCAGGGGTAGACCATCAATGAGATGGATGGATGGTGTGTGTGGAGTGACTGATCTTCAGAGAGTTGAGGCTGCCAGAAAAGCAAACAATAGGACTACATGGCGAAGCCTGGTGTGGAACATCATCGAGCATCGGAGTGACCACATGGCATCTGTAGATGCCATATGGTCACTCCGTTGAACATATGAACCGTCGCCCAGTGAACATAGAGAGAGAGTTCAGTACTTTCCTGTCTGGTCTTATTCTGATCCTTTTTCTTATCCTAAGTTTAGTCAAATGTTTTTTACCTTTTCCAACTCCCTGGTCGATTTTCTAATTATAAATAATAATAATAATAATATATAATTTTTCATATGATGAAGTCAAAGAAGAAGAGTATACTTGTCATCAGTAGCAATTAAAATGATCTTCTCAGATGGCATTAAGAAACTAGTGTACTAACTGAAAACAAAGACTAGGTTGAAAAATAATACTGAAAATACCATAGATTCTGGTTAATTGAGGTAGCTGTTTTATTGGGAAAAGTCTAAAAGAACAGAAACAAAACGAGAATATAACAAGAATTTGCTTCTTTTATTTGGGACACAATCTGCTTAATCAGGTCAGATGTCATCGGCACTAAATTTCTGAAGTAACCTTGACCACATGAAGTGTCAGAAAAAGTACATAATCTTGCTACAAAAATTTAGTGCCAACGACATCTACAACAGTGGCTAAACAAGGCTAATTTATTGTGCCACATGGGATGGTCCCATATGTTATTAATACGCTACACTGTTTGGATGAGAAATCTTATTTGAATCCTGCTGTGGACACAAGATAAATTTCATTGCCAGGTGTGAGACTATTACCCCACTTAGTGGAAGCCTGAAGTGGCTTGGGGAAAAAACTCCATTTTTGGTCTCTAGAGCAAAGTTTCTAGCCTAGAGCATGTAAAAATGAATAACAAAAAAATATAAAAATGAAGCAAAATAGAAAAAAAAAAAAATCATTAGCTCACACTCACAGTATTAATGTACTACAGCCTTTTGTGGGTGGGAGTTACATAAAAGCACACACAGAGTCACACAGGGCTCAACAAATTATTGAAATCCTACTTGCCACATAAAAAATGTACTTGCCTAAGATTCCCACCTCTTTTTAATGATAGGTCCTATTGACTGACGACTGAGTAGGAGCTCTATAAACTGATCATCAGTGGTGTGGCATCTGTTTTTTAAGTTAAAAAGATTTTGTTTAAAAAATTATTTTTTTAATAAATAAATATTTTGTTTTGTCCAGTATTACTCACCATTTGTTGAGCCCTGCACATATATATGTATATAGTTTTGCTTACCAAATTATTTGCTATTTCTTCAGGAACCATATCACTAATATCAAATTTGAATGTAACAGTTTTTCCTTTTGTAGATTCTAGTTGACATTCGACAATAGAACCACTTTCAACACTCAGAACTGTAAGCTTTGGATGATAACGATCTTGGGTTTTCCTTCTTTTTCCTGTCCGTTTACGTTCCATTTTCCCACTCTTATCTCTTGACTCACACAAAACATCACTATGTTCACTTGCGGAATCTACATATACAGCACTATAGGCGAGGGAGAGAAAAGAACAGTTGTTTGTAAATTAATAAGAAATGTATACCTAAGAATAAACATTATCATATTTAGTTAACAAACAAGCAAGGGGAAAAAATGTATAACAGGTTTTCTGAGACTTCAAGAAAAGTTCAGCATAAGACAACATGGCAAGAATTCATTAGTATGCCAAAAATTGCAAAACACTATACACACCTATTAAAATTATGGTATATGTGCTAATTTACCATCAATCATCATTAATTCACTAAAGAACTACAAAAAATTAAATCCAGTGACAATGTTAATCTTGTTTACATCCATATTTTGACTTAGTACAGTCATACCACGCAGTAGGTGGGACCAACAAAAAGCATGCAAGTCGAATTTGCGTAACTCAGGGTATAATTTTGCATGTAATTTATATAATTTGCATGTAATTTAAGAGCCTGTGTAGCTCAGTGGATTTGGCGTTTGCCAACCACGGCGCTTGGCCACACGAAGGAAGACTTGGTTTCGAGTCTAGTCGGCGACTAGAGGAAATTTTTCAAAGCCTTTTTTCGACCGGTTCCTGAGTTGGTCGATCTCTGGCACGGGCAAGCAGGTTTTTCCTCCCGGAAACTCGGGTTTTTCGTCCTGTAAACTCAAGAAAATCGACCGTAGAACCCACATTATTTCAGACATTAAATATATTGTGTTAAGGTTAGGGACCACGAGATGGCGGCACAGTTGAGCCGTCTCTCTTCACTGAGTACCGCTTAATTAGTGATAGCCTTGGGCCATCTATCTCTGATTGGTTCCAGTGGAGATTGAACTGCCACACTCAGTCTCCAAAAGTTAGATAGGGCTAAATGGCCTCGCCTACTCCCCGTATACGGGAATAAAAAGGCGTTAGCTGATTTTTTTTTTTTTAATCATAATTGTAGTTTTTCGTACATAAAAAAAAAAAAAAGAAAGTTATTTCGATGTCAATGGTTTCATAAAATCTAATAGATTCGTCTGACGGCATAATGTCTTTTTCTTGTCATGCAAAATTTCTTCATAGCAAGCTAATGATTTTTTTATTCCTTACCTTGTGGCTACAATTCATTCCTCGTTAGAATCTAGGTCCTCCAAAATCTGTAAACCTTTATTTTATGATTGTTCTTACTGTGGATTCCTGTAGATCGAACTTCTTTACTGGCTCACAAATTTTCATTCTACCTTCAAAATCCTTAATAATATTGAGTTTTGTTTCCAAAGTCAATGTTTTTCTTTTCTTGCTAGCTGTAGAAGAATCGGACTTGCTTCCTTTGGACGACATTATTATTTTTTATGTGATAAAACTTTTATCAAGAACATAACATTAAACATTATTTAAATTAAGGGGATATTAAATCCCACATTGTTTTAAAATCGAAAGAAACTCAAAGAATGGAATCAGAGAGTATCAACTCGTATAGCAGAGTATAAGTTCTTTTTGCTATACCCTTTGGTATCTATTTGGTCTAGCTACTCACTGATGAAGCCTCAAAAAAGGCTGAAACCGGTCTGGATAGTGACCTCTCACCATAATGTAATAACAACACGCATTTCCTAGGAAATGTGTTTTTACATTATGGAAAATACCAAGAATAGCGATCAGAACTTTACCACCTTTGCTGCGAGTTGCCCGAGATTGTACTACTTACTAGGACTACTTGATTAGCTCATGCTAGTAATCGCCGATACTTTTATAGTTTACTATATTCGGCATGAAACTCTGATTCCATTCTTTGAGTTTCTTTCGGTTTTAAAACAATGTTCGATTTAATATTCCCTTAATTTAAATAATGTTTATATCGCCGAAATCAAGCCTACTGGCTCTTTATATTTAAGTGACTTAATGGTTGCACCTTTTTGACAACTCATATGGCAGAGTATATAAGTTCTTTTTGCTATACCCTTTGGTATCTATTTGGTCTAGCTACTCACTGATGAAGCCTCAAAAAAGGCTGAAACCGGTCTGGATAGTGACCTCTCACCATAATGTAATAACAACATGCATTTCCTAGGAAACGTGTTTTTACATTATGGAAAATACCAAGAATAGTGATCAGAACTTTACCACCTTCGCTGCAAGTTGCCCGAGATTGTACTACGTACTAGGACTACTTGCATTAGCTCACGCTAGTAATCGCCGATACTTTTATAGTTTACTATATTCAGCACGAAACTCTAATTCCATTCTTCGAGTTTCTTTTGGTTTTAAAACAATGTGGGATTTAATATCCCCTTAATTTAAATAATGTTTATATCGCTGAAATGAAGCCTATTGGCTCTTTATATTTAAATAACATTAAACAATCGCAAGGTTTGTAGACTATAAAAATCGTGTATGAATGTAGCATGTGCGACACTGGCGAATGCGGCCGGCGCCAGAAAGATACGACTAGTGGTAAGGCATGAAGCAGGATGGGAATACGTACATATAAGAAACAGCGTAACTCCGGATTCTCGTAAGTTGGAGTATAACTATATAAACAAACATTTGCCAGCAACCACATTTTCTAATTTTAACATTTGCCATGCTCAATGTTTTTTTTTTTTAAACCTATTGTAACAGTTCTACATGTTTCTGTATTTTAGTAATGTTATGATTCATGTTAGCCCTTTGTTGTAATTTTTTGTTCTTCCTAATCCTAACCCAGAAGAAGCAACAAGTATATGCAGCAAATTTAATCAGTTTCATTTAATTATATTAATACAGCCAAATAAACCCAATATATTCCTTCTTATAAACCAACATCTTTATAAAAGACATCAAGTAGCTTAAAAAAGCTCTAAATATGGAACTTTTTCAGGTTTTTGAAAAGGATGATGATGTGGTCTTGCATCAGGTGATGAATTCATTTATCAGATAAAAAAACATTCACAAACATCTGTGCCCACTGTGGATTTAAACGCAAAGTTGTGGGATGGACAGTACATATGACACTCAGTCAGTCAGTCAGTCAAAAATGCTGGTGTGTGACTGGTCGAGTTCTTCCCCCCCCTCCCCTCACCCATAGGTGTCTAAGTATTCTGATATGATGAGTTCATATGTAATTAATAAGTTCATCAAGTTTCTTGAGAAGAATGGTAAAACAGCAACAGACCAGCAGTTTTGAAATTGCACCACATTATTTTAATGTTTTTAATAGTTTCCCTTGGTACCTTAGCATATTAATATTACATTAGTTGTACGTAGGCTGTTCAATAAGTTATAAGACTATATTTATACAGAAAACAGATTACCTTTAATCGTCATCATTTACATGATCTTTTTCGAAGTAACTACCGTGAGATGCAATGCATTTGTCCCAACATTACGTCCACTTCTGAAACACATGTGAAAGTCCGTTTTTTTGAGAGTTCTTTCAAAACCACCTCCGCAGCTTTTACACATGCTTTCGAAATGGCGGCCTGTTAGTGGTTTCTTGAGCTGAGGAAACAGCCAGAAATCACATGGTGCGAGATCAGGACTGTATGGAGGGTGTGGTAGGATATCTATGTTGTTCTTCTGCAAAACGTCCACTACACCACCAGCAATATGTGGCCTTGCGTTATCGTGGTGCAATAAGAAGCCATTCTTCAGCAATGGACGCTTCCTTTTGATGTGCTATACCATTGTCCGTAAAACATCTGCATAGTATGAGCCGCTTACAGTATTCCCAGGTTCTACAGCGTGTTGGTAAACAATGCCTTCGTAGTCAAAAAACGTTATCGTCATAACTTTATCAGCCGATTTTACAGTTTTGGCTTTTTTGGGGGTAGGCGAAGACGGATGCTTCCATTCACTGCTTTGTTGTTTCATTGTAAGGTCATAGTGATACCACCAAGCTTCATCTGCTGTAATGATGCGTTTTAAGAAGTTGTCGCCTTCTTGTTCCAGTCTTTCTTTCCATTCTGTGCACACATCCACTCGATGCTACATTTGCTCGGTGTCAAGAGTTTGGGAATCCATCGGGCGCAAACATGTTTCAGTCCCAAATGTTCAGCCATGATTGAGTGAATACTTCCCACAGAAATATTCAGGACAACATGCAGCTAGTGTACTGTAATTCTGCAATCCTCCTTGATGATAATTGCTGCTGTAGTGATCATTATCTCTGTGATGGACATTGAAGGTCTTCCCTCACGTTCAAGATCTTCCACATTTTGCCTTCCTTAAAAGTTTTATGCCAACGAAAAACACTTGCCCTCGACATTGCTTCATCGTGGAAAGCTTCGCGTATCATGTTAAAAGTGTCCAATGGAGATTTTTGCAAATGCACACAAAATTTAATCGCATAACGCTGTTCTAAGGACGCTTCCATTTCGACGACTGGTCGTGGCTCGTATGTGTGCCGAAACAAGCTTGCGTTTAGTCATGTGACACTCTGGCACATCAGCCTGTATACGCTATCTATCAACCTCTTTTATTAATACAGACAGCAACATTTCTTTATTCCACAGAAATTAATATTGTGATGAGTGGTTTTCACGACAGTAAAATTAGTCTTATTATTTATTGAACAGCCCTCATATATCCAAGTTTTGTAGACAATGGGAAGATACACATATGCTACAGAACTTAGATAAAACTAATATTCTGTTTTCAAATATTTGTGTTATTGAAAAATCTGTTTCGGACAACTGATTTTTCCATACAACATAGCAATAATACAATTTGAAAGAAAATTCACTACATCAACTTTTCATTCTAAAAAAACATTCCTTTGTGACCACTTGGCCAACAAGCCAGCCGAGTGGTCAGCATATCTGCTCTCCAGCCAAAAGGCTGAGGGTTCAAATCCTGCATTGGACATAGATGCCTGTGATTGTCTGTGAAAGTACTAGTGGTGGTGATGGGCAGTGGATGCCGTTGCTGCAGTAGTTGCACTCCCTCGATGGGTCTTTGGAGTCCCTTGGAGGTGTTATGTAATAATAATATAATAAATGCATTAATGGTATATATCTAAAGGCATCAACGAGACTGATATGTTTTATCAAAAACATGTTAACAGAGTGCAGCAAAAAAGAGACTGAATTCAAATAAGTGAAGCATTCAATTATTTAGACTTCCCAGGCTTCCCGCCCAACACAGCTAAAGCTAACAAAGAGCATTCATAGAGGGCACCCCTAATAGGAATTTAGACTTTCAGTCTAATCTTTTCCACTTATTGTTTTGTGCAATTTTAATATTGTTCCCCTGACAAACTCACAGTGACTGAGACAAAATATAGGACTGACAAGATGCATTTGTGGTATAAGCTAAGAGTAGATTTTCCCAAAGTGGGGGTAGCGAGCTGATTTTGGGTGAGTTGAATTAAATATTAAAATATGAGAGCAGTTTACATGTTCATTAGGAGAGTTTAGGAATTAAAAACAAATTTAGAAATAAACTTCAATTATTAAACACCTTGCATCCGAAAATAACACATATCAATGTGGACGTCAAAGATGTCATCAGCAAAAATAGAAAACAAGACCATTCTTCCCATACACCTCATTATGTATGTTATTAATAAATTTATAAATTAACTGTGTTCGATAAAAAATGTAAAAGTAATAAAGTGATATTTTTTATTCAACGCCCCCCCCCTCCTCCTTTTAAAAATATGCATTGCAAGCATATTTTAAAAGGAAAATTACTGTTTTCAAAAGTAGGTATTGACCCATACAAGTTTGGGAAGCCAATAGAGAGTACAATTTGGTCAGCTAAGACCCAAACTGAGAGCCCATCCTCATTCATTCATTCATTCCTCAGTAGATGCCTACTAACAAGGCGCACCACGTGAAGGTGAGGATTGGACTTCCCAGGCTTAAGTCAGAAGCCCAGTTGGTTCTTAATATTCCTGAAAGGTGGTGTGGAGATCTCCACCCAGTTATTTGGCTTTGATCCTTAAATGACCCCCTCTCCTACATGTGTTGTTTAATTATTTGTATGAGCTGTAATTATTCCATTAAACTTTATTGTGGTTTATTACATTAACAGAGACTACCAGGATTGGGGGGGGGGGGGGCTCATCGATGGAGACCATACATTACCCACACGAGCTGTCAGACTTTTTTTTTTTAAATAAATATACGACCTGCATTCACCATCTCCAAAGGGGTGCAAGCCATTCCAATCACGTATCACTCTAAGAGGGAGAATTCTAGTTATCATCCCTTTCATAACTGGATTCAGTCTACACTTCCACGGATGCCCTCTCGTCCTCTACCCCACCCACATAGAATAAAAAATTCCATCTATTGGTATCCTGTATCGCTTTTCCAGATGTGAGCAAGTATATCATATCATCCCCCTTCACCTGCTGACACTAGCGAAAAGAATTTGCATCACCATGGAAACCAGGAATATGAACACAATAGTTCAGGTAAAGTCATATTAAGACCTAGTAAAGCAACAAAATGGCTTCTGAATGTGTCAATATTAATTTCAGCATTGCAGTCACCATCTGGGCTGTATTTGCAATCTTTGCTATATGAACCCTGAACTACTTATCTGCTAAAACTCCAAGAAGTTTTAGCCTGATGAGTTTCTTCTAGCATAATTATCTGAATGTATCCCTAGTGTTCGAAGAATAAATAGATTGGGAGTGGAATGGGATGTGCAACTTTATTAAGCAAGAGATCCACAAGAAGAAGATAATGTGGAAAGAATATCATGAGAATAAGAGTGAGGGGAGTTATGAAATATATAAAGCTCGGGCCAGAAAAGTTTGAGTATTGTGCTGAAAGCCAAATCGGAGAAGGAAAAGAAACTGGCCATGCAAGTTAAAGGCAATTCAAAAGAATTTTATAGTTATGCCACAAGCAAAAGAAAGAATGAACGTGAAACTATTGAATGCAGATGGTACTCAAGTGTTGGAAGCTAATGAGATTGTTCAGTTAATGAATGCTCACTTTGCTAAGATATATCAACCAGGTGTATGTAACATAGTGCTACTGGCACCTTGGATGAAGAGTCAGAGCACAGGTTCCCAAAGTGGGCGGTACCCCCCCCCCCCTCCAGTGGGCGTTGAAGCCTTCTAGGGGAGCTATAGTGGGATTAGATGCATTTGGGGGCATTCAGGCAGTCGGTGGCTCTTTATAGAAGAAATTAATAATATTTATTTAAAAATTAATTACTTCCATGATTTTGCGATTAGATAATCGTTTAAAATTTAAATATTGCATTTTAATTCATCTTATGCCTGTCTTACATGATCAATTTTTTATAAATTTTCTATTTCAATTATTTAATCATTTGAAAATTTATTATGTCAGATAGAAATAGATATCAATTTTCTATGTAAATGAGAAAATAGAGCATGTATACATGTGTGTGTATAATAGGTTATGTTTACATTAGCAAATATATTCGTTATATTTCATTTCAAAATATATATAAAATATATAAAACCACTTTTCTAATTGATTTGTACAAAAATAAACCCAATTTTATATAACTTAATATTACAAGTAAAAATAATAATGGCAAGAAAGAAATAAAATCGTAAATTTTAGTTAGCCTAGTTAGCACTAACTTATATTGCTAACTAGAGGGGGAAAAAACAAAGCAAATATTATTCGAGACTTATTATACTGTTTTCTGTGGTTATGTTTTGTAGGTTTGTTGTTTATATCTTGTGTAATTATTTTATTTATTAATTATTATTTATAATTATTCGGACAATGTCGAGGTTGGACGAACAAAATGCGCTTGCATGCAAAATAAAAAATTGAACGTGTCATACAGGATATTTTAACTTCTATTTTTTACATACTTAAAAAATTTATTCATTTTTTGCTATTGTAAAAATTTATCCATTTTTTGCCATTGTAAAAATTTATCGTGCCATACAGGCTTTAGTCTATCCACGAAGCAGACAAGTCTTAACTAGTAGTATGTCGGTCAACTATTACGTAGGTAATTCACTAAATTCAGCATGTTTTGACAGGAATATGGGTGCTTGCAGTGACTTGTTCAAAGCACGAGTACAATGGTATCACAAACAAGTCAATGCATGCAAGTCGATTCGGGCTAGATTTCAAATCTATAAATACCAATGGTTTAGGAATAAGTTTCCTTATTTTTTGTGCGCTTTGCCAACAATCATCAGTCGAAAGTGTGATAGATAAGTGGAGTCATACAAAGTGCAAATTAAATCTTTTTTTTTGTGAATATTTTTGCAAATTTTATTACTTCATTATGTCTGAATATAAGAAGAAACGTCGAAAGTACAGTATTGAGTATTTGAAATATGGTTTTATTCAGTCTCCTACGAACCAATTATTACCCATGCACTTGATTTGCCAAAAAGTGTTTTCAAATGAAGGCTACAAGAGCATTTGACTAAAATGCATGCTGACAAAAAGGATAAAGATTTGTCCTATTTTCAAGTACTAGAAGAAAAATATTTTAAAAGTCTAACTATATCAAAACTTTTTACGTCATCCACTAAACAAGATAATGACGGATTACAAGCTTCTTATAATATTTCATTATTAATCGCAAAAGCGGGAAAACCACACAATTGGTGAGGAATTAATCTTGCCGGCAGTAAAAGAAGTAATAAACACTGTGCTTCATAAGCCAGCATCAGATATAATCAGGAAAATTCCTTTGAGCAATAATTCAGTGCAAAGAAGAATCGATGAAATGTCTGAAGACGTTGAAAAATCATTGTGCGATTATTTGAAGACATGCCAATTTTCCATTCAACTCGATGAATCAACTCTCCCAAATAATGAACCACTATTCTTATCATATGTACGATTCATAAAAGAAGAAAAAGTTTGTCAAGAATTATTATTTGCTAAAAACTTGGAAGCGGATACAAAGGGAGAACTATGTTTAATATCATGAATGTTTTTTCAAGAGAAAGACATTCCTATTTGTAATATTTTGTCTGCTGCTACTGATGGTGCTCCAGCAATGACAGGGCACCACAAGGGTTTCATAGCGCATTTGAAACAAGCAGTCCCAAATGTACTCGCTATACATTGTGTTCTTCATCGTCAACATTTGGTTGCGAAAAATTTAAGTGAACGAACGCCTGCACACGTCGCTCCATTACATTATTAGAGTAGTCAACAAGATTAGAAGCAATTCATTGAGTGACAAATTTTTAACCAACTTTGTAGTGAAAACGATGAAGATTTCAATCGTTTGCTGCTTCACACAGAAGTTCGCTGGCTTTCAAAAGGTATTTGTCTGAATCGATTTGACAATTTGTTTGATTCAGTACTAGAGTTCCTAGAAAACAGAGACGACAGATTGCGAGCCAACCTGATTACATCCAAAAATGACATCGCTTATTTGACAGATATAAAATATTTAATGAAGTCAATCTACAACTACAAGGTGATGAATTGAATTGAATTAAAACAAAAAACGTTACTGCTGCTTTTGTAGGGAAACTTCTTCTGTTCAAGCGGAATATGGGCCAAGGGGAATATAGCCACTTTTCAAATTTATCAGCAGTGTCTCTCAAAAAGGAAGATCTACTTACATACTACCAACACTTGGAGGTTCTCCATGCTGATTTCAATGGAAGATTCAAGGATATTCTAAACATGAATATACCAAATTGGGTTCTAGATCCTTTCTCACATGTAAGCACAGCAGGATCATCAAATTTAAAAGTGGAACTCATAGAACTCACAACAAATGAAGAACTAAAAATAAAATCCAAAACTGGATACCAAGAGTTCTGGCTTCAAAAATCAATACCGACACTGTACCCTGGATTATGGGAAATAGCGCAGAAATTTTTAATTGCATTTCCATCTTCTTATTTGGATGAGCGTGGATTTAGTGCTGTAGTGAATTTACTATCTAAGAAAAGGAACTGATTGCATATAACTGAGCATGGTGATTAACGACTGTTTTTAATGAAAGTTGAACCTGATATTAACAAACTTTTAAAAATGCACCAGGCTCATCCTTCACATTAATTTGTTATTTTTTCTTTGTAAGTTCGAAATAAACCATCTAATACACTTGATGGTGTTTTAATTATTACAATAAGATTCTTACTAATGTAATGCAATCTCTTAATATGTATTCCGAATTTTCATATTTAAACCATTGTATGAAACTTCACATTAATTTGTTATTTTTGCTTTGTATTTTTACTTTATAAGTTAGAAATAAACAATTTTGTAATATATTTAATGGAGTTTTAATTATTACAATAAGATTCTTACTAATGCAATGCAATCTCTTAATTGTATTCCACATTTACATATTTAAACCATTGTATGAAACTGTGCATAATGTTATTCGAGCATACATTTTACAATCTTTACATATGGGCTACGTTTCACCAAAGTCGGTATAGCAATAACTGTGTTCAAGATGAAGCACATATTGGCCACTTCTTTTTAAAAATTTAACGGCATAAGCAGTAATGCATCATTAGTTGCTATTTACGTCAAAAATATCAAACGGCTTGAACGCAGAAAACTGTTATATTGGGGGGGGGGGGGGTTACAAAATTTCTGTCTTGCAAAGTGGGCGGTGGCCCGAAAAAGTTTGGACTCCTATGAATTAGAGGTTCATGAAAATAAGATTGAAAAGCTATTGTATAACCTGAATAATAATTTGTCTACAGACATAGATGGAATATCATCCCATGTGCTAAAGGAATGTAGCCGAATTGTCTAGGCCTTCCATATATTTGTATAACTTGAGTCTCAGCTCAGGAATGTATGATAGTTCCATTGTACAAGGATGGTGCAAAAACTACCAACCTATCAGTATCTCTGGTGTGGTAGTGAAGATTTTAGAGAAGTTGGTAAGAACTCGCACACAGAAATGGGTAGACAAACATGCTATACTCTGCAAGGAACAGCATGAGTTTACTAAAGGAAGGTTATGTTTTATTAATTTGCTCATACTTTATAGCAATGTTAAGGCCGAGTTGGATAAAGGGAACGGATACGCTATGATAATGTTAGATTTTTCTTAGGTATTTGATAGGATACCACACGAAAGGCTGTTGCATAAATTGGAGAATATGGGATTGGAATATAAACTCTTGACTTGAATCAGAGGATAGTTGATACACAGATAACAAAAAGTGGTATACAGTGGGTGTGAAAAGTAAATAAAATTCCAGATATTCTTACCAAAGTCTTCCCATGACTTTTTGTTTAGCTAGTTTTACAAGGTGTTTTACTTTCTTACATTTGTCTCTGTATTCTCTAAGAGCACAAGCTGACTTATTTGCCAGGAACTTTTGATATGCTTTCTTCCTTTCCTTCACTGCCTCTTTAACTTCCTGTGTCCACCATGGAGTTCTGATTTTTCTTTCCTTGCAGAGAACCTCACCACATGCCTCTCTGGTTGAATCCATCAGTGTTTTATTCAGGTGTTGCCAATGAATCTCCAAGGTTTGGTTTCTGTTTTCAAACCCTTTCATTTTTTCTTCAATAACCTTTGTGTATTTTAGTCTACAGTTTATATCTGAGAGCTGTTCAACTTTTATTTGCTCTGAAACTTTCTTACATGTTCTTGTTTTCAATATGAAATTCAATTTTATCCTGCTTAAGACTAAATGGTGATCATATCCAATTTCATATCCTCTGTACACCACAGAGAAACGATCACTGTCAACAATAACATAGTAGACTTTTCTTATTCCTTTGTCTCTTCTCTCCATGTGAATTTGTTCATATTTTTATGTTGGAACATTGTGTTAGTAATAACCAGTCCATGTCCTGATCAGAAATCCAACAGGTATTTGTCATTATTATTAACTTGGCTTTTTTCTTCAAATTTTCCCAAAATATTTTCGTATGTCTGACAATCATTTCCTACTCTGCAATTTAGATCCCCAACATGGACCAACTTTCCATTTTTTATTGTGTCAGTTGTTCTCTCTAAAGACTGAAAAAATTCCTCCACTTAAACCTTAGTCGAACCTTCTGTGGGACCACAGACACAAACAAGTCTCATTGTCCAGTTCCCCATTATGATATTTGCCCACATCACTCTACTTGATACTGCTTGCCATTCAAGAAGATTAGCCTCATATTTAGTGTTGAATACTATCACTACTCCTTTACTTTTTTCCCTTGACTGTCATTGCCTGAATATACCATTTTGTATTCATTGCTCAGAAAGATCTCACCAGTTTTTGTCTTTTTTTTTGTCACCCATATTATGCCGATCTAATACTTATCCAATTCCTCATATAGCTCCATTTCTTTGCTATTCAGGCTTCTTATGTTGATAATCCTGATTTTGAACTCTGGTGATGTTGAGTTGGGGTGTTTTTTAAGATTTATTCCAGTAGCTGATTGTTCGCTGTTAGCCTTGGTTCCCTGGCGAAAACAACGGGTACCTTGTTTAACCAGGTGACGCCCCAGCCGGCACATGAAATTCTGTCATGTTGTACCAACATTTTTAATTGCAGTTTGAGCCAATAAGAATATAATTTTGTTGGCTAAACCGCAAATTGCCAGCCCATCCTCATTCATTAAGTATCCAAGTATACCTAATAGGGTGCACTACGAAAAGATGAGGATTGGACATTAGGTCAAAAGTCCTGGTCAGTTCTCCCCATTCTTTTAAAGGCTATGTGGAGGTCTCCTCTCAGTTATACAATTGAACATTGACCCCTTGCAAATACAGCTCCGAAGATAATTGCGATGTTGAAGCAAATGACATGTAAGGATAAAGAAGTCATTTTTGCCTCTTTATAAGGCTTTGATAAGACCACACCTGGATTATTGTGCACAAATTTGGTCTCCCAAGTTCCAAGGGGATAAAGAAGCTGTGAAAAGGGTGCAAAAAAGAGATTATAAAGAAGAAATCCGGATTATAGAATTTAGAATTATGAGGACAACACATTGCGAGTATGTGGATTGCAGACTCTGGTTAACAGGAGAAAGAGGGGTGATATGCTAGAGGTCTATAAACGTTTGAATAGGTGTTATAGAATATCAACTGATGAAATTTTTCGTTATATGGAAGTTGGGGAGAGAACATGGGGTGGGGGGGGGGGGAATCCATAAAAGTTACGTTCGTTCACAGTCAAGAAAGGGGTAAGAGCTAGGTTTTTTTCTCCCAGAGAGCAGTGAGTGGAATAAATTGCCTTTAGGGGTAGTGAGTGCATTTAGTGTGAATGAATTTAAGGAAATGTATGACTACTGGTTTGGGTGATTTATAGCCTCCCTCAAATGAGTCCTTGACTCTCTGGAGGTCTCAGATAAGAATAATGATAATAATAAACCCTCCAATATAATATATGCCCTATATCTCGACATACCACAGTGCATAACTACATTTAATCCTAATATAAAGTGAGACCAGTAGCACACCCAGGATTTAATCTTGGGGGATAGTTGAATGGATAAAAATATCTTTAATATAATGAATTTGCATTAAAAATATTTTTATCTGTTCAACTAAAATTCGTTAAATTTCATTCATTAAATAAAATTCATTAGATAATTATAAAAATTTATTTAAAGAATAAAATCCAGTTTTCTTTTCACAAAGCTCTTGAATTATTTCAGTTGTAGTTACATTAATCTCTGTGTGTGTGTGTGTGTGTGTGTGTGTGTGTGTGTGTGTGTGTGTGTGTGTGTGTGTGTGCGTGCGCATATAGCAAAGCCAGTCAGTTCAATCGTGATTGTGTCATGGTAGATCTTAAATAGGTTTTTAAAAAGGCGTAAATTAGAAAATGACCTTTCACTGATGCATGTTGTTACCGGAAGCATTGCAAATATTTTTAATAAGTTATGGATGTTAGGATATATCATTTTGTCACACTTTGAAACTGCATCAACGGCATTTTTGCTTGGAGCTATTGCAAACGGTTTTTTCAAATTTCTTATACCACAACTTGAATTCGGCGTTCAAAATTACTGGATTTGTATAAGGCAAATCACCTGCATAAAATTCACACAATTAACGAAAATCTTCCATTGCACTTGCTGTTGGAGCATCTTTTCCATTTGATAGAAGAGAAAAAAATAATTTCAAAATGTTGCGGTGCCAAGTGAAACGTTCATGAAGTTGAGTCAATATTTGGTCAATAAATGGAATGAAATAGTTCTCCTGAAATACTCTTCTACAGCATCGGCTGGAACATTGGACTTTAATGTTTGTTTTGATGAAGTCATTGGCTTTTTAATGTCAATATTAAGATTGTCTTTTATACATGCTTCATCATAATATCTTTAAATGAAGAATCTGGTGTTTCACGAATGGTATTTAATCGAGCCACATCATCATCAACAAAATTTAGGGCAATTAAGAAGTCACCGTCAGATTTTTGCATTATTTTAGACAATGGTAAGGTGCACGCAAATATTTTTTGCAAGCTAAATAAAGATATTATAAATCTTAAAAGATATTAATATAATAATATTATAAACATCAAGAATATCCTGTCTTTTAGCAGTACTGAAGAAATTGTGTACCTTTTCAATTATGCCAATGCAATTTCTTATTTGTCACAGATATAGCATTTCCAAGTGCCAAATTCAAACTATGTGATACACAATGAACATATAAAGTTTGTCGATATTATTATTACATAACATCTCCAGGTAGTCCAAAGACTTATCAAGGAAGGGCATCTATTCTACAACTCTCCGTCTTCACCAACCACAATTACAATTATCATCATCTACACCAACACTGTCTACAGCCGACCACTGCCACTAGTATTTTCACAGACAATCACAAACATCCATGCCCAAGGCAGGATTTGAACTCGCAGCCTTTTGGTTGGAGAGGCGGCCAACCAGGCCGGATATGTAGATAAAAAATTAAATTTTGTGGATAAAAATTAAAACAAAGTTTTAATTTTTATTAAACAAATAAATAAAATGATATAATTATGTTACCATTTGCTTTTAATGAGATGGATGAGCTTCTCGACCTAGCGGAGTTGCTGGATATCTGGCTCAATATTGGTCAACTTCAGTTGAAGATCGGCACACACACTAAGACGAATTCTGTATTTTGTTTTTATTTGAAGGAGCGATGAAAATCATTTCTCACAAAGATAAGTTGTAGAAAACTGCATGACGATTTTCGACTTCTTCAAATAATTTGGGAAATTCACTTCTCACTGAAGGTGAGATCCAGAATCGAGCCAAACCACAATCACGGAATTGCATTTTAAGCAAGCTGTCGCTTGAAAGCTCAATTAGCTGCTCTTTTTTTGATAATGAAAGGTCGTTCTCGTGACTGCGAGCCTGAAATGAATCGTGAAATCACAGAAATTTCTTATAAAAAGTTATTCGGAAAATGTTTCCAAATTCTATTTCAGAGTTTTGAGGTGGACACAAACCCTTTCCCAGTGATTAAATTCTAAACTAATAAGTTTTGGGGCCCTATACAAAATAACCAATTGTATTTACCTTTTGAATACTATCCAGGGAAGCTCCTAACCTCCCCGTCCCTTTCATCACACGTTCGTAATCAGGCTGCTGTTGATATTGACTTTATATACACATTCAAACATGTAAAAAATTGTTGAATAACACAATAATGTAGGCATAATTACCGTAAAGGGAGAAAAGTCACAAAACAGAAAAATGTTCCTACAAAATAACCAACTGTATTTACCTTTAAATGCGATCCACTGGTCGAATGTCCAGCAAATCAGCAAATCTTTCCTTTTGTTCAGCGTATTAATATTATCGGATTGCAACTGATGGGAATTCTGTGTTTCTGTGGATTCGTTACAGACCTCTTTCTCTTCAGAAACTACACACAAACTTACTTACTCGCACATACTCTCACCCCTGATTTTACTTTTCGAAAAAAAGAAATTAAAAAGTTTTCGCAAATGAAAAAAGCTGAAACACGTTCAGAGCAGGGTGATAGTAACTTGCTCCCATAGTAAACAACACGCTTTCCCCCCCCCCCCCCCCCCCCCCAATAGCCACTATATTGCAGAGGCAAGAAAAACAAGTACTTTTATTATGTCAGTGAATAAGGTATAAGCAGTCTGTGTAATATATTTCTCAACAAATAGTGCAATTAGAGACAACTGGGATAAAAACGACATTAATTAATAAATCACAAGTTCCCTCATACAGAAACTATGCTGTATGTATTGACTCAAGCAAAACCATATGTTGCACCGGCAAACACAGTATCTAACTAAAAACTATTGTTATTAATTAGATTGTGCGAGTTCGCTCGGCAGCAATAAAATTCAACCGAAAGTGTTAAAATTAAGATATATATATATATATATTTTCAAAATTCATTTTTACTCGGTTGGAATATTATAAAAAAGGTTTAATGACTGTTACCGAGAGAAAAGATGACAAGATATATTTAACAAGATACTACTAGTTTAGTAGTTTTGTTACATGGACATCCTCAGGTATCATATATGATACATATATATATTATATACATATACATACATATACATACACATACATACATACACATACACATACATATATACATATTATATACATACATATACATATTATATACATATACATATTATATACATACATATACATATTATATACATATACATATTATATACATATACATATTATATACATATTATATACATATACACATATACATATATACATATACACATATATACATATACACATATATACATATACACATATATACATATACACATATATACATATACACATATATACATATACACATATATACATATACACATATATACATATACACATACACAAGTATATATATATTATGATATATATATATAAGGTTTAATGACTATTACCGAGAGAAAAGAAGACAAGATATATTTAACAAGATACTACTAGTTTACTAGTTTCGTTACATGAACATCCTCAGGTATCATAATATGATATATATATGTATATATAATATAATATATATATGTATATATAATATAATCATTATGATATATATATTATGATATATATATATAATATATATATTATGATACCTGAGGTATCATATTATGATACCTCAGGTATCATAATATGATATATATATGTATATATAATATAATATATATATGTATATATAATATAATATATATATGTATCATATATGATACCTGAGGATGTCCATGTAACGAAACTAGTAAACTAGTAGTATCTTGTTAAATATATCTTGTCATCTTTTCTCTCGGTAATAGTCATTAAACCTTTTTTTATATATATATATTTATATATATAGTGAATGCTGTTATGGCAGTTTCACATATTATTGGAATTCGGTTGAAGAGAGTTAGCATTTCAACTCAATTGTCAGCTTGCTTTTTGCATGATTTCCGAAAAATATATAAATACTGGAGTTAACTCACAACACATTTTGTCTAAGTATTACTTAGCACTTCTGAAGATATATTGAGCCTTGGTTGAAAGAAGAAAACCTTCAACAATAAAAATCAATAAACAACAAGCAATTGGTTGAAATGTGGTCTTGTGGACAACACATGTTCACTTCAAATCTGACAAAACAGCAAGGGAAGGTGGAAGCAATAAAACCATATTGTTTTTCACTTCACCCCTCTTTTATTACTCATCATTCTGCCGCTACAAATTAAAATAGTAGCAGAATGTTCATTCCATGAACATTCTGCTGCTATTTTTTTTTTAAGTATTCATATGGGGTGCTTAAGGGTCAAAGCTGTATAACTGAGAGGAGACCTCCACATAGCCTTTAAAGGAATGCGGAGAACCGACCAGGGCTTCTGACCTAATGTCCAATCCTCACCTTCTCGTGGTGCACCCTGTTGGGTATCTACTTTGATACTGAACGAACGAGGATGGGCTGGCAATTTGGGATTTAGCCGACCAAATTGTATTCTTATTGGTTAAACCAAAATAAAAAATGATGGTACAACATGACAAAATTTCATGCCGGCTGGAGCGTCGCCCGGTTAAACAAGGCCCCCGTTGTTTTCGCCAGGGAACCAGGGCGAACAGCGAAAAGTCAGCTACTGGAACAAATCTGAAAACAAACCCCAACTCAACATCACCAGAGTTAAAGATCGGTACTATCAATGTAAGAAGCCTGAATGGCAAAGAAATGGAGCTAGCTGAGGAATTAGATAAGTACCAGATCGACATAATAGGGGTGACTGAAACAAAAAAGACCAAAACTGGTGAGATCTTTCTGAGCAATAAATACAAAATGTTATATTCAGGCAATAACAATCAAGGAAAAGAAGGAGTAGCCATAGTATTCAACACAAAATACGAGGCTAATCTTCTTGAATGGCAGTCAGTCTCAAGTAGAGTAATCTGGGCAAATATGAGAATGGGGAACTGGACAATGAGACTTATTTGTGCCTATGGTCCCACAGAAGGTTCTACTAAGGTAGAAGTGGAGGAATTTTTTGAGGCTTTAGAAAAAGCAACTGACACAATGAAAAACGAAAAGTTGGTCCTTGTTGGGGATCTAAATAGTAGAGTAGGAAATGATTGTGAGACATACAAAAATATTTTGGGAAAATTTGGAGAAAAGAGCAAAGCTAATAATAATGGCAAATATCTGTTGGATTTCTGCTCAGGACATGGACTGGTTATTACTAACACCATGTTCCAACATAAAAATGTGCACAAATTCACATGGAGAGAAGAGGCTAGGAATAAGAAAAGTCTCATTGACTATGTTATTGTTGATAGTGATGTTTTCTCCCTGGTGCAGGACACCAGAGTGTACAGAGGATTTGAAATTGGAAGTGATCACTATTTAGTCTTGAGCAGGATAAAATTGAATTTCATATTGAAAAGAATAACATGTAAGAAAGTTTTAAAGCGAATAAAAGTTGAGCAGCTCTCAGATGTAAACTGTAGACTAAAATACAGAAATATTATTGAAAAGAAAATGAAAGAGTTTGAGAACAGGAATCAAACCTTGGAGATTCAGTGGCAAACTCTGAAGGAAACATTGATTGATTCTGCCAGAAAGGCATGTGGTGAGGTTGTGTGCAAAGATAAAAAAAATCAGAACTCCCTGGTGGACACAGGAAGTTAAAGAGGCAGTGAAGGAAAAGAAGAAAGCATATCAAAAGTTCCTGGCAAATAAGTCAGCTTTTACTCTTACAGAATACAGAGACAAATGTAAGAAAGCTAAACAGTGTGTAAAACTAGCTAAACAAAAGTCATGGGAGGACTTTGGCAAGAATATAGAAAATAAATATCAAGAAGGTGGCAAAATATTCTGGAGGTTGTTGAAGAAGCTTAGGAATGGAGGAAAGAGTGCTGTAAAAGGAATTAGAGATGATAAAGGTGAAATGAAAACCGGAGAAAAAGATATCCTTGAAGTATGGAGTAATTACTTTGAAAAACTGCTAAATGAAACAAGCAGTGATGACAGCACAGTGATAAAAAACACTGACCAGGCATGCAGTCAGGAATACATATCCATACTTGAAGTAGAAAAAGCCATCAAAGGCTTGAAATGTGGAAAGGCAGCAGGAATAGATGATATTCGACCAGAAATGCTGAAGTATGGTGGTATAAGAGTCTTACAGTGGCTGCACTGCATAGTTCAGAAAGCCTGGACAGAGGGACGAATTCCCGATGATTGGAGTAGAGCTCTCATAGTACCCATATATAAAAAGGGAAATAAAACTGAATGTGAGAATTACAGAGGTATTTCCCTACTGAGTGTTCCTGGCAAGATCTATGCAAGTATACTTGAGAAACGGTTGAGAAGAATTGTGGAAGAAAAGCTTGGTGAAGAACAAGCTGGATTCAGGCCAAATAGAGGCTGTCAGGATCAGATCTTCACTTTACGACAAATAGTCAAGAAAGCATGGGAATATAACAAAGATCTGTATTTAAGTTTTGTCGATTTGGAAAAGGCATATGACAAGGTGCCAAGAGAGAAGCTATTCAATACGCTGCAGTTATATGGTGTCAATGGGGCATTATATCAAGCAATACTTAGTCTTTATTTGAGTTGTGAGTCAGCAGTTAGAATTGAAGGTAGTACAGGAAGATGGTTTAATGTTAAATCTGGTGTGAGACAAGGATGTACATTATCCCCTCTGTTATTCATTATCTATATGGATCACATTATGAAGGAATGTGGTATTAAACCTGATATCAAAATTGGAGATGTTAATGTCAGCTCTTTGCTTTATGCGGATGATGTTATACTTCTAAATAAATCCGCTACAAGTCTGCAAGATTCTCTGACTAAATTGAATAGCTGTTGTAATAGATATGGTATGAAGGTCAGCAATAAAAAGACAAAGACAATGAAAATAGGCAGAATCATTGAAAATGTCAATTGTGTTGTGAATGGAGAACCTGTGGAACAAGTAAAACATTTCAGCTACTTAGGCACAATTTTTACTGAAGATGGTAAACTAAATATAGAAATAGACAACAGAATCAGCAAAGCTGGTATCGTGGGAAGTCAATTGAATAAATTCATATGGAATAAGAAAGAAATTAGTCGGAACACTAAATTAGCTGTATTCAAGACTGTGTTCAAACCAATTTTAACTTATGGATCTGAGAGCTGGGTCAGAAGTAAAACACTTGACCAAAGACTAGTGACCGCAGATATGAGAGTCCTGAGAAAGATTAGAGGCGTGAACAGATGGCATCAATGGCAATATCATATTAAAAATGAGGATATTAGGAAAGAACTTGACATTGTCAGCATCCAGGAATGCGTTAGCAGAGCTAATCTCAGATGGTATGGTCACTTAAATAGAATGGGAGAGGAAAGATTAGCAAAACAAGTGTTCTCTGCCAGGTTGGCAGGAAAACGACCCAGAGGAAGACCAAGATATAGGTGGATTGATACGGTACAAAGTGCCTTAGACAATAGAAATATAAGATCTGATAATGTTGGAGTCTTGACAAGTAACAGACTGATTTGGAGGAAAATTGTAGATAGGAAGTTAGTAATGATGTAATTTTTTCATGTAGTACTGTCATATCCTGTACACCCCTTGAGGGTACATGGCAGGAATTTGATGATGATGATGATGATGATGATGTATTCATTTTATTTAATAATTTTTACTTCTTCATTCAATTTTAATTTGTTTTGTTTGGATAATTAAAATATATACATTTATTTGGTTAATTTAAGCCTGTGGACCACCTGTCCCATCGTCACAGACCACCTGTGGTCTGCGAACCATAGGTTGAGAAACACTGCTATAGGGTTCTCTCACCTTATGTGACCCCTAATTCATAAGTAGTATGGAAATAGAACACATGACACAACATAAATAAAAAATGAATTTTAATTAGGAAAAGTATTTTGGAAAATTTTCTAGTGTTTTTTTAACTTTTAACTTTTTCTTACACCCCCCCCCCCCCCCAGGTGTGCCACTGAGTGAGACTGAAGCAAGGCTAAAATAAGCTATGTAGTGGACATGATTTTGAACTAACCATGTAAACCAGTGTTTCCCAACATTTTTAGATCGTGCCCCACCTCAACGACTCAAAGATTTTGATGCCCCCCCCTTTAGCAAAACAGTCAGCCAAGTTCTGAAAAAGTATAATATAAATATGTACGTTAAATAAAAAAGGAACATAGGTAAAACTGTTTTTAATTTGACTTTCTTCAATGAATATAAATTTTATATTACACTTTGCACATTATAAAACATAAATCAAACTGAACTTGGGAAAATAAAATCCAAGTTAATGCAATCCTTGAGCTTGATGTCTGCTGCAAAGAGTTTTTATTTGAGTACTAATTTAGTCATTTTCAATCTCAAATTCCCATGGTTTGTGATATCCAATGATTTCTTTTTTTCAGTAGCAAGTCATTTACAGCACTAAAGCCACATTCAACTAAATATGATGATGGGAAGGGCAACAGTATTTTTTTTTGCAAAACTTGTTGAATTTCGGTATTTCGTTTCTGTCTCGTCCGAAAGCCAGTGTTTGCCATTGTTCCTTTTATTTTAAATAAATTTCTAATAGACTCATCATTTTGCTTTTCTGAGAGTTCTTCTTCATGCTGTATTTATGTTGACTGCTGTACTAGTGATGTCAGCTTTTTTTTCTCGGAAAGTCAGGGTTGCAACATTGACAATTTATCACCAACAATGGTGAGTTTTTTGAGCATATCGATGATGAGGTGACGAATGCAACATCATTTTCTATTTTCTTATGATGGAATTCAAGTAATCTATTCAAATTACTTGAATGATGTAACTTCTTGTATAAGTGCCTGTGAAAAAAAACTCTCCCAATTATCTTACAACTGCATTTTTAACCAACTGGACTGATTTACAGGTAAGCATAAGCAACATATTGGTTGAAATGTGACCTTCAGATATGAATACAGAAAAAGAGGAGAATAAACATGTTTTGGAGAGTTTTTCATTACTGACAAAGTGCTCTAGTTTTATCATCATCATCATCATCATCAAATTCCTGCCATGTACCCTCAAGGGGTGTACAGGGTATGACAGTACTACATGAAAAATTTACATCATTACTAACTTCCTATCTACAATTTTCCTCCAAATCAATCTGTTACTTGTCAAGACTCCAACATTATCAGATCTTATATTTCTATCGTCTAACGCACTTTGTAGCGTATCAATCCACCTATATCTTGGTCTTCCTCTGGGTCGTTTTCCTGCCAACCTGGCAGAGAACACTTGTTTTGCTAATCTTTCCTCTCCCATTCTATTTAAGTGACCATACCACCTGAGATTAGCTCTGCTAATGCATTCCTGGATGCTGACAATGTCAAGTTCTTTCCTAATATCCTCATTTTTAATATGATATTGCCATTGATGCCATCTGTTCACGCCTCTAATCTTCCTCAGGACTCTCATATCTGCGGTCTCTAGTCTTTGGTCAAGTGTTTTACTTCTGACCCAGCTCTCAGATCCATAAGTTAAAACTGGTTTGAACACTGTCTTGTATACTGCTAATTTAGTGTTCCGACTAATTTCTCTCTTATTCCATATGAATTTATTCAATTGACTTCCCACCATACCAGCTTTGCTGATTCTGTTGTCTATTTCTATATTTAATTTACCATCTTCAGTAAAAATTGTGCCTAAGTAACTGAAATTTTTTACTTGTTCCACAGGTTCTCCATTCACAACACAGTTGGCATTTTCAATGATTCTGCCTATTTTCATTGTCTTTGTCTTTTTATTGCTGACCTTCATACCATATCTATTACAACAGCTATTCAATTTAGTCAGAGAATCTTGCAGACTTTTAGCGGATTTATTTAGAAGTATAACATCATCCGCATAAAGCAAAGCGCTGACATTAACATCTCCAATTTTGATATCAGGTTTAATACCACTTTCCTTCATAATGTGATCCATATAGATAATGAATAACAGAGGGGATAATGTACATCCTTGTCTCACACCAGATTTAATATTAAACCATCTTCCTGTACTTCCTTCAATTCTAACTGCTGACTTACAACTCAAATAAAGACTAAGTATTGCTTGATATAATGCCCCATTGACACCATATAACTGCAGCGTATTGAATAGCTTCTCTCTTGGCACCTTGTCATATGCCTTTTCCAAATCGACAAAACTTAAATACAGATCTTTGTTATATTCCCATGCTTTCTCGACTATTTGTCGTAAAGTGAAGATCTGATCCTGACAGCCTCTATTTGGCCTGAATCCAGCTTGTTCTTCGCCAAGCTTTTCTTCCACAATTCTTCTCAACCGTTTCTCAAGTATACTTGCATAGATCTTGCCAGGAACACTCAGTAGGGAAATACCTCTGTAATTCTCACATTCAGTTTTATTTCCCTTTTTATATATGGGTACTATGAGAGCTCTACTCCAATCATCGGGAATTCGTCCCTCAGTCCAGGCTTTCTGAACTATGCAGTGCAGCCACTGTAAGACTTTTATACCACCATACTTCAGCATTTCTGGTCGAATATCATCTACTCCTGCTGCCTTTCCACATTTCAAGCCTTTGATGGCTTTTTCTACTTCAAGTATGGATATGTATTCCTGACTGCATGCCTGGTCAGTGTTTTTTATCACTGTGCTGTCATCACTGCTTGTTTCATTTAGCAGTTTTTCAAAGTAATTACTCCATACTTCAAGGATATCTTTTTCTCCTGTTTTCATGTCACCTTTATCATCTCTAACTCCTTTTACAGCACTCTTTCCTCCATTCCTAAGTTTCTTCAACAACCTCCAGAATATTTTGCCACCTTCTTGATATTTATTTTCTATATTCTTGCCAAAGTCCTCCCATGACTTTTGTTTAGCTAGTTTTACACACTGTTTAGCTTTCTTACATTTGTTTCTGTATTCTGTAAGAGTAAAAGCTGACTTATTTGCCAGGAACTTTTGATATGCTTTCTTCTTTTCCTTCACTGCCTCTTTAACTTCCTGTGTCCACCAGGGAGTTCTGATTTTTTTATCCTTGCACACAACCTCACCACATGCCTCTCTGGCAGAATCAATCAATGTTTTCTTCAGAGTTTGCCACTGAATCTCCAAGGTTTGATTCCTGTTCTCAAACTCTTTCATTTTTTCTTCAATAATCTTTCTGTATTTTAGTCTGCAGTTCACATCTGAGAGCTGCTCAACTTTTATTCGCTTTAAAACTTTCTTACATGTTATTCTTTTCAATATGAAATTCAATTTTATCCTGCTCAAGACTAAATAGTGATCGCTTTCAATTTCAAATCCTCTGTACACTCTGGTGTCCTGCACCAGGGAGAAAACATCACTATCAACAATAACATAGTCAATGAGACTTTTCTTATTCCTAGCCTCTTCTCTCCATGTGAATTTGTGCACATTTTTATGTTGGAACATGGTGTTAGTAATAACCAGTCCATGTCCTGAGCAGAAATCCAACAGATATTTGCCATTATTATTAGCTTTGCTCTTTTCTCCAAATTTTCCCAAAATATTTCTGTATGTCTCACAATCATTTCCTACTCTGCTATTTAGATCCCCAACAAGGACCAAATTTTCCTTTTTCATTGTGTCAGTTGCTTTTTCTAAAGCGTCAAAAAATTCCTCCACTTCTACCTTAGTAGAACCTTCTGTGGGACCATAGGCACAAATAAGTCTCATTGTCCAGTTCCCCATTCTCATATTTGCCCACATTACTCTACTTGAGACTGACTGCCATTCAAGGAGATTAGCCTCGTATTTTGTGTTGAATACTATGGCTACTCCTTCTTTTCCTTGATTGTCATTGCCTGAATATAACATTTTGTATTTATTGCTCAGAAAGATCTCACCAGTTTTGGTCTTTTTTGTTTCAGTCACCCCTATTATGTCGATCTGGTACTTATCTAATTCCTCAGCTAGCTCCATTTCTTTGCCATTCAGGCTTCTTACGTTGATAGTACCGATCTTTAACTCTGGTGATGTTGAGTTGGGGTTTGTTTTCAGATTTGTTCCAGTAGCTGACTTTTCGCTGTTCGCCCTGGTTCCCTGGCGAAAACAACGGGGGCCTTGTTTAACCGGGCGACGCCCCAGCCGGCATGAAATTTTGTCATGTTGTACCATCATTTTTTATTTTGGTTTAACCAATAAGAATACAATTTGGTTGGCTAAATCCCAAATTGCCAGCCCATCCTCGTTCGTTCAGTATCAAAGTAGATACCCAACAGGGTGCACCACGAGAAGGTGAGGATTGGACATTAGGTCAGAAGCCCTGGTCGGTTCTCCGCATTCCTTTAAAGGCTATGTGGAGGTCTCCTCTCAGTTATACAGCTTAAGATGCTGAAATCAGCAGATTGGATCCTATTGAACAGTTTTTTAAAAAATCAGCAGATAAATAATATCCAACTTAAAACTAGAATTTCAGCAGTTGAATTTGGGTTCTAACAAGAGTAGTCAATGATCTGAAGTACCAGGATCAAGAACTGTTGCTGTGAATTTTGATGTGATTTATGCAGCTTTAGATAACTACACAAAATGATAAAAATGGTAGGCTAACCAAGTAATTCTGGTAACATTGGATGTGATTTGAATCAGCACTTTAATAATAGTTTTTACAAGAATATGATTAATATCCTTGTAATAATGATAAACATTAATAATGAAATTGCAATGATTGTTCATATTCAAAAATTTCAAAATAGATAAATAATAAATACAAGGGGGGGGGGGGGGTCTGATTCACACCTACAACAAAAACAATATTAAAGCAGATATATTACAAGAAAGAACATATCTTAAAACCCTTTAACTCCCATGTTTCATCAAATTGTAATAATTTGTACTTTTTCTTTCAGGATATATAAGAAAATTAATTAATCTTTGTTCTAGGTGTTTATCAGAAGTTTCCAGACCCCTCTCATATATATGACATTAAAAAATATTACCTGTCATATGGCTTATTCTCATCAGACAACTGACCTGATGGCTGAGAACACGAAATTTCTTGATCCTAAACAAGTCAGGAAAATACAAATTCATGTGAGTATATAAAATTAAACATCCTATAATGATATCAAATTACGGAGAAAATGCATGTTTTTGTTACATTTCTAAACCTACTCTAGCATTCATAAGTGTTTCTTACTAATCATAATAGAAAAATGTATGGTTCTGTATACAAAGTGGAAGTTCCATCTCATTGCTCTGAAAATGAGATTTGATTTGGCACCATTTCCTTTTCTGGTGATGAATACCTGCAAACTAAAAATTAACTATACTTCTATATCCCAATCTTATTAAAAATCATCCACTTATTAAAAAGGTTTCAAGTTTCAATACTTCTACTTTTTCTATTAGCTTGATGTTGATAGAGCTAATGATTATTGAAACACAGCAAGGATGTTAACAGTCACTCAACTGTCATTCCTAACTAAACTTACACGGATTAAGGAAGCATACTTATAAATAGCAGATCTGATAGCAGTATTGCAAGGCTTCAGTCTATTTTGTCTTGCCTGAGATTTGGGACTGATTTCCATATGATGGAAATAATTTCTGTTAACTTTATCATATAGTATGGTTCATCCTGAAACAGGTGTCAGTTATGTAAGATAATGAGACAAAGCAAGTTCATAGCAACTCTACATCTGCTGACCCCAAACATATCACCTGTTGAAGCTTTGACATTTTCCCCAAGGAAGAGCAGGCAGGAAGTATGAATAAGAATTATCACATGATGAAACAATGCAAACCATTCATTTTACTGCTCGAAGATATAGCAACTCTACTACCTAACATTTTCATATATTATGATTCTTCCTCATACAGATGCTTCAGTTATTTAAGATAATGAAACACAGCAATCTCGCAGCAACTCTACCTCTACATCTGCTGTCCCAGCACATCAATTGTTAAGTTTTGACAATCTTTCCAAGGAAGAGAATGCAAGAAGGAAGTATACATGATAAGAATTATCACATGATGATAACATAAAACCACACAATTAATTGCTCAAATATATATATAACAAGTTACAAGTGACCAACTCCAAATCAGAACAATGACACCACATTACACCATTATGATGTAATTGTTCTGATTACATCAGAACAATTACACGGGCCTTGTTTAACTAGGAGACGCCCCAGCCCGCATGAAATTCTCTCATGTTGTACCAACATTTTATATTTTGGTTTAAGCACAATAAGAATACAATTTGGTCCGCTAAATCCCAAATTGCTAATCCATCCTGGTTCTATCAGTATCCAGGCAGATATCTAAAGGTTGCACCACGAGAAGGTGAGGATTAAACAATAGGTCAGAAACCCTGGTTGATTCTCCTCATTCCTTTTAACCCGGTGCTGGTGAGGTGGGAAAATGTAACAAAAGTGGTAAAGTGGGGTCCCACAGACCCACTCACCCAAATAATGTAGTGCATTATAGAAATCCATATCTTTTTACTCAATATTAATGGATTCTCTGTGGATTCTTCCTCACAGTCTTGTTCGGTATCAGACTCGTGGTTACTGACTAATTCTAAATCAATTTCATTATTATCATCATTATCTCCACTAAATGGCTCCTCGTCTGTCAAAGTGTCATCTATAAGTTAAAGTAACCTCTGGTCTTCCTGCTCATAACTCATCTGGTAAAAAAAGATATTATTCTCAAAATACCCTCTAAATATTTACGAAAACGTATTTGCTTATAATACATGAAAACAACATGTTTCGGGAGTAAATATAGTCACACTTATGGTAAGGTGGGTTTCTTGGACCCCAGCACACTTTACACCTCTGCACGCTAAACTTGCTTGCGTGCAACAGCCTCTCGTCTATGACGCCGAGTAGCGGGTTACAGGAGGGGAAGCTATACTCAGGCATGACTCACTGCCACGCATTGTTAAAAAGTTATAGTCAATTTAAAATCTTTGGGGTCTGTGAGACCCCACCTAACACTTGGTTAAGGGCTATGTGGAGGTGTCTCAGTTATACAGCCTTGACCCTTAAGCACCCCGCCCATGTAAATATTAGATATTGGTTGGATAATTGTTAGATATTAAATGTTAGATATTGGTTGGATAATTAGTAAAACTGTAAATAATAGACATACTATACTGATTAGTGCATGGTTGGATAATTCACTATGTACATACGAGGGTTGTTCGATAAGTCCGTGCAAAAATGAAGAAAACAATTTTTTTGGGACAAACATTTATTTTTCAACATTGTCTCCTTTGAGGTCTATACACTTAGTCCAACAATGTTCAAATTATTTTGATCCCTAGGCAGTTGTTTTGGCAATCACCTCATCGTTTGATAAAAAATCTCTTTCCTGCCAGCCATTTTTTTCATGTCTGGAAACAGATAGTAGCCCGAGGGAGCCAAATCTGGAGAGTGCGGGGGGGGCGAAAGGACTTCGTATCATAAATCAAACAATTTTGCGGTCAAATTGCAGAAGAGTGAACGAGTGCATTGTCATGGTGAAAGAATCTTCTTTTTCGCCAAGTTTGGTCGTTTTTCCTTTATTTCATTATTTAAATGATTCAGCAAAGACACATAATACACTCGATAATTGTTTTGCCCTTTTCCAAGAAGTCTATGAAGATTATACCACGAGCATCCCAGAAGATGGTGGTCATAACCTTTCCTGCTGAAGGAACAGTTTTCGCTTTCTTTGGTGCAGATTCCCCACTTGCAACTCATTGTTTTGACTGTTCCTTGGTACCAGGCTGGTAGTGATGAATCCATGTTTTGTCCACTGTTGCGAAACGATGCAAAAATTCCTCTGGATCCATTGAAACAGCTTCAAGCTGTCCTTGCAACAGTTCACAGATTGACACTTTTGATCCAGTGTCAACAAACGCGGCATCCATCTTGCAGATAGTTTTCTCATATGTAAATGTTCATGTAAAATATTATGTATGCAGTCATTTGAGATGCCCACAGCCTTAGCAATTTCATGCACCTTCACTCTTCTATCATCCATCACATATCATGGATTTTTTCAATAATTTCTGGAGTAGTTACCTCAAAAGGGTGTCCAGAACGTTCAGTGTCACTTGTGCTCATATGGCCACTTCGAAAGTTACTAAACCACTTATAAACCATTCTAATCGAAGGTGCAGGCTCACCATAATGTTTATCAAGCTTAGCTTTGGTTTCCTGAGCCATTTTGCCTTTCAAAAAGTAATGTTTAATCACTACATGAAATTCTTTCTCATCCATTTTTTTTACAAATCACGGTACTTGATTGATTCAAATGAACGCCAAACACAGAGTAATAGATCTGACTGAAACTTAGTATGCGATCCTCCAACAGTTGCCATTAACTAAAATTAACCTCGATACGACAAAGTCTAAGAGATGGTGGCGCCATCTCTTAGACTTTGCACGGACTTAGTGAACAGCCTTCGTATATTTTTTTTCATAATGAAGCATTTTATTTTATTTTATGTTTTTTATTAAGTGAATAATAGTCAACATGTGAAAACCATCAAAATAAGATTTACTGCTTTCAACTTCATCCTTGCTACAAATACATCATCAAGAAGGGAAATGTTAAAAAAAAAAAAAAAAAAAAAAAAAAAAAAAAAAAAAAAAAAAAAAAAATCCAAGGAGACAAATGTCATCCAATGTGTATTCATTATTAAAGTTTCAGTTGCAGCCAATGCAAGCAAACAAGACACTATCCAAGTTCTAGGACAATAAGAAGTTATGTTGTTATTATTATTATTCTTTTTTTTTTTTTTTTTTTTTTTAATTAAACATGTGGCTCACACAAGGATACGCTCAAATGCTATAAGTTGCAAGACCTATAGCATATCAGTGTCATGTGCAGGCAAGAGAGTCAGAAGAAAAGAAGAAAGAAAAGAATCTGCTGATATGTTTTCTTGAATAGCTGAAGGTTGATTGCAATCTTTCAGGGTGGCTATTCCAAAAAAAAACAGAGGCAGGTGAGGCAAAAGAGAAGTCAGTTCAGTAAGTTTTGAGCTGGACAGTAATGGATGTTGACTGGCAGTTGCTTATATTATTTTTTTATTATGTTGAGCCCATACATGAGAGGTTGGTAGATCAACATTAGTACTGTGTATGGCTTGGGAAAGAAGGTGCTTGTGCACATTAGATTTGATGACAGTAGATTGTATACCCTAGGAAACACATCAAAAAGAAGACTTTTCCATAGTATAGTGGTTGCAGGGACGAAGGAGGAGGCGAAGTAACTTGTTCTGTGTTTTGGTAGGGATGTTGAGCAGCAGCTGCACATGTTCCAATGAGCTTGGTACTAAGTGGGGGAATTATAGATGCTATTTCGGATGAACATTTTAAATGGAAATATTTGTAGAAAACACATAGTGCAGGGACCAATCGTCTGTGCGAAAGTGGAGAGAGAGAGTTGGTAAGAGATGGGTCATTAATAAGTCTGATTGCTCTCCTCTGTATGGCGTCGAGCAATTTGAGGAAGCTTTTGGGAGCCCCACCCCATGTGTGGGAGCAGTATTCAATGGTTGGGCAGATTTGCAATTTGTATAAGGTTAATAGCTATTCAGGGGTGAAGTCTTGAGCAAAAGAGAAATCCTAGTTTAGAATGCAATGGTTATGTGTTTGTGCCAAGAGAGGCTTGATGTCAGGGTAATTCCAAGAAAAGAAATCTCAGATTGTCTGGAAATTTGGGTACTGTCAACAATAATACTGGGAGAAACTGGTTCTTTTTTTTTTTTTTTATGAGAAATGAGACAGTACTGGGTTTTATTTGCACTGAAATTGACTAGGTTATCTGAACCTCCTTGGAGGATGGATTGGAGGTCTGCATTAAGGGCAGTGGTGGATGCTGATCTGTAGGTTGAGGTGAGTTGTGTGGAGTTAGGTTTATCAAAAGAAAGGGAGGAGTGTAATGTGCTGTCATCTGCAAAACTGTGTATTGGGTTGGAGGTAAGCTGAAGTAGGTCATTGATATATAGTAGGAAGAGGGTTGGTGAGAGGACAGAACCTTGAGGAACCCCAGCATTAGTTGAATGGTGAGAGGATAAGGAGCCATCCACCACCACCACACATAGTGAGCATCCAGGCAGAAAGCTGGCAATCCAATTCCAGAGGTCTTGAAATAGATCAAACGATGGTAGCTTGCTTAATAAGCCCTTGTGCCAGACCCAGTCAAACACTTTTGAAATATCAAGTCCAACTGCTTGAGATTCGCCAAACTTCTCCATGGCATTTGACCAGAGATGGGCGACATATGTGAGCAGATCTCCTGTTGATTGGCAGCAACAGAATCCATACTGGCAGTCATTTATTAGACAGGTAGCATTAAGGTAATGTAGGCGTTGGGAATTGATAATTTTTTTCATTACTTTAGACAGGACTGAGGTGAGCGAGATGGGGCAGTAGTTTGATGGCAGTGACGTCGCCCTTTTTGGGAATGGGTTGATTATCGGTCAATTTCCAGGCTGTGGGATAGATACCAGTGGAGTAAGACAGTATATACAAGCAACATAGGATAGGAGAGAGTTCTGGTGCACAAACCTTCAGGACAACTGGAGACATCACAGCCAGGAGACTTTTTTTTTTTTGTGTGTCTAATTTAGACAGTGTTTTGCTGATCTCTTTCTGGCAAAAGGATATAGCGGCACTGTTTGTTGGGCATCTGGAATGGTTGAGGGACATTTGCCATTGTCGATTGTGAATGCATGGAGGCAAAGTGTGAGGCCAGGTTAGCCTTTTCTGTAGGAGATGATGCAATGGAGCCATCTGGATATGATAGCAGTGGGAATAGTGTTGGGCAGAAGTTATGGCTGACTGCTTTGGCGAGAGATCAAAAGGCTTGGCTACCATTTGGACAGGCTGCTAATAATCCTGCTTTTTGCTCTTTCGAACTCCGTTTTGGGCACTGATTGTTTTTTGCATTTATTTCGGGCTTGGGTATAAGCTCTAAAGGAGGACGGGGGGGTTCTTGATCTGAGACGGTGATGGTATGTTTGGTTTTTTTTATTTGTACTGCCTTGGCACATCTTTTGGAAAACCAGGGTTTAGTTAGGGAATGGCAGGTCAGAGTACTGTGGGTAATGTACGATTCCATGCCAGTGAGGATTACTTTGGTTCAGGGGCATGCCAATAGTGTCTGGCGTCTGTGTGCAAAACTTTAGTTGGCACCCCTATACCCCCCCCCCCCAATAAAAAAATCACTTTAAAAAAACGTTTTTTTTTTTTTTTTTTTTTAATAAGTATTTCTTCCTCTTTGGCACCTTTACTATCCTGGTGCCTGTGTGCGTTGCACACATGGCTGGCGCGCCCCTGCTTTGGTTATGACTTCAGTGCATGTTTGCAATGCAATAGTCTAACCATGGGAATGAGGCATAGAAGTTGCTGAAGCTGTCTCACTTGGCATTATAATGCCAAGCTATTCTTGAATGGGAGTGGCTGTGTAAGCGTTGTTGCATGTGGGAGGAGATGAGTACTAGGTTGTGGTCAGAATTGCCTAGCGGGCAATTGGAAGAACAATCTTGAAGGAAACAGGTGGAATGATTTTAGCCAGATCAGTAGAGTTGTACAAGAAAGTATCTACAGAATAAGCATAAGACTGTGGTTGTTTTGGATTTATGGGCCAAGCAACTAAGGTTATGAGGCGAGTATTATATCTATACATTGTGTGTGTGTGTGTGTGTGCGCGCGCAAAAGCACACATGTGCGTTCTGGCTGGTGTGCCTGTTTTGCAGAATGAAAAACCCAATCTGTGGGGGGGATTCCTGTATCTTTGTATGAGATTGGCTAACTCATCTTCAGTTCAAAAGCCATTATGAACTGGCATAAGAAAGAAACCGAACATCTATGAGCAAAAAGAGAATGGAACAAATCTGAGAAAGAGGTCATCAATTAATCAGAATGTCCAATGAATAGCATCAAGCAATCTTAGAAATGTTTTGGTTGCACTACCCCAAATGTGTAAGCAGTGTTTCAATGTTGAATGTATTTGGGGATTTATATAGCAGAATAGTTTAGAATAGTTTAGAGCTTTTGTCTATAGTCCAGTCGGTATAGACGAAGCCCTTTGGTCGGAAAGACCTGGGCTCGATTCCGGTCTATGGTAAAGAACCTTTATCTGGTCTCTCGACAAAAGGTGAGTTAGCCAGTCTCATACATAGGTAGAGGGTTTTTTCACCCGGAAACTCTGGTTTTTCATCCCTGCAAACAGGCGAACCGGCCCTGTAGGTTTCACACGGATTACAGTCATGAATACTTACGACAATATGTGGAAGCGATACGGTCCTCACCACAACAACTGTGACTTACATAACCAAATTGCATTCTGTATTGGCTAACATGCCAGCTTTGGCACTGTTCGGTTAAACATTAGCCGTGCTATTTCCATCAGCATACTAGGGTAAACAATGAAACATCAGCTATTGGAACACATATATGCTGATGGCAGAACCGATGATAGGTATCACCAATATTAAAAAGTATCATGGCAAATAAGTGAAACTTTAAGAATTATGCAAGTTCCAAGAATTACTGCAGAAGTATCACGTTGACATAATTGGTGTTTATGAAACCCAGATGATTAGCAGGCGATATTACAAAATAAAACCATAAGATGTTATATTCGCATAAATGTATTTTTCATAAGCAAACTCTTGGTTGGTGAGTAAAAGGTAGAAGCGAACGAGAGTTCGCTTATGAAAAATACATTTCTCTGACATTTCAAGTTCCTTAGTACTAATAAGTTTTTACTTTCTTAAGGTTTCTGCCTGGTCTCTGAAGAGAACCAACCAGTTTGAAACAGCTGTCAGACCAGTGAAACCTTATCAAAATGGACTAATAAAAGGTGAATATATAGATGCTTGGGCAGTGCCTATGCCATCTAAGTAGTCTGCGCTAAGGCAACTCGTGAATGCCGGGGAATGTATTCATGTAAGCTCTCTGTTCAACTTTATGAAACTTTCATAGTTTCTACATTTCCACTTTGCCTATATAATTTTGCATCGCCAAAATGAAGCCTTTCGGCTCTTTATTTTAGTAATTACTTTTACGCACCAATGAGAGTTCGCTTACAAAAAAATATATTTCTCTGACATTTCAAGTTCCTTAGTACTAATGAGAGTTTTTGCTCTCTTAAGGTTTTTTGCCTGGTCTCTGAAGAGAACCAACCAGTTCAAAACACAAAAAACAAAAAGTCAAAATACAGTTTGAGCAAATATGGTAATAAAATTTTGCACTTTAGGTGTTCCTAAAATAGTTTGCTAAAGGAAAGATAAGATAACTCATAACTATTGTTTCAATTTGTTTAACTAGTTTTGCCTGCCAGTGAAATAGACTGCATTGACTGTACATTTAAAGTTAACATCTGCTGGAGAATCTTAACTTTATGGTTAAAAATTGAACAATGGAAATGATATGTTGGTGAATAAGAAAACCAAATCAAAAGAGATCCTTATTTCAACTTTAAGCAAACACAGATCTTTAATTTATCCTTGAAATCAATGTTATTTTTAATGTGATATTTGGAATGGCCAGAATTGCAAATGAAACTTGAAAGAAATTTAGCAAGATAGTAAGTACATAGGTGAATCAATACAATAAACTACTGGTTGATTGTATTGTCTCACTTATATACTGTCTTGTTGGTTGTAGAATGTAATGTTGTAGAATGATACAAATTCTATGATAGCTGAGATCTTGATGAATATGCAGCTTGCTGATAACCACATATAAGTGCAAAACTGTTCAAAGTAATGACTCATTACTGATTGTCTGTACTGACCTTCTTTAGGAAGACCATAAATATGTGAAGGTTAGGTATGATGAAAACTTAATTTGTAGATGTCTCCCAAAACTATACTCAATCTAAAAATTTATTTAACAGTTTAATTGACTGAGTTCCATCTACTGATTACAATATAGGTAGATCTATTCTTAAACAAAGTATTCAGCTTGCAGCTATACTCGATAGTATTCGTGCAAACAGTGGTATTGCTTTTCTTAGCTCTAGTGATGATGATAATATTGTTATTACAGCAGAAAGGAGCATCAAGCTTGCTGTTCTACACTCAACAACAGTGTTGCCATCACCAGTATTGATGCCTCTTATACACAGAGCTCACTTCATCTGTTCTAGTGAATCATTTCTATCAAAACAAATGAACAAAATAAGAACAACTATGATTGCTAATAGACATGACCAGACCTCTGTTCAATAAATCACAGATAATTATCATCCCTCAACTTTAGTGCAACTAGATGTCAGAACTGTTTCCATACCCTACCTTAAACAAACAAACATCACAATGAACCACAGGAATTCTTTATAAGTTTAAACTACACACTAATTTCAAAGCATTTCAGAACTCTCTTCTTTTCTATCCTGAGGATAAACAACCTACCATAACCTATCCTTGCCACATATATCAAGTAACTCAATCCTCTTACTTCTTATTTTGTATGGATAGGATGTTCTGCTGAGATTAGGATTCATGAACATCAAGATTACATTAAATACAAGGAATCTGTTTAATCTGGTCTTGCTTTCCATGTCAATGAACAACTCACAGGATGTGCTGAAATCAGACACAAACTCCACTTGAGTAGATTTAAATTTAACCATCTGTTTCTGGTAAAACATGTAAACTTTACAACAGTGCCTGAATCTCAGTCAAACAGAAGCTATGCTTATATCCATGTTCTCCACAATTAGCTGTCTATAATTTTTTTAATGATGTATAACCTATGTATTTAATTAGCATAACTCCTCATTGTTTCCTATAAACTTCTTTTGTTCACTTAGCTGTGACTAAGAAGAACTTGAGTAGCAAACACATGCTAAGTGATATTTGTCAAAGTTCTGAGTGTTGTTTTTTTTAATATCATTATTTCCTTTTTTAATTTTTCCTGATGATGTCCTTGTAACAAGGACGAAATACTAAAGGCAATAAATCTATTTTTACATATTTTTCACAGTTTGACATTATTCACTTCACTTTACAGAAATGTCTAATACACACTTCCTTAAAATATTTGAACAAGTTTTTAAAAGTATGCCATAACAGAGGAGAGAAAAAAGATAATGCACCAAAATTTAGTGTTTTACACACACACTTATCTAAAAAAAGATGAGTGCCAGTATTAAGGAAAAGTGCAAAACAGAACTGATTTCTATTTCTGATACATACCTGAACCAGCTGCTGTGCAGTTAACTGTGAAGTCAACGTTGTAGACTGCTGTGAGTTCTGTGGCAGCTGAAGTCCTGATGAATATGTAGCTGATTGCTGATAACCAGAAGTAACTGCAAATTGTTCAAACTGATGACTCGTTACTGCCGTCTGTATTGCACTCAAAGTAGTTTGAGGAATGAACTGCTAAAAATTATATGTGAAAATGCACACATTATAGAAAAAAGCAATTTTCATTTTATTCTAATACACATTAGACTTCAGAAAGTATACATTTTACTGGTACAAGATTATTAAAAAAGTAAGATAAAACCAATGTTAAGAGTACAATAAAATAGTACTCTTAATTTTAAGCTTTACAATAAATTAACATTATTAAAGCATCTCATGTGGTTATATCATACTGTGGGAAGGAAGTATGTCTCAGGTATCTGGCTATCTCACTCAATGTTCCCTGGTGTTTTTTTTTTATATCTTAAAAGCCATGAGTAAAGGCTGAATAGCCAGACATAGCTTATACAATGGCAATTCACCAAAGCAGTAGAACTTATGCGAGACATTGGGGGTTTGAATAGCATGGAAATAGGCAGAAGGATTTATGTTAAACTTCAATGTAGCATGAAGAGTATGTGCAAAAGGAGGATAAACAAGTTGAGAAGAATGGACAATGGAGGAATGATTGGAAGCACTTCAAATCAATGGAATGCCCATTTACAGGGAAGAGGTAATCCAAAACTAAAAATAGAACTGACATTTATGCAATTAAGAAATAATGTTATCAATCACAATCCATCAACTGTATGATTAAGAAGAGTTATAAAACTCCAAATGCTGGAAAATTAACCCAAACCAAGCAGAGTGCAGTAAAACAATAGAACTGTGAAAATGCTGCATAGTTGCAAAATTACACCTCTAAACTTAAACAGAAATAGAGATTATTTAAAGATTTTTAAACAAGCCACTCAAAAAAAAAAGCACAAAAACAGGGCAGTGTAATATGATAAGTGTCTGAAGAGATCGTTAGATCAGATAAATAAGGATAGGGATACACAGTGAATGACACTGAATTAGGATAAACAGGAAGATGTGACTGAGATCTGAATTCTTATACTTGAATACTCTAAAAAGTTCAAAAACAAACAAACCCCCACCTCTCCAAAAAAGGCTTCATCCCTTCCTCTAGGAATTCAAATGAGAGGCATATTGCTGGCATATGATTTTTTTTCTTTCTAGAGGATGAATGTCTGCAGTACATGTTGTACACAACATATACTGTGCACATCTGTGCTTATGTTTCCTTTTATGTGACTCCTGTCCACAAAAAGTTGTAAACCTATAACAGATATAATTTTATTGGCAATAGAAAGAAAAGCTTTTAATAAAATGAATGGTTATATAGTAAGTGATTGTTGTTATCAGCCCAACTGCTAGGCAAAAGGCCTCTCACTTTCTCCCTCATGGGCCATCTTCATCCAGTTGTTTCCTTCTAGTCCTATGATCTCATTTCCTTACCTCATCTGTTTTGCTCTGGATTTCTTTGTCTCTCTCTCTCTCTCTCTCTCTGTGTGTGTGTGTGTGAAAATCCAAACTGCAGTGAGGACTGTTCAGCTGTTGGCTTTCATTCTGGCTACATGGCCAGTCCAATTCCACCTTAATTATTTGGCTTTGTGAATAATATTAACAATTTTTGTATTGGTCTTATGTCTAAATTTTTACCTTGTAGGCTCTTAATTTCTAAATTACTTCATTCCATTGCTCTTTGGCATATTCTAAGGGTGTTTTTTTTATTTATTTATTTTGGCACTATAATGAAATCTGTCAGCTTCCTTTTAAGAGAGATAGACAAATCACCCTTCATCCACTGGCTTAATCTCCAGGTAATTATTCCATGTTTTGATTATTCTGGACTGTATTTCTAGGTTCATTTCAAACAAATTATGGAGCTATAATCGTGTTAGAAATAATTACTTTAATTTCCTGCTGTTTTGATCTTCATATTAAGGTCATCATCTTAAGTATATGCATATATATAGAGACAAACTATATTACATTTCAAACAGTATGCAAAAGAGATGATCATTTGATCAAGCGTTATTCTACTGACCTGACCTCCAGTGGAAAAAAAAAAAAAACTACATCAGAGCTATATTCTATTAAAGCATTAAAGCTATGCCTTCTCTGGGCTCACCGTTACCCCCCCCCCCCCAATTGCTAACTTTTATATGAAAGCTTTTTGAACAATGTGCTCTAGATTCCTTTACTTTTAAACCCCAAGTCAGGCTTAGATATGTTGATGTTTTTGCCATCTAATCCCATGGCTGCCAGACATTAGATACTTTCCTCAACCACCTAAACAAACAACACAAATCCATACAATTCACAATTGGGATTGAAAGTCAGCACACTTCCTTTTCTAGATACACTTGTCACACACCTTCCTTCTGGCAGTCTTTCTTTCAGTGTTTACCAGAAGCTTACAAACTGGCCAATATACACAAACTCCTACCACCACCACCCAACACAAAAACTAGGTGTCATTAACACACCAAAAAACAGGGCTTTGAAGATCTGCTCCAGTGAACAACAGCAACAAAATTCTTCATAAGACCTCACTTAAAAACAAAAATAAACTAGATTAAAATAAAACTGTAAAACCATTCTATACATTAAAGGAGTATCAGCTAAAATAAACAGAATACTACAGAAATACAATTTATGCCAGCTTTAAACTTCACTGCAAAATTAAAGAACTTATTCAACTCAACCAAGGATCCGTTTCTCTGCAGGTCCACCCCAGAGTATACCGTATTCATTGCACCTGTAATTTGCCCTATATAGGTGAAACAGGTTGCACAATTCCTATCTGAAAAAAAGGAACATAAACAGCACATTAAATTTAATAACTATGGTCAATCAGGCCTTTTTGATCATGCCCTGAATAGTCTACATAGAATTGACTGGAAAGGCACCTGTTGTTCATACCACGTTTTGTGAACAACAGATGCCTTTTAACGTGGTATGAACATAAATTTAAGGAGGTCTGTGAAATTCTTATCAACCACTCTAACCTTAACAATAATAATGGTCTAAAAATCCCAAGAATATGGAAGGCACATATTCTACCCACAATCTTTTTATCCAAGAGTTAATTATAAATAGGACTATAAGTAATCCAGGATCTTAACTCTAAAATAACAACTTTCATGTTAAATTAGGACACTACTTTTGAGTAATAAAACTATCTATATGAATTTGTTCTCATGAAAATGTCATAAATATAATCTAGCTGATGCTTTTTTTTTCCACTAGAGGTCAGGCCAGTAGAAATGATCAACTATCCTACTGGCCAGTTGATCAAATCATTGTCTGTTTGAAATGTAATATGGTTTGTCTCTGTACATATATGTGTATACTTCAGATGATGACCTTAATATGAAAGGATGAAACATCAGGAAATGAAAGTAATTATTTTGTAAATTTTGTAAACAAGAATATCTGGAATGTTGCTACTTGGAATGTAAGAAGCATTCATCACAAATACCAAGATCTGGACTAAACTCTAATTTAAAAAATAAAAAAATAAAAATAAAAAATAAAAATAAAAATAAAAAAAAGCAGTAAGTCTAACACAGTTGCAGTCTCCATAATTTGTTTGAAATGAATGCTGATCGCTGTGTAACACTAAAGGAAAGGATTTATTTCTAGGTCTTGTCGTAGCAGAAGGGTATTTGTTCCAGATAGGAATAGTCTATCTGGAACAAATACCCTTGTTCCAGATAGAGTATTATATAGAGATGGATTGTTCCATATAGACATGTATTCAATGCTGATAGACTGGTATTTTTGAGATAATAGTAATTTTTGTTTTTGTAAAATTCATTTCAGTGGGATTTTTCATGAAGGTGGCAAAGCTAAACTTGAAACAGTTGGAAACATCTTATTTACCACCTTTATTGATTAGGAAGTAGTCTCTCTTTCTTTCTATACAAATTGCTGCTTGACTACTGCTATAAATAGCTTAGATTAGTTAAGCTGACATATGTATACCTTGTTTCAGCATGGAAAAGTAGTATTGGCAATAGTCAAATGCTTTGTAATAGTAATAATCCTAGCCGAAAAGGGGGAAAAGGATGTGCAATGCACGATCCTCCCAAGTGGGATCACCTAGTTTCTCCTCTCTAATCCCACTCTTACCTCCATGTGGCAAATCTCAGAACTTAAGGAATTGAGTGGGTATAGCCCCTCCCCACCCCCGACTCAAAGAAGGAAGCATGATCAGGTATAGTTGAAAGAGGGGAGACTTAAGACAAGTTTGGAAGTCTTAAGGTAACATCCACACCACAAAATTAAGCCAGTAACCATACCAGCTGTTTAACTCTAAGGTCTCAGGATCAAACTGTCACTCTGGAAAATGACTCAGACAGGATAATGAATATAAGTAGGACAAGGAAACAAAAAAAAAAAAGAATGAAGCTAAACAAGAATATCTGGAATGTTGCTACTTGGAATGTAAGAAGTATTCATCACAAATACCAAGATCTGGACTAAACTCTAAAAAAAAAAAAAAAAAGCAGTAATAACAGAGTACGATTTCATTCAAAAATCGGTTAAGGAAAACATATTGCAAATAGTGCAGCAAGTGAATTCTAGAACTAAGATTACAAATAAGTCATGTCTCCCTGACTATTACTCCTGTCCATGTCCAAGAGAAAAGAAGAGAGGAAGAATACAATGCCTTTATTTAGATTTACAAAAAATAAAAGATAAATCCAAATGACTATCTTTCAATAATGGGAGATGCCAGAAGGGAATATTCCACTTGGTACAAATATAGAAATGACTAGTGAAGACACAATAAATGAAGATGCAATAAAAATAGATACAGACAGAGACTTCTTCATGCATAATGACTTAACAGATCATTAAACATCAAAAGGAAAATTGAGAATACCCCCCCCCCAAGATGGTTTAAAATTAACTGAATCAAAGCAAAGAAAAATCCCCATGCATCTTTTCTTTCTAAAATTCCTTTAGAATTATTTAAATTAAGGGGATATTAAATCCCACATTGTTTTAAAACTGAATAAGAAACTCAAAGATTGGAATCAGAGAGTTTCATGCCGAATATAGTAAACCATAAAGTATTGGTGATCACTAGCGTGAGCTAATGCAAGTGACCCCTAGTACATCACTTCTGCATGAGGCCATGTTAACTTACTTTCAGTTGAAAAGTCCTTACGTTAAGAAACTAAGGCTATTTGAAAAGGAAATATTTACGCACTTAATACTACAGATGAATAAAAATATGGACATTTCACAGAAGTGCTTCCAGAGGAAAAAACCTCGATTCAATTGTGAACTAATCTTGAATTGCAAACCTACAGAACAAATAAGAGAATTTAAATACTTTGAAATGCAGCTAATTCAGCTGGAGTGAAAAATATTTCTTAAGAATAAAAGCAATTTTGTGTGACAGATGTACAAGAGAAACTAAAGAAACTATATACAGGAGTGATTACTTTCAAACGATTTTTACATTTGGAAGTGAGATATGAGTATGGGAAAATGAGGTATGTATACCTTGATATGTATCAATACCGGAAGACTCGCAGCAAAAGCGGTAAAGTTCTGATCCCTATTCTTAGGTATTTTCCATAATGTAAAAATACATTTCCTAGGAAATGTATGTTGTTATTACATTATGGTGGGAGGTCACTACCCAGACCGGTTTCAGCCTTTTTTGAGGCTTCATCAGTGAGTAGCTAGACCAAATTAATACCAAAGTGTATAGCGAAAAGAATTTATATACTCTGCTATACGAGTTTCCAAACAGGTGCAACCATTAAGTTACTTAAATATAAAGAGCTAATAAGCTTCATGTATAGTGCTGTTTAAATAGCACTATACATGATTCTTTTCACATGAGTATTTGTGTGCAGGTGCAATTCAATATTTCAACAGATAATGATAAATTTAGAATCCTCTTTTTATGACCTTCTCTGGCTCAAGGTTCCTTGCTCCATTAATTGGCCACCTCTAATACTCTCCAAATTATGAATCCCATTCTGGCATCTTTAACATTTTAACCCTTGAAAGTAAAGATAACCTTACTATTTTCTGCAATCTGACTACAGAAACAGTAAGGTTATCTTCCTTAGTGTCCACAAATCCAAATGAAATGACTTTCCAATTCCAATGATCAAGGTGGAAGAGTTGCCAGCGTACTTACTACTAGCGATGACTTAATACAAACTGTCCACTCAACCACCAACCTACACACCTATCCTTTTCTTAATCAGTTTTCTTTCAAAGTGTACCACTGATGTCTCTTGATAAAGAAAAAGTAGAAGTCTCAACATCTTCAGTGTGTACTAAAGGATATGATGGAAATTACCGAGAGAGGGATGATTCCTAGAAAAGGTACCTTTATAAAGTTTCAGTCTGAGTTAGCAGGCTATTGATTTGTCAAGGTACCTTTTCTAACTTCTATCATATCCTTTAATACAATACTGAAGACATGGGGATTTCTCCTTTCTATAGATAGACTTGTATTTTCAATCTCCTCATCCAAACTCATAACTCTGATCAGTTTGCAGAAATAATTCTCATTTAGAATGAAAGTCTTCATCTCTGTTCCATCAAAAATTTCATCAGTACTTCATTTTCCAAAAAGTAAAAATTTCCAATGGCACACAAATATTTTTCAAAGAAAAAAAAAAGTCCAATTGCAAGACATTAATAAAGCCAGATCTAGTTCTAATCAGAAGTGAGCCAAATGCAAAAATGTGCCTCTTGTACAAGTAGGAATTATGTTCTTTCTGATGCTTCACAAGTTATTTGAACTGAATTTCTGTCTATTTAAGCTTCCACTTTTCTCACACCTAGATGGAACCACAACATCACTTTTCTCCTGCATCAATCTTCTCTAACACCTGCACAAATGTCCTCCTCCTCTCAGTATGGGGGGGGGGGTCTGCTAAATCACATTAATATTCTAGGATTAATAGTTAAATTCTCCACCATCTGTAGGCTACCAATTAATCAGCAAATTTACAGGCCCGGTTTGCATAATGGTTAGCGTATCTGCTCTCCAACCAACAGGCTGTGGGTTAGAATCCTACCATGGACAAGGATGTTTGTGATTGTCTTTAGGTGGAAGATGAATTTCATCATGAAGTTTGAGATCACTGTCCTGTTTATATGAGACATGAAAAAGTTCCATGTTTGGTTCCAAGAGCATTGTTTCCGGAATATGTAAAAAATAAATAAAAATGTATTTTTTTTTTTTTTTTTTTTTTTTTTTTTTTTTTTTTTTTTTTTTTTTACATAGCCTGGAAACTTTTCTATTGTTTATGAATTTTATATTTTTTACTACAAATATAAAATTAATAAAAAAATAGAAAAAATCCTTAGCTCACCCATGGTACAAATATATGTTTACAAAAACCTTTTGTGCATTAAATTCACATAAAAAATGCCGCAAGAATTCCATCAGATCCAAAGCAGATCTCTAAACCTTCATCATGATCCTATGGCCACATGCCATAGAAATGTTCAGAGAAACTTTAGCCATGTCCAATATTTTCTGGATATTTTCTTGGGTCTGGCATAGGCCTACTCAGCAACTACAACCTTCTATGATCCATATTCATCCTTAATAATTAAATAGTAAATTCTTCTCTGGACATTCACTACATGTCGTGGCAAATGGTCTCCTCGCTTCAGATTTCCCAACCAATGTGAAAGTATTTCCATCTCTGTTCTTTCATCTATTATCTTTCTCCTATGCATAAATGATATGTCGTCAGCAAAATTGAAACTATGGATAAGATTAAGACCCTAGAGAAGGCCTTAACCTCATCAATAGTTTTGCTCATGATAGTCTGCTCGATCTTCCATAGCCAACATCTGAAACACTAATCTCTCTCTCTGCCATGCTTCAACTGGGTGAAGATGATCTCATGAAATTCAATATTACCAAAACAGTCAAGCACTGTTTTGGTAGTATTTGGTAACAGAGGACTGACATTTAACCTTTCTTGATACAAACATATCACATCCATGGTCTTTCATCCTCTAAAAAACAATGATAATTGTGACAAGCATACGGCACTAAACTAAATAGTTATAGAAACCATTTAATTGTAACTAACACCTAATGTCCTTACATGGCATCCCATATGGTCAGATAACTATAAAGTTAATTTGAAGAAAAAGATAGTCTCCCAGATTTTGATAAATTAATGCAACCATTGTTGTTAAGGTTGGGAGAGTGCTTCAGAGTTGATGCAGATTCTAAGAATAGCCTCTCAGATCTGTAACGACTTCTATGTAATATAAATGTTTTTGTCCATCCAATCCTATGTGAAGGAGTATCCAGAACATAGTCTGCCAATCCCAACTTGCCATGCAGATGTTCTCAAATGTAATTTTTGTGTTCTTCAAAGCATATGTTAACTGATCTACCAGTCTGTCCAAAGTAGACTAAACTACTTTGAGCACAAGGAACTTTATGCACTCCAGGACATTCAAGAGGATGTAGTCAATCTTTAAGAGAATGCATGAAAGCAGCTATCTGAATGAAGGGGTTTTGAAAGTAGTATGGAGATCATATTTGCATAGGCTATTTTTTTCTGATGTATCCTTAACATGATTGGGTATAGGAGAAATAGGGGTTACATGTAATATTACATCTATTTTATATGGACTGTAGCCATTGGCTAAAAAAGAGTTGTGAAAGTCCCTGAGCTCCGTTTCAAGGGATGTATCACATAAACAAATAGCCCTGGCTCAGCAAGTGTTGTTGAGGATGCCATACTATTGGAAAGGGTGGTAATGTGATTATTTATGTAAATATCTACCGGTATAAGTGGGTTTTCTGTAGATGAAGAAAGATAATGAGCCATTAGGAAGTCGTCACTAGTATATCTAAAAAGGAGAGACTATTATTACTTTCTTTTTCTATGGTGAAGTTTATTTTAGGATGTTGGCTGTTAAGATGCACCAAAAAAGTATCTAATGTGTCTGGGCTATGAAGACAAACAGCAAACACATCATCAACATAGCAGAGCCAAACTGTTTTAGTGTGGCTGTGTTGAGTATTTGGTTTTCAAAATGCTCCATATAGAAGTTTGCTGGGGGGAAGACCCATAGCAGTCTGATCTAGCTGTGTGTGTATTCCCCCCCCCCCCCTTTCCACCTATATGTATATGTGTGTATGTATATATATATATATATATACAGGGTGTTCGGGATAAATTTGACATATTTATAATTAATTATATTTTTCCGTAAGTTACATGTATTAACACACACTTCTCTTCATTTAAAAGTTTGGACCCTTCTTCATTCATATACAAGATGTCAGAAAGGATGGATAGCTGGAACCCACCTGAATCATGGAAGAGAATAACTTGTATCATGATGATTCGTGCCCGCCATCAAAATAAGGATATTACGACTGCTGCCCAATGCTCCCTGAATACAGTAAAAACAATCAGGCATGAACTAGAGACTTGCAATGGTGACTACGAGGATGTAGCAAGAAGAAAGATCCCTAGCAGACGATCTGATTGCGTTCGTACAGCAGAATTCCTCGCAAATCTGCAGGAACAGGTGTTGAAGAACCCTGGCATTGGAATTCGGGCTTTGTTCGTGGAGTTGCTAACTGTAGTCAAGCCCTGGATAACAAGGGTAGCCAATGGTAGGCCGTATGTATGGCAGCAGGATTCGGCCCCTTGCCACACCTCTGGGAAAAGTCAAAAATGGTTGTCTGAAAATTTCTACGACTTCACCAGTCCAAATGTTTGGCCTCCAAACTCCCCAGACCTTAACCCCATGGATTATTTTGTATGGGGCGCAGTTGAAAAAGACACCAATCGCACTTCCAGTAATACAAAAGCCCAGTTAATGGATAAAATTAAAACAGTTTTTGCGGCCCTTCCCAGGGAGACTGTAGCATCAGCTTGTTCGAGGTTCCGAAGCAGAATTGAAGCTGTGATCGATGCTAATGGTGGTTATTTTGAGTAAATCTTGTTGATAGTATTGTAATTAACTCTGCCTGTAATGTTTTTTTGTCAATTCATTAAATTTAATAGATACAAAGAAGATTTTCTTTTTCCTTACGAAACTGTCAAATTTATCCCGAACACCCTGTATATATATATATATGGTGAATCTGAATAATTCAATTATGTCAGGGGTAGTCTTAAGGTCAAGGGTCTCTGTCAAAAGGTACAGTAGTGAAAAGTAAGGTGATGTTGAAACTATGGTGTCAGAGTTAAATTTTCTATTAGTATTTTGAAGTGCAAAGAATTTTTAATAGATAAGAGAGAGGGTTCCAGTAAGGGAGAAAAGTGATTTGGATAAGTTTGTCGGTGGGGCTGTCTATGCTATCTACTACTGGACAAAGGGAAAGGCAGGGGGGTATAAGGTTTGTGAATTTCAGAGACCTTTATATCTGGGTCATGTGACAAGATAAGGTTAAGTTTTTTGGTAATTTCTTTAGTACAAAATGTAGCTTTTTTTAAAAAATTTGTGTATTCCCCCCCCCCCCCCCACTTTGATCCCAATCTATGATCTGATAAGTGGAAGAGTCTTTAAGAAGTTGATTCATTTTTCTCTTGTACTCTGCTTGGTTCATAATGACAGTAGCATTTCCCTTAATGGCTTTAGTTACAATAATGAGTTACAAAAAATCCTTATTGTTAAGAATAGGACAATTCAACTAATCAATGATCTACTCATCTCATGGATCCCCCAATCATTATCTCATAGATCACCTGCTGCTTCTTCTTGGTCTTTTCTACAAATACTTCCATGAATGATGCTTATTGGAATTGGCATCCATCATTCCTCCATTTGCCTATAAAAGGTGTGATAAATACCTGGCATAGCATCATCCTATTCTGTGTATGGTGAGTCAGGCAGAACCATGCATCTGTGCATGTTTGGACATATTTGTGCTATTGCTTTGAGTTGTATTAAAACAATCAAGCCAGTAGTTGACAAGCTGTAGTAGGGTTTGCATATGCATGTTTGTTTGTTGTTTTCAACAGAAAAATGGGTGAATTTAAGTGCATTACTATTGAGTTCTGTGCAAAGCTAGGCAAAAGCATAAGGAAACTCTAGACATGTTGAGAGTGGTTTATAGCGATGATGAAAGAACCACAAATTAATCCAACATGCGAAAATATGGAAAGGGTGCAGCAATGGCAGAAGAATTAAATTTAGTAAGAGAAACAGTGAGAGAGATTTACGGGCATTTTGAGAATGAGAAAAATTTCTGCCAAGATAGTTCTGCAAATTTTAGGTGAAGATCAAAAACAGCAGCACCATTCTTCATAATTGGCTATTTTTGATAGCATTATTACTGGTGATGAAACTTGGTGCTTTGGTATGAACCTGAAACAAACAACCATTTTTAAAATTTATTTAGAGAATGTACTTAGAGAACAGGATACACTCTGTTGAGGGATGGGTGTTCTCAGCATCAGGAGGCAAGTGACATATTCTTTACTTTTCACTGACAACCAGGTGATAATAACCCATGACAGAAATGTAGAATACATGACTTAAAAAAAAAAAAAAGGTTAATATAAGCATAAGCTTTGGGAGGACTCATGATAATCTTCATGAAAACAGGATATAGGTATGACATGGATATACCACAAGTAGTAAAAATCAAATCAGTTGAGTACTTTAAATATCTAGACAATACTGCATAAATCTAGCACTTGTGGAAAAAACATGGATTATCACATCATAAGTCGAGAGAGAGGATAAACAGGGATCTGTGGAGTTGAGAAGTACGTGAAAAAAACTAAGAAAACTATTATGATGACCATCATAGACAAATATTTTGATATATGGTGGTGAAGTATAGTCATTAAAAAAAAAAACTTGACAGTAAAAAAGTCATATCAGAAGGATGCCATATATGGGGAAAAAAAAGTATTTGACTGGTTTTCTCCATGGAGAAAAGTGTGGGAAACTTTAAGTAACTTGGAAAAGAAGAATAGTACAAGCCATGAGGGAAAGAAATTTGGACGAAAACCTGTGGGTGGAAAGAATGTCTGTTGAATGCTATATTAGCATAAAAAATTGACTAATTGAAATCATTCCCTTCAGAAAATAAGTGGAACATCAGAATTACAGCAATAAATAACTTACGTTAACAATCAGACAGGTGAGTGCATTAAAAACAAATCCAAAAGACATACAGAGATAGAGAATGCGAGACTTTGAGACTCCTCCCATTACACATTTCATTATTGTCTTAAAAGTAGGTGGAAATTCTGACCACTTATCTTTTTATAAATAAAGAAATAAAAACTTTCATATGAATAGATTAATGTTCTTTTTGGATAAAAACAGGTTAGTAGCTTAATAGTAAGATGTGTGCACACTTCCAAATATTGCAGTCAATCCAACTTATGCACAAATATTCTTTTTGAAATGACAGGACAAAAATAAATAAATAAAAGAACTGAATTTTATGTTCCTAATGCTCAAGCTGAAAAAGTAACAAAAAGGAAATTTAATATTTACAAGTAAATGGCAACTATACTTACAAGCCCTTCTGATGACAACTCTGATTGAAACAGTGGTCAGATCATAAACACACCCATTTGTTTCCTACTTTTGTCTGCATAAATTTTATTTTAAATTTCCTGGATTTCTTAATTCTGGTTATGCTCCCTGTTTTTCATCATTTTATCTCCAAAATTACCCCTAAAAATGTACTTAAAATTATATTATTTTAAACCTGGTATGGTTTTTATCTGACTTCTAAATTTAGAACCAAGTGTCTAGTTTTACTTTATGCATTCCCAAAATTCAAACTTTGCTATTTGTCTGATTACCCAAAGCAAAATTTTAAGAGTACATTTTTCCTAGGGTGTAAATGGGACATGTCAATCATAGAAAAAAAAGTAAATATCTGAGTTATAAGACATCAGTTAGAATTGAAGGAAATAAAGGAAGATAGTTTGAGATTGACTCAGATGTGAAACCAGAATACACAGGATCACATTATGAAGAAAAGGCATATGCTCTTTACTTTATGCAGATGATAAAATCTTAAATAAAACCAGTACAATAGAATAAAAACCAAAAGGCTCTTTTTCTGGCAACCTTAATAATAATGAAGGGGATACAAATCCTTTGATGTTTATCTGCCGGTAAGCGAAACTCTAAGAACTAGGACTAAGATCTACGAGTGTCATACCGAAAAACTATCGGCAAATCCAAGTGTAAGTAACCACTTGGTAGTACAACACCAAGGCAACTCATATCAAAGGTAGAGCAAGCTCCCTCACTATCTTTGATATTTTCTCATAATGTAAAAACGCAGCCCCTAGGAGATGTAATACTGTAATTACATTATGAGGAGAGGTCACTACCCAGACCGGTTTCAACTTTTTTTGAAGTCTCATCAGTGAGTAGGTAGACCTGGAAGATAACAAGGTTTAAGTGAAAAGAACTTGCATACCTTCACTATATGAATGCCATAAAGGTATGCCTGTATATTATAACATAGAATAAAAGCCAAAAGGCTATTTTTCTGGCAACCTTAATAATAATGAAGGGGAAACAAATCCTTTGATGTTTATCTTAGTGAGGGAGCTTGCTCCACCTTTGATACGAGTTGCCTTGGTGTTGTACTACCAAGTGGTTACTTACACTCGGATTTGCCGATAGTTTTTCAGTATAAAATTCATAGATCTTAGTCCTAGTTCTTAGAGTTTCGCTTACTGGCAGATAAACATCAAAGGATTTGTATCCCCCTTCATTATTATTAAGGTTGCCAGAAAAAGAGCCTTTTGGCTTTTATTCTATGTTATAATATACAGGCACACCTCTATGGCATTCGTATAGTGAAGGTATGCAAGTTCTTTTCACTTAAATCTAGTTATCTTCCAGGTCTATCTACTCACTGATGAGACCCCAATGAGGGTGGAAACCGGTGCGAGGCGGATCTGGCTTTGAGAGGCTCCACTTGGAGGTAGGTTTTTGCCTCTCTCTGAGTGGGGCCACCGCTGAGATTATGGCTCTGCTTGGTGGTGGGGTGAGCCTGCTACTGGGTAGAGCCAATGCTGAGAAGTTCTTCTCGGTGACAGGGTGAGCCTGTCATCAAGTGGAACAACGCTGAGTTGGGCGATCTTTCGGGATCGTCTTATTTTTAGAGCCCGCTTCACCTATACATAAGGTTGAAACTGGTTTGGGTAGTGACCTCTCCTCATAATGTAATTACAGTATTACATCCCCTAGGGGCTGTGTTTTTACATTATGAGAAAATATCAAGGATAGTGAGGGAGCTTGCTCCCCCCTTTGATACGAGTTGCCTTGGTGTTGTACTACCAAGTGGTTACTTACACTTGGATTTGCCGATAGTTTTTCGGTATGAAACTCATAGATCTTAGTCCTAGTTCTTGGAGTTTCACTTACTGGCAGATAAACATCAAAGGATTTGTATCCCCTTCATTATTAAGCCAGTACAACTTTGCAGGATTCCTTACCCGAACTAAATAACTGCTGCAAAAAAATTGGTATGAAAATCAGCAATCAAAAGAAAGACAGGAACACTGAAAACATCAGATACATCCTGAATGAGAAACTTATAGAAAAAGTAATCAGCTATTTAGGCATGATTTTAGTGAAGATGTGAAAATAAAAATATGAATTAAATATAGAGATAGAAATGAATAAGCAAAGCTGGTAAAGTAAGGATGCAATTAATAAATGTATATGGAATAAGAGAGAAATTAGTCAAAACACAAAAGCAGCTGTATACAAGGTATGTTCACACCTATTTTACCTTACGGATCTGAGAACTGGGTTGGAAATAAAATAGCTGATCAAAGACTGGAGACTACAGATATGAAAAAAAATTAAGGGAATGATCAGATGGCATCAATGGCAGAAGCATAAAAAATGAAGATCTCAAGATAGAACTTAACACTGTTAACATTCAGAAATGTGTGAAAAGAGCTAATCTCAAGTGGTATGGCCATGTAAACAGAATAGAAAAGATTAGCAAAACAGGTGTTTTTGGAGCTGTCAGGAAAAAGGCCCACAGAAAGCCAAAGATCTTGGTGGATTGATGCAGTCAGAAATGCTTTAGAAGAATGAAATATAAGATCTGACAATACTAGAATCCTGACATTAAAAGACTAATTTGGAGGAAAAAACTAAAAGAAAGTTAGTAATAAACTTTTCATACTGTACTATCATAATATCCTGTACACGCTTTGAGGGCACTCATCAGGAATCTGATGTATTTTCCATGTTAAAATTTAATATAGGAAGAATTTGGTTCAGATAAAAACATACAATATTTTAGCTTGCTGCACATGTACCAAAGGCTAATTTTTGAAATAAAAAAATGACAGAGTAAAAGAACTGTTCATAAACTCAGTTAGAAGGATTTTTTAAAAAATCTATATATTTTTAGATCAATTTCTTATCAAAATCTGCCTTGTATAGGCAGATAACTGCAGTTAATATGAATCTTATATTATAGTGATTATGGTTTATTGATGGAAAAAAATTACTAATAAATTAAATTAAAATATCCCTTTAAAGTGTCAGATGTCTCCAAATAAATGTATTACAAATAAATACCTTTCAAAGTAAAAAATTCTCAGGTCAAATTTCATTATGAAGTCTTATGACTGTGCAATCCTATTTCATTAAAAATATTAACACCTCACATATCTAAATGTATTCTTTACAAGGTAGGTGTTTCTGTTTTGAAATTCTTATAGCAACTATTTCTGTTCCCCCCCCCCCCCCCATCTCTTTTCTACCGACTCATCCTCTGCTTTACTTTGTCTTTTATACACAGTTATATACTGTTCACATAAATATATAGAACAAGGACACGAAGCTTTAAAAAAAGAAATTTTATTTAAAAAAAATAAAAATCATCCCAAGAGACATTAAATATTATTTTCTATTTAGAAATGTAATATCCATAAATAGTTAAAATTGATCAAACCAATTATTATTATCATAAATTAATTATTATCTAAAGCATTTTTTTATTAAATCTTACTTATAAATTCATGTTTTATTTATAAAAAAAATAAGGCAACAGATAAAAAACATTGCTTCCTACTGAGTTTTTCAGAAATGTTTAGAAAATCACTTACAGCTGAAGGGAAATATAACTGTTGGGAATAATTTGATTGAACTTTTGTTGACTCTGAAGGTATACCTTGAAAAGTGTTTTCAGGAGATCCATCAGCTATAAAGGAAATTATTCTCAGGTCAAATTTCATTATGAAATCTTATGGCTGTGCAATCCTATTTCATTAAAAATATTAACACCTCATACCTAAATGTATTCTTTACAAGGTAGGTGTTTCTCTTTTGAAATTCTTATGGCAACTATTTCTGTTTTTCTCCCTCCCCCCCATCTCTTGTACTGCAACTTTTCATAAGATTACTGATGTGTGACAGCAGATGCAGTAGACTGTTAAAGAGTTAACCGACGAGAATAACATGCTTTTCTTGTCTTGCAGTGGTCATGTAAAAAGTTAACAATTTTTTTATAACTTGTGTTTAGGAATTTCATAATTTAAAGATTAAGGAAAAGAAAAAATACTCTGTACAGTAAATTAAATTTAACAGCCTTTTATTGATGTAAGGAGTTTGGATATAATTAGTAAATGTTTGAACAGTTTTACTAAAGAGTTCAAAATATTCAACTTCATATTCAAATCATATTCTATATTATATTTACTATAACAATAAATTGTGCTCAACTCTACTTATGCTAAATTAATTATAATGAACTGTTTTATAGATCAAACTTATTTACAACAGCTAATTCTATGCAAGACTTCACTGTTAAGGACTTTTGTATCTATAAAATAAGCAACATACAATATCACACCCAAGGAAAACTATACTCTGTCTGTCTAAAAGAATAACACTCATAATTAATACATACTTATTACATATCTTAAAACATTGTAATTGGAAAATATCAGCAGTAATACTTTATAAAACCAATATATGGATTTTGGTTTCAGCATAAGTGTTACATTGTCAAATTGTACCTTTTTCAATAACTGAACAGATTACTGTTAATACATCTGATACCAATTCATGAAAACCACAGCTGTGTGTGTGTGTGTGTGTGACAAGTGGTTAAGGAGAAAGGAGCCTGTTGATGTTCTTTGAAGAGCTTTATATCATATTTTTGTGTAAAACATTGTGGGGGAAGGCTAATCACAAACAACAAAGGCATACAGAATGAAAGAGGAAGGGAATAAGAAACTTGGTTGGTAATTTTATTTGGCCAGTAATGCCAGCCTGGCTGGTTGGGGTAAGTATATCCACTCTCCAGCCAACAGACTGGAGGTATGAATTCTGTTGAGACCACTGTCCTATTGGAGGCCTAAAGCAGTTTGAAAAAGTTCCACATTTGGTCTCAAGGGCAGGGGTTTCCACATTAAGTAAAAAAATAAATAAAAATAGAAAAATATCTATAAAATTTAAAAAACAGAAGAAAAAAAATTCCTTAGCCACCCACAATACTAATATGTAATTACAGGTTTACATGGGCAGGAGTTCACATAAAAAAAATTGAAGCTGAACTGCATATGTATATTCACTAGCAGTTGCTTGTCTTCTTAGATCCCTGGAGGAATGACAGCAATCTGTCTGATGAAGAAGAACCTTCCATGAAAATACCTAAAGAAAAGGCACAAGCAGAATGTGGTGCACAGATAGCAGCAGCTTGCTGGCTGCATAATATATCTCCATTTCTTTAAATTTACATTACACATCTTTATGAAATAATATTTATACAAATATCAGTAAAATGAAACTTTTATTTTTTTTTAATGTTTGCACATAATGCATTTGACAGCACAGAACAGCAATCCATAATTACCCATTGTTACTACCCCACATAAATCCTATCTAGATTATTAGTCCAAAGTTTACGCAATATTCCTCAAAGTTAGAGAAAAACAAAAGTGCAGTCCAGCTGGTGCACTAACAGTGACTGAGCTGTTTAAGATAAAACTAGTTATTCATTTCAAATACCTCAAAATTCATTTCCTGATCTCAGAAACAAATTCCAAGAACAGCATTTCTGAATAAAGAATAACCAAGATAATCAATATATATATATATATATATATATTGATCTAACTGGCAAAGTAGATATACTACTGCACTTATCAGTCCATATGGATCAAATATATCATCCATATCCTTTATATCCATGTTATTCATGGCATCTGAATGTAATTACAATTTCAATGGACACTTGGCATCCATATTTGAATGTTAAAATGAACATATCATGGCCAGAAGAGTAGTTAATCAGATCTTATAAAGCCCTATTCTGATGTATAATTCAATCTATCTAGATCCTTATCTTCTTATGAATCTTTCTTCCCTGCCATTTTTGCTCACTATTCATCTCCCATTCTTAAGTGATCATACCATTTTAGATCAGTTCCCAATAACCTTTTTTTCCAAATATTAATAATATCAACTTCTTTTCCAACTAAAATGTTCATTTTTAATATGGTTCTGCCACTGACCATAACTAATTGTTGTCAGTGACAGAACCATATTATAATTATTTCTTCAGAATTCTAATATCTATAGTCTCCTGACTAACTCTGATCCATAGATTAAAATTGCTTTCAACACTGCCTTGTATACCATTGTTTGGCAGATTTCTCTCTATATATACATTCAAATTTATTCAACATGCTCCCTGTTTACAAGCCTTGTGTATTCATTACCTACCACATTTAATTTGCCATCATCACTAAGCCAAAACATATGTGATTTATAGGTTTACCAATGAGAATGCAACTGATCTTTTCTGTTTACTGACCTATAATGATAATTCTTATCTTTATACTACTTTCTTGATGTCTTAAAGTGAAAATCTAATGTGATAATTCTTATTTGGCTTAAACTTTTGTTCTTCAATGATTTTTACTTTCTTCTCAAGATGCTATGAAAACTAAACAGCATAGAGTTCAGTGTAGAAATTGGGAGACCAAGCTGTATTCATATGAGCAGGACATAAAAAAGGTTGAAAGGTTAAAAATTGAACTGTAGACTCAAATATTATTCAAGAAAAAATTAAAGAGTTTGAAAACAAAAACCAAACCATGGAAAATCAGTGGCAAACAATGGAAAAAAAAAAAAAAAAAAAAAAAAAAAAAAAAAAAAAAATTAGCTAGAGGTATACGATAAGGTTGTCTGCAAAGACAGAAAAAATAACAAAATCCAAGAGAAAGAATATAAAATTCACAGTCGAACTTGAATATGACAATTCCCTACCATTCCTGGATATAAAACTTTCACGCTGCTCTGAAAATTTAGAATCTCCACATATAGAAAACCTACACAAACTAATAGATATCTTCACAGTCTGTCCAATCATTTTCCTCCACAAAAACTTGGAACTATTTCTACCTTGGGACAAAGAGCACGCTCTCTTCCGAATGACCCAGATGAACTTCAAAAAGAAATTAATTACTTCTCTCATGTCTTTAGACAAAATGGATATTCTGATAAAACCATTAAAAAATTTCTTCTAAATCCTCCTAGCCACCGCATTGAAGAAATAACTAACTTTAAGGGTAACATCTCCTTACTACCTTATTACCTTATCAGTTCAGTTTCCAAAAAAATAGCTAAAGTTCTTAAAAAGTATAACATCAGGACCTTATTCACTATACTTCCAAAAATCCGCTCGCTAGTAAGCCATCCAAAGCCTCGTCATCATAATCTGAAATATCCTGGCATATATAAGATATGGTGTGATTGTAATATCCCTTATTTTGGTCAAACAAATAAATCTATTGAATTACGTATGGAGGAACACAAGAGAGACAGCTCTTACAAAAGAACACATGCCAGTGCCTTGTCTAGTCATGTTCTTTTCTCAAACACTCCTGATGATGAACACCAGGGTCATTCAGTCTACTGGGATAGATCCGAAAACATCTTTCATTGCCATGATGAGTTTGAAAGAAAAATCATCCTTAATTGTGAACATTTATATAACAATTTGAGCTACAACATCCCTGATAGCCACTCTGCTATTGTTCGGTACTGGCGTTTGCGAGAGTCTGCAAGCACGCACTCAACAAACAATGCCACGTTTGTAAGAACAACTTAAATGTAAATACAACGTTTTTTCATGTCAATTATGTAGTGTAATTTTCCTGTGCTTCACAGCTTTAAATTTCAGTTTTTTATTACTGTTTCCTATTCTTAGAAGACACCTGAAGAAGGCTGTCAGAAGCCGAAACTAGTTGTGTTTCTATTTCAATAAAGCCTTACTATTATTCCCAGTTTTAGTCATTAACTCTTTTTATTAAAATATATATATATATATATATATATATATTCATATTTATATATACTGACTAGAACCAAGACTAGAATAACAATTAAATTTAATCAAAACGCAACATGTTTCATCGGATTATCCGACTTCTTCAGGCGTGGAAACATAGAAAGCAAATAAACACTATAAGAAACATCGTATCACTATAAAAACGACTATCATAAAATTCAGTTAGCTTTGAACTGTAGCTACAGTCCGTGTTGAAGTTCTATTGTTAGCAGCTGCGTGCATCTGATTTCACGAGTGTGCCAATATCGGATAGCAGCGCTGAAATAGTCTGGTAGATTATAACTAAGGTTATTATTTATGTGATGAGGGTCCATAACAATTTCCTTAGACTTGACTATGCAGTGCTCCACCTTGTCATGGCATATATGAAGGTCTGAAGTTGTTATCCAGTTTATCTCATGTTGACATTTTTCATCATTTGTGTTTACTGAAAACAGTACATGGCTTGACAGGGCCATTGCTCTAGTTCTTTTGTAGGCAATGTCCCTCTGGTGTTCTTCCAGATGTAGAAGGATGGATTTTTCAGTTTGGCTATAGTATTGCTTCCCACAGTCACATGTGATTTTGTACACTCCTGGGAATTGTAGATGGTTGTGAGCTTGTTTGTATTTGCTTAAAATCGATCTTAGTTTAGGAAGAGTAGAGAAGCAGGTTTTTATGTTGAACTTTCGTAAAATTCTTCTTAGTTTCATGGAGAACGAGCTGATGTATGGTAAGGAGATATAACCTTTAGGGTTGTCTTGTGTTTCTGAGTTGTTTTGATGGTGGCGGTATAGATGCTTATTAATAGTTTTCGACGAGTAGCCATTACTTGTGAAGGTTCTTTGTAGATGTTGTAGTTCATTTTTCAGCTCTTCATCATGTGACAGTATAGATCTGGCACGATGTGCTATAATTGAGATGATACCCACTTTCTGTGCAGGATAGTGATGTGGAGTGCAGGTATCTGTGTGTGTGTAGATTTTCTACAGATTGAGATTTTAATAGAATCAGATGTCTTAGTAAGTCTTATGTCCAGGAAGGAAGAGATCCATTTTCTTCAACCTCCATTGTTAATTTGATGTCTTGGTGGAAGTTGTTTAAATGATTTAAAAAAGACTGGTTATCGGTGCCATGTTCCCAAATAAGAAATATGTCACCTACAAATCTCAGCTAAATTTTTGGTTTAAGAGTAGCTGAGGAGATTGCCTTTTGTTCGAAATCTTCAAAAAAGATGTTAGCTAATATCTTGAGATGAGGCTAAGAAAAATTGTGGAAGATGAAATTGGGAAACCAAGCTGTATTCAAGCCAAATAGTTATCAGGATCAGATTTTCACTTTAAGACAAACTGCTGGGAAATCATGGAATATATAACAAGAATCTGCATTCAAATTTTGCTGATCTGGAAAAGGAATAAGACAAGGAGTGAAATTCAAAAAGCTGCAATTATGTGGTGTAAACAGAGCATTATACCAAGCAATACATAGTTGTATTTGAGATGTAAGTCAGTAGTGTGAACCAAAGGAGTCACAAAGAGGATAGTTTAATATAAAATCAGGTGTAAGACAAGGGTGCACACTATCTCCACTGTTATTCATCATCTATATGGATCACATTATATGGTGTAAATAGGGCATTATATAAAGTAATACAAAGTCTGTATTTGAATTGTCAGCTAGCAGTTAGAATTGAAGATGGTACAGGAGATGGTTTGATATAAAATCAGGTAAATTAAGAGTTCATACTATTTCTCCTCTTATTCATCATGAATCACATTATGAAAAAAAGTAGCATTAAATCTGATATCAGAGTTGGAGATGTTAATCTCAGCTCTTCACTTTATATAGATATGTTATATTTCCAAAATAAATCCTGTACTAGTCTACAGGCTTTCTTAATTAACTGTATCACAAATGCCTCCTGAATGAAGAATCTATAGAAAAGTAGAACTGTTTAGCTATTCAGTGGAATTAAATAGAAAATTAGACAACATAATTAGCAAAGCTGGTATATGGTAGGAAATCAAATGAATAAATGTGTATGGAGTAAGACAGAAATTATTCAAAACACTAACAGTAGACAGTATTCAAACCAATTTTAACTTATAGATCTCAGACCTGGGTTAGAAATAAAACACTTAATCAAAGACTGGTGAACACATATATAAGGGTTCTGAGAAAGATTAGAGGGAGTGGTGTCAGTGGCTTGCTCGTTTGGATTTATGGCTGAAGCAAAAGGTTATAAGGCATTTATTGTGTCATAAATCTGGTGGCTTCACTAAAAATTGTTCCTGAAAATTTGCCTGTTCTGTAGGATAAAAAAAAAAAAACCTGTTGCTCCCATATGAGATCCACTAACTCATCTTCAACTGAAAATCCCTGATAAAGGTTCTTTGCATCCGAGACAGATCAGTGGCAGAATTATATTAAAAACGAAGATATTAGGAAGAAACTGTAATATATTGGTGTTCTTTACTTATATATCCTGGGGATGCTGTGGCAGTGTAATATTCTCGGCACTTCATTTTATACGTTCCCCTTTTAATATTCTAGATTCCTACCTTCTGTATTCTATACTCCTCCTACCCGAGAGCAATGGAAATATTTATTTAGATTTTATGACTGCACCATCCATGCCTTGATATGGTGCAAGAAATATAGTACTTCCAGTAGGTTATTAAATCTTTCACAAGAAAATCTCTTTATCGTCCCCAAGTTATCAATTTGCTTTGCAGTCCTGGCCCTTTTCTCACTTACTATTTATATCAACGTTTCCCGCTTAGGTTCGATTTTTATTTAAGATCAATGCATTGCAATTAAAATTAAGATCAGGCAAAAACTTCGTTTAAAATGCAATACAGGATTTAATAGTCAACAAACAGGCATATATTTTACACTATAGGACAGAGGGTGATCCTGTGTAATTCTCAAAAAAAACTCTAAAAACAAACTTGCATGTATCTCTACTTCAATTAATACAAGGCACACATCATGTTATCTATCTAGCTTAAAGAATTATCATTTAACAAACCTGTTAATACCTGCATATATCTCTCTTCAATTAAAACAAGGCACACAGCATGTTATCTATCTAGCTTAAAGAATTATCATTTAACAAACCTCTTAATACCTGCATATATCTCTCTTCAATTAATATAAGACACGCATCATGTTATCTATCTAGCTTAAAGAAATATCATTAACAAACATCTAATACTTGAATAATCGGCGTTAAGGACATGTTACGATTAGTATAACATATTATAAACTTAGTTAAGAAAATTCATACAAGATTATATACAGGCATTAGATAAAAATCATAACCCAAAATATTTCCTAGGAATTAGCTATACGCTTTCTTAGATGCAATCATCAAAATCCAGACAGAACAAGTCTCTAAAAGCTATTCTGGCTATTAATGTTCCTCTTACATGCATTTTTCCAGTTCTACAACCAATTCTTCACACAGTCTAAATAAAACAATATTTTAACTCACATGGGCTGTCTTGTGTTGGATTGCACTCTCCAATTCCGTTGGCTGCGACTTCCTATGTTTCCTTTTCTTCGTCTTACGTTTTGGATCTCTCCTCCTCCTTCAGGTCCTTGGGATACTGGCCATTCATCAGGTTGGCTCGCGGGATGTGGGTGACGATTCATCGCCGTGTTAATACACCGGCAAAGGGTCACGAATTGGGCCTTCACGTACTTAGATAAGCGGAACGGCTCATAGACAAGTTCGGCTGCTCCTCAGCTGATTCGTTCCCTGGTCATCTACACTGCTGGACTAAATGACGGCTTGTGGCATGGCTTCCCTCCTTTGGCTTCCTCCTTGACATGTCAGGACACTGCTCTCAGGGTTTCTATCACATCGTCTCCTCGTTTCTTCCCTGTGCAAAAAAAACTCCTGTGTCTCTGGAAGTCCCATCTTATATTCCATCAGTTTTGAGACCCTGGGGTCAGTTTTCTAAACCCCGTGCACTCCTTGCATGCACTTACACGAACCCCTTACGTTGTCATATGATTCCTAGTTCTGGAACCTTCGACAAGCCCTTTCTTCTCCGTCTTCGTGTTCTAATCTCATTAAGTCAGCCAGTGGAACATCCGTTTGAATTTTGCCGTCCCCTTTTTTTGCATCGACCTTGAGGTCACTTAGGGTTGAACTTGTAAACAAAAATACAGTCCAACAGGAATTAGCTATCTCTTTATTCAAAGAGATAGCTAATTCCCGTTGGACTGTACACATGATACATGCAATACTAAATGTTAAGAGAAAAGACTATTTACAGGTGTTTTGGGTTCTGCCTAACTGTAAAAACTCTATGCGTTCATTATACAAAATTTATTCTTGTTGCATCGAATTTTTACAAAACTTTACATTGTTAGCATTCAGGAATATGTGAATTCAGGAAGTTGGGCTAATCTCAGGTTGAATTATCACTTAAACAGAAAAAAGAAAGATTAGCAAAGCAGATCTGTGGGAAGTTTTCAGTATTGAGATCACGTTATAATATAAATAAGGAGTTTAATAAAAATAAGCAATTAAAACCTGACAAGTTTCATATGACTTATATCAGCAGGGGGGTAGTGGTACATAAGTTTTACACAAAAGCCTATTAACAATTAATTACACATATTAGATGTTTTTTTGATGTTTATCCAGAATACAAATGGTCCATTTGGATTCTGGTTTATCAATTATATTTAACAGTTGTGTAAAACTTTTATGTACCACTGCCGCTGATGATGAAAGTCTTACCACGTACAAAACTTGTCAGGTTTTAATTGCTTATTTTTATTAAACTCGTTATTTATATTATAAAGTAGTCTCAATACCGAAAACTCACCACGGAACTGCTAAACCACAGAAACTTCGGTTTATAGCAAAGCACATGTCAATATAGCAAGAAAAACACCAAGAGGAAGCCCATGATCTAGATGGATTGATACGGTAAGTGCCTTAGAACAGTGTTTCTTAAAATGTGTTCCATGAAAATTTGTAAGGGATTCCCCAGAGTATACAAACATTTATAACTTGCATTATATGTAGTTTCTGGAGAAAAATAAAAAAAAAAAAAATAATTAACAAATACGGTAAATACTAATTCTTATTTAATGTACTTATTTCTGGAACAGTTTTGTTACTTTATTATTTGTAATATTATGCTATAATGTGTTTTCTTGATTTAAATATGTCATTGTTGCATCGTATATCTCTGATATTGATATATCGAGGCAATATAATTAATTTTATATTTTCCTACTTTAGTCGCTATATCAATTTCTATCACATGTACCTCTTTGTTAAGTCAGTTGTGCCATTGTTATGTGATCTTCATTAATTTTAGTCTTATCGTTATGTCTCGCTTCTTTTATACCTTTTCTTAAGTAATTTAACCTTTTAAGGGCCACCAGAGATTACCTGTTCCCCGAATTCTATGAGTTATCCTGGTCACTCAGGCAAAAATTTTTTTTTTTTTCTGCGCCAGCCTGGGTCTTAAAGTTAGAGATAAACTTAACCTTTAGGATAAACAGATTATCAGGTGCCACTAATAATGTAAACTGAATTCTTAGAAGACTTGGGTTCTCTGGCTTATTTTACTTGCAGTCGTGCCCCACTATTTTCAATTGGGGTATCCCCACACACACACGATCACAGGTTCGAAGTTTTATGAAGGGTCAGTCATCATGATCAGAAACACATGTAAGTAAGGAACCAAAATATTTATTAAACTCATATAATGCCATACAAGTTAAAGTAGTAATCAATTCTAATTTAATCTTCTACCTTTCTCTCACCCTTAAAACAATTATGCATTGACTTCAAAATGTTAACAAATTCAATAACTCAACATATAATGCATTCTTAATTACAGCTCAATTGGACATTTAGGCATTTTAGCACATTTATAATCTCTCTCGGATTAATTACGACAGAATCTCTATCTAACTGAAAGTTCTTAAAGTTCATTTCAAAAGCATAGTCATTTACATAAATCTTAGTTCTTCGCTCTTTCTTCCATTACAAATTTTAAGATGCATTCTCTTAACACTGTTAGTCAATTCTCAAAAGGGGCTAGAACAAGTGAGAGTATTTATCTATTCTTTATCGGTTTTCTTCCGTCCTTCCTTCTTTGTTTCGATTCTGGTTGTCTCAATCTTATCGCCAAGTGGGTTACATGTGCTCACCTGAGTTGGGCGCTATCTCTCTGCTCAGGTTTTACATCGATTGCCCTCTCATTGACGGCCTACGGTTGATCTTGCCGAAATCTGCTGCGGTGTCATGTCAGATCCTTTCATAAGTCAGCCCTCAAAAATGAGAGCTGAACTGCGATGAACTCTTGGAGCACACATAGAGAAATGCAGGAGCAAGGAAAAACAGGCGGATTTACTTCCGTGTCGCGGGTTTTATACGCTCCCCTAGAGCTCCACCTTTCCGAGTTTGAATTTCTCTTATCGTCTCACACATTGGTCTCAGGCTGGGTGACTTCACCGATCAACATATGGGACTTCTTGTTTCCGGGAACGTATGCGTCATGATGTCTTCTTAGATGCGATGCCCACGGGTGTTTACGCTGCTCTTATAGTATTAGGGCGATCTTTGCCCTAATACTATGTTGCTGAATAATATGCATTCTTTCATTTATAATATTTCACTAATGATTTCTCTCATATCTGCTCCATGTGCTGACTTACATTCATGCTAGACATATAGATACATTAATTTAAATTCACATAATTCACAGTTTATCATACAAGATGTTGTTACAAAAAAAAAACATAGTTACACTGCGCTAAAAGATAAGTATGCATATATTTTTTGTTAATTGTTAGATTCTGGAATGGTGATGTCATGTAAAATTTCTATCCCAACGGCTTTAACAGGCCTTTAAGGCTCACAACCTTCCAAGCATGCTTGGATTTCGTAACCGAAATACGAGAATAGAATGGTCACTCCTATGCCTCAAGGTATTCTTGGCTGTATCCCTGTGTGTTCACGGGGCCGGTTTGCCTGCTTGCGGGATGAAAAACACCAGATAAACTGGCGGAAAAAACCCTACTGCCTGCGCCCAAGACCGGCTAACTTGGCTATGGCTGAGGAAGATCCTTCAGCTCCTCACGTCTCCGACGGGAATCGAACCTAGGACACTCCTTCTCCAGGCATATGGTTGCGAGGCGCAAAGCCACTAGGCTAACCGCGCGGACCATGTAAAATTTGAAGTCGCCTATTTCAGATCTAACATCATAATTCCTTTCCGACAATTTTTTTATGAGCATTTTCTTAGGAGTTCCATAAAAAAAATAAATATTTTAATGTAGGGTTCTGCAGTGTCAGAAAGCTTAAGAAATACAGCCTTAGAAGACTGAAATATAAGGTATGGGAAAATTGTCGATAGGAAGTTAGTAATGATGTAAACTTTTTATCTACTACTATCATAGTATTCTGTACATCTCCTGAGATGTATATATCAGGAATTTGATGATGATAAGTTTGTTATAATAGTGGTTTGCTATAGTCCAAACTAATTGCACCTTCATGTTCAAACCGTTTCTCTATATATCATAAAATACCACAAAACTTTCCACAGCTAGAATGCCATTTTAAGTGCTAATACTATAACAAGCAATGCAAGTTCAAAAAATTCAATACAACAAACTGAATTCACAAGAAAATGATACACATCCTACATTTAAGTAAATGTCCAATAAATATATATATGTTCAACAAATGAACAAACAATTCACTGATTATATTTAATTTAAATTTAACTTAATCCATCAGCACAACAGCCATATATCAAAGGCAAGATTGCTATGGAGACATGAAAATAGACCACCCAGCCCTGGATGGGGGAACCTCCACTTAATCTTTGTTCCTGAAATATAGTGCACACATGAGCAATGCTATAAAAATACAGAGAATGACTAGAAATTGTATGACATTTTAAAACCAGAAGAAAAAAAAAACATGATTGAAAAACATGCTTCCTAGCTTTTCCCATTTAGATAAAATCTGCAAGTTTAAGATGGATGTCTCTAGAGAAAGCATCAAAACCATAAAATTTTATAGTGATATATAACAAATATACAATATAGCCAACATACCAATTTTCTCATCTATCCATTTATGTAAACTCCACAAGAGATGAGCTGGGTTCCCACAAGAATAAGAATGAAACCATTATGATATTTACTTTGACATTAGTGAACAGTAGAGATGACACATACTGATATAACAAAATTATAAGATCATTATAAGTTATAAAGCTGTCAACAATGGTGATCAGCAGAATTCCATAGGTTCTAGAATTTGGCCATTGCATAATTTTTTTATGTGGAGAGTTGTTAGTGAATGGAATGCATTGCTGAAGTGTATTGTGAATGCAGGTAGTCTAAATAACTTCAAAGCTAATTATGATAGACATGTTACTGGATGGATGGACCTCCCATGATGAGTCTATTGACTTCATGGAGGTTACCAAAATAATAATAATTTGAATATTAATAATAGCAGGGTTGGTCTAGACATTGATATTCAATTATTTTCTGATGAAGCAAAGTAAAGATAGGTAAAAGGGACATTTCCAAAGCAGAATCCTTTGCAGGCTGATTTGGATGAACTGGTTCTGTGAACAATGACAATGAACATGAGCTCATCATTATCAAATTCCTGCCATGTTCCCTCAAGGGGGTGTACAGGATATGATAGTACTACATGAAAAAAATTACATCATTACTAACTTCCTATCTACAATTTTCCTCCAAACCAGTCTGTTACTTGTCAAGACTCAAACATTATTAGATCTTATATTTCTATCATCTAAGGCACTTTGTACCGTATCAAACCACCTATATCTTGGTCTTCCTCTGGGTTGTTCTGCTGCCAACCTGGCAGAGAACATTTGTTTTGCTAACTATTCCTCGCCCTTTCTGTTTAAGTGACCATACTACCTGAGATTAGCTCTGCTAACACATTCCTGGATGCTGACAATGTCAAGTTCTTTCCTAATATCCTCGTTTTTAATATGATATTGCCATTTATGCCATCTGTTCATGCTTCTGATCTTTTTCAGGACTCTTATCTGCAGTCTCTAGTCTTTGGTCAAGTGTTTTACTTCTGACCCAGCTCTCAGATCCATAAGTTAAAACTGGTTTGAACACTGTCTTGTATACAGCTAATTTAGTGTTCCAACTAATTTCTCTCTTATTCCATATGAATTTATTCAACAGACTTCCTACCATACAAGCCTTGTTGATTCTGTTGTCTATTTCCATATTTAATCCATCTTCACTAAAAATCGTGCCTAAGTAGCCGAAATGTTTTACTTCTTCCACAGGTTACCCGTTCACAACACAGTTAATATTTTCAACAATTCTACCTATTTTCATTGTCTTTGTCTTTTTAATGCTGACCTTCATACCATATCTGTTACAACAGTTATTCAATTTAGTCAAGGAATCTTGCAAACCTGTAGCGGATTTATTCAGAAGTATAACATCGTCCACATAAAGCAAAGAGCTGACATTAACATCTCCAATTTTGATATCATGTTTAATACCACTTTCCTTCATAATGTGATCCATATAGATAATGTACATCCTTGTCTCACAACAGATTTAACATTAAACCATCTTCCTGTACTTCCTCCAATTCTAACTGCTGACTTACAACACAAATAAAGACTAAGTATTGCTTGATATTATGCCCCATTGACACCATATAACTGTAGTGTATTGAATAGCTTCCACCTTGTCATATGCCTTTTCCAAATCGACAAAACTTAAATATAGATCTTTGTTATATTCCCATGCTTTCTCAACTATTTGTTGTAAAGTGAAGATCTGATCCTGACAGCCTCTATTTGACCTGAATCCAGCTTGTTCTTCACCAAGCTTTTCTTCCACAATTCTTCTCAACGTTTCTCAAGTATACTTGCATAGATCTTGCCAGGAACACTCAGTAGGGAAATACCTCTGTAATTCTCACATTCAGTTTTATTTCCCTTTTTATATATGGGTACTATGAGAGCTCTACTCCAATCATCAGGAATTCGTCCCTCTGTCCAGGCTTTCCGAAGTATGCAGTGCAGCCACTGTAAGACTCTTACACCACCATATTTCAGCATTTCTGGTCGAATATCATCTACTCCTGCTGCTTTTCCACATTTCAAGCCTTTGATGGCTTTTTCTACTTCAAGTATGGATATGTATTCCTGACTGCATGCCTGGTCAGTGTTTTCTACCACTGTGCTGTCATCACTGCTTGTTTCATTTAGCAGGTTTTCAAAGTAATTACTCCATACTTCAAGGATATTTTTCTCCTGTTTTCATTTCACCTTTATCATCTCTAACTCCTTTTACAGCACTCTTTCCTCCATTCCTAAGCTTTCTTCAACAACCTTCAGAATATTTTGCCACATTCTTGATATTTATTTTCTATATTCTTGCCAAAGTCCCCCCATGACTTTTGTTTGTTAGCTAGTTTTACACAGTGTTTAGCATTCTTGCATTTGTCTCTGTATTCTCTAAGAGCACAAGCTGACTTAGGAAATTTTGTGATATGCTTTCTTCTTTTCCTTCACTGCCTCTTTAAATTCCTGTGTCCACCAGGGAGTTCTGATTTTTTTATCCTTGCAGACAACCTCACCACATGCCTCTCTGGCAGAATCAATGAATGTTTTCTTCAGAGTTTGCCACTGGATCTCCAAGGTTTGATTCCTGTTCTCAAACTCTTTCATTTTTTCTTCAATAATCCTTGTGTATTTTAGTCTGCAGTTCACATCTGAGAGCTGCTCAACTTTTATTCGCTTTAAAACTTTCTTACATGTTATTCTTTTATGAAATTCAATTTTATCCTGCTCAAGACTAAATAGTGATCACTTCCAATTTCAAATCCTCTGTACCCTCTGGTGTCCTGCACCAAGGAGAAAACATCACTATCAACAAAAACATAGTCAATGAGACTTTTCTTATTCCTAGCCTATTCTCTCCATGTGAATTTGTGCACATTTTTATGTTGGAACATGGTGTTAGTAATAACCAGTCCATGTCCTGAGCAGAATATTTTTGAATGTCTCACAATCATTTCCTACTCTGCTATTTAGATCCCCAACAAGGACCAACTTTTCTTTTTCATTGTGTCAGTAGCTTTTTCCGAAGCCTCAAAAAATTCCTCCACTTCTACCTTAGTAGAACCTTCTGTGGGACCATCGGCACATTGTCCAGTTCCCCATTCTCATATTTGCCCACATTACTCTACTTGAGACTGACTGCCATTCAAGAAGATTAGCCTCGTATTTAGTGTTGAATACTATGGCTACTCTTTCTTTTCCTTGATTGTCATTGCCTGAATATAACATTTTGTATTTATTGCTCAGAAAGATCTCACCAGTTTTGGTCTTTTTTGTTTCAGTCACCCCTATTATGTCGATCTGGTACTTATCTAATTCCTCATTCTAGCTCCATTTCTTTGCCATTCAGGCTTCTTACGTTGATAGTACCAATCTTTAACTCTGGTGATGTTGAGTTGGGGTTTGTTTTCAGATTTGTTCCAGTAGCTGACTTTTCGCTGTTTGCCCTGGTTCCCTGGCGAATGAAAATGAGCTTAATGTTTTAAAGTCCAAGATTATGCATCTTGAACTGCAGGCAAAGTATTTTATTAAGTAATATGCTACAAGTGACTGATGAAGATAGAAACCTGGGGATGATGGTAGACAGAGTTAAAGTTTAGGAGCCATATTGCTAAGATGGTTAAGTTATCACATCATATAAATGAAATGTTAAAGAGAACAGTAACTTATAGGAATAAGGAAGTTATTCTCCCCTTCATTAGGCTTTAATACCACCACATATTGACTACTCCACTCAGATGGTCACCTGGGATTCAGAGAAGATGCGACAACTGAAAGATTCAGCACAGTATATACCAAGATGACATCTAGTTAGTGGAATTGTGCACATGAAGAGAGAAGGGAAAAAATTGTAGCCTTCAAATGGAAAATGGAGTAATACAAGAAAATAAGAGATCTGACAGAAACATATAAGCTGGTAAGAGCATAAAGTGAGAAATCTGACTGCAAAATTACTCATGTGGTTAAGAACCATTTGGAAGGGGAAAGTAGGTTCTTCTCATGACATGCAGCGTGGTATGTAATGGATGTGGTGCCTGTGGATGCCATGAGTAGGACATCTCGTTATTTTAAAATAAAGAGGCCGTCACCACTTTCTCGGTGAGTCACTGATCTCCTGGAGGAGCCTGCATGAGAAGAAGTGGAAGAAGGGATATATCAAAAGTAATGGTCCCAGGTAAAATCTGGAAGAGTTTAGTATGTTATGGGGAGGGGGAGCAACTGAACCCTTACATTGCTTTTGATTATGAAAGAAGCTGCATACCAAATAGGATGTGTAGCTTCTTTAACAGTTACTCGAGTACTCAAATACTCGAGGGCCATGGGGGGTCTTTTCATTTCTGGCCTTACAACTATGCCCTCTCTATAAACCTTACTATAATTCTTCTATAATCTACTCCTTCCCCCTTCAATATACCCTATTCCTCCTATGGGTTTAAATTCAGAAGAAGGCTAGTTCAGAAGCTTTAAGGTAGCAGCCCTACCACTGAACTATTCCATCGTCAGGCTAGTCCCCTGACATGGAGAACATAATTCTACTTGTAAGCTGACAGAAAAAGATAATTAGATTGAATCTATGGGAAACGACCCTGGAATGGTAAAGGTAAAACAAAAATGGAAATGACAAAATACAATACACATAGCAAATTGGAATGTAAGAGGAATAGCATATAAAGAAATAGAATTAGACCAATTATTAAATGAAAGAAATTTTAAAATAGCAATAATCACTGAAACAAAAAAGAAATTAAAAGAAACTATGAGAACTGAAAATTTTAATGTGATATACAGTGGAGTCAACAGAGCACAAGCAGGAGTCATGATTTGGATTCATAACTCCCTTTCAAAACAGTTAAAACATTATAAATTATGGAATGAAAGAATAATAGAAGCTAGAATAAAAATAGATAGAGGCTATTTAACAATAATTGGTTTATATACCCCGGAAGAAGGAAGAGAACAGGATAATATTGATTTTTATAATCAGCTGCAAAGCATATATAATAAATTAAATAAAAAGATTATGTAATTTTAGCAGGAGACTTAAATGCAATTGGAAACATGAAAATTAATAATAATAATATAGGAATACATGGAGAACATACTCTAAACAGGAACAGTAAAAAAAGCGATTGACTTTGTAATTTATAATAACCTAAAAATAATGAATTCCTTCTATAAACATAAAGACATACATAAATATACTTGGGCAGCAAGAGGATGGAAATCAATATACATTACTTTATATTAAATGAAAAGACATCAAAATTTTCACTAGATGTTAGAGTTCACAGAGGATATCAAATAAGCAGTGACCACTTCCTTGTTAAAATAAAATTAAGATTACCACCTAAATGGCTACAAGTAACAAGAACAGAAAGAAAAATTGAAACGTTTGTTTATAAAAGTAGACTATTGAATGCCACAAATGTACAATGGCTATATGAACAAAGAATTAAAAAATATCTAGATAAAATAAAACAAAATGAAGAAATAGAAATAGAATGGCTTAACATAAAAACGATACTAAATGCAGCAGCAAGTAAAAGCTTAGGAAAGACCAAAAAATTCAATAAAAGGAAAAACTGAAGAACTGGGGGTGATACAATCAAAGAAATAATCCAAAAGAAAAAAGAAGCCTATCACAAATGGTTAAGCAGTAAAAGATTAGAAGATGAAATAGAATACAAAAGAATAAGAGACATAACTAAAAGAGAAGTCAGAAAAAGACAGAGAATCATGGAACAAATTTGTTTCTAATTTAGAACATGATTTATATAAAATAAGACCCAATGTATATAAGATTTTGAAACACTTAAATGCAGATACCAAAGAAAACATAAAATTAAACGCCGAATTGAAATTAGAAGAATTTTTAAATTACTACACAGAATTGTGGACAGACAAATATTTTAAAAAAGACAACTGGCAAACAATTAACGGAAATGAAAAGGAAATAACTAAAGAATTAGAAATCAGCCTGAAAGAAACAAGAAATGGAAAATCACCTGGAGAAGATAAGCTAGGTTCAGAACTATATAAATACGCAGGAACAAGATTCAAAGAAAGACTCTTATTATTTTTAAATAAAATTTACTCAACTGGTATCCCCCCCCCCAATAGAATCGAAAAAAGCAATTATGATTCCTATCTTTAAAAACGGTAATAGAGATGACCCTAAAAACTATAGAGGTATCAGTATACTAAATTCCTGCTACAAAATATATAGCAGAATCTTAAATAGCAAACTAATGAAATATTCTGAAAACTTTATTTTAGAAGTACAGAATGGATTTAGAAAAGTACGATCATGTATAAATCCAGCCTTTTGCCTAAAATTAATAATAGAGAAAAGAAGAGAATACAATTTAGAAACACATATTGCATTTGCATTTGACAAAGTTAAAAGAAACATATTAAAAGAAAGACAAATACCAAATAATATCCTAAAAGCTATCACAAGTATATATGAAAATAATCAAATACAAATAAGATTAAATCACGAGCTATCATATATGAGAGAGATAAACCAAGGGTTCCAACAGGGATGTCCCCTCTCAGCAACTCTTTTTAATATCTACTTAAATGAAATAATAATAAAATGGAATAAAAATTTACATCAAGAAATTAAACTTTCTCCTACAGTAAACTTGAACACTCTCCTCTTTGCCGACAACCAAATAATAATTACAAATTCTGAATATAACTTACAGAAAGCTATATTAGATCTAAATGAGATATCCCCAAAGATTATGGTATGATAATATCAAAAATCAAAAACTATGGCCTTTAAAGGACGAGATCCAGCAAGAACTAAAATAATAATAGATAACATGATCTTAGAACAGGTGAATTCATTTAACTACCTAGGATGTATGATCACATATGAAAATGAAAAAGATATAAACGTAAAAATTGCAAAATATTTTAAAATAACAGGTGTAATTAACTCTATATTTAAACCAAACCTAGTTCAAAAACAAACCAGACTAAAAAGTATACAATACACTAGCCCTACCAGCCCTAATGTATGGAAGCGAAATCTGGACAATAAAACAAAAAGAGAAACAAAGATTAACAACTGCAGAAATGAAGTTTATGAGAAAAACTGTAAAGTATACCCTATTTGATCACAAAAGAAATGAAGAAATTATGAAAGAATTAAACCAAGAACCAGCAATAGAAAAAATTAAAAAATATAAACATAAATGGATGGAACACATTCAAAGAATGAAAACAGAAAGATTACCAAAACAAACCTTAAAGTACAAACCATTAGGAAAAAGAAAACCAGGACGTCCTCTTAAACGGATTTATGCTATTGATATATCTTATCAAGGATTTATGCTAGGCCTAAATCCTTGATATGCATGATGATGATGATCTTTAACAGTTCATTGACCTAACAGATAAGACCAGCACTCTGTTATTTGTTATTATTCAGGATTCTCAGCGATGAAGTCTAAAGATGTTCTTGAATATCTAAGAAATAAAAATCAATGGAAAATTTTACTTTACCATTTCTTTGTTATTTCTTTTTTCAAGTTTCCAGCAGTAAAAAATTCCTTTTTCAAGTTTCTAAAGAAAGTTTTATTTTTAAACTACCAGAGAACAGATGTTTATTTAACTTTAACTTAGTCAGCAGGCATGCGAGATCAAATGGTTTTGACATTTACTCTGTAGAAATATCTCTCTATAACAACAAATTTTGTATTCAAAACTGATAGTGATTATTACTTCCTTTCCTCTCTCCCTATTTGCTTTCTCTCTCTTTCTTCCTCAGTTTATTGAGGATTTATGATCAAAAGACTCACTGTTAATATCTCATTCATGAACATTCTGTTCATGAATGAGACTTTATTGCAATAAAATTACTTATTTCATCACAGTTGCCAAATTGCTGATATGTACCCTCAAGACTATACATGATAGCACAAAATGATTCAGTTTGCATTACTCATGTCCACTCAACAATTTTTTTCCAAAGTAATCTTATTTGTCAAAACTCCATTACTGCCTGATCTTATATTTCAATCTTCTAAGGCATTTCTAACTTTATCAGCCCACTTAGATCTTGGTCTTAGTCTTGTTCCTACCATCCTGGAATGGAACACTGCTAACCATTCCTTAGTACTGCAGAAATAATTCCTCATATTCCTTAATGCTAAATTCCTTTTTGAAAATAATTTGTTGTACATTCATCTATTTATTCCCCTAATTTTTCTAAAACTCTCAAATCTAAGGTCACTACTTACTGATCAACTTCTTTTTTTTTTAAACCAAACTTAGATCCAAAGCTGAAAATATTTTTAACAGTCTTATATACAACAGCCTAGTATTCTGGTTAATTTCATTCTTATTACTCAAGCCTAAAATATAAGCAGAAGATGAAATAAGAATGAAATTAACCAGAATACTAGGATACCAGAATACGTGTTGTATACAAGACTGTTCAAAATATTTTCAGCTTTAGAGACTTAATGCTCTGATAGGATGATGAATCCTATCTGCATAGGATTTGTGCTATGCTTGTCAACTGCATGTGTGTGTATATCATCTGAACAGTGTGTTACCTTATAGGAAAAAAATATCTTACCACCTCTATATGGCAATGGCTAACTCACTATCAGCTGAAAAGTTCTTATAAAGATTCTTTATGTCCTAGAGAGGATTCAAACTCAGCCCTTTCCAACAAAAGAACATCATCTATATCAACTGAGCCAAGGAGGGCTCCTTGACAGATCTGGCATCTGTAATTCTTCCATTCACTTAAAGCCATTAAAATATGAGCAGCAGCTATTCAGCACTTCTTCATAGTTCAACTCAAAAGTCACAGAGCAAGGTTGTACTACTCTTTATTGGCTCCTTCTACTACTGTCTTTTGGAAATCATCCCATCCGATATATTTCCAAAGAGCATAATCTGCAGACTCTGCAAAATTAAACAATCATTTTTTTTTCTTTCTTCTCAGCTTTTCATGATTAGGTTTAAAAGAATGAAAACAGTGCAAAGAAATAATTAAACACAGGTTTAATAATTGCAATATTTTGTCTCTACACAGAAACATCCTCTGGGAAACATTATACAACTTGTAAATAGTACACACAGAAACACACAAACAATAAGTGAAAGACATTAGAAAACTAAAATCCTAAGAAATTTCATCACTCAGTGTGAGACCATTGCCCTGCTATTGAAGGCCTAAACTGACCTGAGAAAGTTCCACATTTGGTCTCTAGAGGTTTTATTTTTTACAAAACCCTACTCTAGAGACAAAAATTAATTTTATGCCTTCTTATATATCTTAAAAGAAAAAGAAAAAGAACAAATTATTACAATTTGATGAAAAATGGGGATTAAAGAGTTTTAAGATATGTTCTTTCTTGTGGTTATATCAGTTGCTTTAATATTATTTTTGTTCTGGTGGTTATCAGAACTTTCCAACCCCCCCTCACCATGTATGTGTGTGTGTGTAATAAAAAAAAAAATCCATCCACAACATAAATGCCCTTCAGTTAATAGAAACTTTTTTTTTTTGTGGTGGAAGCTACATATATAAAAAAAAAAAAAAAAAAAAAAGAAAAGAAAAAAAAAAAAAAGGGGGGGGGGTACCCCCTAGTGCTGGTAGCTAGCTTTGGCTGTTGGACAGAAGGTCAACGAATTTGATGTTTCCGAAATCTTCGGAAGTTTAACACACCATATTTTTTTATTTAGACTTCATTACTTTTTTTAAAAAATGTTTTAAAGTGATTAAGTCTGTTGGAAAGTGATACTTTCTTCTATTTAAGTTTTTCTAAGGAACGTACTGGTTTCTTTATCTCCCTATCAAGACCATACATTTTTGCAATTCCCTACAAGTAGATTTGCCTGAATGATAATAATCATGTTTTTAACTCATATGTGATTGTTTACTTATACTAGATTATTTCTCTACATGTTTTACTGTCTATATGACTAACAGCATCATCAGAAGGTTACTTAACATAAATAAAAAAAATATAAAAAAAACTGCAAAAAATTAAATGTTTTCTAATAGCAGTTAATATCTACAGTTGAAAAGACTGGAATGATAGTCTAATCACAAGTATCATTAGGCATGTTACATGCAGTCTCTCCATTTTTCTGTATCCTCTGTATGCGATTGCCAGCAATCACATACAGAGGTGATTGCTGGCATAGGACAGGCCTTTAATTTTACACATTAATTAATGATTTCCAAATATAGTGAAGGATCTTAAAGATACCAAGCAATTTTATAAACTAGGTTTTTTAATCCTTTTTCCCAAGTAAGCAAACAGACAAGTAAGTCAAGTTTGCGGTTGCATGTAGTGCAACACTAGGCAACTCGTGGTAAAGGTGGAGCAAGCTCTGATCACGTTCCTTATAAATTTCCCCTAATGCAAAGCACATTTCCTTGCGGAAATGTATGATGCTATGCATTAAGGTGATGGTCACTACTCAATACCGGTTTCGACCTTTATTGAGGTCTCGTCAGTGGGAGCCAGACCTAAAAAGAGCCAAGAGTGAAGTAATACAGAGCTTATAAATATTTTACCTAAACAAGTTGCCATAAGGTGCTTTGACCTCATGAGGTCAAAGCACCTTATGGCAACTTGTTTAGGTAAAATATTTATAAGCTCTGTATTACTTCACTCTTGGCTCTTTTTAGGTCTGGCTCCCACTGACGAGACCTCAATAAAGGTCGAAAGTGGTATGGGTAGTGACCATTACCTCAATGCAGTCTTTCCCAACCTTTTAAGTCGCGGACCCCCCCCCCCCCACCGTAGCGAATGTTAATATATTGCAGACCCCCCCGTAGCGAATTAATTCACCGCGATCCCAATAAAATATTATCTTTATGATATTTTACATATCATAAAGATGAAGTAATAAATTACAATTTTACAACACTAAATGTGTCATTTAGGACAATGTAATACTGTTATAAACGGAGATATTCGGAAGAATATGAACATATCAATTAGGCCAGGTGTGAGCAACATGATAAGATAAATTTTAATGAAAATAAACTATCCCACGGACTCCCTTTGAATTACTCGCGGACCCCCGGGGGTCTGCAGACCACAGGTTGGGAAACACTGCCTTAATGCACAGCATCATACATTTCCGCAAGGAAATGTGCTTTGCATTAGGGGAAAACTCTAAGGAAAGTGATCAGAGCTTGCTCCACCTTTACCACGCGTTGCACTATGTGCAACTGCAAACTTGACTTACTTGTCTTTTTGCTTACTTGGGAAAAAGGATTAAAAAACCTAGCTTATAAAATTGCTTGGTATCTTTAACATAATATATACCCAAGGTAAAAAACTTTCTACATAGTGAAGGATCATTCCTTGGTTTCTATTTAGTGTGCCTTTTGAGCAAATGACCCCAAAGGACTCCTTGAACAACTTGTCAAAGTAATTCTCTTTTAAGTATGGCATGGAGGATGCTTGCCAATTTATCATATATGATGTTCTTTGAGGATGGGCACTACAAGTCTGCGGTCTTCTTTTTAATGTCACTCACATGTTATTTGTTGCAGATTAAGAAACTCCTCCAATTCATCCCATTGGAAAATGGAGATAAATGCATCCAATTATTCATATTTGAAATATTTACCCATATCACTACTTGAAATTGCTTCTTATGTGAGATTATTAAGTTGTATATTAGTCAAATGCTATAGTTATCCTGTTTTTTTTTTTGTTTTTGTTGTTTGTTTTAATGTCACTTCCATCTATGAGTTTTATAAGTTTAAATGTATTATGGGTGGGCTAAAGGTCAGATAATCCATGAACCCTGCTCTAAAAACCAAATTTTTTTATCAGTTGTCTTTTATAACTCCAGAAACTCCTCCAATTCATCCCATTGGAAAATGGAGATAAATGCATCCAATTATTCATATCTGAAATATTTACCCATATCACTACTTGAAATTGCTTCTTATGTGAGATTATTAAGTTGTATATTAGTCAAATGCTATATATCCTGGTTTTTTTTTTGTTTTTGTTGTTTGTTTTAATATCACTTCCATCTATGAGTTTTATAAGTTTAAATGTATTATGGGTGGGCTAAAGGTCAGATAATCCATGAACCCTGCTTTAAAGACCAAATGTGGAAGCATTTCATTTCAGACTTACACCTCCACTAAATAGAGCAGAGTAGAGTAGAGGTCTAATACCAGTTAATGATATCTGTCTACCATCTGAAGATAGGCATCCAATGCAACAGTGCAATTAAAATCTATGGTCAGTAGATTGAAAAGCAGAGACACTATCCACTTGGAAAATCAACCATGTGAATCTGCTTAATGAAATGATCATTAGGCTACTTACTTATCCAGAAGAATTTCTTCTTTTATACTTTTCTTCATGCTAATAACATTAATTACGAAAGTACAATATTCTATACTTTCATAATGCCAAGTACTGAGAAAGCAGGCAGTTGGCTCTAATGTAGAAACAGCTTTCAAAAGTCCAGCAATGCAATAATAGCAACATCAGCAATAAAAATAAAGCCAAACCCTGACCTATGTAAAAGTGATATTCAGCAAATGTTACATAACACAGACAAATTTTGCATAAGTAAGATTAAACCCATTTCATTCATTAATCCCACTCTACTGCTTATGTATTTACAGCATGTATATAGAGAAGTACATCAACGCATTTCACATATTATTTCTGTTACTTTCATTTGCAGGATGCATGCAAAATTAGAATTCAGTGAGTAATTATTATGTAATACAATACAATATAAATGCAGTATGAGAAAACTGGGAAAGAAGAGTAATAATTAACTTGGCGTTTTGACCTTCTTTAAAAAATAACTAACAGTGGCTTCTTTCTTCTCTCCGTGAATTCCTTGATATCTGGCTAATCTATTTCTCTCTGCTTTTAACAACCATGATGCATTAGGACTCATATTCTCCAATCATGCTATTGCCATTCCAGCTGAAACCTCATAGAATGCAAATGTCATCTCTTTCAGTATGTTTCAAGATAGCCCTAGAACACTTTCTTTTTTCTTTTTTTTTATTTGTTATTATTATTGATTTTAAAGAAGCATATCTTTTCATGTTTTCCTTCATACAGGCACCTTCACAACTACATTTATTGTTGATATTATGAGAACAAGGCAAGCAGCCCCACAATGAGCACACAGTACCTGGACTATGGCCATTAATCTTTGTCCACCTTCATATTTCTTTATAATTTTCATTTCTAAAGCAGTTTTGGTAGCGACTTTTTCATTAAGCATGGATTTTCTCTTTTTCCTTTTCTGTTCCTGTTTTCACAACTATATACTCTATCACAGCATACAAAAGCACTAAAAATGAAGTGTACGAATACAAATACACAGCACATCCATGTTCAACAGTAAACAAAGTGAGACCAAAGAAGGTACATGGATAGATTATGGACTGTCTGCTTACTAAAGACTGTTTAGGTATAAGGAAGTAATGTAAGTACATTATGTAAAATTTTTAAAAAACTTAGTTTTTTCCATAGCCCTTTCAGGATAATTTGTGCAAGTCCAAGTTTACATTCAGGTCAGGATGATCAAAACAATATCTATCAAGCATTCTTCTAAACTGCAACCCACCTCCTACTTGCTCACATTCCACTTTCATAAAAAATATATATTAAAAAAAAAAAAAAAAACATTTTATGTTTAAAGAAAAAAATATTTGGTATATAGCTTTCACTTATCATAAAATAAAGCAAAGTACTTAACTGAGCCTACTAAGATAGTGAACAACCAACAAAAGTTTTGGTAGATTTCATCTAAATAGTAGAATGTGCTAGATATTACGATGAGAGGGATTTATTTAGGGTAGTATTAAAGCATATACATTTTTTCAGTCTTATTTGGTATATAGCTTATTTTTACCATAAGCTACTATTACTCAGAATAAGACGACCACCCTGCTTAGTGGATGCACAAAAAATCCATCAAAAATAATAATGTCTGCTAACATATCAAAAATAATGAAAGTAAAACGAACTGTCAGAGGTGAATCACAGAGTCTATAAAGATGAACCAAACCACGGAGACTTATTTCAGACTCCAAAGAAAACATTAGTGGTGGTGGGGGAGGAGCTAGAGGAAGCACATAGCAAGTTCCATCCCATACCAGGATTTATACTTGCATAAATCTTGATATTGTGCCATTGTGTTCTGGGAAGTAGCCAACTACAGGGTGTTCGGGATAAATTTGACATATTTATAATTAATTATATTTTTCCGTAAGTTACATGTATTAACACACACTTCTCTTCATTTAAAAGTTTGGACCCTTCTTCATTCATATACAAGATGTCAGAAAGGATGGATAGCTGGAACCCACCTGAATCATGGAAGAGAATAACTTGTATCATGATGATTCGTGCCCGCCATCAAAATAAGGATATTACGACTGCTGCCCAATGCTCCCTGAATACAGTAAAAACAATCAGGCATGAACTAGAGACTTGCAATGGTGACTACGAGGATGTAGCAAGAAGAAAGATCCCTAGCAGACGATCTGATTGCGTTCGTACAGCAGAATTCCTCGCAAATCTGCAGGAACAGGTGTTGAAGAACCCTGGCATTGGAATTCGGGCTTTGTTCGTGGAGTTGCTAACTGTAGTCAAGCCCTGGATAACAAGGGTAGCCAATGGTAGGCCGTATGTATGGCAGCAGGATTCGGCCCCTTGCCACACCTCTGGGAAAAGTCAAAAATGGTTGTCTGAAAATTTCTACGACTTCACCAGTCCAAATGTTTGGCCTCCAAACTCCCCAGACCTTAACCCCATGGATTATTTTGTATGGGGCGCAGTTGAAAAAGACACCAATCGCACTTCCAGTAATACAAAAGCCCAGTTAATGGATAAAATTAAAACAGTTTTTGCGGCCCTTCCCAGGGAGACTGTAGCATCAGCTTGTTCGAGGTTCCGAAGCAGAATTGAAGCTGTGATCGATGCTAATGGTGGTTATTTTGAGTAAATCTTGTTGATAGTATTGTAATTAACTCTGCCTGTAATGTTTTTTTGTCAATTCATTAAATTTAATAGATACAAAGATTTTCTTTTTCCTTACGAAACTGTCAAATTTATCCCGAACACCCTGTATATGGATGCTCGATTAGGGCAAGTTATATGCTGAAATACAAAGCTGGAATTTATGACAAACTCAGGACAATATTAACTTTAGTTCCATGGTAACAGTTAACTGAATTGGAAGGATAATCAGCAATACTGCCTCGTTTCAAAGGGAAGCTTTGAAATGAGGCAGTATCAGAACATGTCCCTAGTTCAAAACAAATACTTGGGGAAGTGAAATGAATGTGTAATCTTATTAAGTAAGAAACCCACAAAGAAGATGATGTGGAAGGAATATTGTGAGAATAAGAGTGAAAAGAGTTATGAAATATATAACAAGAAAGCCAGAATTTTCTTGCCATGCAATACTCTTAACTAAGAGTATTGTATAGAAAACTAAACCAGAGTATGAAAAGGAAGCTGGCTGTGCAGGCTAAAGGCAACCCAAAAGAATTTTATCGTTATGCCACAAGCAAAAGAAAGAATGAATGTGAAAGAATAACTTTATTGAATGCAGATGGTACTCAAGTGTCAGAAGCTAATGAGATTGTTCAGTTAATGAGTGTCCACTTTGCTAAGATATATCGACCAGGTGTATGTAACACGGTGCACAGTGCTACTGCTATATTGGATGAAGAGTTACAGGTGCATGAAAACGAGGTTGAAGAGCTGTTGCATAACTTGGATAAGAATTTGGCAATAGGGACAAATGGGATATAAGCACATACACTAAAGGAATGTTCAGCAGAACCAGCTTGGCCGTTGACATGTTTGTATAACTTGAATCTCAGTTCAGGAAAGATCCCAAAGGAACAGAAAGAGTGTATGATAGTTCTGTTGCACAAAGGCATTGCAAAATCAATGTGTTCAACTACCAACATCTCTGGAATGGTGGTGATTTTAGAGAAGTTGGAAGAACTTGCATACAGAAATGAGAAGACCTGTCAAACTATACTTTGCAAATAACTGTACGAGTTTACTAAAGGGAGGTCGATTTATCAATCCCCTCATATTTTATAAGAATGTCACGAATGAGTTGGATAAAGGGAATGGATACACTGTGATAATGTTTGATTTTGCTAAGGTATTTCACAGGATACCACATGAGAGGCTGTTGCATAAACTGGATAATATGGGATTGGAATATAAACAATTAGCTTGAATAAATGAGTGGCTAATAGACATGATCCAAAAGTGATATACAAGAGTGTGAATCTACCAGCTTTAAGGTGACCAGTAGTGTGCCCCATGGAACAAAATGATCTGAATAGGCTGGAGAGGATAAATGATAATGGCTATCAATTCAATGCATTTTAGTGCAATCAGATATCCATAGATATATTATATTGGGGATATTATGCCATGAAAAACTGATGATGATGCTAGGGATCTTGGAGGAAATAAACTGGATTCAGGCAAAAATGTACAGTATCTTGACATTCTTTACTAAAATTTATGTGACAAATAATTGAGAAAACAGGAGTATAATAAGGATCTCTAAGTTCTGTTGATCGTGAAGAAGCATGATAAGGTGGCTAAGAGAAAAACTGTAAAACACGATATTTATAGAAGAGTTGATTAGCTGCAAATCAGCAGAGAATAGGAAGATGATTTGATGTTAATCAGGCGTAATGCAGGGCTGTATGGCATCTTCAAAATTACATGTAATCTTAAGTATTATTAAGCAAAGTGGTATTAAAATATCTAAATCACAAGATATTAAATTAACTCTTTACTCCAGAAGAAGTATTCATAGTCCTGTCAATTTAAATAATTTTTATGATAACACGAAAAATGGCAATAAAATACTAAAATTACTGTTGGGAGGGGAAAGGATTTTATATGAAATACTATGAAAATAAGCAAGTAAGCATGAAACATGTTTCCATGAGTGAACCTATAGAACAAGTTCCACATCTTTGCTATTTAGACACAAGTTGCAATGAAGACAGCAAATATGGAAATAGATAAAGGCTAGTATGATGGAAAGTCATACTTTCCATCATACTAGCTGATGGAAAGAAATATTAACATGAATCAGAAAGTTAAATCACAAACAAACACAGATGATCAAAGATTGGAGATCTCAGATATGAAACTTTTGAAGAAAACGAGAGGAATAAATAGTTCCCATCAATGGCAAAACCATATTAAAAATAACATTTTTTCAAAAACATTAATATCCAAAAATGGGTAAAGAACTAATTCAAAATGTTTTGAGCACAAACAGAATTAGAGATGAAAGATCAGGGGGGGGGGGGAAATCGTTTTAGACAAAAAGAGGCAAGACTAAGATCCTGAGGAAGACCAAACTTAATCAGAAAGACCCGACAACTAATGGATCAGGATCAGTTTGGAAATGAGAACATATATTGTTTTAGACTGGTGCTCTCCTTGCAGATGTCACGAATGTAATGACAAGTAAAAAATTGTCTAAAATTTGCAGACTTTGGACTTTGGAAGAAGCACATTTGATGCATTCACTTAGGAAGAATAGGTTTAAATTATAAATTCACTTCTAATGGAATCACTTCATGAAACTGATTACAGATGACCTTGAACAATGTGGGGGGGGGGGGGTAAGAGCACCCCCACGTTAGAAAATCCACGTATAACTTTTGACTCCCCAAAAACTTGATTATAATAGCCTACTGTTGACTGGAAGCTGTACTAATAACATAAATAGTTGATTAACACATATTTTGTATGTTATATGTATTATATACTGTATTCTTACAATAAAGTAAGCTAGAGAAAAGAAAAAAGAAAATCTTTTTTCTTTTACTTTTGACTAATAATAACTTTTGACTCCCCAAAAACTTGATTATAATAGCCTACTGTTGACTGGAAGCTGTACTAATAACATAAATAGTTGATTAACACATATTTTGTATGTTATATGTATTATATACTGTATTCTTACAATAAAGTAAGCTAGAGAAAAGAAAAAAGAAAATCATAAGGAAGAGAAAATACATTTACAGTACTGTACTGTATTTATCAATACCGCAAGTTTATTTACATCATCTGTTTACAAGATGAATCATCTGTCTGTCATTACCTACATCAACATTGTCTTATATGATACAAAACAGTGTAGATGTTTTACGTATTACTAACATTACATATCAAAAATGAGAAGATAATATGAAAAAGAAATTCATATTTATTTACAGGTATAGCGATTCATGCACTGATAATGAACAGGCATCAATATGATTGCTGCGTACATATGATCGATACAGTAGCCTGGCCTATACATTAATGAATGAATCATTATAAAATTTTTCTTTTATTCTAATTAAATAAATTTAACAAATTAATAACAGTTAATTTCATGCAGTGATGATTTAATAGTGAGACTTTATGTTTGTTTACATTTATCTTGACTGCGAATTGCACCACCTACTCTGTATGTGTGAAATTTTGACAAATCTTAACTTTTTATAATAGATCTGTGTATATTTTATGGTAGAAATCGATATAACAAATTCATGACATACTTCTTTCTTAATGTTTTTGATATTTCTACGCTATGTGGTTCTTCTGCGAGTTTTTCGAATTGTCGCAAATCTTCAAAACATTTTCCAGTATATTTATTGAAAAAAATCTGCATATAAGTGGACACACAGTTCAAGGGTCAACTGTATAAGGAAAAAAGGAAAACACAATTTTGTGTTTTCTGTTTTTGTGCTTCCAAAACACAATTTATCTTTCTTCTCACTAAAAAGTGTGCTTAGTTCTCTCCTTAGCACTGATAATTCTCAACTTAATGTCAAGACTAGCTCTCTCTTCTTGGACTGACATTTATCTCCAGCCTTTCCTCACACAAACTCGCTTCAATAACATCCTTGGCTTCCGAAAAAACTTGGCATGCTGTTCAATCAGAATATTACTTTCATCTGTCTAACTACTAACCCTATACAAATGACAAATCTACCCACCCTCAGAATACTGCCCTAAGTAAGAAGTAATATTTATTTGTTAATAAATGCATGCATTTATAAGCATTCCATTTAGGCTTTTATTTTTGTAGACAGAAGACGTTTTAAGCTTGCCTTACATTTGAATTTTAGAAACGTTTTTGGTAGTGCACCTAAAAACCTCTTAAAAATTCTTAATGCTATCCAAGAAGAAGGCAGTTTTGGATGATTGACAATCCTTCTCTCTCTCTCTCTCTCATTGACAGTATCTCACAGACAATTTCTAGATTGTGTTTCTTCTACAGATATTTCCATGGGCACTAGTTAACAGAACTGGCATCTGTGAAGTATCTTATGAGGATCATTCAGATACACCACATTATTTTTTTTTTTTATTAGGTAACTTATGTATTAAGCAATCTTAATAAAAATAAAAAAGTGGAAAGAAATAGGATTAATAAAATGTATATTCCTCTTCCCGTTTACTGTAATGCAATACTCGGATGTGGAATATACTTTTAATGTTATAATTAATTTGTCTTTGTTTTCACAAAGAGAATAAAAGTCGTGTAACTCATTTTATAAAATGTTGTTGTTATTAAAATGAATTGCAACTTTGAAACACACACACACACACACACTACAGCACAGATCAGAAAGAGTAGTCTCTGATATCAACCATATTGACACAAAGTAGTCTGGGTAAAAGCTTGAAATACTATCTCTAAACTGTAATCATAAAAATAATTTTCATTTGTGTTAAATAAGACATAATACACTACAAACAATGGAGTCTGAGGAACTCCATTGTGTCTGAGAACAAAGCAACACTATCCAACTATGCAATCGACAATATAACACTGCACAATGTACTGTATGCAAAACCATCTCTTCATAATATAACTTTTATGTCTCCCCACATCCTGCCATTCTACTTTTAATTCACTCTTCATATTATTTTATTACATTGTATACTCCCTGACTTAAAAGTTTGTTCTTCCATACTACCACTTTATGATTTGAATTCCAGTTTTATTGTTTATCTTTATGAACTAATATTCTTGTATAACACACCATGCTTAATGATCACCTGCTTAAAATACCATTTTTTAATTATTTTAATTATGATCATTTTAGACAGCTTTTATCGTAAAAATATTCACAGAGTCAATAAAAAACGCCCTATACATATTTCACCAAAATCATCAGTCATACTTACTTGGCTGATAACATTCTGTTGCTATACTTGGTTGGGAACTTTGAATAGATACAGTGTCTGTAGTCCCTTGGTTATCGGGCTGAACCTGAAGTTGCTGAGAAGAAAATGTTGACCCATCCTGTAATTGAGATTGTGAAATCATTTGAATATGATCTTGGTGTAGCTGAGCTTGAGCAGTTTGCTGCTGCTGCTGCTGCTGTTGATGATGATGCAGGTATTGTTGCCTTTCTCTCATTAAGGAAGCAATTTGATTACGAATAACCAGGGCTACTATTCGAACATCTTCTTCCATGATTATGCCTGTAAGGGCCTAATAAAGATAAATGAGCATAGTTTAATAAATCTCCTGCTACTAACAAAAGCATTCAATCTTTAAACAGTAACTGACATTAACTTACTAACTAGAAAAAGTTGCACTGGTAATACCTAGTGAAGACACAATCATTTAGTAACATTAAGTATTTATTAAAGCAGGGTTCAGCAAATTATGCAAAACCTTACTTGCCATGCAATAAACATACTTATCCAAGAATTAACCTTTTTTCCCCCTCTTAATGCGATTTCCCAATAAGTCAACAGTCCATAAAGATTAAGAATGCTGTACTGTAGTTGTAGAAGTTTTTTTTTTTAAATTAAATTAAAAACAGTCTATTTTGTCCCATTTGCAGCTGTTCACCAGCTAATAAAAGCTACTCACCATGGGTAGTGGGCAAACATATTTGTCAAGCCTTGAGTATATGCATGAACTCAAACAAAATGAAAGCTTAGAAAAACTCAAAACAATGCTTAATTTTATACATTTTTAACATACTTGAAATATTTTATACATATGAATAAATGTAGGCAGGGAGGTAGGTTTGATGTTTATTGACACAGAGCAACTAGGGTCACATTACAGTAAAAATAAATGGCTAAATTAGTAAATAACATCTTGGGTACAAGATATTAACATATTTATTCATTAAGTACTTAGTGTGTCATTCTCCAACCTATAGGCTGCAGATTTGAATCTCACCACCATGAACAAGGACTTTTGTAAATGTTGTTTGTTGGGAGATGAATTTCATCGCCCTGCTTACTAGAGACCTGAAGTGGCCTAAACTAGAGCAGCATTTTCAGATCATGTAAAAAAATAAAAATGCAAATAAATAATTACAATAAAATAAATATAAAATTATAAAAAATCATTAGGACACCCACAGGGGATTATACCATGGATTTATAACCTTTCGCTGGTGGGAGTCAAAAATAAAATAAAATACACATACACACAAAGATATTTATAACATACAAGTACAAATTAATCCTTTGTCATCATCTTCTCATCGAGGATAAACATTTGTCTCTTTATAACTTTACTGTCTATCATGCAGCTGGTTTTTCTCTCTCTCTCTTTTTGTGTTTCTATCTTTCCATCCTATATAACTGTTCTTTGCATTCCTCTCTTGTTTCTTGATCTTTTCATTCACATTGTAAATACCTCGATCTCCTCTAATATTTTAAATTGTTTATATAGTCTAATTTTGTGAATCCTTTAACTGTTCATAAAAAATTCATTTTTGCCACCTGTATTTTACTTTGATCTTTCTTGTTAGCAGTCCATATCTCTCCCCTGACTGCTTCATTTGTCCCAGAGAGCACATTCCACCCAAATAAAGGCTTTTGTATACTTTTATATACTCCTGACCAAACATTTTAAGCAGCGAACGGATATGAAAAATCCTCTATTTGATTCTTGCAGGCAAGCACACTAGCTGACTCATCACAGCTAGCTATCCAAGACTATTCATCTTGCTGAAGCAGAGACCAAACCAGTGCATGCCCCAACAGGATCCCCTTTTCAGATGTCCACAATAGCAGGACATTAGGTCCCAGTAATGATGGTATAAAGAACAGAAAAAAAAAGTCAAGAATAGAAAGAGCAAATAATACATTTAAGTGAGAAGGTCAAATTCCTGGCAAAGAAGAGCTCTCATAGTACTACTCCTTTATAAACAGGGAAATAAAACTGAATGTAAGAATTATAAAGGAACTTCCCTAATGAAAGTTCCATGTAAAATACCCTGCATATAAGCATACTGAAGAAGAAGAGACTGAGACAAAGTTGGAAGAGAAATTAAATCTGGGGAAGAACATCAGTTCTAGCCAAATAAGGGCTGTTGCCAGGAAATATGTTCATTTTAAGGACAAATGGTCAAGATATAAAGAGATAGCAGAAGATAGTTTGATGTAAAAATCAGGTGCACGACAACAGTACATTTTACCTTCGTTGTAATTCGACGAATTACAACGAAGGTAAAATCTACATGGATCGCATTATGAAGTGTTACCAAATACAAAAACATCAATTGAATTCTCAAAGGAACAACTAATACATTTTAGTTATTTCAGCACAATTTTTAATGAAAATGGCAAATTAAATTATCAAAATAAACAACAGAATCAGAAACTAGTATATCTGACAAATTGGGAACTTGTTAAACAACAGATAAATCTAGAAGAAAATAGCAGATTGGAAGTTTATGCTAACAAAATTATGTAGTGGCATATCCTGTATACCCCCCCACACACACACATTGAGGAAAAATATCAGGAAATGGTGTCACTTCTGATTTATAAATGTCTAAAATTAAAATATAGTAAATCTCAAAAGCAGAACATACAGAGAAACAGATGCATGAATAATACAAGATAAGCATATTTTTATAAAAAGTACAAATTTTCATAGCAACGAAAAACATTCAGTGAAAAATATTAATCCTATTATTTGTAATTAATTCTATGAAAACTGCATTAAAGTGTTTATTATTCAGATGTAGGATTGTACAAAATCAAATCACAGTAAAAGCCTGGTGAAACCAGAAGTATATATGGTTAATGTAATAACATTAAATATGGGATTTTTGTTGTTGCAAAAAAGTTATATATCAATATGAAAAAGCATCAGAACATTTTCTTGAATCTCAAATATGTTTCATTTTTTTTCTTTTTTTAATTTGATCTTTTATATAGAGACTGATGACTTCACATCAATGCCTTAATATTCTTAATGATGAAACAAGAATAGAATTTCTTGGTAAGTTTAATTTGTAACCAAGTGAAAAAAAATTAAAAAAAAAAACTTTCTATACGACAACTGATTTTTGAAGTTCTCTTTCAGTGACTCAAATTACAAGAATAACAGAAAAATTGTAAAATCATACAGAGCACTCAAAAGATTTAGCTAGAGAGATAATTTTTTAATAAAAACAGGAAGATGCTCCTGATACACATATTATAGAGGTTCTTTTAATATACCATATCACCAAGCAGTGTCATAAACTTTTTCCATGTCAAGAAAAACGTACAAAGAAAGAAGCATATATAAGAGATGCATTTCTGAAATCTGATGTTTCAGGTATGTATCTCTTATAGATGATTTTAGGTGAACCAAACGGTCCAATGTCAGCTGGTGCCTACAGAAGCCACAATGTGTAGCACAGAAAAGATCATTGCTTCCTAAATACCACATAAGTCTAACCAATATCTTACAAAGTCATGGTGAGTGATAGGTAAGAAGTGTTTACTTGTGTTGGATTTCTTCCTAGTTTTGGGAAGGCAATGAAAACTGATTTATACCATGAATTTGAAAATTCTTTCTGAGTAAGTATAGAGTAAGAGAAGGAGAACCATGGAAGATTGTGAGAGAATGTCGAGCCATACAGTCATAGAAAAGTATAGTCACAGTTTCTCCTGTGATTCTTGCAATATCAAACATCCACAAGATATGAAGCTGATACAATTCTATATCATTTATATAAATTTAAATTTTTAAACTTGATGTATGACTGTTTTTGAATTTTAACAATTAAAAATTCAAAAACAGTCATGTTAAAACAATTAAACTTGATGCATGACTGACATTGGACCATTTGGTCCAAGGACCAACTTTTTATTTTTCATTGTGTCAGTTGCTTTCTCTAAAGCCAAAATATTCCTCCACTTCTACCTTAGTAGACCCTGCTGTAGGATGAGACCATAGGCACAAATAAGTCTCATTGTCTAGTTCTCCATTCTGATATTTGCCATGTCACTCTACTTGATACTGCCTGCCATTCAAGATTATCCTCATATTTAGTGTTGAATACTATAGCTAATCCTTATATTATGTCAATTAGTTCTGGGTTTAATTTATATTTAGTGAATATTGGTATTTTCTGTGGATGATATGGTGCATTATGATATATATATATATATATATATATATATAATTCATTTTTTAACTTGGGGATATTGTATATTAGGGTTACCAAGTAATTTTATAAGCTTGTTTATTTAACTCCTAATCCCAAGTATGCAAACAATTAAGTTTGCGCCTGAAACATAGTTCAAGTCTGAAGATGGTACAACACCAGGGCAACCTCATTGTAAAGGTGGGTAAAGCTCTGATCACTATTCTTAGTATTTTCCCATAATGTAAAGCACATCTCACTAAAAGATGTAGGAGTAAACAGGAGTTAAATAACCAAGCTTATAAAATTACTTGGTAACCCTAATATACGGTATCCCCAAGTTAAAAAATGAATTACATCTATACTCCTCTAGAGATTCTTATTAAAAATAAAAACACCTTGCAGCAACTTCTATAGGTAAAGTTGATAAGGCTCTGTATTACTAAAACCCTTGGTATTTAGGGTCTTCTCACTGAGGAGACCTCAAAAAAGGTTGAAACCGGTCTGGATAGTGACCCCACCCATAATGCATTGCAATATACATCTTTTAGTGAGATGTGCTTTATATTATGGGAAAATACTAAGAATAGTGATCAGAGCTTTACCCACCTTTACAATGAGTTGCCCTGGTGTTGTACCATCTTCAGACTTGAACTATGTTTCAGGTGCAAACTTAATTGTTTGCATACTTGGGGTTAGGAGTTAAATAACCAAGCTTATAAAATTATTTGGTAACCCTAATATATATACAGGGTGTTCGGGATAAATTTGACATATTTATAATTAATTATATTTTTCCGTAAGTTACATGTATTAACACACACTTCTCTTCATTTAAAAGTTTGGACCCTTCTTCATTCATATACAAGATGTCAGAAAGGATGGATAGCTGGAACCCACCTGAATCATGGAAGAGAATAACTTGTATCATGATGATTCGTGCCCGCCATCAAAATAAGGATATTACGACTGCTGCCCAATGCTCCCTGAATACAGTAAAAACAATCAGGCATGAACTAGAGACTTGCAATGGTGACTACGAGGATGTAGCAAGAAGAAAGATCCCTAGCAGACGATCTGATTGCGTTCGTACAGCAGAATTCCTCGCAAATCTGCAGGAACAGGTGTTGAAGAACCCTGGCATTGGAATTCGGGCTTTGTTCGTGGAGTTGCTAACTGTAGTCAAGCCCTGGATAACAAGGGTAGCCAATGGTAGGCCGTATGTATGGCAGCAGGATTCGGCCCCTTGCCACACCTCTGGGAAAAGTCAAAAATGGTTGTCTGAAAATTTCTACGACTTCACCAGTCCAAATGTTTGGCCTCCAAACTCCCCAGACCTTAACCCCATGGATTATTTTGTATGGGGCACAGTTGAAAAAGACACCAATCGCACTTCCAGTAATACAAAAGCCCAGTTAATGGATAAAATTAAAACAGTTTTTGCGGCCCTTCCCAGGGAGACTGTAGCATCAGCTTGTTCGAGGTTCCGAAGCAGAATTGAAGCTGTGATCGATGCTAATGGTGGTTATTTTGAGTAAATCTTGTTGATAGTATTGTAATTAACTCTGCCTGTAATGTTTTTTTGTCAATTCATTAAATTTAATAGATACAAAGAAGATTTTCTTTTTCCTTACGAAACTGTCAAATTTATCCCGAACACCCTGTATATATATATATATATATATATATAGAGAGAGAGAGAGAGAGAGAGAATTTTTCTTTCAGTAATGTTCTTGCCATAGTTTTCATAATAAATGGATTTTTATTCAGCAGGAGTCCTTTTTTTTTTTTGGAGTCATTTCAGAAGTGAAGCACACTAAGTTGGGTGATTAATATGATCCTAAGCGAGGCAGTCACAATCATAAAGTTAAATTATGTTGAAATTATTAGATGGAGAGTGAATTTGTGTTGTTTTTGATATTTTCATAGCCACCTTCTCAGTGTAAGAAGATTTTAGAATGAGTGTTATCTTTTGTATCTCTTTTTTTCATTCTTTCATATGCTCATGAGTAGGCTGGATGGTCTCCCTCAAAACTGGCACATTAGGATTTCTTTGCAGAGAAAAATTTATTATTATACTTTTTGCTACCACAATGGATACATTTGGAAGAGCAATGACAGGCAGTTCTGAGGCATGCCTATATTTCCGACATTTAAAGCAACTTAGCGGATTAGGGATGGTTTACCAGGAGAATAGAGAATCCTGCTTTTATCAATGTAGGGGTCTGGAAATTAAAAGTAACTTGATTTCGAAACCTTTTGATTATCAAAAGTAATGATAATCCTGGTCAGAAAGCTCCCTACATATCAGAATGTGTCTCATGTCTGTCACTCCCTGATCTTTAACTTCTGAGCATATCTCTTAATTCAGAACATCAAGAAGATCCCATTCTGATAACATACCTCTGGAACAGTTGACTGTTAGAAAAGTGCAATGTTGCGCTCTCTATTTTTTTTCAGAGTGTTGCTGACGTGATGGTTTTAACAAGAATATCGGCAGATTTTGTGGGGGGGGGGGGGGGGTCCTGCCAAACCTTCTGAACCTTTTTGAATAGAGAAGGATTACATTAGGATGATGTGAACCAATGATATATTTAGATGTGACAGATATTCTTTGGTTCTTATTTCTGCTATCAGATCATATCTACAGAATCAACATATGGTTGGGCCCTTGCAACAGGTTATCGCTACAGACAATTAAACTGATCTGCAGATCTGACATTTAGGAAAATTCTAAGAATAACAACACATGAAATTGAATTGTTTAATATATAGCAATATGGATTAGATTGCTAAAAGAAGTGCTGATAATACTGTATATGGAGAAGATGATGCATCCAATCTTATGTCACAGAGATACAGGGTAAAATATTGGTTTGTGGCTGGCAAAATCCATTCACTACATTCATTTACTTACTATAAACCTTCAGATATTGTACAAACCTGGTAAGATGTATTTAATGGAGAAAGAGCTGAAGAGATTTAAATGGAGTGCTGCGAGTCTTTTTGGAAACACACAGGACTGGACAAGGCTGTATAAATCAGAAACATTCAATATTATATTACTCGGGCAGGAATGATTTGGGACACAGAGAGGGAGTAACTGTGATAGTCCATAGATCACTTTCCCACAGTGTTATAGAAATTAAATCCATTTCATTCGGAATCATAGCCATTAGACTACAAGCAAAAGAAAGAAAAACCTTCATCATCATCATCATCATCAAATTCCTGCCATGTACCCTCAAGGGGTGTACAGGATAGTACTACATGAAAAAAATTACATCATTACTAACTTCCTATCTACAATTTTCCTCTAAATCAGTCTGTTAATTGTCAAGACTCCAACATTATCAGATCTTATATTTCTATCATCTAAGGCACTTTGTACCGTATCAATCCGCCTATATCTTGGTCTTCCTCTGGGTCGTTTTGCTGATAACCTGGCAGAGAACACTTGATTTGCTAATCTTTCCTCGCCCATTCTGTTTAAGTGACCATACTACCTGAGATTAGCTCTGCTAATGCATTCCTGGATGCTGACAATGTCAAGTTCTTTCCTAATATCCTCATTTTTAATATGATATTGCCATTGATGCCATCTGTTCACGCCTATAATCTTTCTCAGGACTCTCATATCTGTGGTTTCTAGTCTTTGGTCAAGTGTTTTACTTCTGACCCAGCTCTCAGATCCATAAGTTAAAACTGGTTTGAACACTGTTATGTATACAGCTAATTTAGTGTTCCGACTAATTTCTCTCTTATTCCATATGAATTTATTCAATTGACTTCCCACCATACTACCAGCCTTGCTGATTCTGTTGTCTATTTCTATATTTAATTTACCATCTTCAGTAAAAATTGTGCCTAAGTAGCCGAAATGTTTTACTTGTTCTATAGGTTCTCCATTCACAACACAGTTGACATTTTCAAATGATTCTGCCTATTTTCATTGTCTTTGTCTTTTTATTGCTGACCTTCAATACCATATCTATTACAACAGCTATTCAATTATTCAGAGAATCTTGCAGACTTGTAGCAGATTTATTTAGAAGCATAACATCATCCACATAAAGCAAAGAGCTGACATTAACATCTCCAATTTCGATATCATTTTTAATACCACTTTCCTTCATAATGTGATCCATATAGATAATGAATAACAGAGGGGATAATGTACATCCTTGTCTCACACCAGATTTAACATTAAACCATCTTCCTGTACTTCCTTCAATTCTAACTGCTGACTTACAACTCAAATAAAGACTAAGTATTGCTTGATATAATGCCTCATTGACACCATATAACTCCAGCTTATTGAATAGCTTCTCTCTTGGCACCTTGTCATATGCCTTCTCCAAATCGACAAAACTTAAATACAGATCTCTGTTATATTCCTATGCTTTCTCGACTATTTGTCGTAAAGTGAAGATTTGATCCTGACAGCCTCTATTTGTTGTAAAGTGAAGATCTGATCCTGACAGCCTCTATTTGGCCTGAGAATCCAGCTTGTTCTTCACTAAGCTTTTCTTCCACAATTCTTCTCAACTGTTTCTCAAGTATACTTGCATAGATCTTGCCAGGAACACTCAGTAGGGAAATACCTCTGTAATTCTCACATTCAGTTTTATTTCCCTTTTATATATGGGTACTATGAGAGCTCTACTCCAATCATCGGGAATTCTTCCCTCTATCCAGACCTTCTGAACTATGCAGTGCAGTGGCTGCACTGCATAGTTCAGAGTCTTGCAGTGGCTGCACTGCACTTCTGAACTATGCAGTGCAGCCACTGCAAGACTCTTATACCACCATACTTCAGCATTTCTGGTCGAATATCATCTACTCCTGTTGCCTTTCCACATTTCAAGCCTTTGATGGCTTTTTCTACTTCAAGTATGGATATGTATTCTTGACTGCATGCCTGGTCAGTGTTTTTTACCACTGTGCTGTCATCACTGCTTGTTTCATTTAGCAGTTTTTCAAAGTAATTACTCCATATTTCAAGGATATCTTTTTCTCTCGTTTTCATGCCACCTTTATCATCTCGCACCCCTTTTACAGAAAACCTTTTATTAAAATAATAGAAGCAGGTGGACCTGATTCTTCACATTCAGAAGAAGATCATATTGATTTAATAATATTGATCAACAACTACAAGAGGAAATTGATAGAACATAGATGGCTAATAATCGTGGGTGATTTTAGTGCCAAAGTTATACAATATCCAGATGACATGCATGATGTATTCGAATCGATGATGCATGATGGTGAATTTGAAATTGACACAAGAAATGAGAGAGGAGAGTATCTGCTTGATTTCTGTAGAAAAAATAATCTCATAGTTGCAAACACCATGTTTCACCATAGACCTGCCAACAAATACACTTGGACTTTACCGACTCAAATACTAAAAACTGCATAGATTACTTTCAGATTCGCAAAACTGTAAAATCCTCTGTTTTGAATGTCAAAATCCTCCGTAGTGCTGAACTGGATAGAGATCATGAACTTTTATCTACCAAGATTCGATTAAAATTTCACAAAATAAGAAACAAATTAAATAAAAAAACTTCAAACCAAATCTGGAAAAATTCTCTTTGGATTCTGTGAAAACAGCATATCAAAATGAGATCAATCGATGTACAGTGGTCCTCCCCTTATCTGCAAGAGATACGTTCCAAGAACGCCAGTGGATACTTGAAACTGAAGATAGCACAGAACCCTATATAATATACTATGTTTTTCTTGAAATACTTGAAACCGCAGATAGCACCGAATCATATATAATATACTATGTTTTTTCCAATACATACATACCTATGATAAAGTTTAGCTTATAAATTAGCACAGTAAGAGATTAACAACAATAACAAATAATAAAATGGAACAATTATAAGAATATACTGTAATAAAATTTATGTGAATTCACATAAATCTTAGCAACCTCAGCATATGAATTTTTTTTCCCTTTCCTTATGAAGTTGAGAACTTTCACCTTTTCACTTAAAGGAAGTACTTTATGGCTTCTCTTTGGCATATCAGAATTGCCAGGATCACTATTCTTGCATTTTGGGGCCATTAATAAGTAAAATAAAGGTTACACAAACACTGCAATACCACAACAGCCGATCTGATAACCAAGACGGCCACTAAGTGACTAAGAGGTTGGTAGTGTATACAGTGTGGATACGCTGGACAAAGGGATGATTTGCATCCCAAGAAGACAGCACACTATTTCATTATGCTACTCAGGCAGTGCACAATTTAAACCTTATGAATTGTTTATTTCTGGACTGGGGTTGACCGCAAGTAACTGAAACCATAGAAAGCAAACCAGAAGATAAGGGGAGACTATTGTATAAAAGAAACACAAAACACAGAAGATGTTAACAATGAAAATGAATGGAAATTTTCTGAATATTATAACCAACTTAGCTGACAGATTTTTAGAAAAAAGCAATAAAATTAAATAATCACTGCACTTGAGATGAGATTATGAGAGCAGAAAAGACAGGCTTATAAACATCTGGATAAACTCTACAATGACCAAAATAGAATATATTACGGAAGCCTACAAAACCAACTAAAAAGGGTGTGCCAAAATGCAAAAATAGATTGGCTGGATGATAAAGACAACAAATGTACAGAAGCCTATTTACATCATGACTCGAAATTTCTCTACTCTGCAGTTAAAGAGATTACCAAAAACCACATTCATTCAACTCTCATGATGAAAGATTTGCAAGATAAGGTAAATGGAAATATTAGAGAAATGGAACACATCTGGTACAATTACTTCTCTAATATCGTTAAAGATAAAAGCTTTCACTCACATATACCAACCAGTGAGAAAGATACAGCACCCATAATTCTAGAGAAAGTAGCAATCCTTTCACTTAATCAAACGAAATCATCAAAAGCACCAGGAATTTATGAAATACCATCACAGTTCTATAACAATGGTGAAATTGATCTAATTAAACAACTAACTAAACTTTTCAATAATATTCTTGTCACTGGAACTATCCCAAATGATTGGAAAATAGGCAAAATCATGCCTATACATAAAAAAAAAAGGGGGAACGTTCAAAAATATACAAATTAAAGACCAAGTACTCTTCTTTGCCACTCTCACAAACTCTTTGTAAGAATAATACAGAATTGCATAAATAACATTTACAAACAGCTAATAGAAGAAGCTGACTTTAGAAAAATACAGGTCAACAATTGACAATACTTTTGTCAATTAACAAACACACAATACGTTTACTCTTCATAGTCTGGCCAAAACTGCCATGGAAAAGAGAGAGAGAGAGAGACCTTAATTGCTGTTTTGTGGATTTTAAACAAGTATCTGAATCCATCAATAGAGGAAAACTTACTCAAATATTAACAAAGAAAAACAGACTTTGAAACACTAAGATTTGTTTCAAACTATTATCAGCATACAAAGTGCAGTCATTCAATATAAAAATATCACAACTAAAAAACTTGAAATCAAGCGAGAAGTTATGCAAGGGTGCACACTCTCCCTATGCCTTTTTAACATTTTCATCCAAGAACTAAATGAAACACTGTCCTCAACAAAGGGAGTAAAAATCAATGGAAGATCAATCACAAACACATCATATATGCAGATGATGTAGTAATAATAACATATAACAAATCAAATCCCCAATACCAGCTTGCAAAATTACAAGTAATCTGCAGAAATTATAATATGATTATAAATTCAAGTAAAACAAAGATAATGAAAACCGTAAGAAATCTGGAAGATATACAGATACTTAATCAGGAAACTATAAAATAAGTTAACTGTTTTAATTACCTAGGAGCATATATGACTTCAAATTTAAGTGACATACCAACAATAAAACTCTCCAAAGCATGGTCAATGATGAATAAACTTAATAAATTCGGAAAAACAACAGAATTCCTACAATTCTAAAAAGAAAATTATACGAAAGCATAATACAGTACTACCAACAGCTCTCTATGGAGTAGAAATTTGAATCTTAAAAAAGAAACAGAGAGGAAAAAAGGTGTTGGCTTTTGAAATGAAATGCTTCGGGATGAAAAGATTACATATTAAGGGTACTAGATTATAGGAAATTGATGAAGGTAGGAATTTGAAATTTAAAGGATATATTGCAAGAGTTGGCAAAATAAAGATGGTTATTTGGATGCTGAAGAGCACACAGACAAGTAAAGATAAGGCTATGATTTGGCTACATGTTGATTACTGTGCATGCACAGATTTGGTCCCCTGATTTTCTTGGGATCAGGAGGTGGTGGAGAAGATTCAGAGACAAGTGACAAAGTTGGTGACAGGTCTGTAGAATATTTCCTATGAGAATAGACTGAGGGTGTGTAGGGTGCAGAGTTTAGCTGACAGGTGAAGGAGAGGGGATATAATAGAAACTTATAAGTTACTAAAGGGACACTAAGATTGACATGGAAGAAAATTTTCAATACATGGGGAGTAGGGAGGAAAACAAGAGGTTACACTTGGAAGCTGTCCAAGAGTGTGGTTAGTAAAGGTGTGCAGGCTAGGTTCTTTTCTTAAAGAGTGGAATGGATTGCCAGAGGCAGTTGGGGAGCACCCCAACAGTGAATAACTTTAAGGAGATACAGGGTGGCCCAAAATGTTTAAATCCAATTTTCTCTGCAATTAGCTGGTATAATTAGAAACAAAAACTTGACCGACACATTATAGTCATCAAGCCATTTGTGTTTCATTTGTGTTTTCTTTTCATTTTGCAGGGTATGAAAAATGTCAGCCTACACTACTGTGCAGTTGGTATTCATCATCAAAGAGTACATTTTATCATCAGAAAGCCCCGAAAAGGTTACAAAAGTATTTCAGGTAAAGTTTGGTGTCAAAGTTGGACCAGACAAGCACACAATATCAAACCTCGTCAAGAAATTTTGCAAGACTGGGTCAGTGTTAGATAATCACTCTAAAAGTGGCAGGCCTTCGACAGCAAGGACTGAAAGAAACATTGAAAAAGTTTGGGAAATATTTGAAAGAAGTCCGAAAAAAAAGTCTACCAGGAGAGTGTCTCAGGTGTTAGTGATCAAATGCAGCGGTCTTCAGCAAATTCTCAAGGAAGATCTTCATTTGTTTCCCTATAAACTCCAGACCCAACAGCCTCTCACAGAGGTTAACATGACAGCAAGATTGGACTTTGCTAATGCAATGATCAAAAGAATTGAAAACCAAGAAATTGACCCTTCTCATCTGATTTTCACTTTTGGCTTGATGGGTTCGTGAACCGGCGAATATGGGGATCAGAAAATCCGCATGTTTTAGTTAATTCAAGTCTTCACCCAAAATGTGCGACTGTGTGGTGTGCCTTGTCAAAAGTCGGCATTTTTGGACCTGTTTTTTTACTGAGGGGACTGTATCTGTACTGAGGTATTGAAATTTGCTTGAAAACAATTTCATTCCTTTCTTTCAGAGTTTCTTTTCTGGCCAGTGAGGCCAGAAAAGAAACTCTGAAGGAGCTTCTTTTCTGGTCACTTTTTCTGCAAGATGGTGCTCGTCCCCATCGCACAGAATCCATTTTCCAGCTTCTGAAAACGTTTCTGTGGGAATGTCACAGAAGCGGAACTGACTGGCCACCTTATTCACCAGACCTCAATCCTTTGGATTTTTTTTTATTTTTTATTTTTATGGGGCATATCAAAGACAAAGTGTATTAGAACAATCCAAAGACTTTGGAGGAGCTAAATTTCATCTATCGAGTGCGAAATCTTGGCTATTCAAACAGACATCCTCCACATTCAGGAATAATACAGCATTAAATTTGGTAGGTACATGTTGGACCACCCTGTACTTGATAGGTATTGTGTTAATGGATAGTGGGTCTCCAAAAAGGAGTCTTGACTTCATGGAGTGCCTATATAAATAATAATAATAATCAAGGTCAAAACCATTCTGGGTAGTGGCCCTTCCCCTGATGCACAGTATTATATACATTCGAAAGGTGGGTGGGAGCTATGCATTATGGGATACTAAGGCATTTGATGTGAAGTCATTAGCCCCTATATACAAGAAGCCCAGTTATGAAGGTACTTCATGCACAAACTTTATTTACTCACACTTGGATAAAGGATTAAACCAAGAATATCATTTCTTTGCATCTTTAATTTATGATATAACCAAGTGAAAAAACTTTCAACTTCCTATTTCAAATCTGCAGTATATTCTTCTGTCTTGAACCAGCCTAAAATGTCACTATTGATAATAACACAGTTAATGAGACTTTTCTTATTTATTGTATCTTCTCTCCAAGTGTATTCGTAGACATCTCTATGTTGGAACATGGTATTAATGATAACTAGTCCAAGTTCTAAACAGAAATCCATGGGTATTTACTATTATTATTTACTCTTTTCTCTAAATTTTCCAAAAACATTTCTGTATTGCTTCCTGTTGTGCTTTTTAGCTCCCAAACAAGGACCATCTTTTCCATCCTAATGTCAGCCTGCTTTCTTTAATGACTCAAATTCCTCCATTTCTTTTTCAGTAGAACTGTTTCTGACCATAGCACAAACACTCATTATACAATTCCCCATTTTAACGTTTGCTGTTTCACTCTACTTAATAGTGTTTAATCATTTAAGAACATCATAACCACTCCTTTTTCCTGATCATTATTGCCTGAATATCTGCAGTTATTTAGAAGTAGTTCACTTGTTTTTGTCTTCTTTGTTTCAATAATAACAATTATGCCAATGTGGTACTTCTATATTCTTCCATCAGTTCTGTTGACACTTCTTACATTTATGGTGTCCATCTTCAATTTTGGTGATGTTGAGCTGGAGTTCCATCTCAACATCAGCTGATGTTTCACTATTCTCTGATGAAAAGAGCAGGGAATCTTATTGAACAGAGCAACAACACTCCAGCTGGCATGAAACTTCATCATGTAGAACATCGTTTTATTTTTAAGCCGATACAAAATACAATTTGGTTGGATAAATTTAAAATTGTCAGCCCATCTTCATTTGTTTATCCAGGTAGATACCTACTAATGGAGTGCATCATGAGAAGTGAGGATTGGACATCAGGTCAAAGCCACAGTTGGTTCTGGCATTCTTAAAAAAGCTATGTGGAGGTGTCGTTCCAGTTATCTAGTTGACCCTTAAGTGATTCCTTTCTTTATATTAAAAAAATAAATAAAAAGAAACTAAACACAGCAATGTTTACCTAGGTTCTTTAATTAAAAATTGCTTTGTTGACTGAATAATCAGTTTTTGACTCTAGGAGTAGGAAATCATAATAAAGTTTTTCCAGAAGTGCAAATCAGATGTGCACATAAGCAAACTATAACCAGTATTTTCAATAATGTGTTTCTTAGGAAACTGTATCAAATGGACTGATACTTTTTTTTTTTTTGCTGTTTTTATTTATTTTGCAAGATGATTTCAACTGATGTCCAGTAAATGTGCTTAAATTTAAGGAAACATAAATTACTGCAGACTGCAAAATTGTCTTTGAAGCTGAGCTGTAAATAACCTGATATGTTATAGAAATTCAAACAGGATAATCTCTTTCGTGCCATCAAAAATGGAACAAGCGACATTAAACATCTAAATTATTTTTTTTTTTTTTTTTTGTAATACAAAATCTCTTTTACACAACAACACATTTTATTTTTTAAAAATTTATTCAACATTGTGCGTTGGCCAAATTTATATGTCATCAGTAATTGTGAAGGTCTTGGAGAAGTTAGTGAGGGACTATATATACAGCATTGGGCAGATGAGGGTAATGTTATCTATGAGAATCAACATGGATTTGTTAAGAGGCGCTCTTGCTTTAGTAATATGATTGCCTTTTATAATAAAGTGACAAGAGCAGTTCATGAGGGAAAGACATATACTGCCATTTTTTTGGATTTTGCAAAGGAATTTGACAGGGTGCCGTATGATAAGCTGATATTTAAGTTGCAGCACATGGGTTTAGATGTTGGGTTAGTCAACTGGATTCAGGATTGGCTGTCTGATAGGCATCAGGGAGTTGTGTAAGGTGGGGAAGTATCAAGGAAACAGAAGGTTACAAGTGGGGGGTTCCACAAGGATTAGTACTGGGCCCTGTATTGTTCAACCTTTATATCAATGGGAGGATGCATACTCGATTGGAGCAGCTATACTGGAAGAAGAAGTAGGGGAGACAAGATATCTGGGGGTGATGATTGATAGAAAACTGAAATTTAGGGAGCATATCGCAAAGGTTGTGAAGGTAACCCAGAGGATTGCTTCAATACTGAGAAGGATGCTGACCTGCAGAGAGAGAGAGAGAAAAGAATTATAATTCCATTGTATAAGACCCTGATCAGACCACACTTAGACTATTGTTCTCAAATTTGGTCCCCAGGATTTGAAGGAGATAAATTAACTGGAAAGGGTACTACAGAGGAAGATAACAAAGACTGCTTCAGGACTGTACAATGTCAGTTACGAGGATCAACTGAGGGAATGTAGAATGCAGAGTTTGGTGGATAGAAGAAGAAGGAGAGGTGATATGATCGAGACTTTTAAACTGTTGAGAGGGAGTTACAGGGTAGACATTGGAGGAGTTCTTTTGCTTGGTGGAACGGCAGGAAGGAGGGATGACAAGGAGCCATCCCTGGAAGTTATGAAAGGAAGCTGTGAGCAAGAGAGTGAGGAGTGGTTTCTTTGCATGGAGGGTGGTTGAACTGTGGAATGCATTGCCTGAGAGAGAGAGAGAGAGACAGTGGTTAGAGCAAGAACCGTCAAAGAGTTCAAGGTATGATAGACTGTGTTTCCTAAGAAGGACCTCCCACAATGCGTATCTTGACTCCATGGAGGCCTGAATAATAATAATTGTATGTGTATATATCAACATGTGAGCTACTGATGATGATTACAGGTTTCTTTCAATGAGAAGAACGTAAGTCATACTTGACATGAAATCGCATTCTTGTTCTCATTCTTATTTTATGCAGGCATGTGCAAACAAAAATTTGAATGTGAATCATCTTCACAAGCAGGATATATACTGGATTATGGTAATGTTTGTTGAAACTCTATGATTTTTAGAATGTGCTGTTGTTTTTTTGGCACCAAATGATGGGTGAACCACTCCTGGAATAGTTTTCACTCCTGGAAGCAATTTCCAGTTCGTATAGATGACAAGGAGAAACCTTATTTATAGAAACAATCAGTGAATTTTTTTTTTTTTTTTTTTTTTCAATTTTAAAGAGTGTGTTTTTGAGAGCCAGCAGCAGTGACAAGACAAGAAAACAGTAACCATATATGCTGAACAGCAGTACTCAGCTGATACTCTAATTTGTTGTTTAAAATTTTTGAAAGATTTCTATCCCATCTTTTGCAGTTTCAAAATCAGAAGACTTTCTGCCTCTCCCTGCTAAACATGACTACTGATATCACAACAGTGCTAAACCTACACAATCATCCATTTTCTGACTTTCCTGTAATTGCAAGGTATACAGAATTCGGGAAATAATGGTAGGGGAGTTGAATTAATTATATACGATAATAATGCATATTACCTGGGTCAAAAGAAAAAAATAGCAGTACATAAGCATAAATAATATGCTTTGAAAAATAAAATATGAGAGAAGAAAATAGCAATTATATATGCATACTGTAATATATAAACAAAAACAATACACTTACAAAAAATACATTAAGTAAGAAAAAATGCCTAACTTCTTGTGTGGAATGTGAAATTAAAGAGTGGACATGGTATGGGAAAAAGATTTATAAAAGAAATATACAAAACATTATTAGTTTTGTATTTTTTCTACAACTTTTTTTGTACAAATAGGAAAGAAATGAAGTGGGAAAAAACAGGATTCAGAGAAATAATGGTTGCTAGTTAAGAACAAATAAATAAACATCTTGAATACTTTAAGAAATATAGAGCTTCAAGAAATTAATGGTCAATACAAATTACCATTGCTTCATGCCAATTAACAGTGGGCAACAATATGGAACTGTCAATTCAATGTTGCAAAGTGTAAGGTTCTGAAATTTGGTAGGCAACAATGGGATGCAAAACACACAGTTGGCAGGGAAATTTTGGAGGAAGTGAGGGAATAAGTTGAAGAGATAAGAGACCATGGAGTGGTGGTGGACAAGGATCTGAAGTTCAGAGGTCATGCTGCACAAGGCGTGAAGTCATCACACAAGATTGTGGCAATGATGCAGAGGACCTTAACTTCTTGAAATAAAGATGTTTTGGTTCTATCGTACAAGGCCTTGATTGAGCCTGGTTTAAAGGTGATGAGGATATATCGGAAAGGATCCAGAGAAGATTGACTAAGGTTGTAACTTTGGGATGTGAGATATGAGGACAGATTGAGGGAATGCAGTTTGTAAAGCCTTGTGAGTAGAGAAAAGAGAGGGAGGATATGATTGAGACATTTATGGTAAAGAGTTTTTACCAAATTAATGTGGAAAAAAATTTCCATAGAATGGGGAGAGAGGGATAGAACAAGGTTACATACCTGGAAGTTGTATAAGAAGGTGTGAGCAGGGATATAAGGAGTAAGTTCTTTGCATGGAGAGTAGCTGGTCAGTGGAATGCGTTGCCTGACATTGTGGTGATTGAAGATACATTGAACGAGTTTTAAAGCATGGTTTGATAGGCTTTGTGTGTGTAGCAGTTGTTTGCCTCCCATGATGAGTCTTTTGACTCCATGGAGGTCGTGTTAATAATAATAATAAGAAATATTTTAATTAATTTAAGAAATATATGGCATAAACAAACTGATAGCAATACAAATGATCACTACTTCATTCCTACAGGCAATTAACAGGGAATGAAAATTTGTACAAAGAAACAGAATATATGTATTTTAGTTCTGTGATATACAAATGGTAGAAATGGGCAATATATATTAATGCTTCAATTTATACATTACAGAAATCTTTTAGCAAGGGAAGAACAAATAACTAGAATTCTAACATACAGCAAGCAAGCAACCAAAGTTTGCACTAGAAAATTTCTTACTGTAGCATAGTGCAAAAATGGCAAAAATAGACAGTGCATATAACAACTTGTGGTCTTTGCTATGGCTTTAGAAATCAATACTTCGTAGCCAAGTATCAGCAAATGAGTCACCACTAAAAAATGGTAAAACAATGATATTGAATAACTGAGTAACTGCAAACAAGAGTGACAGCTATTGTTATATATTTAAATAACTTTCACAGCTTACAAATGTAACAAAAATCACATAGAATTTATTCAAAAACTTCAATATATTTCATCTAGCATTATGTGGACATCACCAGGGAGATAGACTGTTAGCTACATTCAAAGATTTTTGATTGATCTTTTGATTGTAGTTAACAGTCTCCCTGACGACGTACATTAATGATAGATGAAATATATTGAAGTTTTTGATTAAACACTATATGATTTTTGTTACATGAGTAAGCCATGAAAGTTATTTAAATATGTTTAGTGCATATGTGAACACCATAAAATAAAATAAATTTTCACACAAATTGTTACAAATATATATTGTTATTGACTGCCATATATAATTAGCCAATTTTCTTTGAAATTACATTGTAATGGATATAATTTTTTAAGCCATTATAATGTAGTTTAGTATACTTCCACATGCACAAAGAAATGAGAGTCACTGTTAAAAAGTAATGAAAATCAGACTAACTGCATAGGAGCTCTCATAATCATGGAAAGTGCAATTTTAAGGTCAGATGACTTATGGTTTGCAATTCTGAAGATCAGAGGAACAGTATATTATTATTATTATTATTATTTTTTTTTTTGTAAAACCACAAAAAAAAAAAAAAGTGACAGCATACTGTAACATGAGTGAACAGTATTTCCTCAATCCAAACAACTGGCTTTAGGTTCAAATCCACTATATGCATGGGCATTTTTAGGTGATAGATGATTTTCAATGTTCAGACTGAGACTGCCACTCTGTTATGGTAGGGTAACAAACTTTAACCAGTGGAATTCATTAAAATAAATAAATAAATCTGCATTTTGAGATGGAGGAAGAATTAGTATTAATTCTCCAATCATCCCTAACCTTTTCAGAGCATTATGTATTTTACTGACTTTGCTGTAAGAAGATCAGGCAGTTATTAAGCTGTGTGCTGTGAGGGGTATCTGGTTAGAACAGAGATTAATGGCTGTTTTAACTGGTGATTTTAACAAAATCATTGGGGAAGTGAGTGAGGAAGAAAAAGTTCATGAATGTATCTAGTGTGTGTGTGTGTGTGTGTGTGTGTGTGTGTGTGTGTGTGTGTGTGTGTGTGTGTGTGTGTGTGTGTGTGTGTGTGTAATGTGATCTGTACTTAAGTTTTGTAGATCTGGAAAAGGCAAATGACATGGTGCATAGAGAAAAGCTTTTCACAAATTCCTGCGATTATATGGGGTGAATAAATCATTATACAGAGCAATACATAGTCAACATTTAAGTTATCAGTCAGTAGTTAGAATTGAAGGAATTAAATTTTGGATCAAAGATTTGAAAATGGGTAGAATTTTTTTATATATAAAAAAGGTATGACGAGTGAATTATTTATGTTTACTGAATATTGAGTTAGTGATGTAACAAACTGAGTTTAAAAACAGCCTTAAAATCATTCTTTATGGCAGTCCTGCACAACTTGATTGTCTTTGAGGGCCAAATCCAACTGGACCACCTGACCAAGGGCCAGATCACTTCGGATCTTGAATCTTAGACTAGTCTACTGCAGCTAAACTTAAGTAAATTTGTTAGTAAGTCTACAGTAAATACTAATTAATATGCATATTTAAATTTTTTATAGAGAGTTACAATTAAAATTATAGTCAAAATTATTTACAAACAGATATAGCTGCAAAATTTCTCAATAAAAACCACTTAAACATAAACACAAAGTTTACTAATAATTTCACTGAAAATATCATGCTTATTCTCAGTGTTTGTCCACTCAGGGTTAAATGCTCGATGTTCTGAATCTATTTTACACTTTTTTAGTTAAGCTCATTGTGTCGAGATTGGCAATATTAATTACAAAAAACTAATGATGTAAAACTCACAATAATGCAGGTTATGATAACAGTTCAACCACTACACTGCCAAAGCCAGTCAAGGCACGGCCAACTCTTGTAATACGATTCGTTCCCGTTCGTAGACATCAAGTCGTTATCACGGAGATGTAACTTTGAATTCCCCCCAGCGACACTAGCACTAACAAAACCTCAAAGCGATTGTAATAATTTGTTATTAAATACGACAGTGGGAATAACTCCAAATGCAATTTATTGTCGAGTTGAAAGAAACATGATTGTGACATTAATCGCATGAAAGTAAACATGCAGAGTCTTAGTAAAAATTTAATTCAAATCGTCTAATTTCATATTCCCCCGTATGATTAATTTCAATCAGGCAGATGGGCCAAAATAAATAGCATTGCAGGTTGCATGTTGTGCAGGCCTGCTCTATGGTATTAGATGGAAATAATACAAAAAATTATATTATATTTCTATAAATTATAATATAATAGACATTTTTTTAAAAAATTAAAGAATAAAACAGGATACCATAGCTTGAGCAACTTCATCAGCATTGTCACTTTCTATGTCAAATTCAAACTGTATTGCTTCATTTTCCTTATGCTTGTCCTTGCGCTTTTTAGGGTCCAAAACACGAAGACGCAGTTCAACTTTTGTGTTGTTAAATGTTATACTTTCTTCTTTGTTAACAAATTCAACTTTAACACCCATTTCTTCTTGAAAGAAATCAAGCTGAAGAAGATCTTTTATTGTTGGCCTTTAAAAGATAATATATATATTATTAAGAAATTAAGTACAAATGTGGCCAATTAGGTATAATTTGCAATAATAAAGACAAAAAAAAAAGGTTTCTTGGTTATTAAATTAATCACATGAGCAATATATGTATGCTGTTTAAACATTCGTGTCATTTTTGTATAGCCTGTAAAATAAATAAATAAATATATATATATAATAAAATAAAAATAGGCATTTCTTTTATTCGGCAATGTTTTTGTTTCAATTTTAATCAGTTATTATCATTAAAAATTTGTTAATTTTAATTAATGGCTAACATGAAACAGCAAAAGAACTATTTTATGTTCAAAAATTAGCTATGATTTTATTTTTGTTACCAACACATAACGGCAGAAGCTTTTACAGGGTAATTGGACATATTTAAAAAATAAATAAAATTAAAACAATAGGTGGATGTGCGGTGTGACCAGAAAGGATCATCTGAGAAATGACTATATAAGGGGAACGGTGAAAGTTACGAACTTAGGAGCAAAGATACTCACATGATCACTATCCAAACTAGACAAAAATCTACTGTATAAGACGAGAGTGGTTGTCTGAGTGGCTAAATCCGCTCCCCAACAAGCTGTGGATTTGAAATTTATTAAGCATGCTGGATGCTGGATATACTTTTCAAAGTGTTTAATAAATACCAACTCCAAACTACATATCAGACAGGGATCTATTCACATAAGGATAAGCTTCCTTTATTCACATTCAGGAGCATATGAAGTGCCTTGTACTTGTGACATGGCTTACTATGGATATGTTTAACACCATTATTTGGTAAGTCAGGACTAGCAGACCATGCCTTGCCAGGACTAGCAGACCCCCCCCCCCCCCATCACACAGCATTAAATTGAAGAAAAGTGCTAAGAAGATATTACAAATCAAGGACATTGTTTTTGGAATCAGCAGCAACTACTTGACAAATATTCACTAAACCTCAACAATATGGCCAGGGACTGACAAACAACATTCTTGACCACTCACCCATGGTCAATAGATTTTGGTAGCTGGTAAGTGGCTGCAGACTAGACAAAATAGAATATTATTTATTTATTTAAAAAAAAAAATTATCCAACAATGACACAGACTATTAATCATTTTGTGGAACTCCCACTGGCTTATTGGGATGTATTATTAAAAAAATAGAGGGGAGGGGATTTGGGGCGAGTAAATTTTTTTGCATTGCAAGTAGGATTTTGCATATTTTGTCAAAAATCGAGTATAGCTGTATCAATTTAGCAAAAATCTGAGAGTCGGTAATTTTTTAGGTTCAAATTAATGCTTGTAAATCTCTCTTTGCATCCAATGATAGATGACACCACAGTTTTTTATGCTATCCATTACAATTTTAAACTGTTTCCCACTATTAACTAATTGTTGCTGCTTGCATAACTGACAGTGTTTTGTGCTCTGAATATGCTGAATAGAAAATCAGTGAAATATCAGCAACTATGTAAACAAATATATTATTTATTTTCTTATTAGTGCTTTGTGTTGTAAATTAAACTGTGATAAAAAAAAAATCAAAATTTATTGGGGACCTGAAGTAGCTTGGAAACATTCCATGTCTGATTTTACAGGTTTTCTGAACGATGCAAAAAAAATAAAAAATATTTTAAAAAATCCTTAGCCTGCCCACAGTACTAATGTACTATGCTATGGCTTGTAACTTTTTTGTGGATGAGAGTGACATAAAAAAAAATATCCACAAGAAGTACTTCTGTGTTTCCACTATAGTGAAATAGGCCTGTCAGACCATGAACTTCAAGCATGTCACAGAAGCAACCAGAAAGGCACCAAGTCCCTACACTTTACAAAAACTTGGTTTGAAAGAAAGTTCAAGGAAGCTTGAGATGCTGAAACATCATCCAAATCTTAACAAGAATGGTGGATTAAGTAATTCAAGAATCTGGAGGACTCATTTCGTGTCTTTTAATATCTTTCTATGTTCTTATCGCCTGATGAAGTCATTCTTGACGAAACATGTTGCGTTTTTTCAAATAAATGTCATTGTGTTATAATTCTCGGGTTTTAAGTCAGTTAATTTAGAAAAATGAATATATATATATATATATATATATATATATATATATATAAAATGATAAACCTTTTTATGTAACGTTTTTGTGTCATTAAGTTTTAAAAGAGGTATACCATGAGTAGACATATCGATACAAAATTAATAACGGAAAAAACTCACGTACAAAGATTATTTAATAGTATAATTTTCGCCTGTGTGTCACAGGCATCTTCAGTACATAAAGCTCAAATTAAATTTAATTTCAGCTTAATGTACTGAAAATGCCTGTGATGCACAGGCGAAAATTATACTATTAAATAATCTTCGTACGTGAGTTTTTTCCATTATTAATTTTGTATCGTTTTTGTGTCATGTTTTTTGTCAAGTTATTTGAAACCCGGGGGCTACCCTGAGTGCCGAGTCATCAGAATTCAAGGAGAACTGGCCTACTTGTCTGGAACTTGAGGGGGGTAAGCACCTGGGGGTGGAGTCCCCGCCCCTTTCGAGTCATCACAATTCAAGGAGAACCAACCTACCAGTCTGGAACTCAGGGGTTGGGTGTCGTAGGCAGAGCCCCCTAGTATGTCTATAAAAATTTTGTTATTTATATTTGTGTATAATTTTAGTAATGTTCTATCGTCACTACTCTGAAATTCCATAAACACAAAAGCAGCAGCAGCAATGTTCCATAAAGCATCTTTTCATGTCCAGCAATAATGCAATTACTTTTAAAATGTGACAGCTGTTCCAAAGGTAGTCATCGAACCTTATCACATCTATCAACTTAGGTATATTTTCAAGTCTCCTTCATATCTGTTGCATGCAAGAGAGGTATGAAAGACTTATTATGTAACATAATTTTAAGCTTCTTTCAGAAATCATCCACAAAAAAGATGCTTTTTTTTTTTTTTTTTTTTAGAAAACAAGATTGGCATCAGTCATGGTCATCAGTAACAAATTGCATTGTTTGTCTCAAAAGCATGAAGCTAGGATTGTGTTTTTATTTCTCAACATAAAAATTTTCATTCCTGAAGTTCTACTTTTGAAGATAAGATCTAAGCAGTTTCAGATTTTATTTAGATAAATTAAAATCTCTCAAAGATTAATTCCTTCTGTTCAATCCGAAGAAGTTTGCTACGAACTTTATCAATGCTTCCACATCTTATGATGATGATATTTCTAACCCAGCTTTCAGATCCATAAGTTAAAATTGATTTGAACATTGTCTTGTATAAAGCTAATTTAGTGTTTTGACTAATTTCTCTCTTATTCCATATAAATTTATTCAGCTGACTTCCTATTATACTAGCTTTACTAATTCTGTTGTCTATTTCCATATTTAATTTACTACCTTCACTAAAAATTATGTCTAAATAGCTGAAATGTTTTACTTGTTCTATAGGTTCACCATTCAGGATACAGCTGATGTTTTCAATGTTTCTGCTATTTTCACTATCTTTGTCTTTTTATTGCTGATTTTCTTACGAAATTTATTACAACAATTATTCAATTTAATCAGGGAATCTTGCAGACTTATACTGGATTTATACAGACATCATTTGCATAAAGTAAAGAGCTAAACTTAACATCACCAATTTTGATATTAGATAGAATACCACTTTCTTTCACAATGTGATCCATATAAATAATGAATAACAGCGGAGATATTGTGCACCCTTATTGCACACCAGGAAGGTTGTTTGAGAAAAATACCTCCTTTAAATATTGCATAGATTCTTCTTCTGCAGCTTTTCCCACTTAAGTAGGGTTGCTATTTGTGGTGAGTCTCCTCCACAACTTCCTGTCTTGGGCTGTAGCCACATCCAAGTTCTTCATCCTCAAGTCCTCCTCCACCATCTCTCTCCATCTCTTCTTTAGCTGCCAGAGCTTTCTCTTCCCCTGCACATCCATCTGCATGACCTTTCTTCCCACATACTCTTCCTCCCTTCTCATCACATGACCAAACTATCTCAACCTTGCCTCCTGTATCTTTGCTCCCAAGTTCATAACTTTCACCATTCCCCTTATATAGTCATTTCTCAGATGATTCTTTCTGGTCACACCACACATCCACCTAAGCATTCTCATATCTGCTACCTCCATCCTGCTGATGTTATTTTTCCTCAGGGCCACAGTTCTCAAAGCATACGTCATAGCTGGCCTCACTACTGTCCTGTAGATTTTGCCTTTTAGTTTGATCAGCACCCTCTTATCACATAGCACTCCAGCCATCTCTCTCCAGTTCCTCCATCCTGCATCCCACTTCCTTCTCAACCTCACCATCCTCTTTCATTGTTGAACCTACGTATCTAAAGTCACTGACCTTCCTAATGACATTTCCTTCCAGCTCCAGATCTGTCTCCTGGCTGCCATCCACTTTGCAACACATATACTCGGTCTTACTTCTGCTCAGTCTCATACCCCTCTCTTCCAGTACTTTCCTCCAACTGTCCAGTTTGGCTGCCACTTCTTCTCTTGATTCTGCACACAGCAAGATGTCATCTGCATACAACATAGTCCAAGGCACGTCTTCTCTTACCACCTCCATCGCAATATTAAACAGGAACGGACTTAATGCTGACCCTTGATGCAAGCCAACTGTCACTGGAAAACTTTCTATCTCTCTCAAGCAGGTTTGAACTCTTGTCTTCATATTTCTGTACACCTCCTGCACCAACCTGATATATTTCTCCGGTACCTTCTTCTCCCTCAGACGCCTGCAGACTTGCATAGATTATATTGTTTTATTTATTTATATATATACATATATATTGTTTTATATTATTATATTACACTATGTATAGATTATATTGTTTGATAAAATGTCCCGTTTACACCTATAAGTAGTGTTTTGAAGAGTGTTCTTCTTGGCAAAGAAGAACACTCTTCAAAATCAACAAAACTTAAATACAAACCTTGTTATATTCCCAAGATTTCTCAACTATCAGTCTTAAAGTGAAAATCTGATCCTGGCAACCTTTATTTGGCCTGAAGCCAACTTGTTCTTCACCAAGCTTCACTTCCACAATTTTTCTTAGGCATTTCTCAAGTATACTTGCATAAATCTTACAAGGAACACTCAGTAGGGAAATACCTCTGTAATTCTCACATTGTTTTATTTCCCTTTATATAGATGGGTACTATGAGAGCTTTTAGGAAAAAGAAATTAAAAAAAAGAAAAAATTTAAAAAAAAGGAAAAAAAAGAAAAAAGAGTCATTAGGAAAAAGAAACCAGGACGTCCTCTTAAATGATTCAACGATACTTCTAAGGCCGGAACAGGCCATGCTAAGCCTAAATCCTTGATATGCATGATGATGACCATGAGAGCTCTGCTCCAATCATCTGGAATTCGACAATCTGACCAGTGTAAAATTTATGTAATTTTTTTTGTCATATTATTATTCATCTTTGTCTGCTGCCAATGTAAAATGTGGTTCCTTTCATTTTATTAAATCTTATTCAAAATTTATCTTCAAAATTTTACTTTAACTTTATACTTTAACTCAATCAGTTGTATCTCGGAGCTCTTAATACACTGTTTGATTTAATCTCTTAAATTTCAATCCTCTCTTTCTCTTTTTGTCTCAATGCCACAAATATTATTGTTCATGTGTGCAAAACCTTCAGATCTAAGAAATTGCCTCTGGCTGGAGCCAATTTCTTTGTCTGAACAACTTGCATTTTTCTAAATTGAATTTTGGAAATTTATTTGATTTCTAGCTGCACCACCAAAATTTGTGAATAGGAGATGAATATCTTTCTAAAGAAAAACAAACACTCAGTAAAACACGGAACCTTTCTCTCTTACTTAATACTAAATCTATCAACGTAAAACTTCTATATTACAGTCATGGCCTATTCAACTCTAGGACACACAGATTCGAATTTTATGAGCAGTGCATTGGTAGGCAAGAATCAGGCAAATCATTTAAGCAAGAAAATAATTTATTCATAATCAAAGAAAGTACAAAAGGGTTATTACTAAAATTACAAGTTAATTCTCCAGCTCTATACTTCAATAGCCACTCATGAATACAAATACAATTAAACCTCTTAGGTAAACAATCCTTGTAAAACAACATCTTTGATATTTCTTTAGTTAACACTTAATCATACACACAGAGCAATTCTTCCATTCTAAACAAAAGCAGGCTTAGTTAATACAATCAATATTAAGCACATAATATTTCACCTTAAATTATGCTAAGGTTTTTCTCATACAACTGAACAAGACAATTCAAAGATTAGCTTAATGCCTATAGTCCTCAATTATTATTACAAAGAAAACTTCAGACAAATCACCATCACAATTCTGTCTCTAGTAAAAACAACATAAAAACCTTACTTTGAAATACTAGTCCACTCTCATAGATTCTTGAAAGCTCTTTGCTACCTTTTTCTGGGATTTTGCAAGATCACTTCTTACGTTGCGAACGTCAGGAACTTGGCGTCATGAAAATCCGGTAACTAGCTTCCCCTCCCCTCCCCCCCCCCCAAAAAAATTAGTTGTCTCGCACTTCTGGCATCTATCAGCTGGAATGCAGGACTCTGACCTTGAATTAGGGCAGCCTTCCTGAACCTGGATCCAAAACAGAACGAAGACAAACTTATTCTGTCACACATATCGAATCTGCCTCTCCTTCTGCATGGCCTTCCGCCTGAAAATGTTCAGCAAAACTTCGTTGCGACTCTGTAACCTCTGACCTCTGTTGCCGTAACCCTCGTAGCATACATCGTAACTCGTAACCTGCATCACCGTATCAACTCTCATCATCTCTGTCGGGGTAACCTCTCGTCATGTCCCCATTGTTCTGTGTCATCGCAGCAATCCCCCTTTTATCTGCCTCATTTGACCTTGGATTCTGCAACATGTTAATCCCTTGGGTATTTTGTGGGTCTGCACCCACCACCTTTTTTTCCATCGTTGCATTAAGGCGGGAAACCTCCGTATATTTGACCTTCGTGATTGTAACTGCCCTATGTCATAAGTTAACAAGATAATCTGTCTGGAAATATCTTTGTCTGAAACTTTCTTTTGACACAAATTATTTCACATTTAACTATCTTTGTTCTTTTACAAAATTTGGCGGTTACACTATTTAACAATTCACAAAAATTTATTTCTATATTACTTTAAAATAAATATTTTATAGAAATAAAATATTTATTTCTATATAACTATAAAAAGTTTTGCTGATTAATCACAAGTTATTGAATACAATTTCGTCTACCAGTAAAATCGGTCTAGAAGGTATTTTTGTATAAAAATCCTTCTATACACAATTTTACACCAGGCTTTCTGAATTATGCAATGCATCCACTTTAAAACTTTTATACTTCCATATATGAGCGTTTCTAGCCAAATTTCATCTATTCCAGCTACCTTTCCACTTATCAGGTTTTTGATGACTTTTTCTACTTCAAGTATGGAGATGTATTCCTGACTGCATTCCTGTTGGGAGTTTTCTACCATCATGCTGACACTGCTTATTTCATTTAGTAGCCTTTCAAAGTAATTACTCGATCAAGAATATCTTTATCATCAATTTTCATGTCACCTTTATCATTTCTGATTCCTTTTACAGTACCTTTTCCTCCATTTCTAAACTTTTTTTTTTTAAACAGCCTCCAGAATATTTTGCCACCTTTCTCATATTTTCTATGTTGTTACCAAAGTCTTCCCATGACTTTTGTTTAGCTTGTTTTACACATTGCTTCTTGCACATTTCTCTGTATTCTCCAAGAGCACAAGCTGACTTACTTGCCAGGAACTTTTCATATGCTTTCTTCTTTTTCTTCACTGTCTCTTTAACTTCCTGTGTCCACCATGGAGTTCTGATTTTTCTATCCTTGCACACAATCTGACCACATGCCTCTCTGGCTGAATCAATGTTTTCTTCAAGATTTGCCATTGAATCTGCAAGGTTCGGTTCTTTTTGGTTCTTTTCAAATTCTTTTATTTTTTCTTCATTGATATTGTGTATTTGAGTCTACAGTTCACCTCTGAAAGCTGCTCAACCTTGATTTGTTTTAAAACTTTCTTACACTCTTCTTTTCAATTTTATCTCGCTGATAACTAAATAGTGATCACTTCTTATTTCAAATCCTCTGTATACTCATATATATATATATATATATATATATATATACACACACACACACACACACACTCATATATATTCTCTATATTTTCTTAATATATTCTCCAAACATCATTCTCTTTTCTAGTTTCTTCAGGAGCATATATTCCTATGACAATTAAATAGCTTCTATTTGTTTTTAATTTAACTGTTATAATTGTACTTTCTTCTTCTTTCACTCTGCCTTATCCCATGTTAAACGGGGTCGGTGCACCACTCTTTAACCTTCCTTTTCCAAGTTCTCCGGTCCAGAGCATCCTTCGGACTCCATCCTTTCTCCCTAAGATCCTCTGTCATCTTATCCCTCCACCTGAGCTTGGGCCTGCCTCTTTTCCTCCTTCCCTCCAACTCCATATACTCCACTCGTTTACCAACATACTCCTCACCCTTCCTCTCAACATGTCCAAACCACCTCAGCCTACTTTCTTGTATCTTCTTGCCAATTGGTTCCACCTTAACCGTCCCTCTGCTGTAGTCATTCCTTATCATGTCCTTCTTTGTCACACCACTCATCCATCTCAACATCAGCATCTCCGCTACCTCCATCTTCCTCTCCTGTGCCTTGGTTATAGGCCACGTCTCCACACCATGGAGCATCGCCGGCCTCACCACCATCTTATAGAGCTTTCCTTTCCTCTTACAACTCACTCTCTTGTCGCACAGGACCCCGCTCATCTTCCTCCAATTCATCCAACTGCATGTTATTCGGTGCTGTATTTCCTCATCCAGGCTACCATTCCTCTCGACAACCGACCCAAGGTACTTGAATTTCTTCCCTGAAATTAGCCTTTCACCCTGGAGTCGTATGACGATATCCTCGTCACTCCCCGTTGACATATATTCAGTCTTCATCCAGTTAATTCTCATGCCGCTCTCCTCCAATGCCTTTCTCCACTCTTCCAGGGTATTTTCAAGCTTCTCTCGGGATGATTCGCATAGAACAATGTCATCGGCAAACAGCATGCTCCATGGTGCCTCCTTCTTGACATCCTCCACTAGTACATCCATGACCAGGTCAAAGAGGTAGGGGCTCAGAGCTGACCCTTGGTGTAGCCCTACGACAATAGGTAACCCTTCTGTCATGCCGACACTAGACCTGACCTGAGTTTCTGTTCCCTCATACATCTCTTTCACCAACCTCACGTACTTCTCCGACACCCCCTTCTTCCTCATACACCTCCATACCTCCTGCCTGGCCATTCTGTCGTATGCCTTTTCCAGATCTATAAACACCATGTGCAGATCCACTTGCATCTCTCTCTCTATATTTCTCCATCAATCGCCTTAGCACAAATATTGCATCCGTTGTCCCTCTTCCTGGCATAAATCCAAACTGCTCCTCACCAATTTTCGTTTCCTGCCGTAACCTTGCTTCAATACCATCTATATTTTTTATTCCTTTTAATTTATTTTTTTGTTTCTGTTATCATGCTGTATTAATATTTTAGTTGTTTTGCTAATTCTAATTCCTTTGTTGTTATGCTTCATACATTCCATGTGGCTACTTTTAAAATGCCAAAGATTGCTAATCGTTTACCTTTATCCTTTTTTGGTCACAGTCCATTGTTCCTGTCTGATGAATTTTCCAAAATTTTTTACTTGGTAAGGTAACCAGCCTTATGCAGAACCCCAATCTGGAGGACCAGGGTATCTCAGGTTATAAAATTTACAGTAAAATCCTAAATAAAAGACTTAGAAATATTGCAAACAATCTACTTTCAGACATGGAAGATGCATTATGTGTTAAAACAAATTGTTGAAAAAAAGACGAAAATTTGATAAATTAAATTTAGAGACCCATCTGGCCATTCTTGGTATAAGCCATACAAATGTTGAAAGTTTTTTCACTTGGTTATACGTTAAAGATGTGAAGAGATCATATTCTTGGTTTAATCCTTTATCCAAGTGTAAGCAAACAATGTTTGCATGTGAAGTATCTTCATGACTGGGCTACTTGTAAACAGAGACTAATAACTTCACATCAATTACCTTAGTAGCCCATAATGCAAAGCACACACACTTTCAGATGTGTACAATGCTGTGATTTATGGAAAGGGCCACTATCCAGACTGGTTTCAACCTTAACTGAAGTCTCATTAGTGGGAGCCAGACCCAGAAGAGATACTAAGTTTGAAGTAATGCACAAGTGATATATTTTCAATATACAAATATTGAAAAAAGTGTCATACCTTTTTAGAAACAATCTACTTTCAGACATGGAAGATGCATTATTCAAAGTGGTGATTTCACATGCTGTGACCAATTCATACATCCTTTATTTCCTTTTCCCCTTCAGCATGAATTGACTATTCTTGGCACATTGCCAGCCTCAGTTCTATGAAGTGTGGACGTACAATATACACTCGGGTCTCTTTTTTATACGGATCTTTTTTATGTGGATTTGAAGTTATGCAGTATAGTAAGCCCACAGATACGAGACCTTTCAACACTTCTGTGCATGTCGACAGGAGAATCCATTCTGATAATAGGGTAATCCAGCAGTTCCCAAACTTTTCCTACGACAGAACACTTCACAAATCCTGAAATTTTCATGGAACATCTTGGTTATTTTGTAATATATTAATTTATAATTAATTTGGCTGATTTATTATTATTAATTAATAATTGATCATTAATTATTAATTAATTAAACATAAACATCCTTAAATTGATTTGTGCTGATTTTCATTGACATATCCCATTCTGATGACCAAAATTTATAACATTATTATAATTACTTACGAGTAAATGCAGACTTTTTCTTCTGTGTGCTGAAAGTTTTCCCCTCCCTTTGTACATCCTGGAGATTGCTTTTGTAGGCTGGAGGTGGATGAATCACTATCTGTTACGTCACAAGCACCTTCAAATAAGAGATTTCTTAACACCAAAATTAAACAAAGTCCCTTGTCTCTTATTCATATTAAAATTTAAATCTGGAGGCCTATTACTTTTAAAAAATCACGGCACTACGGTTTCGAAACAAGCATGTGGATAATGCCATAAGTGATGATGATATTATTGGATATCGATTAACTTTAGATATCGTCGAAAATACAGAAAACGATAGTGAAGCGGAAGAAAAACCTCTCCCCCTCACTGACAATATAATTTGAGAAGGTCTTGAACTGTGCAATAAATTGGAAAATCATTTTCTTGTTAATGACACAAATTCTGAACGAGCCTTTAAATTCCAATGTGAGCTGAAGAACTGTATGTCTGGATATTGCGAGCTGTATAAAAAATTAGTGAAATCATCATCACAAAGTTTAATCACTGATTACATTGTCAGAAGAAAAAAAATCAGCAGAGAACGTGAGTGAAGCTAATTCTGTTTGTGAAGAACCATTGCCTTTACTATACAGATCTGATGCGCTGACTATCTCTTCTGGTGATGAAAGTGATTTTGCACCAGTTCGCAAACATTGCCGAATAGTGTCTAATAGCAATGATAATTCTGATGACAAAATGTAAAAAAAAAAAAAAAATTGTTACTTTTCAATAAAATTAAATGAATAAAGCTTTAAAACAAACTTAGGCATTCTTATTTTCCTGAATTTTCATAAACTTTTTTATGCGATTTTAGGTTTATTTCAATTCATTGCTCCGGTTTTATGCGGTTTTAGAAAATTATGGAATGCATCTCTAATTTTTCAATGTAAGTTAGGCCTTTTTTGTGCGATTTTTTATAAGCAGTTTTCTGTGGAACGTATCTACCACATAAAAAAGAGACCCGACTGTGTATATATGATCAGAGTATTAAAATATAAAAAACAACAGTAAAACATGGTATCTGGTTAACCAGAAGAAATGTTATCAATATAATGCAGTATGCAGATGATTAGATATTATCACAAGACAATGAATATGACCTTCAAAAATCAGTTCAGGAATGAAACAAAAAAAAAAATAAAATAAAATAAAGCCAATAATATAATTTAAAAAGTCAACGAAGTCATGGTATATAGAAGATAAAACAATAAAGCAGGTGACACAGCTTAATTATTTAGACCTGCATAATAATATAATTAAAAGATAAAGTTACAGATGAAAAAATAAAGAAATTTCAGAAAATCTATGGAACAATGAAAAGGACACTAAATAAAAAAACAAGACAAGAACCTCAACTAAAATTTTATAAAGTAATATTCATTCCCACCATTATATGCTTCAGAAATAATGGCTGTTTTAGACAGATGAAAATAAACTACAAGATGCAGTGAGATTTTTAAGAGCAGTCAAAAGATGCACAAAATTGGACCATATAAAAATGAAGACATCATTAGTGAGTTTTATATTTACAATGTAAACGAAAAGATCAAGGAATATAGAGAGAAATGGAAAGAGCATCTATTTAGGATGGAAAGATATCAGCTACCAAAAGTGGTGGATAAATATATGCCAAAGGGAAAGAGAGAGGGAGGGGGGGGGGACTAGCTGCAAGTTGGAAAGACTAGTAAAGCTGGAACAGGCGAATGCCTAATCCTTAAAGAGAGGAGGAGGTTATTATGTGATGAAAGGAAATTCAGATCCATAATACTTGAGTTAGTATATCTCTCTGAATGATTACTTAACCACCTCATAATTCCAGGTTTCCCTTTGTAATCTCTGAATTTATTTTTTCAGTTCCCCAGCACAGTAATCCCTCGATTAGTGGTGCCCCTGATTAGTGCGTCATTTTTTTCGATACCCAAATTCGATTAGTGCACCTCTAAAATTCGATTAGTGCGCCTATATACATCTTAAAAATAATTCAGATTTTAAAAATTATCTATCTATACATTTTTATGGCTAACTATTTTAAAATATCACTCACCAGAATGAAATAATTTAGTTACCAATTTAAAACATTTTACAGTTATTTTTAATGGCATACTACACTACTTCCATGTACACTATGTATACAAAAAGGAGAATCCATTCCGATAATAGGGTAATCAATCCGTCTTCTGGGATGAGTTGTTTATTATTACACGTCGGAAAATTAACTTCTCTTTTATGATCATTGTAGTTTTTAAAGTGGTAACTATTTTGCTTGTATAACAGTTGAGAAACTTTATCTAAAGCATGTGATTTCGCATGTTGGCGACCAATTCATACATCCTTCATTTCTTTCTCCCCTTCAATGATAACATCCAATAGTTAATTAAATCTCGTTCTGAAGAATTCAGTGATTCCGACCTGCTAAATTTAGATGCACAGCGTGAAGATCCCGAAGAATATGAAGAACATTTAACCACTGATAGTCAGTCAAAAGAGATTTCACAGAAACAATTTGAAAATATTTTTCGTACAATCGAAGTTTTTAAGCAGCAATTCTTAGAGGCTGACCCTGATGAAGAGAGAAGCAGTAAAATTTGCAGAAGAGTAGAGGAGGCAATAGGGCCATAATGTCGGTTGTATGAAAAAAAGAAACAAAATGTCTGCCAAACTATGTTAGCTCAATTCTTTGTTAAGAAGTAGAATAATAAATTTATATTCTGAATATGCTTTATTGTCTTTCAGTTTCATGGTTTTCCTTTAACTAGGCCCTGAGACAAACCATAATTCTTTTATAAAAAAAATTAAGGTTCAAAAAAGAAATTTGAGGAACGAATTATACTTTTTCCCATAGGTTATTATATTCGATTAGTGCATTTTCGATTAATGTGCCTATTTTAAAGAACACATTAGGCGCACTAATCAAGGGATTGCTGTATTTTTTTCCCATCTATTCCTAGATCAGGTTACTGATACTCTACTCCTAATTTAAGTCTGGCACAGATAAAGACTCCTATTCACTAAACTACTCCTAATCAACACACATGCAGTTCAAGGCCATGGAATGAATTACTTCCCAACTTTCTAGTGTTGATTCACGGGATGTAAAAATTGTTTGGTTGTAGGTGAGAATGGCTTGGCACCAGATGAAAAAAAAACTAGTTATTTTGAAGAAATGTTCCTCATGTCAGTGATAAGAACTGAACCTGGATCAAATACTATATCACAATCTGACAGTTTTAAACTACGTACAGTATAAATTAGTATATAAAATACATAAGAAAATTCACTAGCTGAACTACGCACTCCATGTGCATAAAGAGTACCACCATTTTGAGGAAGTACATCTAGTTAATCACAGACCAATTCTTTTAATCCTCCAATATGGTGGTGGGTGTACCTTAAACTCTCTTACCTCTTTCTCTTCTTTGTGATATGCATGGAAATGGAATGTGCAATTTAAGAATAAAATACAGTTGCTTGTAAGGAGACATTTTTAACATAGCAATGTTAAAGTAAAATAACAAAGTAATGTTAAATGTTTGAGTTAATCTTATATTAACTCACCCAGTAAAGTTAGCATAGCTGAGCTAAATTCATTTTAAATACTATATATACATTAACATCAAAATTTGCAACTTTTACTGGTAATTTTCATAACAAAATACTACAAATATATACACACACACACACACACACACACACGCATATATATATATAAATAAATAAATAAATGAATGTTACCTTTCCTCTTTTTTGGGACGAATACACAAACCAATTATCTCTTTTAGCTCCAAAGTCTCAATTTTATCAAAACTGAGAGGTGGTACACCCTATAGTAATTTAAAAACAGTTGAAATATTTCTATTCCATACAATTTTTCAAAGCAAGATAAAGAGAAGAATTTTTTTTAATTATTCATATTAAAATATCATAATAACTAAATGCTACTCAAAAATTGGTGAAGGAATGTATATCTTTAGCTTCTATGTCAGACATACAGTATTTAAAATTCTACAATAAATTCAGATAAGAGTTAAATGACACTGTAATAACTCATCAGCTACTATAGCACCTGATGAATTACTGAAATGTTTGGATAATAAAACATCCACGCATGAACATTTTTACAATAAATCCAGTCCCCTCCTATTTTCTCCAGCAATGGAAATACTGAAATAGTCATTGAATGAATACTAAAAAAAATTAATTACACAGCAACATCATAGAGTTTACATATTATTAACCAGTGCTTCCCAAATTGTGGACCGCAGCCCCTTTGGGAGCCATTAGTTTTATTGAGGGGAGGCAGTGAAATAATGAAAACAAATTTAAAATGTTTTAAGACTAAGTGTCTGCCATGTCAAATGTGTATGTAAGATGCTAAAAATGTAATATTTGCATTTGATTTTTGCAATATTCACTGTGTATGTTTTGTATTGAATATAAATACAATAAATATAATAATAAGTCTGTATTATGATTTTTTTTTCTCGATGGGGGCCGTGAAATATTTTAATTTTTCCAAGGGGGCCTTTACATTCATAAGTTTGGGAAGCACTGTTATTAACTACCATTTTAGTAAGTTTCTTCATATTTTAATCCATATTAACATATTCAATGACGAGTAAGTGGTACTATTTTATGATCACTTTCTTAAATTGTTAAACACTTAGAGGAAAATTGTTGATAGAAGAGTCATAATAATGCAAAGTTGATCGTGTATGTAGTACTGTCATATTAGCCTGAACACTCAATGAGATACATGTCAAGAAATTAATGATTTCTTAAAATTTTTGTAAAAAATATCAAGTAACAAGTGACACATCCATCAAAAGTTACTGTGGGTATCATGTTACACCCAGTGAACAAAATCTCATGCCTGTAACTATTGTCTTTTTGAAAGCAATGGTATCAATTTAGATGGGAGATGAATTTCACTGTACAGTATGAGAACACCATCCCGCTTATTGAAGGCATGAATGGTTTGAAAAAATTCCATGTTTGATCTCTAGAGTATGAAAAAATAAATAAAATTATACAAAAAAAAAAAAATAAATAAAATAAAAATAAAAATGAGAAAAAAAAATTCCTTATCCCACCCACAGTACAAATGTACTATAGGTTTACTAATAACCTTTCATGGGTGAAAAAAAAAAAAAAATTGCAGGAAGTAAAACCGGAAGTAAATCAAAGAATGAGCTGCAAAGCAGTAATGTACTACAGGTTTACAATGAAAATTTTGTGAGTCATAAAAAAAAAGTATGAATCATTATTGATTATCCACCACCGATAACCAATGTTTATCATATTGCTCAACCAATTTCTTTTTATTGGAAATGACAATCATCAAACAGAATTAGCTGGAATCAAAAAATATAAAAAACAATATTTCTTAAAGCATACGTGATTAATATTCCACTCAAACAGTCATCATCATCAAATTCCTGACATGTACCCTCAAGGAGTGTATAGGATATGATAGTACTACATGAAAAATTTACATCATTGCTAACTTCCTATCTACAATTTTCCTCCAAATCAGTCTATTACTTGTCAAGATTCCAATATTATCATTATCAGATCTTATATTTCTATCGTCTAAGGCACATTGTACCATATCAATCCACCTATATCTTGGTCTTCCTCTGGGTCGTTTTCCTGTCAACCTGGCAGAGAACACTTGTTTTGCTAATCTTTCCTCACCCATCCTGTTTAAGTGACCATACCACCTGAGATTAGCTCTGCTAACGCACTCCTGGATGCCGACAATGTCATGTTCTTTCCTAATATCCTTGTTTTTAATATGATATTGCCATCTGTTCACGCCTCTAATCTTTCTCAGGACTCTCATATCTGTGGTCTCTAGTCTTTGGTCAAGTGTTTTACTCAAACAGTATATATGTAAAAATAAATGCTCCTCCACTTTAAGATAACTATGCTTTCTGAAAGGACCATTTCAGGAAACATACAATCTTTTCAAAAAAAAAAATTTTTTTTTCAATGACCCCCTCCACAAATACACACTTACACAATCCTGTTGTTTAGAAATCGGAGCTTTTTTCAGTGAAACAAGCAACTGTTATATCTATATACAGTTGACCTTTGAAGAATGTGGGTTTTGAACAGCACGGAATCACTTATACATGTTTTTTTTATGAATATATATGTTGGAAATTTTTTTTTGGAGATTTGAGACAATTTGAAAAAACTTGCAGATGAAGAAATTAAAAAAAATTAAGAAAAAGTTAGGTACATTATGAATGCATAAAATATATGTAGATACATATATTTCATCATACATCAGCCTGGCCAAAGATTACTGGAATCTCTGAGACATGGTTCACAGAAGATGATATAATAACAGGAATAGAAGTAGCATGGTACAGCATTTTTCGGCAGCATAGGAAGGGGAAATGCGGTGATGGAGTACTGCTTATGTTACGTGATGACTTATGTCCTCTAAGAGTGGAGGCTTTGGAAGGCAGTGACACTAATGGTTTTGAAAGCATATGGTGTGAGGTAGAGGTGGGCAAGAAAGGATATTTAGTGAGATTTTGCTACAAGTCAAGGTGCACAGAGGGTGGGGACCAGGGGATGTTTAGACAGCTAAGTTTAGCAAGTGCAAGAAGAATGATTGTTATGGGAGATTTTAACTACAGCAGTATAAACTAGGAAGAGAAAAATGCATTTAGTAATAAGGGAATGGAATTTCTGCAATTTTTGAGGGACAAATGTCTTAGGCAACATGTAATAGAGGGAACAAGAGATTCAAGAGTTTTGGATTTGGTCATAACATCAGAAGAGCTGATAATAAATGAGATGGCATCTTTCTCCCCAGATGACATAGTTATCTTTACTTCAACTGCGCATGAATTACAGATTCGTATCCATGAACTTCAAATTGTTAGCAAAACAGCTGGCCTAAAGATAAACCTAAAGAAGACCCAAGTTATGTTCAATCTATGTCCAACCAGAAATAATAAAAATCAATAATGAGGAAATAAAACAAGTAGATCATTACATATACTTAGGACAACAGACATCAATGGAACAAAATATCATGGACAAAATAAAGAGATGCACGATGCTTGGATGGAAAGCAATTGAAAATTAAAGTCAATATTAAAAAGCCAACTACTATTATACCTGAAGAGAAAAGTTTTTAACCACTATACTCTTTCTATATTGACATACGGCTGTGAAACATGGATACTAAATGCAAAGGAAATTCAAAAATTAAGAACAACATAATTTAATATGTAAAGAAGTATGCTTAGTATCACTAGACTAGATCACAAAAAGAATACATGGATAAGAAATCAAACCAAAGTCTCTGACATCTGAAGTGGCAATCGGCTGGCATATTGCTTGAAGACAAGATCAACGATGGACAAAAGAAGTACCCGATTGGATTCTATGAGAGGAAAAATGGCCTAAATCACGGTGGATTGGTGATATTAGATTTGCAGGAATGACATGGGGAAAGGAGAGCCACGGACAGACAGCTTTGGAGAAATCTCGGAAAGGCTTTCATCCAGCAGTGCATTGGCAATGGCTGATGATATATATATATATATATATATAATGCATAAAATAGAAAATAAAAGTATGCGTTTAGTATATCATAAAACTAATATACTAAAGAGATTAAAACTTAGAGCAAGATTAAAAGAACAGTGAAGTACATGATTTCCCTTTACAAACTCCGATATATATATATATATATATATATATATATATATATGAAAATCAGCTGTCCTGATGAGGTTATTTGAGTTTTGCTGTTACTGCTAGCTGAATGTTGGGCACTATTTAACTTTAGAAAAGTCCAAAAACTAATCACTATGATGTTCATTACCTGCTGATTTATCTATTATTTGAAAATTGTATCCCTAATTAACACTGCAAATGTCAGAAAATTGCCTGTTTCAATGTCCATTAATTTTATACTAATTATTTCCACATTGAATCCCTATTTAACACTGAAAAAGTCTGAAAATTTATTGTTATATGTGTTAATTGTAACTTCACTGATTAAGTGAACATCAAACCACCATCCTAACATCATTATTCCCAACAACCAATTCCTCTCCCTGCTCAAGATTAATGTCACTATCTTTTTAAAATTCCTGTTTAGATCCTTGTAAGACAATACCAACTGAGTCAGACACACAACGAATACAATAAAATAAAAGTAGTGATGTGTGCAGAAGCAACAGTACACATGGAGATCTCAAAACTTTTCACTTTTCAAAAACAATCAAAACACAAATGCAAAATAGCTGTCTATAGTTTTTCAGTGGCTTGTGCCAAATCCTTAAGTTTTAAGTTGGTTTCATTTGTGACAGCACCTGCTTTTAATAAGACAATGAGCATTCACATGGTGCAAGAAGTGAAAATTCTTGAACTAGTGAAAGACAAACTACTGAAAAAGCACTTGCCAAGAATATTTTCATTAATAAAACATGAAAGAAGTTCAAAGTTCGGATCTTTCTCTGGTTCTAATCATAAATGAATGATGCCGATCTGCAACATGCCTGGTCCAGGACACACAGAAATGACAGCTCTTTCTTGATTCAGTGGGTGGTGGTAGTAGTAGTAGTAGTGCATGGCCAATTCACAGATGAAGAAAATTAATTTATCTTGTTAGTTCTGATAACCAATAAGATTCAAATATTCTAAATAGGAAACCAATCACTGAGATCAGTCAGCCTTCTTTGAGGGATAAGTGGCATTTAGATATATGAGGCAATAACAGACGTGATATCCATAAGTGTCCAAGGACTACGTGCAAATGCATTAAAGGAATTAACATACTACTGCTATCTTGAAGAACTGCATAATCCCCTATAAGTCCTATCCCCATCACTAAAGAATGGAGATAGGTCTTGCAATTATCCCCCATCCCCCAAAACAAGGAAATGTCAGTCAGTAAGCATGTCATAAGCTTGCTCATGTTGTCACTGTCCACTGATTCTACTAACTGAATAAAATCGGGATGTCATTGAAAGCACTTGAAATAGCAACCATGCTGCTTTAAGCATGCTGAAAATATGACTGAAAATATAATAAGAGTTCTATGATGACAAGATTTTGGCAAAAGAAACATTAGCAGTACAGAAGAAACATTAACATTTCTGCAATGCAGTAGCACAACCAATGAAATGCTAGCTTCTGCTTTCATGGCTATGAGATCTGTCACTAACAGAGGCCATTAGAGACCAGAAGGCAGTATCATAATGCACTTTTTCCAAATGCATACCAGTTGGAGTTATCTTACTCTTGTTATTTGTGAGTGCTCTACTTGACATGTATTATCTTAACATGTACATCTAAGAAAATATGTTAATGCAGTAAAAATCAAAAAAAGTTAGATGCTCTTTTGAAGATTGATGAAGAGAAAATACACCTGAAAATCTAGGAGGGAACCAAAGACAATACAGGATATAGCAAGAAATATCTAAGTCTAATTAGAAGATCAAGAGACCCACAGATCTCAGTCAATATGGGATTTGATCACAAGGAAGATCCTTCTCTGTTTCTCTGCAAGGACAGAAAAACCGAACACAGAGACTGAAGAATATAAGAGATTTACAGAGAAGTAAAGAAATATATCAGGCAGGACAAATGATAAATATTAATCTAAGAATGTATCAGAAGAAAAAGGGACACAAGAGAATTTTGGGGCTGGTTTGTGAGCCTAACCACAAGTTTGGGCCTGGATTGAATGTTATCAAGGACAGGAATGGGGGATTAAAAGTGGACAAAAAAAAAAGAGTACTGTGCAAAACTATATAGCAGAGAGAGAGGAAAATTTGCAAGAAAATTTGAAAATGAGAGATAATTACCTGAGACTGCATGTAATGGAAGGGACACGAGGTTCAAGAGTGCTGGATCTGGTCATGGCATTAGAGAACTTAACAATAAACCAATCTAGCTATACTGCCTCTGCTTGGAAGAAGTGATCATGTAATCTTGACCTAGGAGGCTGCCAAACATGCAGAATTTTCAGTAAGAAGGAATATGCGTGGAATAACAAGTCGGTGATTATGACAAGCTGAGGAGACAGCTTTCAGCAAAGCAATGGAATACAAATTTGGAGAGGGGGGGATGTTAGTGGTTGATGAGAGATGGTCAGGGTGTGCTTGAAGAAAGTAGTATCAGACTGTATACCTAGTCAGGAGGATGAAAAGCATCATTAAGCAGGAGATGAAGACAAAGAAAAAGTTGTGGAGAGAATATAAAGAAAGAAGTAATTCGCAGCATGCCCACGATGAGTACAAGGCACAATCAAAGAAGAATAACCTGTATGATAAGGAAGGACAAAGCTAACCACCCGGGCCTGGTTGGCCGAGTGGTTAGCGTATCTGATCTCCAGCCAAAAGGCTGTGGGTTCGAATCCTGCCGTGGGCATGGATGTTTGTGATTGTCTGTAGAAATACCAGTGGTGGTGGGCGGTAGATGGCGTTGCGGTCAGTTGGTAATTGAATTGTGGAGACGGAGTTGTAGAGCAGATGCCCTCCCTCGATGAGTTCTTGGACTCCCTGGAGGTGTCAAATAATAATAATAATAATTATGACAGAAAGCTAGCTGATGAGGCCTAAAGAAATCCTAGTTCTTTTGCTATGTGGCAAGTAAAAGGAGGAATGACTATGAAAGGATGAACTTTAAAAAGTGCTGATGGTGGGGAGATAAGAAACGAAACAAACCAAACAGTGGAATTACTGAAGTGAGCATTTTGCAAGGGTGTGCCATCTATGTGGTGATGTTGCAATGATGAATGTGACATTGACTGATGGGAGAACAGAGGTTGAAGAAATGGAGATTCTTAGTTATAGAACCTCAATGAGAACATGGCCACAAAATTAAATGGCATATCAGCCCACATATTAAAAGAATGTGCAATTTAAGCCTCAGTATGGGGAAGGTGCCATTGAAGTGGAAATCAGTACTTCAGAATGATGGTTAAGGTATTAGAGAAATTGGTGAAAGACAAAATTCAGGACTAGGTGGATAGGATTGTAATACTTTATGAGGGGAAACATGGTTTTGTGAAGGGTAAGTCTTGCCTTAGTAATTTGCTCACATTTTATAATAGAGTAACAATGAAGTTGAATAAGGGAAATGGTTATTCAGTGATGCTGCTAAGGCATTTGGGATTGCTAAGGGATTCTACATAGAACTCAGCTGCATAAATTGGAGCAAATGAGGATGGATGCGAGTCTGGTGTTTTGGATTAGAGGGTATGGTGGTGGACAGATATCAACGAGTGGTTTACAGAGGAGTTGAATCCAGAAGAACTCGGGTAACTAGTGGTGCATCACATGGTTCATTACATCTGTTGTTTAGTTTATACACTAATGATACAGGAAATGATCTGACAGGAAATATTCAGTTATTTGCTGATGATGCCAAACTGGCAAGTAAAATAGTAAATGAAGATGATGCAGAGATCCTGCAGGAAGACAAACAGACTAGCAGTATGGGCAAAGGCTATCAGTTTAATACAGCCAGGTGTGTTAAGTAATATATTTTGGGAAGAAAAGATCACAAGCTGCATACTGTATTGGTGGAACTGAACTGCAAGGTAACTGATGAGGCCAGGGACTTGGGGAGAACTGTGGACAGGAAGTTGAAGTTTAGAAAGTGTATTGTAAAAGTAGTCATAACAGCACATTAGATTACATGGTTGTTGAAGAGCATACTAACAAGCAGGGGTAGAGAAGTTATTGTTTCCTTTCATAAGGCTTTAATAAGGCTGCATCTGAACTATTGCATGCAGAACTGGTCACCTTGATCCTGTGGGGATGAAGTGGTGGAGAGGATCCAATAAAAGTGACAAAGATTGTGGCAAGTTTATGGAATGAATGCTCTCTATGAGAACAGATTGAAAGTCTGTGGACTTCAAAAGCTAGCTGATAGGCAGAAAAGAGGAGACATGATAGAAAAACATACAAGTTATTAAAGGGTTTCATAGAATTGACATTAAAGGATTTTTTCAGTATGTGGTAATAAGGGAGAGAATGAGAGTTCACCTGTGAAAACTATATAAGAGTGTGATCAGCAAGGCATTGGGACTAGATTTTTTGCTAGAAGGGTGGTAAATAGGTGGAATGGGTTGAGAGAGGTGGTTGTGAGTGCTTCATTAGTGAATGAGTTTAAGGAGAGATATGATAGGTATAGTGTGAATAATGGATCTCCTGCACTGAGTCTTCTGACTCCATAGAGATAACTGCAAAATAATAAGAATAAATACTACTCCCCAATCCTACTCCAGTCAAATCCTGATATGCACTATAGACTCAGTTTTAATTCCTTCCATTGACACCTTCTCAAGCAAAATCACTAATCTCCTCAAAATCTCATGCTATCAGAGTGGCAAACAAATGTAGGTATTCTCACTATACATAGCCCTCGTCCTCCTGTCCCAAAAACAACATCCCCCCCCCCCACTTTCTGCAAACATACTGGGGTTGTTTAGAGAATTCTTTGTTCCTGTAGCCTTTTTTTACAGGTCAGACTTCTAGAAGTTTTGAGATGAGAACATCTTGGAGACATCGCTCATAAATAGACAAGAAAGATTGGGTTTGGCCTATCACTCTCTTCCCACATATATCATGATATCGATTAGAACAAGAGCTTTATGCCTCATTTAGAAGAACCCCCCCCCCCCCTTTTCCTCTTGTCAGATAAATGGATCCATTATGGTTCTGGAAAACAAAAAAGTGATATCTGGAAATCCTTTATCAGATCTCTTAAAATTGCAGATCTCCAAACAATGCTGGAAAGTGGATAACTCATGCCACCTTCCACTGTCTCCATGTATTTCTATTATTTATACTAGAGCAGTTCCTGCAAAGCTTCACTTGTTAACTTGTATTTTGTATTTGCTAGCCATATACATTTATATTTTTTCATCCTGAAGCAGCTACACATACTTTCTGATGAAGCTAGTTGGCTTATTTTATGACTTTGTGAATTAATAACCAAATAAAAACTCAGTTTTTTTTAGTCAGATAACAGAGTAAGCAAAGCAGTACCTAATAACTAGAATAACATGTATACAACAGTAAAAAATAAATTTATTATGTAAATAACAAATAAATTGCCAGCCTGGTTGGTTGAGTGGTAAGCATATCCACTCTCCAGCCAAAAAGGCTGCAGGTTCAAATCCCACTGTGGGCACGGATGTTTGTGATCGTCTTTGAAAATACTAGTGGTAGTGGTGGACGGCAGATGGCGTTGGTGTAGATTATGATGGTAGTTGCAGTTCGTTGTAGAGTAGGTGCCCTCCCTCGATGAGTCTTTGGAGTCCCTGAAGGCATCAAGTAATAATAAAATATTTTGTGTTACATATAGTAAGACATCATCGATACAAAGAGCAAACAATAAGGAATTGAATAAAGAAAGCCAACTAGTTTCACCAGAAAGTATACGTGTAGCTGCTCGAGCTGAAAATAATTAAAATGAGTTAATTTTATTTAACTATTTTCAGCCCAATAGTGTTAATCCATGATCATGCAACTGAATACATAGAGGGATTCCAATTTAATGCATGAGCTCTACTGTTTCTTTATTCAATTCCTTATTGTTGTTCATTGTTTATACTGATGTCTTACGATACATAAGACGAAATATTAATATAATAAATTTATTTCTACTATGGTATATGTGTTATTCTATAGTTTCACAGGTGTCATTATACAAGAAAGCAGTACTACGGAGACAGATGAAGTACATTTATTATGGAATAAATAAAGAATGCCAAACAAACAGTATTCAAACTAATTTTAACTAATGAAAAATAACTGCCTGTTGCTCATTGTGTGTAGGAGGCAAAGAACCTTTATAAGAGCTTTTTAAATGAAGGAGAGTCAAAATAAACTAAAAATAACAATTAAAAATTTAATTTTTTTTCCTCTTTCCTTCTTTCATCATGAAATACCTGATACCTTAATTAAAGCAGTGTACAAGATACCACAATTGAGTTTACCTTATCAATAAATTTTTCAGAACTTATTTTGGTCTTCTAAGGCACTTCAAACTGTATCAATATACATCTAGATCTTGGTCTGCCTATGGATCTTTTTCTTTTGCCATTCAGGGATTAAAAACTAGTTTTGCAAACCTTTGCCACTCTCTCTCTCTCTCTCTCTATATATATATTTAAATCCACCACTCAGATCAGGTTTGCTCACATATTCTTGAATACTAACAATGTCAAGTTCCTTCCTATATTTCCTCTTCACATGATTCTGCCATTAATGACCTTGGTTCATTCTCTTAATTTTTGCCATGGTCTCATATCTGTGATCTTATATGTGGTCTGTAGTCTTTGAACTACAGACCACAGATAAATCTAACTTTCAGAACCATAAGTTAAAATCAATTAACATGATATCTTGTTACACTGCCAGTTTAGTATTTTGGCAATTTCTCTTTTATTCCATATAAATAATTCAGCTGCCTTCCAACCACACTAGCTTTGCATATTCTAAACATGAAAATTGTCTATTTTCATGTTTAATTTAATTTCCACTGAAAATTATAACTAAATAGTAAAACGTTTTATTTATTTTTACAGGTTTTTCCCACTGAGAATGCAGTTTATTTTTTTCATGTTCCTGCCTATTTTCATAGTTCCTTTTTTTAATGCTGATGTTGAGTTTAAAAATGTTACAGTAGTGCTCAATGTAGTTAAAGAATCATGAAGAATTGTACTGGATTTATTATAAAATTATAACATCATCTGCATAAAGAAAAGAGTTAAGTTGAATATCTTCAATTTCGATATCAGCTTTAATGACACTTTCCTTCATAATGTAATGTATATAAATAAATAAGAGTGCAGATAATGAGAACACTTGTCACATGCCTGATTTTACAAACTACCTTCCTGTATATCAACTTAATTAAGCCTATATTGCTCTGTATTATATTCCAAAGGTGAAAAGGCTATACAAGGTAATAGTAAAATGGATGAATAAAGAGATTAAGCATAATATCTTAAAAAGAGTTTAAACACTTTCCTTCATAATGTAATGTAATGTATATAAACAAATAAGAGTGCAGATAATGAGAACACTTGTCACATGCCTGCTTTTACAAATTACCTTCTTGTATATCAACTTAAGCCTATATTGCTCTGTATTATATTCCAAAGGTGAAAAGGCTAAACAAGGTAGAAGTAAAATGGATGAATGAAGAGATTAAGCATAATATCTGAAAAAAAAAAAAAAAAATGCCGCTGTGGAGGCAATGAAGATGAATACTGGTAATGATCAGCTGCATGAAGAGTACAAAGAGCAGGCCAGGAAGGTAACTCGGTTGGTAAAGGCAGCAAGTGCAGTATGAGAAAAAATTAGCCAATCCAGCTAAGAAAAATCCTAATGAGTCCTTTCGATATGTGGCAAGTAGAAGGAAAAATGACTATGGGAGGATGATACTAGTTGATGATACTGGCAGATTGGTAACCAATGGAGGATATAGTCAAATTATTTAAGGATCAGTTTATCAATGCATTTCATCCTCATGAAGGTAACATCAGGAGAAGCTGGATAGAGGGTCTGGTGTAAGAGAGACTGATAGTGAATAAGCAGCAAGTATATAAAGAATCAACTTTATGTTAATAAGGCAATATGATTTGACAGTATATTGCCACGTCTTGAGGGAATGTCCTATGGAATAATGGCACCTTTGGCACAATTATTTAACTTGAGTTTTACAACAGGGTGAGTCCCAAAGGATTGGAAGGTGCAAACATTGTTCCACTTCACAAATGGAAGAGGGGAGGTAAGGCTGCGACTGCAAATTATAGGCCAATCTATGAGTCTGAAGTTGTTGCTAAGGTATTAGAGAAGTTGGTGATGAGGACTAGGATTCATAAGTGGGTTGATAATAGCAGTATTCTTTATGATGAGCAGCATGGGTTTGTTATGAGGAGGTCATTTTCAGGAATCTGCTTATGTATTATTACAAGGTGACAAATTCAAAGAAGATGCATATACAGTGCCATAATTGGATTTATTTTCAAAGGTTTTTGAAGACTGCTATATAACAAGCTAGTAGCTAAACTGAAACAGATAGGATTAGATAACAGACTGGCAAGTTGGATAGCTGATTGGCTGTTAGACAGGCATCAGCAGATTGTACATGGAGGAGTAATATCCCAAAAGAGGAAGGTCACTTCCCTGAAGATCCCTATGGTGGAGTGCTACAGGGATCTGTTTTGAGACCATTAATGCTTAGCTTGTATGTTAATGACACTGGGATCAGCTTAACTGGGGATGCATAGCTATTTGCTGATGATGCAGGGTTGGGAAGTGTTATGAGAAGTAGAGCAGACATTGTGGCCTTGCAGGAGGAAATGAATAGACTATGTGATTGGACAAATAAATGGAGCTATCGGCTTAATGTTGCAACATGCAAGGTCTTGAAATTTGGTATGCAAGGTTGAGATGCTGAGTATATACTTAATGGAGAAATTTTGAAGGGATGGAGAAGATGAGAGATCTGGGAGTGATAGTGAAAAGAGACTAAGTTTAGGGATCATAATGCTAAAATTCTAAGAACATCCCAATGGATTATGGCAATAATGAGGTCATTGACATGCAGAAGCAAATAAGTTATGGTTTCCCTGTATAAGGCTTTGATCAGTCCACATACAGACTACTGTGCACAGATCTGATCACCTGGTTTCAAGGGGATGAAGATGTATTGGAGAAGGTTAACTAAGTTAGTATCAGGTCCATGGAATGTCAGATGCAAGGAGGGATTGAGAGAATGCAACTTACAGAGCCTTGTGAATAGAAGAAGAGGAGGAGATATAATTGAGAAATGTAAGTTGGTAAGGGGGTGTTACCAGATTAATGTGGAGAAGATATTTCATAGAGTAGAGAAGGACAAGGGTAGAACTAAAAATCACCATGGAAGCTGTATTAAGGAGAGTGTGAGCAAGGGGGGGGGGGGTGAGAAGCAGGTTCTTTGAACGGAGAGTGATTAATGAGTGAAATGCACTGTTTGAAGGTGTGGAGAGTGCTGAAAGTGTGAATGTGTTCAAGACACAGCTCAATGATCTTTTTGAGAAGTAAAGACCTCCTCAGATGGGTCATTTGACTCCATGGAGGTCAGATATTATTAATAATAATGTCCCATTTACTTCACATAACAGCATTTAAGGTCAGCAATAAAAAGACAAAGACAATGAAAATAGGCAAAATTATTGAAAATGTCAACTGTGTTGTGAATGGAGAACCTGTGGAACAAGTAAAACATTTCAGCTACTTAGGCACGATTTTCAGTGAAGATGGTAAATTAAATATAGAAATAGGCAACAGAATCAACAAAGCTGGAATGGTAGGAAGTCAATTGAATAAATTCATATGGAATAAGAGAGAAATTAGTCGGAACACTAAATTAGCTGTATACAAGACAGTGTTCAAACCAGTTTTAACTTATGAATCTGAGAGCTGGGTCAGAAGTAAAACACTTGACCAAAGACTAGAGACCGCAGATATGAGAGTCCTGAGAAAGATTAGAGGCATGAACAGATGGCATAAATGGCAATATCATATTAAAAACTAGGATATTAGGAAAGAACTTGACTTTGTCGACATCCAGAAATGCGTTATCAGAGCGAATGTCAGGTAGTATGGTCACTTAAACAGAATGCACGAAGAAAGATTAGCAAAACAAGTGTTCTCTGCCAGGTTGGCAGGAAAACGACCCAGAGGAAGACCAAGATTATAGGTGGATTGATACGGTACAAAGTGCCTTAGACGATAGAAATATAAGATCTGAGAATGTTGGAGTCTTGGCAAGTAACAGACTGATTTGGAGGAAAATTGTAGATAGGAAGTTAGTAATGATGTAAATTTTTCATGTAGTACTATCATATCCTGTACACCCCCCCCCCTTGAGGGTACATGGCAGGAATTTGATGATGATGAACAGTATTTTGAAAAAAAATCAATTTAATTTTTCTTTGTACAGATAGTTCTATTAGGGCTTTATTCCAGTCATCTGTAATTTGACTTTCTGATCAGGCTTTCTGAATTATGCAATGTATTCAATGTAAAAACTATTACACCTCTATATTTGAGCATTTCTGGTTGAATATCACTTATCCAGCTATCTTTCCACACTTCAGGTTTTTGATGGCTTTTTCTTCAAGTACTAATATAGACTTCCTGACTGCATTCCTTTTCAACCACTGTTCTGCCAATGCTTATCTAATTTAATAATCCCTCAAAGTAGTTACGCTATATAACCAGAAAATTTCTATCCTCAGTTTGTACAGAATGTTTCAAATGAAAATGCCCCTATTCAGAGCAATCTATAGGGGGAGAGTACCAGTCGATGAAATACTCTCAAACTTGATGGGTACGATAATCAGATCACATAAAGTTGACAAGACGTAAGGAGCTATCAAGGAGATCCAAATAGAGGTCATGTTCAATGTCTTGGCCTTTGTGCAGGACCAATATAGCTAATACCATCATGCAGCATTGCCTACAGCAGAATGCAACTGATCTGTTGAAAGGTTTCACACATGATGTGCAATTTTATCTTTCAAATCTGCCAGAAGAACTTTTCCCTGATACACCATGCTTTTGAGGTAACCCCCAAAACCAAAAGTCATGGGGGGGGTAAGGTCTGGTGAACACAGTGGTCACCTCTTACAACTCGTGTAAGCAAAAAATTCACTATCTTTTCTTGCTCACAGCACCATATTATCATTATCAGTCATTTTTGAATTAATTTTTTTTATTTTTAATCTCTTCCCCATGATCTGGTTAGGGTACCCACCAAGTTTGAGGTTATCTCATCTGCTAGTTCTCTCAACATTGCTCTACGGGGCACTTTAATTTGAAACACCCTGTATGTCACCTTTATTATTATTATACAGGCACCTCCATGGAGTCTGAAGACTCATCACGGGGAGACCCAATCTATCATACTTCAACCCATTAACAGACAAAGCACTCACAACTGACTATGGCGACCTATTCCACTCATTCACAACTCTCCAAGCAAAAAATCTAGTCCTTACATTCCTACTAACCACACCTTTACTTCAGCTTCCAGGGATGACCCCCCTTGCTCTGGTCTCTCTAGACCTACATTTCCCCTACATCTATCCTATAAAACCCTTTAAGCAACTTACAGGGTGTTCGGGATAAATTTGACATATTTATAATTAATTATATTTTCCCGTAAGTTACATGTATTAACACACACTTCTCTTCATTTAAAAGTTTGGACCCTTCTTCATTCATATACAAGATGTCAGAAAGGATGGATAGCTGGAACCCACCTGAATCATGGAAGAGAATAACTTGTATCATGATGATTCGTGCCCGCCATCAAAATAAGGATATTACGACTGCTGCCCAATGCTCCCTGAATACAGTAAAAACAATCAGGCATGAACTAGAGACTTGCAATGGTGACTACGAGGATGTAGCAAGAAGAAAGATCCCTAGCAGACGATCTGATTGCGTTCGTACAGCAGAATTCCTCGCAAATCTGCAGGAACAGGTGTTGAAGAACCCTGGCATTGGAATTCGGGCTTTGTTCGTGGAGTTGCTAACTGTAGTCAAGCCCTGGATAACAAGGGTAGCCAATGGTAGGCCGTATGTATGGCAGCAGGATTCGGCCCCTTGCCACACCTCTGGGAAAAGTCAAAAATGGTTGTCTGAAAATTTCTACGACTTCACCAGTCCAAATGTTTGGCCTCCAAACTCCCCAGACCTTAACCCCATGGATTATTTTGTATGGGGCACAGTTGAAAAAGACACCAATCGCACTTCCAGTAATACAAAAGCCCAGTTAATGGATAAAATTAAAACAGTTTTTGCGGCCCTTCCCAGGGAGACTGTAGCATCAGCTTGTTCGAGGTTCCGAAGCAGAATTGAAGCTGTGATCGATGCTAATGGTGGTTATTTTGAGTAAATCTTGTTGATAGTATTGTAATTAACTCTGCCTGTAATGTTTTTTTGTCAATTCATTAAATTTAATAGATACAAAGAAGATTTTCTTTTTCCTTACGAAACTGTCAAATTTATCCCGAACACCCTGTATATGTTTCTATCAAAACCCCCTCTTTTTCTCCTATCAACTAACTTCTACAATCCACCCACAAATTCGATCGATCCTCACAAGGAACATTCCACAGGCCACTTGGTCACTCGCCTTTCAATCCTCTCCAACGCTTCCTTATTCGCAAGAAACTCAGGGGACCAGACTTCACCATAGTAATCCAGATGTGGGAGTATCGAGGCCTTATAAAGAGGAATAGCAACTTCCTTATCTCTACTTGTTATTGTGTTCTTCAATAGCCAAGTAATCTTATGGACTACCTTACCAATTATGTCCTCTAAACTTCAACTCTCTGTCTACCACTACCCCTAAATCTCTAGTTTCATCTATTTCCTTTAGTACAATTTTATCAATGCAGTACATAGCTTGTAATCTATTTATCCCAAAATGCATACCTTTACATTTCTTCACATTAAACTGATACCCATTATCTTTTGCCCATACTGACAGCCTATTTAAATTGTCCTGCAAGCTCTCTATACCATCTTGATTAACTACTACAATACCTAATTTCGCATCATCAGAAAACAACCAAATATTTTCTTTTGGGTTCTTCAATTATCTTAGTGATATATTATCACTAAGATGATATATTACAAATTAAACAGTAGTGGTCCCAGCATCGAACCCTGTGGCACACCACTAGTCACCTGTTTTCACCTTGATTCTGTCCCGCCATATACTACTTTTTGATATCTGTCCAGCAACCAGCCTTTTACCACTTAACCAGTCATATCCATCCCCATTTGTTTCAACCTGCATAAGAGTTCCATGTAGTATTCTGTCAAATACTTTTGCAAAATAATTGTGTAGCCATTTCCTTTATTAAACTTGCTGCTACTCTATTATAAAAAGTTAGTAAATTAATAAGCCACGAACGACCCTTCACAAAGCCATGTTGACCCTCATACAGTATCATATTTTTATCTACTCATTCTTGAATTCTCTTTTTTTTTTTTACCAATTTTTTTAGTACTTTTACCACTATGCCTATGATACTGATTGGTCTATAATTTGCTACTGCAGTCTTAAAATCTTCCTCATGCAAAGAAATTATTTTGCCCTCTTTCCACTCCCTTGGAACTCTACCAGAGCTGAGACAAGAGCCTAGTCAAAGGCATTGCGAGTTCCCTTGCACATTCTTGCAAAACCCTAACTGATATCCCATCTAATCCCACAGCTGTATTTACAATGAAATTCTGCAATATTCTAAGAACCTCCAATTCATCTACCTCTTTTCCCACATCAGTGTTTGTCACATAGGTTTAAAGCAATAACCTCACTAAGATGATATATCCTTGCAAAGTGGCCAGTCAGTAACTCAACTATTTTATCTGCTGCTATCTCCTTGTGACCATTATCACTCATTAAGGTTAATCTTCCATAGCCACTCTTCCCCTTACTTGCCACATAACAAAAGAACTCTTTGGGATTACCTTTAGCCTGCTCGGCTAGATTCTTTTCATAATTTGATTTTTCCTTCCTTGCCATGTTGATCACGTTTCGTGCCTGAGCCTTGTACCGTTCATGAGTTTGCTGTTCACCTTTCTCTTTATATACAATCCACAGCATTTTCTTCTTCTGCAGCTCTTGCTTAATGATATTACTCATCCATTTAACTCCTACCCGATTAATCTTCCTTACCCTAGGTATACAATTTAATACTCCTTCTAGATGACCCTTATCTATATCTCCTGCACTACTAACATCGTTACCCTGCAGTGTTTTATGCCATGGTTCAGATTTGAGCTTCTTCCTAAGCATGTCATAATTACCTACCTTGTAGTTCCACAAATACCCCCCCTTCTTGATCGAATATTCCTCGTGTATTACAATCACCCAAGTCAAGACACATGGTCACTTTCAGCAATTGGAGGCAATGTTGTCACCATGGTTATGGTGACAACATTGCCTCCAATGGATAGCTCTTCTGATCCTACGACTAGGATCAGAATTATCTCTCAGCAGGTGTATAAATTTTATTTTCTTCCTGCCATGTGATCTATCTTCCTTCCAGTCTATCTCCATAGTTGAAGTCCCCATAATAATCACTCAACCTGTATTCATAATAATTTGTCAATGCATGTCTTTGAGATCATCTGTGGAACTCCTTGGCCTACAGCAGCAACAACCAAGTATCTTACTCGGTTACAGTGTGTCTTACTGGCCTTAATCTCACACCAGATTGCTTCAAATGAACAGACACCCTTTTGCCTGTCTCCTATTTTTTTTTGGTTGCAATTCATCTGCAATCATCAGTATCTTCCCTGAAATATCCTCAGTATCTTCTCTATCTTCCCTGAAAATACTAAACCCTTCACGTTCAATCCCTGTAACTACATCAGCTATTAGCCAAGTCTCACTAATGCCTTTGGTGAGGTTGCACTAACCAATGCCAAAACCTCCTTCCTCTTGTTTCTGTTACTTCTGACATTAGTATATAGAAACTGCAACATCCCTTTAGTCCTCCCACCTACCTTCACTTTCTGAATTCACTACCCTATTCAATATATTTGCTTGAGAGATTAGATTCCTCACTTGGTCATTCTCACACTCACTTGTTTCATGGGTACCTTCAAACAAACTCACTTGGTTCCATCCTAATTCCTTAAGTTTCCAGGAATTTGCACTTAAGCATGCTTGGTGAACAAAGCTCCCTCCAGACACTTAACACCAAAACCATTTAGATGCAGTCCATCAGCATTATACAAATTCTACATCATTCCTTTTGCACAATTTATGTATAGACTCGTTGGCTATCAATGCCCATCTCCTCAGTTCACTTCTATCAGAGGCTGGTAGGAAATTATAATCTTTGAATTCTTGCTCTTCAGCTTTGCCTCTTCTAACAACTCTTTTAAATCCTCCCTCATAAAATACTTCTCACCTCTCAAATCATTTGTACCAACCAAGAAAATCATTTCCTTCGAATTTGCTTTTGGCATCCAGATAGTGTAGCTAATATCATGAACTTTTGCACCTGGGAAACACAATTTTGTCATACTTTTGTTCAGTACTCCCCTGATTATCGAGTCATCATCAAATTCCTGACATGTACTATCAAGGGGGGAGTGTACAGGATATGATAGTACTAAATGAAAAACTTGCATCATCACCTCCGTCCTATCTATAATTTAACTCCAAATCTGTTACCTGTCAAGACTTCAACATTATCAGATCTAATATTTCTGTCTTCTAAGGCACTTTTTACTGTATCAATCCACCTGATATATCTCGATCTTCCTCTGGGTCTCTTTCCTCCCACATTGGCAGAGAAATCTTTCCCATCCCATTCTATTTAGGTGACCATACCACCTGAGATTAGTTCTGCTAACACATTCCTGGATGCTAACAATGTCAAGTTCTTTCTTAATATCCACATTGTTAAGATGATATTGCCATTAATCCATCTGTTCACCACCTCATTTTTCTCAGGACTCTTGTGTCTGCAGTTTCTAGACTTTTGTCAAGTGTTTTTTTTCTAACCCAGTTATAAGATCCATAAATTAAAATGCTAATTATAACTTATTACTAACTAAATTCCCCAGCTAATTTTGTGTTTTGATTAATTACTCTCTTATTCTATATAAATTTATTCACTTGACTTCCTACCTTACAGGCTTTGTGGATTCTGTTGTCAATTTCAATATTTAATTTACCATCATCTTCATCAAATTCCTGACATGTACCCTCAAGGGGTGTACAGGATATGATAGTACTACATGAAAAATTTACATCATTACTAACTTCCTATCTACAATTTTCCTCCAAATCAGTCTGTTACTTGTCAAGACTCAAACATTATCAGATCTTATATTTCTATCGTCTAAGGCACTTTGTACCGTATCAATCCACCTGTATCTTGGTCTTCCTCTGGGTCGTTTTCCTGCCAACCTGGAAGAGAACACTTCTTTTGCTAATCTTTCCTCGCCCATTCTGTTTAAGTGACCATACCACCTGAGATTAGCTCTGCTAACGCATTCCTGAATGCTGACAATGTCAGATTCTTTCCTAATATCCTCGTTTTTAATATGATATTGCCATTGATGCCATCTTTTCACGCCTATAATCTTTCTCAAGATTCTCATATCTGCGGTCTCTAGTCTTTAGTCAAGTGTTTTACTTCTGACCCAGCTCTCAGATCCATAAGTTAAAACTGGTTTGAACACTGTCTTGTATACAGCTAATTTAGTGTTCCAACTAATTTCTCTCTTATTCCATATGAATTTATTCAATTGACCACCTACCATACCAGCTTTGTTGATTCTGTTGTCTATTTCCATATTTAATTTACCATCTTCAGTAAAAATCGTGCCTAAGTAACTGAAATGTTTTACTTGTTCTACAGGTTCCCCGTTCACAACACAGTTGACATTTTCAACAATTCTACCTATGTTCATTGTCTTTTTAATGTTGACTTTCATACCATATCTATTACAACAGTTATTCAATTTAGTCAGGGAATCTTGCAAACTTGTAGCGGATTTATTTAGAAGTATAACATCGTCCACATAAAGCAAAGAGCTGACATTAACATCTCAGCTCTTTGATTTAATTTACCATCTTCACTAAAAATTATGCCTATGTAGTTGAAATGTTTTATTAGTTCTATAAGTTCTCCATTCACAATGCAGTTGATATTTTCAATGCTTCTGCCTATTTTCATTGTCTTTGTCCTGTTATTGCTGACCTTCATACCATATCTATTACAACAGTTATTCACTTTAGTCAGGGAATCTTGCAGACTTGTACCAGATTTATTTAGAAGTATAACATCATCTGCATAAAGTAAAAAGCTGAGATTAACATCTCCAATTCTGATATCTGGTTTAATACCACGTTCCTTCATAATGTCATCCATATAGATAATGAATAACAGAGGAGATAATGTACATTCCTTGTCTGACACCATATTTAACATTAAACCATCTTCCTGTACTTTCTTCAATTCTAACTGCTGACTTACAACTCAAATAACGACTAAGTATTCCTTGATATAATGCCCCATTGACTCCATATAACTGTAGCAGTTTAATAGCTTCTCTCTTGGCACCTTGTCATATGTCTTTTCCAGACCTGCAAAACCTAAATAGAGATCTTTGTTATATTCCCATGATTTCTCAACTATTTGTCATAAAATGAAAATCTGATCCTGACAGCCTCTACTTGGCCTGAATCCAGCTTGTTCTTCACCAAGCTTCCCTTCCACAATCCTTCTTAACCATTTCTCAATGCTTGCATAAATCTTACCAGGAACACCCAGTAGAGAAATACCTCTATAAAACTCACATTCAGTTTTATTTCTCTTCCTTGTATATGGGTACTATGAGAGCTCTACCCCCAATCATCTGGAATTCGTCCCTCTGTCCTGGCCTTCTGAACCATGCAGTGAAGCCACTGTAAGACTTTTATACCTCCATACTTGACCATTTCTGGTCAAATATCATCTACTCCAACTGACATTCCAAATTTCAGACGTTTGATGGCTTTTTCTACTTCAAGTATGGATATGTATTCCTCATTGCATGCCTGTTGAGTGTTTTTTTTTTACCACTGTGCTTTCATTGATTGTTTCATTTAGCAATATTTCGACGTAATTACTCCATACTTCAAGGATATCTTTTTTTCCCGTTTTCATGTCACCTTTACCATCTCTAATTCCTTTAAAAGCACTCTTTCCTCTATTTCTGAGTTGTTTCAACAATCTCCAGAATATCTTGCTAGCTTCTTGATATTTATTTTCGATGTTCTTACCAAAGTATTCCCATGACTTGTTTAGCTAGTTTTAAATAGTGTTTAGCTTTCTTATATTTGCTTCAGTATTCTCTAAGTGCACAAGCTGACTTATTTGCCAGGAACTTTTGATATGTTTTCTTCTTTTCCTTCACTTCTTCTTTAACTTCCAGTGTCCACCATGGAGATCTGATTTTTCTATCCTTCAAGACAGCTTCACAACATTCCTCTCTGGATGAATCAATCAATGTTTTCTTCAGAATTTGCCACTGAATCTCCAAGGTTTGGTTCCTGTTCTGGGGTGCTTAAGATTCAAAGCCATATAACTGAGAGGAGACCTTCACATAGCCCTTAAAGAAATGCAGGGAACCTACCAGGGCTTCTGACCTAATGTCCAATCCCCACCTTTTCATGGTGCACCCTGTTAGGTATCTACCTGGATACTGAATAGACAAGGATGGGCTGGCAATTTGGAATTTAGCTGACCAAATTGTATTATTAATAGCTTAAACCACAATATAAAATGATGGTACAACATGATGGCATCGATTCTCCATACATAATTTTCCTGGTTGACCGAGTGGTTAGTGTATCTACTCTCCAGCCAAAAAAGCTGCAGGTTCGAATCCAGCCATAGGCATGGATGTTTGTGATTGTCTGTGAAGATACTAGTGGTGGTTGGCAGTGGATGGTGCTGGTGTAGTTGCAGTTCGTTATGGTTGGTGGATTGAGTGGTAGAGTGGGTCTTCCCTCTATGAGTCTTTGGGCTCTCTGGAGGTGTCATGTAATAATAATAATAATAATAATTTTCCCATTAACTCATTTTTCTTTTATGTTTGGTCAGTCATTGTTATTCCTTCAGATCACCTGCTTCTTTCTTTTTTTCAGCTCTGCTTAACTCTTGCCGTTTCTTCAATTTTTCAATTTCGCGCTTTGTCCTATGAAGGATAACATTTAAGCTCACTATTTCTTTATTAATATCCATTTTGTTCTCCTCTCTTTCCACAGCTGCACACTCAACATTAATAACATCATTTTCCATTGGTATTTTTTGCATTCTCCTCACCTAACGAACACTCACTTTTGAAACACTTAATACATACTATCTTAAATACTATCTCTCTCTCTCTCTCTAGTTTCAATTTCCTTCCACATATTCTTTAATTTTCTCGGCAAATACATTTCACACATACACACACTGCACTGAATAAATGTCCTGCAAATTCAGATCATCAGATATGGTCTTTGCCACCACTGTTGATGCCACCACCATCGTGTGGTGCCATGCTGACAATATCACAATAAAAATGTTATAAAGATACTAAATAGTCTAAAATCTACACTAATATACTATAACATACTAATTTTCTGAGGAAATAACATAATAAAACATAAAAATCACCAATTTTACATGACTGCTAAATTACATGACCACTCACAATATAATCTCAAACCAATCGCCCATCATTTTCCAGTCGCCTATCCTCCATTTCTAAGAAACTATAAATGATCTTTGTAAAAATCAGGTAAAATAAAATTATATCTATGGTACAGTTGTGTTCACGAATGGTGTCACAATGCAAAAATAGTACTGAACACACTATTTTTGTGATTATCAAATTATTTCCTTATTTTTTTTTTTTATTATAAATAAGTTTTCTAAAATGAAATTTCAAATATGTTTAAAAAAATTCTTCTATAGTGCAATATAGTGCAATACTACATGCTGATATAATACAAAATTCAGACGTACACTGGTCACTTTTTTATATATCTGAGCAGGTCCACTACATTCAGAATATGGATACTCAGAAGTTGCCATCTCCAACATACACATTCCGAATGCATAAACATCCACTGATTCATCATAATGTTCTTCATACATTTCAGGTGCCATGAACTCTGGAGTCCCTATAAATAAGCAATTACAGTAACTTGATAAATAATCACACCAAAATTTAAAACAGTTTGGATATACAAATTATGATCATTATGTCAGGAAAAACTCCATAAAATAGAGTTTAAAAAGAGCCTAAAATGTTTAATTTTAGCATGCTAAAACACGAGTACTTCACAAAATAACAAAACCAAAATAACATAAATTGCCAACAAGAAGCTAACATACTCAATTAGGTTTCTAAACTATCCATTGTTTCTATCACTCACCTACACAAAAGGCTACAGTACTGAAACAGATTACTGATGTGTGATGTAAAAGTAATGTTTTTAAAAAAGTTGATTTTATTCATCAGTCTAAGTAAACTGCTGGTTAATGAGACACTTCTCCTTCCTACTTGTTCCTAAATAACATCTGGGGAAGGTGAAAAGTATAATCTGAGTTTAGTAGTCTTTTTTTTGTGGGAAGGGGGGAGTAGTAAAACTGAGCTTCTTAATTTCCTGATATGTACCTCAAAGGGTGTTCAAGGTTACAATTACAGCACTACATGATTAAGCTAACATTACTGTTAATCTGCTATCAAGAATTTTCCTCCAAATAAGCTAATTCCATGTCAGCACTCCAATACTGTTGTATCTAGCATTTTGTCCTTTTAAGATACTTCCGACTGAATCAATCCACATTCACCTTGGTCTTCCTCTGAGTCGCTTTCCTGTCTTCTTGACATCAGATGCATGCTTTGCTACCTTTCCTCACCAATCCTATTTAAGTGGCCATATCACTTCAGATTAGCTCTGCTCACACATTCTTCAAAATGCTAACAATGACAAATTCCTTTTTAATATCTTCATTTTTAATATGATTCTGTCATTACTGCCATCTATTCTCTTCCCTAATTTTTCTCAGAACTCTCATATCTGTATTTCTAGTCTTTATCATAAGGGCTTTATTTCTAACCCAATTCTCAGATCCATAACTTAAAACTGGTTTGAACACTATCATGTATAGTGCTGGTTTAGTGATTTGACTAATTTCTTTCTTATTCCATATAAGTTTATTTAACAGACTCCTTACCTATATTCATAGTTTAGTCTTTTTGTTGATTTTCATGCCATCAAATAAACTCCCACTTTAATATCATGTTTAATGCTATTTCTTTTATAATGTGATTCATACAGATGATAAATAACAGTGAAGAAAATCTGCATACCCCTGATTTTACATCACATCTTCCTAACTGCTGACTTACAACTTAAATACAGACTATGTACTGCTTGATATAATGTTTTTCTCTGAGAATGTTGACATATGTCTTTTCCAGATCTACAAAACTCTTGTCATATTCCCAATTCCCATGATTTCTAAATTATTTGTTGTAAAGTGAAAATCTAATCCTGAAAATACTTTATTTGCCCCAAACCCAGCTTGTTCTTTTCCAGATTTCTCTTCCACAATTTTTCTCAACCTCTTTTCAAGTTTGTTTACATGAATCTTACCTGGAACACTTAGCAGAGAAATTCCTCTGCAATTCTCACATTCAGTTTTATTCCTTTTTTTTTTTTTTTTTAATAGATGGAAACTATGAGAGCTTTACTCCAATCATCTGGAATTTGACCTTCCAACCAAGCCCTCTGAATTATGTGATGTAGCCACTGCAAAACTTTGTATATCGAATATCAAACTTCAGGTGTCTTTCCACATTTAAAGTTTTTGATAGCTTTTCTACCTCAAATATTGATATGTACTACTGTTAGCATTCCGCTTGAAAATTTTCAACTACTGTTCTGTCACTGCTTGTTTAGTTTAACAGTCACTCAAGGTAATTAGTCCAGACGAAGATATCCTTATCTTCAGTTTTCATATCACCTTTATCACCTCTGATTCCTTTTACAGTACTCTTTCTTCGATTTCAAACCTTTTTCAATAGTCTCCAGAACATTCTGCCACCTTTCTGATATTCATTTTTTTAATATTCTTACTGAAGTCTTCCCATGATATGCATTTGTTTAGCTATTTTTACACATAGCTTAACTCTTATACATTTTTCTGCATATTCTTTTTGGGCATCTGCAGACTTATTTGCTAAGATCTTTCAGTATGCTTTCTGCTTTCCAGGACTGCTTCTTTAAACTTCTTGTGTTCACCATGGTGTTCTTATTTTTCTATCCTTGCAGAAGACTTCACCACACACACACACCTTCCTAGCTGAATCAATCAATGTTTTCTTCAGAGTTTACCAATGGGATTCCAAAGTTTGGTTCTTGTTTTTGAATCACTTCATTTTTTTCCTGAATAATGTTTATATAGTTGATTCCCTGTAAAAGCTGCTCAACTTTAATTTTAAAACTTTCTTACATACTGTTCTTTTCAACTTGCTAATGATTTTATCTTACTTAACACTAAGTGATGATCACTCCCAATTTCAAAACCTCTGTTCCTCATGTATCCTGAACCAACATGAAAATATCACAATCAACAATGACATAGTCAATGAGGCTTTTCTTATTTCTTGCATCTTCTCTCCATGTAAACTTGTGCACATCTTTATGATGGAATGTGGTGTTAGTAATGACCAGTAAGTATCCTGAGCAGGAATCCAGCAGATACTTACTGTTATTATTAGCTTTGTCCTTTTCTCCAAATATTCCCAAAATGATTTTGTTATATGCCTGGTGGGATTCATTTTCTACCTTGCTATTTAGATCAACAACAAGGACTAACTTTTCTATTTTCTTTATGTCAGCTACCTGCTGTAGAAAGTCAAAAAAATTCCTGAACTGCTTCCTTAGAGTGGGACCATAGGCACAAATTCATTGTCTATTTAGCCAGTTTGAAGTTTGTCCACATAACTTACTTGAAATTGCCTTTCAATCAAGAAGTTTATCTTCATATTTGGTGTTGAATGCTATTGCTACCCCTTTCTTTCCTTGATCATAATTCACTTTTTTGTCTACTTTTCCAGTTCTTCTGCAAGTTTGATTTCCTTTCTATTAATGCTCTTTATATTGATGGTTCCTATCTTCGGAACTTCTGAAACTGGGTTTTATTCATCTCTCTTCTAGATAGTGATTCGGTTTGTTCTGGTAGTTGACTTTTCACTGTTCACTCTGTTTCCCTTACGAAAACAGCAAAGGCGTTATTTAATCAGGTGATGTCCCAGCTGGCATGAAATCTCATCATGTTGTACCATCTTATTATTTGTGGTTTAAGCCAATAGGGAGATTACAATTTGTCTGGCTAAGTCCCAAATTGCCAGCCCATCCTCATTTGTTTAGTGGATACCTACTAACACGATGCACCACATGAAGGTGAGGATTGGATGCCAGGTCAGAAGCCCCAGTAAGTTCTCTGCATCCTTTATGGCAATGTGGGGTCTCCTCTCAGTCATTTGGCTTTGACTGTTAAACAACCTCTTGAAACTGTTCTTTATAACCAAAACCTTAGTGCCACCACAAAATTGGTGAATAATTTCACTGTTAAGAAGTTTGCATTTCTGCATACTCTCTTCTCATCATGAAAAGAAAGCTAAGAAGAGATAAAGGAATAGAAATAAAATATTTCTATTTATAAATAAGAATATACAGTACTCTTATTTATAAATAGAAAAAATTGTAGCAGACAGTAAGTGATTACTGAAGTTACAGTAAGCTCAATAATCACTTATCAAACCTGATCATTTATTGAAAAGAATTAATAGCAATAAATTAACTGATAACAATAAGTACTTATGATTATTCTTAGGAAAAATTATAATTCAATGAGGTTACACACACATATGTACAAATTCCTCAACAGTTAGAGAAGTCTGACCAGCTTGAATATCTTCTTACTCCAAAAGTCTCTGTCCTCAGCGTACACTGCTGCTTCATGCCAAGCATGAAGCAGCAGTGTACGATAATTATTAGATAATTATTTAGATCTTGTTTGATATTGTCAATCCATATAATTCAGGCCTACCTCATTGCCTAACACCTTTTGGATCAGTGAACATAATTTTGTTGACCAACATTTTGTTGTCCTGCATTCTGACAACATGGCTGCAACATCGTAGCCTTTTCTTACATAAGGTGGTTAACCACTCCTCCAACATATCTCATCATATTCATGAAGTCAAACTCTCAAAGTCTTACTCTCAAAATACTCCTTAAACACTGCTGATCAAAAGCATCAAAAAGGTTGTAGATTTTAAGTTCTAACGATATTCTTCAGTATTTCCAAACTTTCCATAATTTTAGAATACTCCTGAAGCATTCCTTAATCTTCTACTCACTTCACCAATACCAGTAAGACTACCAAGATGACTGAAGTGAGAGATTTGCTCTATGCACACACTTTAAGAAAGAAAGGTTAAATAAAAGAAATTTACATTTAGCTTGTATAGAATGAGAAATGCATATAGTGCATCAGACAGAATGTGTTTGTCAACACTGGTATGATATAAATTCTAATTCTTATGTATAACGAAAAGCTGAGCTTAATTTCAATTTTTTGTAATAAATGCATGATATATGACAGTTACATTTACTTCAGTTAATAAGGACTATTTTCTTACCAAAACTTTAAAGAGTAGCAGAAGCAGAGACGATCACTTTAGTGAATATCACTTTATTCATAAATGTCATACAGGATAAAACACAAATGGCTCTCTTATGATTGAAAACTAATTGATTGTTCATCTGTTTCTTTCTCTCTCTCAAGTTTAATTTCCACCATAAGAAGTGCCCTCAGAGCACATATGATTTGGTTCTGCAATTACATCATGCTGTCACTTGGTAGCATAAAGATTAATACCTTACAAGTGTGCAATATCCCCTCACCTGTCTAACCAAACAGAAACAGCACTTTTTAAAAAAATACATGCCTAAGATAATTTATTAACTGGTATACAATTTACATATGAATATACATATTAATGTATGTAGTTTCAAGTAGTGTAGCTTCAGGAGCATTCAAAAATTATAGAAATTTAGGAAAGACAGAAGTTAATATTAGTAATCATATCAACATTTTAAAATACAGTAAAACCCCGAAGTTATGCGATAGGTGGGACCAACAAAAAAGTACGTAAGTCGAATTCGGGTAACTCGGGGTATAATTTTGCATGTAATTTATATATACAAACATACAATTGGGACCAAAGTTTTACAAAAACATCTATATTTTTTAAGAAATATAATCATAATTGTAGTTTTTCGAACATAAAAAAAAAGAAAGTTATTTCGATGTCGATGGTTTCATAAAATCTAATAGATTCGTCTGACATAATGTCTTTTTCTTGTCACGCAAAATTTCTTCATAGCAAGCTAATGATTTTAACAATTGTAGCCACAAGACATTTTAATGTCTTGTGGCTACAATTCGTTCCTCGTTAGAATCTATGTCCTCCAAAATCTGTAAACCTTTCTTTTATGATTGTTCTTACTGTGGATTCCTGTAGATCGAACTTCATTGCTAGCTCAAAAATTTTCATTCCGCCTTCAAAATCCTTAATAATGTTGAGTTTTGTTTCCAAAGTCAATGTTTTTCTTTTTTTACTAGCTGTAGAAGAATCGGACTTGCTTCTTTTGGACGACATTATTATTTTTAATGTGATAAAATTTTTATCAAGAACATAACATTAAACAATCGCAAGGTTTGTAGACTATAAAAATCGTGTATGAATGGAGACCACGCGAAACATGTCAGTGCTTGTTCACAGCATGTGCGACACTGGCAAATGCGGCTGGCGCTTGAAAGATATGACTAGTAGTGAGGCGTGAAACAGGATGGGAATATGTACACATAAGAAACCGCGTAACTCCGCGGATTCGCGTAAGTCAGGGTATGACTGTATATACATTTTAGCAAACTTGAGGAATTATTAATGAGATGGACAAGCCATGACAAATATAACCAGCTTTTTTCATAAAACATCACAATTTTGCTTTAGAATCAGAAAATCTCATCCCCCCCCCCCCCCCCCCCAATTTATGCATCTCTGGTCTATACAGTTTACAGAACTAATACAATTTAAATTGAGATCACATTTGATTTCTTTAGTTTTTTATCAGAAAAAAAAACAACGAGGTTCAGATCCCTTATTATTAATAAAAATTAACAATTGTTGTTTAACAGATATTTGTACCACAATAGGTTTCTTTAACATGAAAAACACACAGAGTAAGTAATACTATTTAAGGCCATATATTTCAGCCTGAATATTATAGGCCATCATCAGAGGCTAAAATAGTTAATTGCAACGCAATGCTATAACTGACAAAATATTGCAATATTAATTATTCATTAGCTATTTTTAAAAAAAATATTGATGTGTGATTAAAATAAGACTTTCCTATATCTTAGAGAGAAGCAGTCATTACGATAAAGTTTGGATGGTGAAGTAAGGCCTTGGTGCTTTCTTTAAACAAGCATTAAAATTTATACTGACACTGATGAAGTAACCATGTTTCAGACCATAGGATGTTGTCACCTGTCTCTATTCTGTGCTGTGCCAAACTTTTTCAGATTTACTGTTACTAATAATATTTGCTAGTCTCCAAACACCGATAACCGTTCTAACCTCTTCACATTCCTTTCCATGAAACACTACCGTCTACAAACCAAATAGCGAGGTCATCTTCCTGGATGACCTCAACGTCCATAATTCCAACTGGCACCCCCTATTCCAACACCACTGAACAAACTAGACGAGAAGCAGAAGTCTTTTTCCATAAGTAGTGACCTAACACAAATCATACATCTACCTACTCAAATTCCTGATAATCCACTTCACTCTCCAAATACTCTGGATCTCTTTTTGACCAGTTCTCCTTCCAGATACACCGAAGAAGACTTATAGAATGCCACTCCCTTAACCACTCTCAACCTCGCATCCTCTGGCACTACAAAGGAACCAAATGGGATGAACTCCGGAATTTCTATTCCTCCTCTCCTTAGTCTGACTATTGTTTCCACTCATCGGACCTTAACACCTGCTGTGAACAAGTTACAGAAATTATTCTCACTGGCATGAAGACCTTCACCCACAAATCAAGATATAATCTTCACCTGCTTTCCAAGCCTTGGTTCAACCGAAAGTGTACCAAAGCAGTTAAAAAAAAAAAAAAAAAGCTTACTGCAAGTGGCTCACTTCAACTCCAGGTTCATACTCTGCCTACACTAAAGCATGCAACATATGCAAATTAGTCCAAATCTGATTTCATAAGGGCCAACAGCAAAAAACTTGCCTCCTGTCCAAATGGAAGCTGTGCCTTCTGGTCCCTCACTAAGGGAATTGGACACAACTTCTGCTCTTCTGCATTTCCCACCTCTATTTCATCCTGGTGGCACCAATGTTACTTCACCCAAAGATAAAGCTTACCACCTAGCATCACTCTCTTCCTCAAACTCCTGCACTAATGATCAAGGGAAATCACCTCCTACAGCTCTCCAATTGTTCTCAAACACTGTGCTCCAGAATTAACACTGTCATGCATCGGAAGACCAATGCAAAGAGGTCTATCTTATCTTTAGGAGAGGTTGCCAATGTTCCATCAGAATGTCAGAGAGAGAGAGAGAGATGGAAATACCCATCACATAATGCATAGAATTACATGTCTGAAAGGATCCTTGCTTGGCATTATGACATACTAAGGCAATTGAAGTGAAGTCATCAGCATCTATATACAAGTAGATACTTCACGTGCAAACTCTGTTTTCTTATACGTGGATAAAAGACTGAACAAGAATATAATTTCTTGGCAAGTTTAGTTTAATAGGAAAAAGGTTTTTCCCAACAGCCTTGACAAGAAACCTGAAGACTCGATTTCGATTTGAGAAGGAGGTAAGCTTAATGCACATGGTCCTTAAAAGTCTGCTTTAGATTTGCTGATGACTTTTTTTTGCAGTTATTACATCAGAGTTAGAGTAAACTGAGTGAAAGGTTAGAGTCTTTAGCCTGAGCCACTGAGTGTAAGCTGTATTTTTTTAGATTGGACTTCTATGGTTCATGTGATAGAAAAAACCCAAAGTTGATTAAGGGTCGGGGATTTGAGCTTGAGTGGAAGGAAGTCTAACTAATGGGAATGGGAACTAGACTTAAGAAGACACCAAGGTTAAATCATATACCATATGGTGATATACCATAAAATGGTAGATATATCACCATATTTACTAAAATATTCTGAATGAGAGATAATTGCAGAGTTTTTTTGTTTTTTTTGCTTAGTTACAGAGTATATTATACCCAATAAGTAATCATATTCTTTTTTTAATCCTTAAGTGATTTTTCATATTAAAAAATAAATAAATAAAATACACACACACACAATTCTCCATTTACACAGTAGATTGGTTCCAAAAAAATCCGTGTAAAAAAGAATAAAATGCATATGAAAAAATAGAAGAATGGTTCCAGATGTGAAACTTTTTTCTATATGAAAACGATACAAACAATAAGTTATTTTTAAACAAAACATGAAAATCATTGAATAAAACACTATTTAATTTTAAAGGAATATTTTTTTTTTATTTTAAATACTTATTTAAAGTATATACATATGCATCTTTCTTAAAGAAAATAGTGTGCCACTAATAAAACAGAAATTCGAAAAGTTCCAAATACACCCGCGCATATGGTTATTAGTTAAATTTTATTTGCCATCGCTTTCTGATAGTGGCTGCATTCAGAGGCATAGCTAGGGAGGGGCAGAGAAGGCAGTCCGCCCCGGCAGCACTTTGAATCTTTTTGAACTTTTGCAGTTAATTCTAAAAAACAGTCTTGAGAACTCAGTTCCAAATATTGTAATACTACTGTGAATTTTCCTCACAATTGCTGTAGGTGTAGCTAGTGAGAGGAGTTTTTCTAAATAAAATTGATCACAAATTACCTACATTATTATGAAATAGATTTCGCCAATGTCATCGACATTTTGCTAACAAAAAAGCAAGAAAAATAACATTTTAGAATGTTGAAATTAAAGTTTTACTTCAAAAATAAACATAGCGTTTTAATTTATTTTGCTATACATTAAATATTAAATATTTAAATTCATGTACACTAATACTAGGAGTATTAGGAACAAGAAGGAAGAGTTTTTGGCCATGGTTGGCACTTCCAGACCACAGGTTATAGGTATTAGTGAAACATGGCTGACTGTAGATGATATAACTAGTGGGATTGAATGTGATGGGTATAGTGTGTTCAGGAATGACAGAGAGAATAAAATGGGGGGAGGAGTATTGTTGATGATAGCTGATGAGCTACAGCCAAGGAGAATAGAAGTTGAATTGCAGGATAGAGAAAAGAGCACATTTGAGGCCATTTGGTGTGAGATTGTGGCTAGCAGAACTAAATATACAATTGGGTGCTGCTATAGACCAGGTGATGGAAAAGATGGTGGTGACAGTATGCACAAGCAAATAGAAGAAATGGGTGGAAGGAGGGTGATTATTATGGGAGATTTCAACTATGGTCGCATTGATTGGAGTGAGGAGAGGACACACGGAAGGAAGGAACTGGATTTTATGCAGTTATTAAGGGATAACTATCTGCGACAGCATGTAATGGAAAATACTAGGGATCAGAGAGTGCTTGACTTAGTAATTACATCTGAGGATTTGGCTGTAACAAATATGACCACATTGCCACCAATCGGTGAGAGTGATCATAGGGTCTTAACTTGGGAGGTGGCTAAAGGTGTGGAATTTACAATTAAGACAGGGTACATGTGGAATTATCGGGCTGGAAAGTATGACAAGCTTTGGAGTTTGATTGGTTCAGTGCCATGGCATGTACAACTGCAAGGACTAGAAGTTGATAGTGCATTGGAGGCAGTTAAGAAGTGTTTGCATGAAGCAATGGCTGACTGTATACCTAGAGTCCGAATAATAAATCAAGTAGGCCGAATAATAAATCAAGATGAAAATGGGATATTGTATGGGGGACAACATGGTTTTGTGAAGGCATTATGACATACATAGATCATGCCTCAGTAACTTGCTCAAGTTTTATAACACAGTGACGGCTGAACTGGATAGGGGTAATGGGTTTACAGTGATACTACTGGACCTTGCCAAGGCCTTTGATAGGATACCACATGGAACCCTAATCAGTAAACTGGAGCAGATGGGTATAGATATAGGGTTGGTGAGATGGATAGGAGGGTGGTTGAAAGAGAGATATCAAAGAGTGGTTTATTCAGGAGTGGAGTCCAAAAGATGTCTTCTGACTAGTGGAGTGCCACAGGGCTCTGTTCTTGGACCACTGCTTTTCAATTTGTTCATCAATGATATTGGAAAGGATCTGAGAGGAAGTGTTCACTTGTTTGCTGATGATGCAAAGTTGGGTAGAGCAATTGTGAGTGCACAGGATGTCAAAATTTTACAGGATGATTTGGATAGTTTGGAGGACTGGGCTAGGAAAAATGGATGTCAATTTAATGTGGCAAAATGTAAGGTTATGCACTTTGGGGTGAAAAGAATAGCAGCAGTATATCGCATTGGTGGAACCATACTCCAGGAGATTGATGAGGCCAGGGATTTGGGAGTGTTGGTGGATAGGGAGTTGAAGTTTAGGGGGCACATTGCAAAAGTAACTAAAACAGCTCACCAAATCACTTGGCTTCTGAAAAATACTTTAACATGCAGAGACGAACAAGTTGTTGTTCCTCTGTATCGAGCCTTGATAAGACCCCATCTGGACTTCTGTGCCCAGTTATGGGCACCAGGGTTTCTTCGTGATGGGGAGGAAGTGGAGAGGGTCCAGAGACGAGTGACCAAGATGATAGCAGGTCTGTGGAATGAACCTTATGAGAATAGGTTGAAGATTTGTGGGTTGCAGAAATTGGATGATAGGCGAAGGAGGGGTGATATGATTGAGACATTCAAATTACTGAAGGGTTTTTATAAGATTGATCCAGAAGATATTTTTGAAAATATGACTGGTGGTGGGAGGACTAGGGGCCATGCATGGAAGCTGGGAAAGAGTGTGGTTGACAGGGTGTTAGAGCTAGGTTTTTTACTTGGAGAGTGGTGAATGAGTGGAATAAGCTTCCAGAGTCTGTTGTGGGTGCTACGACCGTGAATGAGTTCAAGTCAAGGTATGATAGATACTGTGTGAATGTTGAATAGTTGTTCTTGACATGTTAGGGCCTCCCTTGATGAGTCTGTCGACTCCTTGGAGTTTCCTGGAACAACAATAATAATAATAATAATATACGTCATTTTGACTTTTTGAAGTATTTTTGTGTATTGAGCGATGGGTGGCACTCTCAGGGACCGACCCAGCGGAAAAAGCTCTAGCTATACCACCGGCTGCATTTTTCTTCAGTAAAAGAAACTAAATTAGCACTAATTTTCAATAATTATGAAGATTTTTTTTTTTAACCACGGACTCTGTAATTAATCACTGATATTCTGTTTTGACTAGATCTTCATATAATTCATCACATTACACCATGCATGACTTCTGTTCACATTTAAAATGTTCAGTTCATTCAATATTTGGATCATGTGTAAGAAAATGACTTTGCAATTTACTAGCCATTTGAAGCCCTTCTTTAATTAATATTTCAGTGAGTGGAATCCCTTCATCATCACTTTTTTTCTTTTTCACACATTATGGCCAAGTAGCTTTCCAGCATGCATTTAAAGTTGATGGTTTCAATTCTCATAATGCCAACTTAGCAAGTTTGATGCAATCCAAAATATAAAATTTCTTCCACACATCAATAACTGTCAGTAGATTATTCTTATCTATAAATAATAAATTACACAGTCATCATCATCAAATTCCTGCAAGGGGATGTACAGGATATGATAGTACCACATGAAAAAAAATTACATCATTACTAACTTCCTATCTAAAATTTTCCTCCAAATCAGTCTGTTACTTGTCAAGACTCCAACATTATCAGATCTTATATTTCTATCGTCTAAGGCACTTTGTACCGTATCAATCCACCTATATCTTGGTCTTCCTCTGGGTCGTTTTGCTGCCAACCTGGCAGAGAACACTTATTTTGTTAATCTTTCTTCGCACATTCTGTTTAAGTGACCATACCACCTGAGATTAGCTCTGCTAACGCATTCCTGGATTACCTTTATAACATAAATCATTTTATGGTACTCTTTCTTCCATTTCTAAGCTTTCTTTATTAATCTTCAAAACGTTTTATTTTTGCAAACCATAATACAGTTATAAAAATAAAGTGCTTAGGAGGTTAATATATATATGTTTTAATATGAAAAATCACTTAACAATTAAAACAAGAATATGATTTCTTATTATGATAATACTTGCATATTCTTATAATATACTTCCATATTCTTCCAATTCTCAAAGAGCACATACTGACTGGCATATTAGCCAAGAGCTTCTACATGATTACTTAACTTCTTGTGTCTACCATGGAAGTCTTATTTTTTCATCCTTGCAGAAAATATACCAATGATATTTAATATATTTCTGGTATATGTAGCTGAAATATGAACAGTTGTTAGTCTTTTATTCACAAACAACTGTTAGATGTGAACTTTAATTAAATTTGAATTATATTTATTATATAAATTAATAGCATAATGAAAAAATCTTACCTATGACACTCTTTGCAAATGATCTGTTTTTGAGTGTAGCCAAACCAAGATCTCCAATTTTTACAGATCCGGTAGTACCTGTTATAAATATATTATCACATTTCAGATCTCTGTGAATTATAGGTGGAGAACGAGAATGAAGAAAGTTCAGTCCCTTCAATATCTGTCGACACCATGATTTCAATACTTTCTGATTCACTTTCTTAAATCGTCTTAAATAACTGAAAATGAAAAAGAATATGCTGAATCTGTCAAAGACTTGGAACTGTTTGTGTGCGTGCATGCATGTTTGCATACACAAAAGTTATTTCTTTTACAGTACAGTATACTTTTTTTATACTTAAAAAAATTTTAAGGCATTATTTATTATAGCTTCTGTTAATAATTATTTATGTTATACCACATTTGGAGCATATGACACGATAATTTGTATTTCTATGAAGGCTGCCAAATTTTATGACAGATAGAATACACAAAGAACTTTAGTAGAGAAGGCAAAATGAGGAAGATAAATTTGCATACACACAAATCAGTTTTTGGAAAGAGGAAGGGAGAAGATTATAAATAAAAAGTACGGAATTTTATTTTTTTCCCCCCAAAACTGAAACATGTAAAACAGAAATATTTAAAACTAATTTTTAAATAACATTTCTTTTTCAGCCCCTTCCAGAGTATGGAATTAAAAAACCAAGTTTTTTTTTATTTACAAGATATTAATTTACATACCTCTTTAAAAGTCTTGAAGGTTATAAAAACTTGATAAAAGAGTCTTGATCAGAACTGAAACAGTAAGCACTTAAAAGTGGTGAGCACAAGATAACAATAAACAAGCGCAGAGAATACATCCAACTAAACAAAAACTTAAAAATCAATGACAATAAGAAATTAACACACAAAAGATGAATTGCACAAATTTTGGATTTGAAAGGGCTGAGAATTAAAAAACCTGTTACATAGTAAGCAAGCAACAAACATTACTGACAGATATAGTCAAATTGTAGGTTTGCTACCCAGATACAAGAGTACCAAGTTAAAGAGGGCAATGATAGCAAATAATTCTTCTTGTGGATCTCATGCTTATTAAACATGAGATCCACAAGAAGATGATGTGGGAAAATATTGTGAGAATAAGAGAGAGATAGGAGTTATGAAATATATAATGCACAGGCCAGAGTGCAGAAAGCTAAATCAGAGTAAAAAAAAGAAATTGGCTATGCAAACTAAAGGCAATCCAAAAGAATTGTGTATCATTATACCACAAGCAAAACAAAGAATGAATGTGGAAGAATAACTTTATTTAATGTAGATGATACTCTATTGTCAGAAGCTAATGAGATTATTTAATTAATGAGTGCACACTTTGCTAAGCTATAACCAGATGTATTATAACATGTGCACAGTGCTACTGCTACATTGGATAAAGAATTAGAGATGCATGAAAATGAGATTGAAGAACCGTTGCATAACATGGATAAGAATTTGTCAATAGAGACAGATGGAACATCAGCACATTTGCTAAAGGAATATTCAACCAAATTGGCTAGGCCTTTCACATGTTTGTATAACTTGAGTCTAAGTTCAGGAATGATATTACAGGAATGGAAGGAATGTATGATAGTTCCAGTGAACAAGATGGTTTAAAAATTGTGTGTCTAACTACCAACCTATCAGTATCTCTGGTGTGGAGATTTTAGAAATTGGCTATGCAAACTATGTAAAATTGTTTACCAATTTTAGAGAAATTGGTAAACTCACATATGGAAATGGATAGACAAACAAGCAATACTCTGCAAGGAGCAGAATGTTTATTAAAGGAAGGTCATGTTTTAGCAATTTTCTGATATTTTATAAGAATGTTATGGCCAAAGTTGGATAAAGGGAATGGACACACCATGATAATGTTGGATTTTGCTACGGCATTTGACAGGATACCACATAAAAGGCTGTTGCATAAACTGGAGAACATGGGATTGGAATGGATGGTTGAGAGACAGATATCAAAAAGTTGTATACGGTGGGTGTGAATCTGCCTGATTTAAGGCGAACAGTAGTGTACTTCAGGGCAGGGTTAGCTCTGAGACAATAGCACCTAGAGGCTGTGATTGGTTATTGTGTCAACCAATCCAAATGAACATTGTCATTTGTCATGAGCTGCTCTTTTTGTTTTCCAAGTTTCATTTGTTTTGTGTGCTTTAAGTGTGAACTGACGTGGTAGGCAAATTTTTATATATAATATACAAATGTTTTTAATATATAATTTTCGATAAATTTATAACTTTTTTGCCCATGTTTACAATGAGAAACAGTATTGTAGTCGAAGGAGGTAAGCTTCGTCCTCCTCTTCCAAGTTTTACAACTTTCAGTAATTCAAATATACCAACCAAATATAGCATTCTCCTTCATTATTGTTTTCTAATATATAGTATCTTAAAACAAACACACTGTCCCCCACTCTGTGCAGATTTGGTTACAATCAATTGATAAATTAAAGTATTCAAAGTTATCCTACAATTAATTGTATCAGACTAATTAAGATGTGCATTGATGTGCTATATACTCTTAAAACTTTCATACATCGATAAAAAATGAAATTATATGGTTAAATTGGCATGAATTTTGTAGCATGGGTTGCATAAGCGACAACAGCACACCCAAACGAAATGGGCAAGCGACGGCATTAACTTCAACTCCCTATTCGCTAATACCCATGAATCACTAGCTTTGTCAATTTCAGAGTATGATTCCATCAATACAGTATATAACTTGTAATCCTTCAATCCCAAAATGCATAACTTGAAACTTTTCCACATTAAATCTATTAGCATCTATTATTTTTTCCTTTACTGTCAGCTTATTTCAATTATCCTGCAAGCTATCTACAATGCCTTAATCATTATGCTACCAAATTTTGTATCAGCAAACAATATCTCTCTTCAAATCAATCCTATATCATTTATGTACAAATTAAACAATAATGGTAAGTAGAAACTCTTGTGCTATACTACTAGTTACCTGATTTCTCATGGATTTTTCTCCTCCATATTACTCTTTGGTATGTGTCCACCAGGCATCCTACTATCAAAAATCAGTAGCCTTGTATTATCTATTCCCATTTGTTCCAATTTGAGTAACAAAATTCCATGTGATATCCTGCCAAACAGCTTTGCAGAATGAAGAAGTACTATTGTAAAATCTTTCTCTTTATCTGACCAACTCAGCAATTATACTATTACAAAAAGTTACTAATACATGTGCTCTCACCCTTACAGTATCATAATTTTATCCATCCCTCAGCTGCTAAATTCTGACATTGATTAACCTTTCCTATAGCTTTATCCTACTACCAAGATACTGAATGATGTATGACTTGCTATGCAGTGTTGGAGTTTCCTTTATGCAACTGCACTATTTTACCCTTCTTTCATTCCTTGACTTTCCCAGAGCTGAGTTAAACAGCCTCATCAAAGGCAATGTCAATTACTCCTTTGCACAATAATACATGAACAGATATTTGATCTAATCTCACAACCTTATTTATATTGTGATTATACAATATTTTAAATACTTCCAATTATCAACCTCTATTTTAACATCGATGCCTAACATATCTGTCATAGAAATATCCTCGGGATGACACCCTTGTAAAGTATCAGTAACTATTTTGTCTGCTTCTGTCATCATGCAAACAAAATCTCACAGATTAAATTTTCTCAACAAAGATGTCTTGGTTACCTATTCTATTATGCATTAACACCTTACTAACAATATCTACTTTAATACAATATATACATTTTTTTTTCTTAAAAGCTAAACAACTTGATCACACTCATAAAACAACTAGAACAAATTAACCTAATAATTAATTATTTAGGTTAATTTATAATTTAGTGAATATAGGTAAATTTAGGTTAATTATTAATTAACCTAAATTCAAAAATAGCTTTTGCAACCACTCTAATCACACACCCTGCACACATCACTGTGTAGCAGACATTTACATTTATATTTATTTGGTACTTGAATGTCTTTTCAGATGTGCCTTGGATATAGAGGATAGGAATTGTTTTGCTTAGTCTTGTGTGTCTGGGAGAGAGAGAGCAGAGGCTTATAGTATTTTATCTATTTTTCAGGTTCAGGCAGATATGGCAAGAATTGTCATTGTTCCAATGACAATATTTGAAACAATCTACCCCTTCTAGAGTTAGTATTTTGAGGCCAGCATATTTTTCTGATGGATGATGGGGTGAATTTTTATGTACATATATTCCAATATGTATGCATGTAGGTGTGTTGACTTTCTATAAGCAGAAGATAATGAACCGCTTGAAAGTATGACTAATGCATCTAGAAAGGGTAGACAATTATTTCATTTTTTTTCCCTACAGCAACTTATGGAGGCAAAGGACAAGCACATTTATATAGCACAACCGGAGTAGAGGTTAAGATGTGAACAACAACCCCAGAAGTGGGAAGCCAAGAACAAAAATGACAGGCACAAATGTGAACAGAGTGCGAGACTTGGTACAGTCTGATAGACGATTATTTATATATATAATTAAGTAAAATAACCTGCATATACTGTAAATATGAATAATTCAAATATGTCTATGAGGAATTGGGACTACTAAATTAAAGTTCTCTGTTAGGGATTCATCACTAAGCAAAATACTAGTAATCATCATGCTGAATTGTCAAGGATGTGGTTTTTATTTTTAATATAGATTTGAAATAGAAATGAATAAGAAGAGGTTGCTTAAAGTTCCAAGCTGGATAAATGAGAGGAAAACTCCAGACTGCCTTTCAAGAAATTGCTCCACACCCCTCTCCCATTCTATGAAAAATCTCCTTTATGTCAACCTGATAACAACCCCTGACTAGCTTATATGCCTCAATCACATTCCCATCCCCCCTCCTCCTCCTATTCACGATGTGAATAGGAGGAGGAGGGGGGGGGGGATGGGAATGTGATTGAGGCATATAAGTGATTGATGGGAATTGAAAGTAAATTTTTTACTTTCAATCTGCACTCGTACTCCACATTTCAAAGACCACTGACCACCTTTGTGAAGCTTCTCTGGACCCTTTCTAACATATCCTCATCACCACGAAATCCAGTGACTAAATCTGTGCACAATAATTCATGAGGCCTGATCAAGGGTTTATACAATGGCTTCATAACCTCTTTGTTTCTGCATGTCAGAATCCTCTGCATTGTTGCCATTATCCAATGTGACATCATCACGACTTGTGCAATGTGGCCCTGAATTTCAGGTCCTTGTCCACTACCACTCGCAGATCTTTCAAGTTTCCCCACTGAGAATATACTTTGCATCCATCACTGACAGTTTCACATACCTGCCCATTCATGCAATCTATTCAAGTTCTCCTGTAAGGTCATAACATCTGCTTGACTCTGCATTGCTCTTCCCAATTTTGCATCATCTGCAAACAGCTGCATATCACCAGTTAAACCCATTCCAATATCATTAATATATCAATTGAACAACAATGGTCCCAAAATTGATCATTGTGGCACACCACTAGTGACATTCCTCTTTTAGGATACTGCACCGTCATATACAACTTTCTAATACCCTAGATGAGTCTTTGATCTAATTTCTAATTCCTAGATGAGTCTTTGACTCCATGAGGTCTTGTTTTTTTTAATAATAATAATACCTATCTGACAGCCAGAAACCGATCCAATTCAAAAGTCTGTTATCCAGTCCCATCTGTTTCAATTTATTTAACAGTTTGTCAGGTGGCAGTCTATCAAAATCTTTTGCAAAATCCAATACAGCACTGTACATGCATCTCCCCTGTCCAAGGTATTTGTCACCTTAACATGATCTCCCTTTAACAAACCCATACTGATAACCACAAAGAATACTGCTGTTATCAACCCATTTCTGTATCCTACTTCTCACCAATCTCTCTAATACCTTCACCACAACTCCAGATATATAGATTGGTCTATAATTTGTAGTCACAGCCTTATCACCACCAGAGGAATGTAGAGAAGTAAGTGGGCTTCTGATCTAATCCTCACCCTCTAGAGATGCACCCTGTTAAAAGGTATCTATCCGGATACTGAACAAATGGTACAACATGACAGAATTCACTTTCATGCCAGCTGATTGCGTCATCTGGCTAAATAAGCCCCCACCCACACACTAATTTCATCAAGGAACCAGGCAAACATGAAAAGTGTGCTGCTACTGGAACAAACTCGAACAACATCAGCGAAGTTTTAGATTTTTTTCTTTTATGTTGCTCCTATCCACAAAAGGTTATTTGCAAACCTATAGTGCATTTACTGTAGGTAGACAAAAGATTGTTTCTATTTTTTTTTTAATCAATTTCATATATGTTTTATATTTTTAATCTATTTTTTACACAGTCCAGAAACCCTGCTCTAGACACCAAACATGAACTTTTTTCCAAGCCACTTCAAGCCTCCAATACTGTAAAGGGAATCAGAGATGATAAATGTGACATGAATACCAAAGATATTCTAGATGTCTAGAGTGATTACTTTGAAAGACTGCTAAATGAAAAAAAGCAGTGATAACACTGTGGTAGAAAACATTCAATAGGAATGCAGTCAAGAGTGTACATCAATACTTGAGGTAAAAAAAAGCCATCAAAAACGTGAAACGTGAAAGATGCTAAAGTAGATGACATTCAACCAGAAATGCTGAAATATCGAGCAATAAAAGTTTTACAGTTGCTACACAGCATAATTCGGAAAGCCTGCTCAGAGGGTCAAATTCTAAATGAATGGAGTAGAGCACTCATAATACATATCTATCTATAAATAGGGAAATAAAACTAAACATGAGAACAGTGGAATTTCCTTACTGGATGTTCTGGTTAGATTTATAAAAGTATAATTGAGAAAAGGCTAAGAAAAACTGTGGAATGGAAACAGAGAACATTATGATTCAGGCCAATTGTTCAGGTTGTCACAATTCAGATTGTCATTTTAAGACAAATGGTCAACAAAATCATGGGATCTGTATTTAAGTTTTGTAAATCTGGAAAAGGCATGACAACATGCCAAGAGAAAAACTGTTCAAAACATTAAAAAGGTATATGGTGTAAATAGGACTTATGTGAGCAAGTTGGCTTACATCTAGTGATGTAAGCCAACAACTAGAATTAAAGGAGGTAGGAAGATGGTTTGATGTTAAATCGAGACATTAGTACACATTACCTCCTATGTTATTCATCATCTATATGGATCACATTATGAAGGAAAGTGGTATTAAACCTGATATCAACATTGAAGATATTAATCGTAGCTCTTTACTTTATACAGATGATGTTATATTCCTAAATAAATCCAGGGCAAGTCTGCAGGATACCCTGAATAAATTGCATAACTGCTGTATGAAATATATCATAGATGACGAACCTATGGCACGTCAACGATTTACAGGTCCTTTTATATGCTTATAAATTATTCAACATTTTTTTTTAATTAACAATTTAATTTGATTATTATTTTAATTTTTTAATAAAGTTACAATATGTACAAATTAAATTTTGTTTTACACGAAATAAACTAACCAACAAACACAAACCTACTGTAGGAACGAGGCCCAGCAGCTGAAAACTGCAGCTAAAGAACCTCTAGTCATTGGCTGAGGGGCATAATAACATGACTCAGCTGATAGAAAAGAACTGTGTTTAGTCGCCCAAACTTTTCATTATTTAAAAGCTTATTAACTCAAGTTTATTATCTTTAATATTTTTAGCATATGAAAAGTCACCAGCTGCAACTTTGTCAAAACACGCCTTCTAAACATATGATATTAAGAGTAATATGGTGGTTGTATCTGTCATATCTGTGGGGCATCTTCCTACAGTGGGCTGTGAACAAATACAATTTTCCTTTGCCTCAGTCGACTCATTGTAGATCCGGGTTTCTCAACCACCAGGCTCTGGAATCAATTATACCTGTCCATGAGATGTTCTTCTGAAATTTGTCATTTTTCATTAATAAATATTTTATAGTGGAAATATTCTGAGGAGAATATAATATCGTGAATGTAACAAAAAGTTCAGACCCAAAACACCTAAATAATATCTATGTAGGAAATGTCACTGACGAAGCAGCGTATTTTTAAACATGGAAGTATTCATGAGTGATTGGGAATTTTCAGACATCGAAATCTTTCAACATTCGGAAGTTCGTTGGCTGTCCTGCGGTGAAGCTCACGAGAGGTTATATGAACTCTGAAAAGAAGCTGAGCTATTTCTAGTTAATAAGAAAAGTGACATGTCCCATTATTTCTAGGATAAGAAATGGGTAGCCAGGCTGACATATCTCAGCGATATATTTTCTTATATAAACGAGTTGAATTAAAACTTCAAAGTCCGGATAAAACAAAATTTAATGCTTGGAACAAGGTCGAATCATTCAAAAAGAAACTCAAATTCTGACTTAATATGATTTTAAGAAAAATAATGAAATGTTTCAGTTGTACTCAGATTATATTATGGAAGCAGATGATTTCCATGCACACAATGCAGTATCAGACGTTGTTGCAGCCCACTTGAAGATGTTGTCCCCAAACATCTTCAAGTGGATCCCCGGAAGCAAAATATGTGAACCCCTTTGTTGGGTTCACATATTTGTGTTCACAAAATATGTGAACACAAAGAGACAGCCCTTTCCCATGAAGGAATCCTTCGACTTTTGGACAAAGGACTAGAAAGTACTTTTAATTTTTGAGTGATTCGAAATTCTGGATAAGAATTGAGAAATGAAAATATCCAAATTTACATGAAATAGCAATGAGATTTCTTCTTCGTTTTTCCACCACAAATACAGGTGAAACTGTATTTTTCTCCATGATTGTGCTTATAACGAAACAGAGAAATCGCCTGCAACTTTCTGACTGTCTCCATTTGGCTATCACTTCAATTCATCCCAGAATTAAAAAGCTACCGGACAGAAAACAGCAACAAAATTCTCACTATCATAACTAAAACTTTCAAAAGCTCAGTTGTAATAAAAGAAACTAAGTTTAACTTCTTCAATAAATTTTAATTGCCGCTTAAGTGATGTGTTTTTAAATTCTAAATATTAATTATTGTTGGAACTAGTGTTTAAAATTGAGAGATTCATATATTTTTATTTATTAAATTACATACTTTTCATATATAAATATTGGAAGTTTGTATGTGATAATACCATATTTATTCGAATATAATTCTCATTTTTTTCCCCAGAATTAAAGCTAAAAATTTGTAGCACAAGATATACATTGCACTACAAATCAAAATCAAAAGGTTAGTTTTTTATTGCTGCCTGTTTGTGTTTCAGCTGGCAAGGGAATCCACACAAGCATTATATGGCATGTTTCAATTCGTAGTAGAATTTTATTTGAAGTTAGTCATTGTGATCTGTCATAACGACATGGAGAATTTCAAATGCAATCAAACAAACACTTATTTAATATAACTGAAAAATTGGACAGTAGTTTTTAGTTAGATACTGTGTTTCCGGTGTAACATATGGTTTCGCTGGAGTTTATACAGCATAGTTTCTGAGAGAGGGGACATGTGATTCATTAGTTAGCACTGTTTTTACTCCAGCTGTCTCTAATTGTACTATTTGTTGAGAAATATATTACACAGACTGCATAAGCATCTGTACCTTATTCAAGGGCACAATAAAACTACGTTTTTCTTGCATCTGCAGTATAATGGCTGTTGGGGAGCGAATTACTATCGCCTCAACGTGAACATGTTTAAACATTTTAAAAAACCGTTTAATTTTCTTGACCAAAAAGCTCTGGAAATACTTTTATTGGGATTATATTGATCAAGTGCATATAATAACAACTAAGTTATACCAACTAGTTTCACCAACTAAGTCTGTTGGCATCTTCAGGGTACATAACTGATGTACGGCACTAAAAAGTAAAAAACTGTTACTAACTATAATCAACCGATTCCAATTATAATAAACAAAGAACAGAGCGCGTACAATACATTCATAGAGCGTGGATGATAAAACTTGTTATTTAGGAACGTTCTATAGTTGGCACTATAATTCAGTTCTGGCGAGTTGAAGGATCTGATAAGGGTCTTCCAGATCACGGGCAAGATTAGTCCTTGGTTTCTGTTAAGGTTGTGTATACAGCGGGCAACTGTTGTGGCATCCTTAAAAATTCGGGAGCGGAAGTCCTCATGCATGTAAGGAATTGTGCTTCTATCCCACTCTATGGTATGGTTCGTTCTTGAGAAATGAAAAGCTAACCCCGATTTTTCTTCTCTGTTATTATTGACGTCACCTATGTGTTCTTTTTGCCTAATTTCAAGGCTCCTTGAAGTTTGGCCGATGTAAATCAAGCCGCACGAGCATGGTATGTTATAAACTCCAGCATATTTGGAGAAAGGATGGCTATCTTTTGGAGATCTTAAGAATTATCTAATCGTTTCTGTGGGTTTAAAGGCCACTCTTATTTTATGTGGTCTAAGGAGTCTAGCAATCTTATTGGAAATTGTCCCTAAGTATGGAATGACGATGGTAGAAATATAATGTACATCATCTTGTTGTCTTTGTCGGGGTTCAGAGAAAAGTATCTTGCGGACAAGTCTTCGAGGAAATCCATTCATGGTAGGGTTGGTGGATATCAGGGATAGTTCTTCCTGGAGGTCTTGTTGATCTGCTGTAAGGAGAGAGGCACGGTTCTTCAGTTTCTGACAAATGTGGTGTGAGGAAGTGAAATGTAAACAACATCCTGTATTGGTAGGTTTGTGATAAACTGAGAGGTTGATACCACCATTTGGAAGCTTCTTAATTAAAATGTCCAGAAATGATATTTCTGGACACTTTAATCAAGAAGCTTCCGAATGGTGGTATCAACCTCTCAGTTTACCGCAAACCTACCAACACAAGACATTGTTTACTCAGAAACTTAGTATTGTACATATGTTGAAGAACTGTGCCTCTCTCCTTACAACAGATCAACAAGACCTCCAGGAAGAACTATCCCTGATATCCACCAACCTTACCATGAATGGATTTCCTCTAAGACTCGTCCACAAGATACTTTTCTCTGAACCCTGACAAAGATAACAAGATGATGTACATTATATTTCTACCATCGTCATTCCATACTTAGGGACAATTTCCAATAAGATTGCTAGACTCCTTAGACCACATAAAATAAGAATGGCCTTTAAACCCACAGAAACGATTAGACAATTCCTAAGATCTCCAAAAGATAGCTATCCTTTCTCCAAATATGCTGGAGTTTATAACATACCATGCTCGTGCGGCTTGATTTACATCGGCCAAACTTCAAGGAGCCTGAAATTAGGCAAAAAGAACACATAGGTGACGTCAATAATAACAGAGAAGAAAAATCGGGGTTAGCTTTTCATTTCTCAAGAACGAACCATACCATAGAGTGGGATAGAAGCACAATTCCTTACATGCATGAGGACTTCCGCTCCCGAATTTTTAAGGATGCCACAACAGTTGCCCGCTGTATACAAAACTTTAACAGAAACCAAGGACTAATCTTGCCCGTGATCTGGAAGACCCTTATCAGATCCTTCAACTCGCCAGAACTGAATTATAGTGCCAACTATAGAACGTTCCTAAATAACAAGTTTTATCATCCACGCTCTATGAATGTATTGTACGCGCTCTGTTCTTTGTTTAATATAATTGGAATCGGTTGATTATAGTTTGTAACAGTTTTTTACTTTTTAGTGCCGTACATCAGTTATGTACCCTGAAGATGCCAACAGACTTAGTTGGTGAAACTAGTTGGTATAACTTAGTTGTTATTATATGCACTTGATCAATATAATCCCAATAAAAGTATTTCCAATGTTTAAACATTTTTCGTGTGCGAGGCATAAGCAAAACTTTTTAATGTCTTTTTTTGTCAAATAAAATCAAGGGTGCGAGTTATATGCGAGGGCAAGTTATATTCGAGTAAAAAAGATAAGCATTTCACTGACAAGTTGACATCCTTCTGCTGCTTACCCTGCTCAGCTGACATCTATTGTGAGTTAAAATGCATAAATATTTTTCTCACTATTTTTTTTGAAAAAAAAAATAAACTACTGTTTTTTTTTTCAAACCAATATTATTAAAATCAATTTAACTATACAATAATCAGTTTTACACTGAATAATATTATAAATTTATATATAAATATTATTTATAAAATTATAAAATATTATATATATATATAATAAATTAATTAATTTTCTATTAATTTTTCCTCTATTAAAAACTGCCCGGCACATCAGCAACTTGATTTACAAATTTTTGGCACACACTGGCACGTCACAACTCGATTTGTAATCTTTTGGCATGCGCACATAAAAAGGTTTGCCACCACTGAAATATATGGTATAAAAATGAGCAATAAAAAGACAAAGACAATGAAAAAATGATTTACTGACGTTTTGCCTTCATACTGTGATAATGTTTTTGGAATAACACCACATTATATAACACTTTATTAAGCATACATTTATTATACAGTATATTAAAAATAAGTAAAACTTATATGATAATTTTAATAAACATTTTATGTAGCAGTTTTATATATTGCAAATATCTTAGACTTGGTGAAAAATGCAACTTTCATTAAATAACCAAGCTTATTTGCATACTAGGTAAACATAAAAAAATGAATCTTTCAAATTTCTAAATGCACCAGATCTATATCACATCATTCCATGGTTCGGAATCAAAACATACACAAATAATTCACTCCTATGGACAAATGAGAGAATTCAGCATTGAAAACCCATATATCATTCTTTCCTTTACAGGTCTAATGGATTTAATTTGACAAACAATGTTGCCGATATAAGGTAAGGAAAGGTTAGTAATAGTAAACTTGAAGTTGTGATTAAAGCCACAGACTAAGCAGTGAAATTTTTATTTTATGCTTTGATTGTTTGTTTTCAGAGCTATATGTTTGCTTCCAAGATGTCTGTGGTTCAAATATTATGTTTCACAGTGTATGACTGTATTTACAATTAATGCCTCTGGAAATGATAAGTGAAAATTAAATTTAAAAAAGTTAATTACACAGTTCATTATTCATAACACAGAATAGCTATAAAATGTTAATACGGCCTAAATTCATCTGAAGTGACTACACATTTTAATCCTCCTACCATACCAGAATCCAACACTAATGCCTACTGTAATTTTTTGATAAAAAGAAATAGAAAACTACTAAATATCTTGGACACTAAAAAGTCTTCTGGTCCTGATGTCATCTCTCCAATTGTTCTCAAACATTGTGCTCCAAAGCTAACATCTGTCCTGCATCGTCTCTATAATTTATTATACATATCTGGTACTTATTCCATAAGAAAAGTCTCATTGACTATGTTATTGTTGATAATGATGTTTTCTCCCTGGTGCAGGACACCAGGGTGTATGGAGGATTTGAAATTGGAAGCAATCACTATTTAGTCTTGAGCAGGATAAAATTGAATTTCATATTGAAAAAAATAACATGTAAGAAAGTTTTAAAGTGAATAAAAGTTGAGCAGCTCTCAGATGTGAACCGTAGACTAAAATACACAGAGATTATTGAAGAAAAAATGAGAGTTTGAGAACAGGAACCAAACCTTGGAGATTCAGTGGCAAGCTTTGAAGAAAACCCTGATTGATTCAGCTAGAGAGGCATGTGGTGAGGTTGTCTGCAAGGATAGAAGAAATTAGAACTCCATTGTGGACACAGGAAGTTAAAGAGGTAGTGAAGGAAAAGAAGAAAGCATATCAAAAGTTCCTGGCAAATAAGTCAACTTGTGCTCTTAGAGAATACAGAGGCAAATGTAAGAAAGCTAAACACTGTGTAAAACTAGCTAAACAAAAGTCATGGGAGGACTTTGGCAAGGACATAGAAAATAAATATCAAGAAGGTGATAAGATATTCTGGAGGTTGTTGAAGAGGGTTAGAAATGGAGGAAAGAGTGCTGTAAAAGCATTTAGAGATGATAAAGGTGAAAATAGGAGAAAAAGGTATCCTTGAAGTATGGAGTAATTACTTCGAAAAATTGCTAAATGAAAGCAGTATAACACACTGGTAAAAAACACTCAACAGACATACAGTCAGGAATACATATCCATACTTGAAGTAGAAAAAGCCATCAAAGGCTTGAAATGTGGAAAGGCAGCAGGAGTAGATGATATTCAACCAGAAATGCTGAAGTATGGTGGTATAAGAGTCTTACAGTGGTTGCACTGCATAGTTCAGAAAGCCTGGACAGAGGGACGAATTCCCGATGATTGGAGTAGAGCTCTAATAGTACCCATATATAAAAAGGAAAATAAAACTGAATGTGAGAATTACAGAGGTATTTCCCTACTGAGTGTTCCTGGCAAGATCTATGCAAGTATACTTGAGAAACGGTTGAGAAGAATTGTGAGAGAAAAGTTTGGTGAAGAACAAGCTGGATTAAGGCCAAATACGGGCTGTCAGGATCAGATCTTCACTTTACGACAAATAGTTGAGAAAGCATGGGAATATAACAAAGATCTGTATTTAAGTTTTGTCAATCTGGAAAAGGCATATAACACGGTGCCAAGAAAGAAGCTATTCAATACACTACAGTTATATGGTGTCAAAGGGGCATTATATCAAGAAATACTTAGTCTTTATTTGAGTTGAAAGTCAGCAGTTAGAATTGAAGGAAGTACAGGAAGATGGTTTAATGTTAAATCTGGTGTGAGACAAGGATGTACATTATCCCCTCTGTTATTCATTATCTATGTGGATCACATTATGAAGGAAAGTGGTATTAAACATGATATCAGAATTGGAGATGTTAATGTCAGCTCTTTGCTTTATGCAGACGATGTTATACTTCTAAATAAATCCGCTACAAGTTTGCAAGATTCCCTGACTAAACTGAGTAACTGTTGTAATAGATATGGTATGAAGGTCAGCATTAAAAAGACAAAGACAATGAAAATAAGTAGAATTGTTGAAAATGTAAACTGTGTTGTGAACGGGGAACCTGTGGAACAAGTGAAACATTTCAACTACTTAGGCACGATTTTAACTGAAGATGGTAAATTAAATATGGAAATAGACAACAGAATCAACAAAGCTGGTATGGTAGAAAGTCAACTGAATAAATTCATATGGAATAAGAGAGAAATTAGCCAAATCACTAAATTAGCCGTATACAAGACAGTGTTCAAACCAATTTTAACTTGTGGATCTGAAAGCTGAGTCAGAAGTAAAACACTTGACCAAAGACTAGAGACCGCAGATATGAAAGTCCTGAGAAAGATTATAGGCATGAACAGATGGCATAAATGGCAATATCATATTAAAAACGAGGATATTAGGAAAGAACTTGACATTGTCAGCATCCAGGAATGCGTTAGCAGAGCTAATCTCAGGTGGTATGGTCACTTAAACAGAATGGGCGAGGAAAGATTAGCAAAACAAGTGTTCTCTGCCAGGTTGGCAGAAAAACGACTCAGTGGAAGACCAAGATATAGGTGGATTGATACGGTACAAAGTGCCTTAGACAATAGAAATATAAGATCTGATAATGTTGGAGTCGTGACAAGTAACAGACTGATTTGGAGGAAAATTGTAGATAGGAAGTTAGTAACGATGTAAATTTTTCATGTAGTACTATCATATCCTATACACTCCTTGAGGGTACATGGAAGGAATTTGATGATGATGAAGGTACTTATTCCTATGCATGGACGGAGGCAATCTCATATCCATCCTATTCCCCAAAAAGGGATAGAAGTCTATCATCAAACTAATGACCAATTGCCTTCACCTTAGTCCTCTCGAAAATAATGAAGAAAGTCATCCATAGCCAACTCCTCCACTACTTAATCAGCAACCACCAGAACAGAATATGCCATCCACAGCTGACCTCATACCTTACATCACCCACCACTGAACATGTGGCATGAAAAGGTTTGGAAAAACTTGTGCTCTTGCTATTTCCAAAGCTTTCAATTGTGTGTGTGTGTCGGGGAGGGGGGTATTGTGGCCTGCATAAGAAACTGCCATCCTCCATAATGTGTAGCCAGGTTTCTCTCTGGTCATTTCCTGTGAGCCATGGTAGATAGCTCCATCTCTTTGAGCTTCATCATCATCAATGCTGGAGTGCCTCAAGGTTCTGTCCTATCATCTACTCTCTTTCTTCTGTTCATAAATGATCTACTCACAATCACCACTAATCCTATCCACATCTTTGCAGACTATAGTACTCTCCATTCATCCTACTCATTGATGTACATACTATCCTTCAATAGGTAAGAACAACCTTGTCATGTTCAATGCCATCAAAACAGTCTTGCCTTTATTCTCACAAAAGAGATCTCAACCCAACCCTTACCTTCAGTAATACACAAATCACCAGATAAGATCTCTCTACTTGCCATAACATTAACCTCCACTCTCTCCTGCCATAACAAATCGCATCGATAGCCTCCTCAGCATCCAAAAAAACTAGGCATTCTCTTTCATTCAAGAGGATATTTTACACCCAACTAACTCTTAACTATATACAAATCCCAAATCTGCCCATGTTTAGAATACTGCTCCCATGTTTGGGGTGGTACAACTAAGACTTCTCTTAAAGTCCTTGACTCTGCCCAGAGACAAGCAATTAGGCTCATTGATGATCAATCAGCTTAACTGCAAATTCACTTCAGCTTCTATCTCATACATAGGTTTTTTCAGCACTGTGTGTATTCTACACTTATTTCTATGGTTACTGCTCCAGTAAATTGGCAACTATTATTTCTCCATTTTCTGTTGCACCTGTTAATATAAGAGCAGCAGCTGCCCAGCATCCTTTTACTGTGCAATTGCAAACACACTGAATCTGCTTCTCCTCTTCCTCTTTTATTCCATCCACCTCTGGGACAGCCTTCCTCATGAAGTATTCCCAAACAACTACAACCTGCAAAAAACTTCTACCTCAAGTCCTCATCTGCACTCTATACATGGCATTGATATGCTTATAGGTCTCTCAAGTTCTTGTGTACAGGATAAATATAACAAAAATAAAATAAAAATAATGCAAGGTCAATTAAGACCATGAAAAAATTATGGTTTTTTTTAATAACCAAAAGTAACTTCACCACTTGGCTACTTATAGCCAAGTGGTGAAGTTACTTTTGTCAGATGACTTCACATCGTATCAAAACTGCCTTAATGTCTCATAATGCACAGAATACCTCTTGTGGTATATTGCCACACATTATAGGAAGGATCACTTACTAACTACATAGTTTTTACTTTTAATGCAATCTCCCTAGTGAGAGTTAGATGCTTGGAGACACTAAGAGCTAAATCAATTGTAAAAGCTATATTTTCATATACAAGCAGGAAAATGGTGTATCACCACATTATTTCAAAATAATCTAAATAAAAGGTAGCTGTTAAATTATGTCAAAGTTAGGACAGGACCAGCGTATAGTAATTTATTTGTGAGTGCGATTAATGTTTGGCACCTTCCCAAAAAGTTTTTTTTGAATAAAGTGTGAATAAAACGAACAGGAAATGAAAAACAAACGAAAACTACTTTACAGTATAATGTTACCCACGGATTAGTCCTGCTTATATAATTTTTTTCAAGTTATATAAATTTTCAAAATAACATAAAATAGTAATATAAAGGTAAGAGATTTATTCAAATATTCTTTACATTAATTTTGCTAAAAGGGACTCGTCTGGCTTTCATTTTAGCAAAATGCTGTCGCAGTACATCAATGTTGATAGACTGGGCAATATTATTTTCTATTGAAATTAGTGCCAAACCATTTAGTTTTTCTTGACTCATAGTTGATCGCAGGTAGTTCTTTATTAATTGTAATTTAGAAAATGTTCTCTCTCCTTTAGCAACTGAAACGGGCAAAGTCAATAGTATTCTCAATGCAATCAGTGAATTTGCAAAGAGTTCTTCAAGGTTGTTGTTATAAATCTGATTCGCCAATTATTTTGTGTCGCTGCCCTAACAGCCCACTAATATAACAGGCTCGAATGTCGAGAAGAATGAGTTACCAGTAGTAAGCCAACTTTTAGGGCCGGACACATGCATTCGATCTGATTAACATTAGAATACGCCCTTACACGGAACTCAACAATTAATCATAAGCTGATTTATGATACATCAAAAAATAAAGAAGAACTATTATAGGTATATTTTCGTAAATTTTAATAAAAAATTATGATATAATTAGGTCCAGGATACAATTTCAGAATTTATTTGTTCGTTTCTGGGAAGATCTGAAGGGGCCCGAATGGAAGACGACGTATGTTCATAATGATATGTACCATTCTGTACCATTTGTTTTTCGTTTAAACTATTATCTCATATTTATTGAGATCTTTTAGGCGCCTTTTCTTCTGCGGCACCTGTGTATATTGCACACGCCACCAGCTGGGCCTGTACCAAGGCTATTTAATGTGAAGTCATCAATCTCCATAAGAACTGTAAACTGCAAAAAAGGGAACACGTCCATTTTTGCCAAATTTACAGGAACAACCAAAAACTGTATATAAGTTGATTTTGCTGCTAATTTTTCATTGTTTAACTACTTCAATAATTTTACACAACATAATGCCTTTTTAATCCATCACTCTCAAATTTGTGGTATTGTTCAAACTAAATCAAGCAGCAAGAGATTTCAATAAAGCCATTTCAAAAAAAATAAATAAAATAAAATAAAATGGACACGTCTTTTTTTTCAGTTAGCAACTGATATACAGGCAAACTGGTCATGAACTTACTTTATGTGCACACTTTTGTTTGTTCATGCTTGCATAAAAACAAGTATATGATTTTTTGTTAAGTATAATTTATATTCTGACCAAACAAAAAAAAAAAAAAAAAAAAAAAATGTTGCAACTAACTTTCATCTAGAGTAGTGTTTCTCAACATTTTTTGGATCATGCCCCACTTCAACGTCTCAAAGATTTTGATGCCCCCCCCCCCAGCATAATAGTCAACCAAGTTCTGAAAAAGTATAATATAAATACGTACATGTACATTTTCTAATTGCCCCACGTTGAGAAACACTGATCTAGAGTATCTTAAAAATATGGTTGTACACTATTTTCCTATTTGTATATAGAAATACAACTGTTACAAATGATTTAACAGTTAAGTAACTTCAAAGGTCTAGCTTCCACAGATGAAACCTTAGTAAAGATCAATACTGCTCTGAATGGCATGCATGACAAGATATACATCCAAAAGGAAGTGCTGTATATTATGGGATACCATGGTAATTTGATGTGAAGTCATCTGCCTCCATATACAATCTGGTAAAGGATAAAAACAAGAATATGCTTTCTTGTCCAATATCATTTACTTCCTAACCAAGTGAAAAACTTGATAAATTCTAGTCAAACTACAACTGCTATATTATTTTTATTTATTTTTTCTACACACACACTTACGTCTTCAGAGTACCAGAGGTCATTAGTTCTGTTATCAATACCATAGTACTTTCGCTTTGCTGTGCTGACTTCCCAGTAATCATAGAATCGAACAATATTTGGGTGTTGAAGCCCTTTTAACATTTCTGCTTCTTCTCTAAATCGCTGTCGCTCACTTTTGTTTAGCCTCTCCTGTTAAATAATACATAATAAAGCATAAATATAATAATTATTTCAATATACAGAAAAAATCTTTTATATCATTAAGAACAGTAAAAAAATCTGATTTTAAACACACTATATGCTCAGGTCTCCGCTTGCTAATTATACTATTTAGTGAGGACTGAGTGGCAGTTTGAGATTTTTAGTGCTTCAGTGCTGTTAGTGATATTCAGGGTCTGTTTGGAGTCATTTATTGAATAGAGTTGTGTTGATATTCAATAATTCAGCAGGTTAGTTTTGAAAAACCACAATCTAAAAATCTTTTCTATATCTTCTTCAGAATTCATGTCATTAAAAGCATTTCAACTTCATGCTGATGTTCTTCCATTCTGGTTAAATGGAAAAATTGGAATTATAAGTAAATTTTATAAATGCATTTTGTATGGTCTACAGAGCAGTTTCCAGTTTCTGCCTTTCCCGTCTTACATGCAGCAATGGATGACACTTATCAGGGACATGTTTAACACACTAATTAAATAGGAAGTTCACACCTCCTCCATTCAAGGATATGACAGTAAAGTGATTCCATATGCTGCCCACTAGATAGCACATGGAAACAAACCCAAAGCTAATACATAAGAAGGCTTCTTGACTAGTTAATTAACCTACCACATTTTACTCTATCTAATCATGTCTGGATGGAATCAAACTATAACTCTTGTTATACATGCTTTCATTATCTATGCGGCTTCATTTTGGTGCATAGGAACTATTGCTGTTTCCTATCCAAGGTTGTAGAAACTTCTGCACATGGGCCTTGTTTCACCCATCCATCAGCTGTACTCAGTATCCATTTTGTGTCACTATTGCCTTAATGGTCTATGCAGTATTATCTGTAAATAACTTCTGTGCCCCAAGCAATGAAGATCTTCTGGCTATGGAAAGCACATCAGTAAGGACTCTGATTCAAGTCCTTTGGAGGTTGAGCCTCTGAAAATTCTCATAATGAAGGTTATGTCACAAGCTTTTAAGCTGAGAGACAATGCCATGAATCTCTTGAAAGAACACGACTCCATGACAAGGGAGAAAAAATTTTCTTCCTTGTCATGGAGTAGTGTTCAAAAATAGGGAGTTCTAAAATGCTACCAGGAATGTCTGCAATCAAAAGGTGAAAGCTGTAAGTCAGGTTTCCATGAGAGATTTTTAAAAAGCAGCCTTCACCTCTTATGAGCCTTCAATTTCAGCTAAAGAAGATGTGATTAAGATGTGGTTACAATGTATTAATCTCGAAAATAAAGAACTACTTAAATTGTTATTTGTTTCATACATACTGAATATTTTATTTACTACTCTTATGCCTTAATATGTATGAAAAATAAGTGCACTTTTGATGAAATTAATCTTGAAAGATAAGAGTCTCACCTGTTTGAAAGTGCAACATCTATTTTCCCATGTTGTAAGTATCCTGTTTTATGCGTTTTCGATATACACGGTGATTCTCGAGAATGTGCATAACAACATTTACCTGTATAGTGATATGCAAGTGATGCTGTCAGGGTCATATGTTCAAGAGAGGGTACTCCTTATGTAAAACATGTTCATGGTCTTTAAATGAAAGAGATCCTATGTCTACACTCTGACTTATGGTTATCACCAATAATGAAATACACTATTAAAAACTACATTACAAGTCAGAATAAAATCACTCCCTCTGAAACAAAGAAAGAAAAAATTCAATAAAACACTAAATGAACATTCACAGTCATAACACAAACATAAATGAAGTGCCACACCTGTTAACTGCATATGAGCTTCATCACTTCACTGAGAACCTAAGTAGCAGCTTCAACAATGTCTGCCTTAACTATCTAAATGGTGAATTCATCAGATCGCATTCCATCTCTGAAATCTCCCCCCCCCCCTCTTTGGCATGATCTGCTTTTGCTCAAAATTTAATTTCACAGCACATTTTGTTGCATCATTTACTGTCTTTGTTGTTCTCAAAATTCTGATACTCAGTCTATTTTCATTATTTCCAAAGCTTGACTTTCCATTTATCTAAACAGTGAAATCTTTGCTCTCAAGGATTTCAATGTTCATAATTTGTTAGTAATTTATAAGTATTTATTAGTAATAATCTAACACTATCTGTCCATTTACCCATCATAATATCAGCTAATCCTCACCTTCCAGCATTCTGGACTTTTTTTTAAACCAGTTCTTCTTTCAAACATACAGCAGATGTTAGCTCTTCTTAACTCAAGACCTTGTCCACATTTCCTTTCCTAAGAAAATCTTTCACCAAGAGCCATTCTGAGTCCCATGTTCCTTTGGATTCCAACAGTTTATTATACAGATTACCTCAATGACTGCCCCTTTCCATAATCTGATTAAAGTTTGTTTTCCTGCTCTAATTGAATAACTAAAATATCCTTGCAAGAATGATGGTTTTTTATACCACCAAAACCCAGGATCTTCTTAAGCTTTGTAAGCCAAGAAATGTGACAAAGCAATTCAAGATAAAAATAGCATGTCTCAAATGAGTAGCTCAAGTGAAAAATTCCAGCTTCACATTGAGCCTAAATCACAATCAACAAGTTCTGAAAAAGAAAAAAAAAAAAAAAAAAAAAAATTACCACGAAATCCAAATCCAAGGGGCACACAGAACACTTACTTCCTGTTCAATAAAACTTAGCTCAGAAAAGTTTTAACAAAACTGCTGTCTCATCTTTTTTTTTTTAAAATAAACATTTAACTTTATGTAACCTATTCTTAATGGCAATTTATTAACTAATTGCCATATTAACAAAAAAGTCATGAAAACTACATATGCTATGTAGTTTATGACTTGTTTCAATGTAGTCGTCTTCTTCTTCAACCCTTTTGGCTCTGTCCACTGCTGGATGAAGGTCTCTCCCATGGTTTTCCAGATCACTCGGTTTTCTGCCTCTCCCATCAATCTCACTCCTGCAATTTGTTCCAGTTCATCCCTCCACCTTCTTCTCGGTCTTCCTCTTTGTCTTGCTCCATCCACTGGTCACCACTCTGTTGTTTTTCTAGTCCATCTCCCATCACTGCATCTGGCAATATGGCCAGCTCATCTCCACTTAGCCTGTTTAATGTATTTTACAATATCCATGACACCTGTTTGAGATCTTATCCAGATATTTGTCTTCCTATCTCTTAATGTTATTTTTAGCATACTTCTTTCCATGCGATATTGTGATGTTCTCAGCTTTTTTGTTTAGGACTTCTGTTAAAGTCCATGTTTCTCCTCCATATGTTAGGACAAGAAGTATGCACTGGTCGAAAAAGCTTTCCTTTTTAGACTCATAGGGATATCACTTCTGAATATGTCTCATTTTCCCATAAGCCATCCATCCATTCGATGTAGTACTGTTACTGAAATAAATCACAATTTTTATAATTGAGTTTTAACATTCTGTTAGTATGGCAATTACAAATAAAATTAAAATAAGAACAGAGATGGGGAAGAAATACTTGTGAAAGAAGCAACTAGTACTAAATGTACAGATGCACAGAGTTCAAATAAGCAATCATGAGTACATTTCAAAAACCATTGGAAACATGGAATGCATAAATGTCAATCAAAAATGCTCAAATATCATCAGCATTTTTAGGATATATCCATAGGATGTATCAAATATTATGAGAGTTTAATACAATTAACATTGCATAATTACTTTCCATTTAACAACTTTTATTTTTCAGCCTCTGATTTGATATAAACCAAAAACACTTGTTCTTTTGTCTCCCATTCCTTTTAATCAATATAATTAACATCAACATGACAATGTAGAAAGTTTTTCCACTTAGTTACAAAGCAAACTATAATAGAAAAGAAATTATATTCCCATTTTAACCCTTCACATAAGCATCTTTATGATTGGTCTACTTGTACATGGAGGCTGTGACTTTGCATCAATTGCCTCAGTATCCCATAATGCAAAATGCACTTATTTGTGAACATATATTGCTATTCATTACAGGAAGGTCACTGCCCAGATTGGTTTCGACCTTTATTGATGTCTCATCAATAGAAACTAGATTCTAAGAAGATGCTAAGGTTAACTAATGCAGAAGTTATATTTTCTATATACAAATAAAAAAAATGCATCTCCATATCAGTAAAATACTCGGAATAGATAATTGCAGAATTTTTTTTTTCACTTGGTTACAGAATAAATGATAATAGAAAAGAATTCTTGTATTAATTCTTTAATCATAAGAGTCTCCGTAGCTCAGTTAGTATAGATCAGTGATGGCGAACCTATGACACGCGTGTCAGCACCGACACACTTGAGGGTTTCAGGTGACACACCTTGGATGTTGAAAAATATTGGTATTCTGATGAAAAACTGCGATAAATCATGTAAGATTGCTCTCAGTTAAGGCGAAGGTAGGTTTGTTCATTGAAAGAACTTTCTACCAGAAGTCAGCAACAGAAAAGTCATTAAATGTAAGTTTGTAATTTCAGTTTATTAAATTAATTGTATAATATGAATTCATAAATTTTATATCAATGTCCTATTAAATAAATAGCCTAATATGATATGTATAAGTCACCATCTATGATTATGTAGTTACATTCATAATGCATGTATGCAAGTGGCACATCAACAACATCAATATTAAAAAAAAAAATGACACACCTGGGTAAAAAGGTTCACCATCACTGGTATAGATGAAGCCCTTTGGTTGGAAAGACCTGGGTTCATTTCCCATCCATGATGTGTGTCTCGTGCAGAGGGTTTCCCCCCCCCCCCCTCATACAAAAGTAGGTTTTTTTTTTCACCCCAGAAAATCTGGTTTTTTGTCCCTCAGAACAGAAACCAGCCCGTGAACACACACATACTGATCTGCAGTCATAAAATACATACTTAATCCCTCATTAGGAGGGCTCAACCAGTCCTAAGGGACGATGGAGGATGAGGAGCAAACCCACACAAATAAAATAAACTTAAGCAAACAAAGTTGTGAAGTATCTCCACAATTGGTCAACTTGTGTATGGAGGCCTGCTGACAACATCCATTGCCTTAGTGTCCAATAATGCAAGACACACTTCCTTTCAGACATGCAAACAATTCTAACATGCCAGGGGTGCTCAACCCATCGTTTGCAGAGCGATTTTTGGTCGATCTCTTGTGTATTCCTCCTTACTTCCAAATTTAATTAAAACTGAAAACATATTTTATTTATCATTATTTTGTATTATTTTTAATTCATTTTAAGTGTATTGCTATTGTTTATTTATTTTTCGTTAAAATTGTCAAATCAGTAATTTTCTTATAAGTCCAGGTAAATGAATTAATTTGGATCAGTGGAAGTCAAACAGAGCCAAGTAAATACGATTATAAGCACAGTGTAAAACATTATTTATTTTTCATTAAAATTGTCAAATCAGTAATTTTCTTATAAGTCCGGGTAAATGAATTAATTTGGATCAGTGGAAGTCAAACAGAGAGCCAAGTAAATACGATTATAAGCAAAGCGTAAAAACATGATTGTAGCTTAAATATTAAATATTCCAAAGAAGCACATTACATCGATTTTTTTACTTAGGTTAAGGCCCATGTGATTATTGTAAAAAAATAAACTTTGTTTGTCTCGGTATAGTTTGTATTAGATGTTTCTGTAAATAACTCTTTCGAAGCTAACTGTATATACCACTTTAATAAGAATATGTTAGAGTGTTAAAAACAAAGACAATGTTTTTGTTGCTGAAGCTGTAATGGCGGCATTAGAAAGACTGTTATTGAAACTTGTATGTATGAGAAAGGCTTGCAGGCTCTAAGTGTAAACATCTCCGAAGTCAGTCAGAAAGAGTTCAAACAACTTTCCAATGGCCGGCAACTTACAATCAAAAAAAAGCGGAGGAGAACAAAAGGCATGCCGAACTTGAAACTTAAGATGAAAGACTCATCCCGATTCTTTGGCGGTTGCCAAACTTCATTCGAGGTCTCAGAGGAGGTTTAATAAAAAGGGACTGAAGCAAGCAGAAGGGGTCCCGGTTCCAGAATTGCTGTCAGAGAGGAGGCTTCCGCCCGGTACAGAGTCACCGTCAGAGAGACTGCCCATATCCACGTTGCTTGAGAGAGGAGTTTCCCGCTTCCAGAAAGGAGCTTCTCGGTTCGAAACGCCCCTAGAGAGAGACTACTTCTAGGCCTCAGACAAGATTTCAAATTGCCGAAAGGAAGAGTTCCAATTGCCAGAGAAAAGTTTCCAGGCAAGGTTAATGTCAGACATTCACCAGTGTGTTGCGTTTTCATTACAATTTGATGAATCAAATGATTTCACTGATATTGCTCACTTAATGGTATTTATTTGCATGGTATTTCAAGATTATTCAAGTAAAGAAGAACTTTTGAAAATATAACCATTATTGGGAAGGACTAGGGGAGAAGACATTTTTTCGGCATTTGATGAATTTGTGAAACAACACAAACATCCACTTTTTAAACTTGTGTCTATTACTACTGATGGTGCTCCTGCAATGATAGGTAATAAATCAGGCTTCATTTCATTATGTAAAAACGAATACAAATATCCAGATTTTTTAACATACCACTGTATCATTCACCAACAAGTAGTGTGTAGTAAAAGATTAAACACGAAAGATGTTTTGGATATTACATTTAAAATTGTAAATTCTGTTTGAGGAAAAGCCCTGCAATGGTGGTTATTTAAATTACAGGCAGATGATAATAGGGAATTTCTGTTGTACAATAATGTTCGCTGGCTCAGCAAAAGTCAATTTTTAGAAAGATTTCTTGTATTAATTAACGATATAAAAAATTTTCTTGATGAAAAAGGAGATATTTATCCACAATTGAGTGATAAAAGATGGTTGTTACACTTATCGTTTTTAGTAGATTTCTGTACGAAATTAAGCAATTTAAATTTAGAGTTACAAGGTAAAGATAAAAATTTAATTGACATGTTAAGTTCAATAAAAACTTTCCAACAATACTTTACAACAATATTAAAGAAAAATGTAAATCACAGCAAATTTAGACATCTCCCATATTTATTAAAATTTTTTGAACAAAATCAAGAAATGCTTCGCTATGATTTAAAAGAATTTATTCGTGAAATAGAATTAGTTGAGGAAGAAATAAATTCAAGATTTAAAGATTTTAATAAAACTGAAATGATTCTATCGTTTATCAATAATCCATTTCAAGAAAACTTGAACATCACAGAAATTTCAAATAAAATTAGTGGGCTATTTGATATAAACCAAGATGAAGTAGAACTTGAGATAATAAACATTCAGAATAGTTTACATTTAAAATCAATAAACAATGAAGTCATTTGGAAGTATGCACATGAAAAATTCCCAATATTAACTGAAACTGCACGAAAAATTCTGTCGTGTTTCGGATCAACATACTTGTCAGAATCTGCTTTTTCAAATATGACCGTCATAAAAAATCAATTAAGAAACCAAATTACAAATGATCATTTGGATGATTGTCTGCGATTAGCCACTTCTTCATATCAACTTAACTATGAAAATATTTCGAGGTCCAAGCAATGCCAAATTTCACATTAACTTTTTTTTTTTTTTAAATCAGCCAGCAATTCCTGTAATTTGTAAGTTTGTAATCAATCTGTTGTTTTTTCCAACTTTGGTTTTCCAAAATAGAGAAATAAATATTTTATTCCAATATATATATATATATATTTTTTTTTTTGTTGTATTAAAATAATTAAAAATGATAAATAAATTTTTAAATACACAAATGAAGTTTTTAGTTGTGTATTTTTTTTTTTTAGTTGTTTATTTGTGCGTAATCAGATATCAGGTTGTGGGGAACGTGATCTATATAAGAGAGTAGATTGCCGAATAACTTTTTATAGAAAAGTAGCTCAAGTAGTAAAAAAGGTTGAACACCACTGTAACATGCGATTCACCTTACTACTCATATGGAAAATATATTACTTCTGCATTGGTTTAACCTCAATATCTTCATGGATCTAGCTACCATTGATGAAACATCAAATAAGTTAAAACTGGTCTGGGCAGTGATCCTTTCCATCATGCACAGCGATATCATGTCTGAAAGGACGTGTGCTTGCATTATAAGATATTGAGGCAACTAATGTGAAGTCAACAACTTCCAAGTAGACCAGTCATGAAGGTACTTCATACACAAATTTTGTTTTCTCATCTTGGGTAAAGAATTAAAGCAAGAATATAATTTCTTCACCATTATAAAATTATCTGCTGATATGTAGCCTCAGAAAGTTTACAAAATTCTATAATAATACTAATTCTTATCATAGAATCTTGATAAATGTTGAAAAACCCAACCCAATGCAATAAAAATCAAGGTTTAATTCTCTATCAAGTGTGGTCAGCTCTAATAAAAAATCTACCTCAATCTGAGCTCTGACTATATGAACGAGAACACGCAACATCGTCCAGTATTGTTCAACGTCAATAATGCTTTATATCTGCATTCTGTTATTTGAGTTTATGAATAGCAGATGGTTATGATTTGTATTTATTAATTTCTCTTGTTTAAACTTATACTATTTACGTTATTAAGTTATTTATTTATTTACGTTATTAAGTTATTTAATATAGTTTATTAAGTTATACTATTTACCCCTGAAGATGTAAATCCTACAATTTACGAAACTTGTCAGAAACTATTATTTCAGTATATCGTATAACTGAATAATAAAAAATGTGGTGTAATCACTGAGATATGTCTTTTGAACCAATTAGACACTGAAGTCTACACCTGCAATTACAAACTTACGGTGAGTGCTTTTGGCATAAAGTCATACAACTAGAGAAACTACGCATTAAACATCTCAACTTCCTTAACTGTCTAATTTTCCTCATCCGATGTAGAGATAATGAAGTCATCCTGAAATTCATCAAAATCAAACGCATATTCCATACAAACAAGGCCTCGAATTTATCATAAAATGGAACTAGCTCTTTTAAGAGAAAGAATTACAGTCACTAGAGCTGAATTAGCATTAATTAGTAATAACACTTTTTCTCTTCATAATGAACTGGCCACATCTCTTCCATCCTACCTATGGAACAACATTGATAGGGTTACATTCAACAAAGCAATAGTGATCTCAGAACAGAAGAAACATACATTAATTCATAAGTTCAACTTACTCCTTCAGAAGAAAGAAATACATAAAAAAATAACTAGATCATTCAAACGTAGTTATTAACCTTTCTTCGAGAGTTCTAACAAAAAAGAGAACAACCTTTTACTTAAGGGTTTTAACTTTGCCTTAACCCCACGTTTCCTACCAAAAATTGATATCATAGCACAAATAGAAAAAGGAATTAGAAATCTACCAGACAACATGGCAGATCTTATCCGTATAGAGAGTACAGCTTTACTATTAAAAAGCAGATTACCTTATAGGAATCTACCTTACAATGAATACGCTTGCCTTAAAAAATTAAAGGATGACAAAAGTATTGTCATAATCAAAATGGATAAAGGCAATGCAACTGTCATTTTAAATACTACAGAATATGATAATAAAATGAAAAGTCTCCTGGAGGATACAAACATCTACAAACCCTTAGACAGAGACCCGACTTGGCATACACACAAAAAAACAAATGATCTCATAAAAAAAGTGCCTCTCTGGATGGAAGAACTTAAAAGATACTTACAATCAAAACATTCTTTGATACCAAGAATCTATGGTGTTCCAAAGATCCACAAGACAGATATACCTTTAAGACCAATAGTAGATGGAAGAGATTCCCCAACCTCCAACTTGGCGAAATACCTCACCAACATGATCTCACATCACATAGGAAAAACATCTTCCTTCATAAAAAATAGTACACATTTCATAGAAAAAGTGAAAGATATACATATTGGTTCAACAGACATCTTAACAAGTCTAGACATTACCAGCTTGTTTACAAACGTCCTGAGACAAGAAATTTTGAATCTCCTAGAAGACCTCTTCCCCCACGGACATCTTAGATCTTTTTAAACATTGTATAAACAATACTTTTTTTCACCTATCAAGACAGAATCTGGGAATGGAACCAGAAACTGGCCTTGGGTTCATCATTATCATTATCGGTATTAGCAAACCTATTTATGGAAAAATTCGAAAACAATGCTCTAAAGAATTATCATAAAAAACCAAAAATATGGCTACACTATGTAGACGATATTTTCATCATATGGAATGGAACAACAGATGACCTTGTCAATTTTAAAGATTATCTCAACAATTTGCACAACACCATAAAATTCACTTTAGAACAAGAAAATAGAAAATTCCTTTTCTAGATATTCTATTAGAAGTTAATGAAGAAAATAAACTCTCCTTCTCAGTATATAAGAAGCCGTCAAACACAGGAAGATTTCTAAATGCAGCCTCACACCACCATCCTTCACAAAAAATAAGCTCAATTAAAACTCTTCAAGACAGAGCATACAATATCTCCAGCACACAAAAAAGATGTAATGAAGAACTAAAATACTTAACACAAATCCTCCAACAGAATGGGTATGAAACAAAAACCATCAAGAGAATCCTTAAATCCTTAAAATGCCTCCAACTAACAACACAATAAAACAGGATTACAAAAACGCAATCTCGCTTCCTTATATCAAAAATGTTATAGATAAGCTAGCCAAATTAATGAACAAACACAACATAAAAGTAGCCTTCCTTCCTATGGAAAAAATCTAAAGATTCCTACATCCACCAAAACCACCTCATCATTCTCTTAAAAAACCAGGAGTCTACAAAATCCATTGCTCTTGCGGGATTTGCTACGTAGGACAGACAGGAAGATCTGGAGAAATACGCATGGCTGAACACCAAAAAGAAAGACATACAATACAAAAGAGAACAAAAAAATGCTTTCCACACCACTTCCACTGGACACGATATACTCTGGCAAGAAAAGACGATGTCATACATAGAAAACAACAGCTACATAAGAAAATTTAAAGAAGCTGCTAATATGCTGAAAAACCCAACCCAATGCAATAAAAATCAAGGTTTAATTCTCCATCAAGTGTGGTCAGTTCTATTAAAAAATCTACCTCAATCTGAGCTCTGACTATATGAACGAGAACAAGAACATGCGACATCGTCCAGTATTGTTCAACGTCAATAACATTTATATCTGCATTCTGTTATTTGAGTTTATGAACAGCCAGACGGTTATGATCTGTATTTATTAATTTCTCTTGTTTAAACTTTAAGTTATACTATTTACTACTGAAGATGTAAATCCTACGATTTACGAAACTTGTCGGGAACTATTATTTCAGTATATATAACTGAATAATAAAAAATGTGGTGTAATCACCGAAATATGTCTTTTGACCAATTAGCCACAGATGTCTACACCTGCAAATACTAATTATGTTTATACCATTACTAGAGCCTGTGTAGCTCAGTGGATGTGGCGTTTGCACACCACCGCGCTTGGCCGCACGAAGGAAGTCTTGGTTTCGAGTCTAGTCGGTGACTAGAGGAAATTTTTCTAAGCCTTTTTTCGACCGGTTTCCGAGTTAGTCGATCTCTGGCACAGGCAAGCAGGTTTTTCCTCCCGGAAACTCGGGTTTTTCGTCCTGTAAACTCAAGAAAATCGACCGTAGAACCCACATTATTTCAGACATTAAATATATTGTGTTAGGGTTAGGAACCACGAGATGGCGGCACATTTGAGCCGTCTCTCTTCACTGTGTACCGTTTAATTAGTGATAGCCTTGGGCCATCTGTCTCTGATTGGGTACCAGTGGAGATTGAACTGCCCACTCAGTCTCCAAAAGTTAGATAGGGCTAAATGGCCTCGCCTACTCCCGTATATACGGGAATAAAAAGGCGTTAGCTGATTTTTTTTTTTTGTTTTGACCATTACTAGCTTCCCTAGCATATAACAATCTAAATGAATATTATATGCCAGGTTACCAATACTGTCAGACTTATAAATTACTACTAACTAGATTAATCTCTGCTTAAATTGTGTCCTCTAGGTCATTTTCTTGCCATTAAACAATATCTTCTAATTTTTCCTCAATCATTCATGACCATACCGCCCTAGCTGAACTCTACTCGCATATGATCATCTCAAGTTGATTTTCTAATATCTTCATTTTAAATCTGATTCTGCTATTGAAGATCTCTGATCTCTAATCTTTGATCAATTATTTTATTTCTAACTCATCTATAAGATAGGTTAGAAATGAAAACTGCCGATTTATTTTTATAACTTTCAGATCCATGTGTTAAAATGTTCAGCAGCACTATTGTGTATACTGTTAAGTTGGTGCTTTGCTAATTTCTCTCTTTTTTCATACAAATTTATTTAGCTTGCTCCTCAGAATACTAGCTTTTGCTTATTTATCTAGTTCCATATTTAAATTACCATCACTAAAAATTATGTAGCAAAAAGATATCACATTTAATGCCACATCCATATGGATAAGAATGGAGATATTGTGCATGTGCCCTTATCTTACATGAAACCATTTTCATATACATCCTTCAATTCTAACAATCTTATAACTAAGCGGTCTATATCTACTCTATACTATAAAATGATAAGCTGAAATTGGAAACGGATGTGACATCGGCTTGAAACGTTTTGAAACTCAGAGGCTACCCTGAGTGTCGAGTCTTCAAAATTCAAGGAGAACCGACGTACCAGTCCGAAACATGGGGGTTTGGGTGCCGTAGGCATCGGGGGGTGGGGCAGAGCCCCTAGTAATATGTATAATATCCAATGTATCCCACACAATTGTAGTTCTGAAGAGCTTTTCTCTTAGTCCTCATTTTTTTTTTTTTTTTTTTTAAATTTTGTGGAGATCTGCAGAGCAAATACAGATGCTTGCTATACACACAGTATGCCCTTTAAAATCAGCCTCATTACTGCCATAATGAGGCTGATTTTTTACACAACAGCCCTTTGAATAAAAGTAACAAATGTGTTTATAATTTTGACGGATAATTTTGAAAAATATATCCGACACTTTAGCTATGGCAGACCATGATTTGGATACCCCTGCACACAGGATCAATTGGAAAGAAACAAAAGTAATGCACAGAAGCTTCTACAAGTCAGAAAGGTTGTTCCCGGAATCAACAGAAGCCTTAAAATATACTCCAAACCTTAACAAGTATGGCTGTATAAATCTACCAAAGATTTGGGAGACTGTCATCCTAAGACCAAATTAATATTTATTACTTTTATTTTATTTTTTTCAAACTTTCTAAGACTATTATTATTTGGACTACTATTTCAAAACTTGGAACTTTTTTTTTTTTTTACCTAGATGGCACCCTATTAGGACTTTAATCTTGTGTTGCATGCAGCAATTAATTATACTAGTCTCACTGTTACACTGGATTGTGGTTGTCTTTCATTTGTAACAAACTTTGTGTTGTGTACTCTGAAGATGCTGGATATAATACCAGCGAAATATTAGCTTTTAAGTTAATAAATAGTTATTTTCTTATCCATCTGTGTTCATATCAATACCGTTAAATCTATTACAACATATATATTATATCAGTTAATCAGATGTGTTCTTTAGCCAAGTTGCTTCCTTTTTCAAACTGAAATCTGAGTTTCCTAAAGGAGAAAAATGCATTTTTGGATGAGGAAAACTTGTCATATGAAATGCTAACTCAATTTCAGTTGAAAAAACCTTATTAAAAGATTATTCATGTTCTAGAAGAGATTCAAACCAAGTCTTTCCAACCCAAGGTCAAATTATTATTATTATTATTACATAACACCTCCAGGGAGTCCAAAGACTCATTGAGGGAGGGCACCTACTCTACAACTCTCCATCTCCACCACTCCACCAACCGCAACTACCTTCATCATCTACACCAACACCATCTACCGCCGACCACCACCAGTATTTTCACAATCACAAGCATCCGTGCCCACGGCGGGATTCGAACTCGCAGCCTTTTGGCTGGAGAGCGGATACACTAACCACTCAGCCAACCAGGCCAACATCATATGTGTGACTACACTATGGAGACACATATCATAATGGACCAACTGCTTATTACTGCATGCATAGTTATTCTGAAATTAAGAATGTGGAACAGCCTCTTTAAATTGCAAAATTAGTAAAATATATTGAATTCTCTCTATTTACTTTAGAGCAATATGTGAAATATCTAAAAATATAATAGATCTCATTATATCTTCCCTTTTGTGTTAGGCTCAATGGCTCATCATAGCCAAATAACTTGGCTTCTTAGAAATCTGATGCTGCTTAATGATAGGATGGTTAATTCAATCTGCATTGTCTGCTATGGCTATAAATTGCATGTTCTTCCAGCCAGTTTGGCTGTTTTGCTGAATTAACAACCGAGTTTCCAGGAGGAAAAAACATTCCCACCTCCACATGAGACCATTTAACTAACCTTCAGTCAAAAAACCATGATCAAGGTTCTTTGCAACCCAGATGAGATTTGAACCCATTCCAACCAAAGGACTCAATCTACATGAATGAGATATGGAGGTTCTTCACATAATAGATAATCTTCTATAATTAGTGCTGCCATCAAAGGAAACTATCAAACAAAATCATGCTTCTTATCAAGATCTGGCAGCACTCACAAAAAAGAATAAGATCACTTTGATATCCGCAAACAGATATCCTTTACAGTCAAGATTCCAGTAACAATTGTGGTGGACTGCCTCACATCTGATTACTTTTGCTTTTATGCTATATACAATAAAGTTGTAGTACATTTGCCTATTTATCATAGTGGCAAAATAGACTCGCCAATTTATCACATATATATAGCACACAATAAATCAATAAAAGGACTATGATATAATCAAGAGATGGGCTTTACTCCAGTATTTTTTTTAATGAAAAATGTTTTAATAGTTGTCTATTTCACTAGTAAAAGTATCTAGTATCATCATCATCATCAATTTCCTGAATGTACCCTCAAGGGGTGTTCAAGCTACTATGACAGCACTACATGATTAAGTTTACATTATTATTAATCTCCTATCAACAATTTTCCTTTCAATTAGTATATTACTAGTCAACACTCCAATATTGTCAGACCTAACATTTTGTGCTTCTAAGGAACTTGACTGAATCAATCCACATAGACCTTGGTCTTCATCTAGGTCTCTTTCCAGCCATTTTGGCATCAAACATCTGTTTTGCTAATATTCCCTCTCCCATTCTGTTTAAGTGGCCATGCCACCTTAGTTACATCTGCTCACACATTCTTCAATGCTAACAATGTCAACTTCCTTTCTAATATTTTCATTTTTAATATGATTCTGCCACTGCTGCCATCTAATCACTCACCTAATTTTTCCAAGAACTCTCATATCTGTGGTTTCTAGTCTTTATCATAAGGGTTTTATTTCTAACCCAATTCTCATATCCATAACTGGTTTCAACACTGTTATGTATACTGCTGGTTTCATGATTTAGCTAATTTTTTACTTATTCCATATAAGTTTATTCAACCAGCTACTCAAAATATCTATTTTGCTTATTCTGTTAGCTATTTCCAAATTTAATTTGCCATCTTCAATGAAAACTCTGCCTATACAGCTGAAATGTTTTACTTGTTCTCTCCATTGAGAATGCAGCTGAAGTTTCCCATGTTCCTTCTTACTTTCATAGTTTTGATCTTTTTATTGCTGATTTTCATGCCAAATTTGTTACAGCTGTTATGCAATTTAGTTAAAGAATCTTGGAGACTTGCATTGGATGTATTTAGGAGTACAACATCATCCCCATAAAGCAAAGATCTAAATTTGATATCTGATTCTAATATCAGGTTTAATGCCACTTTCTTTCATAATGTCATCCATACAGATGACGAATAAGAGCGGAGATGATGTGAATCCTTGTCTTACACCTGATTTTATATCAAACTATCTTTCTGTATTTCCTTCAATTCTAACTGCTGACTTACAACTTAAATATAGACTATGTATACTTGGTATAATGTTTTATTTACCCCGATATAATTGCAGTGTTTTGAAAAGCCTTTCTCTGGGCACCTTGTCATATGCCTTTTCCAGATCAACAAAACTCAAGTACAGATTCTTATCATATTCCAATAATTTCTCAACTATTTGTAGTAAAGTGAAAATCTGATCTTGACAATCTATTTGGCCTGAACCCAGCTTGTTCTTCTCCAAGTTTCTCTCCCACAATTTTTCTGTCTCTTTTCAAGAATGCATGCATAAATCCTACCTGGAACACTTAGTAGAGAAATTCCTCTGATTCTAACATTCAGCTTTATTCCCTTTTTTTTACAAATGGCAATTATGAGAGCTTTACTCCAAATCATCTGGAATTCGACCTTCTGACCAGGCCCTCTGAATTATGCAATGTAGCTACTGCAGAACTTTTATGCCTATATTTGAGCACTTCTGATCAAATATCATCACTCCAGATGCCTTTCCACATTTCAAGTTTATGATGGCTTTTTTTTAACCTCAAATATTGATAAGTACTCCAATTTACATTCCTCTTGAAAATTTGCAAATACTGTTCTGTCTGCTTATTTTTTTAAGTCTTTGAAAGTATTTAGTTCAGACATCTAAGATATCATTATTGCCAATTTTCATATCCTTTATCATCTTTGATTGTTTTTACAGTATTCTTTTCTCCATTTCTAAGCTTTTTCAAATAGTCCCCAGAATATTTTTCCACCTTCCTGATATTTACATTCTATATTCTTACCAGTCTTCCCATGACTTTTGTTTAGCTACTTTCACACATACCTTACCTCCCTTACATTACTGTCTGTATTTTTTTAGGACATCTGCTGACTTATTTGCTAGGAATATTCAGTATGCTTTTTTTCTTTTCCAGGACTGCTTCTTTAACTTCTTTTGTCCATCATGGCATTCTTATTTTTCTATCCTTGCAGACAACTTCACCACATGCCTCCCTAGCTGAATCAATCAGTTTCCTTCAGAGTTTGCCACCGAGACTCTAATGTTTGATCATTGTTTTCAATCTGTTTCATTCTTTCTTCAATAATGTTTGTTTAGTTGAGTCTGTAAAAGCTGCTCAATTTTAATTCTTTTTAAAACTTATTTTTTTCCAATGTGATATTCAGTTTTATCCTACTTAAAACTAAGTGAGGGTCACTTCCAATTTCAAATCCTCTGTGCAGTCTTGTATCCTGAACCAGCATGAAGATATCACTATCAACAATGACAGTCGAAGTTTTCCTTATTTCTTGTGTTCTCTCTCTCTCTCTCCACATGAACTTATACACACCATTATGTTGGAATATGGTGTTAGTAATGATTAGTCCATGTCCTGAGAGAAGTCCAGCAGATACCATTAGCTTCATCCCTTTTCTCCAAATTTTCCCAGAACATTTCTATATATATACCTGGTGGAATTCATTTCCTACTCTGCTATTTAGATCTTCAACAAAACCACTTTTTCCATTTTCTTTATGTCAGCTGCCTACTATCTAGTATCTGGATCATAAATAAGCACTAAAAAAATTCCTATTAACTGCTACAGGTACCAACACAAAAACAAAATAAATATAATTCATTATGTTGCTGATATCGCTGGATTGCAAACCAACCTCCTCAGAAAACAAGAAACAATTGTCACAAAAAATAATGCATGAGCAAACTGAGTACCTGTGGAAATAATTCAAAACTGTAATTGACAAAAGAACTAATATTCCTATCATGTTATCCCCTTTATGGCTATAAAGTAATCTACAGACTTGGAAGTGATCTAAAATGACCATCTCTCAAATTTTTGGTAAATAAATACTGCCATAGTTCTTGCAGTTCAGCAAATGTTTTAGTGCCAATCATGACTCTAAAAATAGAGTCTTAGAATCATAACAGCTTCTATGTAGTATAATTTCTTCCATTTCTTTTCTTTTGAGAGAGTACAGCACAACAGTTGTAGACTTTAAATCTTCTGTCCCATACAATTCTGAATTGTTTTAATAATTACTTTATGTGACGCCACTCACAAAAGGTTGTATTGCCTAGAGCAGCGCTTCCCAAACTTATGGATGTCAAGGCCCCCTTTGGAAAAATTAAAATATTTCACAGCCCCCATCGAAAAAAAATCATAATATAGACATATATTATTATAATATTTATTGTATTTTTATTGTATTTATATTCAATACAATTTATATTCAAGATTTTGTGTTTATAATCTTTTTTGTGTTTCTTATCAATACCTTTGAAATGAAACTTATATGAATGAGCATATATTTACTAATATTCATTAGTCGCCGAAATACGCAAGAAGCAAAATTTGTGATTTTTTCCATTAAAATATAAAAAAAAACAAAAAAGAAATAATAAATAATAAAAATTAAATATGCTTCTTTTAAGATTAAAAAAATCTACTTAGTCTTAAAACATTTAATATTTGTTTTCATTATTTCACGGCCCCAAAAGGGGGGGGGGCCCACAGTTTGGGAAGCGCTGGCCTAGAGTAGCTTAGGACTAATTTTTTTTTTTTGTTCTTTTTTTTTTTACTTTATATATATATATAAATTTTTATTTATTTATTATTTTTTTTTTACATTATCCAGAAACTCTAGAGATGACCCAAAGATGGAACTTTTCGAGCCACTTTAGCTTCTAATAAGCAGGGTCAAATGTACTTAATAGTAAGTGCGTTTTCTATGAAAAACATTTTTGTGCACCGAGGATGCTGGTATGAAATCCACTGAAATTTTAGCTTAATAAAGTATAATACTTATTTTATTCTTGTGGTAGTATGAGTCAACCATTAAATGTTTAATATGAATAACTGCTAATACATGAATTTGATAATATTAGAGGGGAGGAAAAAAAAAACTGAGCAAGTTAAGCAGAGGTGCAACAGCTTTTTCTAGGCTTCCACAAGCCAATGTTTTTAACAATTAGATATAATTATCCATTATGGACATGTGCAATGAGTGCTGGAATTGCACTAGATATTACTCTGTTACCTTAGTTTGATAAGGGCTTTCCAGGTAAATTCAGTGCAATTTCAATTTCTGGCTCCTGTTCAGTATTCCTCATTCACTCCTGATCTATCTTAAACTGCATGTTGATGGTATTCCAATTTATGATGTAACCTTTGATGGTCACATGTATTGCCAGCCTATCCCTATCCTAATGGTACAATTGTACTCTACACTGCCAATGAGCTGCCTAGCTCAGATTCTAAGATCATTCACAGTTTGTCCTAATTCATGTTGGATGACATGTTTAATTATAAATGCCAAACTGGGTGGTGCTGTTGAAAAACAGTCTAGAAAGAAAGCTGGGTGGTGCTGTTGAAAAACTGTCTCTGCTAACTTGCTTAACATACATCTTTCTTAGTGTCAGTATTTAAGTAATGATGCCAGATACTTTTTTACAAGTGAAAGTAATAAATAATGTATGCTTTATCCTAAAGCAGACAGCTACAACATTCTTGCATCTGTCTTGCAGTTTTACCAAGAATTTAATTGTAATTTCAATGTTATAATTGGAAATTACAAAAAAGCAGAAAGGAACTACGAATTGGGAGAGAGTATCTAAAATTAAGTCTCCATCTAAATTAGAATAACTGCTAGATATGCACTTGTTCAGCTACTATCTCTAAATAAACTAACACTCAATTACTATACCTGAAGCTCACACCATGCAACTGCTACCCCTGTTGCAGTGTCCAGTCCTTTATAAACTGTTTTGAATGAACCACGTCCCACTTCTTCTTCAAACTTTAGAAACCTTCCATCTGGTGATGTATCTCTAGCCTTTACAGCTTCATCTTCTTCAATATTCTCACTATTATCACCTTTAGTACTTTCATCATCAACACGTTCAACATCTCTTTTCACAATTTCTTTTTCACAAGTGTCAACATTTTCAGATTCGTGAGCATCAATAGTTATTTCACTCTGCAGCTCGTTTAGTGTGTTATTTACTTTACATGTTGGTCCACTAGTAATGTTTAAACTGGTTGCAAACGTCCTTTGGTTATTCTGTAATACTGAAGATATGGAATTTTCATCTAGTTTATCATTAAGATCACAAATGTGTGCATCATATTCAGTATTCCTAATATCACAGGCAAGATCTTCAGAAATTTCTTGTAAAGAAACTCCAGAATTTAAATTTACATCAGATACTGAAGAAGTTAGTCTTCTACTGCCATCACCAACTTCTAATTTTGATCGTCCTAGGGAATGATGTTTTGCATCCAAATCTTTCTCAACCTGCTTCTCAGTGTCATCATAATGCATGCAATGATCATCTGGGCTATGCATTGAAGAAACTAATTTTGAATCAGTGATTACAGACTTCTGACTAGCTTGTGTGGAAGCAGATGACTGATGAGCATCATCTTTTTCCACTATTGAAGAATACTCAGAAGGACATTTTTTTAAACGGTAACTTTTTTGTTTTCCTGCAAGATGTTCTCCTTTCACTTGTGCATGTCGTGAGTTAAGTAATCCATAAGATGAGTTAGTTTTAGGTGCATTTGTATCTGATTTTATTTTAGTAGACCCTGTATCTACTACACTACAAGGACGTCGCCTTGAAATGTTTAAACTTTTTAATGAATTACTATTTGGTTCTGGTGAACAAAGCCGTTCATGTTTAGACACATCATGATGTGAAAGCTTACATGCATGACGTTGCATAAAGCGATTATAGGAAGACTTAATATTCTGAGATGAAGTCACATGCTTTCCACTATTAGATGGACGAGATGAGTGATTAGAACTTCCTGTTAATTTCACTTCTCCTGTTGGATGCAGGGATTCAGATTTTCGCAACTGATGGTTCTCTTCATTCTGTGATGTATCATTTGGCTTTGGCTTGATCATGTCCAACTAAAGCCCAATGATCGACAGCAAAATATTATCTGAAAGATAAAAGAAGAATGAGATACCAATAACAAAGTTAAAATTATCCTATAAAACCAATACTTAATATTCCATTAAAAAGATATTTTATTTAATTATAGTCATCCTAGAAAACATAAAACATTTTCAGCATTAGAAAATTAACTAAGCAAGTAAATCCTTATTGATATTAATCACATTACTACTATATATAAATACTTGAAAAAAAACTTGCCATCAACATATGCACTGCAGCTGAATAACACTATCATATGGCCACACACATTTATAACTTGAAAAATTTTGTGCTGACTCACCAGTCAGGTATAAGGAAAAGAGAGAGGGTGTAACAAAGTACAAAGTAATCAAAACCATGTTCTATTAATATATCATAATCACACGTTTAGTCCAGAACCCTGTCAATTTTTAAGCTTTGGTTAGAGCCAAGGCTAACTTTTATCAAGTGTAACAATTAATGTTGAAGAATATGTGTTAATTACTAACACAAAATTCTTAGATATCCAAGACAAAGAAAAAGACTCATGCACTTTATCAGTGATACATGACTGATATGTTATTATGTTTATTAATATATTATTAACAAGTATAATTACCAATATTAATTTAATTAATCAACATTAAAATATTAATAATTTCATCATCACGAACCATGGACTCACTGTCCGTTGATGTCTGATGCCTGTTTCACTATCTTCTTCCACCTTTCTTTGCCCAGTGCACAGTTTTTGTACACCCATTCCGCACCAGTCTTTTATATCGTCTATCCATTATCTGTATGGTCTACCTCTTCTGTTTAAACCATCCAAAATACCAAACATAAATGTCTTTATCTTCTGGTCCTCACTCATTCTACAGATGTGTCCAAATAATTGCAGCTTCCGTTTTGTAATCTTCTGCATTAGATTCTGTTTTGGTTGTATCTTCTGATAGAGCTCTTCAGTGGTGATTTTCTGTACCCATCCTATTCTTAGAATCTTCCTGTAACAAGTTCTTTCAAATGCCAAAATTCCTTTTCTTGATTCCTTATTAATTACCCATGTATTCAGATCCGTACAGTACACCGCTGTTGTATCGCTTTCTTCCTTATCACATTTATTTTAACCTTTTATGCTATGTCTCCGTAATACACTCTATCAGGTAGCATGTTGTACCTCTGAGGGACAATGGAATTTCCTCGAGAACGAGGCAGTACCAGGGTATCTGAGATTTAACTCTCGTAAAACGCCAAGAAATTTATTTGTTTCGCTGCACCACTTAGCGCTATTAGATTATTAAACATTAACAACCAAGAGATAATCTCAGGACAGTACTTAATGATACCTATTAACTCTGCAGACGTGGCCAAAATTTACTCTTTTCTAATATCCCGCATAGGTTCGCATTAATATTTTATAAGCGGTGCATCGGATTCCAGAGATCACAGAAAGTCTTTGTTAGAATCAAAAGCAAGGTTTATTATACTCAAAAGTTGATACGCATAATAACATAAATTAAAATCCTATCTTAAGGGAGTTCCAGACAAGATATATAAAATTCAAACACTACTATTACATTTATAAAATATTATATAGTAGCTTCCTAAAGTAAGAATTATATTAACCTTCGCTAATGCATTAATCATATACTATTATCACAATCAATCAATCTAAAACTCCATAGCTCTGTCAGACTACACAAGATTTCACAATCTCTTTATATTATGCCAATTCTTTACTCTAACATATCCTTAACTTCATTCAATATAAAAGCGAACTTAAATACAACGACAGATAGTAAGATTAAATTCAATATCCCTCTAAACTGACAGCAATACAAGCTTATCCTATAACATTAATGTTCCTTTTCCGTAACATATTAACATGGCACACATTCTGTTAAACACAAACAAAGTTTACTTATCTTCCCTTTTCGTTCTGTAGTGCTTCATAGGTTCACAGGAAACTGGCCTTCTGTGGACTGCCAGACTTGCTTCTTTTCATGGAGAATACGGCCGCCAAGACCTTAGCTGCCTATCGGGAGCCGTCCGACATCGAGGGCACTCGCACCCCATGACGAGCAACGAACACACAGAAGATCCAGGGAAAAAAGGCCTTGTTACAGGGTCGCATGACCCTTATATTTCCCTCTATTCTTCTCGGCGATTCTTGCCCTTTTCGATGTTCAGCCAATTCACACGTGCTACTACGTCATGGCGTCCATTCTCTGCCCTGCTTATCGCACGTACGCTGACGCACGTTGTTTACTTGGGGCGAGCCGCTTCCTCGCTTTACGACTCCGTAACCTTTGGACTTGACCCCCCCCCCCCCCCAACTGTTGAATTTGTGCTTACATTTTATAATTCTTTTATACATATTTTATAATGCTCTGGTAATGTTTTACACTTTCAATATTAATTTAACCTCATTCGCGAATAGCACAATATATACTTATTTAACCTTTTCATAACAGAACACACTTGATTTATATATACATAATACTTATTCTACACTTAGAGGCAATTTATTGTATTTATCTCATTCTTTTGTTTGGAAAAGCATGTTAGACTGTGATAAGATAGGAATACATAAATTTCCACTCTATCACAATCTAACACCGCTGAAGATGCACGTTTCTAATACTCTTAGTTTTGTTTGCAGACTGATCACTTTACTTTTCCAGATGTTATCCATGGCCTTCAGATTTGTTCTTCCCTTTGCAATCCTGATCTTTATTTCTTTTTTACAGTCCAAGTCATATGTCAGTTTACTTCCCAAATATGTGAATTGTTCTACATTTTCTATATCAGTTCCATCCACTTGTATCTTTTGTTTCATGGTCTTCTCACCAAATATCATTGTCTTTGTTTTTTCAAAGCTCATAACAAGTCCAAATCTCTTCCCTTCCTCATTTAAAAGTTTCAGTGTTTTTTGTAGTTCTCTTTCGTCTTCTTCAATAATAACAATGTCATCTGCAAATCTCAGATTGTTAATTCTCATTCTGAGTACAGATATTCCTTTGGCATCTTCTTTCATTTTATCCATTGCTCTTTCTAAATGTGCGATGAAAATGCTTGGTGATATTGGGTCTCCCTGTCTAGTACCTCTGTTTGTTTTAAACCATTTCCCCAAATCATCACTTATTCTAACTGCTGCAACTACATTCTGATAAACATCTTTTAATATAGCTATTAGTTTTTTTTTTTTTATCAATTCCATACGATTCCAGAACTGCTAACGTCACTTTCTTGTCAATACTGTCAAATGCTTTCTGAAAATCAAAAGCAATTATATATGTTTTTGTTTTTTCTCCTAGCTTTCTCTGCTATTAACCTCATTGTCAAAATCTGTTGAATTGTAGTTCTATCCTTCCTAAATCCTGCTTGCTCGTCTGCAAGGTATGCTTCCAATTGTGTACTCAATCTTTCTGTCAATATGATCATCATCACTTTACCAAGGTGACTTATCAAGGCAATTGTTCTATAATTTTTACATTCTAGCTTATTTCCTTTCTTGTATAATGTTACTAATATTGATTTCACCCACTCCTCTGGCATTTTCCCTTCTTTCCATACCATATTACGTAGTTGAAGCATTTCTGTAACCATACTTCCACCACCATATTTGATCATTTCTCCAGTAATGTTATCATTACCAGGATTCTTGTTGTGTTTTAGTCGTCCTATTGCTTTTTCTACCTCTCCTCTTAAAATGTCCATATCATGCTCATTACCTGGTGGTGATATCTGCTTCAATTCTTCAGTCAGTTTCCCAACGCTATCTGAATCTAGTTTTTCTTCATATAACTCACTACAATATCTTGTTCTACCGCTGTACAATTTTTTCTTTATTCATCTTTAATTGTGGTCTATTTTGGTTGCCACTTTCTATTAATGGTTCTGATCATTTTGTATACCTCCCTTGTTTTATGCTCTCCATAGTACTGTTTTATATTGTTGCATTGGGCTTCTAACCATTTCATCTTATCCATTCTGACTGCTTTTTTCACCTCATTACACTTTCTTCTATATTGCTCTTCTATTTGTTCTGATGTATCCCTTCTTATCTTCAACATTCTTTTCTCCTGTACTAACTTCAGTGTTTCATGTGTAATCCATTTCTTCTTGATCTTTTCTTCTTCTGGTACTGTTTCTTCAACTGCATCTTCTATTGCCTTCATTACTCTTTTCACTCTTAAATTCGAGTTTTTTTCTTTCTCCACACTTTTAAGTTTCTCGTCTAACACTGTTTTGTACCTTCTTCCTATTTCTGCTTCAGTTATTCGGGCTGTATCTCTTCTATTCTGATGTTGGGGTTTATATTTCTTTTTTAATTTCATCTTGATGTTTGCAATCACTAAACTATGGTCCGAGTCTATATCTGCTCCTTGAAAAGTTCGACATTGCTGTACTGATGTTATCCATCTTCTTTTAATCATATCAATCATGTTTTTGGTTTTCCCATCATTTGATTGCCATGACAAGCCTGTGTAGCTCAGTGGATGTGGCGTTTGCACACCACGGCACTTGGCCGCACGAAGGAAGACTTGGTTGAGTCTAGTCGGTGACTAGAGGAAATTTTTCTAAGCCTTTTTTCGACCGGTTCCTGAGTTAGTCGATCTCTGGCACGGGCAAGCGGGTTTTTCGTCCTGTAAACTCAAGAAAATCGACCATAGAACCCACATTATTTCAGACATTAAATATATGTGTTAGGGTTAGGGACCACGAGATGGCGGCACATTTGACCGTCTCTCTTCACTGTGTACCGCTTAATTAGTGATAGCCGTGGGCTATCTATCTCTGATTGGTACCAGTGGAGATTGAACTGCCCACTCAGTCTCCAAAGTTAGATAGGGCTAAACAGCCTCGCCTACTCGCCGTATACGGGAATAAAAAGGCGTTAGCTGATATATTTTTTTTTTTTTTTGATTGCCATGTCCATTTTCTACACTCCTTTTGTTGGAATCTTGTGTTACAGATCATCTCGTGGTCCACAGCAAATTCTAACAATATTTCACCTCGTTCATTTCTTTCTCCGAAACCATATTTTCCCATGACTCTTTCCCAACCATCATTATGTATTCCAATAATTAGCAAATAATTTGCTAATTATTATTTCTTAATGATGCAAGGTCATTTTCACACATTTTCAGTTCTAACACTCAAGCCTTGAACCACTTTATGGAAAAAGTCAATTTTGTCTGTGCCATTATAATCAAATACAATTATTATTATTATTGCACCCTCCGTGGAGTCAGCAGGCTCATCATGGGAGGCTCATTCAACTAACAACACATTTTCAGCATCAGGAAAGGATTAAGAACTAATTTTTAATGCTACCAATATTTTGTCTCAGTCACTTAGATATCTTTAGGGATTACAAATAACTCTTGGAATACAAAGACAGCACAGTGCTAAATGAAACACATGGGGAGACTGCGGGTAACTTACAGAAGTTACAGAAAGATAAAATTGTCATCATCAGAGCGGATAAGGGTAATGCCATCGGAAAATGGATATTATTCTAAATGATTGCATTACCTACATCCCACTAGATCATGATCCTACAGAAATGCAAGTTAAAAAAATTTACTCAAAAACAGTATCTTCCTGGCTGCCAGACATTAAAGAAAAACTCAAATCCTTCAGTTCTCACCCCCAACTCCAGATATATGGTTTACCTAAAATTATCAAATTTCTGACATAATAAATTAAGTTTAATCCTTTATCCAAGTGTGAGCAAACAAAGTTTGCGCCTGAAAATATCTTGACTGGGGTAAGGTAGTACAACACCGGGCAACTCAAAGCAAAGGTGGACCAGGCTAACATCACTCCTATCGCTACGAGTTTCCCGGTGATGTACTACCTTACCCCAGTCCTAAAGATATTTTCAGGCGCAAACTTTGTTTGCTCACACTTGGATAAAGGATTAAAATAAATTTATTAGTCTAAACCAAGTGAAAAATAAACTTTCAACATCTTTCTCTAAATCCAGAGTAATTTAATAAAAAGGTGGCACACCTTTTGGCAACTCCTATAGGTAAGGATGACCTTGCCATTGCTTTTGCCTGGTATATCTCCACTTCTGGGCCTGGCTCCCACTGAAGAGACCTCAATAAAGGTCGAAACTAGTCTGGGTAGTGGCCCTTCCCTTTAATGCATAACATTATACATATCTGCAAGGAGATGTTTTGCATTATGGGAGATACTGAGATAGGAGTGATGTTAGCTTGGTCCACCTTTGCTAAGAGTTGCCGGTGTTGTACTACCTTACCCCATTCCTGAAGATATTTTCAGGCGCAAACTTTGTTTGCTCACACTTGGATAAAGGATTAAACTAAATTTATTATAGTCTAATCAAGTGAAAAATAAACTTTCAAAATTCCTGACTACATGAAAAACTTACATCATTACTAACTTCTTATCAATAATTTTCCTACAACTCAATCTGTTATCTGTCAAGATTCTAACATTATGAGATCTTATACTTCTGTCTTGTAAGCCCCTTTTTACTGTATCTTCATTTTCCTCTGGATCTTTTTCCTGCTAACTTGGCAGAGAACACTTGTTTTGCTATATACCGAAAATCCACAAACCTAATTCTCCCCTAAGACCTACAGCAGATGCCACCAATGCTCCATGTTACAAATTGTCAAAACAGCGGTTAAATTCCCCCCCCCTCCTGTCACTGAACTTGTCACATCCTATATAAGAAAATTCTACCTATTTTAAATCCTTGACTGAAAATCTACACCCCTGTCCAAAAAGAAACCAAACTTTTGATAGAAAATAAAATGCAGGCCAATTATAATTATTCAAATCATTTATTTCAATCAATATACTTCCCTTCAGCTTCGATACAGTGTTTGACAGTCAATTAATTCGTTAAATGAGTTTTTTATATCAGTTTTTTTGGGATACTGTTGAGGGTTGTAGTTACTGCCACTTGAACATTTTCAGTGGTGTTGTATCGCTTTCCTTTCATTGGCAAATGAAGTCGGGAGGGGGGGGGAGTCACAAAGTGCTAAATCAGGAAATATGGCGAATGATCCAACACAAACTTGGTTTTTGCTCAAAAACCTGTCTCACAATGTTCGAAGGATGAGATGGAGCATTATCATGCAAAAGTGACACCAGCTGCCTGCATCACGATATTAATGCTGTACACGACGAATTCTCGCTATCAATAGCTTCAAAAATTCGAGATAAAACTCACCATTGACCATTTGGTAAGGTGGAACGAATTCTTTGTGGATAATGCCCTTGGAATCGAAGAAACAAATCAGCATTGTCTTTACTTTTAACTTCTCCAAGCGACTTTTTTTTTCGGTTGCCCCTCTTCTGGTGATCTCCACTCAGCACTCGAGTTTGTTTCGGACTAATACTCAAAATATCAAGTTTTGTCACCAGTAATGATCGTGTCAAGGAATTTGAGTCCTTATGAGCGGTTTTAATGAGGTCCTTGCAATGTTCAATTCAATACATTTTGTGGTTGGTAGCTGGTAATTAGTTTACGGAATTAACAACGCATATAAAGTATATTAATTAAAGGTAACTTTAATGAATAACTTCTATATTTCGGCAATGTCACATTGCCATCTTCAGGAACATAAAGATATGGTATGTGCACTCAGGAACTAACACAAAGCAAATGAGGAAGAAAGCAAGAAACTAATAATATTAGTTTCTTGAGCAAATATAAATATATATATATATATATATATATATATATATATTGGTATATTGATTAATTTTAATGGTATAGATGAGAACAGACTGATAAGAAAATAACTATTTATTAACTTATTGCTGATATTTCGTTGGTATTCTATCCATCTTCAGAGTACAAAAAACAGTTTGTCAGTATGCGAGACAACAACAATCTGATATAAAAAATGAAGCTAATTTGAACAATTGTAACGTAGAACACAAAGACTAAAGTTTTAATTAGGTGCCATCTACATTGCGGAAAAAAACAGAGAAAGTAGATATTAATTAGGTCTTAAGATGACCTTCTCCCAAATCTTTGGCAAATTTATACAGTCATACTTGTTGAGGTTTGGAGTATATTTCAAGGCTTCTACTGATTCCAAGAAAAATCTCTCCGTCTAATAAAAGCTTCTGTGCAACACTTTTTTTTCCCAATTGATTTGAAAGAAAAAATTTTGTATGTGCCATTATAATCAAATACTATTATTATTATTATTGCACTCTCCATGTAGTCAGCAGACTCATCTGTGCACACACAGGATCAACTGGAAAAAAAAAAGTGCTGCACAGAATCTCTATGACTTATAAGCTTTTGAAGTCAGAGAGATTGTTCTTGGAATCAACAAAGCCTTGAAACATACTCCAAACCTCAACTAATATGGCTGTATAAATTTGCCAAAGATTTGGGAGACAGTCATCTTAAGACCTAATTAATAACTGTTTTCTCTCTCTCTCTCTGTTTTTTTCCAAAATGTAGATTCCATCTAATTAGGACTTTAGTTTTTGTGCTGTACATTACAATTGTTCAAACTAGCCCCATTGTTATACTGGATTGTTGTTGCCTCGCATACTGTGACATGCTGTTTTTTGTACTCTGAAGATGCTGGATAGAATACCAGCAAAATATCAGCAATAAGTTAATAAATAGTTATTTTCTTATCAGTCTGTGTTCTCATCTATACCGTTAAAATTAATTAACATATACGACGAACACATAAGCCTTTCCACAAGTTAGATATATTGTATTGATAAGCTTTGACATCACCTCACTGTTCATCACTTTTCCCTTAAATGGCATCTTAACACTCTTAAAAAACGTTTCTTTCTGATATATTTTTATAGAGATATCAGAAATATATATTTATACCTATATCAAAATTTATAGAGGGAACGGCGATGGATTCTCCCCCCTCTCTCTTCCCCTGCCACATGGAAAATTTTGAAAAACAAGCCATAGACTCAGCCCTCTTAAACCTTCTATCTAGCAAAGATATGTAGATGATAAATTCTCTATTTGGTCTCATGGCCCAGATACAAACTTCTTCCTCAGTCACCTCAATAGTCTACATCCAAGAATCCAGTTTACAATGGAAAAGGAAAATAACAACAGTTTAGTAACACACCCTCCTAATGGTAACCTTTCATTCACTGTACATAAAAACCCACTCACAAAGGCAGATACATTCAAAAACTTTCCCACCACCCCTCTCAACAATATGGCATTATTAAAACTAACCAATAGAGCCTATAATCTTTGTTCCAGTGGAACCTCTCTTTCAAACTACATACACAACACCATCCTTTCAAATGGCTTCAGTGATTAGAGAATTTAAAAAAAGAATAATAATCAGTTCCTTCCCCCATCTCTTCAGAAGAATTTCAGAAATGCCATCACCATCCTCTACTCCATTGAACATCAGAAAAAGTAACCAGGTCTTTAAAAAAAAAAAAGAGTGCAACCACTCCACAGCTTTTAAGCCACATCAGAAATTTGCTATCCTTATCATAAAATGCAAGTAAATTGCTAAAACAGAACCTATTCATTACAAATGCATGCTGACCATTATAAAGAATACTACGTCCATCAACCCAATCAACCCCGTACTCTATTCTTAACCAATCTCTCCAACACCTTGACCACAAATGCAATATTGAGGATAGAAACATCCATTAAACACTCTCACAAAAACCCTTAGGTATATATCATCATTAAATTCCTGACATGTATCCTCAAAGAGTGTACAGGATTATTACATGAAAAATTTACATCACCACTAACTTCCTATCTACAATTTTCTTCCAAATCAATCAACCTGTCAAGACTCCAACATTATCAGAACTGATATTTCTGTCTTCTAAGGCACTTGTAACTGTATCAATCCACCTATATCTTGGTCTTCCTCTGGGTCTTTGTTCTGACCACCTGGCAGAGAACACTCATCGTCATCAAATTCTTGCCATATACCCTCAAGGGGGGGGGTTCGGGATATGATGGAACTACATAAAAAATTTACGTCACTACTAACTTCCTATCTACAATTTTTCTTTAAATCAGTCTGTTACCTGTCAAGACTCCAGCATTATCAGATTTTTTTTTTATTTTTTTTAGACACCTCCAGGGAGTCCAAAGACTCATCGAGGGAGGACACTTGCTCTACAGCTCTGTCTCCACCACTGACCACAACTACACCAACAGCATCTACCGTCGACCACCACCACTAGAATTTCCAAATACAGTCACAAACATCCATGCCCATGGCGGGATTCGAACCCGCAGCCTTTTGACTGGTTAGTGTATCTTATGTTATATCATATTATCGTATCGTATATTTCTAACTTCTAAGGCACTTTTTACTATATCAATACATCTATATCTTGGTAATTCTGCGAGTCTTTTTCCTTCCAACCTAACAGAAAACACTTGTTTTGCTAATCTTTCCTCTCCCGTTCTTTTTAAGTGACCATATAACCTGAGCTTAACTCTGCTAATGCATTCCTGAATGCTGACAATGTCAAGTTCTTTTCTAATATACTTGTTTTTAATATGATATTGTCATTGATGCCATCTGTTCATGCCCCTAATCATTGTCAGGACTCACATATCTGTGGTCTCTAGTCTTTGATCAAGTGTTTAATTTCTAACCCAGCTCTCAGATCCATAAATTAAAATTCATTTCAACACTGTCTTGTATACAGCTAATTTAATGTTTTGGCTAATTTCTCTCATATTCCATATAAATTTATTCAGTTGACTTCCTACCATACCAGTTTATTCTGTTGTTTATCTATTCCAGATTTAATTTACCATCTTCACTAAAAGTTGTGCTTAAGTAGCTGAAATGTTTTACTTGTTCAATAGGTTCTCCATTCACAATGCAGTTGATATTTTCAATGCTTCTGCCTATTTTCATTGTCTTCGTCTTGTTATTGCTGACCTTCATATCAAATGTATAACAACAGTTATTCAATTTAGTCAGGGGGATCTTGCAGACTTGTAGCAAATTTATTTAGAAGTATAACATTGTCCACATAAAGCAAACAGCTGAGATTAACATCGCCAATTTTGATATCAGGTTTAATACCACTTTCCTTCATAATGTGATCCATATAGATAATGAATAATAGAGGGAATAATGTACATCCTTGCTTGACACCAGATTTTACATTAAACCATCTTCCTCTACTTACTTCCTTCAGGTTTAACTGCTGACTTACAACTCAAATAAAGATGAAGTATTGCTTGTTATAATGCCCCACTGACACCATATAACTGTAGAATTTAATATAATAGCGTTTGAATAGCTTTTTTCTTGGCATATGCCTTTTCCAGATCAAAAAAACTTAAATACAGATCTTTGTTATATTCCCATGACTTTTCAACTATTTGACGTAAAGTGAAAATCTGATCCTGACAACCTCTATTTGGCCTGAATCCAGCTTATTCTTCACCAAGCTTTTCTTCCACAATCCTTCTCAACCATTTCTCAAGTATACTTGCATACATCTTACCAGGAACAATCAGCAGAGAAATACCTCTATAAAACTCACATTCAGTTTAATTTCCCTTCCTTGTATATGGGTACTATGAGCTCTACTCCAATCAGCCGGAATTCGTCCCTCTGTCCAGGCCTTATGAATTATGCAGTGAAGCCACCATAACTTATACACCACCATACTTGAGTTTCTGGTCGAATATCATCTATTCTTGCTGCCATTCCATATTTCAGGCTTTGATGCCTTTCTCTACTTAAAGAAAAGATATCTATTACTGATTGAATGCCTGTTGAGTGTTTTGTAACACTGTGCTGTGACTGATTGTTTCATTTAGCAATTCTTCGAAGTAATTACTCCATACCTCAAGGATATCTTTTTTTTCAGGTTTCATGTCATCTTTATCATATCTAATTCCTTTTACAGCACTCTTTCCTCCATTTCTGAGCTTCTTCAACAATGACCAGAATATCTTGCCACCTTCTTGATATTTATTTTCTATTTTCTTACCAAAGTCCTCCCATGACTTTTCTTTAGCTAGTTTTACAGTTAGCCTTCTTACATTTGTCTCTGTATTCTCTAAGAGTACACTCTGACTTATTTGCCAGGAACTTTTGATATCCTTTTTCTTTTCCTTCACTGCCTCTTTAACTTCCTGTGTTCACCATGTAGTTCTGATTTTTCTATCCTTACAGATAACTTCACCATATGCCTCTCTGGCTGAATCAAGCAGTGTTTTCTTCAGGGTTTGCCACTGAATCTCCAAGTTTGGTTCTTCTTCTCAAACTCTTGGATTTTTTTCTTGGATAATGATTGTGTATTTTAGTCCACATCTAAAAGCTGCTCAACTTTTATTCACTTTAAAACATTCCTACATCTTCTTCTTTTCAATATGAAACTTAATATTATACTGCTCAACACTAAATGGTGATCACTTCCAATTTCAAATTCTCTGTACACTCTAGTGTCCTGCACAAGGGAGAAAACATCACTATCAATAATAACATAGTCAATGAAACTTTTCTTATTCCTTGCCTCTTCTCTCCATGGATATTTGTGCACATTTTTATGTTGGAACATTGTGTTAGTAATAACCAGTATGCTCTGAGCAGAAATCCAACAGGTATTTGCCATTATTATTAGCTTTGCTCTTTTCTCCAAATTTTCTCAAAATATTTTTGTATGTCTGACAATCATTTCCTACTCTGCAATTTAGATCCATAACAAGGACCAACTTTTCATTTTTTCATTGTTTCAGTTACTTTCGCTAAAGCCTCAAAAAATTCCTCCACTTCTACCTTTGTAGAAACTTCTGTGGTACCATAGGCACAAATAAGTCTCATTGTCCAGTTCCCCATTCTGATATTTACCCACTTCACTTTACTTAATATTGCCTGCTATTATTATTATCATTATTATTCCGGGCAACTCCAAGGAGTCGACAGACTCATCGAGGGAGGCCATAACATCATATTCAAGAAGATTAGTGTCGTAATTAGTATTAAATACTATATAACTGCTCCTTTTCCTTGATTGTCATTGCCTGAATATAACATCTTGTATTTATCGCTTAGAAAGATCTCACTAATTTTTGTCTTTTTGTTTCAGTTGCCTCTATTATATCGATCTGTTACTTATCCAATTCCTCAGCCTGCTCCATTTCTTTGCCATTTATGCTTCTTATGTTGATAGTACCAATCTTGAACTGTGGTGATGTTGAGTTAAGGTGTTTCAGGATTTGTTCTAGTATCTAACTTTTTGTTGTTCGCCCTGGTTCCTTGGCGAAAACAACTAGGACATTGTTTAACCAGGCGACGGCCCAGCACACATGCAATTCTGTCATGTTGTACCATCATTTTATATTTTGGTTTAAGCCAATAAGAATACAATTTGGTCAGCTAAATCCCAAATTGCCAGCCCATCCTCATTCGTTCAGTATCCAGGTAGATACCTAACAGGGTGCAGCACAAGAAGGTGAGGATTTGACATTAGGTCAGAAGCCCTGGTTGGTTCTCTGCATTCTTTTAAAGACTATGTGGAGGTTTTCTCACAGTTATACAGCTCTGACCTTTAACCACCACCCAAGGGAGAACACCTGTGTTGCTAATCTTTCATATTCCATTCTGTTGAATGGACCATGCCAACTGAAATTAGCTCTCTATTATCACATTTCTGGATGCTCACAGTCGATTTTTTCCCTAATATTCTCATTTTTAATATGATACTGCCATTGATGCCATCTGTTCACACCCATAATCTTTCCCAGGCCTCTCATATCTGCAGTCTCCAATCTTTGGTGAAGTGTTTTATTTCTAACCCAGCTCTCAGATCCATAAGTTAAAATTGGTTTGAAAACTGTTTTGTATACAGATAATTTAGTATTTTGACTAATTTCTCTCTTACTCTAAATAAATTCATTAATTTGGCTTCCTACCATACCAGCTTTGTTGATTCTGTTGTCTATTTCCATATTTAATTTACCATCTTCACTAAAAATTGTGCCTAAGTAGCTGAAATGTTTTACTGGTTCTACATTCAAAATGCAGTTGATATTTTCAATGCTTCTGCCTATTTTCATTATCTTTATCTTGTTATTGCTGACCTTCATATCATATCTACTACAACAGTTATTCAATATAGTCAGAGAATCTGGCAGACTTGTACTGGATTATTTTGAAGTATAACATCATCTGCATAAAGTAAATAGCTGAGATTAACATCTCCAATTTTGATATAAGGTTTAATACCACTTTCCTTCATAATGTGATCCATATAAATAATGAATAACAGAGGAGATACTGTACATCCTTGTCTGACACAACATACAAATCAAAGACTGAATATTGCTTGATAAAATGCCCCGTTGACACCATACAACTGTAGCATTTTGAACAGCTTTGCTCTTGGCACCTTGTCATACACCTTTTCCAGATCTACAAAAGTTAAATACAGATCTTTGTTTTATTCCCATGATTGCTCGACTATCTGACGTAAAGATGAAAATCTGATCCTGAAAGTATCTATTTGGCGTGAATGAAGCTGGTTCTTCACCAAGCTTCCCTTCCACAATCCTTCTCAACCATTTGCAGGGAAATACCTCTAATTCTCATATTCAGGTTTATTTCCCTTTTTTATATATGGGTACTATGAGAGCTCAACTTCAGTTATTTCCATGTTATTCGTGGAATTCGTCCTCTGTCCAGGCCTTCTGAACTATGCAATGCAGCCACTGGTAAGACTATTATACTTGAGCATTTCTGGTTGAATATCATCTACCCCAACTGCCTTTCCACAGCTTTTTCTTCTTCAAGTATGGATATGTATTCTGATTGCATGCCTGTTGATGGTTTTTTTACCGTTTTGCTGTCACTGATTGTTTCATTTAGCATTTTTCGAAGTAATTACTCTATACATTAAGGATAATCTTTTTCTCCAATTATTATGTCACTTTGTCATCTCTAATTCCTTTTACAGCACTCTTTCCTCAATTTCTGAGCTTCTTCAACCTCCAGAATATCTTGTCACTTTCTTGGTATTTATTTTCTATGTTCTTATCAAAGTTTTCCCATGACTTTTGTTTAGCTACTTTTACAGAGTGTTTAGCTTTCTTACATATGTCTCTGTATTCTCCTAAACGCAACAGTTGACTTATTTGCCAGGAACTTTTGATATGCTTTCTACTTTTCCTTCCCTTGTCCACCACGAAGTGATGATTTTTCTATCCTTGCAGACAACCTCACCATATGCCTCTTCGGCTGAATCAATCAATGTTTTCTTCAAGATTTGCCACTGAACCTCCAAGGTTTGGTTCCTGTTCTCAAATTCTTTAATTTTTTTTTGAATAATAATAAGTATTATTATTATGGGCAACTCCAAGGAGTCCTTAGACTCATTGAGAGAGGCTACTAAACATCTTATCAAGAACAACTATTCTGCATTTGCACAATATCTATCATACTTTTGCTTTACATTCATTTATAGTAATGTCACCCACAACAAACTCTGACAGCTTATTCCACTCATTCACCACTCTCCAAGCAAAGAACCTAGTTCCAACACCTTGCTAACTACACTCTTGCTCAGTTTCCATGGATGGCCCCTAGTTCTCCCATCACCAGACATGTTCTGAAAAATTTCCTCTCAATTAATCTTGTAAAAACCCTTCAGTAATTTGAATGTCTCAATCATATCACCCCTTTTCCATCTATCAACCATTTTGTAACCCACAGATCTTCAACCTGTTCTCGTAAAGTTCATTCCATAGGCCAGCTATCATCTTGGTCACAGGTCTCTGGATCCTCTCTACCCCCTCCCCATAAAGAAGAAACCCAGAGGTCCAGATCTGGGCACAGTAGTCAAGATTTGGTCTTATTAAGGCATGATAAAGGGGAACAATAACTTGCTTATCTCTGCTTGTCAAAGTATTCTTCAGTAACCAAGTGATCTGATGAGCTGATTTAGCCACTTTCGCTATGTGTCCCCTAAACTTCAACTCCCTATCCACCAACACACTGAAATCTCTTGCTTCATTGACCTCCTAGGGTACAGTTCCACCAATGTGATATACTGCTGCTAATTTTTTCACCCCAAAATGCATAACCTTATACTTTGCTACATTAAACTGACATCCATTCTCATTAACCCAGACTGCCAATCTATCCAAATCATCCTGCAAAATTTTGACACCGTGTGCATTCACTATTTGCTGTACCCAACTTTGCATCATCAGCAAATAAATGAACTGTCCCTCTCATATTCTTTCCTATATCATTAATGAACAAATTAAATAGCAGTGGTCCAAGAACAGAACCCTGCAGTACACCACTAGTAACAGGCCTTCTTTTTGGACTCGACTCCTGAATAAACTACTTTCTGATATCTCTCCATCAACTACCCTCCTATCCATCTCACCAACTCTATATCCATCCCCATGTCCTGCAGTTTACTGATTAGAATTCCATGTGGAATCCTGTCAAAGGCCTTAGCAAAGTCCAGCAGTATCACTGTAAATCCATTATCCTTATCCAGTTCAGCCATCACTGTATTATAAAACATGAGTAAGTTATTGAGGTATGATCTATCCTTCACAAAACCAAGCTGTCCTCCATACAGTATCCCATTTTCATCTATCCATTCAGTATTTTGCTCTTGACTAATATCTCAAAAAACTCGACAACGATTCCCGATATGCTGATCAGTCGGTAATTTGCAACAGCAGTTTTGAAACCTCCTTTATGCAATGGAACTATTTTCCCCCTCTTTCCACCCCCCTTGGAACTAATCCAGAGCTGAGACTTAAATTAAACAATATGGTCAAGGGAACTGACAATTCCTTTGCCGCTTTGTGTAAGATTCGAGCTGCTATACCATCCAATCCCACAGATGTATTTACATTAAGGTTCTGTAATATACTATTCACCTCTATTTCATTCACTTCAATTCCTGTATCAGCCATGTGTTCTCATTCCTGCAATATCACAGCCTGGATGATATACTCTTGCAAAGTGCTCGCTTAGTAATTCTACTATTTCAGCTGATTCAGTTACCTCCCTGCCATCGAGATTCCTTAAAATCATTTTGCTGTATACATTTTTTCTTTTACTTGCAGCATATCGAAAGAACTGTTTGGGATTCACTTCAGCTTGCATTCCTAATTTCCTTTCATAATCTGCTTTTGCTTTTCTTACCAGACTCGTTACCCTTCTGGCCTGTGCTGTTCGTGTGCCTGCAGGTCACCTTTCTTCTTAAATTTCATTCACAATTATTTCTTTTTTTTTTGCAGCTCAAGCTTATTCATTCATTTAATTCCCACTTGTCATCCATATAACTCCCACTTGATTTACTCTCTGGACTCCTTAGGTATACATTAACTACATATATTATCTACAGTTTTTCTGAATTGTGATTGGCTTCAAAACATTAGCAGATGAACAGGACCATTGATGTCATATTATGGCAGCAACTAAAAAAAAAAACAATCAAAAATCATTTAGGCTGTTATCCCAGATAAATATATAAAAGAAAATATACATTTTGTGTGTTGGAAGTCAGCAATTCTCCAAGATAGGTATGCAATCAGCCATTACTCCCTCAAATGCTCCTTTACCACTTCCCACGCACTATCAACATCCAGCCCTAATAATGCTTGTTTATCTTCAGTGGGAGCCAGGCCCAAGTTGAGATACCAGGCAGAAGCTTTAGCAGGTCATCTCTACCTATAGGAGTTGCCAAATGGTGTGCCACCCTTTTTTCAATAAATTACTCTGGATTTAGAGAAAGATGTTGAAAGTTTATTTTTCACTTGGTTAGAGTATAATAAATTTAGTTTAATCCTTTATCCAAGTGTGAGCAAACAAAGTTTGTGCCTGAAAGTATCTTCAGGACTGGGGTAAGGTGGTACAACACCAGGACAACTCGTTGCAAAGGTGGAGCAAGCTACCAACACTCCTGTCTCAGTGTCTCCTATAATGCAAAACATCTCCTTGCGGATATGTCTAATGTTATGCATTAAGGGATGACCTGTAGGTAGAGATGACCTGCTAAAGCTTCTGCCTGGTATCTCAACTTGGGCCTGGCTCCCACTGAAGAGACCTCAATAAAGGTCGAAACTAGTCTGGGTAGTGGCCCTTCCCTTAATGCATAATGCTTGTTTATTTTAGTCTACAGTTCGCATCTGAGCTCAACTTTTATTCGCTTTAAAACATTCCTACATGTTCTTCTTTTCAATATGAAATTTAATGTTATCCTGCTCAATACTAAATGGTGATCACTTCCAATTTCAAATTCTCTGTACACTCTAGTGTCCTGCACCAGGGAGAAAACATCACCATCAACAATAACATAGTCAATGAGACTTTTCTTATTCCTTGCCTCTTCTCTCCATGTATTTTTATACACATTTTTATTTTGAAACATTGTGTTAATAATAACCAGTATGTCCTGAGCAGAAATCCAACAGGTATTTGCCATTATTAACTTTGCTCTTTTCTCCAAATTTTCCAAAATATTTTTCTATTTTGTCTGACATACATTTCTATTTTGTCAGATTAGGAAATGATTGTCTGACAATCATTTCCTAATCTGATATTTGCCCACATCACTCTACTTGATATTGCCTTCCATTCAAGAAGATTAGTGTCGTAATTAGTATTGAATACTACATTATAATTACTCCTTTTCCTTGATTATCATTGCCTGAACATTTCGTATTTATTGCTTAGAAAGATCTCACCAGATTGTCTTTTTTTTTGTTTCAGTTGCCCCTATTATATTGATCTAGTATGTACTTATCCAAATCTTTAGCCTGCCCCATTTCTTTGCCATTCAGGCTTCTTATGTTGATAGTCGATCTTGAAATCTGGTGATGTTGAGTTGGGGTGTGTTCCTTGGTGCAAACAACTAGGACCTTGTTTTACCAGCAGACGACCCAGCCCACATGAAATTATGTCATGTTGTACCATCATTTTATATTGTGGTTTAAACCAATAAGAATATAATTTGGTCAGCTAAATCCCAAATTGTTATCCAATCCTCATTCGTTCAGTATCAAGGTAGATACCTAACAGGGTGCACCATGAGGTGGCGAGGACTGGACATTAGGTCAGAAACCCTGATCGGTTCTCCACTTTCCTTATAAGGCTACATGGAGGTCTCCTCCCAGTTATACAGCTCTGACTCTTAAGCACCCCTTAGGTATATATTAACTACAGTTTTTCTGAATTGTGATTGGCTTCAAAACATTGGCAGATGAACAGGACCATTGATGTCATATCATGGCAGCAACTAAAAAAAAAAACAATCAAAAATCATTTAGGCTGTTATCCCAGATAAATATATAAAAGAAAATGTACATTTTGTGTGTGTTGGAAGTCAGCAATTCTCCAACTTTCCAAGTTTTAATGTCCACTTTAATGAATCAAATTCCCTCATATTTCATCAGTGGGCATGAAATAAGCCAACTGCTGTGCATGTATTTTAGTCTACCATACTAAGCAAGAAATTATATTTTTGTTCTCATCCTTGATCCAGACGTAATAAAGAATAGTTTATGTGTGAAGTACCTTCACAAACTAGAGGATATATCATACAAACTTCTGTTTACTCATACTTACTTCTGTTAGCTCATACCTATGTAATGTACTTCATTATGGCTGAGAGCTCTCTCTAAAGATAAAATGATATGTGCATATCTATCCTCTTACTGGTTGTATTCCATTACAACAATATTATTATTGTACAGGCACCTCCATGAGTGCAAAGACTCATCATGGGAGACCCAATTTATTCAATCTATCATACCTCTCCTTGAAACCATTAACAGACTAGGCACTAACAACTGACGCTGGCAACCCATTCCATTCATTTACAACTCTCCAAGTGAAAAATCTAGTCCTCATAACCCTACTAGCCACACTTTTACTCAACTTTCAGGAATGACCTCTTGCTCTGCTCCCCCTCTTGATAAGTGCTGAAACATTTCTCCTGCATCAATTCTATAAAATCCTTTAAGCAACTTAAATGTTTCTACCTTATCCCCTTTTTACACCTATCAACTAATTCTGCAATCTACACACCTTCAAGCTATCCTCATAGGGAACATTCCACAGGCCACTCACCATCTTGATCACTAACTTCTGGATCCTCTCCACCACTTCCCAAGAAACCCAGGAGACGACACCTGAGCAGAGTAATCCAAATGTGGGCATATCAAGGCCTTATAAAGAAGAATAACTTCCTTATCTCTACTTGTCAGTGTTCTTCAACAGCCAAGTAATCTTATGAGCAATCTTAGCAATATGACCTCTAAACTTCAACTCTCTGTCTACCATCATAGATTCAACAGATATCAGAAATAGTGAAGAAAGCAGGTGTTGGATAAGCAAACCTCAATCGATGCATAAGGTAAAATACAAAAAAAAAGCTATTCACAATGTAAAACATGGTATAGCATCAGCATTATGTATATAATGCTGAAGAGTAAACCATAACTCCTCTTCTGATTAATTCACTCATCAACTAAAAATTCTCACTTGTCACAGACAAACAATGAGCACTTTTTTTTTGACCCTTTCTGTCATAATGCTATCTACTATCATTAGTATCAGTGTTGTAGGTGGACTAAGGGCTACATAGTACTCCTTTTTTTGTTGATGATCAGGTGATAACATTACAGGCTCCAATGACAATCTTCAGAAAGCTATTCTAAACTTAAAAGAGGTAGTGCCAAAGATTTTGGAATGATAAGTGCAACAGAAAAATCAAAAACAAGGTCAAGATCCGGCTAGAAGTAAAACAGTAATAAATAACAAAATTTTGGAACAAGTATTTTTAGTTAATCAGGATACATTTAGGACATCCCTGGAGAGAGGATACATTTAGAGAGGCTGTACAAATCATGAGAGTAAAGAAGTGAAAAAGAGATATTTTTGCTTGGTGGGGGGGGGGGGGGGGGAATGAGTAGAATGCATTGCCAGAATGGGTGGCGAGTGCTCCAACACTGAATGTGTTCAAAGCAAGATATGATAGTTGTGGTCTGCGAGTATTTGACTTCCCACGATGAATCTTTGAAAGTAATGCTAATTATGTGACACCTTCAAGGAGTCATCTTGGGAGGGTACACTATTCCACTAAACACAACTCATTGTCTCTCCTGCCTAATCCTCCAAAACTGCCATCTACTACCCACCACCATTACTTGTATTTTTTGTCAGTAAACTGGGTGTGTTCTTTTGGCCAATATGTCTGTATGTAGGATGGAAAAACATAAGTTTCCATGATGAAAAATCCTGCTGCCTCTGTATGAGATTGGCTAACTCACCTTCAACTGAAAAAGCTTGTATAATGATTTCTCATCATGATGAAAATCGACTCAGGTTTTTTCTAATCAAAGGGCACAATGTGTCATTCTTCCAAATGCACTATGGAGGTGTTTTTTTTTTTTACAGATACGTTATTGCAGGCAATATTGAATATATAAAAATAATGAAATAAATATAAATGAAAAGATGTCTGAAAAACAGTCTATAAAAACAAGGTGTAAGACAGGGATGTCCTCTATCTCCACTTTTTAATATTTATATTAATGAAATACTAATACAGTGGAACATTTTAAACAGCTCAGGTATAGAAATTTTCCAGAATAATAAAATAAACACATTATTTCCAGGTAATTGCAATTGTTCTTTAAGAGATATTTCAGCCATTAGGTTTCTTTAATTCACAAGAAAACACAAGGAAACAACTAAATGATTTTTATTGTAATAGGGAAATAAATAAATCATTTTTATTATAATAAGTAAATAATTGCATCCCCATAGCACAATTGGAAGAATGACGATACGTTGCACCCTTCGACTGGAGAAGGCCTTAGTTTGATTCTTGTCGTGACGAGAAGAATCTTTATATGGGTTTTTTTTTTTAATTGAAGGTGAGTTACCCAATCTCATATGGAGGTAACAGGGTTTTTTTCGTCCCAGAAACTCAGCCAAAAGAGTAACTAGAAAGAGACACAGAGAAAGCTAAAAAGAATTGTACCATATCTAGAAAATGATACATACAAAAAGACCTAATGCATATAAAATACATTAGGTTTTTCATCCCATATACAGACAAATCAGTCATGAGGACACATGCAATTTACAAACAAAAATATTAGTGACGATGATGGTGGGCAGTAGATGGCATTGGTGTAGATGATGGTATTGGCATTTCACTGTATTTGGTGGAGATGGAGAGATAGAGTATCAGTCTTGAGGACACATGCAATTTACAAACAAAAATACTAGTGATGATGGTGGGCAGTAGATGGCATTAGTGTAGATGATGGTATTGGCATTTCACTGTATTTGGTGGAGATGGAGAGTTATAGAGTAGGTGCCCTCTCTTGATGAGTCTTTGGACTCCTTGGAGGCATCACATAATAATAATATTTAATTAAAACCATATATTTCAGCCTGAATATTACAAGCCATTATCAGTTGCAATGACAGTTAATTACAAGGTAGAATGCAAACAATGGATTGATTTGAAATAGCAAGAGCTGCATTATGTTACACATAAAATAATGCAAAAGTGTAACTGAGGAAACATTAATTATTCATCATATCCTTCCTAAAAGCAAGGAATTATCCACACTAGAAAGAGACACAGAGGAAGCTAAAAAGAATTTGTACCATATCTAGAAAATGATACATACAAAAGACCTAATGCATATAAAATACATTAGATGTATTTTATATGCAAATATCAAAAACTAAAGTGCTTATGATGATATTAACAGAAAGAATAAGAAAAAGAAAGGCTAATGGAAGAAAATCTGGAAGATGAGTGCACAGCATCATTTAGACGAAACAGAGGTACTGTACACCAAATTATGTCAAGATTAATTGTGGAGAAAGCTCTACATAAAAATGTCTATATGTTTTGTTGACTTTCAGAAAGCACTTGATAGACAGATCTGGAATGGCATGGGTAACACTCTAATCTCATGGAGTGGATAGGAACTTTATGTCTATTGCAAAACATTAATGACAATGCAGAACTGCTTTGAGAAATTGTGGAGAAATAGGAAGATGGTTCCAGACAACAAGATACACAAGACAAAAAGACCCAATATCCCACAGCATCTTTATTATGCTTTTAGAAAGAACAATGGATGTCTTAAAGAATAATATAAAGGGAATTTCAATTCAACATACAAAAATAAATAATTTATTATTTTTATGGCTAATATAGCCTACTTTCGTAGGCTATATTAGCCATAATATAATTTGAGTAAGAAGCCAATGTCATTGGCTTTTTACTCAAATCTTAGGGTATTACTGATGTGTTATAAAACTAATATATGAAGAATAATATAGGAGGGAAAAAAACCTGTTTTTTTTTTCAAAAAATTCCCACACATTGCTTTACCCCCACTTTTCCCAACCCCCCCCCCCTTCCTTTAACACCTTAACAGCAGATGAATGCATATCACCGGGATAAGGAGACAGCCAACAACATCCAAAAAAGGTATGTCTGAATTTTCCTCCTATATTATATAAATTAAGTGGATTTAAACCCAACATCATTTCAAAGCCAAATTACAGAAACTATAAAAGTTTCGTGAGAAAATTGACGAGAGAGAGAGAGAACTTGCGGGAATACACTGCCACCACACTATAAGTTGCAATAGCCGAACCTGATAGGAAAAGCACGAATGTTAAAAGCATTCGTGTAGGTTTCTGCCTAGTCTCTGATGAAAACCAATGAGTTTGAAACAGCTGTCAGACTAGCGAAACCTATCAAAATGGACCAATAGAAGGCAATATACGGGTGCTTTTAGTTAGCATTCGTGCTTTTCCTATTAGGTTTGGTTAGGGCAACTCGTAGTATGGAGGCGGTAAATTCCCGCAAGCTCTCTGGTCAATTTTTACACAAAACTATTATAGTTTCTGTATTCGGCTTTGAAATGATGTTGGATTTAATATCCACTTAATTTATATAATTTTACATCACCAAAATGAAGCCTTTGGCTCTTTATTTTAGCTTCATATATTAGTTTTATAATACATCAGTAATGCCCTAAGATTTGAGTAAAAAGCCAATGAATTGAAAAAAAGGGGAACTACTAAATGAAAGTAGGCTATATTATCCATAAAAATAATAGTTTATTTTAGAGGAGTAACATGAGAATTTTCCCAGAAATAATACCTAAATAATTTATGATTTGTAGATGACATAGTCACTAATGAAGAAAATGATGAGAAACTAGAAAGAACAGCGCTGAAATTAAGTGAAGAAAGAGATATGGATTGATAATGAATATTAATAAAGCAAAAGCAATAATATTCGGAGAGAAGAGGATGAAAAAGCAATTAAAGGTCAACAGACAAGAGCTGGATGAGGTTAGAAAGAATTTCAAATACCTAAAAGAGCAACACGACACCCGATTTAGACTAGATGTAAAGAAGAGAAAAGATCACAGATAAAAAAAAGCAAAAGTAAACCTACAGGCAATGGGTAAGATATGGAAAAGTAAATCAGTAAGTCTTCCAATAGAGCTGAGACTGCTGGAAACATGAATATTCATAAGCATTCTCTATGGTTGCTGGCCTGGTTGGCCGAGTGGCTAGCATATCCGCTCTCCAGCCAAAAGGCTGCAGGTTCAATTCCCACCATGGGCATGAATGTTTGTGGAAATACTAGCGGTGGTGGATAGTAGATGGCATTGGTGTAGTTGCAGTTAGTTGTAGTTGGTGGATTGAGTGGTGGAGACAGCTATAGAGTAGGTGCCCTCCCTTGATGAGTCTGTGGACTCCCTGGAGGTGTCATGTAATAATAATAATAAATCTGCTTGACCATGATTTTTTGAGCAAAAGCATTGGATCCACAAGATGTTATGCCATAAAATAAATATTAAAAGAAATTGCATTCAATGCATTTTTATGCCCACCAAATTTTGAACTACTTCTTCCCTTTTTCATATTTATATGTGAGAAATTTCTTTTTTTATCCAGTTACTCTAGAGAGAAAGAATGTCTTCAGGTTTTGTTCAGATCAGAAAATGTGTAATAGAACATATAATGGAATGAGATAAACTGTGAGATAAACACTGAGGTGTGAAAAGCTGCTGCTGAGGCAGTAAAGCAGAGGGCTTCGGAATCCATTGGAGAAAGATTAGACTCATCCTATGCAAATGCAAACAGGGTATTTTGGCAGTCCATCTGCCACCTTCGAGGGAGGAAATCATGCACAGCAAGGGCAATTAAGGCCACTGATAGTGCACTTTTAACAACCGAGAAGCATATCCTCCACAGATGGAGGGAATACTTTGAGAGCCTTCTTAACATAGGTGGCCCGGCAGCTGTGGACATCCAAGCGGTGCAGTTTGGGGTGATGACTAGTCTCACAGCAGAAGAGGTCCATTTAGCAATAAAATTGGGCAGGGCTGCTGGTGATGATGAAATTCAGCCCGAAATGCTAAAAAGCCTTAAATCGAGACACCGTTCTCTGGCTGACTCGAGTGTGTCAGGGTGCTTGGATATCTGAGCGAGCACCAAAGCAGTGGCAGACAGGCATAATAATAGCAGTCTTTGAGAAGGGAGACCAGAGAGATTGCAGCAATGATCGTGGCATTTCTCTGCTCAGCCTCTGCCTGGGAATGTATATGCTAGGTGCTTGGAAAAAAGGTGCAGGAGCAGAGTTGAGTCAAAGTTCCAAGAAGAACAATGTGGCTTTCATCAGTGTGACCAAAACAGAAACATTTGTGGTCTCAAGACAACTATCCCAGTGCACTCTACATGTGAGTGGAGTCCCACTGAGGCAGGTGGAGAAGTTTAAATACCTTAGGGTCCATATTCACGAGTGATGGAAAGTGGGATGTAGAGCTAGATACTCGAATTGGATCAGCAAGCGCAATATTGCGGGAGCTTGGCCATTCAGTAGTATTGAAGCGGAAGTTGAGCCAGAAGGCAAAGCTGGCTGTTTTCAATACAGTCTATGTCCCCATCCTCACATATGGTCATGAGAGCTGGGTAATGACCGAAAGAATGCAGACATGAATCCAAGCGGTTGAAATGAGGTTCCTTTGAGGGGTTGCGGGACTGACAAGATTTGATAGGGTCAGAAGTTCTGCAATTCAGCAAAACCCTCAATACTCAACCGCTGCTTCTCCATGTTGAGAGATCACAGTTATGATGGTACAGGCACCTGGTCAGGACTGCCACAGGAGGGGCTCCCCCTAGCAGGCCCTCTTTGGAAAGCCAGAGGGTAGGAGGCCACTCAGAAGGCCAAGGACTTGCTGGATAGATTATATCCAAAAACCTTGGGTAGACACATCTGGGAGTCCCACCAAAACACCTAAGCTTGGTGGCGGAGGATCGTGACCATTGGAAGTCCCCCTTGCAGCTGCTGCCCCCACAACCCAATTAGGAAAGGTTGGCCTTGAAGATGGATGGATGGAATGAAGTATGGGTTACATGTTGCACATGACATTCATAGTCAAGATGCACTCAGATTACAAATAGATGTGCATCACAGTCGACCGTAAAAGCCATTTTTATTAGTAAGAATCATCATAAGTAAATAAGCCAAGAGAGATCATTTTACTGGTTCTTCAAAAGGAAACTGCTGAGATGGCTTGCTGCGACATGAAAAAAGATGCAGATGTGTTGGCAGAAATGATGTGAGAAAGGACATATATGAAAAACAAAGATTCATGTTCACATTTTAATTTAAAGCAAGTTAATGATGGGTTTAGGCATTTTAAAAATATAAATACTACAACTAGAAAATCTGTAGGAATTTCTGAAGAACTGTCCAAGGTTGTTCAACAGTCTTAATATTCAACTTTCACAAAACTGGTCTTTTATGGAATGAGATATTCAAAGGAATATACATTACAAAGGATGAGCAGAAGCTATCAGGACACAAAGCATCAAAAGATCATCTAGCACTAATGTTGAGATCAAATACGTGAAGAGAGGAGACTTCAAAGTGAAGCCATTCCTTAGATATCATTTCATGAACTTGAGGACAATGAAAAACATGACTTTCTCAATCTGTAGTGATTTTTAAGAGTGGTTTGTAAATTATTTTAATCCAGCAGTATAGCCATCAATATAACTTCAGCCTGAAATCTTGGAAAAAAAAGTAGCTGTTGTGTCATCGACACAATGGCTAATAACTTACACCTTAAGCCAAAGGAGTCCATAAAAGTCAATCCCCCCCCCCCAAAAAAGCACCTCATTCAACAAATGCATCAGCATGCCATTGCAAATTTTAAGACAATGAATCATAAATATCATGTCAGAATGTTTTATTGCAATAAATGAAAATGGAAAGTCAACAATAAAAGAATTCTAGAAGTCATAACATTAGAGGTGCTACAGATAGCATTGGCAAAGCATGGAAGAATGTGAGCCAGAAACAGTAATTCGTGGCATGGAAAAATTGTGAATGCCATGAGCATTCACAAAACTTGTTTAGGAATTTGCATCTCATGTTGGACCACATGCATTTATCCTGAATGACCTGCTGAAACCAAAACAAGGAAAAAAAAAATATATATATATATATAGGCAGAATGTGACTCACTCTCCGCCCCCCCCCCCCAGTCACTTTCAGAAGCATACAAGAATCTGTTACTATACATCAAACTTCCAAAAGATTTTTGTTAGCAGACTGATTACAATGAGGTCCATGGCATTCTCATTCCAAAAATAAAAATAAACAGTGACTCCTACCCCCCCCCCCCAAGCAACTATGAAAATGACCATAGAATTTCATCTAATAAAACTGACTTTCTCAATATAGGAAACACTTTTTCACTATCTTACAAAAGGCGCAGAACTGTTCATTGAGGTAATGAACTGATTTCATAGATGACTGTGTTTTTTAGAATAGGTTTCCAAGGAATGATTTTTTATTAAAAGTTTTGATATTTTTCAAGTTTTTATAGGTATTATTTCTGGGATATTCCCATGTTACTCCTCAAAGTAAATATTATTTTTATGGCTATTTAGCCTATTTTAGGGCATTACATCAGTAATGCCCTAAAATTTGAGTAAAAAGACAATGGCAGTATAAAAGGGCCACTCCTAAACAAAATAGGCTAAATAGGCATAAAAATAATAATTTTTCAAGTTTTTTTTTTTAATCAAACAATTTATATTTGTTTTTTTTTTTTAATGAACCTGAAGCATTCATAGCTCAGTCAGTATAGACAACACCCTTTGGCCGGAAAGACCTGGATTCAATTCCCATTCATGACATGAGGAACCTTTATCTGATCTCTTTTGACTAAAGGTGAGTTAGCTGGAAACTCAGGTTTTTCATCCCTCAGAACAGGCAAACCGGCCAAATGAACACACATGGATTACAGCCATGAATACTTACAACAATATGCAGAAGAGATAGGGCAGCCTGCCTCACGGCATGGCTTAATAAGGGTGCTTGTTCAGCCATATTGCAGTAGGCGCCGTTACTACTGCTAGCAATTCCTGTTAGCGTAGCAACTGTGGAAAGAAGTTTTTCCAAGCTTAAACTAATTAAAAATTATTTGTGAACAGCAAAGAAAGATTGGTTGGTCTAGCAACTATATCAATAGAGGCGGACATAGCTTATAATTTAAATTTAGAAGAGCTTATAAACCATCTTATTGTGCAATATCCCCATAGAGCAAATATTTAATTAATATTACTATGTAATTCTTTTGCATTAATGTTTCTCTTGTAATAAAAACAAAATAGCAATTGGAGATTTTCTTATATTTTTGTCTTATAATCCATCAGGGGCGACATTTAACTGTTTGCCTCACGGAGCGATCTAATCCGATGATTACCTTGAATAGGCCCCTCACCACATGCATTATACCCATAGACAACCATGAGCCACATCATGGTAACCAACCTCCTAGACAGGATATGACACATGAATGCCATGGGATCTTTATGAAAGGAAATGTCATGAAAGCATTTTTTTAAACATATTCTTTATTAGAAGACCATCTGTATCATTATAGTAACAACATTTCGATACTTTTATGATGAACCTAGTTCCCAAGTGCTCACCAAATCGTGAAACTGTCTTACTGCAACATTTTTTTAGTATCAGTTAAGGAGAGGGTTTACCAGTTACCATTATATTTTATTGTTTTACAAGGTTCAGTTTGGCTGTGTTTTTCAATTATCTATACATTTCCTCCCTCTCCATTAGACTGAATAATTGAAAATGCATTGAGACTTGATTTTCAAAAAATCAGACTTTTTAACCATGTTTTGAGTGACATCAGCCCAACAATGGTTTAATAAAAACTTCCTTAAAAATGTCAAAAATACATAAATTTGGATTAGCTGGCATGGTTGGTCGAGTGGTTAGCATATCTGCCCTCCAACCAAAAGACTGTAGGTTCAAATTCCTCAGTGGGAATGGATATTTGTGATTGTCTATGAAAATACTATTGGTGGTGGTGGTGGTGGTGGTTGGCAGTAGATGATGATGTTCACTCTAGTTGTTGGAGACAGAGTTGTAGAGTAGGTGCCCTCCCTCGATGAGTCTTTAAACTCCCTAAAGATGTCGTAATAACAATAAAACTAATAGTCCACAACAATTAAAAACACACACACACACACCCCAATCACAAACAACCTAGACCTAATAGAATATAACTCAATGTGAGATACATGTTACTTCAAGGTGGCTGAAACTGTTCTGATAGTTTCTAGTGGATGTTTTTTGTGTATATATTAAAAACAATTTTTTTATGCAACATACAGAGAAGATAATTTTATTTTGGTGCCCTCTAAACATAGTTCCTGAATTCATTTTTATATAAGCAACAACATTTTAATTCAGGTCAGGACTTGAAGGTATATGGCCACTAAAGTAACAAGAATGGAATATTTCAACCTGTTGTCTCAAATCACACTAACAAATTAAATCTTGCTACTACAGTTATAAAATGATAAGATAATCCTTCATATCATGATAAATTCCTTTTAAATTGGTATTGGCATAGGTCAGGATGCAAGTTTAAATAAAAAAACATCTTATTAAAAATAGCACATAATAATAATAATAAACATTTTATAACAGCCATAAGGAGTGCAAACTAATTCTATTATACAAGAGTGGAGTTAGGACTGATGCAACAAATTACAGACCAATCAATATCTATAGTGGTCATTAAGGTATTGGAAAGGAGGGTTAAGAACTGCATCAAAAAGTGGGTAGATGGTATACAGTGATCTTCTATAAGTATGTGCAGACTTCGAGTTTGTGTTTCATGAGTTTGTGCATGCTTTGTCCTTACAAAGATGGTCCTTACCATCTTTTCTGTGTTCCCTGAATTTCCACTCCTTGTCTTCTGTCATTCCTTCCATTGTAATAAATTTCTGCAGTGCAATCTCCCAATATAATAATACTTAGTCTGTCAATCCTTCAATTCAAAGTGCAACTGTAGAATATCTATATGCATATACTAGTCTGACTACATTTCACATCTATATTCAGATGTCCACTATAGGAGTTTAATTTACTACCCTGAAAATGCACAATACTATCATTCTTTATTTCACTCCTGAATTTCACATCATCTGCAAACAGACCAGGTGAGATGTGATATATGTACAATACTTGACTACAATGGAAAAATGCAAGACCCAAATAAAGTCAAAGCAGTGCAAAAATAAATAAAAATAATTAATAAAATATAAAATAAAAAAACTTTATAAAATATATCCTAACAAAAGAATGACAACTGCAATCCTGGATACAATAACAGACTAGATGAAAGAGTGAGCTTCACTGATTTGCAGCTTTACATGCAACAACTCAAAACCTAAACATATAAAGTGGATGTTCAAAGTCAGAAGAGTACAAGTAAACAGCTAAAAATACTTAATAAACCAAGAGTATGCCAATAAACAAATGACAACTACCAATCGTCAACAACTAAATTTCTCAGAAATGTAATTAAGAATGGGCTAAATTCCAGTTTGTTCGAAATAATCTACTACAAATATTTTAATGATTTCAGGGAAACATTAATTTCATGAAATTACATGAATGAAGATAGGCTTCATGTAATGATATTAAAATACCTATTTGCCTACGATAAGTGATTAGGTGCTACAATAAGATGAGAAAACAATTCCATGAAATATTTAAGTAAACTGAAGCTATGCAACAAAAAATTCGATTACTTTTCTTTAATGAGAAAACACTAGTTATCAATTAGATTTAAATAAACATGCATTCTAAAACTCAATGGCAATAACTTAATGTAATGTACTTCTCAGATGCCTCATGCAATTTTCTGAAGAGGTTGTTTACGTGTTCAAAAATATCCTGGCAATAATGCCGTATGTTTGAACCAATATATTTATGGTTTAGGGAGTTGATGAAATCCCAGAAACCACGTTTAAGATAAATAATATATTTGTGAACAAAATGATTACGTTATTCCATTACACGTAGAATAATAATGGCACAACATTTAAAGCAAATACATAGCATTACTAATATTTCCTTTGTTTACTAATTCATTGCTTGTCATCATGATTAAAATATTTTCCAGCCACAAAATAATACTTCTATATAGATATCTAGCAGAAAGACAAAAAAGTGATAATAAGAAACACTGGGTGACTGACAATAAGTAATGTTTTTATGAAGTGTATGCACGTTTTAAAGTACACACAAAACATACCTACTGAATGAAAGACATCCATAATCAAGTCAACTTTACAATGTGAAGATATCCATTTTCTATTAAAGGCCACCATTACATAAATTCAAAAACCAGTTGCTTGCAGACAAATCGAATATAACCTCAACAAACACTAGCAACAAAAACTCCTTTGCATTACTATACATACAACACAGCGTTTAAACGCAGCCGACATACCGAAGTCGACAGAGTATTCTGCTGACGTCGCGGAAGAAGACAAGTCAGGCTTAATTCCACATTTTAAAAATCAGAATTTTTTTAAAAATCAAAAAATGAAAGAATATCATATTTAGGCTATTTATGTATTTTATTTAAATAGGCAAAAAATTTAAACAGTCCTCTAAATATTTAATTTATAAGTTTTGCGAAAACCATGCACTACACTTTCTTCGCACGAACGCCACTGCTACAAAAGCAAAGTGGCATTACTTAGCACGACCTCTAGCTCGATGAATAAAACCATTTTTACAGTAGCAGGGATGAAAGTATGTATGCATTGTAGCCAAATGATGGCAAATTAAATTTGCAAGCTTCAAATGGAAGATTCGAAAAGTAATCAGCAACACACATGACCTTTCGTTGTATGATACAACGAAATGATTCGTAGTAGAGGCTCGGTAGTGGTTGAACAGTTGTAGGTGTCCTCCCGCGATGAGTCTTCGGACTCCTTGGAGGTATCAGGAATAATAATACAACGAAAAATTGTGTTTATTTATTATAGTCTTTCGTTGTATCTAAAGAGTCTTTCTTTTCGTGAGGCCCTGATTAAGGTTACCCCTAGAAAGCACTCTTGAGAACAATTGAATCGATTCGTAGACCAAGTAAAAAAATTCAAGAGTTTCACTACAAATTCAGGCCTGAAAGTCATTCAGACCGCATTCTGTTGGCTATTAAGTGGTCATAGAAATTGTTATAATGTGCCTAAAAGCTTTATTTCTCATAATACTCATTTTTAAGGAGGGATGATATTATCCAGATGTTATACCATAGATTACCTCATCTATGAATCATGAAAGTTCAACTGAGCTCCTGAAACATAGACAGAAGAACACTGATGAATGATTGAAATGTTTTGGTTCGAATCCCTCCTAGGACTATTTATAAGAATCTTTCAGCTGAAGGCGAGTTTGCAGTCTCATACAGGGATGACAAGGTTTCCTCTTCCAGAACAGGCTCACATGCCAGAGAACACATCAACCGACAACCATAATGTACTCATCTCATAACCTAAATTACATTCGCATAGTAATATAACAACAACAACATGAAACTATAAGGGATAGTCAAAGTATATATTCATGAGCGAAAACATTCTGACTGCCTACCTAGAAGCGGACAGGACCTCCTTTGGTGAGGATAACCGCTTACACCCCCCCCCTCTTGGCATTGACTCCACTAGACCACAGAAGATGTCTGAGGTATTCTGAACCAACTAGACATAAGAATCGTGTTAGAGTTAAGACTCATCTCGCTATTTTTGAATGTATATAAGATATGTTATATCCATTTTTATGGATTTGCATAGCTGTTAATGAGGGTTTTTAATTCACGTTGTTAATTAGTTATCAGGAGAAGCTGTGAAAAAAAGCACTGTTCCATTTTAGTTGTTTAATGTGAACGGTTGATTTCTGGTGAAACGCTTTGGACGTAACTTTAGCATGTGAAGAATAAACTTTAAAGTACATAAAATAGTGCTGTCAGCATGTAGTCTATTTTTTTTTTCAAACTTCGTTTCTAGAAAATCCATGTGAGAATCCTGGGATTCGTTGCCAGAACTTTTGAAAATTGCCGAAATGCTTTTCACAAGTGATTACCAGAAATTGGCGGGACAGCAAGGAGGATCAAAAGGAGGATCAAAGATCGTCTCATGTAAAGGAACCAGATACTAATGAAGTTGTTAGCGATGTGACTGAAAATACTAGAAATAAGACAAATAGTTTCCTTATCTTCTCTGCCTCAGGCTACTGATATTCATCTTTTGCATGAATCATAGGTTTAGGATATTCTTGAGTTACCTTCATTGCCATTAGCTTCTTTCCCGTTGCTGATGTTGTAAAGCTCAAGTTTAGTAATAGAAAACTTCAAGAGACATCTTTCAAGTCTAGAAATGTTATTCAAACGTTGTCTCCTGGATATCTGGGAGACTTCAGGCACTATGGAGGGAAAGGAAAAGTTATGTGGCATTCGCAAATTCTGGTATCTATTCCTTTAGCCAGTCTGGAGTGAAGGATTATACTAGTCACTTGTCCAACCAATTTGGATAGTCGGAAAACTTTTGTCAACGATTTGGAGTACTGTGCTTCCCGTCCAACTCTACCTCATCTTCCTTTGGTGTCTCGTGCGGGAAACTTGCATAAAAACAGATAGAGTCCTACCAGGAAGAGAGAAGAGACAAAAGAAATATAATAAAAAACACAACATCAAACCTTTAAATCAAGTGATTCCGTTTTGTGTGATGGTCAATATCACAGAGACTGGATCCGCTGTCTTCTTAAATATAGAAAAATTTAGTGGATGTGCATAAAGTTCGACTAACGTTCGATTCTGTTTGTTTATCCTTCACCAGTAGTCAAGGATACGATGTTTAAAAGCAATGTTAAACTATATCTGATCTATGCCTCTGGGTTAAAAAAAACATATAGTATCAGATTAAGGAGATATGTATACATGTGAGAAATACACGCAAATTGAAAGAGTGATATATGAAGGCATAAGGTAGAATGTGAGTGAAAGTTAGAATGATTCTGGGGCGAGTGAAGAATGAAGTGTGGAACCGAGATTTTAAAGAAACTGGGGACACTCAAGAGCAAGTTGCAGTGTGAGATTCAGTGTATGGATATGGGAGACAGGAGCGAGTTACAGAGTGAGATTCAGTGTATGGATATTGGATCTGTGGGAATTGGAAGGGGAAGATAGAAATTAGTAGAGATGGACAGAGAAAGGTGAGGAAATAGGGAATGTTAAAAAGAATTCTATGATATTCCATTATTCACAATGTATAAAGGAAAGTCAGGGGAAGTGCTTTAGATTATGCAATTCGAGCTATAAAGAAGAGTAAGAATGTAGATGAAGTGATTATTATGGCTAGGGTAATGATTTCAGAAGAACCGCAAATTGTGTGGCAAGGGGTTTGACGGAGATGTTGGAGACTGTTAGATCAAAGAGTGAGAGTATCAGGATAGTCAGCGCGCCGAATATCTGATATTGTACTATCCTGATATGATAGTGGAGAATCGAGAAGAAAGGTATTGATAATAAAAAAAATGGCAGATAGAATGTATAGAAAGAGAGGGTTTGATTATGTGGACGTATGGCATGAATTATATCAGATCAGGTAAATTCGAGTGACTAGGATGGAAGGAACCGAGAATGGCTTTTGGAAATAACGACGACAGGGCAGAAAAGATTGATGGGAAGCAATGAAGATCAAGGACAAAATCTCAATATATTTATTCTCTTGTGCTTAAACAGCAATGCAAGAAGTATAAGGAATAAGTGAGAAGAGTTTATAGCTTTGATTTTTACAGTTCGTCCCTCAAATAATAGGAATAACGGAAACACGGGTGAGTGAAAATGATATGCTGATTAAAATCGAAGTTGATGGAACAAAACTAAAAAAAAAAAGGGGGGGGGGAGTGAACACCCTATGATCACAAATGAGTGGTGTCCAGGGGCGCGCCGGCCATAGGTGCAATGTGTGCGACGTACACAGGCGCCTTTACTATCCTGGCGCCTGTGTACGTCGCACACATTGCACATATGGCCGGCGCGCCCCTGGACACCACTCATTTGTGATCATCGGGTGTTTAAGTATTTCCTCCAAAGAGGAGGAAATACTTAAAAAAACGTTTTTTTTTTTAAGTGATATTTTTATTGGAGGGGAGGGATAGGGGCGCCAACTAAAGTTTTGTACACAGGCGCCGAGCACTACTGGTGTGCTACTGGGTATAGGGGCGCCAACTAAAGTTTTGCACACAGGCGCCGGACACTACTGGCGCGCCCCTGGTAGTGTCCATTTAAGTTTGACAGCTGGGGGGGGGGGGACGACAACGAGAGTCGTTTCGAAAATGTTTGCTGTGAAATAAACGGCATTAGATATTATATATATATATTTATTTATTTAGAGATAGAACTGGAAATAATAAATGAGATGAGAAGAAAATGTTCAGGCAAATTAATTTAGTTGATCTAGTGCAAGAAAAAGTTATTTTAAAGAGGATTTTAACTTTCCATATATGGAACTTTCTTGTGTTCTTCAGAGATCATTATCTTTGCAGCGTTCAATGGAAGAAACTCGTGGGCTAAATACATTAATTTGATAATAACGTCGGATAATATGAGGTAGCAATGATCATATAGTCCTAACCTGGGAAGTGCGAAGGCATGCTAAGGTATCCGGAATAAAAGGATACATGCAGAACTATAGGACAGAGTTCAGAAAACACATTGAAACAGTTCCACTGGCAAAAGAAAGTGAAAGAAAAGCGATTAATATGATGTGAGCCATAGTTCAGAATTATTTCTTGGTGGCAATAACAGACTGTGTGCCTCAATCTAAAAGGTTTAATAATATAGGCTCTAAGTAGATGAATAGGGAAATTAAGCAAGAATTATGGAACAAGAAGAGAAAATTATGGAGGAAATAAGCTGGGAAGTAGTGAACAGGTATGTGAAATCTATAAAGATATCATATTACTGTTCACTAGAGAAGAGAAGCGAAAGCTAGGTTTCTGTTTCGCTAGTTTCTCTGTTATGTTATGATTAAAGAATGATTATGGGAGGAAAACTCACTAGCGAGATCGTGTAAGAAGATGACCAAGGAAAACGTTATAGTGGAACTATTCAATTATCATTTTGTTAAGGTTTTCATACTGATGACAACGATATTGCTCTAAGCAAACAGGAAGTTGAGGAATCAATACCTTCACTCAGTACCTTTAAGGTAAATGAGTTGGAGGTTTTGTTATTCAAGATGACTTAATAACACAAAGTCATCTTGAATAAGACGGTTATACTGGGTGGAATTTCACATGTTCTAAAAAAACGTGCAAGGAATTGACTTGGATCGTTCCAGGCCCAAATTTCTACTGGGCCTGGAACGATCCCTAATGAGTGGAGAGAATAAGGTCAATTCCTTACATGAAAGTGAAGAAAAGCATGTTTCAAAGTATAGATCTGTTTGCATTTCTGGAGTTGTTATGCTTTTGGAGAGTTGGTTAAGAATAGGATTCTAAGGAAAAGAATGATTATGGGAGGAAAACTTCTGGATCAAAATCGTGTAAGAGTGACCAAGGAAGAAGTTATAGTAGAAATATTCACTTATCATTTTCTTAAGGTTTTTTGTACTTATAGAGGTAGGATAAGGAAGATAAAGAGAATTCTTGTTTCAGTAACTTACATTTTGTAATAAAATGATTACATTTCTGGATAGGGACAATTCATATACAGCGACATGTCTAGATTTTTCAAAGGCTGTTAACGGACTACTACATAATAAATTGGTATCAGTTATGGCAAATGGGTTTGGATAATTGGTTGTTTGATTGAATAAGAAACTGTTTTCTAATAGATATCAAGCGTTGTGTGTAGAGGAGCTCTGTTTCTGAGGAGGAGTTACCAGTGAAGTTTCAGAGGGTTCTATCCAAGGACTGCTGCTATTTAATCTATATGTTAATGATATTATGAGTGGTTTGCATGCTAATATTCAGCTGTTTGCAGATGATTCAAAGTTAGGCAGACTATTAGCAATGACGCTGATGTACTGGTGCTTCAGATCGATATGACTAGACTGACCATGAGCAGACAAGTGAGAATCCAATTCAACACCAATAAATGTAAGGTTTTGCACTTTGGAATTCGAAAATGTAACGCCGTATGTCACATTGGAGGTGTTGTATTACAGAAGGTGTAGGTAGCAAAGGATCTTGGGATATTAACGGACAGAGAATTAAAGTTCATGCGATGTATTTCAAGAGTGATAAAAAAACACACACAAAGAAATGCCACTATACTGAGAGGAACATTGTTAAGAGAAAATAAGGATGTAGTCATTCCACTATATAAGGCTTTGATTAGAGAACATCCGGACTACTGTGCACAGGTAGGAGAAGCAAGCATAGCAAACAGTTTCAGAAGCAGATAACAAAAGCAGTATCGGGTGTATGGAATACTGACCATGATGACAGCTTGAGAGAAAGTAATTTGCAGTTTGATAAATAGGCAGAAGGAAGGTGTATGATTGAGATATAAGTTGCTGAAGAGCTTAACAGAGAGATACCAATGATATTTTTCAAAAGGTTAAAAGAGGGAATGGGGCAAAAAGAAGAGGGCGTTATTGGAAATTGCATAAATGTGTAGTGCATAAGAGAGTGAAGCAAAACTTTTTGTGATTGAAGAGTGGTTGGCGAGTGGGATGACTTGCTGAATGTGAGTGCAGTAGATATGAGGTATGGTAGATATTTCTCTGTTAGCCTGAATCTTACAATTGCCTCTCCCTATGAGTCTTGATTACAGAAAGTGTTTGTAATAACAATAACGACTTGGAGGTCAGCGCCCAAGCGTGGTAATTGCGTCGATGCTTCATTTCACATGATCCAATAAATGCGCGATTGAATTCAAATCAGGAGAATTTGACAGCCTGGGGAAAAACGGAATGCTTGCACATGTTATTAGAATTTTCTTAGACTTTTACAATTCAATTTTAAATTGTATCATTCAACAGAAGAATCCCCACAGAATAACCAGAATCATACTTTACAGCTGGATTAAGACACTCTTCAAACCACATTCTCCTGACATCTATCATATCGAAAGCCATCAAACTAATTTAAAGAGTGCATTTTGATTCGTTTCTAGGTAACAGCCCTTCAATGAAAACTGAAGCTATGAAATTTAGGACGTAACGTTTTAGCTCAAGTTCTAAAAATTCTGTACACTGAACTGCTTGTCTTAATAATCTAATTATATATATTGGAGAACGCATAACACTTTCCAGCATCTTCTATCGATTTATGCAATTTGACTGATTGTTTCTTGAATTTCTTTTCGCAATTTCATTTCAATTCACCTTTTAATGACATCGATTCTTTGATAATAAACTAATGTGGACCATTCTGGATGCCAGTCAGCCAGCTCGGAAAAACACCCCATTGTTGTGTCTTTGTAACTTCTTTTGCTTCTACAATGTTGTTTACCGCTGGTATCAACCCTTGTAAACACGGAAACCGAAAATATATATGACATAGCATACATATTCTCTCGACGAAAGTATTTGGACACCTAGCTATGGTTAAAAAAATGCGTTTTGATTACATTTCTAGTACTGACAGGGGTACCACCTTTGGCCTGAATGACAGCAACTATCATTCGGGACATGCTTTCAAACAATTTCGAATACATCGTAACAGGAATATTCTGATGGTGATGATGATGGTCGCTATGGTCTGGAGCGAATTCGGATTTCTAATTCTCCCCAAAAAGTGTTCCTTAGGGCTGATTCTGGATTCTCAACCAACCAGTCTAGCACACTTCAACATTGTTTTGTGGAAACCAATCTTGGACACGCTGTGCAGTATAACATGGAGCATTGTCGTGCTGAAACATTCAAGGGTCCCTGCCGAAGTTGTCCAGAATGTCCAGGTAGCTATCAGACGCCATGGTTTTAGAAACTTCCACCAATGTACCAAAGACCATTCCAACTGAAACATCCCCTTACCGAATCTCCACCAAACTTGAAGTACCGCCGGAAAGTTTCCGCGGGTAATCTCCGGATTGAAACTCGATCATCAGAGTGAGAAACATATGGAAACTTGATTCTCCTCTCGACAGAACCATTTTCCAATCATCTAGCATCCAGGAACAGTGTGAAAGACACCAGTCCAAACGTCCTTTGTTGGCATTGTGTGAGTGTGTGTGTGTGGGCGGGGAATGATGTGTGGTAACCTTAGGCATGCAACTCTACGGATAGTTCTAGTCTGCAGAGAGTTGCAAAAAACAAAACAAAACAAGTTGCAAATGTCCCTGCAATATTTTCTAGGTTGACTGCAAGGTCCACCACTGATAACGTGCAGTTTGCTCCAACATTCCGAGAGAGAGCTCGTCGATTTCGGTCAGTGTCGGTGGCATCCCTGGGAGTTTTTCTTCTGCAGTAGCACTAACAACTTTCCATCTACGAATAACATAAGCAAAGGTGAATTTCGGTGTACTGAGATGGGTAGCAATGTCACGTACAGAAAAACTGATGTGACACACGACTTCTGTCCCATGTTGGAAATCTGTCAATTCAGCTGAACGTGGTATCTGAACATCGATTACAGTGCAAAACATGTAGCACATCCCATCTTTTATTAGTAGACTTATGCAGACACTCCCTGGATATTTGCATATGGTAGGATCCGAAATTTGCATGGTACACAAGTGTCCAAATACTTTTGTCAGAATAGTATGTGTATATGTGCGTGCGTGCGGGTGTGCACTGGGTACAAAGTCCTACTCTAACTCCCCACAGTGCACCCTGGGGTGTTGAGAATCCTAGCCACCATCGGACTTTAACCCAATAACGCTAACAGAGTTATTGGGTTCAAGTTATTGACTAACCTTAGTCAGGAGAAGTGTATATCCGACTATAGCAAAAGATACCATCATTGCAGCAAAAGAAACGGCCCCGAGTGCTGCATGGCCACACTCACCTCTCTACGGTGTAGGTAAGGCATTGAGTGGGGGCCAGTGGTGCTAAAAATATAGCAGGCTGCCTATTAGATCTTTGAAATTGGCAATCGGTACCCTCAATACTCAAATTTTGGCAAGAGACTACAGAGTAGATCTACTAGTCAAAGAACTAACTAATATCAACTTAGATATTCTCCTAGTTAATGAACAGCAAGATGGTACGATGGCTCACAGATACTCCTGGGAGCATTCTCAATCAGTGGTAAACAAGACGGAGTGAGCTTTATTGTTAAAGGAAGCAGCACAGGCAAACCAGCCTGAAAACAAAAAAAAAGAAAAGAAAAAAAGAAAGACTTAAATTTTAAACTGTCAGTTCCATCTGCTCTACAGGATCAAAATGGAGAAAAACATACTAATAGAAAAAAAGATAGAAGAAACTGTACAGAATTTTTATAATGATCTTTATGCAACTAAATGCCAAGTCTCAGAACCTATCATTCAAAAACCAAGCAATATACCAGATGTATCTCCCGATGAAATAGAACACGTCCTTAAGAAAATAAATAAAGGTGAAGCCTCAGCGCTTCAGCACTTGATCATGTTAAGGCTGAAGAAATCCAACAATGGACCAACTATATTCAAAACCTTGGCTACCAGATTCACGTGGTACTTGAAAGAAGGAAAGATTCCAAAGGAATGGAACCAAAAAAAACCATACTTCTATTCAAAAAAGGGAAAAAAAAGAGGACATAGGAAATTATCGTCCAGTCTGTCTTCTTTCTCCCATATATAAAATCATGAACAAGGTAATACTGAACAGAATCCAAACTACTCTCAAAGACAACTTCAGCAGAGAGCAAGCAGGATTCAGAAGAGGCTGCTCCACAATAGATCATATCCAGGTCATTTCGCAATTAACAGAAAAATGCACAGAATACCGAACCCCTCTATTTCCTCTTTATTGATTTCTAAAAAACATTTGACACCATAGAATACAAAATGCAGTCATCCGCGCATTACTGGAAATAAACGTGGATCTTACTTACATGGTAAGAGAAATTAACAAAAATCTGACCAAACAAATAACCCTATTTGATCAATCTATAAATAAAAATATATAAAGAGAGGGGGGTCTGCCAAGGCGATGTGATCTCTCCACATCTATTTACTAGCAATTCGGAATATATTCTGAGAAAAATAGACCTAAACGGAGGAATAAATGGCAAAATATTACAAATTCTTGTTTGCCGATGACCTAGTATAATATCTCAAAACCCAAAATATCTAGAAGAAATGGGCAAAAAAAAGTATATGCACAAACAGCAGTGAGATAGGCTTAGAAATGAATATAGAAAAAACAAACTAGATTTAAAACATCTACACAAGTGACAGCAACCCATGTAGTAATAACATCCCTATAGAACAGGTTAACTCTTACAATTACTTTAGGACAAACAATCAAAATTAATAACTATTTACCTGAGAACTAATAAAACAAAGAAAGCCGCATGGCTATTATTCAGCAGAGTAAAAGACACATTTATTATTATTATTTGACACCTCCAGGGAGTCCAAAGACTCATCGAGGGAGAGTGTGCCAACAGCATCGAACGATTGATCCCCTTCCAACTACTAACCGCGCTCAAACTTACTTAACTGAGCCATTAGTATCAGAGGCTCTACCAATCGACCAACCTTTACTGGCTAAACACATTTACTAATCACATTTACTAATCCAAATTTTGACATCTCTGCGAAGGCATACTCTATAAATTAAGGAACAAAGTGAAAAATCGCGAAAACTCGTGCGGTGGGGGGGGGGGGTATGAAGGTCAAGTACATTATGTAAAAAGGGACGCTGAGTCTGTTGTCGTATATGGTTGGCGCTGTCAGCGGTGTATGTAAATGAGCCCCGACATAGAAGCTGGCGTTTTGGGGTGGTTTTCCATTTCGTGTCTGGAGCGAGAACAATACATTTCATAATAGCAAAATTTTTAGATTTAGCTGCAAGACATCATTTAACGTTCATTCAGATTGCGAGCCGTTGTAAGACTACCTCCGCCTGACTTTGGTCGGACGGAAGTGGTCAAATAGTTGCATGCGAGTCGTTCCCTGGTTCACAGACTGTAAATTATCCTCATTAAGAAACACACATACTTAGGAAACTGTTCCGAAAAACAGCAGTAGAAGGAAATTGTAAGTATGTTGTTGAAATGTATAAGGGTTTGATTAATACCTCAACGTTTCAATCATTAGAAGAAGCTGGGGAAACTATCGATGCCAATTCGGCTTACCAGTAACCAGAAAAATATTTGTAAAAAAATTAAGCAGCAGAAACTGAAATCCTGCGCGAATAACGATTTTTAATGGGAATCCCACTCACGAAAGGTTATAAACGTGTAACATATTAATATTGGTATTAGTAATCAAGATTACTCTAGAACAGTGGTGTAGCTAGAGCTTTTGCCGCCGGGGCGATCCCTAAGTTTGCCGCCTCTCTCAATACACACCAAAAATACTACAAAAAGTCAAAACGACATATTTACTTTTTGAAGTAAAACTTTAATTTTAACAATCGAAGATGTTATTGTTCTTGCTTTTCTGTTAGCAAAATCGTCGATGACATTGCGAAATCTATTTCATAGTAATGTAGGTAATTCTTGATCAATTTAGAAAAACTCCTCTCACAACTAGCGACACTTACAGCAATTGTGTGGAAAATTCGCAGTAGTATTACAATATTTGGAAATGAGTTCTCAAGACTGTATTTTAGAATTAACTGAAAAAATTCAAAAAGGTTCAAAGTGTCACCCGGGAAGGACTGCCCCACCCTAGCTACGCCTCTACTCTAGAATAGTCCAGAAATCCTGCAGTAGATAACCAAACAGTGTTTCTAGTCACTCCATACCTCTAATAAGCAAAACAGGCCAGACCAGGAATGCAGTGAATTTTTTCCCTACAGTAGTTAAATAACTCTGAGATCATATGCTTAATCTGTATATTTTCGTGCTATTGTATGTCAAACAATTGACAGGCACATGCATATCCCCCCCTCCCCCATCATACAATTGATAGATGGATAGATAGATATGCATACCCCTATGGCCTTAACAAAGAACTTGACTGCTATCGTCAATATGAATACATCTTCTTCGGCATTTGAGTTATTTGAATACATGCATTGATAAGATGAACTTTATTTAAGATCTTTTTACATAGCTTCATTAATAGTGAGTAGAAAATATTGCACATAGTCAAAACTCACTTAATCAATTTCAAGAATTTTTTTAAAAAAAATATTATCATACTAAGTATAAGAATTAGTTAGGCGCATATACTACAAATAATAAATGTTACCAGAAAGTAAATTTCAAAAAGAAAAGGCTTAGAACAAAACTCTACGAGAATTGCGCATTTCATGTTCTGCAGGATGTTTTCGTCTACACGAGTTTAGCTAGTGAAAATCAGAAAAACATCGTGGAATTTGAACGAGCTTTAAAAACATAAGTAAATAAATCCTATAACGCTTTTTCCTCCATAGAGTATGCAACATTTTTTTTTTTTTAATTCATAGGCAGCCGTTCTTCGTTTAATGGGGGGGGGGGGGAGAACGACGAAAGGCAAATGCTTCTTTCTAATCCTAGCTTGTAATTTCTAATGCACGCGTGTGTGTTCTAATACTGATTTCTATCCAACTGTAGGATTAAAAATCTGGGTTTCTTCTTAAAGGAATAAATTCTACACCGTGAACCAGCCAGGAATTTTAAAAAATTCTGTGCCAGTTACATTAGTCTTGCTGCATATTCGGAAGTTTTCGCAGTTGACTTTTTGTCATAGTCGCACGGTTTTAAAACATCTTTAAGTTCCTATAGTATGTGCGTGCACAATACTCTTTAACGTGACGCTTCCATAACGTAATACCTCCGTAAAGTAACACTTAATGAAATTTTCTGATAACGCCGGTAAAGACGTTGAACGTCAAAATCATATAAAAAGTTTCCCCAGTTCGTTACTGCAATTGAATTGTAAGTCTTTTAGGCAGACCGTTATGGAAGTCGGACATCTGTAAATAAATTTATCACAAATAAAAAGATATATCTCACAAAACATGTACAATACATACCTGTTCGATTCTTTGTGTCAATTCGTATGTAGGGATGCAAATTATTTTCCAACTCTGGATGGACAAAGCTTATTGAAATTTAGCATCTGGAATCCTTAAAGATTTGTAGAGGCAATTTTGTTTCGTTAATGAGAACTTCAGGGGAAAAAAAATTGGTAGGATAAAAATAAATCCTATGACACCTTTTCATTCCCCAAACGAAGTATGCAGCACTCCTTTTAGCACTAACTTTATGGAAATCGTTGGGCGGCCATCTTTCACCTTACTTCATCGTCAGGTTAAAAGCAATCATGACGCGTTCCTAATATTAAAATTAGTATTTATTTATATACACGTACGTGTATACAGTTGATTTTGCTGATTTAATCACGAATATTTCCTTGAAGGGAAACCCCTACTTGCCTGCTCCAGTGATCAACTAACAGAATAATCGGTTGAAAAATGACTTAGTCCTATAGTTCATTGGCTGGAATCGAAAGTATAGTACAATCGTTTTTCTTCCGGTGTTATGGAAATTCCCAGGAGGCTGGTGGAATTCTGAACTTTGGTATGCAGGATTATCCATTAAAATTTGTCTATTCAACTAGGTATCTATTTTTAGTTGCAAAACAGTTTGAAAGGATGGTAATAATTCCAGACTTATATGAAATTATTTCTTTAGATTTCCAATAAAATGTCTAGACTCTTAATTTTCGTCTGTTTCAATCAGACCATTTTATTAATAAAATTAGCTCAAACAAATTTACATGTGTTACAGTACACGTAACACCACTGTATAAAAAAGCTATTACGAAATGCCTTATCAGTGCCTTACTTGTTTAATAACATTATTACATTCTTTATGTAATTGCAAACAGCTAACTTTGTTTAATTAAATATTAAAGAAAAATTAAGATTTTTTTTTCATTTTCTTGCAAAATTGTATTAAGGTAAATGTAACTTTCGCTTTTTTTTTATTATAAAGTATAGATTCGCGTATGATTACTTGCATGTTTATTTTGCAAAAGTACAAATTCAGATACCGGTCTAAAGTGTATTTGTTCACTAAATTCCGAAATGATACAGCATATTATACATTCTTGAAATAGTATTATATAATTCTGCCATGGGTAAGTATTTACTTATAATTAATTACAAGTAAAAGTTTCTTTCTTAAAAACTATTTGTTGCAAATTTTAATTATTATAACACGCATATAAATTAAATAAGTAAGAATATTACGTATAGCGGGAACTTTGGCCTTGGATTGATCATCTCCAATATATCAACGAGAATCAGACGAGAGATATTTATCTATCAGAGACATTTACAGCCTGCCTGGTAAAGACTCGTTGTGGCAACCCTAATGTCCAAATTTAGTAATCAATGGATGTTAGTACATGGTAAAGTTGTACTCAAAACAGGAATGACGAAACTGTCAATAAGTTACCTACCTAATAGCAACAAAATTATAAAAAAATGAAAATGGCTACTTGAAGTGTTAAGAAATTTGGAAATATCATATAGGAACTGATCAAAGAATTTCAGGATGCACGCATATTAATTATCGATATCATATCGGAAACAAAAAATAAGCCAAGTTCAGAATACTTGGATGCACACATCATGATTTAGTCAGGAATACCAATTGAAAATTCTGATGCATCAAGAACAGCAAATCTTTCCCATTACATGTTAAGCACGGTGGCTTATCGTGGCCAAGTAACTTTACTTCTTTGAAACCTGATTAATGCTCTGATCCGAGCGGTTAATTCTATCTTCGTAGTGAATAACTGCTGCCGATTTCATATGTTCTTCTGGTTTGCATATTTTGTGGTATGAAAAAGAAAATAGAGTTGCTGGGAGGCAAAATCTATTCACCTCCAATATGAAACTGACTAACTCACCTTCAACTAGAAAGGCCTGATATTGTGTCCTACACGGGATTCAAACCTAGTCTTTCTAACGGAAGGGTATCGAACCGAATAAGCTACTAAAGAAAAAAAAAATGCAAAATAAAATTCTGAACGATACATGGTTATCACTAAGAGAAATTCAGGTTAAAATTAAATAGATTATACAGATTTTTAATTTAATGTGAGTATACAGTTATATGAAGAACAACTTAAAACCATTATGGGGAAAAATCTAATGCTGAATGTACACTTATAGCAGCTGATTTTAATGAGGCACTAGAAGGCAACTAATGGTTGTATGGATCGGCTGGAGAACCGGTTATAAATTACAATGGAACAACCTTGATTGACTTTTGTTCGTTCAATAAACTGTACGTATCTGACACAATTATGAGACATACGGATATGCGTGCGTAAAACATGGTAGGAAGTAGAAACAAAATTCATAATATATTATGTTATGTTGAATGAAAACCGAAATCGTACAATAGAACTTAGAGTATACAGAGGAGATGTATTAACTGTGATAATTCTTGCTTGATATTAAATCTGAGATCTTAATTAAGAAATATAAAGGAAGGCGTATCCGAGACGGCAAATGAAAGCTAGGGATACAGATTACCCCCCCCCCAAAAAAAAAATAATAAATGGATTATGACGTAGAACAAAGAAATAAAAGCTTTAATTGAAGGGGGGGGGGATATAAAATTATTTACAACAACGCAGAAATGTAGAAAATTCCATGTATTATAAATAAATAGGTACATCGAAGAAATTACCAAAATATCCAAGAAATTTATAATTAAATTATAAGAGGACACGATACGGATAAGTTCGCTAAATCCCAAAAATACAACATTCTGTCTCTGAAAAAAAAAAGGAGGGGGGGGATTAATGTTTTGAAAACTATGAAATAAAAGATAAATTCGTTTTAATTTTAAATATATATAAATCAGAAAATGTCCCGCATCGGATATCTTAAATACACAACTATTTACATGCTGAAAAACTTTGATTAATGAAAGATTACTGTGACTGTTTAAAAGGACAGGAATTTAGACAAACTTATGTAATTGACTACCTCGATTAGTAATCAGTCGTCATGGAAAAAAAAAGGTGTCTTAACTATAAAGATGTTTAATAAAACATTAGATACATTGCTTTTCTTCCAATAAAAGTTATCGGAAGAAATCAATGTCGTTTCATGAAAGCAAGAAGCTGCATTGATACTCTATTTACATTGCAACAAATGATAGAACAAGAACAGACAATGAAAAAGCAGCTTGACATTTTTGAGTCAAAAATCAATTTGGAACATATTAAGGATGGGAGTATATAAATCTAACTAATAAAATAGCCTTTAAAACAGCTCTTGGAAGATAAAAAAAATATACATAAGATATATGAATAGCAAAATTTTCTAACTAATCGAAATAAAAGAGTGAGAAGATTGAAATGTGAAATTTAGTGGTATCAGTTAACATTCATCTCAACAAATTAATACTGAGATGTAATAAGAAAATAATCTTAGGTATGTCCTTAACTAATATTAAGATCGGTTTGTCTGCCTTTTAGGCAGTGGCGGCTCGTGGCTGGAAATCGTGGGAGTGTTGCAACTTTAGAAATATATATGCATGCACACTAAGTACAGTGTATAGGTGTTGGGATAAAATATCAAAATTATGGTAAAAATTAAAAAAAAATTAAACATGAAACAATATTGTTTATTATCGATAAAATTTTACAGTTTAGTATAATTGAAAAATTACTTACAAATAAAATCCATTATCATAACCCCAATAATGTTCTAAAATAAAAACCATAACAAATGTTATGTCTTTAATTGTAAGGTCCAAATATTTAAAGAGACGGAGTAAACACGAAAAGCACTACGAACACTCTACTACTGGAGCAAACTGCATATAAACAACAGTGGAACTGCGCGACGGACAGTGCCGCATTAGGCCAATAGCTCGTATCTCACTATGACGTGCATATGCAATATGTAAGCATATGCATATTGCATATGCTTGCGCGCGTAGCAATATGACACTGGTAAACACAGTGCTGCTAGCTTCCTTCGCCCTCCTAAGTGCTACAAGATGGATTTGTATTCTTTTTTATACAAAATAAGAGAATTGCATAGGATTGTTGACGATAAAATTGAATATTACAAGCAAATATAAATAAATTAATAAATATATTTATATATCGAGAAAAATTGGGGGTGCTGCAATTCCGCAGTGCCTATGCACGAGCCATCCCTGCTTTTAAGATAAAAACACGAGTTTCTGGGAGAAGACACCTGCCACCAGTCGAAAAGCTCTTCCACCTTCACGTGAAAATCGTGTTTAGCTAAACATGATTTTTTAGAATGATGCAGCATGATGTACTACTCTGTCCTTTTAAATGTCTTTGACTGCTCGTCTGATTAGTGTATACATATGGTATTTTGTATACCATGCTAATTTCAAAATTGCAGAATGAAGTTAGTGAAACGGATATAAAAGACTTCACTAAGTATTAGTATCGAGAACAGTTGTGATGACATCAGAAGGTTTTGTTCTGAATATTATGAAAAATGATTGGACAGAAGTTAGAGTCGACTTTATAAGATATACCAAAAAAGTATGACTGCTGTTTGAACGAACATGTATTCATTTTCTTTAATTGTCAGAAGCAGAACTGCCTACATATTGCGGTAACGAAATAGTCATTAAAATAGTCGTTAAATATGTCTCTGAAATTACAACTCATGGCACTGAAAATTGGATTTATTTTTACACAACTGGAGATTTTTTAAAGCTATTTATGTTTTTAAAATTCTCTTCGGAACTCTTGTCCTATATTGAAATTAGTATTAACGTTTAATGAAGATTTTATACCGCAAGAATTCAGTAATCCGAGGGTCAGAATATTTATATAACAAATATGCTGTGTCAATAAGTGCTAAAATATTCGCACTATATTAACGGTCCTTGAAACTGCAATTTGGTCATATTTAGAACTGAAAATGGATCGAAGTGAGTTGCCTAAGCTGAACAGAATTTGGTTTAGGAAAAAATCATTAACATTTCTGCATTTATTAAAACAGTATTGCATAAAGAGGGAGAGTCTAAAGACCTAACATACTGCTTGGATAGAGATTAAATCGGCCTCTAAAACAAGCAGTCACCATCATCGTTTCCTGCATGTAGTATCCTCAATACCGTAATGGTCCAACAATTAAGAATTCCTTACTAGTTTCCCGTTACCAATTTTCTTCCAAAGTTGTCTATTTGGCCATGGCTTTAATAAAGGTAAATTCTTACATTTTTGACATTTACTCCTAACATCTAAACAGATGTTGCGAGAAAAATGGCTCTTTAAGTGGTCGAACTAGATTAGATTAGCTCCGTTTACGTGTTCTTGAAGATTAATAATATCAACTTTATTTTTCTGATATGTTCATTTTTGATGTGATTCTTCCATTGATACTATCTGTTCATTCCCAATTTTCATTTCCAGAAAATTTGCTTACCCAAGATCTCTACGTTAATTAGTTTGAAACCGTGCCGTATTCTTTGGCTTATTTTAGTTTGTCTCTCACGTGTTTCATATATTATTCATCTGGATCCCCATTTGCTTATTCTGTTATCTTTTTCTTTATTTAATATACCATCTTCACTAAAAATTGTCTAAACAGCCAAAACTAGTGCTTGTTCTATGCAGGAATTATTTAAAGAGTGCTAAGGACTTTGGGAGATTCTTATTTTCAGCAATTATTTTGTTTTATTTTTATAATATTCGTACCATAAAAAATGAAATCCATTAATTGTTGATTTTCCTTTAGGACTTGTTACACCTCACTGATGATGGTCTGCTATTTTCAGAACGAAATATCTGAATGTATTTTGATATTTATTATCATCAATCTATTCTAATGTCCCACAGATCTATTATTCAATAGAATTTATTACTTTAGTGCTTTATGTGTCAGTCGTTATATATTGTAATATTTATATCATCGTAACTCTATATCTGTATTTAGCGTTTTATTAATTGTTTAAGATATAGGGGTGTTGGCCATCTAGTTTGCATGTTCTATTCAATTTTGTTTAGTTTTTCTTCTATTGTTTTTATTTTTAGTTCTTTTAACATATTCGTTCTTTCTTTATTTATTTGTAATAATGTGAATTTTGCAGTTATTCTAATCAACCCATTTCACGTGTTTTTATTCTCTATCTTGTATATTTTTTGTCCAAATTTCACTGCCATATAATAATAAAAGTAATGCTAAAGTATTGTGTATTTTCTGTATTGTACATTTATATTAAATATTTAAAATTATACACCCTCATAAAGAAAATATATATTTAGGTCCCTTCATAATTTAACACACGCGCAAGTAATTCTGCACATAGCAACAAGTTGGTAGATTTTCATATATATAGCTACTTATTAGTAGGCAATGGTTTTATCATTTCTACCTTCTCATCTTACTGAATCTCTAGTAAATGATTTCTAGGCATTTTGTAATCGAATTCTTACTTATCTTCCTATTCATTCTCTTTATGATAATAAAATTGGCCACTTATATACTCATTTAGAGTTTACGTGATCACATCAAAGAACCTAGGCAGCAAGGAAATTGTTGTCCTTGGCCTTTATTTATATTCATTGCGTACAATTTCATTGTCTGCTCTGTCTTACCATGTTATTTATTTTTTTGCTATAATGCAAGTAACGTTTATTTTAAACCAACGATTATCGCATATATATTCTGATTGACAGCAGTCATATAAATGATAATCTTTCTTGTTTACTTAGTGACGTAAAACAGAGACCACGCCCTACTATGTTTGTCCGATTTGTTTAATACACTATATGCAGCCATTTTTATATAATATCAATAATATGAAATAACATAAGTTATTATGAATAACCACACGCTGTTTCCTTTAACTTACACTTGATTAGGTTTTTACTGGCAATTCACATAACACTGAAAAATAGCTTTTTTTTTTTGTTGTTGTTGTTTGTTTCTTAGATAATATTCCAGGACCATGGTGACTTTTTTTATCACCATTTTTTTTTCATATTTTAAATATATGCAAAATAATGATAATAATAAAAGTTTTTTTTTCTTTTGAAATCCAGTTTTGCATGGTTATCCATGCTGAGAAAATATGTAAAGATTTAAATTACATTTCAGTTTACTTCTCTTGTTTTCCAAGAAATAATATGAGAGAGAAATGCAATGCACCACATTACTAAGACATTCGCAGCCAAGCAAACCATTTCCTGGTTGGGATATTTGGGCAGTAGAACTGCGGAATTAATCGGCGTTTGTTTCTTTTTCATTTCTCATTAAGGAAGAAAAATGTTTCCTTTTAGTTTTGGTGTTTATGCTACATAATGTTTTTAACGGCAAGTTCATAAACCAGAAGATTTCAGGTTTTGCAGTCCTTAATTATTGGGTTATCTGAGACGGAGCCAAGTCGACTGTAACAAAGCATTCGAGTAATCACGATCTAGTTTTAATATTCCTCTGTTGCTAAGTTATTTGATAAATGGTTTGCAAAATTCTGTAATGAAACTCAATGTCAGTCTCATTATAAAAATTAAAAAAAGAATAATAATTAAAAGTGCTTTGAACTGAAGTTACAGGGAATTTATTAACTCTAAAAATAAACTTAATAACATAGTGAATTAAATATAAATATGGTTCGTATTTAATTATGCTTAATTCACTTCAGTTATACAAATTGCTTTCTAAAACGTTGTGTCAGGTTGTATTAAAATACGTGCACTATTATTAATTCCTGCAAATTCTGGTCAGCTTATGACGAATATCCGCAATCGAATTTACTCTCTCTCTCTAATGCAGTGTTCTAGATCTGTGTAAAAGTCAATGTCCAATAATCCTTCCATTTGTCAGATGGCAATGTTGTATACGAAGTTCTTGAAGGAAAAAATTGTAAACTTTTCTGGTTGTAATTGTTTCTACACGCTTTCCCATCTGAACAACTATCCAACAAAAACTGCTATATGTAAGATATATATAATATTAATAAATAAATTACCACTCATAAATGTAGCTGAATATTGTTTAATCAGCGAGATTAAACAATATATAGACCTGATTACGGCCAGCACTTAACTGTTTCATTTTTCTGTTTCTTTGCTAATATCTTTAATGGAACTAATTCTAAGATAAATCCAATATATATCCAGCGCTCAGTATCATACGTAGATGGCCGAGTTTTTCCTCCAGAAAACTTCGGTTTTCATTCTGTAAAACAGGCCAGAAGAACACACGCAATCAACAGACATAAATTATTCACACTAATTCAAAAATAGATCCCCATTCAGATCTCCATTTTGAAATTCGCTGCATCAATTTATTTGTAACCGCTTTTATTCAAGAAATTATTATTATTATCTGAGACCTCCAGGGAGTCAAGAACTAATCGAGGGAGGCTGTAAATTATCCAACCCAGCTATCACACCTTCCCTTAGATTCATTCACACTAGATGCACTCACTACCCGTAAGGGCAAATTATTCCACCCGCTCACTGCTCTCTGAGAGAAAAATCTAGCTCTTAACCCATTCTTGACTGAGAACAACCTTAACTTCCATGGATGCCCCCGTGTTCTCTCCCCACCTTCCATATAACGAAAAATTTCATCATTTGAAATGCTATAACACCCATTCAAAAGTTTATAGACCTCTATCATATCACCTCCCCCCTCTTTCTCTTGTTAACCAGAGTCTGCAATCCACATACTGGCAATCTGTCCTCATAATCTAAATCCTATAATCCGGATATAATCTTTGTAACTCTTCTTTGCACCCTTTCCACAGCTTCTTTATCCCCTTGGAACCCGGGAGACCAAGTGTAGTCTTATCAAAGCCTTATAAAGAGACAAAATTACTTCCTCATCCTTACATGTCAAGGTTCGCTTCAACATCGCAATTATCCTCTGAGTTGACTTTTGCTAGGTGATATTTGAACTTTAAATTCCTATCCACCAATACGCCAAGATCCCTTACATCTTCAGTTTCTTGTAGCATAACCCCACTAATATAATATGCCGCTGGAAATCTAACCACGCATAACTTGCATAACTTGACACTTACTAACATTAAACTGGAAGCCATTTTCGTTTGCCCAAATTTCCAGTCTATTCAAATCATTTTGTAATTGCTGAATATCAGTAGTATCCCTGATTGCCCGGATCTTCGCATCATCAGAAAACAATTGCAAATCTGATGATAGACCCTGCTTGATGTCATTAATGTATAATAATTTATTGTCATGTTTGGTATTAAATACAATATAGCTAAGCTTTCCTTTCCTTTTACCAATTTTTTAAAAAATAATCTTATAGTTGTTATTTAGAGGTAGCATACCAACGACTTCTTGGCTTCCTTGCAAAAAAAATTAATGGGTTCCTTGAGAGTTTTAGGTCTCTTGAAGTTTCTATTGTATTCCTCCCTGTCTCTTTAAGAAGCTCATTTGTCCCTCGCATTGCTGGGTATCGGAATATTGTAGATTCACTACCGATTTGGAAAGATCTAAACTGTTTTGTGTTATCTTCCTTATTTTAGAAACATAGGCTATGTCAGTATGGAATTCGCACAGTTCCCCCTGTTACCTTCCCTTCTTTCCGGTTGATGATCAGAATTTGGAAACCATAAGCCCTAACCATTTATTTATAATCCCCCCATTTGCAAATCACGTCTTATCCATCTGACCATCAGACTTTCAGTCGCAATTTAGAAGCACTGTCTTCAAATCCCTACTGGAATTTTTATAAATTGTTTATTTAAATAAGTACGAGTTTTTTAAAGAAAAAAAAAAGAAAAGAAAAGAAAACTTTTTAAACAGTACGTAAAGAAAATAAAAATAAAAAAATAATAAAATAAAATAAATTGTAGTTTGTTGCCTTAGTATGTTGGGACCTCAGATTGTAGGCATTAGTTAGACCTGGCTATCATAATCATACAGAGGATAGGAGCGGATAGGCATGCTGCTAATGATATCGGATGACTTGAATCCAGTTAGAGTTGAGACCTATAATTGCAATACTACTAACAGTATTTCACGTGGCAGTGAGTTTGAAGCCATTGGTATGAGGTGGAATCTAACAAGATCAATTACATAGTGGGGTGTTGTTAGAGGCCTGGTAGATCGATTGCTAGTGGTGAAGAAATGCATCACCAAATAGACAAGATGAGCGCGAAAAGAGTAATCATAATGGAAGACTTAAATTATCCAAATATTGATAGGATAGCAGTAAATTCTCATGAGAAGAATGAAACTGCATTTATTGAGCTGTTGAGGGACAGCTAACTTCCCCAAGCAGCATGTGACAGAAGGAACTCGAGGTCAAAGAGTGTCAGAGGGGGTGTAGCAGTTAAAGATGTAACTATTCTGCCTTCGGTTGGTGACAATGATCATGCGGTACTCACTTAGGAAGTTTATGATTGTTCTATTCAGAAAAGGTTACAAGCTGAACTACAAAGCATGAAATTATGACCAACTGAGGAGTATACTGAGTTCAGTGGAATGGGATCTGTTGCTGGATGGAAAGAATATCGACAGTGCATGGGAAGCATTTAAACAATACTTAAATGATGTGATATCAGAATGTGTCCCGAGAGTTCGAAGAATAAATAGAGTAGGAGACAAATGGATGTGTAATCTTATTAAACAAGAGATTCGTAAGAAAAGGACGATGTGGAAGGAATACCGTGTGCATAAGAATGATGTCCGTTATGAAAATTATAAGCAGCAGGGTAGAATAGTCACAACTGTTGTACGGAAAGCTGTCTGAGTAAGAAAAGAAACTGGCTCTGCGTGCTAAAGACAACCCACAAGAATTTTATCGATATGCTGCAAGTAAAAGAAAGAATGAATATGAAAGAATAACTTTTCTAAATGTAGATGGCATGAGGGTTAAAGATGCAGAAGAGGTTGTTCAACTAATGGGTGCCCATTTTGTTAAACGTATCAACCTGATGTACACGACATTGAGCTAACTGCTACCTCTTCACTGGAAGAAAGAACTCAGGTGTATGAGGACGAGGTATTAGCTGTTGCACAAACTGAATTCAGTAATAGGGACTGATGGAATATCAACGTATGTGCTAAAAGAATGTTCAGCTGAACTGGCTATTGCTTTGACCAGGTTGTTTAATATGAGTCTCAGAACTGGAAAGATTCCAGAGGAATTGAAAGAATATATCGTAATTCCATTTCACAAGGGTGGTGCAAAGAATGTATCCAACTATCGACCAATTGGTACCTCAGGAATGGCGGTGAAAATTTTAAAATTGATTAGGGCTCGCATTCAGAAATGGATTGACACTGATTGCAAATCCAACTCAAAAGATAATTTCAATGCTGAAACGGACATTCACACGTAAAGATAAGGATGTCTTATCAAGGAAGCCTTGATTAGACTTCACTTGGACTATTGTGCACAGGTCTGGTCTCTTGATTTCTGATATATTGGACAGTGCAAAGAAGAGTGTTAAAAATTATATCAGGATTGTGGATATTGATTACGAAGACAGATTGAGAATTTGTAGACTGCAGACACTAGTAAACGGAGAAAGAGAGGTGATATGATTGAGACTTACAAACGTCTGAAAAGGTCATACAGGATTTCAATTGATGGAATTTTTCAATTTATGGAGGGTGGAGAAAGGACAAGAGGGCATCATTGGAAGCTGAGAATGAATGCCGCTAAGAAGGGGGAGGTGAGGGCTAGATTTTTCTCTCATATAGTGGTGCGTGATTGGAATGAATTGCCATCGGATGTTGTGAGTGCAAGCAGTGTAAATGAGTTCATGAATAAGTATGATAGCTGGTGTATATAGTATGTGGCCTCCCTCGATGAGTCCCTGAACTCCCTGAAGGTCTCTCTTAATGATAATAATAATAAATGGGCCTTTCACCTTTTCGCAGGGTGCATAGGTTATTAATAGATAAAGGATTTTTTTGTCACTGAAATTATAGTATTATGATATATAACGTTTACAAGGATGTGTTTTTTTTTAGACTCTTTTAAAAAATATTTAAATTGTCGATAAGTAAACAAGAAATGAAAAATAATTTCCACGGATAAACACGCTAAGCATAGTTCACAAGCGGTGATTTCTGTACAAAATTATCAATTACTACTTCGTAACAAATAGCTTTGTTCGTCAGTGTAAGCAAGTTTTTTTTTAATTAAAAAAAAAAAAACAATTTGAATTGATTCTAATAATGCCTCACCAGCTTTAAAATTTTATAAAAATTGTTATTCAGGATCTCTAAAATTTTTATAGTCATTTCAGTTTAGGTTTCAAATCGATCTATTGTAATAAAATTAGACTAAACAAAATGATGTGTTTAGAACATAAAAGAAAAAAAACACGATTCAAATTTAATTTAAAAAACAAAGTGGCATGTTGTAACTACTTCTGAATGAAGCTTACTATGGGATACTTTTTTTTTTTGTCTTAGCGGAAATCCGAACTTTGAAAAAGAACAAGAAATAACATTACCACCTACCAACTCTCATGCTTTTCGCAGTAGTGAGAAAGTGTAATAAAAAAAAAAAAAAAAAGATTCACATGAGTATTCACCACATGAGAGAAAACAGCCTTGGACTCATTCATAAAATATCCAACACTTTCTTATGAGAAGTCCAAACAGTCTTTTGTAGTGGTAGCACCAGTACGCTGGGTATCCAGGACTATCTTTCTGTCCTTTCTTCCCTTGTCATATACCATTGAAAATATTCCTACACTGATCAGAGTTGTGCCTTTACATCGATGCAATTGTATAATTTGGAGAAGTGACAATCCACACATTTTAATAAGAGAAACAAGACTGTTCCAAGTTGAATCATGTGGCCTACTTCAGATTAGGTGGTTGGACTATTCTTTCTCGCAGAAACCAACGGCAACATACTTGAGCATGTTGGAGTCTCCGTCAGTCGGTATCACCAATGTTCTTCCCAACCAAACTTATTCGAATCCTGTCTTTCACACGAAGAACTTTATAAGGGAATTTCACCTAAAGGTGTGTCAGTTGGTCTCGTATGTAGGTAACTTAGTTTTACCTTTCCAGAAACTCGAATTTTTCGTTCCGCAGAAACAGACAGTCCAGAACAACACATACAATCAACAGACGCAATACACTGGTCTCATTAGCCTTAGTTACGTAGGAAGTAATTCAAAACAACCTAACCCAATCCTTCAGCATGCTGCAATATTAGTCAATTTTTGGACACCAGTGATATTTCATCCAACATGGAAACCCTCCACATAATGCCAACCTAATGCAAGTTATTCTGAATGAGCAGTTTCCAGACAAACGGATTGGAAGAATGAGCAGCCCCATCGCATGACCTCTTAAGGTCATTACATTTGGTCCTTCCAGATTTTAATGAAAAAATTATTAAAGTTGCATTGGGAAAATAATTGCTGTTTGTAATTCCTTCACATTGGACATTCTATGAAATACCTGTCAGGAGATTAAGCACTTCCTTAATCGGTGTCTTTGAGTAAAAAACCCCTCATGATCACCAAATCTGAAATGTCATCAGTGGCGCACCCAGGGGGGTACTGGTCCCCACCCCCAAAGAAAAAAAAAACACTAGAAAATTTTCCAAAAATCTTTTCTTAATTAAAATTCATTTTTTTATGTTGTGTCGTGTCTTCTATTTCTATACTACTTATGAATTAGGCGATCATTGCAGATGCTCAGTCATAGGTCGCATGCGATGGCGTAGTGTGCATTCTCAAATCGTCTACCCCCCCCCCCCCCCCCAAGATTGCTGAGTGCGCTACTCAATGTCATCCATGTAAAATTACAATCCCAAAAGCCTTACTAATGAAGTTTTGTTCGTTTACAAACAAAACTTCTTTTTTTTTATTGTTTTTAATTTGCGTCAATTGCTGTCGAACACAGAATGTCAGTAAATTATATGGCGCATATGTTACCACTTTGCTACTAAAAGCGGAACATAGTGTTGTCATGGAAATTCGATACGTCATATCCATCTGTGCAGACGAAACTATTTTATTATATACATAGAGAGAGAGACTTGGGTGTTTTCATTTGATAAAATGTTTTAATGATAATATTCATATCAAGTTACTTGACATTTAATCTCGATCCTGTGTGAGTGTGTGTTTATTATGCTGTAAGCTTGCTAATACATGCAACGAGTGGATTCGTATAAATTCAGTATTTAGTTTGTCGATCCACATCAGTATTGAAAATTAAATAAAAAACCCACAATAATTTGCTGTTGACTTCGTAATTTATATAGTAACTATTTTTTCCTAGAGTATTTTAACGGCAATAATATAAAAACTAATTTTAAAAATCCTTTCATCTCTATACATATAACAGAAATGTTTAACGCATTTTTGTTAATTGATCAAAATTAATACACAATCAACATAATCAGGCTCTTCATTTCATTTTAAATATTGTCTTATTTAATGTCTATAAACAGTTGACGAGTAGCACTTTATTTTCTAAACAGAAGTAGCACTTCCTTCAGTGATTTCAACTTTTTTTTTTTCTCTTCAATACAGTCAAATGTTGAACTCTTCTAAATATAAACTATTCTTCTTGGATTTCCGGAACTTTTTGTCGCCTGTGTTATTTGTGAAGACTGTCTATAACGAGAATAGTAACCTGCAGTAAACGAAACCAAGAAATTATTAATATAATAGTTGGTGCACTTCACTAAACATCTATTACAAGTTACAAAAATACGAAAAAAACAATAGTTTCATTTTCAGCTGTCTTTGTTACTTAAATATCAGTTTTTCCGAACATATGTTTTCAATGCTTTGTTTCAAGATAAGAGCTTCTTTAATATTTGTTTGAAGGATGATTAGTATGCAGAATTATTTATGAATTATATTTGAAACAGATGCTCAGAATAAAATTCAATATTTAATTTAATTTAATAAAACCAGCAGCCTGCACTTTTTTTTCTTTTTCTTTTTTTTGTCTAGGAGGGATTTAGCGAATTTTAGACTGTAGCATGTATGCCAACCTATGTCAGATCGTCAGTTTTGGTTTAAAATAAAAAATATGCTTGCAATTATTAATAATTTGTAATATCGAAAACAGAACTGATCTTATACAGTCATAAAAAGGTGTTTCGTAATTTTTTTTTTTTTTTTTTTGCACATATGTGCAGTAGACAATTAATATTTCTTATACTGTAATGGTTTATACTCAGCAGTACAGTAACGAGGGTATGAAGCGCCTGTGGCAAGTGTCTAACTTGCATCCTCCTAACCCAAAAATGACAAAAAGTTTGAAAAATGTAAATGTAACAAGTTAAATTTTACTAAATGCAATATGTTAAATACTTATTATTAACCCCATCAAAATGAGTTGCAGTGTGTCCGTTTGTGTGTCAAAAGCTGCGTATTACCGAAATTTAAAAATACAATATAAAATAGCAGACTTTTATATCTATTTATTTATTTTTATTTTTTACATTTTTTTACGTTTTGCGCCCCAAACCTAGTTGTGCCTCTTTCGCCACGCTCTCGTTACGGCACTGATACTCAGTACAATAATATAACGAACGATCCAAATTTCAACTGTCAACATTTCCTGTCTTTTCGTGCTACCTATCATGATGTCCATGATAATGTTATTGAAATAACTCTATCCTGTGGTTGTACTTTTGCAAGAAAAAAAATTTATGTTTTGCCACAGCAAATGGTCCCGATGCGAATTAAAATTAACGCAGTTTAATAAATGTTGATTTAGATCCTGAATAATTAATATCAAATTCCATCCATGATAATAACAGTTCTAATAATTTTGATACATAATATATTATTTTTATTTATTTTTCTCTCTCACGGTCCTATTCAAAATTTAAAATGGAATAGCTCGACACATTTTTGTAAGCATTCTAAATACCAAATATGAGTAAAATCTGACAGCCAGAGTCCTGAAATAGCTTGCTTGAGGACAAACAGACTAAACGACTCTCATGTGCCTTATGCATTTTACAAAACTCACCTAAAAATTATTCCATTCCCATCATAATGAATGATTTGAATGCCATTGCAAGAAGCATCTCTTAATGATGATTATCTCGGATCAACTCCATGGTTTTCTAGAGTTATTTCCATGATTGTCTTAACTATTCTCTGGGATCATTTTCATTCCCCCCCCCTTATAATTTACTAGAAATTTTACAATGATAAAACATCTTCAAGTCCAGAAACGATAAGATACTGCGTTATCGTCAGGCCCCGGCTGGTGTCGTGTACGAAGTGTGCAATATACACAGGCGCCGCAGAAGGCGCCTAAAAGATGTCAAAAAATATGAGATAATAGTTTAAACGAACAACGAATGATACAGAATGGTACATATAATTATGAACGTACGTGGTCTTCCGTTCGGGGCCCCTTCAGATCTTCCCGGAAACGAACAAATAAATTCTGAAATTGTATCCTGGACCCGATTATATCACTGTAATTTTTGATTAAAATTTACGAAAATATACCTAAAATAGTTCTTTATTTTTTGATGTGTCATAAATCAACTTATGATTAATTGTTGAGTTCCGTGTAAAAAAAAAATGTATAAGCAGGACTAATTCATAGGTAACATTATACTGTAAAGCGGTTTTCATTTGTTTTTCATTTCCTGTTCGTTTTATTCACACTTTATTCTAAAAAAAACTTTTTTGGAAAGGCGCCGAACATTAATCGCACACACAAGAAAAATACTAGGCGCCGGCGGTGATTATCGTATTTGAATAAAATTGCATTAGCTTACACTCGGTTGTAATACATTATTTTACCTAGATCCTTTCAGGATATTCACCTTTCCATTCCCGTCAATATACTAATTTTTTGATACCCTAATAGATACTGTAATTTTTTGCCACTTTTTCAAGTTAATTTTTTTTTAAATTTTTTATGTTAGAAAGATATATCGTTTTCCCATATACAACTACATTTGATCGCTATATCGGAACGCCGAAAAAGCATAGACTTTAAAACGTAACTTGTTTACCAATAATAATTTTTTATTTTTGATGAACTACTACCGAAGTCAAATAAATGCATTGTTCATTTCTAGCAGTCGAAAACGTGAGTAAAAAAAATAATGTGTTTTAAAGCAAAAATCAAATCATTTCGGTATGACGAATGTACTACTTGCCAGAGAATGGGGAGGAACAGAAGAAAGGGTGGAGAGAGAAAAAGTTATGACTCAGTCAGTCAAGATGATTCATAGTGGCTTTATTCCTTTGAACTTCATTTGTAGCACGAGCTTAGTTCGGCTAACTTAAGATATTTTATTCCAGTCCTTGAAGACTGTGAATCAAAAGCAACAAAAATATAAATAGCTTGTAATTATATAATCCTTATTTATCCTTTTTTCACTGCTTTCTTCGAAAGTCAGAAATAATGATATAATAATTAGCTCCCAAAGACAAACATGTAAGCCATGTAACTAACTATTACTAGTCTAGTGTATTATTAGTACTAAGTACAATAGTAGTAGCAGCAGTGTTAATTTTCTAGCTACCAGAAATCCGTAACTTTTTTTGAGCACTGCATAATACGGTATGAACGCAAAGCGTTTATGAAAACGCATAACCATGCAGACGATTTATAAAAATAAATAAAACTGGTTTTATCTGGAGAAAGTTTAATTACTGTATAGTGAAAACTGTTCCATTTGAACAAATTTAAATATATACATTAATCATATGCAATGGAGTAGTTGGCAGAAAGAGAATTCGTGCTCTAGCATACGTTTGAGGTATATACAAACTGATTTCTGATAGGTGTTCTTAGTTCAAAACATTACTTTAAATTGAATGCAAAGTCATGAATTCACCATAAATATTTCTTTGTATAAATGTCTTCTGAAGCAAAGTTGTACAAACTGCGATCCACCAGCCAGTCTGAGACATTGGAAAATTTTATACGGCTTGCAAAACGACCTAAAAATTGCAAAAAAAAATAATATATTAAAAATGATTTTTTATAGATCTTTTAACTACTGCCATAAACAATGAAAATATGTTGCATTTGCTACATTAGCAATATCCGGATACATTAAAAGTGTATATTATTATATTACAATTCCGTTTTACAATATTTCTAAATATGTCCATTATTTTATAATTATTCATCTGCTAAAAAAAAATCCCACCAAATTCACAAATATAGGCGAAAATTAATTTTATATGAAGTTTAATTGATTAATTTCGTTTTGTACAACATAAGATATTTTACACTTTTATATTTATTTATTATTTTGTGATATCTACTGCCTATAAAGACTGCCGAGTGTTTAGCATATCTGCTCTTTACCCAAGACGCTATGGGCACAGATGTTTGCGATTGTCCTACTAACTTGGCTGCATGGAAAGAGAATTATGTGATCCTACCACTTCTTCTAATGGAAGGCTTCACTCCCTAAAGCCTTGTGAGGTACGGGGGCGACATCAAATATGAATACTTATATAGATATATACCCTAATTTTTTGACACTTTTTCATGTTAATTTTTTTTTTAATTTTTCATGTTAGAAAGATATATCGTTTTCCTATTTGGTGGCCGAGCATATTTTCCCAAGTATTTTAAGATTTTTAAATTCTGATATCACCCTATTAATGATATGAGTTGTATGTTGAACTTATTTGAGTAGAGAAAAATGGCGTCATCGCTACTCGAGAATTAGGTTGCTTGCATTATACTATACGTACATACAATGATTACTTTAGCAATTAGAAAGTATGAAGTCCTCCAGGTACCTTCGTTACTTCACTGACGACCGTGGGTCGCCAACCACACCTGACCTTCCTAATGAAGGGTTAGGTTTTTTTTTTTTTTTTTTTTTTTTTTTTTTTTTTTTTTTTGTTAATCATAGGTTACTGTTTTCTCTGAGTGGAAAGTTTTCTTGCCTCTGAACTTGTTGCACATGCATTAGATATAATTAATCTCCTAATTTTTTTTATGGGAGTATTTGTATTGTGAGTCTCTGTCTTACTGTCCTTTTCAAGTAATGGCATCCCCCTTTACTTTGAAAGTTAACACATTTTTGATGTTGTAAGCCGCTACTGTTATAATCATATTTATTCATTGGGACATTTCCTTAATAACGAGATATTTTATTTCCTATCATCACTTGTTTTAAGGAGCATAAAATACATAAAAATATGAAAATCTGTGGATCAACTAATGTTTTCTCTTCCATCTGTAAAATGAATTTTGCTTATTTACAAATAAGAAATTTTATTCAAGGATTGTTTGGATGTGCGTCATAAAATGTCTAAGAAATGTGGTAATTATTCATTCCGGCACCTGAAGTTTAGCGTAAGGAGTCTAGTTAGTACAGGAGTTCTTAAAGCCTATTCGAGATGCTCCTTTAGCTAATTTTTAATTGCCACCTCACCCCTCCCCATTTTTAATAGGAAGCATTTGAGCCTTCATATTTCATTAAGGCTTACACTCAACAGTAGGCTGGTTACGTTCCTTTTAAAGTTCAAATGCAACATGCAGGGGTGCTTAAGGGTCAAAGCTGTATAACTGAGAGGAGACCTCCACATAGCCTTTCAAGGAATGCGGAGAACCGACCAGGGCTTCTGACCTAATGTCCGATCCTCACCTTCTCGTGGTGCACCCTGTTGGGTATCTACTTTGATACTGAACGAAGGAGGATGGGCTGGCAATTTGGGATTTAGCCGACCAAATTGTATTCTTATTGGTTAAACCAAAATAAAAAATGATGGTACAACATGACAAAATTTCATGCCAGCTGGGGCGTCGCCCGGTTAAACAAGGCCCCCGTTGTTTTCGCCAGGGAACCAGGGCGAACAGCGAAAAGTCAGCTACTGGAACAAATCTGAAAACAAATCCCAACTCAACATCACCAGAGTTAAAGATCGGTACTATCAACGTAAGAAGCCTGAATGGCAAAGAAATGGAGCTAGCTGAGGAATTAGATAAGTACCAGATCGACATAATAGGGGTGACTGAAACAAAAAAGACCAAAACTGGTGAGATCTTTCTGAGCAATAAATACAAAATGTTATATTCAGGCAATGACAATCAAGGAAAAGAAGGAGTAGCCATAGTATTCAACACAAAATACAAGGCTAATCTTCTTGAATGGCAGTCAGTCTCAAGTAGAGTAATGTGGGCAAATATGAGAATGGGGAACTGGACAATGAGACTTATTTGTGCCTATGGTCCCACAGAAGGTTCTACTAAGGTAGAAGTGGAGGAATTTTTTGACGCTTTAGAAAAAGCAACTGACACAATGAAAAAGGAAAAGTTGGTCCTTGTTGGGGATCTAAATAGCAGAGTAAGAAATGATTGTGAGACATACAAAAATATTTTGGGAAAATTTGGAGAAAAGAGCAAAGCTAATAATAATGGCAAATATCTGTTGGATTTCTGCTCAGGACATGGACTGGTTATTACTAACACCATGTTCCAACATAAAAATGTGCACAAATTCACATGGAGAGAAGAGGCCAGGAATAAGAAAAGTCTCATTGACTATGTTATTGTTGATAGTGATGTTTTCTCCCTGGTGCAGGACACCAGAGTGTACAGAGGATTTGAAATTGGAAGTGATCACTATTTAGTCTTGAGCAGCATAAAATTGAATTTCATATTGAAAAGAATAACATGTAAGAAAGTTTTAAAGCGAATAAAAGTTGAGCAGCTCTCAGATGTGAACTGTAGACTAAAATACACAAAGATTATTGAAGAAAAAATGAAAGAGTTTGAGAACAGGAACCAAACCTTGGAGATTCAGTGGCAAGCCTTCAAGAAAATACTGATTGATTCAGCCAGAGAGGCGTGTGGTGAGGTTGTCTGCAAGGATAGAAAAATCAGAACTCCCTGGTGGACACAGGAAGTTAAAGAGGCAGTGAAGGAAAAGAAGAAAGCATATCAAAAGTTCCTGTCAAATAGGTCAGCTTGTGCTCTTAGAGAATATAGAGACAAATGCAAGAGTGCTAAACAGTGTGTAAAACTAGCTAAACAAAAGTCATGGGAGGACTTTGGCAAGAATATAGAAAATAAATATCAAGAAGGTGGCAAAATATTCTGGAGGTTGTTGAAGAAGCTTAGGAATGGAGGAAAGAGTGCTGTAAAAGGAGTTAGAGATGATAAAGGTGATATAAAAACTGGAATAAAAGATATCCTTGAAGTATGGAGTAATTACTTTGAAAAACTGCTAAATGAAACAAGCAGTGATGACAGCACAGTGGTAAAAAAACACTGACCAGGCATGCAGGCAGGAATACATATCCATGCTTGAAGTATAAAAAGCCATCAAAAGTCTGAAATGTGGAAAGTCAGGTGGAGTAGATGATATTACACCAGAAGTGCACAAGTATGGAGGTATAAATGTTTTATAGTGGCTGCACTGCATAGTTCAGAAAGCCTGGACAGAGGGACGAATTCCCGATGATTGGAGTAGAGCTCTCATAGTACCCATATATAAAAAAGGGAAATAAAACTGAATGTGAGAATTACAGAGGTATTTCCCTACTGAGTGTTCCTGGCAAGATCTATGCAAGTATACTTGAGAAACGGTTGAGAAGAATTGTGAGAGAAAAGTTTGAAGAACAAGCTGGATTCAGGCCAAACAGAGGCTGTCAGGATCAGATCTTCACTTTACGACAAATAGTCGAGAAAGCATGGGAATATAACAAAGATCTGTATTTAAGTTTTGTCGATTTGGAAAAGGCATATGACAAGGTGCCAAGAGAGAAGCTATTCAATACGCTGCAGTTATATGGTGTCAATGGGGCATTATATCAAGCAATACTTAGTCTTTATTTGAGTTGTAAGTCAGCAGTTAGAATTGAAGGAAGTACAGGAAGATGGTTGAATGTTAAATCTGGTGTGAGACAAGGATGTACATTATCCCCTCTGTTATTCATTATCTATATGGATCACATTATGAAGGAAAGTGGTATTAAACCTGATATCAAAATTGGAGATGTTAATGTCAGCTCTTTGCTTTATGCGGATGATGTTATACTTCTAAATAAATCCGCTACAAGTCTGCAAGATTCTCTGACTAAATTGAATAGCTGTTGTAATAGATATGGTATGAAGGTCAGCAATAAAAAGACAAAGACAATGAAAATAGGCAGAATCATTGAAAATGTCAACTGTGTTGTGAATGGACAACCTGTGGAACAAGTAAAACATTTCAGCTACTTAGGCACGATTTTTACTGAAGATGGTAAATTAAATATAGAAATAGACAACAGAATCAGCAAAGCTGGTATGGTGGGAAGTCAATTGAATAAATTCATATGGAATAAGAGAGAAATTAGTCGGAACACTAAATTAGCTGTATACAAGACAGTATTCAAACCAGTTTTAACTTATGGATCTGAGAGCTGGGTCAGAAGTAAAACGCTTGACCAAAGACTAGAGACCGCAGATATGAGAGTCCTGAGAAAGATTAGAGGCGTGAACAGATGGCATCAATGGCAATATCATATTAAAAATGAGGATATTAGGAAAGAACTTGACATTGTCAGCATCCAGGAATGCGTTAGCAGAGCTAATCTCAGATGGTATGGTCACTTAAATAGAATGGGAGAGGAAAGATTAGCAAAACAAGTGTTCTCTGCCAGGTTGGCAGGAAAACGACCCAGAGGAAGACCAAGATATTGGTGGATTGATACGGTACAAAGTGCCTTAGACGATAGAAATATAAGAGCTGATAATGTTGGAGTCTTGACAAGTAACAGACTGATTTGGAGGAAAATTGTAGATAGGAAGTTAGTAATGATGTAATTTTTTCATGTAGTACTGTCATATCCTGTACACCCCTTGAGGGTACATGGCAGGAATTTGATGATGATGATGATGTAACATGCATTAAAAAAAAAAGAAAACAAACACGAAGTACATCATCCTGTATTAGCGGTCAGAATATATTATGATGTAGTGATCTTGGTTGTACAACAGTTTGTGTCACCAGTTCAACTTTTTTTATTTTCTTGACAATACTGTACTTAATAGTATAATATTCTATAATTATTATATTTATACTAGCATACGTATAATCAAGCAAGTAAAACACCCGAGCAAACAGAGAAAGATGGGCAAATATTCCACTTAAATATTTTTTAAAATATTGAGTTGAATTCAAGAGTGTAATTTAGTTCAAATGTTTCTGCCCCCCCCCCCCCGTTAAAAAAGATGGGAAGGAACTTATTCATTATAACAGAGTGACAGCTGAATTGAATGAAGGAAATGGCTACAAGATGATTCTGTTGAAAATTTTGCAAAGGTATTTGACAGAATACTACATGGAACTCTGTTAGGTAAATTAGAACAAATGGGGATGGGGGTTATGTAGATAAGAGGGTGGCTGCTGGACCGATATCAAAAGGTGGTATATGGAGGGCAGAATCAAGGCAAAGAGAGGTGATCAGTGGTGTGCAGCAAGGTTCAGTCCTAGGAGCATGGCTGCTTAATTTATACATAAATGATATAGGAATTAAAATGATTTAAATAGGTTGTCGGTATGTACAAAAGTTAATGAGTGTCAGTTTAATGTAGAGAAATGTAAAGATGCATTTCGGGATAAATAGATTACAAGCTCTGTATCACATTGATAGCACTGTATTCCAGACAATAGATGAAGCTACAGATTTAGGGGTGGTAGTAGACAGAGAGTTAAAGTTTAGAGGACACGTCGCAAAGGAAGTCCATAAGATTACTTGGCTATTGAAGGAAACTTGCATGTAGAGATAAGAAGGTTGTTATTCCTCTTTGTAAGGTCTCGATACGTTTATTCACCTAGATTTCCGTTGTCAAATGTGGTCACCTGGGTTTTTGGGAGATGAGGAAGTAATGGAGTGGATCCATAGGAGGATAGATTGAGGGTTTGCGGCTTACAAAAGTTGGTTGATAGGCGGAAAAGGAGGGGGGGGATATGATAGAAATATTTAATTTACTTAAAGGATTTTATAGGATTGATGCAGAGGGAAATGTTTCAGGTTAGAGGGGGCAGAACAAGATATCATTCATCCCTGGAAGCTGAGTGTCGTTAGCAGGGGGTGTGAGGACTAGATTTTTTGCTTGGAGAGTTGTGAATGAGTGGAATGGGTTGTCAGAATCGGTTGTGAGCGCTTTTTTCTGTTAATGGGTTCAAGGAGAGGTATGATAAATATTGTATTGATAAGTTGAATCTGTTACGATGAATCTTAGGACTCCATGGAGGTGTACAATGATGAAAATAATAATTTATCTTTTTAGTAAATTCAAGTGACTCTCATATTTTTTATTGCTCGTGAACTAGAAGCGTTAATACACAATGTTTCAGAATATGGCCACAGATTTAAACACATCTCCGACATGAACAAATGAATAGAGCGATAAGTATGAAATAAAGAACTGTGCTTAGGTAAGTAATGAATGATTTCTATATGTCAGGCTAGAATTCTCGTGTCAGCAGTGATTAACGCTGACAGCACTCGAGGAACATAATGGCAGCAAATATGTGGCATGTGTTATAGTTTACTTGTCTCTTCGTCCCCCCCCCTACTTCCGCTAGCCTCAGACATCAGTCGGTATCGGCGATGATTTAGAAAATATATGAGTTCGAATGCAGCTTTTTTTTTTTTTTTAATTTATTATTTAAGGGACGCCATGATAAAATTGGGAAGAATTTCTGGCACGCTCTGCGTGATAGAAACTACTGCACAGATGGAACAGTCCATGCAATGCGAACACAACACAGGAACCTGTAAGTGCAACTTGTACTGAATAAAGCATATATACTTCATAAAGGGTGGCCTGATTGGATAGCATCGAGAGCACGACCTGTTGGTTGAAGAGCAATCAACAGGTTGTGGGTTTGAATCCTACTGTGGGCACAGATGTTAGTAAAAGTCTTCTATGGACGAACGTTTTTGAGCTCCTTAATTTTATACGGATTTTTATTTATTTATTTAACTAATATTAATAATCTGCAGTTTCTAGCACTCTTCGTTTCTAAAATAGAAGTATTATTTAATAATCCAGTTGACCCCGGATCATATTGTATATACTATAAAATATCAAACTTCAAAAAAAAAAAAAAAAATGCTTACTATTGAGTATGGGTTTGTGCTAATTCTACCGAGTTTCAACACAGAAACAAGCACTGAATGTTTCATACATTTGGCCCTCGTTAGCGATAATTACATACACTTCGCATGATAAACAAACCTCTCTGCTCAATTCATCAGTCACTAATACGTGCTGCAACATCCATTTATGACTCTTTGAGTCTCACTGTGTGGCGAAAACAGAAAGCAATTTCAGCAAGAGCTTATTAAAATAACTAGAAAAGCACGCCCCTTGGAACATAAATAATCACATTTGTGATTAAGGTCACAAGGGCGTACTAAATAATTATGTATGACATTCAGCATACTGGACTACAGCCAACATCATATTGTACCAATGTCTCTCTGTTCTCTCTCTCTATCTATGGGATCAGTTTATTCTCTGCCACTAAAAGACGAGAAAGAGATGGGGTGAAAAGAGAGATAGATGCAGAAGATGATATCGAGATGGTGTTTTACAATACAGTAAAGAATGAGACAAATTGCTATAAGTGTCTTATTATTCACAACCACAAGGTTCTTCATCATCTTCCCTCTGAATTCGTAAGATCTTTAATGTTTTATAATAGCCTTTCTGTGTTCGCATGGTTTTAGTTGCTCTTGGTGCGACGAAGTGAATAAAATGCTGGAAAAGATTTACAGTCAATAGTTATTAGACTAAGATATGTAGATTATATCAATCAATAAATAGAAAATGAGAATGTAGTTGTGTAATTTTAGGAATCGTGCTCTTTTACATGTTATGGATTAATTTAAATGATTATTTTCTTTTAAATACATTGCGTAATTATGAAAAGGATTTCGTTACTTAAATGAGCTGGAAATGTATAATAATAACTCATACATTTTGATACCCATTAAGAAAGCAAAACACGACACGATTATGTATATTGACATTCAGTAAGAACGACTACTGTTTCGAAATCGGTACAGTGTAAGCACAGAAACATCATCGGCACACGTACCGATTTCTAAATTACATGTACGGTGGATTCCAAAACGATGCAACTGAATATGTGTTCGAAACTGGACTGGTAGAAATTACAATCGAATCAGCTTAGATATGTTTGCTCATTGGGTATATTCTCTGGAACGGTTTGTCTTTCTGCTTGATGTAAGAGGCGGGGGGGGGTTCCAAAAAGGGTGAATATCCTTAGTAAATGTTTCGATGGTATTTCTGGATTTGGAAGATAATCAACATGATGAGTAATGATTCCGCATTAACTTCTCAAAATCAAATCAAGTATAAAATCTTAAATTTGAAATAGACGTATTTCTCACAGTGAGTTTTTCGTACGTTGTGTGATCTGGTCAGTATGTCTGGAAGAAGATTGCAAAATTGTAGAATTCCTTGAAATGCAGTTTACATTTATGTTGTATTATCCTATAATCGAAAGAAATCCACATTTTTCGTCCATTTCTACTTCGCTGCAGTAGCTTTCGTATTATTGTTAATATTAATATTACGTGTAATATCCATGGAACCCAACCCCAAACTAATCTTGGGAGGACATCTCACAATCCATTCGACTCCATATTACCCATTAAATACTTTTCTGAGTTGGACATGTTCACTCTCCTGCCATTTTGTCCGTTTGGCTTAATGAAAAAACGAAATTTTTCGAGGAGCTTTCGGTTTTCGTATAACTGAAGGCAAGTTAGACAGGCTAACTCATCTACCTTATATAGATTCCTTATTTCATAACGAAAGTTGAACCCAAATCGAAGAACTCATACATTGCCCCTTTTGTACTGCTACATGAATGTTATTATTCATTGCTTACATTAAATCTTAAGAGTTTAATCCGTTTCCCCAAGAAATTGATAGATAGCCAACCTTTGTAATCCACTGACAACCTCATGACCCCAACGCTTAAGGGGGGGGGGGGAACGCCCAACACACGAGCGCGCACACACACACGAGAGAGAGAGAGAGAGAGAGTGCTGTCAGATTAAGATCTTGACTGCAATATCATTGTGAAACACGTGATTTATAGTGATGACATTTAATTTGATTATAACATTTGATTCGAAAAGTGCGTTGTTATTTATACATTAGTCTATTATTTCGTCTTTTTGGACTTTTTTGGAATAAAAGTTGGTTCAAAAATGTTTAAAGATTGTTATATGAATGAATGTGTATTTCGATAGTTTGGAGATGTTACCAGCATCGTCTGCATTCTATATTCTATGCTGTTGAAGACCCGTTTATCATTTGAAATGTGCACGAAGACGTCAAAATAATTTTTAGTAATGAAAATAAGTGTAATTTCTATCGAATAATCTCAGTTCTGGCACGTATCTTTTCCCTCCACTTTTTACTATCAAATAATTATTTACAAATAACTTATTGTAATGCAGTTAATGATTCTGAATGGTACTATGTTTAATGACTCATAATACACTTTGGCACGATACTTGTTTGCTAAATTTTATGTATATTTTACAAGGGCTGCATTCTGTCAGTCCGCGCGGTTAGCCTAGTGGCTATGCGCTTCACAACCATATGCCTTGGGGGAAGGAGTGTCCTTGGTTCGATTCCCGTCGACGACGTGAGGAGCTTGAGGATCTTTCTCAGCCATAGCTAAGTTAGCCAGTCTTGGGCGTGGACCGCAGGGTTTTTCCACCGGTTTATCTGGGGTTTTTTATCCCGCAAGGAGGCAAACCGGCCACGTGAACACACAGGTTACAGTCATGGGATACAGTACGCAAGGAAGGCAACGGGAAACCATCTTGCTCATAATCATTTCCCCTAGTATGGTAGCATATAGCTGCACCCACCAGCCGTATGAGGGAATAGAATAGCATTCTGTCAATATACAAAATGCTTTGACAAACTCATCGTTTAAATGTTTAAAAGATAGCCAAAAATAAACAGAAGTGGGAAAAAAAAAAAAAACAACTGGCTACGTATCAAAAAGCTGTCATTGATGATCAATGTTTTAAGTTTAACTCAGAAAGAGCTGGAAAATGAGTTAATGACGTAATACTGCAGTCTTCGAACCTCCACGACCAAAAAGAAGAAACTGTGCACTCTACTATAGACCCAGAAATAATATTTTGACCAAGTTAAATCATCTATTTGTCTTATCACAGCTTAGTTTCTCTTCATAAAATAAGTCTATCTTCAGATAGACTTATTTTATTCTTCCTTTCTTTAACCAAGAAGAAGGGATAACTTAGAGTTTCTTGCATGCCGTGACCTTTCTACTTTATAAAAGTGGGTGACTATAACACACTGATCATGACCAAGCAATGGACCAAGATGAAGAGCTACAACCTAGGGTATTTGCAATATTTTTAAAGGTCGCCTATTATGCAGCACTTCATAATAACGGTGTACTACTCCATTTACGATAATAAGTGGTATTATTCACGTGACCAATTTTCTGGATCATTTGAATAACTAAGCAATAAAAACAAATCTATCTGTCCCTTCATTAGGGCGTTCCTAAAGTTATGCTTCCACAGTTCCCTCCACCTATAAGAAAAGTCAATTATATAAATAAATGAATAATAATAATAATAGATAGTTTGAACTGTTGAGGTTTTTTATCTTATTTTTTCACGCGCTATTTCTCAATATAATCTCTTTTTCTTTCAATACTTTTCTGCATAATAACATCACCCAACCAGTGTTTTCAAAGCCACCATAATAAAACATTTGTGTTTCAGTTCAACAGGACTTCCCTCATATAAATATGCCCATCTTTCTTTAGCTTCATTCTTATTCAAATATTATTAGATTTTTTTTTCGAATATTATTAAATAAGATAATTGAAATTTTGTGATGTAAATTAAATAAGGTTCTCGGATACAATTCCATAGTTCTATTTATTAAGTGCTTTTGTGCATATCACACCTTTATGGAGATTTTGGGGGTTTGGTTCCCTATATTAAATAAAATATTATCTGGTTTTGTGAAATATATTGAAATTTGTGCCATGAAGTTGTCTTTATCACTTTTTCCTCGTTGTTCTGGTTTGTGTAGTATGTATTTAACTATATAATATACATGTTTGTTTTAAAGCATTGTTGTTTAAAAAAAATAAAGCAAAACTCTGAGTAGTACAACTTTATTGTGTACTTAAATTATACAAACTCTAATAAAAATGTCATACAGTTACAGGCGATATTAACAACATCACCTGTAATTCAATTTTCTAATTAAAAATATTATCATAATGGAATAAATTTTTTTATCAATATTAAAACAATAAAATGACGTCATTTTAATAAATGACATCGCAATAGCTTATTCCATCATAATAAACGAGTAAGGAAACACTGCAAACGATCATAGAAAGATACATTTAGCAGTAATAATTGTAGTATGACGTCATTCATGATCACAAATCTACTATTATTTATATAGTAGAGTTTCGGATTGACTGTCCCTTCCATCGGAAATTTCACTGGAAAAAAAAAAAAAAATTTATTTGGGTCTTGTAATTTTTTTATAATTCGTATAATACTATCCATACCACCACATTTTGAAATAGTAAGATAAATTAGCTGAATATCTTTAAAAATTTTTCTAAGAAAAATTTTCGAAGAAAATGCTTTAACCCGCCATTATCCAGTTATACTCTTCACAAACTATCACATTTTTCAGAACCCACTCCTCCTCTTCCTAAGGTGTGGCGTTATTTAGAGATGCAACTCCCAAACAGTGACGTAATGGAAATGCGCACAGAACCCACAATACTAGAAGGACAGAGACGGCAGAGGAGGATACCCACAATTTGGTGCGCTTGCAAAAAAAAAAAATAAAAAGTTTGCATAAATGTAGCTAAAATTTCTTTCCATGACTGTATTTTTATGTTTCTCATCTTCGCATTCCACACGAAAGAAAAGAAATATTACTTGTAGATGAATTTAAGAACATGACAGCTCGTGTGGATAATATGTGGCCTCCTTCGATGAGTCCTTCATAACTCCCTAGAGGTCTCTGCTAATAATAATAAAATACCAGCACGTTTAATCGAGTGGGTTGCATATCTGCTCTTTAACCAATCGGTCTTGGGTTTGAATCAGTACGGGCGCGTAAGATGGCATTCATACTAAGAGAGATGTTTATCGTGCTCATCTTAAATTGGTTCAATGTTTGCGCACTCACCATCTCATTTGGCAATAAATTCCACTCATCAATTACTCTCCATGCAAAAAAAAAAAAAAAAGAAAAGAAAAAATCCTGCTGTACTCTCTTACGCACCACACTTCTAAGGATGACTTATTGTCTCTATCCTCTTCCCTCCTTCAACCCTCTGAAAAATATCTTCGGTATCTATTTGATAAGCATCCCTTAGTAATTTATGTCTCAATCATATCACTCCTCTTCCGCCTGTTGACTAGAGTCTGCAATTTGCATTCTCTCAACCTTATTACACAATTGCTTTTGTGAATCGTCTATGAACTTTTTCTACAGCTTGCTTCTCCCTTAGGATCGCAAGGGACCAAATCGATTTCCAGATGTGGTCTAATCAAAACCTCGTACAGCGGAATGACCACACATCCTTATCTCGACTGGTCAGTGTTCTTTTTACTATACTGGCATTTCTTTGTGCTATTTTTTTTATCACTTATACAATATGTCCCTTGAACTTCGATTCTTTATCGACTACTATTCCAAGATCACACGCTTCCTCCACCTCCTGTAATACAACGTCTCTAATATGATATGCAGCTTTATTTTTTTTGAGATCCAAAATGCAAAACCTTACATTTACTGGTGTCACTGATGTTTGTGAATGTCGTTAAGTGAAAGATGAATTTCATCGCCTAATGTACTACTACTCTGCTTGTTCGAGGAGGTCTGAAGTGGTTGAAAAAGTTCCACGTTTGTCTCTCCAGAGCAGAGTTTCTGCATTATGTTAAAAAAAAAAATTAAAATTAATTAATCAAATAAAAAAAAAAAACATTCTTTAGGCAACCCATGCCACCGTATATGTTTACAAAATAAAAGGGAACAACAACAAAAAAAAAAAAAGCAGCGCTTTTTTTTTTTTTTTTTTCAAATTGGTAAGCTTATATTATATATATATAAGAAGACATAAAATTAATTAGTTTTTGTTCTAGATGTTTATCAGAACTTTCCAGACCAACCTCGTATTCGAGAACTTCGTTATTTTACAAGGTCTCAATCTATCGGTGATAATTGTAACATTTATTCTGATATAAGAATATTCCAAATCGCTTAGACGAACAATTCAAGAACATTCTCGTAGCCTACAATATTCCTTACAACCCTTCCCATCCCTCTCATAGTATCTAGTCTCTCTCCAGAAATAATAAAATGATGAGATTTACAATGCAATACTTTTTAAATTATTTTTTTATGAATTTAATTGAATATTCCTAATGATATCAACTGTCCTAGATAGATTACCTTGCATCCCCTTTATAGGAAAGGTTTTTTTTTTTTTTTTTTTTTGTTATTGCCTTGTTGAAGGTGACATTACACAATAGACAAATTCAGCTTTTTTTTTTATAATTGATAATCTAGAAATTCTTGTTTAACCAGGCTCCACAGAACTGTAAATATATCTACGGTCATAATGTACATGTACAGTAAAATGTCTTTCAACGCTTAATAGCCTAAACGTGCTTCAATATACGAATAAAACTGCTAATGTTTAATTCATATATTTGAAAAGTTCACCAATTTAAAGAGTAGTTTTAGTCGGTAGACATTGCATTAATAATAAAATGCTTTCTGTAGTTGAATCTTTATTTCTCTTAAAATCTATGCGCGAGTCAAGCACGCAGCTATAGATTCAAATTGCATTCTTGTGCTACTAAGTAATACAGAAGTACAATATGTGTGTTTAGCAGTAAATGACGCGGAGAGGTTCATCAATCAGAAAAAGAATGTCCGTATGCTAAAACGGCATGCATTTCAGTTGTAACGGTATTGTTTATAAAAGTTAGAATCAGTGTTCTTATTTTATTTTTCTAGATAATTTAAACAGTCAGATGAATATTAAAACATACCTTGATATCAGATGTTATGGTTATATTGTAAAATATTTTGTTGTGTCGTCTGCTTGGTCTATATGCGCATTTATGACGTTTAAATCTGACGTCAGAAAGAAAAGTGGTTGTTTTATGGTGGATGAGGCAATAAAGCGTGAGTCTGCATCAAAGAAAATCTGTTTTTGCAAAACATTGAATAAATCGAACAGTGAAGTATATTACACGTTCGACCAAAAAACAATTTGCTGAAAATAGTCGCAAACATTTCCGGAATATTTAGCACTATTTCATTTGAATAATTCTCGTGATTTATTTTTTATTTTTTTAATTTTTATTTAATTATTTTTTGTAGTAAATGATGTTAAACTTGCTCGTTAGGAGTTTATTTATTTATTTTTAATCATTGTATAAAAATTCAGTAATAATCACAATAAGCTGCCTTTTAAAAATAAAAATACGGTTTTCTTTTAATAGCCGGATGATAATTACGAAATACATTTCGGCAGCATGAAGGTTTATTATTAAAGTAATTTTAGTACACAGACGCAAATACAGTAGCGCTTGCAACTACTGCATTTGCCTCTGATAAAGCCGTCGCATGACATATTAATGGTAGGTGAAGTTTACTTATTCAATACTTTGCGTGCAGCTCTGCGTTTATAAAGGTCATGTAAAGAGGATTTTCCTCTAGGAAAGAACATTTAAGAATGACGTTAATATTCTTATAGAAGTAATGTATTTGCTTACTACGCAATATTTTATTTTTTTAAATAAAAATCTTTAAATTAAATTCGCGTAAATTAATTATATAATTGTATAAAAATTATTAACTTTAAATTGAATCCAAGAATCAACTACTTATTAAATCGCGATTCATAAAATGTAGGGGGAGGAGAACTTTACTTTCTAAATTAAATCGTTTAAATTAGTAAAGGATATCACATTGTGGGATAATATAATACTCATCCCTAATTATATGATAATGTATTAGATATGCAAAGGATATATTATTATTATTAGTAGTAGTAGTAGTAGTGATATGAGACCCCCCCTTCCTCAATAATAACTTCACAAAGTGAATAAAAGTTCTTCAACTGTGGCCTAATTCTCGAGTCACAGGGTCAATTTTTATATATGAAATTTTATACTAATATTATCAGTAGTCTGTATTCTTTAAACATTAAAAAGCGATTGTTCTCATTATCGTTATGTTTATTATTATTCCTCTGAAAATTGTAAAGCATGACATTGTATTTACCAAAAAGTGTATGTTACAAAATCATCTTCATATATAAGCCAAACACCTGCTTCGAAAGATGAAGCTAAAACAAATATTAATTATAATACGAAGATTGTGTTTATCATTATCTTTATGTATATTTATCTAACAATGAATTTGCTCAGCATTTTATATTGAATCTTTGCACCAAACAAACTCCAATAATAATGTTTTAATTATGTATAAATAATTAAAACATTATTATTGGAGTTTCTTTTCAGTACAAAGATTCAGTACAAAATGCTGTACATGATCAGGAATTTTGCCATTATTATTATTATTATTAATCATTTTAAAAACCGAATATAAGATAACAAGAAATCGCCTTACAACACAAATAAGAAACAACAAGAAACTACTACAGAAACAAATTCACCTCTACACAAAACAGCATGAAACAAACCTGGCATCTGATCAACGAGATGCTAGATTGTGCTCCCAATACCACCTCCTCTGAAATCATAAAACACAGCTTCATGAAAGACGCAAAATCTATCCAACAACTAGCAAATGACTTTAACCAATACTTTGCAGACTCCATCCAAGAACTGCACAAAAATATTCCTCCAATCACAAAACCTGATCCTCCACTTAAAACACAATCAAAACAGACATTATGGTTCCCAACCATAAAAGAAGCAGAACTTCTCTCTGTAATAAATCAAATGAAACCAAACAAAGGCCCAATAATTGATGGTATAAACCTAAGGATATCAAGCAACACGCAACTAGCTTGGGACCTATCCTACTAAAATTAATAAATAAAATAGTTAAAACAGGACAGATACCAAGTATGCTAAAGACCGCCATAATCACACCCATATACAAACATGGAAAAATAAATGTAATCAGCAATTACAGACTCATAGCAACACTACCAATTATCAATCAAATTATGAAGCGGATCGTACTGAAGAAACTCACAGCATACACTGAGATCTTTCATATTATCCCCAAAACACAATATGGTTTTCAGAAAAATAAGGGAACAACATCTCTCTTGGAAGACTTTACAGACGTAATTAATACCGCCTTAGACAAAAACCAAATTCCCATGGTAGTCTTTATCGATTTAACTAAAGAATTTGACACACTCACACATCAAACCTTATTAGAAAAGCAGACATGTGAGAATAGATGGGCCTTTGCACAGGTGGTTTACAAAGTACCTTCAAAATAGAAGGCATATCACACGTATCGGATCAAACTGAAGTAGAGAGCTACCAGTTACCTGTGGAGTGCCACAAGGAGCTGTACTCTGCCCAACTCTATGCAACATTTACACGCGACGATACAGCGATAATATCCATCCATAATAATGCAAGCATAGCCCAAACAAATATGCAACATGACATAAATCTGATCACAGACTGACTCACGAAAACCTCCATACACCTAAACTCAGATAAGACAAAATTAATGGTATTCAGAAATGCACTGACTCGACCAGTGGATAATAAATATATAACCATCCAACATCCACTCTCCAATATAAAAAAACACACAGAACAGCAAAACCATTACAATCACTCAGGTTGAAACAATACGATACCTTGAAATTTACTTCGATGCAAATATGAGCCAGAATAGCCACATAAACCATATACACAACAAACTCTGAACAATAAGTGGCAAACTCTATAGGTTAAAAGACAAAAGACAGAGTTGGCACACGCCTAAAAACCTCTAATATACAAAGCACTATGCCAAGATATATTAAGATACGCTATAACAACGTATGCTTTCTGTGAACCCTACAAATTAAATAGATTAATGTCGCTACAGTACAAAATGACAAAACTGATCTTTTGGGAACAAAGAGAAAATAACGACCTTATATACATTGCAATGGCAGAACACAAAATACTGACAGCAAAACATTTATGTCACTATGCAGCTTTGCTAAAACATTACTTCGATGCCAACTACAGGACAGTCAGAAATACATACCGTATAACAAGCCATCAGACAACTAATTATATCACATACAAATACAATAATCACTACGGAAAGGCCACGCGAAACTTCTACATCCCAGACATGATGAACAAATTACCTTTTGAATACAGAAACCTTACAAACTACAATAGCCTGAAAAGAGTCCTAAGGACATACTATGAACAAGAAACATGCATCCTACACACCTTACAAACTTAATGAAACACAATATATTCGTTCAGGAGGACTTTCCAGTTCAGCGACGCGTCAAGACATTCCAAATTATCGTGTGTGTGTGTGTGTGTGTGTGAATGAATTTCTCAACCTACGGCTATAGTGGAAATCAGACCTACAAAACATCAGCCTACTTTCCAACAGAGCAAACAAACCAATAAATAATAACCAACTGGTGTCATCCTCAGATAAGCTTAATAAAAGAGCTTCGAGGATGAAAGCTGAGAAATTACGTCTCAACCAAGATGAAGAAAAAAAAAGAAAAAATATATATCGATATATTTCATTTAAGTGCAGTAGTTGCAGCGCTTAAATACAGTAAATGAAAATTGTAAATATATATATATATAACTCATTGTTAATTACTGTAAAAAAGCAAAATTATTCAAATTATTCAACTGCAGAAACAATAAATTACCAACTACAGTAACTATTATTAATACATTATACGAGGGGGGGGGTAAAAAGAAAAATCTGCAAGAATTTCATTGTTACAAAAAAAAACCCCAAAAAACCGTTATAAATACGCAATCATACGTGTTGTAAATATGTAATCATAATTTTAATAATAAAAGAGGACTGAATTTTAAAAAAAATGTAATTAATGTATGTATCATATGTAATGAAATGTATGTACGTATTATATGTAAGTATCACATGTAATCACAATATGTAATCATAATTTTAATGAAAAAAATATTGTATGTAATTTATCTGAGAAAAAAAAATTATAATAAACAATACCAAAACTTCCATGAGTCCCACATCCTGTACCAATTACATTGCATTGTATTATCAATGCCAACAATTTCTTTTGTTCTGGACCTTTACATTAACAGTCACCTTAAATCAGTGTTTCCCAACGTTTTTTGGATCATGCCCCACCTGAATGTCTCAAAGATTTTGATACCCCCTCCCCATCTCTAGCATAATAGTCAGCCAGGTTCTGAAAAAGTATAATATAAGTATGTACTTTAAATAAAAAAAGGAACATAGGTAAAACTGCTTTTAATTTGACTTCCTTCAATGAATATAAATTTTATATTATACTTTGTATATTATAAAACATCAATCGAACTGAACTCGGGAAAATAAAATCCAAGTTAATGCGATTCTTGAACTTGATGTTTGCTGAAAAGTGTTTTTATTTGAGGTACTCATTTAGTCATTTTCAATATCAAATCCTCATGGTTTGTGAGATGATTTCTTTTTTTCAGTAGCAAGTCATTTACAGCACTAAAGTCACATTCAACTAAATATGACGACGGGAAAGGCAACAATAGTTTTTTTTTTTTTTTGCAAAACTAGTTGAATTTCGGTATTTCGTTTCTGTCTCGTCAGAAAGCCACGCCACTGTTCCTTTTATGTTGAATAAAGTTCTAATAGACTCATCATTTTGCTTTTCTGAGAGTTCTTCTTGATACTGTATTTATGTTGACTGCTGTACTAGTGATGTCAGCTTTTTTTTCTCGGAAAGTCACGGTTGCAACATCGACAATTTATCGCCGACAATGGTGAGTTTTTTGTGTATATCGGTGATGAGGTGACGAATGCAACATCATTTTCTAATTGCCCCCCAAAATATTCAAATTACCCTCCCTGTGGGGCGTACGCCTCACGTTGGGAAACACTGCCTTAAATGGACCAAACATATTGAATAGCTTCAAAAGAAATTTCGCAATATTGCAGCGAAATTGTTTCAAGTAAAGGATATGATACTAATCAACACCAAGAAAATTATTTACCATAGCATTTTGTAGTCTGTCTTAGCTCACGTCTATCAATATTCTTTATAACTTGATAATTATTTATCTAAAAATGAATTTTGGCACTGTATTATACAGTACATTCCGTAACAAACTGAAAATATAATATATGAACTTTTTTTTTTTTACACACTATATACATGTATGTATAACCATCAAAAAGAAAAAAAAAATTTTTTTTCTGAAATTGAATATATAGAATTGAGTGTAAACTGTATATATTGTAAATAACATTTATGTTACCACTTTGTTAAACTTCGAAAAATTAAAAAAATGCGTTCATTTCACAATCCTAATATTTTTTTTAAAAAAATCAACAATAATAATTGTATGCAATTCATAATATTTAGGTTTTAATCCTTTTTCCCAAGTAAGCAAACCGACAAGTAAGTCAAGTTTGCGCCTGCACGTAGTGCAAGACTGAGGCAACTCGTGGTAAAGGTGGAGTAAGCGCCGATCACTTTCCTTAGTATTGTCCCCTAATGCAAAGCACATCCCCTTGCGGGAAAAAGGTTTAAAATCTAGCTTATAAAATTGCTTGGCATCTTTAACATAGTATATACCCAAGTTAAAAAACTTTCTACATCTTTCTCTCATCCTGAGATTTTTATTTAATAAAGTCAAAGCACCTTGTAGCAACTTGTTTAGGTAAAATTTATAAGCTCTGCATTACTGCAACCTTGGCATCGTGTGATTATCAACTATGTAGATATGTTCATATTATTCACTGACTGAATTCCGAGAATTAGAAAAAAACAAATAAATTTATATATATATATATAAAGTCCGTCCGCTAACGCCTTTTCATTCCCGCACGGGAGTAGGCGAGGCCAATTAGCCCTATCTAACTTATGGAGACTGAGTGGGCAGTTCAATCTCCACTGGTACCAATCGGAGATAGATGGCCCAAGGCTATCGCTAATTAAGCGGTATACAGTGAAGAGAGACGGCTCAAATGTGCCGCCATCTCGAGGTCCCTAACCCTAACACAATATATTTAATGTCGGAAATAATGTGGGTTCTACGGTCGATTTTCTTGAGTTTACGGGACGAAAAACCCGCTTGCCCGTGCCAGAGATCGACTAACTCGGGAACCGGTCGAAAAATTTCCTCTAGTCGCCGACTAGACTCGAAACCAAGTCTTCCTTCGTGCGGCCAAGCGCCGTGGTATGCAAACGCCACATCCATTGAGCTACACAGGCTCATATATATATATATATATTTTTTTTTATATATATATATATAAAAAATATATATATATTTTATATATATATTATATATATATATATATTGGACCACTACAATAGCAGACTATGAACTGGAATTAAGTTTATATATATATATAATTTTTTTCCCATGAAACCTACCCTATGTAACCGTAAACTAGAATTACTGTTATCGTTATTACGAACAATAATAATACATGAATTATTGTACTACATGGATTGCATACAATTATTATTATTATTATTATTATTGATTTTTTTTTAAAAAATAGTATTTTGAAAAAAAGTGAAATGAACGCATTCAGCATTCATTAACAAATTAATAACTATATTTTTAAAAAAAATTTAAATAAAGCTGTTAATTATTTATTTGAGAAATAATAAAGTGTTAAAGTTAAAAATGATCATAGACAATCATAAAAAAAAGAAATATTTTTTTTTTTAATTTATTGTTCTTTCAAATATTTAGATATGTACAATGATCATCTATTCAGTATATTATTTTACAAGGTTCAGCACTTGGTGCTACATATAATGAGATTTAAATAGTAATGATGATAACAGTTTTTTTTATATATAATAATCATAATAATAATTTACAATTATATTGTTCAGAGTTACATAAGTTGTATAATATTACATGTTGTATAATATTTACTTTTTTTTTTCAAGTTTGAAAAGGTGTGATTATACAACAGTATTTACACATATGCAATCTAAATATTGTTTCCTTATTCTCACACACATGCAGTGTAAACTCATGATTTACATTTAAAAGATTTTTTTTTTTACATTGCATACATTTGTTACAGTTATTATATACATTACATACATTTGTTACAATTATTATATACATTACATACATTTGTTACAATTATTATATACATTACTTACATTTGTTTACATGTGATATTTACATTACGTACATTGGTTTACATATAATACATACATTACATACATTGGTTTTCATGTGATACGTACATTACATGCATTTGGTTACATATGATACATCTCGGATGAGAACTAATTTTTTTTGCTTTCATCCTCGAAGCTTATATGTAAGCTTATCTGAGGATGACACCAGTTGGTTATGTATTTTCTTTTTTTTTTTTGCTGTGTTTGGGAAGCTACGAAATCTATGATTGAGAAATTCGCGCGCGCGCGCGCACACACACACACACACACACACAATAATAATAATAATAAATCAGCTAACGCTTTTTGATCCCTTATAGAAGGCGAGGACGTTTTAGCCCTGTCTAACTTTTGGAGACTGAGTGGGCGCTTCAATCTCTACTATAATAATAATAATCATAATAATTTCCTTATATTTCTCTATCAGTGAAATATAATAAATGAACTTTATGAACCACGTTTCTTTCATCTGTTCTCGTGTCAAATTTCTAAGTCCTGATATCCTTCGATTTTCCCGCCTCTGTTTCTTTTTTTAGTGCCATAAATTGGAAGACCAAATCTAAGGTGTAGATGTGATCGTATCAGGTATTATAAAGAGAAACAGTGTTACTGTATTTCTATTATTTTCTATTCATCAATGATGACTTTGTCATAACGTTGTAATCCTTCGCGTGATTTTTACCAGTTTAGCAATGCAGTCCCTGAACTTTAACTTCCTGTTCATGGTCACTCCAGGATACCTAACTTCATGCATTTCTTGGGTAAAGTTAGGTATCTAGGAGCGATAGTAGAGTAAGTGGTTGATAATGGAGTAGAGAGATTGCAGACCATGTAATACAGTCGGCAATCTCATCAAACAAAAATATATAATTTTATTATCTCCAGCAATCCCTTATTAACTATATCACTTTATATTGTGCTATTTTTGATAGTATTTTCAATGTACTTTCCATTCAAGCAAAAAAAGATCGCATCAAGTGCTTGTTAATCTTTTTTTTTTTTTTTTCAAATTTGCATTCGTTTTAAAATAATTTCTTGAACTGCATTTAAAGACAGAAAGTATTTATTTATATAACTGATACATAGTTATATGATATGTTTTCCGTGTACGTATGACTATACCAAGCAAAATAATTAAAATCACGTTAATTTTTCTATTTAAATGTCGTCGACTTTTCTTAATTCTATTTATTAATTTTAAATAGACATAAAGAAAAGTAACTTAGCGTATTTGCGTTTTCTGTTTTTTATATTTTGATCAATATAGCATACTTCATAAGGACGTAAAAGATTAATATGGTATACTTAATATATATACACTAGTGGCCAAAATTGTGGAAACCTTTTGGAAAAAATGTTTTTTGAGATTTGATGGCTCATAACACCACTTTTTTTTTTTTTGGTGTAATGCCATAAAATTATATATTAATGGAAATATAATTTAATCAAGAATGTAATGCAATAAAGTTTGTTCAATTATCTGTATTCTATGAAAAGTTATAACCAAATAACCAGAAAAAAGAAGCACAACTTGCTTAGGTTGATATGAAGTAGTTTTCCTTCATTTGAATGTAACCAAAGAGCATGAGTGTTTAGAGAGCCAATCAGGTGTCATATTGTTTTGGCAATGAGCTAATAAGGTCACAGTAGGATTCAGCTATTGATGTCATGTATTGGAGCTGAAAGGAGGACATTTGTCTGTGTGTCATGTGATTGCTATCAAGTTGGGTTTTTTTTTTTTGTGTGTGTGTGTGTGTGTGTGTGTGTGTATTCTTTCATTTAGTGAGCTTGTAAAACGTAATAAAATTAAAGAAATGGCACAAAGAGCTGATTGGCACCCAGAAAGCGATGTAAAATAGTACTGTTAAGTAAATAAGGCTACGGTTAAGAAATTAGAAGAAAAATTGGTGGAAACTTAACCAAAGGTGGCATTTCTATATTTTTGAAGAGGTATAAGAGATTCAGTCACTACAAAACCAGACTGGTAAAGGTGAACAACAGCAAGTGAAGATAGAAGAAGTGAGAGACCGTGCCTACGTGACAGAAGAAAATCATCAGGGTATATACAAGATGAAATGGCGCAATACAATGTGAAGTTGAGTGCAAGGACTGTTCGGCGCAGACTGGAATTTGGTCTAAATGCTAGAATTCCACAAAAAAAGCCATTTTTATCTCTCAAACAAAGGTTGAAAAGATTAAACTGGGCTAAAACCCATGTTAACTGGACAGCGGAACAATAGGACAGTATTATTTGGAGTGATGAGACCAAAATATCCCTGTTTACGATAGGAGAAGAATCGGAGAAGATTTCCATTCTGATTGCATTACACCTACCGTGAAACACCCACTTAGCGTTATGATCTGGGGTTGTATGACATCAAAAGGTGTGGACAGAATTTGAGTGATGAATGGGAATATAAATGCCCAAAAATACATAAATGAAATACTTGAGCCCAAACTGAGACCTTCCGCACGTGACTGCTGTTCTAATAAAAAAAATCCTTCATAAAAGTTATTGCATTACATTCTTGATTAAATTATCTTTCCATTGATATATAATTTTATGGTATTACTCCAAAAAAAAGTGGTGTTATAAGCCATCAAACCTCAGAAATACACTTTTTCCAAAAGGTTTCCACAATTTTGGCCACTAGTGTATGTGACGAACCTAGAAGGAGGGGGGCCCTGTTCCCCCAAAGAAAAAGGGGAAAAAATGCACTAGAAAATTTTCCAAAAAATCTTTTCCTAATTAAAATTATTTTTTTATTTATGTTGTATCGTGTCTTCTATTTCTGTACTACTTACGAATTAGCGATCATTGCAGATGCTCAGTCATAGATCGCATGCGATGCGTAGTGTGTATTCTCAAATCGTCTACTTTACTCGCTCCCCCCCCCCCTCAAGATTAAACCCTGAGTGCGCAACTGTATATATATATTTATATATATATATATACATTTAAGAATGTACTTCATTTTAATGAACTTTTCACATTAATAATTGACGCGGTCCCGTTTTTTTTTTTTTTTGTAAATATTTTCATTCACGGATAAATTGGAGATACGCGTTCGCATCATTCCTAGGTTATTTTAGCATCACCGTCAAAGCATAAGGATGCTGACACACCAAGGCGATGCCTTGAGCAAAAAGATAATGCTTGGAAGAAAATTATTCTGAGAATTTTAACTTTTTTTTTCTTTTCTTTTCATTTGCTCCTTTATCTCTTTCTTTTGTATTCCAAGAAATAAAATACTTTAGTGTGTTTCGTACTCAAATTTCCATAAAATCCTGAGATAATCTGTTTATCTAGTTTTTGGAAATCACCTTGGGGAATTCAATTCTGTTTACTGCTCTTCACAATACTATGTTCCGTGAGGCAAAAATGAAAGAAAAAAAAAAAGAATAAATAGAGTACATATACATTAGTTTCTTCTTGCCAGTTTGAATTTATGAGTTTAAAAAGTCTATTTCACGTTGCTTTAATTGAATTTAAGTCCTCCGAATGTCATCAGTTTAAGTAAAAAAAATAGACTAAAACGGTTTCATTAAGTGTTTTTTTTTTTTAAAAAACAACAATAACAAAAAGAAAGCATTTTAAACGAATGTGAAATAAAACCAAGCAACCATCGCAAGAATAGTTAAAACGTGTGCTGCTGTACATGGAGAAAAGACTTGCAACGTCATGAATTTCGAAAACTGATGATACCATTCATTTAATAACATTAAAAAAAAAATACACTAGTAGTTTTGTAAGGTAATAGCTGCAGCAAATAAGGCCTACCTATGATCGACTCTTACTTTAAGTAGAAACTTAAATTTACATTAAGATTTCTGTTGCATATTAATATAGTAAAACAGTAATACTTATTGATATTCATGATTAACTCAACGTGTACCACTTCAGTGTGTGTGTGGGGGGGGGGGGCTATACGCAGCACGCGCGTCACAGTTGCTAATAAATATAACATCACTTACTACTTACGACAAGCACCAAAAATATCTAAATATCACTGTCTATTTGCAATACACAAAAGATCATGGAAAAAGTTATTTCTTTCAAAAATAACTATACTTATTAAAATAAACGATATTAAATATATGTTATTGGTATCGTAGAGCAGTAGTTCAGTTGATGTTTGGAGGCCTTTTGTTGGATAGAGCCGGGTTCGAATCCGTCTCTGATGAGAGAAGCGTTTATCAGTACTTTTCAGTTGAAAGGGAGTTAGCCTGTCTGTGGAGGAATATTTCTCCCTGAAAGTCGAATTTTTCTTCCCTCAAAATAGGTACGGCCCCCATGAACAGACATAAAACACTTGCCCTTAGGAGATGCAGAAGAGGAGTGGCCGGCTAGCTGCATTAAATTGCACAAGCTACCGAAAATCCCTTGGTCACTACCAAAACTTGTACGTTTCGGTAGTGACCAAGAGATTATAAGGATACAAACCATTGACTTTAAATAAATGAATAATAAAGACTATCTTTATCCAGAAACTTATCCTGTATCTCTAAACATACAGAATAGGGTTGCTGGATAAAGTTTCAAAGGAAAACATTGCTTTCTTATTTTGTTAAGAAACAATAATAAATATTTATTATTCTTGCTTTTAATAGTTTTTCGATACCAAAACGAAATTTTTTTAAGCTCTCTTCTTCTCTTACAATTCTAATTAATACATCGAATAAAGGTGCAGTTTTAATAGACTTTATTGTCCAAAGTATTCTTATTTTGATAAAAATTAAATTAAATAAGAAAGTAATAAGAAATATTTTAATACGAATTCTTATTTAAATCAGTACGTGATTGCATGAAGTACTGCAGTGAACGATAACGTTTTAATTTCGATTTGAATCCTTCATACCTTCAAACAACACAATAACAATTCTGCTAGAAATATGATTTCTAGCAGTAAAATAGCGCATCGTTTTTAGAAGTCTTATTTACAAGAGGCAAAACGTCTGCTAACCATTTTTCACTCTTCAAATAATATCCGTTCAAACTTTTGCCATAAACAATGACAGATTTAACTTTGCAGAGGTCGACCTGACACGTATGTAACAAGTTTTAATCTAACTGGACTTTATTTACTAAGCGTGCTTTATGATTGATTTTGGCATGACAGTCCCGATTTTTACCTTGTGTCTTTCTCATAAAAGCTGGCGTTACACTAAAAAATGTCAGGCTTTTGAGCTCATTGATCACATTGCTTATGACCCGCTGAATCAATTTTAAATGAATTCCTTAATAATTAAACTGATATTGTCTTTTAAAGGAGAATGTGTGTAGTCGTCTTCTCATTAGTTTTGTTAAAAAATAACCATCTGTATCTACTAGGTATTTTTAATGCAACGTAAAAAATTATTTCGTCAGACAATCTCAATTACTTTATCAGATTTCATTTTTAGGCAATATGAGATCGTTGGACATCCTTTCCTGAACAATGAATAACTCAAATTACAAATATCCGTTATTCTCGTCTTTTTCGCTAGACAGAGATGGGGGGGGGGGGGCTATTTGATAGTCAAGTGGTTTAAATACTAACCTCTTAAGTAATCTTGTAATGTCTAAATCCTTGGAGTTTGGATTCAATAGACTTAAGAAGATTATATTACCAAACTTTCTTTTGATTTTCTAAGAATTATTGAATTGCTCACCGCACAAGAATCAGTTCCCAGAATTAGTTAAAAATACTGTAGTTTTGTAATTTCCTATAAGTTACACGCTGTGCTCTAATTAAAATTGAGATTTTCAGGATACCAACGGAGATAAAACGCAATCTCAAGTTGCGAAACTATATTAAATATAAAGCACGATCATTTTTTTTTAATCCGAATTTTCACTGAAACAAATCCACAATGATATTTCAACATTGTAATAATTAAATTAAATTAAAAAAAGTAAGCAATAATATTGAACTTTAAAGGTAAATAAGTTATTATGATATCTGGAATTTTGTTCATTCTTATTCGAACTAACTCAAAAAAAAAAAAATCATTCATTTCTTTTTTCTTTGCATATAAATATGGGAATAAATAATTTATAGTGTAGCATAATTGTATCCAAATGTATAAATTTATACTGCACTATAATTATACAAACATTTATATATAAATTAATTTAAAAATCTTATAAATCAACTATTTTTAAATTAATTTCAGAATACATTAAACTAATTTTTGCATAGCAAATAACTAAATAAAAAAAATATAGAAAATATACAAATCATTAGTAAAATATACTCGAGTAAAATATCCTTGCAAAAAATATTCAACAGAACTTAAAAAAAAAAAAAAAAACAGAGCGAAAGAGAGAGAAAAAGAAAGAAAGAAATTGGGAGCATTTCGAAAGATGAATAAACTGGATTTGGAAAACATAAATAATATACACTATAAAAAAAATTTCACCTACTAAAAGGTTAATTCGCAAACTCTAGCCACAAATAGTATTTCTCTCAAGTATTGTTTCAGGCCTTTAACCAGCAAAGTAGTGATCTCATACCAGGTGATAAAAATCATCTACTATCTAAAATTAGTCAGTCATACGAAAGTGGGATTCGTACTCGCAGCCAGTAACTTAGAGAACAAAATATGTTGATTTTATGGATGGTTGAAGTGATTTAACTCCAAAAATAGATCAAAGATATAAACCTCGAAATAACAAGAATTTCGTTGAAATGTTTTTAAATTAAACGTGTTTAGTAAAAAAAATTGCTCTAGAGATGAAACATGGAACTTTTCCAAATCACTTGAGGCCAGACCATCCAGATTATGCGCAAAAATAATGAATACATATATATATATATATATATGTATACATCCATGATATTCATGAGCCATTCCACTCATGAATGGCTGTTAAAGACTAGCACATTGGTATAAATATGATACGGTGGGCAGATAATCCTGATCTAGAGACTACATTGAATTTTTTGAAACCACTTCAGGCTTCCAATAAGCAGCTTGATGATCTTCACAGTGAAAATCATCAATCATCTAAGGCGGTTTATAAAAATACATGCTGCTGTGGATAATCTGACATAATCTGATTGATATTTAAAAAGTTTTTTTTATTTATTTCATATGGCATAAATACAGGACAACTTTTGTGATGACGTAGTATGAAGAACAAAACAAAAAGACTAATTAATTTTTATTAATTATACTAATTTATTCCTCTTTTCAATAGAAATTTAAAGGAAACATTCTAATATTCAAAATTCAGGATGAATCTCGTCCTCTTCATTTTATTTCTTCGAGTTTGTAATAAAACTAGCACTAGATAACAGAGGATCGCAGTTTGAGGCCGGGGAAATAAAAAAACCTTGAAAGAGGTGCATTCAACGGACATCATATTGCTAAAATACTGCATCAGCCCAAAATCAACTGTACTCAATCTTATCAGCTGTTGGTAATGTCAGCATGCTACTCTTCAGTAAATAAATGCACATAAAATCTCAGTGGCTACACTGGACCAAAGGGTGCTCTGAAGAATGGGACAGAAGGTTTGATATTTCGATGTGGAACCACTCAGCTAAAGTTCAAAAGAGTTCATGGAATGGAAGGATAGATCAATAGCAGCAGCAGCAATAGTAGTAGTAATAGTAGTAAGATGTCATGTAAAAAAAAAAAAAGTTGCACCATTTCTGTTTCTACGGACTTGCAGTTGCACATGAGTAGAACAATCAACAAAACTGACTACGTTGGTGTAAAGAGCATTATGACTGGTCCGTGGGGCACCGGAAATCTGTGATAAGGACTGACGAATCACTCTTTTCCAATAGGATGAAAGATTTTAATATGGCAAATATTGTGAAACGACTTATTGCTCGAGAGAGCCATCCCAGGTGTAACCTGAAGTGGCAGAGGAGATGCAATGGTCTGGAACTATTATACTGCTACTAGATTTGAAGAAATTACAGAAATAAATTTGATTAGTCTGCAGAGAGAACTTCTTTTAACCTAATAGTAAATCTTTGAGACAAATTGGAATGTCATAGAGGCCAAAGTAGTATGACCAACAACAGACATGGATTTCTGGTGATATTTCTGGTGAATAATGGTCTAAGATACCGATTCATTATCACACATAGTTGGAGAGTACAGCTGGAAACTGTGATCAAGGGAAAAGGAAGCTCCAGCTAATTTTATTATGGGATGCCTGCAATTTTTTTTTTTTTTTCTGAAATATAGTGACATCCACCTATTTATTTTATCACACTGTTTTTTTTTTTTTGCTACAAAATATATTGTAAAGATGTTGCTGGCCTGGTTTGTAAGAATAGATCGAGTCTCCACTAAACCATCCTACAGATCTTTTAACTATGGGCATCATTGACGCACCCAGGGAGGGGGGGGGGGCATGACCCCACCAAAAGAAAAAGGAAAAAAAGACTAGAAAATTTTCCAAAAATCGTTTCCTAATTAAAATTCTTTTTTTAAATTTTTTTTATTTATGTTGTGGCGTGTCTTCTATTTCTACACTACTTATGAATTAGCGATCACATAAGGTGAAGATACCCTCTGGCTGTCGGGAATCACGGCAGTTGTGAACGCAAGACGAACGAAGTAGTGCTCGGGCGATACTTTGTTTGCCCGAACCGGGCCAGAGATCACAAGTATCATGTATTTGGGATCACTGCAGATGCTCAGTCATAGCTCGTATGCAATGTGTAGTGTGTATTCTGAAATCGTCTACTCAACCCCCAAGATTAAATCATGAGTGCTCGTGCCCCCCCCCCCTCCCCAAGATTAAATCTTCAGTACTCGGTCCCCTCCAAGATTAAATCCTAAGTGCGCCACTGGTGGGCATGCTTATTATTATTACGGGCGACTCCAGGGAGTCCTTAGACTCATCGAGGGAGGCCCTAAACATCATGTCCACACAACTATGCGATTACATTCTCACAGTATCTATCATACCTTGCCTTGAACTCACTCACCGTCATAGCACCCACAACAGACTCTGGCAGCTTATTCCACTCATTTACCACTCTAAAAGTAAAGAACCCAGCTCTAACACCCCTGCTAACCACACTCTTGTCCAGCTTCCATAGGTGTCCCCCTAGTTCTCCCACCACCAGTCCTGATCTCAAAAATATCCTCTGAATTAATCCTATAGAAATCCTTTAGCAATTTGAATGTTTCAATCATATCTCCCCCTTTCGGCGTATCAACTCATTTCTGCAACCTACAAATCTTCAACTTGTTCTCATATGGTTCATTCCATAGACCTGCTATCATCTTGGTCACTCGCCTCTGGCTCCTCTCCACCTCCTCCCCATCAAGAAGAAGCCTAGGTGACCAAATCTGGGCACAGTAGGCGAGATGGGGTCTTATCAAGGCTCAGTACAGAGGTACAATAACTTGTCTCTGCTCGTCAAAGTATTTTTCAACAACCAAGTGAGTTGATGAGCTGATTTAGCCACTTTTGCAATGTGCCCCCTAAACTTCATCTCCCTATCCACCAACACTCCCAAGTCCCTGACCTCATCAATCTCCTAGAGTACAGTTCCACCAATGTGATATACTGCTGCTAATCTATTCACCCCAAAATGCATAACCTTACACTTTGCCACATTCATTAAATCGACATCCATTTTCCTTAGCTCAGCCCTCGAAACTATCTAAATCATCTTGCAAAATTTTGACATCCTGTGCACTGACTATTTCTCTACCCAACTTTGCATCATCAGCAAACAAATGAACACTTCCTCTCAGATCCTTTCCTATATCATTAATGAACAAATTGAAAATTAGTGGTCCAAGAACAGAACCCTGCGGCACACCACTAGTCACAGGTCGTCTTTTGGACTCTACTCCTGAATAAACCACTCTCTGTTATCTCTCCATCAACCACCCTCCTATCCATCTCACCAACCCTATATCCATCCCCATATGCTGCAGTTTACGGATTAGAATTCCATGTGGTATCCTGTCAAAGGCTTTAGCTAGGTCCAGCAGTAAAACCCATTACCCTTATCCAGTTCAGCCGTCACTGTGTTATAAAACGTGAGCAAGTTACTGAGGCATGATCTACCCTTCACAAAAGCATGCTGTCCCCCATGCAGTATCTCATTTTCATCAATCCATTCCTGTATTTTCCCCTTGACTACTTTCTCCAAGACCTTGACAACGACTCCCGATATGCTGATCGGTCGGTAATTTGCAACAGTAGTCTTGGATCCTCCTTTATGCAGTGGAGCTATTTTCCCCTCTTTCCACCCCTTCGGGACTAAACCAGACCCGAGAGTCAGATTAAACTATTTGGTCAAGGGCACTGATAATTCTTTAGCAGCTTCACGTAAGACCCGTGCCGGTATACCATCGAATCCCACAGATGTATTCACATTAAGGTTCTGTAATAGACTATTCACCTTCACTTCATTCATCACCATTCCCGTATAAACTAACGGTTCCTTCATTTTTTCAATGTCACCACCTGGATGAATATGAATACCTTCAGATAGTAAATAATTCTCGACTTCTGGTCTGAGATCATTACTTTGCTTATTGGGGATTCGTTTGAAAAAGTACCATGTTGGGTCTATATAAAGTATGGTTACCGCTAACTTATAGTGCGCTAATAGTGAAGTGGCTAGAATGGAATCGTCAGTCAAAAAAAATTACCTTACGCAGGAAAGATGACTTCAGTTTTAGTTAATTTCTGCATTTATAAAAAATGTGTAAACATTTCCCACATATTTCCTAAATTCATTATCTAGATCCTAAATATTTGTTGTCATAGCATCTTTCATTAGCAGTCATTTACAATAATGTACAACAGAAAACAATTCTTCTTTATTAATCGTTGGAATTGTCTGAGTCTGTAAAAGCGAAATGGAAATAATATAGAAGATGAGCAATTCCAATCATAGCTACCTGAAAGCATAAAAGAAGGATCAGACATTCCATTCTTTCAACTGAACAGAGCATCGAAATGTAAAATTCAGAAGACGATAATAAAACCAGCTCAGGCTAAAATTTTCCGGTTATCGCCAACTCGATTGACGCATCATAGCGATGAGAGATTACTTAGGGAACTATGCACTTAGAACAATGTAATATCGGACAGAAAATGCGAAATCTCTTAGGTGTGACTGTTTCGAATGCTAGCGTGACAATTCAGAAATGACATTTAGAAATAGGAAATAAAATGAAAAATGAGATCACGTTGACAAAGTGAAAATCTTAAGGTTTAACATTAAAAATGTACCTGATAAATTTATAGATGACGTAGTTAATCTGACCATCTATTTCTAAAATATGGTAGTATTTCCAGTAGTATACCAAAAAATAGGCCATTCAAAAAAGCTTTAATCTTCGTCAACGTTAAGCAGTCAGTAAGATTAGGCCCAATAATGAATTTTAGAACTATTTTTATTTTTTATTAGGTTCAGTCGAAATACAGTAGTCTAATATACACAATACTTAAAATTATAATACCGGAATTAACTCACGTTAAATATTATTTATTAGTAGAATTTTCGCCTGAGTATCACAGGCATCTTCAGTACATGTGAAAAGGCTAATTAAACAATAACTGACAATTCCAAAGGGCGCCATCTGAGTAGCTCATGTAAGAACTAAAAAAGGTCATCAAGTTTCCTAACTTATTAAAAAAATGCATATATATATATATATATATATATATATATATATATATATATATATATATATATATATATATATATATATATATATATATATATATATATATATATATATATATATATTTGAACAATTTTCAAAATTGCCCGAATCTTATTTCGGACAAACAGGAAGATCTGCTTTTATTCGGATAGAAGAACACAAATCGTATATTCAATACCTTGAACCTGAACAGTCTGGACTTGCAGAGCATGGCATCAACACTAGACATAGAGTTCATTGGAACAAGACAAGAGTCCTTCACGAAAGTCGGTTCTTCACTCTCCCAACTTAAACAGATCCGATGGTCTACATCTATCCCCTTTGTGGGAGATAGTACTTTTTAAAACAACTAATCTTTCCTAACTTTTGAATTATAAACACACATATATATATATATATACACAGGGTGTTCGGGATAAATTTGACATATTTATAATTAATTATATTTTTCCGTAAGTTACATGTATTAACACACACTTCTCTTCATTTAAAAGTTTGGACCCTTCTTCATTCATATACAAGATGTCAGAAAGGATGGATAGCTGGAACCCACCTGAATCATGGAAGAGAATAACTTGTATCATGATGATTCGTGCCCGCCATCAAAATAAGGATATTACGACTGCTGCCCAATGCTCCCTGAATACAGTAAAAACAATCAGGCATGAACTAGAGACTTGCAATGGTGACTACGAGGATGTAGCAAGAAGAAAGATCCCTAGCAGACGATCTGATTGCGTTCGTACAGCAGAATTCCTCGCAAATCTGCAGGAACAGGTGTTGAAGAACCCTGGCATTGGAATTCGGGCTTTGTTCGTGGAGTTGCTAACTGTAGTCAAGCCCTGGATAACAAGGGTAGCCAATGGTAGGCCGTATGTATGGCAGCAGGATTCGGCCCCTTGCCACACCTCTGGGAAAAGTCAAAAATGGTTGTCTGAAAATTTCTACGACTTCACCAGTCCAAATGTTTGGCCTTCAAACTCCCCAGACCTTAACCCCGTGGATTATTTTGTATGGGGCGCAGTTGAAAAAGACACCAATCGCACTTCCAGTAATACAAAAGCCCAGTTAATGGATAAAATTAAAACAGTTTTTGCGGCCCTTCCCAGGGAGACTGTAGCATCAGCTTGTTCGAGGTTCCGAAGCAGAATTGAAGCTGTGATCGATGCTAATGGTGGTTATTTTGAGTAAATCTTGTTGATAGTATTGTAATTAACTCTGCCTGTAATGTTTTTTTGTCAATTCATTAAATTTAATAGATACAAAGAAGATTTTCTTTTTCCTTACGAAACTGTCAAATTTATCCCGAACACCCTGTATATATATATATGTTTTTTTTTTCTTTTTTAAAATAAGTTAGGAAAATTAATGACCTTTTTTAGTTATCTTACATGAGCTACTTAGGTGGCACCCTTTTGGAATTGTCAGTTATTGTTTAATTAGCCTTTTTACATGTACTGAAGATGCCTGTGATACTCAGGCGAAAATTCTACTAATAAATAATATTTTACGTGAGTTAATTCCGCTATTATAATTTTAAGTAATATGTCTACTCGTGGTATTTCCTTACTGAAACAAATATACACTATATACAATGTTACTTAAGTCACGCTTTTTACTCATTCTGGGATCAACACACGACTTCAGGAGTGATCTCCTAATGGGAAGGGGTTCTTAATAAATTGGCCAGATTATTACGTTGTGAAAAGTGTTTCTAACACTGATTTTTGCTTTTATTTTCTTAGTTGATCGTATACGTTATATTTGAACTTTTGCACTCATATATCATTATGATATGATATGAATGTAGAATCCATTTAACTTTTGCAGTCAAAATAAATAAATAAAAAAAATGATGTTTCGATGATCATTTCCCTCTCTTCCTCCACATGCGAATATTCCCGAAGAGTTAAAAAACAGGAAGTTATTATTTTATCTATTTTTGGTATAAGTGAAATGCAATTTTTACGATTTTCCTGTGTTCGATAACGTATATATTTAATTGCAGTCATACACATTTAAGTACCAAAAATGGATATTTTGAAATGCTGAATGCCATGAGAAATGGGAGTGGAGGAAGGAAAACGCCAAAATATGTTTAAACCGGCTAAAAATCCTAGAAAACAACCCTCTGGTCAGTGAATAATCTTTCTTCAATCGGGCTAGTGTTACTGAAACGTTACCACACGATTACACAGCAGTTAACCGTTTTAAAAAAAGAATAAATTAGTTATGTCATAAATTATTGAATAATAAAATTTTAATAAGGTCTATAAAATCTTTTCAATCTAGATATCCCTCTGTATACTTGAAAAATTCCTACTTCGCATCTAGTTTTGCAGATGGAAGCGCACTTGAGTTTCTTCTGAAACTCATAATTCCCAATGGTAAATTGAAAAATATTATTTACGAAAATATAATCCTAAAGGCTTCAATTAGGTATAGGAAGATATTAAAATGGAGGATATTATAGATCCATTCATATTTTATAGCTAAATATGGAAAGAGAGTTAAAAGTTTCGAAATTTTCCAGAGAGTTTATGAAAACTTTGATATCGGAGTTGCCTTGGTTTGTACTACTTAAAAGATACAATCTGTGCCCAGGAGCTTCATGTTTGCCTTTTATTAGTGATTAAATTAGATTGCGCTGGCTTGACAGATGTGTTGAACTTCTGGTTCTCATCAGAGGCCAGACAGAAACCCAGAAAGAGAGAGAGAGAGAGAGAGAGAGAGAGAGAGATTCTGTTAAAAAGTAATCCCAAAGCAGAAAGCTGAATTTATCATAAGTAAACTCTCGGTTGGTGCATTATCCATTATAAATTGCAGTCGAAAAGCATCAATTTTGGCACATGTAAGTTATTAAAATGGAGGATATTATTGTGTCTTTTAAATAATGCGAACTTCAGTAATCTGATGCCGAAGGTTATATTTTTTCGAAAATATAACCTTCGTAACCTGGTAAATTATTTCGAAACTTTTTGGTAAGTTTCGAAAGTTTTCATAATAATATTATTATTTTCATGACCCTCCCCAGTGAATTCTGATTCCAGGGAGTCAGGAATTCACGAGAGAGAGAGAGAGAGAGAGAGAGAGTCTTAAAAATGTAATTCCTTGAATACCTATCAAACCTCTCTTTAAAACACTCACGTAAGACGTCCTCCCAATGTCTGCTGGCAGCTATTCCATTTACTCAGTACACGTCATAAAAAGAATTTGGATGTCACATTTTTTCTGACCACACCCATACACAGCTTTTTGGAATAACCCCGAGTTCACCTCCCCACCTACCACGAGTTGCAAAATTTCTCCATTATCTGTGTTGTAGGAAAATTGACAGCTGGGCTGCACGACCAGCGAGTATGAAAGCATTCAGTGTATTTTTATTTTTTTTTAATTATTTTAAAGATCACTATGATATTAATATTACGGTCTTCACAACATTTTTTATAACTTTCCAAATATAATGTCTATTTTTAGCTTACTTAAAAACATACGCATATCACAATTTTTAATTTTTAAGTATCGAATATTAATATTTATCAAAATCACTTTATATATTAATATTTATATTATTGTTTGTTCGTTTCGAAATATGTTGTTCCCGATTTAAAACTGTAATTAATTTGATTTTACAGCTACAATGCTAAAAACTATATTAATTATTTTCTGTGTTTAACGCTTCTATCAATATTCAGTGCAGACGACATTACGAAGCTAAACGTCATGAAAGCGAGAGAGTCATTACGCTGCATCAGCATCTAAGAAAAAAATTAATTTGATTTTCCAACAGATACGTTCTTCAAACTGGTCTGTTACGCTAGGACTATAATGAGGTTTAGCACGTGGCAAAAGTTCATTTGGTTGCAGAAGTCTGCTGATTCAGCAAAATTTAAGCTACCGCATAACAGGTGCAACAAATACCTTAGTATCAGTAAGATATACGTAGAGTATGAAGCAGAATAATTTTGATTACAAAATATAAATAACTTACAGATTACCACACATGGATTATATTTCTACTGACAAGTAAAATATTCTGTATTATGTGATTTGCACATAGAATTCGTTTTACATTCTATGTATTCATTTCAGTTTTAGACTGTTAAATTTCTTCCGAAAAATGCAGACGCATAATAAGTAATTAAATTTAATAATAACAATAATAATAATCACTTTACAAAACCAAATTAAAAAAAAACAGTTTTTCCTTCAGATTATTGTTATTAATAACAACCATTATTATTTGTTGATCGATTATTATGAGTTTTATTTTACTTTTAATCAGAAAAGATATATTTTGAGTAAAAAAAAAAAGAAAAAAACAGTTTTTTCTTCTGATTGTTTTTTTTTAATTTTATTACTAGAACCACACACACACACACACACACACACACACACACACACACACACACACACACACACATATATCGAATTAACATGGGAATAAGTTGTATACACTTCTGGGATTTTAATTGGCGTCTTGAAGTCTGTGTTTCATGAGCAGCTGATTTCTAAAAGATTACAGACACCCAGAACTAGAGATCATTTACCATCAGACTTTTTAAATGCTGATTTACACTGGAAAAACTAATACGAATCCAGATATAGACGTAAAAATCGAAAAAACAAATATTAATAATAGAAAAAAACTATTTTATTTTTCATATTCATCTTTCATTCTGCTTTTAATAACAATATTATCTTTAATATATTTATTAAAGTTAATACCTCCTTTTTTTCTGTATATACGAAGTGTAGATTTTTTTTAATACTCTCATTTATGTCAATTTTTATGGATTATTTGATCTTTACAAACGATTGTATAGTAATTCACTACTCCTTGATAAGGGCAATAACCTTTGAAAGACAACAGACATTGGCTTCGGGTCATAGAGCTAGATATATGTCAAAAAAAAAAAAAGAAAAAGAAAAAAAAATTTAACAAAAAAAGCGTCTGGTGGTTCCACAGTAGTTCACAGCCATACACTTTTGAATAAGATAATTATATATATAGTTCGAAAGCTTTGAGCTCCAAAACTGTAAAAAGCAATGTGTCCAATATCCCATAGACAGATGCCCCCCCCCCCCTCTAATAGCAATTGAAACATGTCATAAACACAACGTGAATGTCAATATGCATTATTTGAACGAGCCACATTCATATTGACAAATAGATCATGACGTGGTAAAATTTACAGAGTTTAATGAACATCATCATCTACTTATGATCGTGTCAATTACACGGATCACCAATTTCACTGACCTGTCACGATGTTGAAGTCATGTGACCAACTTATAACTTATGTACTCCGAACTGCAGTTCATCGCTTTCGTAATATATTTGATAAAGGAGTGGAGGAAGAACAGTCCCTGATAATTTTTTTTTTCGATGCTCTGTAGGAGGTAAAAGATAAATCACATGTGACGCCACGCTAAACTAATGATACCACGATGCAAGATAATGATACTTGGCTACCAGTTAATGACGCCACCACAACTTTTCCAGTGTGGATCCCTCCGCATTACGAAATAGTCACTAATGGTTCATAGCTTCATGAGTGTTTTCTCTGTAGCAACAACGATCTAGACAAGATCCACATCAGTATTTTATCGAGTATAAATAAGTTAAATAAAAGTTGAGGGGGGGAAGTTAGGCAGAGAACGTGGCAGGAGATAAAACTTGATCAAAACAACGCCACGATAATGACTGATGAAAGCGCGATGATGAAACCTATTTAATCGAGCCTTCACTCAATTCTATAGAAACGGAAAGTGTTACAGAAGTCTGAAGTCTCTCTAGATATCAAAAATAAGATAAAGAATTGTATATCTCAAAACATTTTATAATCATAAAGAAAACGTTCTGCCCTCCAACAATCCCAAGATGATAGAACTGTTATTGTATTGATACTATTCTACTCTTTTAAATGATATAGAAAATAATAATATGCGTTTCGAGAACAATATTTCGATTAGATTAATTTTCTTTTCTATAATACCAAAAGAAAGTAAGTATCGAGGCCACGAACTGTCCTACGTTTGTTACTTATATCAATTTATCCTCTTTTACTTATCATCATCATCATCAGAGACCTTCAGGGAGTCAAGGACTCATTGAGGAAGGCTATACCCACACCAGCTGTCATGCTTTCTCTTAAACTCATTCACAACAGATGCACTCGCCACGTCAAGAGGCAGACTGTTCCACTCACTCACTGCTCTGTGAGAGAAAAGTCTAGCTCTAACCCTCCTCCTTTTCTTAACCCCACAGATGTCTCCTTTTCCTCGTCCCCCATCTTTCAAATATCGTCCTAAACAAATAAAGTAATATCATCTATGATTCAACCATTGAACTATTTTACATTTTCTTAAGCATTTAAAGTGAAGATATAAATAAATGAATGGAAAATATTAAAGACAGACAGACAGACAGAGAGAGAGAGAGAGGGAGGGAGTAAACAGAGTCCATGGCTGATAACAGAGGGTGGAGACCTTAAGGTTTTTTTCCCCCCCTTCCTTTTTGGAAGAATAGCATGGATGAATTTTGTCTTCCATAAAGAAAATACCATCGCAACTGTTGTTAACATTTTACTTTAATGATAATAGTTATTATCAAAATAATCTCTATTGTATTTTAGCTAAAAGTGCTAAAAATCCAGTTTTATTCCTTTTTTTTTTTTCCACAGATAAATCAAAGAACCTTATTAACTCAGTCGATATCGACGATGCACTTTGGTTGTAAAGACCTGAATTCGCATCCCGTCTAGAACGTGAACAATCTTTATCAGGACTTTTCAACTGAAGGTGAGTTAGCCAGTCTCATAAGGAGTTGGAATGGTTTTTCATCCCACAAAACAGGCAAACCGGCCATTTGAGCACGCGCAATTTATAGACAAGTAGACAATGCAGATAGGATTAATCGCTGATAGTTGGCAATAATTAGGTTCTAGAAGCCAGATTACAGTGGCGGACCAATTAATCCGAACAAGCCGAATTTTGTCAAGTTTTTGCTTTCGGTTTAGTTTTTGTTTCAATTAACAATGATTTTGGTTTCGGTTTCGGCTCACTATATTATGTTTTGGTTTTAGTTCACTATTTTGGTTGAGTGCTGCGTGTTTCAACTGTTTCTACGATGTTTATTAATAGTGTTGCGCGTTTTTAATAGCGTAAACACTACGAATGTCAACTTGAGTTGATATTCGTAGTGTTTTATTCATTTTGTGTGGATATAAAATGGATTCATCTCCAAGATAGCGTTCAAAAATATGCACTCTTTCTTAGCACACATCCATGACTCTAAGACATTGCCAATGGATTCCATTGGCAATAAGACATTGCCAATGGATTCATTTTTGCTTTTCCTAACTAGTAAACTACACTTACTCAAGATCGTTTACTAGTTAGGAAAAACAAAAACGAATCCATTTTTGCTTTCCTAAGTAGACTTTTACTGTAGACTTAAATAGAGACTTGGCAGTGCTAGTGGTATCGTCGAATATTGTTGGAAGCAGAGAGAACTGCCCACAGATAAAAAAATAAACAACTGTTGAAGAAGGCAATACAGAAAAAGAGGCTCCAGTAGGCAAAAATGTACAAAGATTGGGTTGTTGAGAAGTGGAAGAAGGTCATATTCTCAACGAAAGCCATTTCTTTGTCAGGGGCTTCATCACCTTCAACAGCTCCTAAACACCCAGATGAAAAGATGTTCTGGGGTTCTGGAAAAGATGTTATTTGACACATAACAGTCCGAAATCGCTTATTCTTGTTGACTGTATGAAAAAAAGCGACCAATGCATAAAATTGGAGAAAAGAGTGGTCCCACAAATCCAGAAATACAAAGAACTCATAAAAAGTGAGAGTTCCTTAAAAATCACAACATTCAATTGCTTCAGTGGCCAGTTAACATTTCTGACATTAACCCAACAGAAAATGTGTGGGTCATGAAAACCTATGAAAATCAAATTGTGATACAAAGGATAACTTAATACAGTCCATTATAAAAGCATGGTTTGGAGATGCAGAAATAAGAAAAAATGGACTCCACCAATGTGTTCTACGTTGGTGGAGTCCATGCCTAAGCGAATTAATGAACTTATTAGGAACATAGGAGCACATATAAATTATTAGGTAAAGTTGGAGTTTAATTTTTGTACTTATTTTCTTGCAGAATAAAAATTTTTCTTTAAAATGTGAGTGTTTGGATTAATTTTCGCCTGTACTTTGCGGAAACAGGCAATCGGGTCAGAAAGAAAAAAAAAACAGCTAACGCCTTTATATTTCCGTATAGGGAGTAGGCAAGGCCTTTTAGCCCTACCTAAATTTTGGAGACTGAATAGGCAGTTCAATCTATACTTGCGACAATCAGAGATAGCTCGCCCAAGTATCACTAATTAAGCGGCACGCAGTGAAGAGAGACGGCTCAACAAGTGCTGCCATCCCATGGTCCCTAACACATATATTTAATGTCTGAAACAATATGCGTTCTACAGCCGATTTTCTTGAGTTTACGGGACGAAAAAAAACGAAGTTTCCCAGAGGAAAAACCCGCTTACCCATGCCAGAGATCGACTAACTCGGGAACTGGTCAAAAAAAAGGCTTCCCACTAACAAACTTAATGTCTATTCTTATCATTAAATTATTAGTTTCATTGCATACACTTGATTTACGCCATCATCTTTATTTTCGTATTAGGCCCGATTGCCTAATACGAAAATAAAGATGATGGTGTAAATCAAGTGTATGCAATGAAACTAATAATTTAATGATGAGAATAGACATTAAGTTTGTTAGGGGAAAATATTTTTTTAGTTAAAATAAGTTAAAATTTTTTAGTTAAACAACACCATGTTGTTTAAGAATGAACATCCTCTTCCTCCCCCCCCTCTCTCTCTCTTCCTACTCTTCAATTCATTTCATTTTAGCGGCTTTCAGCATATCCCCCATAGTATTCCTCTTACATTCGAGAAATATCAAGACCGTACTCGACCTATCGAGAGGTGTTTTGTTTTGCATGCATTCCGGTGATGATAGAACTGCAAGCAAATATTATTCGTAGATTCAACCCAACTTCCTTTACTTGATGTATAACGTTCTTACCTATGAAAAGTTGTTAACCTATACATTAGAACCATGCATGGACTTAAGGTTAGGTAATCCGGAAACCCTGCTCTTGGTATCAAATGTGGAATTTTTTTCAAGCTGCTTCAAGCCTCCATTAAGAACAGCAGCAGGCTTACACGGGCGATGAAATTCATCTGCTACCTGGCCGCCTATCTGAAAACTGCTTATTCGGGAAAGATTTTAATGGGATGGCATATCGTAATAGGGGTCTCGTCATGCTGGAAGCAAGTTCTGAAGGATTGCATAAATTTATATCATATTTAGGTCCATGGGTGTAAGAAAAACCCTACCGCTACAACGCGTACGAGACTAGTTAAATCACCTTCGGTCGAAAAAATCCTTCTAAAGCACCTTCGAGTCTTAAAGGGGGATTCTAACCCAGGCCTTTTCAACCAGATGGCTTCGTCCTTATCGATCGAGCTTCACTGCTACTATACTATATGGCTTAAGAGGATCCTTTCCGTACTCCTGCGAAAATCCCTGCTTTCATTTGTACAATAAACAAAAATTTCGATTCAGCCAGTCAATATATATATACAGCAAAACCTCGATATAACGGACTAATTCGTGCGAGGGGGTGTTCATTAAATCCGAAAGTCCGTTATATAATAAAGTAGATTTTCCGAAGGCGTTATGTTAAAAAATTGACAAATTAGCTAATTTACGTTTTTACTTATGTAGAAACTTTTGTATGATCACGTGCTAATCATTCGCTGAACAATGTTTTATGAGCGATGACTTATTTATGTCGGCTAAATTACTACAGAACAAAAAATAACCTGTTAATTTAATTATAAGCAAATCTTAGTTAAAAGCATTTTAAAATTAACACGGTGTTAATTTTCACATGTGACAAGCGAACCGGAAATTTTTTCCGTTAAATCCAAAGTTCGTTAAATCGAGGGTTTACATTATATGCAACGTCATTTGACTCATCACACACATGCGCTGCGAGATCACATTATCTGAAAGGGTGAGCGACACTAACATTTGGACATTTAGTGAATTATTATTAGTTTTCTCCTTATATGGAATAGCTATTGAACGAATAGCAAAGTGTTTTTTTTATTAAAGCTTTTTTCTTTAATGAAAATATAATCCTCTGTTCCAAAATAATTTTGTTATGAATATTATGATTTTGCAGTTGTCATTAAAAAAAAAAAAAATTCTAAGCATCGACAGCCTTTCAATTTCTTCCGAAGAAAAATCAGAATTCCAAGGAATACATTGCATCATCAAACTTAGTGTGGAAAGATTTAAAATATGATTCATAGCACATCAGTCATTATCAGTAGAAGGGAAGTGCTTTGCCACAAATCTTTTTCTGCATATTTTTCATTTCCTTTTTTTTCATAAAAGGATGCATAAAATTTATGGATGACATGAATTTATGGATGCATTCCGAATCGTCGTTCGATGTTTTTTTATTTTATTTTATTTTATTTTGCATGATTATAATTCCCCCCCCCCCTCTCTCTCTCTCTTGCGCGCGCGCACTCACATTAACAATTTCCTTCAATAAATACGAATGTATACTATGTAGAAAAATGCTAAGACAGATATAGTTTTGCATATTTAATAATTTAAATTTTTATTAATTATGAAATTAATAGAATCATTACATCGTCGGCTATAATAACGTAATTAAAAATAAATACATGCAGTGAATTTTTAATTTAAACAATCTTAATAACATCTCTAACAATATTCTAATTCGTTTGGTATAACAGCACTATCTTTTATTGCTTTATCTCGAGTGAATTCCCAAAACAAACCTTTTAATTTTCCTACAATCATTCATCTATTCTATTCCATACCATTCCTGTTTGTTCATCCAATAGGAGTGATCTGTTCTAATAGCTCATTCCTGCAATAAGGATGTGGTAATGACATCCTTGTTGAGTTCCATTCCACAAGTATCGAATAATGACTTGAAATAATTAAATCCAATTCATGGCGAATATTACAACTCCTCTTCCTTCCTTATAGTATGACAATGAAAATATCGCTGTGTATTTTATCATGATGGGTGTAACATTTAGTTAAGCATGTGTACGATTTCAGTATCAATTCATACTTTAATTTCTTTCGGTTTTCTGTTCCGGAACGCACTCCATGAGAATGCTTCAATAATCTTTGGAAAATCATTTTTCTCCCAAAATCTTGCTACTTAAGAATGGCAAATCTTTAAAGTACAGATAGGATTTCTCAATGACAATGCTTGATTCAGGATCCGATTCTTATGGGCAGATCAATCTTTCCTAAGGTTTGTCTTTGTTGAATGCAAAAAAAAAAAAAAGGTGATGAACTGAGTTGGTGGACGAATAGTTAGCTTAACTTCCTTCCCGCTTATTGAAGGTCTGAGCGATTTGAAGTTCCATGTTTTAAAGCACGTAAAAATGGGAAAAAATTTCTTTCCTCTAAAGGTTTACAAAAAACCTTTCGTGAGTGGAAGCCACATAAAACAAAAACTATCATCAGCAATAAGAATTTAAAAAAAAAACATTCTTCGTGACACATCATTTTGTTGTATAAGAGGAATATGTTGTATAAGAAATTTGGTCTAAAGCCAAATTTTGGTCATATATGAAAAGAAAATGGAATATATTTGATGTAAATATAAAATTATACTTTCATATTTATATAAAATATAAATATATCAGCATTTATGCGGCTGACAAGAAGAAAAGAATGTCAGCATTGTAACACAATTTCTCTCTCTCTCTCTCTCTCTCTCTCTACTCTCTCCTGACGTAGCAAGTTAGGAGAGTGACGGTTTATACAACACTACATTAAATAGATAATAAAACTAACTAATAATATTTTGCTATTATTTTTCTCAAGAATTCGTTAATTTATTTAGCATTGAATTCTACACTAATGTTTATGAATGCATTGGTTTGAAAGAGAAGATCGCAAACTAAGAGGTATTCTTGAGTTTGAGGGGCGGGGGTTGCATAACTAGTATTATTTCTCCCAAGGAATCATGGTTAAATTTTGCTCAAGGTACATAAACATCCTGAGAAAGCATTGTCTCATGATTTCCTCATAACTCCTATTATCATACATCTCAGCCAATGTTTTCAGCAATTACAGTAAACTTCGGAGTATGGCATTCACCAAACCGGTATCTCGGAACAACCAGTTATTGTCACAAATGCAATTGTTTTATGTACGCTAGCTGTCTGTATTACTGAGAACCTCATTACAGATGAAATATGGGCATGAAATAGCCTCTGTTAGCATGATATTCATATAAAATGTCAGAAAGATCAGTCCGTGGTTTCTGCAATCAACAGAAGCTACAGACAAGAAAGAAGTAACCTCTTTTCCTTATGGAAACAGTCTAAATTCCAAGAAAGAATGATCACATATTTAGACTATTTTCTTTGCTAAAAATAGGCTAAAACTGTACTTTTAGTCGAATTATCTCCTCTCGTCTCTTTTAACCAACCCATGTCACTAAACGTGCTGTAGCTGACCAATCTTTAATGTGTGGGATTCACATTAAAAAAAAAAAATCAATAAAAAGCTTAGTCTTTGTAATTATCATTATTATTGTTATTATTATATGAAAGTTGGAGTTAGTAAGTTAGCATCGAGAACTGACATTAATCTAGTTTTTAGAATAATGTATTTAAATAAACCAGTAATGTTGAGAAAAGGAAGTCTATATTTTGTGTTTTGGGATTACGTAGAGGGTAAACATTGTATATATATATATATATATATATATATATCAAAAATGACTTCTCTGCAAGAAGTGAAACATAAAATTAGAGACACTGTAACCCTCATATAAAATTATACCGTAACACATAATAGCATCTTGTATATATGCTGAGTTATAAATGGTGCTCACAATGAGCTTGTTCATCCCAAATTTACACACACACACACACACAAAGTTTTTTTTTTTTATGTCAGGCCCATACACGAGAGGTTGGTTGTTCAACCTAAAGTATGTTAGTACCGTATATGGGGTAGAAAGATCATGTCATTCACAATTCTGTTGCCGCTGTACTTCATCTTTGTTTTTTCGATATGTATCTGTGTTTAAAATATTCGTATTATTTTATCGAAATCCCATCAACTTGAAATTTCGTTTGGTTTTGTAACCAAATATTGCAGTAATTCGTCTATTACAACATTAACAGAAATTCATCTGAATCATCTCAATAGTCATGGAATACATTCACTTGAAGGGTGAACCCTTGCAAGAAGTGACTGCAGATATGTTACAGACATTAGAAAAGTTTGCACCGGTATATTTAACCATTGTGAAGTGACTCTGTTTATTTAAACATGACAGAGCGTCTTGTGATCCAATATTTGTTTCTAAGTAAAAATATAAGGAAAGTGCACTGTCATTTATGAAAGACTGTAACGTGTTCGTGAGAGTGATGACAAGAATAGTAATTTAAAAAATATAAAAAAAGCATCTAAACTTGGAGACATTTTTATTTCAGTTTACTGCCACAGATGAAACATGAGTTTGCCATGTGGATAGCCCAACCTGGAAATTCATCTTCTGAGCTATTTGAACGAGTTGTGGTTGTTATTTACTTGTAGAGAGACGTTATCATCACGTATAAACATGACACATCCTTTAACTGGGAAAACTGTTCTATGAGCAAGGACAAAAGATGCGGGAAGTGGTGGTTTTAAAACTGCCTCATACCATATTTGGTAACTGCTGTCTATCCCAAATACGGGATTTGTATTACTCAAACTTTTCTCTCACCTACCTACCATATTTGTTATATTTGACAAACAGTAATGGTATTTATTTGCAAAATAGTATCATCTTATTTGGGTGCAGGAATTTTCAGTTGTTTAGGAAGTGATCTTAGCACTGTCGTTTGCGAGACTCCTTAAAAAAAATAACGAAAAACATTTTTTTACTCTCGATATATATATAATGTGCACACACACACACACACACACACACACACACACACACACATGTTAATCTCACCGACGAAAGGTTGACAACCAGTAGCATATTTAGTACCATAGACAGGTAATATTGCGGGAGATAAAAATCCTTTTAAAAATTTCTAGCGTGCTAAACAATAGTTAGGTAGCGATGAATCTTTCTAAGGGTGCGTGCATTACTTTCATAAGGTCCATGAAGCAAAAATATGTTCCTCCTGGGACGTTAAAATTCAGGCTATATCACTTCAAGCCACGTAATGTTATTGTATGGTTAGGACCAAATTATTCATGTAAATTCAAGGCGTCCAGTGGCTTTGATACTAGTATTGAGTGCAGATTTAAGTTTTGGAGCTACCATTAAAATAATCCTAGTAGTGACTGAGATATTGGAGGAGGGGCAAGCAATTGAAGAATGCATATTAAGTTTTTAATATTTTTATTAAAAGAATTAGCGTAATCCACTAATATAATAATAACATTGGGCAGCCTCTCATGTGAGCTTGATATATACTGTACATATGTTCCGGTTTCCTTTCGAGATGAACTTTATCTTCTTGTTATGACTGTCACATCCAGTTTATCCTGACACAAACATATTACTCACATGGCCTCCTTAGCCCCCCCCCCCTCTAAAAACCGTTGTAAATATTATTTCTCTTCCTCCCAACTCCTAACACTTTATATAAGTCTCAGATTCGACCAGCCTTAGAGCCCACATTTGGGGTGGAGCACCCAAGAACTCCCTAAAAATTCTTGATGATATTTAGAAGAAGGAAATCGGCTTAATAAATGATCTTTCCCTCACAGACCCCCCCCCTCAGTCATTTTCCCATAGGTGCTTTCGTGGGCATTGGTCCTCTGAATTGGCTGCTCCATTTCTCTACTTCCTTCTAAACATGTTAGCACTAGAGCAGCCACTGGCTAAACCCATACGCTGTCCAGCTCCAAACACACCGAGCCAACTTATCATCTTCATTCATTCTACTAACCTCTATTTTTGGTACAATCTCCACTATACTGCTTTCCCCCACTAAGTACAATTTTTCGCTCTTTAAGAAACATACCAATAGGCTCCATTTTTCTCCTTAATCACGTGCCCACGCATGACACTGTACGGTTATAGGCCTTGTTATCTTTCGTGTGTGGGGTCATCATGAAAGTGCTGATTGAAAAAAGAAAAGAGCTTGTCTATAAAATAAATAAATAAAAATAATATGACACCTGTTTATATCCCCCCAAAAGAAAACAAAAGGAATTCATTTAGTCCTAACTTTTGGAAATCGGTCATCATCACTGATAATCGAGTTCAACTGCCGATGACTCTTAAAGCATCCAGGTAGAGAAAGTATGGCCAATAGTACTACCACATCGTATTCCTGAACTAACTCGTATTATTATCTGAAATAATGTAGGTTATACAGTTGACTTTTTTTGAATTGCTGTGTTAACGCCAGAGGAGATAAAAAATTCCACTTGCCTGTACGAAAAATCGACCGACTCGGAAACCGGCTGATAAAAGGCTTAGAAAAAGTTCTTCTAATAGGTGGCCAGAATTAAACCTATAGCACAGTCTTTATTCAGGTTAAATGGGTAAATTCAAGGCTATACGGGGTCTATTCTTGGTAGAGGAAGGGTAAAGTCCTCTGATCAGGGGTTACAACGAATTAATTCAGCTGGCACATCCCTATAGGGGTAAGTATTTTATGTCTATAGAACTCTGCATTCACGGGGACGGTTTGCCTGTTTTGAGGTACGAAAAACCCAAGTTTTCGGGAGAAATCCCTCTACCCCCCGTATGAGACCGGCTAATTCAACACTTGATTGAAAAGATCCGATAAAGGTTCCTCACGTCATCGACGAGATTCAAACCCGGGTGTTTTCAACCAATGGGCTTGTCTATACCAACTGAGATACGGAGACTCTAATTCTTGGTTTTTAAATGTTGTTAATTATTTCTAATGCTCTACTGAAAGAAGTTATTCTGTTATTTATCTATATCTGAATATTTCAACCTTCTCAGTTGCTGCAGCATTTGATTATTTAAGCAGATTTTATTGTCCTTTGTTTATAGATTCAAAGTATGGGGGGAAAAAAGTGTAAAGATCCATGTCGTTGGTTTAAAAGGCTCCACGGATTTCCATTTCTTAAGTGTATAGCAGTTGATCATAAAAAGTACCACATTTTGTTTTTATTCTTTTAGATTTTATGCTAAAAAAATTTACTATTACGTTTAAATGGTATTGTGAATACTGAAAGGCTTCTTCGATACTTTTTAATTTGTATTTAATTTTGCATTATAATGCATAAAATAATAATATAAGAAAATAATCCGAGATTTTTTTAACAGATAGTCGAAAATATTATTTTTCTATAATTTCTTATGGGTATAAAAATATGTAACTCTTAAAATGGCTCCACAGATATCCGTTTTTTAACAATATCAGTTCATCACATAAATGACCTTAAAAATAAGCTTAATCTTCTCCTCTTGTGAAGCTTAGCGGTTATTACAGTAACTTAAAAAAAGAACATTTTATTCGTCAACTTAATGAATCTCCTCGTCCCTAGAGAAAACATTCCGGAACATGCAGTTGCTTCTATACTTCACAGCATGACGTCATTTCCCCCTCTTATACTTCCTTTGGCCTCACTCTTTCGTGTTGAGAGTGCCGATCTGTTTACATTATTTCAGGAATGACCTCGGTTGAACTCTCTATCCTTCTTTTCTTTCAACAGAAAGAAAGAAAGAAAGAAAGAAAAAAAAAAGAGATCGAAAGAAAAAAGAAGTCAGAACTCTTGGGTAGAAGTTTGTGGAGGAGAAAGAATGTTTCAAATATTTGCGGCCACGGCCAGAAACGCGAACTGTAGGTCAGACACCCGAACATTACCGTTTTCTCAGTTTCTCCTAGAAGTTCATTTCCTGAACGTCCCTGGCTGCTGATAACCGTAAGCGAGCTTCGAGGGCGTATGACATCCCGTCTGTATGGGTCAGTGGCACAGGGCTTCCTTTCAGAAGAAATAGAGCACGTGTTACAAGGATACTCGAGTGACAGTACGCGCTCACTGTACAAGGTTAATGAGAGCGCGTTTACTACAGATGTATGTCTACAGCTTGACACCTCTGTTATCGGAAAAGACTCCCCACCTCTAGTCTAGAATGATAATACAAAAATACGATAAAATAAAACTGTGCGAAAGCCTGCCAAGTTTTTTTTTATTTTTTTTATTATGATAAATTGTGAAGCATTTTTTCCTTTACTTAAACGAAACACGGTAATTTGTCACGTGGCTAAGTAGGACTATTCATTAGAATGACAAATAAATTTAATTACTATATACTAAATTTCATTTAAGTAAATCTTACATTTTATTTCATTTATCATTTACTATTTAAGGTATTTATTCATTTACTTTCAAGTCTCCAATTCGTCCAATAACTGAATTAGTTTATATTATTTTGTTTATTTATTTATTTTTTAAATAAACGTTCTTAGTCAATTTAGAATTGAGTAATTATTTACTCAGAGATCATTTTGGAAATGTGTTATGATTGTTGAAAAGGAGTTGTCAGACGATTTCATCGCCTAGTGTGACGCCATCTATTATTATTATTTTTTTTTAAATTGTGGTAGGAAATGTCATAAAAATGACGTTTGATTTTTATGGAAGTAAATAATTTGTAATTTAATCATGTTTGTAAAACTCTTTTGGGCTTCGGAGATGTGTTGCAATTATTTTTATTAAAAAAAAGTTGACAGACGATTTCATCGTCAAGTATGGCGCCACCTTTTTTTATATATAAAAAAATGAAGCAAGAAATGTCATAAAACATCAAGTTTGGTGTAGGATAGAAATCATGGTTTATCGAATACTTGCCTCATTCATGAGACCAAAGTAGCACACACTATATATTTCCGATAGCCTTTTGAGGGTGTGTTTACATGAAATAAAAATCCGCAATGAAAACTTTTCTTTTCCATTTAATTGCATTAACATTCCCCAGTTCATATACCAGAATTTCTCCTAGTAATAAAATCTGCCAACTGGATACTACAGAACTCAATAAAGATGTTAAATGACACAGCGAGTTCCAGCAGTCTTATTGCACAGTATTCAGCTATGTCGCTCACAGTTTATATGTACACGTGATATTTTTGTAACAGTGAATCTTGGCTTGTGTCATCCATTTAAAACTAACTTCTTACATACTGTGAACTTCCGTGATTTCGTGTGATTATGTAATGTTCCAACTCATCGCATTTTCTTTTTCTTTTTCACTTTGTGGCAAGTGACAACACATCATGGTAACAATATAATGCTTCTCGTGAGCAGTGAGATAAATGACTCATAATATCAAAAAAAAAAAAACAGAAATGGACTCCGATTTTACAAATGCGAACTGAGTTTATTCATTTGAGTTTTTAAAAAATGTCATTTGTAATTAATAGTCACGCCTATTTTTTTACGATCTAGTTTTATTGATATTTGTGCAATTCATCCTGACGAAAGAATATTCACAGAAATGTTAAGTTTGCGTAATCACTACAGGGAGCGGTTAAGCCATGCGAAAATCGTTATCTCTCTCTCTCTCTTTTTCTGTCTTTCACGCGCGCGCGCGCACACACACACACACACACACACACTGCTTGGATTTAATATGGAAAATTAAATTAAAATTTAAGCAATTAAATTTCACGTAATTAAACTTTAATCTTATATAATGAAATTAGTTCGTGTTACTTTATTTAATTCGATGTTTTAATTAATTATCGGCTGAATAAAATATTTAGCCTAAATGAAATCATTAAGTGCATTGCGCAAAATGAGTACGCAAGTTGTTCTTGGCTTTTAGCTGGGGTGGATTTAATTACAATTTACCATTTGGAAGACTTACAAAAACTTGAAGCAACGTTTCAAGTTTTGTTTAATATTCATTTCTTTTGTCACTACAGCTGAAGAGCTGTTATTTCTGATGTGTGTGTGTGTGTGTGTGTGTAGAGGGGAGATGACAGGAAATTATAATAATAATTCCTCTCTGAAAATGGACAGCATTTAATGAAAATTAATATTTATTATAATGAATGGCATGTACTAATATTATTATTATTATTATTATTATACGGGTATCTCCATGGAGTCAGTCTAACTATCCACACAATATCTAGCACAGGGTCGGCAACCTGCGGCTCTTTGAATGAATAATTGCGGCTCTTTTCGTTATTCAACACTCTATTTTTGAATAATGCAAAATTAATGTTATTTATTAAATTAGAAACTAAAAACCCTAAATGTAGCATTTATAATTAATTAAGGACATTTTACATTTAATCAAGGACATTTTACATTAAGTCAAGGATATTTTACAATTGAAAATAGTACATGCGATGCTGAAAAATTTAATACTTTCATGTTTGAACTCTTTGAAATCATACGCAATAATCCTTCTTTACATTCTATTTACATTTTACCAAAATTCTACTTTATGGTGGATACGACGTCCAATTTAAATGCACTAAATAAGAAACTACAGGGAAAGAGAAATACAGCAGTTTTGCTTTTAGAAGTGATTTCGTTTAAAAAAAATTATATTTGTTTGCGACAGACTTAGAGAAAGGCACATTATTACATTTTCCTACGTTGAAGAAATATCAACAATAACAAGCTGAATGAATTTAACCTTTTTCAATGAACTTGTGGTAAATATGCGATCTGTATTTAATGGGAGATTTGAGGAATTTAGAAAGAACAAGGCAACTATGTCATTTTTATTGCGACCACTTGAAATTAATCCTGCCGAATTAAATTTTTCACCTTCTGCTGGAATTGATGAGGCTGCATTTCAACTTCAGTTAGAGGACCTGAAAACCCATGATTTGTGGAATTCAAAATTTAGAAATCTTAAAGCTGACCTGGAGGAGTTGGAAAGACAAAAATCTACTCTTGCAATACAAAAAAAAAAAAAAATGATCTTAAATAGAAGATCTTAAAAAGCAAGATCCGATTGTATTTGACACGTGGAATTATTTACCGGACACTTAAATTCGGTGATTTCAAACATACGCATTTGGACTTCTATCGATTTTCGGATCGACATATTTCTGTGAGCAAATATTTTCTAATATGAATTTTATTAAAAGTAAGTTGAGAAACCTACTAAACGACGTGAGTCTTTCGTCATGTTTGAAAATGAAAATTACGGCGTATTCGCCGCATATTGAGAAACTATCCCAAGAAGTTCAACAGCAAAAGTCGCACTAAGAAGATATTTTAAATGAAAAAAAAAATTAAAGAAATAGGTATGTTATTGGATTTTATACATATATTTTTGTAAAGAGGAGCAAATCTTTGTTTTATTATTTAATATTTAAAAATATCATATAATTTCGTGTGACATGCCACCCCTGTGTTTTACAAGTATAATAACGTGTTATTGAAAAAAAAAAAAAACTGAATAAATAATTTAATTATAATATTTTTCAATGTAGTTTCTAAATTTAAAGCAGTGATGAGTGATTAAATAGTAAATCAACTACTCGGTTCGATCCGCATAAAGAATATTTTCTTTTTCTTTGATAAGAAAAAGAAAATATTCTAAAAAAACAAAAGGAAAATAAAGTATTAATTTATTTTCCTTTATTTAGCTATATTTTAATTTTTTAACCTGCACAAATAAATCCACATGTAAAAATCAACATTCATAAAATAGATTTTTTAATTAAAATATGCTAATTCTGCCGTGCAAAACGAACACCGTGGAGCGTACAGAAAACCTGAGAGGGCCGCATGCAAACCGCGGACCATTGGTTGCTCATCACTACGTACGGCTCCCTAAATTTTTTTTTTAACAGATATAATTTTAAAAATGGCTCTTCAATCTAAAAAGGTTGCCGACCCCTAATCTAGCATATGTCTTCTTGAACTCATTTACAGACGAAGCACTCACAACTGAGTCAAGCAACGCATTCCATTCATTTACCACTGTTCAAGAGAAAAATCTAGTTCTCACGCCCTTGTTAACCACACTCTTACTTAATTTTCAAGGATGACCTCTTGTTCTTCCACCACTATCTCATTGCTGAAATATTTCCCATGCATCAGTCTTATAAAAGCCTTTTAGTAACTTAAAAAGCTTATCAACCAACCAACTCTGTAATCCACAAACTCTCAATCTATCAGTTGTAGGGAGCGTCCTTACACCACTCCCCAACTTGGTCCCTCGACTCTGAATCTTTTCTTTTCACTATACAGAAGGCGATTATAAAATCAATCTTTCTCTTTAGGATGGTCTACGACCATTTAATTATTGTTAAAAATTACATTCGTTCGTCCAGTTAGAATTAAATTTAGCATTCAAAGATCAAATAAATATGATTTAATCAATTAATTAATTTATACATCAACCTTTATATAATGCTAATGTAATAAAAGTAAAATTATTTTATCTTGATTAGAAATAAAGATAAATTACCTTAACTACAAACAACAAAAAATCGTTAAAAGTTTCTGAGTGAATATTAACTGAGCATGGTTAAAAGCTTTGTAATATTAAATTTATAAAGCTCAAAGTATGATCTTTCTCAAGGTGCTTAACATGTTAATGTCTAAGTTCGGTTGGCAATTCGCATGCCATACTCAATCCAATAACTTCAGTCAAAAAATATCACATTCCCCCCCCCCTGCAATTATCCTAATTGAGTATTATTAACTCGCATTATAGAAAGTCTAATCATCTGCTCCTAGTTACGTTATCTTTTCTGTTGAGATCCGTTTATTTCAATAAGCAAGCGCACTAAACTCTCTCTCTCTCTCCTTGCTTGCGAAGAAATATCTCCACATTCCATAGCTGTGATACAGCAAGGACACGTGTCACGTCTTTTGAGATAGTTGCAGAACGCGGAGAGTTGAGACATAACGTGCAAGAGACAGTTAAGAAAAAGAAATCCAAAGGGGGAGAAAAAAAAAAGTTTCAGGCGTAGAGATGTGAAAAAAAAAAAAAAGATTTCTGAAATACAAGACAGGAAAGATATCATTTCCTAATGGTGAAGTACAGAAAAGTAGTAGAACTGCACCTTTGATGATAAGCACAAAGAGATTATGTGACGTTTTCTTAGAGTTTAAGAAGTTATGAGTCATCGTAATATAATGCAAAATGCAGATAGTAATCACTTGAAATGGGTTGGGATAGCTGTAGAGCCGTTGCCAAGGTCATCTTTTTAAATATGTTGGTTTTCAATTCGTTTCTTCGTCTTTTTTATCCCCCCCCCCCTGCTTTCTGCTATTAGTTCAAATGCTTTCTTAAAGTAGGTTCATGGATTTAAAAGAAATAAATGATTAAAATGGAGTAACTGTTGGGAAAGAGCATTCTTAATTTGCTTAGAAACAAACAACTAAGGAAAACACTGATTAGCAAAGAAGCTCTCTCTCTCTCTCTCTCTCTCTCTCTCTAAAAATGAGCTTAAAAAACCTTCATTAATGCATATTCTTTACACATGATTCTCGCCGATGAAAGATTGAAAACCTACAGTAATTAGTGCTGTTGGTGATGTAAGCTTTTTTAAAATTTATTATTATTATTTTCATAATCTGTAAACTCTACTCTAGAGAACGAACATGGAACGTTTTCAAGCCATTTCAGGCTTCCAATGAGCAGAAAGTGGTCTCACAATGAGTGATTTAATTCCTCTCACAATGGGTGATGAAATAGCCCCTTTTCTTACTAGGAGAGGTAGACTGTTAAAGATTTTTTAAGGCAAAGGTATAGTATTTGTGTTTATGTGTTCGGAATTTTCTGCAGAAGCAAGAATTTTTGTCTGTAGTGTATTTGAACTGATTATCAGATTTTTAAGAACTGCAACAACCTGTAGATTAATGGTGTCTAACTTCTTCATCGCATTCGACACGTAATCAAATGCGAAATTTACTTATTTGTGTTGGAAAGAAAGGAGTAACTTTTATATCGATGAATATATAAGATATATAAGATAGTAATTGTTATGATAAAAATTCGTTTATGTTCATAATTTAGTTTTCAATAATAGAATTAAATTCCTTAATTAAAATAATTTTTATTAAGAATTTTTTTAAAAAAATTTGACGCAGAATTTAATTATTTTATATATATTTACAAATGAACATTTCAAACACTAGAAGCCAGTTCGTTACAATCCTGCCTTCTTTCCATATGTGAAAAGTGGCAATGGGATTGGACACCAGGACTATTAATTTTACTTGATAATAGTAGGTCACAGAAGTCACTCGTGTAGATTATAAACTGGAGACAGGAGAGTGGGTTTCTTCTGTGTGGGCGGCATGTCTGCGAGTGTTTCTCCCATCTCCTTTATCTCCTCTTCCCATACAGTGATGGATTTATTGAGATATGGCTTTTTTTTTTACTGTGGATCACAAAAAATCACGTAAATAATGTTTATGTCATCAGTGACGACGATTTCTCGCTAAATCTTAATCGATTTCTCTCCAAATGCTGTCTTTTAAATATGTTGGTCTTTTGTAAAGTTGCAAGGTCTGAGAAAATGTCTTAAATCAGTGTTTCTTAAATTTTTTGAGACTATGGAATCTGGAATGAAAATATTTCTTTTTCGCAGAACTCTTATGAAGGTTTCATAAAAAAAATATAGGAAAGGAATCATTGACGATGAATCGCGCTGTCTGCAAAACAATTTAATCCAGGAAAGCATATACGTAACCTTACAAATAATAAAGTAGCGAATCTGCATCTATTGCAAGTTCTTCTTCTTCTTAATCTTCCTCCTGAGGTCTCAGATCTATCGCAACAATGTCGATTGCATCCACCCTTCCACCAATTTCGTAGTCTTCCATCTGGTCTTCTAGTATTTTTTTTTTCATCTTCTGTTATTCCTTCTGAGTTAAAATGAATTCCTAAGTATTTCAAATTCATCACTTGTTTTTTATTTTTTCGGTCTATTTCTAACTAACACCCGATTGGTTGCCTACTAATCACGAGTGTTTCGTTTTTTTCTATTTTCATATTATTATTTTTTTTTACCAAAAATAATAATAATAATCTGTTGGAAATGAAATACTCCCTGTGTAGCTGATTAGATTTACTATATTATTATCAATTTTTATTCCATTTCACTTTTTATCTTTTACTTTTGTTATTATTTCACCCGATAAAATACTCAACAGTAGAGGTCTCATTGAATCACCCTAATTCATTTTTTCATTTCAATATCTTTTGTTTCTTTATTGCAGTTCCTTATTACTCATTTATTATCCGTACAAATATTTTTGACAAGCTTTACTGTGCGTTTTTATTTTTATTGTTATATTTAAAATATATTGTAATGTTACACTATCAAATGTTTTATGTAGATCTGTAAAATACATAAAAACAGGCGTGCTATATTCCATTTATTTTTATATTAGTTCTTTCACTGCAAATATTTCGTCTGTGCAGGATCTTCCAGGATTTTTTTGCTGGATTTTTTAATTTTTAATTATTTTATTTTTTTTTTTTAACTACACTTCTCATAAACGGTACTGACGTATTACAAGTTGATCAACAACCTCTCATGTAGAGGCCCAACATAAAAATAAATAAATAAAATAAAATAAAAAACATAATATCAAGTAATTACTAAAATAAAAAGCCAAAAGACTTCAATTCGACGATACAAAATTATATAAGTAAAGCGGATATTAGATCCAGCATTATTTTAAAGCCCAATGTAGAAATTGAAAGTTTTGTAAGGTAAGTTGACCAGAGAGCTTACGGGAATACACTCCCCTGCATTCACGAGTTGCCTTAGTCTGGACTACTTAGAAGACATAGGCGCAGCCCAAGCGTCTCTATATTTGCCTTTTATTAGTCCATTAATTAATAAATACTGTATATCTATAGTCCATAGACTAATAAAAGGCGAATATATAGACGCTTAGGAGGTTTTTATGTCTGCTAAGTAGTCTGAGCTAAGGCAACTCGTGAATCCCAGGGAGTGTATTCTCGCAAGCTCTCTGTCAACTTACCTTACGAAACTTTCATACTTTCTCGGCTTTGAATAATGCCGGATCTAATATCCACTTTTTTATATAATATCAAGTAGTTTGGTGTGGCAATGGTTTATCTAAAATTACACATACCATTGAATCGTAATATATTCGACATTTTTTTCTTAAAAGAAATCATAGGTTTATAACTTACCTGTTGTGATATGAAGGAAGTGGAATTTCGATTGGGTTTTATTGAAGATTTAGATACTAATACTGATGAGTCGTTTGAGGGGAAAAAAATATTTGTCTTATGAAACTCTGCATCCTGAACAGTTATTCTATGTCATCAACGCATGCAAATTTCCTTGATGTTATTCTTGCTACATCATTAGTGACATGCTAAAAGGAGAAATTCACGTACATCATTGGGAAAGGCATTATTTATTTACTTATTTGTGAAAATCATACTAACAAGACTGTGCTAATATATAGTACATCATTACTGTGTGCAGACCGTATATATTATATATACGTACCCACCAGGGCCGGATTTAAGCATAAGCTGGACAAGCTATAGTTTAGTGGCTGTACATTACAAGAACCTCTGCATTAATATATATAATCAACCTAAAATTTTACTCAAATAGAAGGAGGGGGACACTTAACAGTTATAGCTTAGGGTCACAGCAACCTTGAATCCAGCTCTGATATCCAGTTACATAACATTACAGATAAAGTGAGTACCCTGCTAGATCTCGACATTAAACACAGCATTTATTTTTCCAATATTTAATATGTAATACAAAGTATCTATTTAAATTCATGAATTTCTTTTTCCAGTTTTCAAAGGAATTAAATACAGTATGGTTTACTTAGTTTCTGAAGAAATATAATTAAAGATGGTCTTCAGAGAAAATAATAATAATAATAATAATAATAATAATAATTTTTTGTAATAAGAACATTTTATTTATCATCTTACAGAGCATTTACACATATTTACATATATATATTTTTACAGTGAATTTAATACAAATTTTTCCGTTTTTTGTATTCTAAAATGCGTTAATAATAGTTACCATGGATGGTAATTTATAGTCTGTAATTGGATAAGGTTACATTTTTCTAAACAGTATTTATAGTATAACAGTAAGTTATATATATTTTACAATTTTTGCTATTTAATGTTTTTAACTGCTGTAACTACAGCAACTTCAATGTAATAAATAATTTTTTTTTCTATTGATCTCAGTTGAGATGTAATGTCTCAGCTTGCATCCTCGAAGCTTTTTAATGAGCTTATCTGAGGATGACACCGGTTAGATATATGTATTATTTTTTTCATTATTGATTTGATTGCTGTGTTGGAAGTAGGCTGATGTTTGGCAGGGCAAATGAATGATCTGAAAGGTCTGATCAAAGTGAAATTACCGGTATGTTCTGGTGTTATTGCATCTGTTTTGGTGGTTCACATTCATTTTTATTGTGGTCTCTTTTTGAACTAATTAGGAGTCTTTTTTTCTTTTCTTTTTTTTCACTGTGGCAGCCATTCTATGTCTTCTGAGCTTTTAATTTGTATTGGTTTTGAAGTTTGTAACTTCCTCAAGAATATCTTGGCATCTCTGATCCACAAAAATTGGTAATTTTTTTGTTTTTGTTTGGTTCAACAGGATAAGAAGATTGGTGTGTTGTCTTGCAATGCGTTCAAGTCCTTGGCAACTGTTTTTTTTCTGTCTGCTGGCTTTTATGGGATTGTCTCTTGTGGATTTGCTTGTAAGACTGGTGCAGGTCGTGGCAAGCCTTGTTTTTTGCTCTTCCTAGGAATCCGATTTACGGTCTGAATGTCGTTAAACTGTAAAGGGATGTCAATTGCATGGCCTAATTTTAAAACCACGTCTCTGAGGTTTTCTGTAGATGCAGTTTCAGGAAGACTGTTTATGATAAAATCTTCTTTATGTTGTTGCTGATTTAAACGTTCGTATTGTAGTTTTAGAGAATGAAGTTCTTGACGGAGTTTGGATGTCTCTTTCATCAAATTGTGTTGCCTGTCATTTAGTGCGTTAATGCTCATTTTAATGTCTTTTACCGTTTTTGCAACACTTTTATCACTGCTAAGTTATTATGTTTGACCAAATCTTCATATTCGCTAGTTTTGTTATTTGTTCGTTCTGTTTGTCGAAGAGTTCTTGCACAAGATCTATTAAGCTGGCTTTTATAATCTCTAGACCGTTTTCTATTAGTATATTTAAAGTGTTGAAATTATAGGACTCACTTGCATTTTTTTTCTCTGTTCAGTTCGTCATCTGATTTTGCCTCTGGTATAATCGGCTACGTTGTAGGTGTTAGGTGCGTTTCTTTGTTATCCTGCAGATTACACACTTCCATTCCTCGCGTGTTGCATTGGTTTTGGTTATTTCTGAAAAGCCGGCACATTTTAAGTGTAGAATCCTACTGCATTTCGTACAGGCTATTTGATTTCCGTCGGACGATAAATCCTCCAGGCATTTGAGACACTTCATGACTCACCTTTCTTCCCTTGAGCAGTGGGCGTGATTGTAAAGATGGCGACGTCCTTTGTTCTTCACTCATTGTTAACCACTGTCCTCTCTGTTCACTTCTCAGCACTTCAAAATGTGGTTTCTTCTTAGCCGATTTCGGCGAATTTTATATCACTGTCTTCGGCATGACTGGTAGAGTTACTTGGCAACACTTTCAAGTTAATAACAGGAGTTGGAACCACTTTAAAACTATAAAATAATAATAATATATTGTTGGCATTAAGTGTGATTTTCTGTCTATTCTTCTGTTTGGTATATAAATTTCTCCACGTATGTTTTTTTTTTTTTTACTTTTAATAAATAATAATAATTTAACAACAATAATACCTGACAATAACAATTAATAAAAATATTAATTCTTTGGCATAAAACTCTTAGATTTCGATCTCTGAGTTTCGTATCTGGCTTGAAAATAATGAGGGATTTATTATCCCCTTAACTTAAAAATATTAATTGTTATTGTCAGGATAAATATTAAGAGGCCTAGTGCTCATAATGTTTACCTTGGCATAATGTAAAATTTCTTGAAAAAATAGAGAAAATAGGAAATAATCATAGAACTCTTTCTGTAGCTTGCTCTGAGACATGCCTCTTTATCGTTTATATTTACGTTGCGCTTTTCCCATATTTACAGAATCGCAAGAATTAAAAACTTTTTATTTCTGTAATTATATAAATTTAATAAAGAACTAATAACACGTAATTTTCTACAGTTGAAATAGAAGGAATCTATAAGAAATCTTCCATTGGTCAAATTAGAGTGACGTCACAAAACGTCACTCTCAATGAAGAATACTTGGAAAAAGGAAGTCGTTAGCGTCAAGAGCCGCTGACCTATATTAGTATACATCATGACCTTAGACAAGTTTCAACGTGTACAGTAAGAGGAATAAACATCGTCAGCCTTAAGGTTGACGTTAGTAGACAACTTGCAGTCATCAGAATTCTGCAGTTAGAAGCGGGAGAGGTGTGTGTGTGTGGGGGGGGGTAAATATGTGTATATACGATAGAGGGATTCAATTTGAAATTTGAAATCCTTTCTCATTCACTCTAAGCTATGGACGTCTCTTCTCCATCCCCAACCATGGGGGAAAGGGAGATACGTCCCCCCCACAGAGTGGGGGACGTCCCCGAAAAAGTGTGCACATTTGATTCGACATTAAAGGTGTCAGGAGAAATTAAAATTAAAAATCTTGTGGACGATTTATCAAATGGTTACAAAAAACAAAGCCCACATTTTACCATTGTGATTTAATTAAAAATTGCCTTTCCTTTTTTGATTTATGTGTATTTTTTAAAAAAGTTTTCACCTTTTTAGTTCGATGAATATGAATAAACATCCTAGATTTTATTAATGTAAGAAGATCAGTTACAGAAATAATGTTCCAGTTACAGAAACATTATTTCATTCCCCCCCCCTCTCTTCGTAGAAAATTCGTTCCGTTTGGATTCTAATTCATGTGTTCATAAGATTTTCATCTTAACTTGTTTTATTCTCATGCTTTTAGCTTGGTTGCTTTGCGAATGTCTTTAGATGGGAGATGAATTTCATTGCCCACTGCTAGCCTGTTCATTGGAGATCTGAAGAGTTCCACGTTTTATTTGTAAAGTAGGATAGCTGACAGTCTTTCGTTATAAGACTCAAAATAAAACATTTAAACAGCTACTTGGATCGCTTTAAGATTCTTTGCATTAATAGTTTCAAAACTGCTTCCTCAGCGACTTTTCTGGAAGTCGGATTTTGATAAAAATTTTGCACATTTACTAAAACCTGCAGAACTATTTCAGTATTAATTGAAATCCGACATTTTATCTCCATATTATTCGAAATACATTTCAAATGTTTTTCGAATTTCAAATTTCAAATATCCATCTCAAATGTTTTTATCAACAACTGAATGAATCATGCTAATCATACTGAATATCATACTAATGAATGACACATAAAGAATGCAGTTGCATTCTATTCCAATGAATTGATGACTTAATTAACCCAAAATTGTCAAAAAAAAAAATTTTGATTTTTTTGACAATTTTGGGTTAATTAAGTCATCAATTCATTGAAACAAATGAATTGATTTTTTGACAATTTTGGGTTAATTAAGTCATCAATTCATTGGAATAAATGAATTGATGACTTAATTAACCCAAAATTGTCATTAAAATCATAACAAAATATGTGCTTTAGTTTACACTACAATCCGCCGAAATGTTTATAGTTTACTATATTCTCTTTGATTCCGATCTTTTGAGTTTCTTATTCGGCTTTGAAATAATATGGGATTTAATATCCCCTTCATTTAAATAATGTTACATCGCCGAAGTGAAGCCTATTGACTCTTTTATTTAAGTAAATATAGACTGTTTGTGTTCAGCAAGTAACCCCCTGCTGTTTCAGGTCTGTTAGCTTATGAAGGATACGGTTTTAAAGGTTTTAAAATTAGAACTCAGTACTGAAGTCATGAATCAATCTACATGAAATACATAATGGGTATAAGTCTCGGAATGTTCAGTTCTCGTTTTGCTTATTATTATTATTATTTTTTTTTTTAAAGTCGCGTTTCCTGATACATTGACATCAATCCTGCAGTTCAGATATTAAAAGTTAAATCAACGTAGGAGCTATGAATTTGTTTATCAGAATTTTAGCCATTTGTAACATGGCCCTAGCGGTAAGACCAGGAATTTGATCACAATTAGGCGAAACGCACCATTTTTATGATTTTCTCTCTCTCTCTCTCTCTCTCCTCACACACACACACACACACACACACACACACATTGTTTCAAATACCTCATATCATAATGAGAGGAACATTTATAAGGTCTTTTCAACTAAATGTGAGTTAACCAGTCTCATACGGAGGTGTTTTTTCTTCTAAAAGTTTTTATTGTCACAAAGCTAGCCGACAGATGTGAAAATACATAGAATTAACAGATAAAATACATCTAATAGCTAGAATTGAGTTGTGTGGATTGTGAAATGAAGCGGGATAGAATGTCATGGATTTAAGTCTGTGTGAATCGATGAGCCTTGGAACACCACGGAGATGCCACCAGGAATGCTATTATTACTAAGTTCCGCTATATTTATCTTCCTTTTACGACTTTGAAAAAAATTTATTGCTTTTTTGAAATAAATAAGACTATTATATATATATATATATATCGAAGCTTTCAGCTCGAATAATTTTGAGAATAGTGATCTACAAGTGTTTATTTTTATTTTTATTTTTATTATTTTTTTTATGATTACCACTTTATTACAATTTTCTCTCTTTAAATAAATTGAATTAAAATAATCAGACGATGAAATAAGCAGACATCTACAATTTCGGGAAAAAAATTATCGCAAACATATGAAGCAAGCATATTTTTATACGACCTATAAAAAGTTCAGATAATTGTTTACAGTCTATCACAGAAAATAGTCCCAGCCTAGTAACTGCGTTCCAGTTGATGATAGCGTTTGGAAATATAATGGCATTATTGTTATCACGTGTGCAAGAACCACTTCTAACCAGTACAAAGAAGTTTGTAATGTACAGTCTACGAGTGTGCACGGAATATCAGTGAATGATAACTTCGAATGTTATTTATTATCAACGCACGTGTTATTTATTACTAAATTCCATTACAAATTAGGCCTGATTTATTCCATTTATAAATTGTTTACTATTATTTACACAATCTATCACTACTACTAAATAGGATGGTTATTATTTGGCATGCTTTCATAATACTTCCGGATTATGTGTTGAATTTTATATGCTAATTAATTAGTTTGAAACAGCCTATTATGATTATAGAAAGGTTTTAGAACATGGAATGTGCATTATTATTTTTTTAAATTGCTGCTTATATATATAACAAAACAGGCGGATAATTTACATCTGTTTAAAAAGACAAAGTGAATTATTGAAAATCGAATCATAATACAGAATGATTGGTGTGTTTAGTCGCTTCCAGCCTTTCTTCAACACTCGGAGTGTGCTTACGTGCCTAGACTAGCATCGTGAGTTGGGGGTGTACGTGACGACGCTTAAATAGATGAGATTTCTAGACATACCAGAGTCCGTGTGTTATTTCTCCCAAATAGCTCTATTCAGCAATATTACACGAGGTTGGTGATCCATTATATATACAATTAGTATCGAAGATTGTTTCTTTTATCAGGTTCTTTCGACATTTTTTTTTTTTTTTGGTGAGGTAGCAGTGGCTAATTTTTTATTGCAAAAGTATGATTTTCCCCCCTTCATTTCAATGGGGTTTTATCGTTTTAGTCGGCATAAAACGTCCATTCTTCCTCTAGGAAACATGCATGATATATATCATTTGAGAATCATCATCATCATCATCATCATCATCATCATCATCATATCTCCACGGAGTCAGAAGACTCATCGCGGGTCTTTTTATCTTTAAGGAAGAACAGAATCCAGGAGGCCAAATGGGTGTGCCACAAGGCTCTCTTGATCCACTGCTGTTTAATTTGTTCACTAGCAATATAGGAACTGATTTGAGGAGGAATATCTAGTTGTTTGATGATGATGATGATGATTCAAAGCTGGTATATGAACAAAGGTGATAAGAGATCTCAGGATGACTTAGCCTGTTTATGTGGGCAAAAGTTGTTTTCTTTTTTTTTTTTCAAAAATTAAATTATTTCAGGAGAAATAATCCAAACATTTAATTCTAAAAGATCAGTTTAAAAATAAATTAAAAAACTAAAGAAATAAAATTAAATTAAAATTAAAATCAAATTAAAATTTATATTTGTTGGATCGGCCTTCCTGTCTTTTGATCCGCCATCTTGTTTTAACGTTGTTCTTATTAAAGTTAGTTAATTGTATGTTGATTACTAATCCAAATATAGGGAAATTTCTATTATACTGTGCCACCCTATATTCAGATTAGTCTATGCAAAATAGTGTAATCAAATATTCATTAACTTTAGCAGTCTAATGTTTATATATAGGCCGAATTTTACATTAACATTTGAGGTTCCCGCTAGGTCCGATAATTTTATGAACGGTGCAGTGGAAAAGAATCAGGCTAACAACAAATTGAAATCAATAAAGCAAAACATTTAATGCAAGGTTATATAATATATACATAAGCATACTTTGGATACCATATAATGCAAAATTAACTCAGTTCAACTACACATAACATTCACTTAACGTTTGGTATTAAACACTGAGCAAAATCTAATTTCTCCTTAATAGGCAAAGATAGCTCTAAAGTTCTTTACCACTGAAATTCACAGTAAACATTTTAACAATTGTATTCTTTATCTATGCCTTAGTCAGAAATCACATAGTTCAGTCTAGAGATAGCTATCACTTAAAGGGGGGGGGGAAGACTGTTAATCTTCTAGCTTCGGCAAATTTCAGCATAAACACCACAGTTAATGTTAGAATTTAACAGAAGGAGATAACTCTTATGACTTCACTCTAAAATGCTATAAAGTACAACTGTTCTTACCGGAATAAATCTTTGCACATATTATTCACTGTGGCACACTTAAAACTTTAGTTAATTATCACACTGGAGCTACACATTTCAAACGTAATCTTCTTTAAATTAACTTAATCTTTAATTTCAGCACATCACATAGGCAGACACACTTGCACTAGAAAATCTACTTATTCCCCATATACTATTTTACAATAGAATCACCTTTCTACTAATCTTCCTTGAAAGCTCTGGAATACAACATTAACTTCAGAATTCCATATCAATATTCTGAGTTGTCAATTTACATTTCGATCCTTTGTAATCTGATCACAGCACTTAATTCTTTGTACTACAGCCTCTTATTTAACTCCGTGCTGCCAATAAATTATTTCCTCATCTCTATTGTACTGTTCTCAGTGCCATTACTGTGCTGAGTGCTCCAATTGTACTCAGTACCTAGTTCCCCTAGTTCTAGTGCTGACTCTGCCGACCAACTGCTGACTCACTGCTCTTGTTTTAACATTAACATTAACATTAACATTTCTGGCTAGATGGGTGAAGCAAAATTGCTTTTCATATTCCCCTTTGTCTTGTAATGAAAGAACTTTGAATGGGGTGTTTGTGAGCTGTATGCTCGCCCATTGAGGGCAGTGAAGTTAGCTGTGTTCAGCTGAAATTAAGATAGACTTTGGTCTTTTATATTTGTTGATTTCTGCTTCATTATATTCCGAGGCCTCCTTGATTAACGGGATTGGATGGTTACTTGTCTTGGTAAAGAACTTCTCAGCTAGATTTATGAGAAAGGAAGAGATATAAGGGATATTAACTTCTCTATGGATCTGGGTGTTTCTTATAAACCAAGGGGCATCCAGCATCATCCTCAGGCACTTATTCTGTGATCTCTGAAGTTTTAGAACGTTTGAATTTGCGGTGTGGCTCCATGCTGGGGATGCGTAAGTGATAACCGGTCGAATTACCATCTTGTAAATTGTTAATTTTGTTTGCGTGTCCAGTTTACTTTGTGTGTTGATCATAGGGTAGAGCTGTGTTAAGACGTTGGATGTCTTTGATATAATGTAACTAATATGTTTGCTGAATAGGAGTTTACTATCAAGAATCACTCCAAGATATTTAACTTCAGTCTGCCATGGAATCTTTACTCCCAATAAATAAATATCCTCCATGGTATGGATTTTCTTTCTAGTAAACAATATAGCTGAGCTTTTCTGGGGGTTAACTTGTATTCTCCAGTCTGCCATCCACTTTTCTAAAGTGTGTATGCTAGTTTGTAGTCTTAGTTGCCAGTTTTAGGCTCAGTGATCTTGCCATCAGTGCAGTATTATCTGCATATAATGCAGTGAATGTTGTTCTTGGGTTCAGAGGGATGTCTGCTACATAGATTGAAAACAGGAGAGGTTCCAGAAGAGATCCCTGAAGTACGCCTGCCGAGATCCTGCGTCTGGTCGAAACCGTTTCGCCTACCCTGACCTGCATATATCTGTCTTTCAGGTAAGAATGTATTATTTTTATTAACTTGACTGGAAAGTTAAATTTTATCAGTTTGTAAAGAAGACCTTGATGCCATACTTTGTCAAACGCCTTCTCTGCGTCGATGAAGATGGCAGCTGTATTGAGTTTCCAGTTGAAACCTTTAGTAATGATTTCTACCAGCCGGTGCACTTGTTGAGCTGTACTATGGGCCCTACGGAAGCCGAACTGTTCGTTAGGCAAAATTCCTAACTTATCTGTTTCTGCTTGGAATCTTGAGAGGATCACTTTCTCTGTCACCTTTCCGAGGCTGGACAATAGGCTTATGGGTCTGTAGCTTTCGGGAAGGTGAGCATTTTGCTTTTGTTTACTCTCGCTTTCCGTTTATATATTTTCACTCCGTTTTCCTGCCAAAACTTGTTCTCACCGTCTAGCTCATATCAATTCCATCTCACATTCCATAACTCACGCGCTACTACGCTCGCACTTTTTACTTTTAACTCCGTCTCCATGACAACAATTACAGCAGTACATAAGCATAAGCATTACATAACATTATATCTTTACATACAGAAATTAAATAAAAGGATATTTTTTCGATTCAAATAATATATAAATAAATATGATGAACACAAATCCTTCTACTATTAATATAGGAATAAATAAAATAATCTGAACGTTATTTTTATATAGAGTCCTTTCCATTATTAATACATATCCTAGATTAAATAATTAAATAAAAAAACTCAAAGGTAATTACATGAATAATAGTTTATAATAAGAGATTTACATTAAACAATATCTACAAATGTAGTTTTTGATATGGCGGATTATGTTGGATTCTGAAGGGAGTATTAATAATTTTAATTTCTCTTCATTCAGAATCCAACAATATTAAATATTTATTATTTCTCCAAAATGAAATATCCTTTTAGAAATATTTAATAACTAACTGAATAATACTTAAGGAAACTAGTAAAAAATTCAAATGGTGTTTCTCAGTAAGTACTTACCATCTTTTTACTAAAGACAGTACCCGGAGCTTTAAATTGTATGAAGCGAGAACTTTGATGTAGTGTTAATATACAAAAGCAGTTTTGTAAAAACCGTACGAGGAGGAGGGGCCCCTGGAAAGTTCTGATAAACATCTAGAACAAAAATGATATTAAAGCAACTGATATAACTATAAGAAAGAACATACTAATAGCAGAGTTATATCAATTGCTTTAATATAATTTTTCTTCTAGGTGTTTATCAGAACTTTCCAGAAGCCCCTTCGTATTAGGTAGTGGTGCACAGGTGCTGTAATCAAATTATGACCTTAATTTTAACAAATAGTAAATAATATTTCGTTTTATTATAAGCTCATCTCATACACGAATAGTTGGAAACCTATAATACCAGGTAGAACAAGATCAAGCTACTCGTATTTCTCAGTCCGAAGAGAGTTTGAACATTGCTCCAGATAATTGAGGAGTGTTGAGCCAGCTTTAAATTATATGAAAATGATATTTAAAGTTACATATTAATTTGAGTTTATAGATGCTACTATCATGCAGAGCAACCTGGAATGCTACAAAAAATCCATGAACTTCCACATCTGGATACGATTCCATATGATTATACGCATGAATTGCTTGTAACAAATGTATGGACGTGGATGACTTACATTTTCTACGAAACTGATACTTGCTTCGGTAATTGAAACTTTATTTCTCCAAACATCTCCAACCCATTTTGCAAGAGTAAATTCAACTTGGCTGAATCTATATGAGTTTAACCTCATAAAAATTCAAAATCTGTCTAACCACTCTTTTTTTTTTTTCAGTAAAGTATTTGTTTTTTTTTCTTTTTTAAATTCCATTTTGGTCTGTTTTGGCCCATCACAGCTTTGTGTCCGGGGAATGTGCTATGGATGACTAAATGTTCGACAATGTGTAGAGCTTACTTTATTTTCTGGAGCTCCAAAAAGATTGAATCTTGCATTATTAAATTATTGGCATCTACATTATTAAATTAAACTCCAACATGTGCTCTTTTAAAATACACTTCAGCTAGATTTGTTTCTACATGAAACACAATGGGCTTACTGCTCGTAGGCTGTCAAAACTAGAAGTGATTTATTTAAACTGTTTTAATACATATATTTTTATACTAAATGAATAAATTATACTATTAAACACTAATAATACAGTACATACTGATGCAGTATGGTTTAGGTTGAAAATGATTTGATCACCTGATATATACATCAGCCCACTACTGGAGGCTTGAAAAAAGTTCCAAACATGGAACTATTTTTCAAGCCACTAGGCTTGAAATTTTTTGATTTTTCAAGGAATCATTTTTTAAGGAATTATTTTTTGAGCCTCCAGTAAGCAAGGCTTTCAAACCACTATGAAGGTTTTACATTATAATTTACATTTTACATTATATTTTACATTATAAATGATTTCCTTTATAATGCTTTATATATAAATCCTTTATATAAGGCTATAGGTTAGATAAAGGATTTCTTTTATCTAACCTATGGACCGTCTACAGTACAAAGATTGTCATACCTGGAAAAGGTTTAGCAATCTTTTCGGGTTTATATTACTACTAACATGAAACTAAAGTAATGTAAAGTTGTTTAGAATTAAATTACTAGGCAAGATTTGGTGATTTATATAAACGCAAAGAATAGTCGCGATTTACTATTGTATCAATAATCAATGTAATTTAGTGGATTAATATTTTGGCATTCACATAATTATGCGAGAAGCTGATTTATATTCCAAATTATTACACTTAGCAGTATTATGGTATCCAATCGGAATGATTTTAACACTTTTTTTTTTTTTTTTTTAATCTACAGCCTCTTAATTAAGCTCCTCAAATCACCGATGCTTTCCCTTAATCAAAAGCCTCTGATTACGCAAATATAATTTTCTAATTTGGATCTCATTCAAAGATCAGAATGCTATCTGTCGGTGCATTCAAGGTAAAACAGCAGTGACGTCAGTGCTGAAGGTCGAGAGGGGTCATTTAATAGAGATATCCTGTGTAAATGCCTGAACAGTCTGGTAAGAGGGAAAAATGCCCATTCAACAGTCGATTAAATTTTGCCAACTGCATTTACAAGGTTCCCCAGGTGGAAACAAGGAGATTGCTGACGACCTCCTTGAAACTGTTACACGGACGAACATCTTTTAAATGCCACATACCATAATTAGCAAGGACCTTCTTTTTATTTTTTTTAATATCTCAACAAAGAACAGTGAAATCAAGCTGACGGAAGTGGGCGGTTTCGAAACCACCCTTTCAATTGAATGGATAATTTTATCCCCTCCCTCTAGTGGTTAGCGGTAGAATTACAATCAGCCCAGGGACACCATATTAAGGACAAATTCTCGGACTGGGAAGCGTGGAGCGGAGATTTAAAATTCAAGTTTACAAAGGAAAACTTTTAATATGAGCTAGCAAAAGAAAAAAAAAAAGAATTCTAGAAGGAAATAGAAATCCCGATAATCTTAATAAAAGGCCTTATTTTATTTTATTTTTGTAATTATTTTTAACGTTTAATTCACTGATCATTGCTGGCATATAACGTATCCTGTTTCATTTACGTTAAAATTAATTAATTTACGAATCTGTTTCATAGGCGTTAATCTTTGAAGCCTTCATAACTCTTTCCATACACGATGATTTTCTTTTGAACACTTTTCGTTTTTTTCTTTGCCTTGAGTGTCTGTTTTGTTAATCTTTCATCTTCTATTCTGTTTGAGCGAAATGCTATCTCAGAATAGTTCAGCTTCACATTCTTGAATATTAACAATGCAGAATAGTTTCGGTTATGTTCGCTTCAAATGTAGTTTATAATGTCATCCGTTAACAGATGTAATTTTTCTTAATGCCGTCATATTTAATAACAGTCCATGATCAGGTTTTGTTTCTGACCTCTCAAATCAGTGGCATATACAAGGCGGGAAGAGAGAGACTGACAAATATTAGGGAGAACAATTCACATTTTACCTAGGGACTGCAAAATGCTTATGTTTTTAACAAAATAAATAATATTCGTCTAGAACTTTTTTTTTTTCCCAATGAAGTAGAGGAAGTCGAACTGCCTTTTGGAAATCAGTGGGCAGTTGGTTTCCACCATTACTCCACATTAGTCGATTTTTCTGAGATGCGAAGTAAATAAGTCTAGTTTTCGGGCTGGGAGAAAACTTAGAAAACTAACTTTTTCTAAGCCTTTTTTTTTTCTAAATAAAAAGGCTTAGAAAAAGTTCTTCTAGTCGGTGACTAGAATCAAACCTACAACAGTTTAACATTATACAAGGTGTAAATTACAATAGTAAATTACAAAAATTGCTGAAAGTGTGGGCCATTATGGTTTGCACACAAGTGAGCACACGAATTATGTTATCGAACATGTCTTAATATCTTATGTCCACGGTGGCTAAACGAGTCTCGCGAGTCGCATGTGGCTCTTCTTAAGCTTTATTGCGGCTCAACTAACAAATAAAAATTTTTTATACTTTTTCTTAAGTTTCTAGCAGACATGGGGCAATCACCTAATAAAGTTTTTCTGAATGATGATAATAATTTAAAAAAACTGGAGGCAAAGCCAAAAAAAGAAAAAAAAACCGATGCTTTTCTCTAAGAAGCATCGATGTTTGTTTGCCATCCCTAATAAGCTGTATTTTGCTGCTCGATTGGTCAATGTTTTTGAGTAGCTTACGCATTAAAAAGCTTAAATCGTTGAAATCTTCAGTTAATAACCAAATTAACTTCATGACAAAATTTACTGAAGAATCTAAAACCGCAATAGAGGCTAGTTTTAAAATATCATGGAACATCGCACGTACAAAACGGCCTTATACCGAAGGGGAATTTATTAAGCAAAACATTCTTGATAAAATTGAGTCACCGGACCCTAATAATTCAAAACTTTACAAGTTAATTACCGACATTCCTACCTCACGACATACAATTGAACGTCGAATTTCAGAAATAAACGTGAATTTATTATCACAATTAGAAAACGATATAAAAGATTGTGTAACATTTAGTTTGGCGCTTGACGAATCAACTGACATTACAGACCAACCACAATTAGCAATTTTTATTTTTCGTTCTTGAGGACGGAGTGACTCAAGAAGAATTATTAGATTTAATAGCATTAAAAGATAGTACTCGTGGCGTTGATATTAAGGAAGGAAGTTTTTGATGTTGTCCTTAAAAATGTTCCAAAAAGTAAATTAGTAAGTGTGGCTACTGATAGAGCAGCAGCAATGGTTGGTAATAATGTAGGATTAATTGGACTTTTAAAAAGAGATAAAAGCATTCCCGATTTCATTCCAATTCATTGTATTTTGCATCGAGAACATCTTGTTGCAAAACACTTTAATTTTGAACATGTGTTTACACCACTCATAAAAATCGTAAATTTCATTCGGACCAATGCAAAAAATTTCAGTTTCGAAATTTTATATTGTATTGAACAAATTTGTAGCTTTATTGGAACCTATTATCGAATTCCTAGATATAAAAAAACAATCGTATCCGCGATTAAAAAACAATGAATGGATCTAGGACTTAATGTTTTTTACCGATATAATGGAACATTTACAAAATTTCAATGTGTCGCTGCAAGGCAAGGACAAGAATATTTCAGAATTGAGTCAGAGCATTTTTATTTTTAAAAAAATTACAACTTTTTCAAAAAAAATATAAGTGAAAAGACATTCAATCACTTTCCACGTTTGAAAAACGCGACTTCAGGATGATATCCTACAGCCATCAGTAACTATCGAGTAAAATTAAACAACCTGTTGGATGATTTTGAAGAACGATTTGTAGACATAAACACAAGAATTAAAACTATCTATCGCATTTCTATTAAATCCAGTTGAAATTGATGTAATTAACAATGGTTTCCCACTTTTAAAAAGCTTACTTCCTGGAACGGCATCAGGAGAAATGGAGTTAATAGAAATGCAAGAAGACGAAGGTCTTAAAATGTTACATAAATCAGTAAATTCAATTAATGAATTTTGGAAATGTGTACCTACCATAAAGTGGAGCCATTTAAAAAATGCAGCATATCGTTTATTATCTATTTTTGGATCGACGTATGTTGTTGAATCACTGTACTCAATGAATATGACGAAATTTGTAAAATCCAAGTATTGTTCTCAATTATCAAATCAACATTTGAAAGAATTAATAAGAAGTTCAATTACTAATTACAAACCAAATTATCAAAAATTAGTTGCTAACTTAGAAATCCATAAACCTTGTACTAGTAAAGAGTAAATAAAAAAACGTCATAATAAATATAATGTTTCAAAAACTTTTTTTTCCTTATTCCTTATAAATGATATTGTATTTATATGCATATATGACTGACATAGACTTTTGGGATGTGGCTCTTAACAATTTCTGGTAGGTAACTAGGGCTCTTGCTGCAAAAACTCTGGCCACTCCTGTCATATGTGATATGCCGCCCATTGGATGTTGTTTGTTGAACGGTAGCTCTTCCAGTTACTGTTCAACAATGAACTGTAGATGTGTAAGAGCTAAAACTCCTTAGCGTATTTTTAGGAAGGACGTTCGGTCCTTTGCTTTTCTGTGCGTCCAAAACATTCCCAGTTTGTTAATTTATCTTAAAAGAATTTGATAGTTGACTTGTTCTGAGACGAGTTCTCTATTCACCAATATTGCTGTTCAGATTTCGTCCTTATAGTTTTATATCAAAACGAATACTCTTTCTCGAAGTCTTTGATCATTTTTATAATTCAAGTTTCCTGAATCTGAAAGAACAACAATGGGTTTTAATAATATATATTTTTTCTATGGGAAGGCTTTTCTTTTTGAATATCCTATAGTATTAGAACATGACCAGAAAATATGCAGGCACCTATTAATACAATTACTTCAATTTTTCATTAATAGCATTTATTTAAAATGTATAATTGACATTAGGATTCATACGGTTATACTGGTAGATTTCTTTTTTGTTCTTGAATTGCAAACTCAGGATATTATTTTGTTTTGATTGCTTGAAGAGATAGACGATAGCCCCCACCCCTTCTCAATGTACGATAACCTCAGATCCATTTGTTACAACTGATTTGAATACTAATGTCCTTAATGATAATTTAATACTTGTCTGATTGCTCTTGTTCCACATACGTTTATTTAGTTCATTCAGCACTAGTTAGCTTTGCTAATTCCATCATCTATTTAATTTGTCATCTTTAATCTCTCTCTCTCTCTCTCTCTCTCTCTCTCTCTCTCTCTCTCTCTCTCTCTCTCTCTCTCTCTGTCTATCTCTCTTTCTATTTCTCTGTTTTATGTCAAAGCAGTATACGAAAGATTAGACTCGTGCTATGGGAAGTCAAGGTTAAATAAATAGGAATTCTTCATTGGCAGATCAAGTATGGTTTCGCGCAGCATACCTTCTCAATAAATAGGTTGGTAGGAATCACACCGGTGCGATGGAAATTATCGGTTAAAATGTACTTTTTTTTTTGTTTGTTTTTGTTGTCTTTTTGCATAGGTTTATTTATTTATTTTGTATTACTTATTTTCATAATAAGTTTATCCCAATTTGTTCTAATTTTGTAACAGTTTGAATTTGTACCAACAGTTATTTACTTTGTTAACGAGACTTGGAAACTTGTAGACAATTTATGAGACTGCTATAGCATGCATACAGTACTGCCAATTCTGATGTTTCGTTTAATATAATTTTCTTAATAATGTATCACATCAAATCAACCTCTAGTAAATCTTTTATCTGATTTTAAATGATTTTAGCATACGATTGATATATATATATAATAATGTATTACACGGTTTAGTTTCCTTCACAACATACTTTTTTTTTTCAAGATTTACATGTGTAAAATTTTTAAGTTTTTCACGTGCCTTTTTCGAGATTTACAGTTCATTTGAATAACAATCCTTTTACGTTCCCCTTATTTCTAGAATATTTGCCATTAAGTTAAATAAAGTCGTTTTGGCAACCATATTTGGCTTATTCTTTACATTTTTCTTCAATATTTCGTTGTCAGAAAATAAAAATTACCTGAGAAAATCAGCAGAGAATTTATTTTCTGTATACGTTTTTGGAAGCCAAGGTAGCTCAGTCAGTGTAGACGAAACTCTTTAAAGATCTGGGTTTCGAATCCTGTCCCAGGACGTGAAGAACCCGTATCAAGGCCTTTCCATTGAAAATTAGTTAACCGGTCTTATACAGAGGTAATAGGGTTTTCCCTCCCGGAAACGCAAGTTTTTTATTTCGCAAAACCGGCTAGAAGAAGAAGAAACACTATTTACAGCCAGAGCACACAATGCAGATAGGATTTTAGCCGTCTTATCATAAGCGTATGAGGTTTCTAAGAAGCCAGTTACTTAGCCATGACAGGCCAATGCGCCCAACATAAAAAGGAAAATAGAATGGGATATATTTGCATTTGAAGTTGCTTATAATTATCCAAGCATTTTGTACATGCAGTAGCCATTGTAAAAAATTAAGGAAAAAAAATAATGATTATACCTCTATCTTTAAGTATTTCGGCCAACTGTAATTTATGCAATATCCTTTCCAATATTTGTCTAATAATACTCTCTTTTTTTTTTTTCGTTTACTTTATCATTGAACTTTTTGTTTAGTCCCTTTCCAGGGTTAATTACGCCAAATATCTGAAATAATATTTACTTTACTTTTTTTTTTTCTCATAATATTTCTCTCCGAATTTATTCCGTTTTAAATTTTTCAGTTGTTTCAAAAATATCATATCAATTTCTACATTCGTTTGATCTCCTATTTAGGAGATCAAACGAATGTAGAAATTGATATGATATAATTGTAGAAATTATATCATATGTAGAAATTGATATAATTTGTTTTCATTTAGGTACATTTACGCAGGCTTACATATTCCCAACAGATTAACGAGAAAATGTATGATTACGATTATCTTCCAATATATATATATATATCCGCTCCCCCACGAAGTTTGAGTTGGATAGATACTTGAAAGATATAATTTTGCTAGTACATATGTATAACATATAAGCTATCTTATCTTATCTTGTCTGTCTAGACGAGACAATAATCCAGATATAAGATATTCTTGACTGACGTTTCCATGGTATTTTTTCTCCCCTTTCTTTCTTTCTTTTTTTTTTTTTTGTGATATATACATTTGTTTTCGTTAATTTTACTCTACGTCTCTGAAAAATATTGAGCCACTTTTTTACAAATGCGATCTCGTTACCATTATGCTCTCTGAATTATGTAACTGTCGATTAATATTTCCATTTTTTTTATGAAACTTGTCGTTTTAAACTGTATTATTTAATATATTTCTATTTTTTAAGGTTGTACATACATTTTGGTAATATTAGTGTTTTATTTAATTTTAATTAAGAGCTTTAAAAAGAAAGGTTCTTTTTAAATGAAAAAACTTTGAAAGCTATTGTTCTACGGAGAAATGCAATTTGCTTGTGAGAAGCTTTCTATTAACTTCTTCTCTCTCTCTCTCTCTCTCTCTCTCAGGACGTACACATTATTATTATTATTATTATTATTATTATTATTATTATTATTATTATTATTATTATTATTATTATTATACGGGCACCTCCATGGAGTCCGAAGACTCATAGCGGGAGACACAATCTATCCACCCAATGTATTATACATCTCATTGAACCCATTAATAGAAAAATCACTCACAACTGACTCTGGCAATCCTTTCCACTCATTCACCATTCTCCGAGCAAAAAATCTAGTCCTCACACCCCTACTGACCAACCGCACCTTATTCAACTTCCAGGGATGATCCCCTTGTTCTGGTCCCTCTGGCCAAGTGCCGAAACATTTTCCGTGCATCAATCCTATAAAATCCTTTAAGCAACTTAAATGTTCTTATCATATCTCTTCTTTTTCTCCAATCAACCAACTTCTGCAATCCACATACCTTCAATCTATCCTCATAGGAAACATTCCACTGCCCACTCACCATCTTGGTCACTCCTCTCTGAATCCTCTCCACCGCTTCCTCATCCCCAAGAAGAAATCTAGGGGGTTTCTTGGGGATACTTGTAGTTTTTTTTTTCTTCGCCGACAATTTATTCACTTGCTCCCTTTGCTAATTTTACTCCCAGATTTTAACAAGGTATCACCGAGCTTTCTCCAATATTTATTATTATTATTATTACTATTTTTATAATGTGAATCTCTCAACCACAAAAGACTTAGTGTAAACCTTTCTAGAGACCAAACACGATCCTTTTCAAGCCACTTTAAGTTCGCCGAACAGAGTATGGTCTTACACCAGACGATAAAAATCATCTTCCACCTAAAGACATTCAAAAACATCCATACCACAGTGGATACGAATCCACAATGTATTACTTGCAGATCGCTTCCTCTCAATCAAGCATACGAGAAAAAAAAAAAAAAAAGAGTATGCTGTTCGTATTTAAAATTATTCCATTTTGGTTCATTTTTAAACTTTTTTTTTACACATTTTCCTTTTTTGGTACTATTCACAGTTATCCTATTCAGATCATCCAATGACGATGAGATCTTATTTCTGATCCCCTATATGTTTTTGGATTATTCTGAACGAATAAAGATACCCACAGTAATGTAAGGCCATGGTTGCATTTATAAATCCGCTCCAGTTTTGATAATAAAATATTCAAATACAAATTGACAATACTGAACACAGAAATCTCCGATATAGTTCTAACTGGATACCTTGAAAGCAAATAATCCTACTGACTGTTATTATACAGTTTCATTCTCTCTGTAAGGTTGGTTGTAATCGAATTGAAAACGAATCACGCAGCTGACAAAGATGAACTGTGGCTGTGTAATTTGATATTATTTTTACAGCAAAGTTATAAATATTTCTTTCGATACCCGAAGGTTTGGAAGCTCGTTCGGTGTAATATCTGTTACCCAATTTGTCTCTCGTATGAGTTATCAGAAATCAGCCTTCCGGCAACTGGGGTGTGTCTCGAGTTGCCATTTATTCTTCTTGATTGAATGAGGAAGAGGGCAGTAAATTCAAAGCAGTGACCTTCTTCCAATGTTTACGAAGCTTCTTTTTTAATTCAATAAAATGAAAGGTTTTTTTTTTTTTTTTTTTTTTTTAATAGTGTCGAAGGAAGAATGAGAAGAGATCAAAACAAGATATTCCTAATAAAGTAATAGTAACATTTCTGTTATGCCAATAATAGCTATAACTATTAATACTGCATAAAAAATCATCCAACGCCATTTCATTCCTCAAAGAGTGTAGGCGGCACGCTTCCAGTCCTAACTTTCTGTCGGTCCGATTCGTCATCGTCGAGTGCATTCTTACGATGTTTCTGATTCTAAGTAGTATTTATTTGCATGTATACGTGTTTCACGTTCATTTTTTTTTTTTTTTTTTTTTTTTTTTGTTCAGTTGCAGGATGAAAAAGCCGAGTCCTGGAAGGAAAAAAAACAACAAAAAAACATACTTACCTGCACCAAAACTCAACTATATCTGACATCGGCTGTAAGAAGGCCGAGAAAAAAGTTTCCGTAGTCGTAAAATCGAATCTGGATGCTATCTTTTGTTCTGAAAGAAATTATCACGAGACCACATAGGCATTTAATTATTGAATATAAACAAAGCTAATAAAATGATTTAAAAATTAATATAAATTTCCTTAGTGAGCAAAATTTACAAACCAATTTACCATATTAATAAAAGAAATCTAACTGGAAAATTAGATTTCTGATTGTGTTCCGTTATAAATTTAGCAGGTAACATAATTACACAAAAATAATTTCCAGAACAAGCAGGGTTTTTTTTTATTTATTTATATCATCATCATCATCATCATCAAATTCCTTCCATGTACCCTCAAGGGGTGTACAGGATATGATAATACTACATGAAAAACTTACATCATTACTAACTTCCTACCTACTATTTTCTGCCAAATCAATCTGTTACCTGTCAAAGCTACAACATTGTCAGATCTTATATTTATATATCTATCTTCCAAGGTACTTTTTACCGTATCAATCCGCCTATATCTTCGTCTTCCTTTGGGTCGTTTTCCTGCCAACCTGGCAGAGAACACTTGTTTTGCTAATCTTTCCTCGCCCATTCTGTTTAAGTGACCATACCACCTGAGATTAGCTCTGCTAACGCATTCCTGGGTGCTGACAAGGTCAAGTTCTTTCCTAATATCCTCATTTTTAATATGATATTGCCATTGATGCCATCTGTTCACACCTATAATTTTTCTCAGGACTCTCATATCTGCGGTCTCTAGTCTTTGGTCAAGTGTTTTACTTCTGACCAAGCTCTCAGATCCATAAGTTAAAACTGGTTTGAACTGTCTTGTATACAGCTAATTTAATGTTCAGACTAATTTCTCTCTTATTCCATATGAATTTATTCAGTTGACTTCCCACCATACCAGCTTTATTGATTCTGTTGGTCTATTTCCATATTTAATTTGCCTTCACTAAAAATTGTGCCTAAGTAGCCGAAATGTTTTACTTGTTCTATAGGTTCTCCATCTCAGGACTCTCATATCTGCGGTCTCTAGTCTTTGGTCAAGTGTTTTACTTCTGACCAAGCTCTCAGATCCATAAGTTAAAACTGGTTTGAACTGTCTTGTATACAGCTAATTTAATGTTCAGACTAATTTCTCTCTTATTCCATATGAATTTATTCAGTTGACTTCCCACCATACCAGCTTTATTGATTCTGTTGGTCTATTTCCATATTTAATTTGCCTTCACTAAAAATTGTGCCTAAGTAGCCGAAATGTTTTACTTGTTCTATAGGTTCTCCATTCACAATGCAGCTGATATTTTCAATGCTTCTGCCTATTCTTATTATCTTTGTCTTTTTATTGCTGACCTTCATACCAAATCTATTACAACAGTTATTCAGTTTAATCAGGGAATCTTGCAGAATTGTAGCAGATTTATTTAGAAGTATAACATCGTCCGCATAAAGCAAAGAGTGAGATTAACACCTCCAATTTTTATATCAGGTTTAATACCACATTCCTTCATAATGTGATCAATATAGATAATGAATAACAGAGGGGATAATGTCTGACACCAGATTTAACATTAAGCCATCTTCCTGTACTTCCTTCAATTCTAACCGCTGACTTACAACTCAAATAAAGACTAAGTATTGCTTGATATAATGCCCGATTGACACCATATAACTGTAGCGTATTGAATAGCTTCTCTCTTGGCACCTTGTCATATGCCTTTTCCAGACCGACAAAACTTTGTTATATTCCCATTACTTTTCAACTATTTGTCGTAAAGTGAATATCTGATCCTGACAGCCTCTATTTGACCTGAATCCAGCTTGTTCTTCACCAAGCTTTTCTTCCACAATTCTTCTCAACCTTTGCTCAAGTATACTTGCAATCTTGCCAGGAACACTCAGTAGGGAAATACCTCTGCAATTGTCACATTCAGTTTTATTTCCCTTTTTATATATGGGTACAATGAGAGCTCGACTCCAATCATCGGGAATTCATCCCTCTGTCCAGGCCCTCTGAACTATACAGTGCAGCCACTATAAAACTTTTATACCTCCATACTTATGCACTTCTGGTCTAATATCATCTACTCCACCTGACTTTCCACATTTAAGACTTTTGATGGCTTTTTATACTTCAAGCATGGATATGTATTCCTGATTGCATGCCTGGTCAGTGTTTTTTTATCACTGTGCTGTCATCACTGCTTGTTTCATTTAGCAATTTTTCGAAGTAATTACTCTATACTTCAAGGATATCTTTTTCTCCTGTTTTCATATCACCTTTGTCATCTCTAAGTCCTTTTACAGCACTCTTTCCTCCATTTCTAAACTTCTTCAACAACCTCCAGAATATCTTACCACCTTCTTGATATTTATTTTCTATGTTCTTGCCAAAGTCCTACCATGACTTTTGTTTAGCTAGTTTTACACATTGTTTAGCTTTCTTACATTTCTCTCTGTATTCTCTAAGAGCACAAGCTGACTTATTTGCCAGGAACTTTTGATATGCTTTCTTCTTTTCCTTCACTGCCTCTTTAACTTCGTGTGTCCACCAGGGAGTTCTGATTTTTCTATCCTTGCGAACAACCTCATCGCATGCCTCTCTGGCAGAATCAATCAATGTTTTCTTCAGAGCTTGCCATTGAATCGCGAATGTTAGATTCCTATTCTCAAACTCTTTCATTTTTTTAAATAATGTTTGTATATTTTAGTCTACAGTTCACATCTGAGAGCTTCTCAACTTTTATTCGCTTTAAAACTTTCTTACATGTTATTCTTTTCAATATGAAATTCAATTTTATCCTGTTCAAGACTAAATAGTGATCATTTCCAATTTCAAATCCTCTGTACACTCTGGGGTCCTGCACCAGAGAGAAAACGTCACTATCAACAATAATATAGTCAATGAGACTTTTTTTATTCCTTGCCACTTCTCTCCATATGAATTTGTGCACATTTTCATGTTGGAACATGGTGTTAGTAATAACCAGTCCATGTCCTGAGCAGAAATCCAACAGGTATTTGCCATTATTATTAGCTTTGCTCTTTTCTCCAAATTTTCCCAAAATATTTTTGTATGTCTGACAATCATTTCCTACTCTGCTATTTAGATCACCAACAAGGACCAGCATTTCATTTTTCATGGTGTCTTTTTCTAAAGCCTCAAAAAATTCCTCCACTTCTACCTTAGGAGAACCTTCTGTGGTACCATAGGCACAAATAAGTCTCATTGTCCAGTTCCCCATTTTGATATTTGCCCACAGCACTCTACTTGAAATTGCCTGCCATTCAAGAAGATTAGCCTCGTATTTAGTGTTGAATACTATGGCTATTGCTCAGAAAGAGCTCACCAATTTTGGTCTTTTTTGTTTCAATCACACCTATTATGTCGATCTGGTACTTATCCAGTTCCTCAGCTAGCTCTATTTCTTTGCCATTCAGGCTTCTTATGTTGATAGTACCGATCTTCAATTCTGGTGATATTGAGCTTTTCCATATTGTCATTGGTATATTGAGTTTGGGTGTGTTTTAGGATTTGTTCCAGTAGCTGACTTTTCGCTGTTCGCCCTGGTTCCCTGGCGAAAACAACGGGGACCTTGTTTAACCGGACGACGTCCCAGCCGGCATGAAATTCTATCATGTTGTACCATCATTTAATATTGTGGTTTAAGCCAATAAGAATGCAATTTGGTCGGCTAAATCCCAAATTGCCAGCCCATCCTCGTTCGTTCAGTATACAGGTGGATCCCTAACAAGGTGCACCACGAGAAGGTGAGGATTGGACATTAGGTCAGAAGCCCTGGTCGGTTCTCCACATTCCTTTAAAGGCTATGTGGAGGTCTCCTCTCAGTTATACAGCTTTGACCCTTAAGCACCCCATTTTACTGCTTTTTTGCTTGTGTTTTTTTTCTTCTTCTTGCCGAAAATGTAAATAGATTGCAACTAAAAATCTTAAGTAACTCGACATGATACCTGGACCGATAATTCTCAATTTATTTATATTTATTTATTTTATTTTTTTTTTCCTGCTTGGTTTCTCATTCTAAGTTACCAGAAAATTTAGACTCCTAGAAATTTTCTGGAATTGTTTTATGCCTCTGCTTGCTTGTTTTTACTAAAATAAAATATTTTCAGAGGTTGTTAGGTAGATGTCTAAACAAATAAATCAGTATTGAAAAAAAAAAGGAATAAAAATGTGCTCAGTGATGATATTAATCGCAATGTTATTGATATCGTGTATTGCTTATATCAATAACATTGTAATTAATATCATCACTGAGCCATATTTTTATTCTTTTTTTTTTTTTTACACCACCTTCCCATAATGTGTTATGCTCAATGGTCTTGGTTTCATATGAACAAACTTTTATGTCAGATCCAATGTACATAGTCTACTATCAGCTGATTGTGTGTTTCATGGCCGATTAGTCCATGTTAACTACTTTCAGCTGCCAAGCCTCGAATTTCTTGATCTCCTAGACGGGTTCGAATCCAAGCAGGGCATCGTCGATACCGATTGAGCTATCGTGGCTGAAATGATGAAATAATTTCAGCCACGAATTTAAAAAAAAAAGAAATAAATGTAACATTTTGGCATGTCATTCTTTGTTGTAGAAATAAGTAAACTGAATGATTTTATTTTCAAATTATTATTACTATTATTTAATATCTACATCTGAAGTTTAATAAGGAAATAGCGTAACTCTAAAAACAGAAAAAAAAAAAAAACAGAATATACGTAGAAGAATACCTAAGAAGCCACAGAAAGATCTTTTTGCTATTAATATCAACAGAACCTTGTTATTATAGTAACTAATTTTAATAATTATTTATGTATTAAAAATTTTAACAATTACAAAGTTCAAGCTTTCCTAATTGGCATAAAAAACTCTCCCCGATGACATTTTCAGTTATTTGTTGGATTGTGTTTCCAACGCAGTCTAACCCAATGAAGTTATCTGTCACTTCTTGCTTTGCTCTGTCATGAGGTTCACACTTGGAAGTGCTATCAGATACTTCTGGTGAAAGTGCTCGAGTGATGAGAAACACATTTCGCAATTTCTCTCCCCCTGCCCCGTACTTTCGGCTGCAAATCAGCTTGTCTGTCAAGGTGTCGAAAACAAGACTAGTGGACCAGAAAGTGAAATGTATTCGTTTTAAAAAGACGCCTCTCATTTCATGCCCATATTTGTCGAGAATGCCTACGCTGTAGAGGAACACATCCTGCAACGTCTAAAGAATGACAAAACTTTCTCCTTTTGCTCTAAGTGTACAGTCATGCATTCCTTAAAGAGGGGGAATTGACCTTTTGGATTGATATATATATATATATACCTGTAAACGCTAACATTCTAAGCAATTTTGTTTTTGTTTTTTTTGTTATAGTTTTGTTTTTTTATGTTCTATCGCTCTAGCAGTAATCGAATAACACTTAATACCTTAACATGTTAATGTGTTCACTTTCAACTAATAAGCTGTGAGTTCGAATCCCCACAGTCTATTGACATCAATATTATTTAAGGTATGGCTTTAAAAATTAAAATAAAAAAGTAATATCTTAAACATTACTGATCTCTCTCTCTCTCTCTCTCTCTCTCTCTCTCTCTCTCTCTCTCTTCCGTGGAACTTCAAAGATGATATAATCTCCCTGTTAACTTCATTGCAGTCTTATTTCTCAAATAAATAAATAAAAATAAATAAAATAAAGTACATGAAATGAAATCTGTTTTTTCCTTCCCTCCTTATATCCAAATAACTAAACATGATGAGATTTTTCATCGTTAAGCTTTTGTAATTTCCAAATCCATCCAGACTCAGAATATCGTTTACATCTGGATCTCGGGGTGGTGCCTCCAAAAACTTCCTAAAACTTCTTGTTTTCGTTTCAAAAAAGAACAATTTAGTTGATTAATGATCGCGTTCAGGTCATTAATCAACTTAATTGCTTAATTTCCTTAATTTCAGATCATTGATCATTGATCATTGATTTGGTTTGTAGTATATGCATTTTTCTATAGATATTTCCATGCCCAGTGCTCATCAAGTATTGTCATCAGTTCCAACCCCTCCCAGCATCACTTCCCACTCACGCGTTTCTCTAAACTCTAACATGCAACGACAACCCACTAGCCATCAAACAGAAGAATTCGCGCCCCACACTTCATTTATCTCCTCTACTGTCTGTTCTTTGAAAAACAGATATCCGCCACATGCATTTCTTTAAAAAAAAAAAAAAAAAAAAAAGCACAATGGCCAGTTAACATCTGCATTACGTTTTGAGCAGACATGTATTTTTTCTTCGTAACTTAACTCCTAAATGGGAGCTAGATGAATTTCATTGTCGATGTGAGATCTCTACCCTACTTATCGTATTTATCACCATGTCTGAAATGTCTTGAAAAAATTCCATATTTGGTCTTCAGAGCAATTTCCAGATTATGTAATTCTTGTTTCTCGCTGTCTAATTTACGATTGCTTCATCATGTTTTTTATTGGTGAGATTTGCATAAAAAATCCACTTTGTTAATATAATATAGGTTGTGCAACCTCTTACATTTGGGATCAAAGAAGTAAATAAACAAATTACAATAAAAATAACAGTTTCCGTATCGACACAAAAACAAGCCAGGCTGGCTTGCTCAAAAACAGATTCGAATTCCAAACAACGTGAGCATGGACGTCTGTGAATGTCTTTAGCTGGGAAATGAAGTTCGTCAGTAAAGCAGAGTTTCCTGATTATGCAAAGCTACTCTACAGATCATCTAACAGAAGCCCCCCCCCCTTCACGCAGTTTTTTTTCCAACCCATTCAAGCCTCCGCAAAGCAGGGACGGGTCTCAAGCTGGGTTTCCAGATTAGAATTAAAAAATTAAAAACCCTTAGCCTACTTTTGGTGCTAATGTACCATAAGTTTACAACCTTTCGCCCCCGGGGGAGACACGAAGAAAAAATATCGGAAAAGTTTTTATTTTATTTTATTTATTCGTTTGCGAACAAATGGAAGTTGTAGTCATTGGAGGAGGGATGATCATTACTTGAGGAGAGTTGCACAGAAGCAAATAGAATGAAAGAGGAAGACGAAAAATTAGTTTGATTTGGTAGGTATGAAGCTGCACAGGGAATGTATATCGAACAACATTGGTTACCTTTTCACAGGCTTTAAAGAAATTGAAGGGGTAAGGGAAGACAGCTTAGTAATTCTGCTTTGATGACAATACTTACAGAAAAGACATGCTGTCAAAATACTATATGAAAAAATGATTGGAACCTGAGGAGCCAATGGATGTAATGTGTTTATATCACGAAAAATGCAGAGGTGTATCACGAAAAGTAAGGGAAACGGTGAAGGAGATCTTTCTCACCAGCGAGAAGAGAAATATTGTATTTTGATACTATTGAATTTGACAATGTTGTCATAGTAATACTGGAAGAATAATAAGGAGATCGATGCAATAACATTACTTATGAAAGATCTTAAAGTTGAAATGTTTGAGATTTGCACCCAAAGTCATTAATGGAGGAGAGGAATGGAGATGTATTGTAATCTACAAAATATGGATTGAACTATCCATAATATAATCCTATTTATAGTTTGGATTGGACAGGTGTTTCAAAACCTTACAGTGGCTTGGAGAAAATAAAAGATCCTGAGATACTCTAATATTAGTAAGCAAATTTAAAAAGGGGAAGTTATTCACCATAATACGCTGGGAATAAAATGACAACCTAGTTATAAATAGTAGAAGGTAAATTATAATATGGTGATTTGCTAAGCAGAACTATATACACAACCCAGTCAAATGAATATCCTAGAAATGTTAATCCCAACCTCACATGTTTTCAAACCTTTCCATGATTTGTGCCCATCAAAGGCAACTAAAAAATTTGCTGTTGATTGCTGTGCATTGGGTAGTAACTGGTTAATTCGAGGGTAAGAATAATGAAACAATAGTTAAATGGCTATTTTTTTTTTATGAATTATTCGAACTGAATTCATGCTAGCTTTCATGCTATGATGAAAATACAGTACGGCGCACAAAAAAAAAAAATATATATATAGTACTGAATGACTACAACAATACATGTTATGGAGTAAACGGTTTTTTAACAAAGAAATACTGTATATGTTGACACGTGATGATATGTACATCCACAACTATCGGTGGAATCTTGGTCGAATAAAGCTCGAAATAGATACTTTGTTCTCTGTCATCTTGGAGAACAAGGCTTGGTATCTGCTGGTATGTATCGTGTAATTTTATCCCTTAGTTCATCAAGGTTTGAAGTCGGGTTATGGTGGAATACCCATTATTTCAACATTCCTTGGACCAATTGCTCTACCAACTCCGTATAAACGAAAAATAATGCTCAATTGCCACAGCTAAATGTAATGGCGTAGACCCTACACGTGCTCTTCTATTAACGTGCATGCAGTCGAACGTGCGGGGGGGGGTGAAGTTCAGTACTGTTTTTGTTTTGTTTTGTTTTTTAACACCATATCGTATTAAAATGGGTGAAAGATTGCAGAAAAGATGTAAAATAGTTGTAATTTCTGGGGCACAAATTTTGAGCATAATTGTACGAATATCATTAAGATTAAAAAATGTTCAGGCTATTCGAATAATTCTTTTGATGGCTTTCTATCGAAAGACCAGAGAAGACATGCAGTGTGCTCTTCTTGGTACAGTAGGAGAAGTTTTGTTGTAGTTGTTGCCTTCTACGACATTTCCTCACATGTCATTTACTTCATCCTGCAAGTGCTCCGAACTTTCCAATCTTGGCCAGCTCACTCACTCACACACACACACACACACACACACACACACACACACACACACACACACACACACACACACACACACACACACACACACACACACACACACACACACACACACACACACACACACTTCAATCACTACTATACTTTTACGGTTGGGAAAATGCAGTCCTCCTCGTAGCACACTCCATGCCTCCAGAAGATTCAGGTTCTCCCATCCAATGCAAATAGATGTCCGTTTACAATGCAAAATCAGGAAGAAAGGAATATGACATTCCATCTTGTCCACGTTCGAAGTCATTGTTTACTTATTATTAAGGTCGTAGATCAGTCAGTATCGACGATGCTAGTTGGGTTGGAAAGAACCGGGTTCGAATCCCGTCTAGGACTCGAAGTAACTTTATCAGAACTTTTTTTTTCAACTGAAGCTGAGTTAGCCGGTCTTGTATGTTGTAGCAAGGATCTCCCTCCGTGAAACTCGTATGTTTCATGCTACAAAACAGGCAAACTGGCCAGAAGAACGCATGCAATTTTCAGCCATAGTAAACAATGCAGATAATATTAGCTGCCATACCATAAGCCAGTGGTTCTCAAACTTTTTGAAGTCGGAGCGCATTTAAAATCCTACAAATAATTGTAGGCGCACTATATACAAATTTCTGAGAAATTTGTTATAATAATTAAGTCAAATTTTATAGAAAAAAAAATAATGCAATAAAAAAAAATAAAATGAAACATACCTTAAGTTTATTCATTCTTGTGTTTATGAGAAACATGAGCCTGATGTGTCCTAGCGATTGCTTCAATGTTTGGGCATATATTTGAAAGGCAAACTCTCATTTCCTCGTCAATACATTGAAGCGTTCCTCTCTTTTTACACTTAATTGTGGTGAGGGTAGAAAATTCTAATTCACATAAATATGATGTTGAAAATTGTAGTAAAATGTTCAAAGCTTTTTTAGATATTGACACATATTCTTCTTTTATAGAAATCCAAAAGGCTTCAAGAGACAATTCCTTATGTTTAATCATCAATCCACGATCAGTGGATATAGCTGCCAGTTCTTCTTCTGTTAATGTTAAACCAAAATCACTTGAAGTTTCCATAAATGGGTTTCTAATCCAATCGTGTTGTTCAGTGTTAAGTGATGGAAAATAAGAACTCAATTTTTCTTCTAAACTTGTTAAATGTTCAACTATTATTGGAAGTGTTTCATTTATGCAAGTTACATACCAATGGAAACATTTCCAAATTACCTTCAACAGCTTTTCTTTTCCAAATCTGTAGTTTTCTCTGAAAAGCTTTCATTTTGTCAGTGGATGTGAGAATATTTTCTTCTTTCCCTTGCATGCTAGTATTCAAAATATTGAGCTGCTGAAATATATCGGCCAAATACTGCAACCTGGCAATCCAAAATTCGCACCGAAGGAGGTTACAAAAAAATGTAATTGTTTCATCTCTTCAAAAAACGCAAGAAGTTCTTGTCGTAGCTCGTGTACACGGGCTATCTCCCTTGACAGCCACCTCACCTCAATGTGTAAAAGCAGCCGTCTGTATTGTGAATCCATATCGATACAAAGCTTTTCGAATAAACGCGATTTGAGGTCTTGTTTTAATAAAGTTTACCATCTGAACAACTTGATCTAAAACTTCTCTTAATTTTTCTTCCAATGTTTTTGCCATCAAGGCCTCCCTATGAAGAAAGCAGTGAGTTACGATAACATTCTCATTTTGTTATTTTACAAAAGATGTAAGGCCCTTAACACAGCCTACCATGGAAGGGGCTCCATCTGTACAAATGACTACACACGACTTCCATGTTAATTGCCATTTATCAAGATAGCTATTCAAAATGTTAAAAACGTCCTCACCCTTTGTAGACACACTTAATTCTTTGCAAAAAAGAAACTGATTTACTATTTGATCTTCATTAATAAAACGGACGATTGCTAAGAGTTGCCCCTTGTTGTTAATGTCTGTTGACTCATCAACTTGCAATGCAAAATTTGAATACTGAAGTTTATTACCGCATACATTTTTCTCGATATCAGAAGACATTTCTATAATACGCTGTGAATATCGTTGAAATCGTGCATATTTTCATTGCTGCTTCATTTCCTAGCATTGTCATGACCATTTTTTTGCATGCAGGTAAATTTAGTGACTCACCTCAAGTATGATCTTTCATATTTTTTGCTATCAGTTCTGAGGCTTGATAAGAAGCGATTTGAGCTTTATCAGAAACAGTCATTATACTTTTAAAAGAATTTGCCGCTTTTGTTTGCTGTTCAGACAATCTCTTGAAAAAACTTACAGATTTATCTTGTAAATTAGAGTGTATAGTTTTAAAATGTTTACTCAATTTACTATGAAGCAATGATTCATTTGCCATTTTACATCCACATATTAAACATAGCGGCAAAGGATGATCTTCACTTCCGGTCCAGGTGAAACCAAAGCTTAAATAACTTTCATTATATTTGCGAGTAGGCCGCGATTTTGCTTTCTTATTTGCACTTAACTTTTGCTCACTTCCAGAATCTGATTCTTCAATATCACGCTTCTTTTTGAGAAATCTATCCATTTTATTTGGGTGTATTTATCTGAAAATGAGTAATATGCACATAACATCCACTTCCAACACTTTTAAAATAAGTAATATACACAACAAGAATAAACCATATTCTTGTTCTCTTTGCAAGAAAAACCGCTGTTAATTAACATACAAATGATGTGTTGACATAAAGAACGGTATATCCGTAATGAAAAGGTATAATAGAGTAACTATATTTATTTTTATATCTGGATACATATTTCTCTGGAATACCACAGGGCGCACCCGGAAATCTTCTAGGGCGCACCAGTGCGCCCTGGCGCACCCTTTGAGAACCACTTTTAATAAGCTAAGTTATTGACCGTGACAGGCTTTTGTGCATGACAGGAAAAACCAAAATGGGATGGGAAATACTAATAATATCAGAGAAATGTTTTCTTTGGTTTCAATTTCATAATTAATACTCTGTTACAAAGGTACTTTTGAATATTTTTGTTTACAAAACTGATCTAAAGGGTACGCAAATATAATTATTATGTTAATTTCAGATACAGAAAATGGTTAGATGAGAGACGCAGGTAAGTTTGAGCAGCTGCAGGCCTCATCAACAGTTTATATAAAAATGCAGTATTTCGAAAAATTAAATTTGAGTTATTATTATTATTATTTTAATTATATTGGCAATAATGTTTTATGAAACAAACAAGAAATATTTAGTCTCATGAGTGCGCAGTATCAGTACGTACTTATTTATTTATTTATATTATAAATAACCTTTTAGATTAATTGCAACGAATTATATTTGCGAATGTTCAAAAAGCTCTTCGAATGTCCCTACTAATTAATACTAAATAAAAAATGGAAGCAGAGAGAGAGAGAGAGAGAGAGAGAGAGAAAGAGAGAGAGAATGAAGAAGACAGAACATGTTAATGGTAAAGGCTTCTATTTCTCTGTTAACATTTTCTAATTTTAGAAGAAAGTGGAATTAGCAGTAGATGTTCGCGATATCAGTACTATGAATTACAGAGATAGTGCAATACCGCTGCAACGCGTGGTGTCGTTCCAAATTTGGGTGCAGCCATTACAATTTTATTCCTAATAGGCTGCTGATATTCGTATAATCTTTCTTTTGTTGTTTTATAATGAATGGTGCGTAGATATTATTCAGTTCATTGCATTCTTATCATTTTAGCATATACACACTTGCCATTACACTCCATTGATAAGTTCCTATTCAGGGTTGACATTTAAGGAAAAAAAAAAACTCAAATTAAACTACGCTCATATGTATCAATTAATTTTTTTCCCTTCCCATTTTGTGTTATATATATATATATATATATATTAAGCCGGACTATAAACTAAAATAGATATGACGCACTTCCCATATCTTTATTTTCTAGTCACGCGGTAAGATAGCTTCAACTTACAAGTGATTGGAAGACTTTATAATTTATTTCACTTAGCCGCCTACAGTTAAAAACTATTCATTCATTCTTTTTGGCACTGCATACTGTTCGTCACCAGTATTTTTACGCTTTTGATAGTCACACAGTTTTTAGTTTTATGATTGTTGCACTTGAACTTGTACCAAATCATAGATCCAAAATATTACTTTTGCTGTCTTAACTTGTAATTCTGACAAGTAATGATGGTAATTACTTGAGAATTATTCTAATGGCACCTATCAAATATACTTTCTTTTTTTTTTGTTTAAGTTTTAATAGAACGTTAAGCCATTAAGTTAAGCCGATGTAGTGCAAAGACTGATTTGGTTGCTAGTTGTCCGGAATGAAGTCCCGATACCACCCTGAAATTAATGGGGTCGGGGAAAAGGAGGTGGCACGTACTTATCTGAACCGTTACTAAATGACTAGTGTTTTTTTTAAAAAACTGAAATAATCAGTTGAACAAAAAATACAAATTCTTTCCCACTACCATAAAACTTAGCTAATTTTGCCATAGCAAAGGAAGCATGACTAATAATAGCGGCTCCCAATGCTCGTTAAGTGTCGCTTCATTCATGCATTTAGCAGAATACGACTTTCTGCAATTTATTATTTTAGTAATAATAATAAATACAATTTGAATTCTTTTTTTCCCTTTTTTTTTCCCCTGTATAATATGCTATTTTTCTCTGTATGGATGTCTTTAGTTTAGTGAAACAGCTGTTGATTAGGCAGGGCTGTTTATGTCGTTGATATATACGTTGAAAGGACTCGAGGACAGAATTTACGCCTCGTGTACTTCGTGTTTAGATTTTTAAGCGGCGTTGATGCCCCCCCCCCCCCTCTTCGGGCCGTTGTGTCCTTTACTGCGAGTTGTTTGTAAACCAGTTTATATAATCTACTTCTCTAACGGATAGGTTTCTTTAGAGGATCATTCTCTCTCTCTCTCTCTCGGATGTCAAATGCTTTCTTGGAGTATAGCAAGATTAGCGTTATAATATTAATCTTATTACGCTGAATTAATTTTATTTTTGAATTTGAATTTCATTACTTGATTAGAGATTGACTATTTTTGCATTACTTTCCTTAACAAGAGTAGATTAGCAACGGAAATGAAAAGAAAGAAAAAAAAAGTGCGCAATTACCATAACACACACACACACACACACACACACAATATATATATATATATATATATATATTGTGTGTGTGTGTGTGTGTGTGTGTGTGTGTGTGATGAGAAGGATAGGATATATATATATATATATATATATATATATGTTGTTCTATATTATAATAATGTATTTTTAATGGTTTTTTTTTTTTTTTTTTTTTTTTTGCATTTCTCTTTTCATGTTATGCACCCGATATAAAGTCTTCTAAGAAGACGAAACTAGTTGTGCGTTCAAATAAATAAGTATCTTTTTTCTATTTTGGTATCTTGCGGCTTCTGGTCATTAAATTTCTTCAAAAAAAAATTTATATATATATATATATATATAATTTTCGTTTGAGAAACCAACGCTTGAAATAGCTGCCAGACCATTGAAATCTTTAATCAAAAATCCTAATAATAAAAGAGGCATATATGAACTCTTTCATGTAGCGCAACTCACTGAGAATGTTATACAATCTTGTAAAGCTTCGATCGCTTTCAAAACTGAAAATTTCAACTTTCAGGTATTGTTTGTCGGTTTAGTATAAAATTATAATAGATGTTTATTATAAAAGTCGTTTATGACATTGCGGCTTCTAGTCATTAAATTTCTTCAAAAAAAATTTAAAAAAAAAATATATATATATATAATTTTCGTTTGAGAACCAACGCTGGAAATAGCTGCTAGACCATTGAAATCCTAATCCTAAATCTTAAGTGAGTCATGACTCCAGCCCTATGCCTTACACTTTAAGTTCCATTCTGAGATAGCATATTAAATTATATCGTGTAGAAAAGAAGTCAACCGTCAAGAATTTGTTTTTTTTTCGTTTATTTGATATTCCTTTTGCGTTGTTTATAGTTTGACGACGATTCTACTGTGCGGTAAGAAAAGGCCAGTACACCGTTATAGCTGGCCCTGAGTATACGAGGTCGACACAAAAAAAAAAAAAAAAAAAAAAAAAAAAAAAAAAAAAAAAAAAAAAAAAACTAACCCTACAGCTTGGGAACGGAGAGCGGGAGAGTAGAGACAAAGAGATGGTTATAAAGTATGTTCTAACCTGTCACCATAAGACAAGGCTCAACTCCATCGCTTTACTCAGTGCAAGTTGACGCGTGTTCAAATAAGGACCTTTTCGTACCCTGGGTCGGAAAATGTTGGAGTGCAAGAGTGAACTGCGAGTTGACACCAAGTTTCTTGTGAAACTGAAGAAATCCGTTGCCGAAACTTTTCAATTATTGACTGAGACTTGCGATTTTCGGAGGGGAGAGAAAGTGTGAAAGATGATGATTGCCCAGGCCGCTCACGCACAGCAGTTTCCGATGATAACATTAAAAAAGTGGGAGATGTGATTCGAAAAGATAGAAGGTTGTATGTTCGAGCTGTAGCTGAGAAAGTTACTTTGGACAGGGAAAGTGTTCGACGCATTTTAACGGAAGAATTGAACATGAAAAAAAGGTTTGTGTAAAAATGGTTCCAAAAATGTTGTCAGATGTCGCAAGGAAGAACTGTGTTTGGACCTTTTGCAACGCATAAGGATGAACCAGATTTGTTGAATTCGCTAATTACTTGCAGGAAACTTGGATATTTACGTATGATCCGGAAACCAAGCGACAATCAATGCAGTGGAAGTCAGCAACATCTCTAAGACCAAAAAAAAAAAAGCACGCATGAGTCGTTCGAAGTTCAAGGCCATGTTGATTGTTTTCTTCGATATCCAGGATATTGTAATGGCAGACTGAGTTCTCAGCGGCCAGGCGGTAAATCAGCAGTATTACCTTGAAGTCTTGAAGAAATTTATCGAATGCGTAAGAAAGACGACCATACTTGTGGAGAAACGGTTGGATTTTGCTGCACCAGGACTACTCGCCAACCCATAACGCTTTGTCTGTGAAACAGTTTTTAGCTAATCACTGTGCTTCAGCACCCACCCTAGTCGCCAGACCTGGCTCCTTGCGACTTCTACATCTTCCCAAAGATCAAGTCAGTGTTCAGAAGAATCCATTGTTTGTCAGTAAAAGATGTGAAAGCAAAAAACGGAGATCCTCAACAGCCTTTCAGAAAATGATATGCATAATTGCTTTGAACGTTGACAGCATCGTATGCAGCTGTGTGTTAACTCAGAAGTGAATTATTTTGAAGGAGATTCGTAGGTGATTTTCTCAATTTGTTAAATAAAAAGAGATACAGGCAGAGTCTCGTTTTTTCTGTGTCAGACCTCGTATTACTAGTTTTCGTTCCTTTTTTGTTCTTTAATTTTTAATTTCCATAATTTTAATTCTTAATTTTTTAAAATCGACAGCCCATTTGATTTCTTTTACCGGTTTTATTTATATTTCGAGGCTCCGTAGCTAAGTCAGTATAGACGAAGCCCTTGGGTCGAAAAGACATGGGTTCGATTCCCGTCTATGACGTGAGGAACCTTGATCTGGTCTCTTTCTACTAAAAATAAGTTAGCCGGTCCCATACGGAGGTAGGGTTTTGTTTTTTCACATGAAAACTCGGTTTTTTCGTCCCAGAGAACAGACAAACCGGCCCCGTGAACACACACACGCACTTCGACAAACAGGATTTGACTAATAAAATTTTCTATATTTCATATTTTATTTAAAAAATGATAAATTATTAATTATTATTATTTATAGAAAAGGCGTCAGCTGATTTTTAAATACTTTAATAATGTCTTATTAATTCTTATTTTAACAATTTTTCCATATTTTATATTTTAATAATTATCTATATTAATATTCCTTCCTTTAATAATAATAATAATAATAATAATAATAATAATAATAATAATAATAATTATTATTATTTATTTATTTATTTATTTATTGGCTATTTTATTTTTCAGGAATGCAACTCATCTTCATCATGCCTTTTGATACACTGCACTCTACTAACTTCCAAACGATAAATTTTGCCTCCAAAGCTACGGCTAACGATCGATTTTCATCCATTTTTATACGTCTTGTCATTTGTAAAAATATTTTGAAATCCAATTTATAAATATGATTGTAAATCTAACAATAAGAACTTAATACAATTATTCATTCTGGTTTGACATCAAGTGTATTTTATACTTCGGTCAATATCTTTCTGCAGTACAGAGAAATAGCAGTATAGACAGGAAATGTAGTTGTTTTTTTTTTGTGAAACTAGATGCACAAAACAGGAAATTGCTGTTTTTGGTAAGTATTAAAACAGAACACACGGTTTGGGAAGTGATGATACATAGAACTTTCGTTCCAGTTCGACACACGAGATGCAGCTACATTTTTCACTGGTATTAGTGACTAGTTTAGTAAACACGTTTATTGGCTAAACAATTGAAAACATCATCAAAGAAACCAAATATAAAATTTCCAGGAATTTTGAATCATTGACAGTTTCGCTACCTTAATAACTGCGTTTATATTGTAAAATTCTTGCTTATAATTCTGCAATTAATACAGGATATATTTACATTCACTTGTATGTAGTACTATTATTATATCCCCCCCCCCCTTCTTTTTAATAGTCGGATTGGATTCTTTGACTATTTGGTATATTGAGGTTTATGAAAAAAAAAAAATTATTTATTTATTTTATTTGCTTAGTTTTGCACATTAGTTTCATTTAATTATACATCGTTTGTATAACACTGCTCTCGCAAAAAATTTCCAGTAATATAAAAAATCATCTCACAAACATAAAAACCAGTCAGTTATTTATTTATTTGCAACTTATGTAGCACTTTTGACGGTAAACCTCGAAGCGGCAGTTGTTCTTGCCAACCATCTATAAAGGTGTTCTGACCACCAGTAACGTTCTCTTTATGCAAACGGCACACAAACTCTAATTTATTTAAAACCAGAGAATTAATCGGAAAACATGAAAGCTAGCTTTTCGCATTTGTTGTTTGTTGTTTGTTTCTTGTTGTTGTTGTTATTATTATTATCCTAAAACTATTAACAAAATTCACAGTTAAAGAGTAACAAGAAATATGAAATAGAATAATGAAATCTTTGACTGGCAAATGAGTCCAATTCGAGCCTTATCCAAAGGCCCAGGAATCGACTAGATATAGGCTTGATCCCTAAAAGTGCAATTTTTTGAAATTGAGATGGTGTTTTATCTGGGAGGCTCAATTTTTCCTAAATATTTCATAAATGTTCTTGGTACTGTTCCTAGTGTTCTTATGGCAATTGGAACTGTCACTGCTTTCTTGTTACAAAGTCAGTGAATTTCAATCTCCAGATTCCTATAGTTGGTCATTTTTTCATGCACTTTTTCTTCTACCCTACTATCCCCCCTGATATTGACACATCAATAAACCGCAGTGTAGTTGAACAACAATGATGTCGGGCATATTATGTTCAAGATGTCTATCTGTCTGAATTTTAAAGTCCAATAATATCTTCGCATTTTCATTTGCAACAACTTTTTCAAATGTGTGTTCCGAAGGGCAAGTTGGGAAACCACGTTTCCTGCACAAGCTCCAGTGTATAGCATTTGCTACCCGATCATAGGTTTGTTTACGGTCTGTATGAGCAATTTTGCTGCAAGAACTAATTAGATAGTCCACTGTCTCTTCTCTATCTCTGCACACAATCGGCTTTTTCACTCTTCGCCTTTATTGCGTTTGTTGATGTTATTATTATTATTATTATTTAAGTATAAAGAGCTAATAAGCTTCATTTCGGCAATGAAAACATTACTTAAATTAAGGGGATATTAAATCCCACATAGTTTTAAAACCGAATAAGAAACTCAAAGATTGGAATCCGAGAGTTTCTTGCCGAATATAGTAAACTATAAAGTATCGGCGACACTAGCGTTAGCCAATGCAAGTGATCCTAGTACGTAGTACAATACCAGTACAATACAATACAATTATTATTATTATTTAGTAGTAGTAGTAGTAGTAATAGTATTTTGTCCGACGTGGAATAAGCCATGAATCGCATTTCTATTTTTAGCTTAGATTACTTTTCTGAAATAAAAAAAAAAAAATATATATAAGAAAATAATAATAATAATAATAAAAAAGCGACTGCCCAAATCTTCTATCTGTTATCATATCCGTCGAACCCAACAACATCATTTCTAAATTCTCAGTAAGAGAGACTTTGTCGCGGTCCTATGCGACTCTTGTCAAGACGGTAATTCGCCTGAAGGGAGATTGGTCGAGGTTCGATTAGAGCTGTTGACTAGAGCCTTTTCTAGGCCCTTTCTTCAGCTAGTTTTCCAATTTGTCAATCTCTGGGGCAGGGAAGTTTTTTTTTTCCCCACAATCACAAACTCAGCTTTTAATCCCGAAATCCGAAAAAAAAATGACTATAGGATGCACATAATTTCAGATACTAATACCAGTCATGAGGATTAGGAACACGACATGGCGGCAGTTGTCTGTTGTGCTCTCTCGTCACCCGTCAGCATCAACTGCTAGTTGATGGTGACGGAAGGAGGACCAGTAGTTACCTCCGATTTTAAAAATTAGGACCAAAAGATGAATGAAAAGGAGTTAGAGGATTTATTATCTATTTATTGTTTTTGGACTTTGGCAAATGTGGTATTTTGAAATAATTATAAGTAGTGGAACAACCCTGTTTTAAGATGAAATATACTGACGTAAATATTCCTTTCGTCACACATCACCTACTTTTAGAGCTTCATGTACATCTTGTATACTGTCAGCGACATTTGAAAAAGAATTTTAAGGAATTCGAAAAAAAAAAAAAGTGTAATCAGTCTCCTATCCATTCGTGATATTGGTAAAAGACAGCATAATACAAAATCCTCTTCTTTTTCTTCTTCTTCCCTTCACGTATTAGGCCTAGTGGCCTATTACGGGGCTATCCTTAGTCAAGCCGTACCCGTCCCGATGATAAGGTGGCTAGCCCTATGCCTCCCGGCGTGTCCTATGTATGTAGATGTGTGTGTTCACGGGGCCGGTTTGCCTGCTTGCGGGAGGAAAAACCCCAGATAAACTGGGGAGAAAAATCCTGCAGTCCACGCCCCAGACCAGCTAACTTGGCTATGTCTGAGAAAGATCCTTCAGCTCCTCACGTCGGCGACGGGAATCGAACCCAGAACACTCCTTTCCCAGGCATATGGTTGCGAAGCGCATGGCCACTCGGCTAACTGCGCAGACAATACAAAATCAACGTTAACAAACGATGGAAATCGATTCCACTTCAGCTATGAACTGCACAGGAAGACCAAAGAACCAACGCTTACTCGAAAGGACCAGGGAACCAATCTGATGTGCAAACGATAGCAGTAATTCAATGGGGATTCAGGTTAGTAGAAGAACATTATATAAGGAAGTACAGTCTTGGTTTCAAGGTGGGGTGGGGAAGAATTTGTACATCATTCAAACATCAACAGGACAATCACCAATACAGACTACAATGTGTGAAAGATCGTGATTGCTCTGAAGAGCTTTGGAAGTCTGTGATATGGAACTACAAATCATGCTACATCCCTTTCCGAATGGGCGAGTATGCGTTTGGCGAATGACTAGGGAAGGCTTCATGCTCGAGCACATAATTTCAGTTCTAAAGTTAAGTAGCGAAGATGTAATTATCTGGAGCTACGTCTCTTGATATAGATGATATAGACCTTTGGTTTTAATGTGTGGAAGAATGACTGGCAGGTGGTGTGTGAGTGGGTGGGGGAAAGGGATGTTAAAATATACATATACTGTATTATAGATGAGCTTATGATCTCACCACAGGAAAAATAAAGAGCATAAGATGAATCACACACACACACACACACACACACACACACACACACACACACACACACACACACACACACACACACACACACACACACACACACACACACACACACACACACACACACACACACACACACACACACACAATCTCTCTCTCTCTCTCTCTCTAAACAATCTTTCTTCATGTAATGGTCTTGTTAGACATTTAAATCTCTCGAAATCAAGCAGAAAACTCTTGAGATAAAAAATCATAAGGAGAAAATTTGTTTATAAAAAATCTTTGTTTTGCAATCGGCAAAGAAAGAATATGTGTTAATAATTGTTTATAATCTTTATAACATCATATAACGCTGATGTGATATAGCTTATGCAACCTATCATGTGGGAGATATGACAAAAAATAATAAATAAGGCTTTTCTCAATGTTCTCTTACAGTGATCTCTACAATACCAGCCTAAAAGGTTGTATCGCACAATGATCCATGCGGGAAGTACTCATGTTTGGATCATGCATTTGCCATATAAATCTTCTGACTTTTCCCTTGACTATTGCTGAAAAGCATTGGTTATATGAACAGCTCAATTAGCTGATAAACAACAAACGAAGATAATTTCAGATTTAACTTTATCCAAAAGTATGGCAATATTGCATTTTACTATGTTAATCTGGGAATTTTTCCCCAATTTACCTACGTAAAATTAGGGAAAAATTAATTAGAAGAAGGTATCATACCTTCTTCTAATTAATTTTTCCCAAATTTTCTACTTTTCACGTTTTGAATTTGAAAGGACAAAAAAAAAATGTTTGTGAGAAATTCATATACCATTTGATCAAAAACTATAAAAACAAACGTTTCATCTCGCAAACGGACAACACCGATTGGTTTCCTAAGAGCCGGCGCTAGTGTCTTTGCCTCCCGCATGCAATGTCTATCTAAGCGCCCCCTCTAACGATCCAGGCGTGTGTGGTTCTTTTACGATAATAAAAATTTAAATTATTTGAAATTTCTTAAATAAATTTTGACAGAACAGCCACACATTGGTTCGCTAAATGTAACGAACTGGGGGTGTTGACTAGGCAGAATAATCATAAAAACCCGAATATTCAAAAAATTCTCAAAAGTTCTCAAAAGTGAAAGCAAATTTTGATAAAGCCACTTCACTTTAATCGTTGAATATAATGATACAGGGATTATAGCCTTCTCACCGACCCAAATCTCTAACAAAATTAAAATGAATTTTAATTAAAGTTAAAATTTATTTGAACTAAAGTTTAAAAAATTTGTGCATTTTACTAAATTCTTAGTAAGTTGTAAAAATTTTTTAATAATTTTTATAAGTAGAATTATCTTTTAGGAAAATAAAAGAAACTCAAGATAGATGAAAAAATAAGAAAAGAATTCAGAAATAATAATTAGAACATTTTATTAATATTAATATAAGTATTCAAGAAATAAAATCTTTAGAGAATAATAGAAAATAAATTAAATTACATAAATATACTTGAAATTTTTTAATTAAAATTTTAGGGTTCTCGATTTCATATTCACAAAATTAGAAATAATGGTCTTAACGTCTAATTCCGCACATCTATCACTTTCAATAGCTATTAACGCCAAACTAACAAGCCTTTTTTTGTGACATATTTGTTCTTAAGTAGGTTTTAAATTAAAACCTACTTTTAATCAATTTCAACTTAGAAAAGGAACGTACACCGCTTTCTACACTAACAGGTAAGGTTAACAGTATTCTTAAAGCAATTGAAAAGTTAGGGAAATATAAATTATTGGACACAATAATATTAAGAATATCGAAAGGGTTTTGAATATTTAAATTATCCTTCCGAAAAATATCCCGGAAAGCACAACTCGTCATATAGTTCTATTGCATTTACGTCTTTATTGTCGCCGTCCATCAAGAGAATCTCTAAATGGTCAGAATTGTTTCGTAAATCTTCGTTATTAATTTGTAGTAATCTATACAAGAAATTGAAATTATCATAATATGTTTTTAGTTGTTCAAAACGTTCTATTAACGAACACATTGCAACGTCTAGAAGTGTATAAAACACATTCACTCTAAATTTATCTTCTGGTGATTGTGGCGTTTCGTCCTGATGCTCGTAGTCAAATTGTCGTGTCTTCTTTCGTTCGTCGAACTTCCGTACCAGTTTTAAATTCTTGTTCTCCATCCACCTCTTCACTCAGTTCTTTTGCCGTTTTTAGAACTTCTTTAAAATTTGTATCTGATCGATACTCTTGTGAGAATATTTTTAAGTTTTCGATAGATTCTAAAGCAAGTGTAATGTTCATATTTTTGTCTTGAAGCATTTTACTCACAGGTTTTATTCTGTTAAGTAAATCATGCCAAATTATAAGAGAACAAATTAATTTGTAGGACTTCATTTTATCACATAATGTTTGTGCTTCATGCTGAGTTTCTTTATTAAAATTTTCATTATTTAAAATTTCAAAAAGTGCATCGTAAATTTTTCCTAACTGATATCGTAGAGGGCGGATTGCATTAATTTTACTTTCCCATCGCGTTTCTGATGGCTGTTTCAATGTTAAATTTTTTACGAACTTTAAAAGGATTGCCCAACGTTTGTAAGAGAATGAAAAGAAATTATATATTTCTTGAATAATTGCAAAGAAACTAATCGTATCTGCATTCACTTTGGCTGCATCGTTAATGATTAAATTTATTTAGAGTATGAGCAGCACATGGCACGTAAAAAGCTCGAGGATTTTTGTACAAAAGCAATTTTTGGAGCCCATATTTTTTTCCTTTGATATTTGCCCCATTGTCATACCCTTGACCTCGCATGTCTTCAATGGGAATATTCCATTTTTCCAGTTGTTCCACTATTGTTGCACATAAACCACGTCCTGTGGAACCTGATATATCTGCAAAACCTAAAATGTTTTCCCTGATCTTGACAATTCCATTGTCACAGGAAACAAAGTGACTAATAATGGTCATTTCTTCTGTTTTACTTGCATCAGGTGTGCAGTCTAAAATTATTATGGAATAATATTTAGATTTTCGAATTGATAATAAAATTGTATCCCTGATTGCATTACTTAAAGTTTCCACTATTTCATTTTGACTGTCTTTACTCAAATAGTGTACTCAATGGTTTCCTTGTAGGGCCCTTTCAACATGATTTTCCATAACGGGATCAAACTTCGCAAACATATCGACTAATTTTAAAAAATTGCCATTATTCCTTTCATATAATTTATCAGATGTTACGCGAAAAGCTAAATTTTGGCTACCAAGGAATTTTATAATTTCAATCAAGCGTTCTAAAACACTCGTCCAATGTTTCTTTACCATTTCATACATGCTTTGAGTCTGGCAATCAATAGTAGTTTTGTTTTTTAAATTTTTAACAAGTTCCTTCCATTTTAAGAAATTTTTCATGTGAGCTAAACTAGTCTCATGTCAATGTAAAGTTGTACTTACATTTCTCCAATCGTTATAACCTTCTACAAGACTACTTGATTCAATAGGTGCGAAAAGTTTGCAACAAAAGCAAAAAATAGAATTTAAAGTTTTGGAATACATGAGCCATGTTTTTGGCACGAGCTCCCCGTTTTCCATTTTTCTATTATAATACGTGTCGCCAAATTTACGACCATATGTATTTCTGGGATATATTATATTTTTCTTTCGAACAGGCCCCATTTCAATTAAAACAACTCGTAATTTTTCATCAATATTTCCCCATTCACCTGGATCTTCTAAATTTACAGAGACTAACAATATGTTAGTTTCGTGGTCAACTACAACTAAATCTTCTCCAAACTGTTTTTCACTTAAATCTTGCGTCTTGTTATCTTGTTCAACAGTTGTAATAGTACTTTCATTCAAACCAGATGATGTGCATGGTTCGTCAACTCTGATTTCTGATGTATCGAGTTGGTTACAATCTGCATCAGAATATTTTAATATTTTAACAAATTTATTAATAGCCCCAGTTTGTTTCTTAATATCTGCTTCTTTCGCAGCATGACGCTTACGATTTTGTGCACCAGATAACTTTTTTTTTTAAATTTTTGATTCCATTTCTATTTTATACCCACAAGAAATTATTACACAACACGACACAGAGACGAAACAATAGTCCGCACTGCGCTACTGTCAGTAGCCTATTGAGATGTATACTGTTATAAGTCTACTATTGCTATCCTGTCATTACTGCGACATTGTAAAATTTTATTATTATTTTAACTTTGTATACTTGTAATTTATATTAATTACTTGTGATGTCTTTTTTCTTTGCTTTATACTTTATTCTCCGTTAATCTAATGTAGCTGTGCATGCTTTCTCTCTCTCAGCATCTCTCTTGTTTATATTATTACGTGCTATGTTTTCCAAGAAAGTCGAATAACATTTATTTACATTACTATGAAATGTACACGAATTTAAACATTAAGGAGATTGCTTTCTCTATCCTATAAAAATCTTTAGCAAAATTTAGAACCTTTTTTCTTCAACTTTAAAATACTTTCTTTAACACAAAACATTATCTGCTCTCAGTTTACAAATTTTACTTATTAAACTCCAAGCTTACTCGCAAAGAGGTTACCTAAATCTCTCTGTTAAGTTATCTTTACTAATTTGATATCAACTTCTAACATGCCAATTGATTCTCTTAAGGAGGACACTTCTTAACCTTATTAAACATTAAACATATATTTTAAAAGTCTTTATAATACAACTATAAGAGGAATTATATAAACGTTTTGAACTTACAAAGGCTCTGTATCTCACAATTAGTCAAAAATCTTTCACTAAAAGTTCTATGGTAATTCTTTCATCTCAGATCTTCATCTGGAATTTTGGCTTCGGCTATATCAATTGGGAATGTAGCGGGACTCGTATAGTTCCGGAAAAATGTTATTCTCCCACGGCGAAAAGAAAAACTTACAAGCGAAGGTACTTCGGGAAATTTGCCTCGCCTTTTCTCCTCTACTTGGGCTCACCGAAAATGCCTGGATGACTGCTGTCTCAAGTAGCTTGAATTGCCACCTCTAAGAAACTGAAAATGCCGCCTCCAAGAAAAATGAAACTTTTGTCAACTGTCAATCAGGATCCCTCTGGACTGGAAACTTTTCTCTTCTATGTCTGTGACCTAGAAGTCGTTTCTCTCTAGCGACGTCTCGAACCGAGAAGCTCCTTTCTGGAAGCAGAAAACTCCTCTCTCAACCAAGAGAGAGGAGTCTGGATCTGGGATGCTCTCTGACGATGTCTGTAACCGAGCAGCTCTGTCTCTCTTCGGCAACGTCTGGGACCGGGCAGCTTTAGCAATGTCTGGAACCGAGCTGCCTCCTCTTTGACAGCATCTGGAACCGGGCAGCCTCTCCTGTCTCTCTGTGGACGTCTCTGGAACCGGGCCCCCTCTACTTCTGCAGCAATCTCTGGATCCGTGCAGCCCCTTCTGTTTGCTTCAGTCCCTTTTTATTATACCTCTTCTGAGACCTTGCATGAAGTTTGGCAATCCTCAAAGAATCAGTATGATTCTTTCATCTTAAGTTTCAAGTTCAGCACGCCTTTTGTTCTTTCTAAGAGTGTTAAAAACAAAGGCAAAAACATTGCCTTTGTTTTTAACACTCTAACATATTCCTATTAAAGCAGTATATACAGTTAACTTCCAGAATGTTATTTACACTAACATCTAAAACAAACTATACAGAGACAAACAAAGTTTATTTTTACAATATTCACATGGGACTTAACCTAAGTAAACAATCGAATGTAATGTGCTTTGGAATATTTAAGCTACAATCGAGTTTTTACAGTACCATATGACTGGTTACGTAGCAACAAATGTTTTGTACGAAAATTCGTTCCTGCACATAAAAACCGTTCACTTTCACTTTAGATTCTGGAGGCAAGCATTTAGCCTGCTCTCACTGCAAAATTGTAAACAGCCAGCAATATACAATTTTTAAAAAAATTTTTATTCGGTGTATCCGGCCTTATTTATTTTAATATTGATCATTCTAAGAATTTTTTGTTTTTATGATAAAAATTTTGTTTCTTAAAAATGAACTTATGACCCGTGCCCCGGCGTCCCCTTCGTAGCAGTGCCCGCTTCCGTCGGCCCTGGGTTTCCTCACCATGATAATGAGTTCACTCACATGCTCTTATCCACGAGCGGTTTCTTGCGAAAATCACGTATCTGTACTTTTTTTTTTTTTTTTTTGGTAGTTCGATCTAGCAACAACGTTTTTTCCCCGTCTCAGTTCAGTTTGAAAGGTATTTAATTTTTTAAAAAATTTTTTACGATGAAGAGATTTAAAAGAAAGCATTAGTGATACTAATAAGATTTGAAAAACAAGGGAGCATTTTATAAAGTTTTTTTTTTTTTCTTTTTCAAGACAAGAATTAACGGGATAGTTAAGTTAGAGATTCTCATTATCCGAAGACCGGTTACATCGTCAAGCGTTAATTCCTGAGAGAGAGAGAGAAAGAGAGGGAGAATCTACTAATACTAATTGACTGGCCACGGGGATATTTACTAAATGATAAAAAAAAAAAAAAAGTTTTTAAAGAACTAAGTATGATAATAGTTTCTATAGTTTCTGTAATTAAAGAAGTAATTTCTGCTTGCGAAATCTCAGCGGTCTAATGGCCTTTTCAAAATAAAGCAATAGACTGTTCGAAAATAAAAGACGCTACCTTGTAGTGACTTTGAGTAAAACGGAAATGCTTCAATTAGTGGCTCAAGAGTTTCACCATTATGTACCGTACATTAAGTTAATCATCTGTTTGAAAGTTAACAAGAAATACAGCGCAATATTTCATTTTAATGTATTTCTTTCATTCCATTATCAAAAACATTTCTACCGTAAAAAAAAAAAAAAAAAGACATCAAGATAGAGAATCCTATTATGAGGCCCAGATAACATTATTAGAAGTTTCTTATCTCATGAATTAAAAAAAGTTCAGTTTAAAATTAAAACACTTCATGTGTAGATTCATCTTAATATACAGTTTCTGTGCGGAATAGGAGAAAAAATGTTATTTTCATAATCAGCATGAAAAAATCAATCAAGCGTAGTTAATTTTGTAAAAAGTAATAAATTACTTTTACTGTTTTTAATAGCTAATAGCGCCCCCTATAAGAAATGTCGTTTTAACAAATGCCTAACTGCTAATCTTTTGATATAGCGTCGTTCTAAAATTGTGCATACTTGACATATAAATTCGCATATTACTTTCAGAAATTATACATTACTCACATATTTAGTTTTCAATACATGGTCCATGGAGTATTTCAAAATTATTATTTATTTTCTAGAAAATGAGCACAGCTATTTTATACAAAAATTTTTAGTAATCGTCTGCTACCATTACTAAATGTCTGTTTAGTAATGGTAGCAGACGATTATTAGAAATCAATGAGCAGAATATTATTTCAAATGTATTGTGGATACATAAAATCTGATTTGTACCTAATATCCGTATCGACAGACGAATTAAACAAGAGAAAACCGATAACGTTCGACAGTTTTTAAACTACAGTTTCATGTCGCTGCCTACCTGAACCTTGCCTGCCTGCCTTATAAGGATGTCTATCGGAAACGCAAGAATGCATGGTATTTCCTTAATCGTTACTGGCACGAGACGCTGCTGACACCGCTAAAGGCTACAAATTGAACTCCCTCCTCTGAAAACGGTGATGTTGTACTGTTGAATATCTGCTGACGTGTAGAATACGCCTTCTAAGCAATGTCGCCTTCCCTTTCTCAGGGTGAAAACATGTTTGTGTAGCTTCACTTTCTCCATCTGTAGATACATTAACGGCACTATAAAATGATACATTCAAGGAAGGTGTGGTAAGAATGACGGAGGACATTATTTTTCACGATCAGTACTTGAAGCATTGCTTGGAGTATTGATAAAGAAAAATAACTTTGAAGAATGATTGTGCAGGTTTTTTTTTTTTGTTATTGTTGTTGTTGTCATATATCTTAATGGTTTGCTATATTTGCTTGAATCTCGTATAAAGAGAATTATTGCAGTTCTCAAACCATTCAAGAAAAAGCAAAGTGAAAATGGATGCTCGTGAGAGGTGTCAATTAGTTTCGTGTTTAGAATCGCATTTTCCTGAAACATTCTCATTATTTGACTCCATATAACATGACACATTATTTTTGAAATGTACTTGTGTAATCATGTGAAAATGGCGTCTGTCTGTAGCGCTAAATCGCTCGAAGAAAAGACCATTATAGAGTTTGGTTCCAGTGGCCGATTAAAACTCTTTCTAGGCCTTTCTTCAGTCGGTTTCTGAGTTAGTTGATCTTTGGCACGATTAAAGATCCCCCCCTCCCTTGTATTAATACGAGTGTTAGGGTTTAGGACCATGGCATGGCGGCAGTGCAGTTGTCTCCTGTACTCTCTCTCTCTCTCTCTCTCTTGAAAGCCATAGTTCATTGGTAGTTTTGAGCCCACTATCAGTGAAGGCTGAATGCTGAAGAATGGCTATCAATCTGTCTTCAGAAGTTAGTTACGGATGAAGCAGCTCCACCTACTCCCAATTTAGGATTTTTGAAAAAGGATCATTGGATTACTACATGAAAATGATTTAACTTTAAGAATTTAATCTGCTACGCCTGTTAACTGCATATGTTCTCAGGTTGGTTTGGGTAGGTAAGGTTTCCGAAGTTTCACACACACAATACAATTCTTGGAGACACTTTCTGTTATTACAGTCCTTCTCACTGATATTACTGATATTTTAACAGGAGTTCTCTAGGTATTTTCATGGACAATGTTCTGATGAGCTAGCTGCCAATCATTTTTCAACTTTCTTCTAAGACTGCAAGAATAAGAGTAGTTGCTCGTTAATATCCATTTACTGAGCAGCTTCAAACTTATCAAACTGACTTCTATTCCTTTTTCATTCTATCTGCCTCTGTTGTTTAGGACAGCCTCATCACTTTGTTCCCAGAAGGCTACAAGTTCATCTGTTGATCTGATATTTAAAAATAAATAAATAAATAAATCTCAGTCATACTTCAAAACGCTTATGAAATTCCTCATCTCCAACCGACTTTGAACCAAGTCTCACCAATCAAGTGACGCATAGCAATTAAATGGAATGAAAGCCTCTTTCTCACCTTTTAGTGGATTCCCTTAGACTGAAGTTTGAGTATATAAACGAGTTGTTGAAATCATATTTTTTCATGTTATTTTTTATGTGAAGGGTGATAAATCATTTAGAAAATAGAATCTAAAGACTAGGAGCAATTATTTATTTTTCGATTTTGCTATTTAAAATAATGTATCATCAACATTTGCGGTTGCAACAGGCACTTAATCACCATGGCCTTCCAAGTATCCTTCCAAGGTGGTTAGCCTTATGCCTATAATCTTTGAATATAAATTGCGTGTGTTCTTTTGACCGGTTTATCTGATTGCGAGATGAAAAACAGAAATTTCCGGGAAGGAAAACTCTGTCACCTCCGTATGAGACAAAATAATATACAGATTCTTATAATTTATTACAGTTCATTCGTGTCGCTGAAGTTAATAAAAAAAAAAAAAGAGTTAAATAGAATACAAAGTTTAATATATTTATCACACAACAAATGTTCCAGAGCACAATTCAGTAAATCTTTGATTAATACTATATTGACTTTTGCAAATTTAAACAAATTATCTCCAAATCACTCTATGAGATTATAATAACCTTGTTAACTTAAATGCTAGAGAAACTCAATCCTGGTCTTATTTCTTGAATTCTTCCCCCCCACTCTTAATTTTGACAACATCAAAAACTCTAACTTTCTGTTTTGCTTGGTAAAACATATAACAAGTATCACCCCCATCATTCCAGAAATCTAATTTTTTCTTTCTGTTCAGACGTTCTTTATCTCTGAACAACTACCAACGCTTTGTAGATCACATATCCGTCCAAATAATTGAATACTGTTCTCACATTTAGGATGGTACCTTTTTGATCTTCCTAAAAATTCATGAAAAATCCAGTCATTAATCAACCTCTATATATAATCTTCAAAAGTTTGGTACACACTGTAATGTTTTTGTTAAATAAAACATTTAACAAAATACGTTTCTAAGTCTGCAATATGACTTCTATCAATGCTATCAAACGTCTGATTAAGTCTTGTATTCGTGTCACTAAACCTCCTTTTTTCGTTGATGTATTTGATAAGTTACGTTATTTCAGCAACGGTAATGAAGTAGTAGTCCATTCAACTTAAGGAATACATCGAAGTCTGGAGGAAGGGATGAGGAAGCATTTGTCATCTATAATTTTCTATAAGTCAGGTACTTCATTTGAAACATGCGACTCTACCACGGAACAAGAATACTGGAAACATATTAAGACGAGACGCCTTTACTCATTCGGGCTTACAATTGAATCCTACTGGAATATTCTTGATTCTTGATGGACCCGTGTTTCACTCAGGATTTCTCCATCAGTGCAGGTCACAAAGATGCCTCCAACGATCTCGATCTTGAGCCTCTCTCTTCCATGTTATACCCATAGATTTCACTAGTGGATCTTCCTATCTTGTAGGTGGTCTTCCTGGTTTTCTCTTTATTCTTGGTTGCCAGTTGAGTATATCTATATATCCATCTGTTATCCCTGAGTCTGGCCATGCGACTTGCCCATCTCATCCTGCTTTCATATACTGCAGTTACCACATCTTTTATGCCTGATCTCTTTCTTAGTTCCGTGTTTCTAACATGTTCCATTCTGCTGATGTTACAAATCCTGCGTTCTATTGTACGCTGAGTTATTCTGAGAGTCTCTTCTTCTTTTCTTGTCATGTTCCATGTTTCTGATCCATATGTGAGTGATGGTAGAATATCACTCACATATGAGTCAACTTGTTCTATAGGGATGTTATCAATACATAGGTGACTGTCACTTATGTAGATGTTTTTGATCCATTTTGTTTTTTCTAGATTCATTTCTAAGCCTATCTTACTGCTGTTTGTGTATACTTTTTCACCCATTTCTTCTAGGTCTTTTGGGTTGTGGGATATCAGTACTAGATCATCGGAAAACATAAGAATTTGTAGCTCTTTTCGCCATCTATGCTTATTCCTCCGTTTAGGTCTATTTTTTTTCCGAATGTATTCTAAAGTGCTGGTAAATAGATTTGGGGAGATCACATCGCCTTGGCGGACCCCTCTCTTTATATCTATATTTATAGGTTGATCAAATAGGATTATTTGTGTGGTCTGATTTTTGTTAATTTCTTTTATCATGTGGATATAAGTAGGATCCACATTTATTTCCAGTAAGGCACTGATGACTGCATTGTGTTCTATAATCTAAATATGATGGTCTAATACGTAGTTAGAAGAGTATGAAAAAAAGTTCAGCTTTAATATGTAAAGAGATAGGTGATTGGACACGCACAATTAAAATTTATATTATTTTATAAATAATATAAAATTTTTAAAATTCAATTTTAAAAAAGTATATTACATTCGTTTACTCCTCAAAGGAATGTAACAATACAATTAATATACTTTTTATGAGAGCTATTGCTATAACGAACTAAAATATGCAATCGTGTCGTTGTCTAAAGCTAAAATGCTAACTTTTTTTTTTAGATAATTACAAAAGTTGAATCAAAAAAAAAAATAAAGCAGTTCAGATTTAAAAATTTGAGAAAGGAATCAAAAGTTTACAGTAAACTAAAGCTGGCAAAGTATGTCAGACTGACATATACACTGAGAAAACTCATCGTAACTTAAATATATGTGTAGCACACAACAAACACTGTATTGATAGGGTGAATCCTGTCTTTATGTGGGCCAAAATATAGCATTACAAGCAACCATAATTAGAACAAAACGGACAACACAACAGTCACCCTCTGTATCATAACTCGTCTCTCTCTCTCTCTCTCTCTGTGTGTGTGTGTGTGTGTGTGTGTGTGTGTGTGTGTGTGTGTGTGTGTGTGTGTGTGTGTGTGTGTGTGTGTGTGTGTGTGTGTGTGTGTGTGTGTGTGTGTGTGTGTGTGTGTGTGTGTGTGTGTGTGTGTCTTCTTTCCTTTCATGGTTTGTGCCCAAGACACGCCACGGTAACCTAAAAAGACAGACATCTCCAGATCTTTACCTACTTGCCTATTTTCGGCTTACTGATATAGTTTCTAATAGATTTGCGACAGACAAAATTCAAGAATAAAACAAACCTGCTGCTCCAAACCGGTTGTGTCATTGTCTCCTTCTATCAGCATTTAAAATCAGCAATAATTCACAGTCGTTGAGGCAGTTAGCGTAGTCTACGTTTCCTATGTGTGCTTATAAATGTAAAATTATTCGAATGATTCTAAGCTTGTAGTTATAGTTGGTCTAATTGTTCAACTTATCCTCTAGAGTTGTGCTTTTGTTTGTTTTTCAAAAAATATTGACCTAGATGGGAACATTAATTCTTTTGAATATTGCATTCCACAAGCAGGTTCAACTGGGGTGGGAAGGGGAATGAGAGTCTACAGTGACGATGCCAGAGGGATAAGAAAATACTAGTTTTCTTAAAGGAATTGGGAGGAAGTGGATTCATGTTTGAATCAGACACACGTGTAGCTCTGTACTAGATTCGTAAATTGTTCCTGTCTTCATATAACACTTTGTTAATTATAAAAATGCAAACACCATATATTTTGTCTCTACGTGTAAATTTGAGAGATTCATAATTGCCCATTTTTTCATATACTGTAATTATTTGTTAATTATGAAAAAACAAATACCACGCATCTTGTTTCTAAGACTAGCAATGATTTTTTTGAGAGAAATTTTGTGGCGAATGTGACAAAGTCTATTCGATTGTAGTTTTGTTGAATCCCTTATAGATAGCTTCTTACAGTTGTTATAGAGTTGTTATCATTGCTAGCAACAATACCAAAAGGTTTTTGTCCCAGTATACGATAGAAACATTTGTATTGACTTTTCAACTGAAGGTGAGTTAGCTGGTTTCGTGGGAAGGTGGCTGAAGAGCCTTCGTAGCTCAGTTGGTATAGACGAAGCCCTTTGGTCGGAAAGATCTGGGTTCTATTTCCATCTATGACACGAGGAACATTTATCTGGTCATTTTCGACTAAAGGTGAGTTAGCCGATCTTATGCGGATGTATAGCAGGTTTTTTTCACGGAAACTTGAGTTTTTCGTTCCTCAGAATATGCAAACCGGCCCCGTGAACACACATACACACGGATTTACAGTCATAAAATGTATATACCTAATCCCTCAACCCTCCCCCATAGGAACGGGGGGAGGGGAAAACCCCCCATATGAATAAATAAATGGGAATGAGGGCAATGAGTGCAGGCTTTTTTCGCTCCTGGTAACAACTTGGATGTTTTCTCCTGTAAAGTTAGGCTGGCTCATCGAACACAATATCGAGGAAACGCTCCTCTTCTCTCTGTTGTCGAGGGTATTGACTCTCCAACCTACAAACTATCAAAATATCTTGCAAAATATCTCAAGTCTTTTTCTAATAAGTCTTCATCGTTCATCAACAACACCTTAGATTTTGTATCTAGTATTAAAGATTTATCCATCAACGAGGATGATATTATAGCCAGTTTAGATATTATTTCATTATTCACAAATGTACCAACTGAAGAAGTATTAATATTATTAAAGAATAAATTATCCAAAAAAAATGTTGAGTTTATTAAAGCATTACGTTCAATCTGGCTACTTCCGATATCAAGATACAATCTCTAAACAGAACCAGGGCTTGGCAATGGAGAGCCCTTTATCCTCCATTCTGGCGAATATTTTCCTAGAGGAATTTGAAACAAGAGCTATATCTTCCTCTTCATTTAAACCAAAAGTTTGGAAACGTTATGTAGATGACGTTTTTATTATATAGAGTCATGGTGAAAACTCTCTCACGAATTTTCTTCATCATCTAAATAACCAGCATCCAAATATAAAATTCAAGGCAGAACTAGAACATGATAACTCCCTTCCTTTCCTAGATATAAAACTCTCAAGCTGTTCTGGAAAATTTAGACTCTCTAGGTACAGAAAACCAACGCATACTAATAGATATCTTCACAGTCTTTCTCATCATTTTCCACCACAGAAACTCGGCACTATTTCCACTTTAGGACACAGAGCTCGCTCTATGTTAAACGATCCAGATGAGCTTCAAAAAGAAATTAATCACCTCTCACATATTTTTGAACAAAATGGATATCATAAAAGAACAATTAAGAAATTTCTTATAGATCCTCCTAGGCACCATAATACAGAAACTATCAATTTTAAAGGTAACATCTCAATCCCATACATCAATTCGGTCTCCCAAAAATTGGCAAAAGTCCTTCAAAATACAACATTAGGACGTTATTCGCCACTCTTCCAAAAATCAGATCTCTTATAAGCCATCCTAAACCTAATCATCATAATCTAAAATATCCTGGCGTATATAAACTATGGTGTGACTGTAATGTTCCTTATTACGATCAAACTAATAAATCTGTTGAACCTCGCATGGAGGAGCATAAAAGAGACATCGCCTATAAAAGATCGAATGCTAGTGCCTTATCCAGCCATGTTCTCTTCTCTAACAATCCTCATGATAATTTTCAAGGTCACTCAGTTTCCTGGGATAGATCTGAAAACATTTTCCGTTGCAAGGATGAATTTGAAAGAAAGATAGTGGAATCCAGGGAGATCGTCCTTAATCCTGAGCATCTGAACAGTAATTTGAGCTATAACATCCCTGAGAGCCATACTGCTGTTGTTCAATACTGGCGTTCTGGAGAGTAGACTACCACGCATACAATAAACAATGGCACGTAAATAGAACAAGTGGAATTTTAATACGCTTTTTATTGTTAATTGTCTAATACAATTAACCTGTGCTTCTCAGTTTTCTTAATATCTTCAGCCTTTTATTATTATTTCTTCTACCTACAAAAATACCTGATGAAGGCCATAACAAGCCGAAACTAGTTGTATCATTAAAGTTTTCTAACTTATTCTCGGTTTGTTAGTCATTAAATATCTTTTTTTAAATGTATGTTTTTTACCTTGGGTATATGTTATATGTTAAAGATACCAAGTAATATATATATATAAAAACAGGTTTATATTTAAAATAACTTGGTATCTTTAACATATATATATATATATATAAATTAAAGATACCAATGGCGGAGAGTGGAAAGAAATAAATATCGCAGCACGACAAAATTACAGTTTCTGTTCCGGTATATATATATATATAAAATATTTTTTGTGAAGAGAGAAGTAGATCAAGTCCATGATCCTTGCTCAGGTCATCAGACATTGCTGCTAATCCAGGTCATACTGTTTTCAAGTACGAAAAGACTTGATTATATTTTTATATCAGTTGATTATACCGGTTTTATGTAAACCTTTGTCTTACAGAATTCGTTCGATAAACATGATAACAATATTACTGACAAATTGCTCTGATACATTATTAATGTACATAATTCGTCCGTGACTTTAAAATCGAACTTCGCTCAGCCTCTTCAGAGATCAACCTGAAATGACGTCAAATATTAGCAGGTGCGACGTCTAAAATAACATTTGATTGTGACGGAAGAGAATGGATATATTTAGAGCGGAGAAGGAAATGAAGTGTCTTCTTGAAATTTTCTGTTGAAGTTCTCTTATTTTGTTTTAAATATATTATGCTTTTAAAGGTTATTCTTTTGACTGAAATAATTCTATAATTATCTTATAATTTCGGAATTTTATACACAAAGACCGTAGAAGATATTTCTTTCTCTACATTTTTATTTATTTATTTATTTTAAACTGTAACATATTTATGATAGTTTGAACAATTTGAAAAGCTGGGATATTTATTTTATGGGGGAAAAAAGAGTACGGAAAAAATCTCCAAAAAATCGACACTATTTCTACTGCTTTTGTGTTCCGACAATGTTTTACTTTTTACTAGTAGCGGAACCTTCAAGAAATTGGTTGGCTATTATTCGACTGGATTTAGCAAAACCAGACAACAATTCGATTCTAAGAAAGAGAGAGAGAGAGAGAGAGAGAGAGAGAGAGAGAGAGAGAGAGAGAGAGAGAGAGAGAGAGAGAGAGAGAGAGAGAGACTGTGTCGAAATAAACATAGAAAATGTTTATGGAATATAAAAGGTCATTTGTTCATTTTTCTTTTATTAATACACTTTACTTATACTACATTAACACTAGTACAGTAAATGCAAATCATACTGTATCTTGAGCATCGCATATACAACATGTACGCGGGTGGTCTGAAAATTTCTCGGGCTAACAATGAAAAAACGAACTTATAATTTCAAAAATCTTTTTATTTTTCAACATAATCTCCCTTAAGACTAATACATAAATTCCAGCGATTCTCCAGCACCATTATCCTGTCCCTATAGTGGTTTTCAGTAAGATCTGCAAAATACCCCCTTCTACACCTGCATCACCTCTTGATTCGAAGAAAACCAGCGAGGAAAAGTTTTAGTTTTGGGAAGAGACAGAAGTCAGAGGGAGCCAAATCTGGGGAATAAGGTGGATGTTCCAACAATTCATAGTGTAGATCCCTTAATTTTTTCATTGCCAAAACACCTTTGTGGGCAGGTGCATTGTCCTGATGAAAGATGATTTTTTTTCTTCTGCAAACCTGATCTTTTCTCACCAATTTTTTCATGTAGTCTAGTTAAAAGATCGGAATAATAATCCCCGGTTATTGTTTTACTCTTTTTCAAGATAATTAATAAACAAAATGTGTTCAACATCTCAAAACACCGATGTCATGACCTTTCCTGATGATCGAACCGACTTTGTCTTCCTTGGCGCTGAACAACCGGCTTCTGTCCACTGTTTTGACTGCTGTTTGTATTCTGGTGTGTAATGGTGAATCCAAGTCTCATCCATAATAATAAATCGACACACAAAATCAGTTTCATTCTTGTTAAAAACACTCTTAGTATTGTTCAGAGATTTTCATGCGATGCGTTTTTGATCTGCTGCGAGCAAGCGCGGCACGCATCTTGCGCAAAGCTTTTCTTATGACAGATGTACCAACTTGAAAAAAAAAAAAATCTCTTCCCGATAGTGTTGCATCTATGGTCGAGCCCGAGAACTTTTCAGACCACCCTCGTATATATGAACATATACAGTAGTTTCTGGCTAACATTCGCTGGCTAAATTTCTTTCAGCATTATGACGACATTATTATTATAAAAATTTATGCCTAAATTTTGACTTTGGCTGCCAAAGATGGAATTCCCTGAAAAGACTATGTATTCCAAAGTACCGTCAATCAAAGAAGAGCTACATTTTTTTTTCTATTACAAGAATAAAACTATCGGAAGTCATCAAACTACTAGAGATTAAATTTGTTCAGAGATTTATTGATTTATGTGGTTTTATCATTCCGAAATCTATGAATGATCTAATAACATTATTAGTTATCCATCTGGCTTCTGTGAAGATTGAAAAATGATGTATAGTGTACATCGAAGAATGTGTTGCTTTGATGTGTTATGGTTTTTACATTTAAGAATGAAAATAAATCTAGAAAATTAGTTCTACTTGTTGATTTATTTCTTTAAGTCGAATGCTTTAGTTATTTTTAGTTTTATGCATTCATTTTTTAGTTATCTTTAAGAGTCTGAAGATGTTTTCTATCTGTCACTCCTACCACTATCAGAAATTTTTCTAAAAATATCAACGATATTAAAGAAATAGATCACTAAGGAAAAATCTGTTTAGTTGGAAAGCTTCTTGTCTGCACAATTACAAGAATAACGATAGCATTAGTAAAGTAGAATGCAACCTTAAAGTGTTGCTTGTCGAGTGGATAGCATCTGCGTTCTCCAACTCGCAAACTGTGGATTCGAATCCTGTTGTGGTATATATAGGGATACAGGTTTTTAGGGTACAAGATTTTGTCGACGGAGTGGTCCAACTCCGACGACAACCTCTTTCTGTTTTTGGAGACCTGAAATGGCATGAATATGTACCATGTTTGGTGTTAAGCAGGATTTCAGAATTATCTAATCATCATCCCACAGAATCGATGTATATGGTTATTGGTACCGTCCACGGTGCTAATGTAGTATAGATGTACAATCTTTCATAGGGATTATCATAAAAATCCATCCATCCATCCATCCATCCATCCAATTCTCCCCATCCTTAGACGAGTTCATTTCCTCTAATTAGATGTTTTACGCAATTTGATTCAGTCGGCTTGTGATTCCACTGATACATTCGTCTAATGGTGAGTATTTTATGTCGGTAGACGTATGTTCACGGGCCGGTTTATCTGTTTTCAGGAATGCAAAATCTGAGTTTCTGGGAGAAAAATAAAACACCTTCGTATGAGATCGACTAACTCATCACTAGATGAAAAGCTCGAATAAAGTTCCTCGCGTTATTGAGGAGATTCGAAACCGACTATGCTACGAAGGCTTTCATAAAAAAAAAATAAAATAAAATAAAAAATTAATTAAAAATAACGTAATTGAAGGTTGGTACGGTTTTATCTCCTTATTCAAATGAACCAATAATAATATGGAATCGCATTTAACAGTGTAAGTTTATTTATTTATTTAGTTTGGTGTCACTACACGGTAGTCAGTTTAAAGAGAGAAATTAACAAGCTTCTTCATTCTGCCTATTCACGTTGTTAGTATACTATAGTTTGCATTCTCCTACAAGTGTATTTAAAAAGTTTTACATGTTTAATTTTCTCATTCAAAAATTATTGCCTTCATATAGATTTGCCTTCATCTCTCTCTCTCTCTCTCTCTCTCTCTCTTTGTCAGGGACCAATGGTATCAGGTTTTGGTTTCTGATTAAATCCTGAAGATCTTCGGATAGGTTACCAAATTCTTTCAAGAATTTCTGCAATTCCTTAACAGCGATGATTTTTTTTACCATTTTTAAATGCGGTGAGTTACCGATCGGAGAAGGGACTCCAAGTAAAGTCTGTTTTCTTGAAGAAAAAAAAAATAGCCATAATTAAACGAAATAAAATTATAATGATTAATGATTCTGGATACTAATGATTATTCGGCCATGTCCTCAATGTTCAAGTTCAGTGAGGAAATAACCCAAAAACTGTTCACGCCTTTGAGCGTTAAGAATACGAAGATTCTTAATGCTTAAGAGGAAGGCAGTTTTCTCATCTCATCATCTCCTTTACTTATTTAGGTTCCATGGCAAGTCCGCAACTAATTAATCTGGCTTCATATAAATGTATTTAAAAATGTGATAGGATTAACAATGCTATCATAGAATTAATTAGTTAATACTATGATAGCATTAATTAATGTGTGTGTGTGTGTGTGTGTGTGTGTGTTTTCTGCCTGTATGTCTGACAGGAAGCTTCGGTAGCTCAGTCAGTTTATTGAGTGTGCCCTTTCGTTGCAAACTTGGTTTCAAATCCCATCTAGGACATGAAAAATCTTTATCAGGACTTTTCCATTCTCATATGGACAGTTGGAGGGTTCACCCTTAAGGAAACGGTTGTTGATCGCTCGAAACGGCTAACTGGTCACAGTGTGGATAGAATTAACAGCCCTGTCATAAACGGTCATCAGGTTTTTTCTACAAAGCCAAATTACTTAGCCATGACAGTCCATTGAGCCTAACACGAAAGGAGTGGTGAGATAAGATGGGATGTCTAACAGGAAAAAAAAAAAAATTCTAGAAAGGAAACCATGCCGCTGCTTTTATGACACAGACTGATTCCCCTTCCAATAAAAAGTTCTTATAAATCTAAAAGAGAGTTTTCATTTAGCAAATATCTTAGCTGATTTCAAATACCATCAGTGTATAAAAATAAAACGTTCCTTTGTGATATTTGTCCACGCTGTCACAATGGCATCGCCCAATTCTTGCAGATTGGATGGTGGCACGTTGTTGCTGCAAAGCTTCTCATTCTATCACATCCCAGAGTTACTCTATTGGGTTGATGTCTAGGGATTCAAGCTGGCCAGTGAAGTAAAGGAAACTCGCTATCGTGTCCCCTGAACCACTTCAACACGCTACACGCTTTATAGCATGGTGATTGTCTTGCTGGAAGTACTCATTTGACGATGGATAAACCGCAGCCCTATGAATAGGTAAGCATGATCAGTGACGATGTTAAGATAAGCTGTGACATTCAGGTGGTGCTCAGCTGGTATCAGGGGACCTATCGTCTGCGAAGAAAGCATTTCTGCCATTAGCATTATACAGTACAAACAGAAACTCGTCAAACCAGACAACATTTTCCCAGTTGTAAGCTGTCCAGTGTGGGTGATCAAATGCCCGTTGAAGCTGCATCTTCCCGTTCTTAGCTGGCAGCATTAATTAAAGGATGGTCGCCTGCTTGCGTACACCTTCCGTGACAGCGTGCGACGAACTGTGTGCTCCGAGATGATGTTCTGACCACCACCGCTGTACTGAACTGTGATTTGACTGGTTGTGACCCCTCCTGTCATGTTTCACAATCCTCGCCATTCTTCTTTGATCTCGTGCATCCATGGGCTGTTTCCGTCCACAGAACTTTTAGCATGAAGTTGTCTGGTTATTACACCACTTCAGGTACCCCATAAACACCGTGTGCGTGAAAATCCCAGAAGCGTAGGCGTTTGTGGGATACTTGCACTAACAGTCATGCCATGCTCAAAATCACTTAAGTCACGCCTTTTACCATTCTGGTACATCAAACACAAAAAAATAGAACCACCGGATTCCTTTTTGCCTGATTTACATAGCAAACTACAACCCCGTGACTTAAAATCTTCATGAACACCTCCTCATTACCTAAATGAGAAGGTGCTCCTAATAAAATGGAAATAGTGTATTTGTTATTCCTTTGTGACTATTACATAATAGAATCTTTATTGTTCAGTGAAATAACCTATCATAGATTCAATTTATTTATTTTTTAATTTATTTTGTTTTATTTTAGGCCTTTGTTCCTGTTGGTGCCATTTCGTTGATCGTTGGCTCAAGTAAAGAAGATTATTTTCTACTGTCATATCTGTGGATAGAGATTTTCGGATCAGAGTGTCTTGAAGAGACATGTTTCTGTGCATGAAAATATTAATTGTTACGATGCAGCATCGTCAACAACATTAAAAAAAAGGAAAAGGATTTAAAGCTGGAATCTTTTGTAATAACATCATAATGGCATTATGAAAGCTAGGATTTGGGTGTGACGTTTGTAGAAAAAACAAAATAATAATAATAATAATAATAATAATAATAATAATAATAATAATAATAATAATAATAATAATAATAATAATAATAATGTCTATCACATACACCATATGGCATTAAGTGCAGTATATGCTGCATACTGCATATATACTGCAGTATGCAGTATATATATATATATATACTGCATCCGATTTTGTCGTTTGATGGTGTTGTATTTTTTTTTATTTTTAATGCAGACAGCAGACAGTAGTTGTGTATCGTTACCCTTGTGTCGGTTCGTTCAGAGGACAGAGAAATATATATTAAAATCAATATCAATCAAATATAATTAATTTAAAAAAATCGTATTTTCAAAATGTCTTATCGCAGTTTTTAAAACTATGACGTTTATGGTTAATTTCAAGTCTTGTGGTAGTAAGTTATCTTCATTCAGGGAGAAAGATAGACAAGTTTTATCGCTGTTCCCATTTTTTGTTTCGCATACGTTTTTTGTTGTTAATTTTCAATATCTCAATATCACAGTCATTGAACTCCGTTACTGTTGAGAGATAAAAGATAGTTTCAGAACAAATAAAGAGACTTATTTCTACACACAAAAATAACAAATATTGAACTAAGGCAATGGAAATTCGTGAATGTGCAGGAGTCTCTGTTTATTTTCTCGAAACTATAGATTTAATTTCTTACTTGGTTTTATGCTCCAGTAAACTTTGTTAGTTTTCGATATACAAACACTAGCTAAACTGGAATAACATGATGTGTAAAAGACAGTAACCAGGACGCAAAGGAAAAATAAAAATAAAATAAAATAGGCTATATATTTTCTTATTATCTCTGACACTCTACAAATATAGTATCAAAATCACGTATCTTGATGCCAACCAGGACAAGTGCAATTACCTACCACTAATACTATTACTAATAATGATAATAATAATAAAAGGAAATCGAATACAGATCAAAAAATTGGATTTATATTTAGATAAATTTTATTTGATATACTAAAGGAAACGAGTGCACACATATCAGTTCGTGTTTCTGGCTCCCACTTGGGCTGATTTAATATATATACTGTATATTTACATTATTATTATTGTTCTCCTAGAGAGATGTAGTTTTCCGATTTTGTCGTTTGATGGTGTTGTATTTTTTTTTTATTTTTAATGCAGACAGCAGACAGTAGTTGTGTATCGTTACCCTTGTGTCGGTTCGTTCAGAGGACTGGTTTTTTGCGGATAGTTTACAGCTGAATGACTGAACTCTTCCGTGTCAGAAACAAGGCTAGTTTTGAGAGGTTTACACTTCATGCATAATCAGCATTTTGCTTTATCCTACTCACGACATTGCCTCTTCGAGTCGTGCACTTGTACATCACAAGGTACGTGTAAGGTACGCTTAAATTTCTTTTAAATAGACTGGCTTTTCGTCTCCTGAAATTAATTGTTTAGTTTGGAATTAGGTGCAATGTAGCATCGATGCACAAATAGCCATTTCTTTAAACAAATCGGGCACGGTTATACTGGGAGGCAAAAGGAAGAAACGTTGTTCACTCTTTTCAAGTGTGTGTGTGTGTGTGTGTGTTGTGCAGGGAAACAAAACTTAATGCGACACCTGACCTCGTAAAGAAATTCATAAAATGGCTCCATTGTATTTACAAAAGAAAAGTAAATAAATATGGCATGATAAATTAAAATAATAATTGATAACAACGAATTGTGATTTTTAAAGATTGTAATCATACAATTATATACAATTTCTTATACAGGAATGATTATAATTATTGAAGGCAAGAAACTTGCAACTCGAACCTACAATACTGTATATTTATAATCCAACACGCCTATTTCAAAAGAGCTACACAAACTTTAATTTGCATTTAATGTCTAACGCAAATTGGAGCATTTCGAAATCGGCACATTTATAATTTAAAATGCGTAATTCTTATAATAATTTAAATATATTAAACCATTTTACAATGGTTTGCATTGTAAAAAGATAGTTGTTTTAAAAGTAGCTCCCCCCCCCCCGTTTTTTTAAAGTCAAAAGCTTCCAGGAAAAAAAAAAAAGAAGGAATAGAATTGTAGAATTGCAGAGGAAAGAAGCAGTAATATATCTCTTCTAATTACCAAGTAAGTCACTGATAATAGAATCGTAAGTTAAATGGCTCCATTTAGTTAAGTTGAAAGAAGGGCACTTGCTTTTCTTTTCATATTTCTCTCTCTCTCTCTCTTATTTATTATCTTTTTTTAAAAAAATAGGTCCAATGATGTTCAAATTTATTTCTTCTATTTTATATTGGAATAAGGATTAACCAACCTATTCCGTAGGATTTTGGTTTCCAATGCCCACACGGTTAAATGCGGGTCTACGCGTGAGTGTAAAATCATCATCATCATTTAGATATTGAATATTTGAAGGATAATTCAGATTACCTGAAGTTTACATAGTACTAGGAACTTTATTCTAACTTGCGCCATCTGATGGCTCAGAGGATAGGATAAACTTTTCTGGTGAAAGAAAAAAAAACGTACCTTTATATTTTCTTTACTTTACATCCATATAATGACCAGAATTGCATACAAAATATATTTATACTTAGCAGTCATTATTAAAATATCCAAAGACCTCTATTTTTGCTGAAATGAAATACGTATCGCCTAAGTCGTAATACGTATCGTGATGGCAATTTTAATTTGCCGAATTTGCCAATCGGTGATGCTTTTTAAAAACGATCAACAAATTGTGGAATATACATATAACCATCAGGATGGGTATGTTTGTTATGATATTTTCATGTATGCGGCAGGTCTCTGGAAAAAAAAAAAAGCCATTCTTGAGTAATTGCATAATGTGATTCAATTCTAATAATGAACAAGTTCAATGAGCAAACGCAACTTTCTGAAACACCGCTGGTGAGCATCTAGAAGTATAGCGTTGGACTCAGCGGTCACACTCCTCTGGATGACCTCCGCTGAGTCAAAACAGCGTCCTTTGAATTTCGTTTTTAAATCCAGAAATGAAATAAAAAATGTTCGCCGTTCCAGATCCGGCGATTACGGTGGATGTTCGAGCATCGTGGTGGATTTTAAGGAGAGAAACTGTTTCACGTTTAATGTATAATGTGCAGGCGCATTGTAATGCAGCAACATCCAATTGTTTGTTCGGTGCTCTCTGCTCTCGCTCATGTTATGCGTTGATTCCAAACATTGCGCGATACGAAGATAGTCCTAACCATTTGTCTCTCCAGAACAAATTCCTTATGAATAACTCAATGAATGGCGAAAAAACAATCTGCATTCTTTTGACTCGACAATTCTGCAGTCGTACTCTTTACTGCCTTGGAGATGATGGCGATGGCCCATTCCATGGTTTACTTTTTTGTTTTCGGGGTTGTATTGGAATCACCACCATCCATCACCAGTTATGATCCTCTTTGAAATGATACGATCTTGGTCAGCCATTTCGAATTTATTATTATTTTTAATGAGAAACTAACACCGTCTCACTCAAGTAGGCCAGTAGGGTCTACACAAAAAACAAACGAATCTATAGCAGCATGTGCTCGTTGGTAAGGGCACACTTTGGCAATCAAAGTGATGTACTATTTTGAGCACACTGTACTTCATAATTACTGCGAAACTATTTCATATGTGATGAAGAATTACTTTAGTTCGTAAACTTCTTTCAAATATTCACCAAATTCACCCCAAAGCCAGAAAAGCATCCTAATAATTCTGTGAAAATTTCCTCAGGCATTGCATAAAATAGTCTATTGCAATTTATAGTTTTAAAGGATACAAATTAAGTGGAAATGTAATTAACTTCTTCTTAAGCTTCACGAACCTTTAAGGTTCTTAGCTGCAAGCACCGCAATTCTTCATTTTTTCCAATCCTTTGCCAACTCCTTCCAATTTCGCAGTTCAGCTCTTTCATGTCCATTTCGATGTTATCCGTCCATCTTCTGCGGGATCTTCCTCTAGGACGTCTTCCACTTAGGTGATGCAAAAAGGTTCTTCCCACTAACGTGTTATCCTCCATTCTTTTCTGGTAACCTAACCATCTGATGCGACTAGCTCTGATTTCGTTTATTATTAGTGGCCTCTTATAAAGATCATAGAGTTCTTTATTTGTTCGTCTTCTCCATTCATTTGTCACAGGATCTTTAATCGGATCAAATATTTTTCTTAAGATTTTGTTTTCGAAGCGTTGTAATTGATGTTCATCAGCTTTTGTTATATTCCATGTCTCTGCACCATGTAATACAACTGGCCTAATTAGCATTCTTTAGATATTTATTTAAAATTCATATAACAATTTCTAGATGAGAGGAGGTGCGGAAGTGAAAAACATGATTTATTACCTGCTTGGATTCTCATCTTTATTTCTGCTTGGATCTTATTATCTTTAGTTATTATAGAGACTAGATATTTAAACTGTATTGAGTTTTCAATATCATGCCAGCAAACTGAATAGTTGATGGCTTATTGAGATCATTATCTCTAGATACTTTTAAATATTCTGTTTTATTTTATTTAATATTAAGACCTATTTTTTCGAAGATGTTTTAAGGTTTATAAAAATTTCAATAGTTATATACTTTCCCCTATGATTATCAATATCGTCTGCATACCCCAGGCATGACGCAGAGCATGATACAATACTTTTCGTTGTTTCTCCAATTACTTTTTCCAAAGCTATGTTGAATAATATAGGTGATAACGCATCTCCTTATTTTAAACCTGTGGAATGTTGAATGGTTCTGACAATATGTTGTTAGCGAGGACTCAACATTGATTTTCTTTTACATACATTTTAACGAGTCTGATTAATTTTTCTGGTATTCCAAATTCCTTTAAGATTTTCCTTAGACTTTCTCGATGTATGCTATCGTATGCTTTTTAGAAGTTAATGATAACGATATTATGACTTTCTTTATTGTATTCCCAATTTTTCTCTAGAATTTGTTTCAAGGTAAAAAGATGATCAAATGGTTGAGCGACTTCTTCTGAATCCTGCCTGATTCTCCTAGAATCCCCCCTGCATAGGGATAATTCTTGTTTAGGATAATATTAGACAGAATTTTGTAGATTCTTTCCAGTGTCCTGGCAGTTTTTCATTTTTCCATATGAGTTTAATTACTGTAAACAGTTTGTTAGTTAACCTTTTCCTCCATATTTAATTTGCTCAGATGTGATTTTATCAAATGCTGCAGCTTGTTATTTTTAAGAGTTTTAATATTTGTTTGAGTTTCACTAAATGATAGCTCCTTGCCTTCTGGTTCACAAGTAGAATAAATTCTGGGTAGGAACGTTACTTTGTGATTCTGACAGTTTAGCAGCTGCTTGAAATATTCCCTCCATCTTTCAGCCATCTCTTTGTCATTTGCAATAATTGTATTAATTATTGCAGTTCTTGATTGATAGCCTGTCTTTAGTTTTTTTATACCTTAAAAAATTTCCTTGCATTTTTATGTGTTCTCTTTTTCATTTTATCAATTAATTCTTTTAAATAGCGTTTTTTTTTTTTTTTTTGCCTTGATAGTTATTGTTATCCTGTTGGTTCTGAAGCAATTTAAAATTGCCTTCTTTTTTCTTTTCTATTACTTCTTTTCATCTATTGTTAAACCATTTATTATAGTATGAAGTATTTTGGAATCCTAATACTTTTTCAGATGCTCTGTCATACAATTACTTAATTACATTCCATTGACAATATTTTCAGTTTCTTCAATGTTATTAAGCTTTACTTTTATTTCATTAGAGTAATTTAATCTTACGAGTTTATTGTTTTTCAGATTATCAGTATTGAGTTTAGGATTTTTTTATTGAAATAAATAAATCCTTATTTTATTTTCATTATTGATCCTACCAAATAATGATCTGAATCAGTCAACACCTCTGCAACTTCTCACAGTTTGAACGAAAGACTGTTTCTAAATCTTCTTTCTATTAAAATATGATCAATTTGGTTCTGCCGTTATTCCATCAGGTGATGCCCATGTTTGTTTATGGATAACTTTCCTCATAAATGTTGTACTACTTATTATCAGGTTCTTGGATATTACTAAATTTATTAATCTTATACAATTATCATACGAAGTTTCATGTAGGCTGTTATTTCTGATTGTTTGTCTATAGATTTCTTCTCTTCTTATTTTTGTATTAAAGTTTCCTGAAAGTATAATTATGTCATTATTTGATATTTTATTAATTATTCCTTCCAGAGTAAATCAGAATTCATCTTTGTTATCTTGATCAGTTTCCTCTGTGGGTGCATGTGCATTAATTAAGGTTATGGTTATTTTGAACTATTTTTTTGTTAACAGTCTTATTTTAATTTCACTGAGGCTTTCATTGATGGCCTCAAAACTTATGAGTGACTCCCATAGCCTTCTTTGTATCATAAATCCTGTTCCTAGTTCATATCTTCATGGGATATTTCCACCATATTATAACAAATAATCTCCTAATTTATGTTCACCACTATCAACCCTTCTACTTTCCTGAATTGCCACTACATCCATATTATATTTCTTAAGTTCATCACTTAATTTTTGCATTGCTCTATATAAACTTCTGACATTCCATGTTCATAATTGTAATATTTTATTCCAAGCCACAGGTCGAATTCCATTTTGTATAGTCCGATATTGAGGCTCTTTTGGTACTTGGTTTATAACAAGTAAGATTTTTACAAGATGACGTTGTCGGCCTCATGTTTTCAATCCTCCAACCTGGAGGACCAGGGTGTCTCTTTTAGTCTGGACCCTCAGCTTTGACCAGTCCGGCTTGAGAGGCCCCACTGGTAGCATATCTATAGCCGATATTGCTCTCAGGGTCATTGGGACATGCAAGCCCTCCCCCACTACGACAAGGTGGAAATGTAATTAACGTTTAGCTTATTTATTTTTTGGGATGGGGGATGAAACCATTTCTGAAACCAATAGCACATTGACTATTTTCAGTAAGCTAAGGTTTAGATTATCCAAGACTCCTGCAGTCGAGAACAAACACAGTACTGCTTCAAGCTACTTTGGGTTTCCATTAAGCATGATAGTAGGCTCACACTGGGCGATGAAATTCATGTATCACATGAAGACATATTAGTCTAGAACCGAACATTCAGGAATATGTACGGACAGCTGATCTAAGATGGAATGGTCACTTAAACAATGTGAAGTGGAGCGAAAAGGTTAACAAAACAACTGTTTGTAGCCAGGGTGGCAGGAAAAAGATCCAGAGGAAGCCCAAATTCAGCATTGATGCAGTCAGAGGTCTGAAGACAAACTATATGATCTGGCAGCATCGAAATAAATCGTGACGAGTGGAGGGAAATTGTCGATGGGAAGTAGTAATAATGTAAACTTGAAAGTAAATATCTTTCAGTAGCAAAACATTAATGCTCAATATATAAGTCTTCATGTATCTTCAGGAAATTACCGAAGGCACGGAATTGCCTTCCGTGACTTTAGTAATTCCAAAAACGTCACAGAAAGATTTCTGATAATACTGTTAATAGTAATTGCCTTGCAAAAGCGGCAGTATACAGATGTGTAATTCTGTATCTAAATGAAATTCGAAGGAATTTTAATCGAAGGAGTGAGGTTAACATTTGGGAGTGTCAGATAAAATTACTTTAGATCATCGTGCAGAGAGAGTACTTTATAAGAACATTGGCTTGAGGAATGTTTGTAATTAACACTGAATAACTGATGCCATTAGGTGAGCATATGTTGAACTAGTCGAGTAAGTTCAATGTTTTCTAAGAAAAAAAAATCCTGACGGACATTTTAATGTCAAAGACGTATTTGACTGTACAATGTAGTCTATCAGGAATGCAAAACGAGACAGGCGAATGTGAACAAGATATAATTGTTCGCATTTCAGTGATAAGTCTGTGGATTTACTTGTCCTAGGTGGAATACTTGGAATCCACTTGGAATGCGATTGCAGCCTAAATCAAATAAAGATAATATCAAAGGACAGCAGTATGGAAAAGTAGATGTCCAATGGGCTTGATATATACATATATTCATAACGTCCCACTAAAAATGAAAGGAAAGACATAAAAGCGGACTAATAAATATATCATTTACAGGTAGATGGTGCGACGTACTTGGACAGCAAATTCCAAGGATTACACGACTAGTGGTTCTGTGAACCATTCATTGGCATGTTATTAATGAATCGATGAACGGATATTTGGCGACAGCTCGATGATTTCTACACTCCCTAATGTTATGGAACCACTGATCCAGTGGTTCCATAATACTCATTCAACAGCATAATGGGATATATTTTTATGGTAATGGCTGGATGTGTTAAGCGTAATGATACTATGCAATAATAATGTTTCAGTAAGAAATTCGATTAGTTGTCAGCTTTTGAATCATAAATGCAGATTCACTCATTCATTTATGGATTTTAAAATCGGAATTTATTATGGATTTTTCAAATGTCCTATTTCAATTCAAATAGCAGTGTTTCCCATCCCTTGGATTCAGAAAGGATCTCAGATGAATCCCCTTCAAAAAAAAAAAAAAAAAAAGAAAGAAAGAAGATAAATAGTTAATAATAATACACATTTGAGGAGCCGCATACGTGTTAAAGCTAAGCTAGATAACCGGGAGGAATTCTCCACATAGCCAGTTAACACTTTCATTGCCAAGCTGAAAATTGGAATTTCGTGTGGTGGCCAAATTTTTTTTACTTTTTTACTTAGTTAGCGACGCCTACACGCGATAACGCGTGATCGGCCGTTTGGTGAGGACTCGCATCGCGTGATCGCGCGATATCGTTCATTGCCAAGCTGAAAATTGGAATTTCGTGTGGTGGCTAACTTTTTTTTTTTTTTATTTAGTTAACGACGTCCACGCGATAACACGTGACCGACCGTTTGGCGAGAGCTCGCATCGCGCGATATCGCGTGATTGGCAATGAACGTGTTGAGGAATGCAGAGAACCGAACGGGACTCCTGACATATAATGTCCAATTCTAACTTTCTCGTTATGAGCCCCCTTAGTAGGTCTCTACCTGGATACTGAATGAAAGAGGATGGGCTGGCAGTTTGGGATTTAGCCGAACAAATTGTATTCTGTATTGTCTTAAACCAAATGACAATAATACCAATCTGAGTAGCTTCTCACTTATATATATAATTTGTTGCAAACAAATCTAGCTGACCCTGCAGGTAATGCAAGTCAAGGCAACTAGTGGTAAAGGTGGAATAAGCTCTGATCACTATTCTTAATATTTACCCTTAATGCAAAACACATCTCCTGGAGGAGATGTATGATGCTATGTATTAAAGGCAAGGGGCCACTACCCAGACCGGTTTCGACCTTTATTGAGATCTCGTCAGTGGGAGCCAGTCGGAGTCATCCTGAGATTTTTATTTAATAAGGTCAAAGCACCTTGTGGTAACTTGTTTTGGTAAAATATTTATAAGCTCTGTATTACTTAAAACTTAGTATTTCTTAACCTGGCTCCCACTGACGAGACTTCAATAAAGGTCGAAACCGGTCTGGGTAGTGGCCCCTTGCATTTAATATATAGCATCATACATCTCCTCCAGGAGATGTGCTTTGCATTAAGGGTAAATATTAAGAATAGTGATCAGAGCTTATTCCACCTTTACCACTAGTTGCCTTGACTTGCACTACCTGCACGGTCAGCTAGACTTGCAACACTTGCAGGCGCAAACTTGACTGGCTTGTCTGTTTGCTTACTTGGGAAATGGAGTAAAAAACCAGGTTTATATTTAAAATAGCTTGGTATCTTATATATATATATATAACTATTCAACAAACTTGGGATTTCAAAAGTACTATAAACCAAGAACACAGATCATCAAAGACTCATTTCTCTAATGTCTAAAAGCTACATTAATGCATCTCAAACCACTCTGAATGTCTTTCCATCAATGCCAGCATTTAGGAGAGATGGCTGTCAAAATAGGGAAATGGTTGACATTTTCCAGGTTTACTTTATCCATCTGAATGAGAGGTATGTGCGATGATCTTGGAGCAGGTTGATGAAACACTTTGTCTTTTTGATGTTTACGCTTAAATTAGTTCATTTAATCAGTTCTTTTGCAGAAAAATATCAACAGAGATTGAAGTGATTTTTATCAGCATGAAAGAAAACGTAATCGTCATCGGCACACTGGAGTGTTGTTTGAGTTATTTTTTAGATTGAAGCCTATTAATGTTAAAATTTTTGATTTTGTTGGCTAGCTCCTGGCGGAAGATTTCCATTAATGACGTGAAGAATCGTTGCATCAGAGACATTACAGGGTATAGATGCTAAGACACAGTGCTGCTTCACCCTTGTTTTCACCTTGAATGAATGGATATCCCGCATGCCTGTTGCCACAACTTCTGCTGTCAAGTTTACGTAGCAGTCTGACATAAAAATTTAAAATTGATTATTTTAAAGAAAGTCGCAATTGGCAACTCCGTAGGTTAAGTATTTTTGTCTGAAATATATACAGTAGTTTATGTCGATGTAGAAATATTATCAATTACTTTAAATAAAATTAAAAAAAAAAAACAACTCATGTACACGGCGAAGTTTTTTTCCTGCCGTAAACGAATCATAGTAAACAAGCAGGTGTTAAATAAATAGTTTTTATATTAGCTGTATACTTTTTCTTCCTTTCTTTCTTTCTTTTTTCTTTTTTGATATTTCTGCTACATATTTTTTCTCCTTTCGGTACATATGGGCTTGCATATTTAATGAGTTTGAGTACCTACTGATCCGGACTCTAGCCATCACCTTAAACATCAAATAAGGGCATCGCAAACTAGGGCAAAGAATACGGCGTCAACATGTTTATCCAACAGGTGTAGTCTGCTGTACACGTTTTATCGCAACTGTGCTTGCTTGTATTTGCAATTACATCGGCCATTTGGCTATGCTGCGATGAATCTTTGCAATGTACATTTTATACTATTTTTAGCCCCAAGCTTAGTTAGAAAATAGCTTTAACGTTCGATCGAATAATCGTTTCTGTTTTCTTAAATGACTGCAGTAAGCTTGCTTTTTTTTTTTTTAAATTCTTTTCCATAATCTTGGTTAAACGAATGAATATACTTTACCAGGAACCTATTATATCGCGAAAACTTAAAACTGAAAGCGATTTCATTTTCTTTTATTATTCTCATAACATTTCTTTCCAGTTTGCTACACACTCGAGCAAAGCTTACTTTATAAACCCAATATATTGAACATTTTTTTTAACTTGAAAACAACGATAAGGTTCCTATATTATCACGCAAAGATTACTTTGTTTTTATGTTAAAGAAAATCATTACGTTTAGCATTTTCAAGTAAAATGATTTCTTTGTGAATTTACTTTGCTATTCATGTGAGTTAAATGAGCAAAGACGACATTAAATGCGTTTCACCATACGTTTAATCGCAGAAAAAAAAGAAAGAGGAGAAAAAGTACGTTATCAGTTAAATACTGTATTGCGATAAATGGATAAATAAAATAGCTCTTCATGTAATGGGCTATCTGCGTTGTGAGAGAAGTTTCTTAATATCCACAAATGCACGACTAGATGAGGAACCTTTTTTCAGAATTAGAAACGTATAAAAGTAATCACTTATATACTTGAGGCTAGCGCTGGCATTTTTTTTTCAACAAAAATTTACAGAACACTTATTTTTATTTATTTATTTATTTTAGCAGGGGGATGGAAATGGCGGCAATTTCAGCAATGTCGTCTGTTCGTCAATAGCTATAAATTTTGTTCAGTTTTGGCGCTATTCTTATAGTTCAGAAACGGAGAACTAATATTTAAAGAAAACACTGTGCGTGCGCGCGCGCGCGCGTGCGTGTGTGTGTGTGTCCATATAAGCAATAAATGCAATAAAAATGAAATACATAGAAATTAGCATTGCGTACAATAAACTGACTGCAGAAAAGGTGGTTGCTAAGCAACATGCTTTCTTAAACTATTTGTTTGCTAGTACAGGGTATCTAAAGTTTAATTTTTAATAACTTCAAGATCTTCTATATATATACAAAATGCAAGAGAAAGAGAGAGAAATTTATTCACTATTTAGCCTATTTAATTGTAGGAATGTTCACTTTCAACAATAATTTTTATATCCATCATCTTGGATATAAAACAAAGCACGAGTTTGAAGTTGCTCGAACACGGTTTGCAGTGTGGTTCTCACTTATAGCACTTATTATATTTGGTATTCGAGCGCACAGATCGTTTGTCAAGTGGCTTAACACTTTCGCACAGGAAAAAAAAATCTCATGAGTACAGATCTGGGGAGTGGTAGAGATGTTAGTCTCTTACGATCCATCTATCAGGAAAAACCTTATTTCAAAAAATTCTCGACTACTGCGGGCGAAGTAACAAGATGTCCTCTCTTGCTCGAAAGACTGTGGTGTCGGTTAGTCTCGATCGCCTCCATTCAAGAATAAGGTAATTCTACTTTCACCATTCATAATTTTTTCCAAGAAAGAATACAGATGTTGCATATGATTTTCCTAGAGTACTTTAGGAGAATCCCTTACCTTCTCTAATTTCTTGTGGTCCCCTCCCCAATGCGACTATTCTGATGCTTAACCTAGCCTGATACGAAATGTTGCTTCATCACCCAATAAATTGTCAATAAACGAGGTTTTCATTTTCATGATTAAAATGATGGCAGAAAGATCTTGAATGGTACTCATCTTCCAAAAACCTGTGGTGGACTTGAATCATGCACGCTCGCTGATGCAGTTTTATTTTCCGAATTTTGTGAAATGTTACTCTAAGAATTCCCAGTTTTCAATGAAGCAGTCTTACTCATTTGCGGGGACTGTTCACAGAAGTTTGCTGTACAAACAACACGGTCTCACCATCCCCCCCCCCGTCCTCTAACCATTTTTGGCTTATTAATGAAACTATTCTCTATAATTTTGTTCATCTAGTTTGCAATTTAACTTTTGTGGAGGAGTGGAGCGCTTCCCTGTTATAATGAATCCTAAATTTTCTTTTGGTGGTTGATTAAGCTCAGCTAGTCAGTACAGTTCGGAGTTTATTACCTGAAAAATAAAAGAATTAGAAAAAATGGATTATTAACAGTTTATTAATAATATCTTGAATAAATCTCCTCTGTGTTGCATTTTGCAGATTGTTTATTTATATATATATATATATATATATATATATATATATATATATATATATATATATATATATATATATTTTTTTTTTTTGTACTTTTTAAGTCGTTTAAAGTGAAGTAACATAATTAACATCAAAGTACATTTATTCGACTCTTTCTTTTTAAGATAACTTCAACAGTTAGTTTAAAAATTTAAATAACGCTGGGTAAAACAGATGTTACCAAACTATTCGCTGAACAGTTCATTGAGGTATGATGAGCGTAGTGATATTAATGGTAATAATGAAAATCAAATTCCAAAATAGCATTTTTGGCATTTGATTGCCCTTTTTTGTATTCTGGTAGCATTCTGAGCGTCACGTCTTGATGTCATCTTTCATGGTGTTAAAACAGAAGCAGAAGCAGCCTCCAGTATCGCTTATCACAAGAATTACCAACTATTTCTTCAAGTATATCAATTAATGGACGAAACTTGTTTGGCTAACCGAATAGGTAATTTTTTTCTCTGAGTAAAAATCATTTTCCATAGCTATCTATACACTATGCAAATCTATACACTATCAATGTCAAAAGTATTGAACTACTCAAGCAGAAGCGTGCACGATGTAAATAGAGGTTTTGCAAATTATGTCGATGCCTTTTTTTCTCTAAGAATATTATGTAAGAAGCACCAGGTTTAGCTTTTAACTAAAACAGCAAGTAAAATATAGATTGCCTTCCAACACGGACAGTTTGCTTGGATGTCTTGTTTGCGGTGCAGGCCTTATAAACGATATTTCTGAGATACTTCTTCCTTTAAGTACAAAATAAAATTGAAATTGAAAAAAAAAGTAATTATTTTCAAATTTCTTTATTTTATTTTACATATTTTCGATTTTTATTCATTTTTGATCTCTCTCTCTCTCTCTCTCTCTCTCTCTCTCTCTCTCTCTCTCTCTCTCTCTCTCTCACACACACACACACACGTGTACATAATAAATTTGGAATTTACCCGTCTTCTATTATTTATTTGTTTTTTAACCTAACAAGACTGGTTAGGCGTTTTAAACCCATTATGAAGTTAAATTTAAATGCGAATGTGACCCGTAAGTTGACGAACGACCTGGTTGCTTGCCCTGGTGAGCAACCAGGTCACCTTTGGAAATCACAAAAGATCTTTGTGATTTCCAAAGGTGGAAAACACAAAGATCCCACCTACATGCCTTGGATTCGAATTCCCCTGTCATGGATATCTGTGAGCGACAGGTAATTTCATTTTCCAGTGTTCGCCTACTACTTTTATTCGAGCCCTGAGAGGGACTTTCAAAAATTACATTTGGTCTGTAGAACAGGATTATCTAACCACCATTGGTCAACCCATGCACTCTTATGCTGTAGTTCATAACCATACATGGATGGAATTGTTGTTAAAAAAAACTTCTCACTCTTCTTCAACTTTCAGAGATGACTCTTACTCCTTATACCTTTTACAGTGGAACCACTATACCACTTTATCTTTACTAATCTCTACTGCAGCAGTCATCTTAGTTGTCTTGAGTTTCAAATTTTTATCCACCATCACACACCAAGATCTCATGCCTCTTCCATTTCCAGTATAATTCCACAAATCGAGTATGTGTGAATCACAAAATTCAAATTGTGCACTTAGCTAAATTCAAATGCTATCCCCATTATTTACTTATCTTTTCATCTTATTTGGATCTATTTGTAAAGCCACCGCATATCAGTACTATATCTACGAGCTTCACATTATCTTGCATTATGTTTACGTCAGCTTGAAGTCCAGTGACGTTAACATAAAGTCGACCATTAATGGATTCGATGCCGAACCTATTGAAACCCACTGGTAACTTTCCTTCTCCATGATATGCTCCCCAGTGCAAAACTCCTCGATGTCTATCAGCAGGGGCGACTCGTGCATAGGCACTGCGGAACTGCAGCACCCCCAATTTTTCTCGATATATAAATATATTTATTCATTTATTTATATTTGCTTGTAATATTTAATTTTATCATCAACAACAACTTAGGAGGGCGAAGGACGCTAGCAGCACTGTGTTTACCACAGTGTCATATTGCTACGCGCGCAAGCATGTGCACGTCATAGTGAGATGCGAGCTATTAGCGTAATGCGACACTGTCCGTCGCGCAGTTCCACTGTTGTTTATATGCAGTTTGCGCCAGCAGTAGAGTGTTCGTAGTGCTTATCGTGTTTACTCCGTCTCTTTAAATATTTGGATATTACAATTAAAGGATTTAATTGTAATGTCTAAAAATTATAAATCCATTCCTTTAATTACAATTAAAGGAATGGATTTTATTTTTAAGTAATTTTGAATTATACTAAACTGTATAATTTTATCGATAATAAACAATCTTTTTTCATGTTCAATTTTTTTTTTTTGATATTTTATCCAAACACGTATACACTGTACTTACAGTGTGTATGTATATTTCGAAAGTTGCAGCACCCCACGATTTCAAACCACGAGCCGCCACTGTCTATCAGACAGCCAGTTGCTAATCCAATTTATTAACATGATATGTAAACCTCTACTTGCAACTTAAATATCAACTTGTCATGTGCTAATCTGTCAGATGCTTTTTGTATAATCTATAAAAATGACATTACACGTGTTTTCTCCATCGGCCACTTTTGTTACTTTATTATAAAAAGAAATTTTTATAATAAAATAACTAGTATAATATTATTCTGATCTGTCCAAGTTATACGAGCTCTTACCAAAATTTCTTCAAAATCTTAACAGCCATAGAAGTAATACAGTATACTGTCTTATCCTCTTTCCACTTTTCAAGGACTTTTATAGTTTCAAGGTTTTCATTAAATAGCCAGGTCAATGGCACTGTTGATTCCTTAGCATACTCCCTTAAAACATGTGGCAAAATCTAGTCCCGCTGCTTTGTTGACATCCAAAATGTTTAGTATTCTAAACACACCTATTCTAATATTTCGGTCCTCTCCGTCCCCTTGGGAATAAAACCTGCTTCGCCAGCTGAAAATACAATAAAGTATTCGTTGAACAACTCATACGTCATCCACATTGGTCACTCGCCACATATTCCATCTAGCAAGGTCATTCATCCAGGGCCATTCGTCCTTTTGCTGGTCACATAATGAAAGAATTCCTTCAGCTTGTCCCTTGACTCTGGTGCCAATCGCCTCTCGTATATTCTTTTTTCCCCCTTCCTTGTTATGCTAGTCACTCTCCTAGCTTGAACTTTATATTCCTTATGCAACTGTTATCCGCTTTAATATTCCCATAACTCATTTTTCATCAGGTATCAAAAGTTTAAAACATGTACCACTCATATTTCTTAAAACAGCATGAAAAACCATCCAAGAGTATGTGTCGTTTATTGTTGTTGAGGATAGTGTGTGTGTGGGGGGGTTGGAAGAATCGACTTTTAGGGTAGCTTCTCCCCAGAGGAACCCGATGAAATAAAAGACGAATCTGAAACATGAGATAGGTTACAACGAACGCTGACATTGCTGCGTTCATTGAATCTTCGTTGCAGAAAGTGTAAGTAGCAGTAGATGGGGGGGGGGGAAACAAATGGGACAATAATTTTCTGCCCTGAGTGTTGGAGAAATCAGATCAGAGTAGAACTTATTGTAAATTTTCAGTTAAATATATTTTGCTGAAATTTAAGGATTAAATATATTGCATATTTTTTTTTCTTCTTTTTATATGATAATAGCAATCAAATATGAAATATTACTATTAGTGAAAAATCAATCTATTAAAATGAATTAAATATAACAAAGCAACAAGTAATGGAATTCATATCGTTTTATTATAATAAAACTTTTATATTGCATCGTAAAAATTATATAAACAAACAAATAAAAAATTAGAATTCTTCGAAGCCTAATAAATATATATAAGGAATAAGAAACTTCCGCAATAAATTTGTTTTTTATTGTCTTTTTATCGACAAACCTCCATTAATATCTTAGCCGAATTCTTGATCTTCATTTTGTATAAGCAGGAGAAAAAAGCATGCAAACCACCTTTGCGTCGTCATTATTTCTTCAGAAATAACATCTTTCAAATAATGTGTTTTTAAATAAATGTCTTTGAGCTTTATTTGTTGATCTTTCTGTAAGTCATTGTAGTGTAAATAAGATAAGTCAATAAAATAAATTAATTAAATTAAACCTCTGATAAATCACTTTTCGTAAAGCTGCACTTTCATAAAGTATAAAATCGACTGTTTCGTATTTAAACTATCACGTTTAATATAATGATATTTCATTGATTAACTGTAATGGAAATTGTTTGGACAAATCGTGTCTCAGTGGCAACAACTTTGTTGCTGATTTGGCAATGCTCTTTCGATTCATTGAGCAAATTTTTAGGTTTAAAAAAAAATCCAAGCAGTCATAATTTTGTCAATTTATCCATAAACATACGTTTTTGCATATTAACTTATATCTGGAATACGACTGGGGGGGGGATAATCCCTTGAAAGGATGTCTTCTCTGTTAGTAGACCGATAATCACCATTTAATCGAAAAAAGGCTTGAATTTTATCTGGGGCTTATTCTGCAAAATTAAAAAGTATTATCTTTTTTGTCAGCAATATCAATATATTTTAATATCCGGTACATTAATTTGCATTTCTTAGATTTCTTGGATTTTGTGCGTCTTTAGCTGCCTTATATAAAATCGACATCCCCCTTTCTATAATATTTGTGATGAACAGTTTAGAAACTCTTGAGAGCCAACAAAAGCTGCTATCGAGCCAGTGAAACTATTTTAATTTAAAGCAATAAAAGCAAAATAAACAAGGTCCCAGGCAGAGTTCGTGTCTTTTAAATAGCAAACAAAGTATGACCGTTTATATTTTCGTAATCTTTCGATCACGTTCGAAACTATGTTTCAAAATTGATAGCTGTAAAATAATAAAGTGATAGAAAAATAAAGATTTGTTCTTTCTTCTAATAAATTAAAACAAAATTTGGTTACAGGATCCTTAACAACATGTTTATTTTATCTTTAATCTTTTATTTATTTTGATCTTCCATCTAAATATCCCTTTCCACACTGGAGATTCAGAGGACATATATTGCAAAATTGGATCACTTTAAATTGGAGCTCAAAGGATCACTTGCATGTTAAGAAACATGTTTAATCATTTGGGATAAGGAAGTTATTATCCACTTTATAACGCTTTGATACAACTACTTCTAGGATTTTTCATTTTTTCAAAATAGGTATATCGGCTTGAGAACACACGCATGTTAACAGACATAAATATACTAGCTTCATATCCTTAATTATTTAATCTCAATTCTGCTTAAACCAAGACAAAGGTTTATATATTGCATCATTCTTTCACTCACTGTATACGGAGGCATTTTGTCATATTTGAATCTTGCCTAGTATTCTCAGAATTAGAAATGATCATGTGCAATATTTTGTCGCCTTACATAACAAAGTTTGTCTTCAAGGAAAAGCATGCCTCGTCTTTTTGCTGATGAGCCTTTTTATGTCATCCTCACCACGTATCTCAATTTCAAATTTGAGAGTATGGCAATTCCATAATCATTATTCAACGTTTTAAAATTTTTGATCGTATACTATCACAATAAATTTCTGCTTCGTGCAAAATATTTATAAATTCTGAATAAACAATACATGCTAAACTTCCGAAGTGACTATAGTAGCAATCATTTCAGAAATCTGTAATCAAACACATTGCCCAATCGCTACATGCTTCCAAAGTGCAATTTGAATATTATATAATATATTATATGGATACTTTAGCTGTTGAAATATTATACTCATAGAAGATTTATCACTTTGAAATGTTCATAAACTATTCCTTCTCGACAATCTAGAGATAAAAATTGAGATTTTATCCACTGAGGCTCATGTTATCGTAGTATGATGATATTTAACTTTTAAACATTTATAATAGAAGTTTTATAACATGGCAATTCTAGGTGATGAGTAAATATTTGAAGATAACTCAGCTGTCCATGAGTTTTCAAAACAAATGAAGTGTAAACAGATATGAAATATCACACGAGGTTCTCTATATATGAACAAACGGTGGATAGATTGAGGCAGTAAGTACGTCAATCATATCACACCCAGAAGTATTTCTTTTATTTTCATTAAAAAAAAAAAAAAGAAGCAGCAATTGTGGGTCGATCATGGATTACATAGATAAGTCATTAGATGCATATTACTCATAGTTGTTTTAATTTTTATTTAATATCAATTCAACCCAAACGGTTGAAAACCTAGAATACCGACAAGAAACAAAGCAACAACTAAAAAAGCTTTTCCTGGTTCCTCTACCTCCTGATGCATTAGCAAAATTATGCTAGTAAAGATGCATTTTAAAATTTACCTTTGATTTTTGCAATTTTTCTTTTGCTCAAATGAAAAAAAAAAACAATCCAAGCTGTTATATATTTGTATATAAAATATAAAATAGTTCAGGTTGGCGGTAATGTTTCCAACAGTGGCGGCTCGTAGCGTGAAATCGTGGGGTGCTGCAACTTTAAATATACATACACACTGTAAGTACAGTGTATACGTGTTTATACGTGTTTGGATAAAATATCAAAATTCTGGTAAACATTTAAAAAAAATTAAACATGAAAAAATATTGTTTATTATCGATAAAATTATACAGTTTAGTATAATTCAAAATTACTTAAAAATAAAATCCATCCCTTTAATTGTAATTAAAGGAATAGATTTACAATTTTTGGACTATTTAAAGAGACGGAGTAAACACGATAAGCACTACGAACACTCTACTACTGGAGCAAACTGCATATAAACAACAGTGGCATTGCACGACGGACAGTTCCGCATTACGCTGATACCTTGCATCTCGCTATGACGTGCGCATGCTTGCGCGCGCAGCTATTGACACTGTGGTAAACACAGTGCTGTTAGCGTCCTTCGCTCTCCTAAGTGCTACGAGATGGATTTTTATTATTTTTTATACAACATAAGAGAATTGTATAGAATTGTTGATGATAAAATTAAATATTACAAGCAAATATAAATAAATTAATAAATATATTTATATATATCGAGAAAAATTGGGAGTGCTGCAGTCTCAGTGCCTATGCACGAACCGCCCCTGGTTTCCATATTACCATGGCAACAGTAGATTTTGCTTTCGAATGTCACATGACCATACATGCTCTTCCTTCTCATCTCCCAAAGTCTAATGATTTATTTCTTTATGTAAATTAAGTCATCAAGAGCAAAAAGAGTGGAAGAAACAGTCTTCTCCCCAACGATGATTAATTGTGTATTTGCGTGCCGAAAGTAGAATATCCACACGTCCCATATTTTACAAAGTTGTTTGTTGTTTTTGTGCCCAGAAAAAATATATTCGAGTACTCGGAATGACCCAGTTTTTGCTCCCCTATTTTTTATGTTGTGTTTTCATTATGTAAAATTCTCCTAAGATGCGAATTAATATCAGGCGAAGATTAATGCAATAAAAAAAAAACTTCGCGTAGATTTAGCAGTTTTAAAAATTCTGAACTTTTCGATTAGCTGATGATATTTCTCAATACATTTGTAAATAGTTTTCATAAGATAACGTTCGTTATAATCAAAAATCACAAGATAAATAGATTATTTTTAACATGACAGGTAAAGTTTACGGATTAAATAAATTGGAAGCCATATCTATAATTCCAGTAGGAAATACCTAAATAAATGTTTTTAAAGTAATTACAATAACACTAGAAAGAATGGAGGAGGGGAAGGGGAGAAGAGGAAGAGCACAAAAATATGGCTGATATTTAATACACACACACACACACTGCTTGAAAAGAAGTCAACGGGCACTCCCGTGTCCCATGGGCAACGTGCGTGTAACGCGCCATGTAACAAGTAATTGTTTGTAACCGGTATAAATTGGACGAATATGATTCTCCCAAGTCAGTGACAACTGTGTCTGGATGAAATTAGCTGTGAGAAGGGAAATGACGGAGTTTAACCCGCGCGGTTAGCCTAGTGGCTTTGCGCTTCGCAACCATATGCCTGGGGAAGGAGTGTCCCAGGTTCGATTCCCGTCATAGACGTGAGGAATTTGAGGATCTTCCTCAGCCATAGCCAAGTTAGGCGCGGTCAGTAGGGTTTTTCCGCCAGTTTATCTGGCGTTTTTCATCCCGCAAGCAGGCAAACCGTCCCCGTGAACATATGCCTCTACAGTCAAAAATATATCCCCCCCCAGCGGCAGACCAGGCGACAGGTCGGTTGGGAGTAGTACTAACAAGAAGTAGCATCTAAGTAACACGCGGACCCTGCATAGGAAGCGGGAATAACGCGTAGTGAAAGAAGAAGGGAAGTGACGGAGTTTGAAAGAGGCGTTGTGAGAGAATGCCATGTTGCAGGCCTATCTGTTCTGCAAATTGTTCACAAATTGGGTCATTCCATGTCAACAACCAGCGATACCATACTGAGAAGGAAGCGCAGGGAGTCAACTGCAAGTGCTATCTGGATTGAACGACTCACGCACACTCAATGAACCTGACCATAGGGTGCTACGAATGATTATATATATATATAATCGCCATTCTAGGCCCTGTGTAGCTCAGTGGATGTGGCGTTTGCCAACCACGGCGCTTGGCCGCACGAAGGAAGACTTTGTTTCGAGTCTAGTCGGCGACTAGAGGAAATTTTTCTAAGCCTTTTTTCGACCGGTTCCCGAGTTAGTCGATCTCTGGCACGGGCAAGCAGGTTTTTCCTCCCGGAAACTCGGGTTTTTCGTCCTCTAAACTCAAGAAAATCGACCGTAGAACCCACATTATTTCAGACATTAAATATATTGTGTTAGGGTTAGGACCACGAGATGGCGGCACATTTGTGCCGTCTCTCTTCACTGAGTACCGCTTAATTAGTGATAGCCTTGGTCCATCTATCTGTGATTGGTACCAGTGGAGATTGAACTGCCCACTCAGTCTCCAAAAGTTAGATAGGGCTAAATGGCCTCGCCTACTCCCCATATACGGGAATAAAAAGGCGTTAGCTGATATAATCGCCATTCGTCATCAAAAATGTTGAATGCGGAGTTCCGGGCATCGACTGGAACACGAATCGGCACCAAACATAAGTTTCCATCGTAGGACCGCAATATGCAAGTCCCACATTACCCGAACCAACATGCAGCGTCGTTTTCAGTGGTGCAAAGAGCGTGCACAGTGGGACGTGGAAGTTTGGAAAGCTGTGTTATAGAGCAATCATGCTGCATCCTCTACCCAGGAGATTGCCGGATGTCCAGTGAGCGTCTCTTACCAGATTGCATAACCTCAACTATGAAATTTGGAAGTGACGGTGAGATGGTATGGTCCTGTTTTTCCTGGTTTAGCCTCGTATCTCTGTTTGTTGTGCCACGAACACTGAACTCCGAAAGGTATCTGAACATACTTGATATTGCAATGCTTCTTACTTTGTGACGTTTCTAAGGAAAAGTCACAAAGTAGGAAGCCATTGTCTCTTTCACCAAGACAACGCACCGTGTCATAAGGCTGCTGTTGCTGTAACTGAGTGGTGCTGTAACTGCGCTCCCTGATCTCAATCCTAGTGAATATCCGTGGGATGAACAGGAGCGTCGGATGGGGTCAAGGGATATCCGCCCCACGACAGTCCAGAATCTCATTACATGCTTACAGGAAGAATGATCCAAAATTCCCATTGATCGCTATCGTACGCTTGTGAAAATACTTTACACAAGCATACGATATGCCCCGTAGTATTGCTGCAGTCTTATATATATATATATAAATGTCAAAAGTTTTTTACCTTGGGGATAATATATATTAAGGATACCAAGTAATTTTATAGACTTGTTTTTTTTACTCCTCCCAATTAAGCAAAACAAGTAAGTTTGCGCCTGAACGAATTTTATGACAATTTTTATGACTGTAGATATGTGTGTGTTCACGGGGCTGGTTTGCTTGTTCAGGGGGAAAAAAAAACACTGTGGATATATGAAAAAAAAATTCTTCCAAATAAATTTATTTTTATAATTGTTTTATAAAAATAAATTATTAAAAACCAAGTTTATAAAATTACTTGGTATCCTTAATATATATTATCCCCAAGGTAAAAAACTTTTCACATCTTTATCTCATCCAGAGTTTCTTATTCAAAGTAAAAGCACCTTGAAGCAAATTGTATAGGTAAAGTTGATAAGGCTCTGTATTACTAAAACCTTGGTATTTAGGGTCTAGCTACTCACTGAGGAGACCTCAAGAAAGGTTGAAACCGGTCTGGGTAGTGACCCCCACCCATAATGTAATATAACAGTATACATCTCTTAGTGAGATATGTTTTACATTATGGGAAATACTAAGAATAGTGATCAGACCTTTATCCACCTTTACAACGAGTTGTCCCGGTGTTGCACTACCTTTAGACTTGAACTACGTTCAGGCGCAAACTTAATTGTTTTGCTTACTTGGGAGAAGGAGTAAAAAAACCAAGTTTATAAAATTACTTGGTATCATATATATATATATATATATATATATATATATATATATATATAAATTTGTTTCTTTAATCAGCTTAAGTTCCAGTGACAGATTCAAACTTTTGCTTTATTACTAGACTTTTTTTTTTTTTGTAGTTTTATTTTTGGACCTCTGCTTAAGTTACGAAATTAGAAGTTAAAAGTTCGAATTTCTGTTAGGAAAATTCGAACCAACTTTCGTCGTTTCTTCGCATCACAAGTATAAATTAAGAGGAGAGAAAATGCAGGAATAGTTCAGTAAGCGAACTATTCCTGCATTCATCATACCCACAAGGAATGATACATGACTGAGCATTTTTTTTTTTTTTTTTTTTTTTGGTTGTTGTTTTTTGTTTTGTCATAAATATTTCGTCAATAAAACACTGTGGATATCTTCTTCCTCTGTATAGCGCTTTTTATCATGTTTGTGCAAGGTCCGTTGATTATACGACTTTCGACTTGTCTCAGAGTTTGGCGTTGGGGGGAGACAATTTTTATGACTGTAGATGTGTGTGTGTGTTCACGGGGCTGGTTTGCTTGTTCTGGGGACAATAAAACACTGTGGATATATGAAAAAAAAATTCTTTTAAATAAATTTATTTTTATAATTGTTTTATATATACCACTTCAACAAGGTTATAATGATATACAATACTATCATATTTTGAAATCATCCATGAAAATCAACCAAACAATCTAGCGTTGGTTCAACTGTTGTCCAATAAAGATTAAAAATTATTATTTTAAAAATTTTTTAAAGGATTTAAGATTTCTTTTAAAAATATTAACATTTCATGGTTTTAAATTGAATTTGAATTGTGCAGAATAAGCACTTTAAAAGCTGCGGGATATTTTTCAAAGAAACGGTTCACACTTTTTTCTATCGCCATACGGATCTGGCATTATTTAAGAATCCTTCTATTCTTTGAAAAACTGAAGTATCATTTGCAGTGAAAAAGTTTTTCCAGGTATGTTCTTAATGCATAGATATTTATCCGACAATTCTTTTAAAGACAGAATTACTATAATATTGATAATAAAGATATGGAGTTTGAGCTATCTTTTCCAGGAATCAGTTTCACCTGCTTCTTAGATACTAAGATAATTCTTGGAGACGTAGCCCTACGTTCCCAACGAAGATTGACAATAAATTCCACGGAACAGAAAATATATTCAGCGGGATTAAGAAAACAATAAATATGGTTATTTATTCTACTTTACTCGAATGGATTCCTCAACCCACTAATGCAGGTTTAATAACAAATACGAAGTTGTTTTATGGCATGAGAAAAAGCTTAGACATATTGACGTGAAGACCTAAGTTATATATACACACCGCATAAAGTAATTTATTACTTGATTTTAATTAATTTATCGAAAAAGTAAAGGTTATTCTAATGGTAGAAAACCATATGATATTCTACAAAGTTTCGGTTGCTTGCGTTGTCCGATAGAGAAATAACATTAAAAAAACTGAAAGATAATTTCCAGTCAGTTGCATTTAAAATCTTATTACTATATGAAAAAGGAAAAGTTAATGTTATTTTTCCTAATCTTTTGATTGGTGTCTTTTTTATGAAAAGCTTCCTTAGTCACCGCTATTATTGACATCTCCTAGTTGTCGCATCATGATGAGTCACCGAAGAGATGCATGTCTCAAGGTCATTTCGTTCGATATCTGCCACTTTCGCTTCCCATTAAGCAAAGTTAGTGGAATGAGTTCATAACTGAAGTATTATAAAAGAAACATATGATAGAAACGGAGTATTTGTGTAAACAGTGCTAATGTTTAGCTGGCAAATGTATTTCAGTCAAGACACACACACACACACACACACACAAAGACAGTGGATGAGAAGGAAACGTTTGCATTATGTGTGAAGACAAACGAGGCACTAAAGCCAAGTCCTTATATAAACACATGACCATCCATTCGCTGTCCAGCTCCAAACATACCGAACTAATATTTCGTTCTCCTCATTGTAGTGCTCTGGAACAGTCTTCTTTACAGTTTTCCTCTATGGACCAGCCTGCAGTTGTTCTAAAAACGTATCAACAAGTTTCGCAGATTCTTTCTTCTTGACCACATGGCGCTGAAGTGTCACATACACACACAATTCGATATTGGTTGTTACCATGACAGAAAGAGAATATTATATATATTTGATAGGACTTTAAAGCGCATATACTGTTGTTTATTATTTATTACTTTTTTTTTTTTAATAGGAATAAACCAACCATCTTATTTGCTGTTTAGGGAAAAAAGTTGATCGCCACGCCACAAGCAGTTGTAAAATATGAATAAAATATTCAGGAACACTTGACTTAATAAAAGATCAGCTATTTCAAATATTTCAGGAAGTTTTGAAATAACTTTTAAGAAAAAATAATAATGCGAAAATAAACTCGGAACATGCAAAATAATTCTTAAAGAAAAAAATTAGATGCTTAAAATTAGCTAAGTAATGTTTGTGTAGTTGGCTAATTTCGTGTTAATTAACTGTTTAAAAAATAATATAATTTAAAAATTAATTATTAAAGGAAAATTTGCTTCCCCACTTATAAAAATGGTAGGCGAACTCTGCGAATTTTAAAGAATGTTCCTTGAAAAATAATCCTTTGTCTTCACAATTAAAACAATAATGTCAGCCACGTAGCACTTTTAAACGAGTCCATTACTTTCTCAGTACTTGGCTTACCTTTTTTTAAAGATTTTTTTTTTTAATGGATAAACGCACCTTTAGAAATAGTTAAAATAGTTGTAGAATTGTATGCGTCCGAAGAGAAACGACACTCTTCCCTGAATAACTAGACTCCTAGAGGATTTTAAGCAGTGTAAGAAACAATCCTCCATTTGGATCATAAATAAACTATTTTACGATACAATCTATAGCAGCATCAAAGACGCTATCTCCTCCCATCCCCTCCACTCCGTACAACCCCTCGCTTTTTGTACATTTCGGCTGAAAATCTCAGCATAAGCAGTATATGACATAATCAGGGATCGACAAATTATTCAAAACGTTACTCGCCTGGAGGAACCCCGTTTATTTATTTATGATATGTCCAAAAGTCAAGTGGAGTTCCATGAAGTGATGTATTAGTTGAAGTTTCCTTCGTGTGAGAACCATTAGAAAAAGAACGAAAAGTCAATAAGTAATAAGAACAGTAAAATCAACATTAATCTTTTGGAAAATATAATTTATTATATTAAATCTCCACATCCATCAAAGAAGTATGATGGCAGCATTATTTGTCGTTTATGGTATTGTTTGAATTTCAGAATGAAGTTTACTTTCCAAACAATTTAAAATAAAATAAAACTTTTCGCTGCTTCCTTAAAGTGAAATGACTTTCTTTAAAAAGTTCCTTTAAAAAAAAAATTCTATTTTCTACAGTCTGTATCTCAGTGGCGCACCCAGAAGGGGGGCGCCAAGGGGCCCGGGTACCCCCCAAAGAAAAGGAAAAAAACACTAGAAAAATTTTCAAAAATCTTTTCCTAATTAAAATTCATTTTTTTTTATTTATGTTGTGTGCTACTTATGAATTAGCGATCACTGCAGATGCTCAGTTATAGGTTATATGCGATGTGTAGTGTGTATTCGCAAAACGTCTACTCATCTCTCCCCCCCCCCAAGGTTAAATTCTGAGCGCTCGGCCCCCTCCAAGATTAAATCCTGAGTGCGCCACTGCTGTATCTACCCACAGCTGTCATAAGCGAGCGTATTTCTCGAATCCCGAACACAATCATATTCCAGATTTCACAGAAATCGGTTGAGCAATGCAACCTAAGGCTCTAAATAGAAGGTAAGCCAACTTGTCGCAATATTGGATCGAGAGTCGCTCACAATCGCATTCGTTCGACCTCTTGATTTTCTTGATTTATAGCGAAATGGGGGGGTTTCCCAAATTGTACAAACAGTCATTCTAAAGGATTCAGTTTCTATCGATTTCCAAGATATCAGGATAGCAGAGCAATATGGCTACAGATTGTCGTCGTGCTGGATGAATAAAAGCCAACAGATTGTTCTAGACTTTGTGAAGCGAGTATTGAATTGAGCATATAACGAGAATTATAAACTTAGTGATAAAATGAAATAGTTTAATAATTATCCAATCGATTAAATAATTCTAAAAAAAAAAATCAAGAGATCGAACGAATGCGACTCTGGATCCAAGATGGCGCGTGTAAGCGTACCTTCTATTTAGAGCCTTAATGCAACCTGTAGAGGGAGTCTGTGAACGAAGCGCCTTCTGCAATCCTTCTTCAGGAGACTTCAACGATGGAAGAAACACCTATTTGTTGTTTCAACAAAATGCACCCAGTTTGGTTGAAATCAATTGAACAACGCGATCTGTAGGATGTCTTGCGAAAGAAGATACAATAAATTAACGACGGATTTTAAACTCTTTTTTCGCTGTTTTTTTTTTTTTTTTTCGAAGTGTGCTTTCAAACTAATAATATTCACTTAGAACGGTTACTGAGGGTTGAAGTTCACCTAATGATTATTGTAATAAAGGTAGTCAGGTGACTACAGTACTTGACTGAGTCAAGGCTGTAACGCTTGACATAAATGAGCTGTTGAAGAGAGAGAGAATAAAATCACGAGTATTTTATTACTGCTTACTTCAGTTACACTTTCCATTGTGTACATCGTTTATTTTTTTAATTTTCTTTTCGCGATGATGATGACAATAAACTATTTTATATCATAAATTTAACTACATACCCATTCATTTACAGTAATAAAATGTCAAAAACAAATAACTAGTGATTAGTTTCACAATATGGGCGATAGGGCACTAAATATGAAAGTTTTTGATAGAACCTGAAGATTACTGCATTCTAGATGCTTGAATGTTCAAAAGAACAACGAGCAAGTAATGATAATGCGTGCCACATTTTATTGGCCATTAATCAGAGGAAGGTTAATAGCTAATAAAATGAGAAATTTTCTGGTTGAGAAGATAAAACGTATGTGACTTTCGGGTCATTACTCTGATTATCAGTTGAGCGAAAATTAGATAATAAATCGCTACATCTCGAAAAATAGCGAAACTCTCGAATAAATAAATAAAGAATTCCTATTCCACCTCATTTATCTCTCTAAATACTGCGTTTTTTTTGTTTTGTTCTTATAAAAAGTAAATTTCCTGCGAGAATTGGAGAATTTTCTAAACTTAGAGGTTAACGCAGTTTATTTTTAGTGTTGTTTTCAAAAGCTTCATGTGAGGTATGTGACAGATAATGTCGATATGTATATTTCATGGCCAGTTCGAATACATTTCTTTGCGGGGACCTCAGAGCTCTTGAGAAGCTTATTTAATAAAATGTCAAAAACAAATACTCAACGTAGTAATTAGTTTCGTGATATGGGATCCGGAACTAAATATGAAATTTTTCTTTTATTATAAAAATCCGAAGGTGCTGAATTCTATATTAAACAAGGTTAAAAATTTGTTATATGTACGGAGCGTTAGAGAATTCTACCGTTTTTGCATTATTATACATATACTGGCCACTGAATTAAAACCTTTATGCAGATGTAAACGTCACTTAAGCATCGTATATGCAAACTACGTGGTCACGTGCGTCACCACATGTTCTACACAACTATTTCAGAATGTTGTTGTTGATCAGTAATCGTCAATAATGTTGATCACAATGGGAAAAACAAAGGATATTTCGGAATTCGATAAAGGGCTTATTGTGGGTGCCCGTCTGGCTGGAGCCACGATTTTGAAAACAGAACTGACTGGTTTCTCAAAAGAGAAAACCAGTCAGCTCTGCTGTTTTCAAAATCGCTGAAAATATTTCAAAATTGCTGATTGTGGGTTATTTTTCCACTGATTAAACACCGGTGAGATATCACCGGTGTTTAATCAGTGGAAAAATAACCCACATTGTTGTCTAAGAAGTAACTGTGGTCCTAAGACAATCGGTCAGTAAAAAGATAGCCGAAGACTTGTACGGATAAACAAAACTTGTGTGCAGCAATTGACCGAAGCATTTAATGAAGACTGTTCCCGACTCATATCTAACCAAACTATGCGCAGGGAATTGAAGAGCATGGTACTGGTAGTCGCAAGCCTTTACGGAAACCACTGAATTAAATAAAAGTTTCTAATTGAGTGACCGGTATGTATACAACAGTGATTATTCCATTTTACATTGCTTGTTAGGATGGCCTGTCACTGCTAAGTAAGTTGTCTTCTTGGAAACCTAATTAGTGCTTTGATAAGGCGGTTAATCCTATCTGCACATTATGCTTGTCTGCGTGTGTTCTTCTTCCGGCTGTTTTGCCTGTTTTTAGGGCTGAAAATTCCCAGTTTCTTGAAGAAAAATATTTCCGTCACAGTATGTGAGTTAACTTACGGTTAGTTAGTTTCATACGGTAGCGGAGGAGTTTTTTTCCTGGAGAATCCGTGAAACGTTTTCTTAGCCCTTTTCGATGCCCTTTCTAAAGGGCATCGACGAAATTCACTGAGGTACGAAGCTGATCAGATCTTATCATTTCCCTCTAAAAGTTGTATTTCTATTATCCAAAAATTATTGTTGACAAATTAATATCAATTAACAAAGTGCGGTGACGAGGTTCACGAAGCCCTGACTAGAGTTTAAATTTGTAGCAGGCTTTCTCTCCCCGTAATTTTGGCGTTCTTTTATTTAAATTTATTTGAATGGGTAGGTTAGTTTTTCATTTAATAATATTTGAATTTTCCTTAGCACTATTTGTTATGCTTTCGTTTGTTTCCTTCCTTTCTGATTTACGCTCACATGTAGACCCACACTTTCCAACAAGAGTTCGAAATCAAATCTGATGAGGAACAGGTTGTTAATCCTTATTCCCCTAGTGTCCTATGTATATATATATATATTGCATGCATTCTTCTGGCTGGTTTGAGAGTCGAAAAACTCCAGTTTACAGGAGAAAAAACCTTCACTGGTTAACCTGCCATTTAATTGAAAACACTTGGTAAAGCTTTCTGCCATTATAGAGTAGAAGCGAACATAGGTCTTTCCAACCAAAGTCTTATCACAACCAACTGAACTACTGAGGGTTTGTTGACTGGATCCGATTCTTTCTGAAACTTATCTCAAGGAGCATAGAATCCTAACCATTTCTTAGTTCGTCGCATCGTCATCTCACCTCTTAGACTATCTCCAATATTTCTAGTTCCTTTTTCTTCTTCATATTTTTCCTGTTCCGCTTTCAAGTGGAATGTTTACAGTTGATTCGACACTTCACTTGTAATATTCGAAACAGTAAAACAAAGCGTTGAATAAACATCCTCTGCCCAAAACCGAACTTTTCGAAAATAGAAGAAATTAGCGCCACATGTTGTATATTTTTGTTGTCGAAAGCGGCAACCTTTATTAGTGTTGTGTCAACTGTTTATGACATTTGTTTCATTAGAAGCCGAGTTATAGTGCCAAGTGTGTTTTGACGAACGGTCAGAAAATAAGTTTCAAACAGAGAGCTGCGATTGACTTTTGTATTAAACTTGGTAAAAGTTTTACCGAAATGCATCAAATGCTTCAAAAAAAAAAAGCATACGGTGATGAATGATTATCCCGTACTCAAGTTTACGAGTGGTTTAAGCGATTTCAAAGTAGTCGTGGGACGTTTGAGGACTACGAAAAGCCGGGCCGTCCAAAAACTGGACTGAGTGAAATTAACATCCAAAAAGTGCGTGATTTCATCAAAGAAAACCCGAAATCGTCCGTGAGATTCATTGACGATGAATTGGGGATTCCAAAATCAACTGTGCACAACATTTTGACTGAGAGTTTGGGTCTTCGTAAATTGAATTCGCGATTTGTTCCCCACAAGTTGACCGACACCAAAAAATGTATCGAATTGAACACTGCAAGGACCTCCTCAAAACCGCTCGTAAGGATTCAAACCTTGAAACCTGGTGACGAAACGTAGTGTTTTCAGTATGAGCCCAAAACAACGCGCCAGAGTGCTGAGTGGAGACCACCAGAAGAGGGGAATCCGAAAAAAAGTCGCTTTGAGAAGTCAAAAGTAAAGACAATGCTGATTTGTTTCTACGATTCCGAGGGCATTATTCACAAAGAATTTGTTCCAAATGGTCAATGGTGAGTTTTATCTCGAAGTTATGAAGCGATTGATAGCGAGAATTCGTCGCATACGGCATGAATATCGTGACGACTGACCGTTCGTCAAAACACACTGTCACTCCTGGCACTATAACTCTGCTTCTAATGAAACAAATGTCATAAATAGTTGATACAACACTGATGAAGGTTGCAGCTTTCAGCAACAAAAAGACACAACAGGTGGCGCCACTAGTTCCTTCTATTTTCGAAAAGTTCGGTTTCTTTTTGGACAGAGATGTAAAAAAAGAAGCATCTAGTTGCCTGTCCCCAGTGAATATTTGATCATCTTTTGAAAAGGTATTAGCAAGCGGAACAGGTCATCCAAAATCTTTTGGATCCGTAGCAAATACCGCTACCCCACGTTCCAAAGCGTTTGAAGTGAATAAAAAATAAAATTATATCAATAAAATTAAATACATCGGTATATACATACACGGGTGGCTCAGAAGTCATGAAACGTGCCGTATTTTGTGAAGTGGGTCCGTTTTTGTACAGCAACTGCATAAGTTTTTTAGCATCACCAGATTTTTTATTTGTTATGAAAATCCACATCACGCCTTCCATTTTCGTTTCACAAAGATGGGTCATTTCTAAGGGATCTTCCATGACTTCGGCCACCCCCGTGCTTGGAAAGAAGTCAAAACACACCATAGTGTGAGGTAAACACAGCCGTGGCAAGGATGATTTCAGCAGTTCTATGGGATACTTCCCACAAGTATGTCCCATGCGATCAATTGGAATTTTGGACAATTCTTCCTGTGGATATGTAATAAGGTCCTGAACTGTTGTGGGGTGGACGTGCCAACGCTCCAGTTCATTCCATAGATGTTCAATAGGGTTGAGATCAGGGCTCTGTGGAAGCCAGTCAAGTGTGGCGACATTCATGTCCACAAACCACGGAGTTACAGTAGCAACCTTATGACACGGCGCATTGTCTTGCTAAAAGAGACGGTCAGTTCCGTAGAAACGCTACAAAGTAGGAAACATTGTATTGTTCAGATACTTCTCAGAGTTCCACATTCGTGGCATCATAAAAACCAGGAAAAAGAGGACTATACCCTCACACCGCCACCTCCGAATTTCATATTTGGGGTTACACACTCTGGTAAGAGACGTTTACAGAGCATCCTCCACACCCACACCCGTCCATCTACTCGGTAGAGGGTGTAATGTGATTCGTCGCTCCATAACACAGTTTTCCAAGCTTCCACGTCCCACTGCACGCGCTGTTTGCACCACTGATGACAACGCTGCATGTTGGTTCGCTTAGTGTGGGATTTGCATATTGCAGTCCTACAATGGAAACCCATGTTGTGAGCATCGGTTCTGAATGATGCAATTTGTGTTCCCGTCCATGCTCGAAACTTTGTGTTTTTGAATTAAACAACTTATTGTCATTTCCAAGAAATAATTCTGTATCGTTCGAATAGTGAACTGACTTTCCGACAAATTTTAATAACATTTCTTGGTACCAAATTTCATGAAAATCTATTTAGAATTGGTATACGGTATACGTCTAAATAAAAAATATAATAATAACACATTCGATGAACGGGAAATGAGTTGAAAACATGGAAAAAACCGACTAGGGTTTTTTTGATAATTGCTAATTATCAAATAAACTGATAATTGCTCTTCAGTTATATCATTTAATTTATTTTATTTTCATGGCATTGTATAATGCTAGTCACGCATCACTGATAGATGCGTGACTAGCCACGCGTACCCAATTGTGCTTGTCTAGGCAGTAGTCTAAGACAGAGGTATGCAAAAATTAAACATGTCACTAGCATTTAATCAAAGCAGCAAGTGAACCAACACTACCTGCCGGAAGAGGCCATTATAGTGAAACTGCGTGTCAGATAACTACTGGGAAATTCACGATAAACAGTTCTGCTGTTTTCAAACCCAATGTAACACAGTGCTACATTTTGCTTTCAAGGAAATTCATTCGACTAGTTAAACCTTGGAAACTATTTTAAAATTACTACCAGCCGAGCGATATCCCACGTTTTCCCTATGAAACGTAAACACATTTGGTCGGTAATATCTGTGAAGGTAGAAGAATTACGTATATTATTGTTCAGTACCATTTCCACCAAATGAAGGAACTCGACGAATTATCATTCATATTTATAAAATGGGTGTACATGTAACTACTACCGCATGTATTCTAGATCGATTTTTGCATATGAGAGAAATTTAGAGAACCCATAGGAAAACCTACCTCATCGCAGTCACAAACTTAATCACCTAATGCTAGAAAAAATGCACCATATACTGAGTAATGATCCGTGTAACAAAATCGATAGTCTTACCACGAAAATTTTAAATTTAAATTATTATTTACTCACAATCACCACCCACGATATAAGTTAGCATGTGTATCTTCACTTATAGCTTATCTTCTCTCATTTTTTTATTTTATTTCTAGTTTTTAAATTTTTACATACATATTTATACACAAATATGTAAAAATCAAAGACATGTTCAACATTGCTATATTAGATAATCATTATATATATATATATATATATATATATATATATATATATATATAAATGCGTTTGCGCCTGAACATAGTTCAAGTCTAAAGGTGGTGCAACACCGGGGCAACTCATTGTAAAGCTCTGATCACTATTCTTAGTATTTTCCATAATGTAAAGCATATCTTACTAAGAGATGTATACTGCAATACATTATGGGTGGGGTCACTACCCAGACCGGTTTCAACCTTATGAATAAGTAAAGCCGTCTCTAAAAATTCGGACGATCCCTAGGCCACTCAATTGTGGGCGAAAGACCGTCCATCTCAGCGTTGGCTCCACTCAGTGATGGCCTTCCACCTACCACCACCACCGAGCAGAACCACTCGTATTCCGAAGAAAAGCATTCACCGACAAAGCCCCTCAGCGGGCCGTGCCGGAGAACACTTTCCCCGGAGACTCAAATTTCTCCCTTAAGGCAAAAACTTTAAGAGAGCGAATTCATAATAGTCCCCCCACCGGTTTCAACCTTTTTGAAGTGTCCTCAGTGAGTAACTAGACACTAAATATACCAAGATTTTAGTAATACAGAGCCTTATCAACTTTACCTATACATGTTGTTATAAGGTGTTTTTATTTTGAATAAGAATCTCTGGAGGAGATATAGATGTAAATAAGTTTTTTTACCTTGGGAATAATGTATATTAGGGTTACCAAGTAATTTTATAAACTTGGTTATTTTACTCCTAATCCAAAGTAAGCAAACAGTTTAAGTTTGCGCCTGAATTTACAATAAGTTTCCCTGATGTTGCACCACCTTTAGACTTGAACTACGTTCAGGTGCAAACTTAAACTGTTTGCTTACTTGGGATTATGGGATTAGGAGTAAAATAACCAAGTTTATAAAATGACTTGGTAACCCTAATATATATGTATACATATTAAAAATCTTGATAACTATGTAAGCAATATTCTCCTGATCAGAGATTTGTATAAAGCTATTATAATCTCTTTCCTTCCTGCTATAAGTTAAAGCTTCGTTTAATTAATTTTACAATATGCTGAGCTTGCCTAACCTACACTGAATGGTTACTTTATTAGAAACAGCATTTTAATAACGAGTGGAATCGTCTTTTGCCTTAAGAGCTGCCTGTAGTCTCATTGTTTCAACTGTCTAAAACATTTCTTTGGGATGTTTGGCCACGCTGTCACAAATAGAATCGCCCATTTGTTTCGGATTGGATAGTGGCACATTTCTGCTGAGAACTGCTCGTTCTCATCAGAAAACATGTCGTTAAGGAGGCTTAAGTGCTGGGAGAAACTCATGTTAGTGCTTAATGGAGTGAAATAGCACTGAAAAAAGATTAAAATGATATTTAATTCTTCCAATATTTCGTCTCGGTCACCACTGAGACATCATCAGGGAGTGCAATATGAGACCTGTAAAACACACACACACACACACACACACACAAAGCTAAGTGAAACCATGGACGAAAGACGAGTCCTAACTAGGTGGAGCTCTCTTAGTGGGCATTTGTTGGTGAGATCTTGAAGGATTAGTGTTTCACATATTTTGGGACATTTAATGCAACAATATTTACTCAGATCTAAGGCTGATTTCTAAGAGCTGCTGCCTATTACAAAAACAATATTCGTTTTCTAAAATTACTGCGATGGAGCATGATGGTCTTTTTTCAGTTGATTCTATAAGCTGTATCCAATGCATGGTCTGTAAGGCCCGATTGACCATTGTCATGACTGTGGGTGTATTTTTGTGTTCTTTTATGTGGATGTTAGCTGATCTTCCTATCTATCCATAGTAAGCCAACTTGCAGGAACAGGGACCTCAATATACTCCAAGAACTGAGAGATGGGTCACTGGTGGAGCAGATAAAGGTAGCTAAAGGCATGATGTTACAAGTCTCATATTGTACTCTAACGATGTCTTAGTGACAGATGAAATAAAGGATTAAAGAATAAAATATTCTTTTAATCCTTTCTCAGTGCTCTTTCACTCCATTAATCCTCTATCATGACCTCATCCTAGAGATGCATTATTGGGTTGAGGTCAGGTCTGGGGAGTGAGCTGGCTACTGAAGAAAAGAAAATTTTCTGTCGTGTTCCTTGAACCACCTCAACACGCTTTTTGGCATGGAGCAATGTCTTTAGAAGTACCCATTTGATAATGGGCAAATGTAGCTAAGAATGGGTGAATATGATCAACAATGATGTGGCATTCAGGTGGTGTTCAACTGGTATCGGCAGACCTGATGAATGCCAAGAAAAGGTTCCCTCCCCATACCATTACACTCCTGCCACTATCCTGAGCTGCTGCTACTTGGCAGGAAAGATACATGGCCTCATGTTGTTGCCAATGGCGCACCCAGAGGGGGGGGGGATAAGGGACCCTGGCCCCCAAAAGAAAAAGAAAACTTTCCTGAAATCTTTTCCTAATTAAAATTAATTTTTTTATTTAGGTTGTGTCGTGTCTTCTATTTCTATACTTCTTATGAATTAGCGATCATTGCAAATGCTCAGTCATAGGTCGTATGCGATGCGTAGTGTGTATTCTCAAATCGTCTACTCAACTCGGCCCACCCCACAGATTGAATCCTGAGTGCGCTACTGGTTCTTGCCGCCATATTCTGGTTCTGCCATGAGCATGATACAGTACAAACCTGACCCGTCAGACCAGGCGACATATTGACAGCCATCAGCTGTCCAGAGTTGGTGATCACGCTCATGACGCCTCATCTTCCTGTTCTTATCTGACAGCATTGAGACTCGAGATGATCACCTGCGTCTGTACGTCATATGTGACAGTGTGCGACAAACTGCACTCCTAGATGTTCTCTGTGGAGCAACAAGCAGACAGCTTCAAGCCAACGGCAGTCCTATGTGACGGAAATTTCATTGATGCACGAGGTTAGAGAAGAATGACAAGGATTGTGATGTTTCCGTCACACAGGACTGAAATTGGCTTGAAGCTACCTGTTTGTTGCACCATACTTGGTACTACCTCAACACTGTTATCTGTGAAAACTCCAGATCAGGTAGACGTTTATGAGATGCTGGCACCAACAATCATATCACGCTCAGTCACGTAAGTCAGCTCTTTATCCATTCTGATGCATCAAGCAAAAAAAAAAAAAAAAAACGAATGCCTGTCTGCCTGATTTATATAGCAAATTCAGCCATGTGGCTCAACATCTTCATAAACGGTCTATTTTCCTGAATGGAGGTGTTCCTAATAGTCACTGATACAGTATGATTTCTGCGGTTCCTAATAGTCACTGATACAGATACAGTGTTCCTAAGAGTCACTGATACAGTCGAATTTTCCGTAGAAAATTCGGGAGGGATACTCCTAGTTTCCGGGAGAAGAAACGAACTTGCTTGCCAACTTACAGCGGTCTTTCTTTCAGCAGCCTAGTACTACGAATGTAAACCTCATTTACTCGAGGCTACAGAGACCCAAATAATCATAATAATGATATTTTTATCAATAAAAACGATCTGATTAAAAGCACAGCTGAACACCATATGAATATGGGGTGAGAAGTATCGTATGATGTAAAAGAGTTGTTGGAAGAGGAGAAAAAGAAGAGCGAGAGGCAAAGTTTGTGAGTCTGCTTCTAACCTATTTATTTATTTATTCATATGGAGTTTCCTCCCTTTTCTCCCCCCGTCCCTATTGGGGCGAGTTGAGCCCCCCCCCTCATGGGAGAGTTAAGTATTTATGGCTGTAGATCCGTGTGTTCATGGGGCCGGTTTGCCTGTTTGCGGGATGAAAACCCCCAGATAAACTGGGGGAAAAACCCCGCTGTCCACGCCCAAGACCGGCTAACTTGGCTATAGCTGAGGAAGATCCTTAAGCTCCTCACGTCAGCAACGGGAATCGAACCCAGGACACTCCTTCCCCATGCATATGGTTGCGAAGCGCATAGCCACTGTGCTAACCTCGCGGACTTCCAACCTATGATAGAGGCGAATTCAGGAGGGCGATTGTAACTAATGAATCAATATGCAGGTTGTGCAAAAGGAATGGTGTGGACCTATGGCCTGATGGACGGAAAGATTTGTACAATGCTGATGGACTGCACTTAAGTGAATTCGGAGTTAGGTGTGTGGAGAGAGTTTTGTTCACTGAGAACAAAGGCGCATTGGAGAGAGCTTTGCGCTTCCACACTCTCAGTATGAAAGTGCAAAGTCAGGAAAACTAAAGCAATTAAGGCGATACAGACGAGTGTATGTGTGAAGTCACCTATGAAATGAATGAGTATGAACAAAAATGCGGAATCTAATCTCTCAGGCCACAACATCGAATGAGGATGCTACAGTTTCTATATGCTAATGCTAGAAGCATTAGAAATAAGAGGGAAGTTTTTGGTATTGGTTAGCGCAACCTCGCCAAAAGTTATAGGCATTAGTGAGACTTGGCTAACGGCAGATGGATTTAATATTTTCAGGGAGGACAGAGTAGACAGGACGGGGATAGGGTACTAATGATGATAGCAGATGAATAGCAGCCAACAGGAGCAGAAGTCAGTCGAGCAGATGGCATTTCTTTTGAGACAATATGGTGCGAGATCGAGGTCAATAGGATAAAATATAAAATTTGTTGCTGCTATAGGCCAGGGGGTGATGTGGAAGACATGCATCAGCAGGAAAGGAAAGGAAAGAGAACAAAGAGTGCAATTCGAGTAATTATTATTGGGGACTTTATTGAAGACTGGAAGGAGGAGAGCTCACATGACACGAAGGAAATGGAATGGAATGAATTTCAGCTGTGGGATTAGATAAAATATCGGATCGCATTTTAAGAGAATGTGCAGGGGGACGATGCCTTTGACTAGGCTGTTTAATTTAAGTCTCGGCTCTGACAAAGTCCCAAGAGAGTGGAAGGAGGGCAAAGTAATTCCTTTTCATAAACGAGGATCTGTCTGTGGTAACAAATTATAGAAAAATCAGTATCTCAGGTGATAAAAGTACTGAAAAAGTTGGTCGAAAAGACAATTGTGGATAAAAAAAATAGTGGATAAAATATGATACATTATGAGGAGCAGTATGACTTCGTGAATGGTAGGTGTGCCTTCGTAATCTATTAACTTTTTATAACAGGGTGACAACTGAGTTGGATAAAGGGAATGGCTCCACGATAATACTGCTGGAATTTTTAAAGGCGCTTGACTGGGTACTACATGGAATTGTATTATGCAAATTGCAACAAATGGAAATGGAAATGAAACTGGTGATAAAAGTGTGGCTGATGGACAGACACCAAAAAGTAGTTTATGGATGAGCAAAATTCATATGTGCTACAGGGCTCTGTGCTTGGATCACTGTTTAAAATGAAATAGGGAAATATTCAGTTGTTAGCCTATTCAAATCATCATCGTCATATAAACTCTCTACATCACCTTGATTAACTATTACCCTACCAAATGATGCAAAGTTGGTAGGGTAATAGTTAATCAAAGTGATGTAGAGAGTTTATATGACGAGGATTTGAATAGGCTAACAGTATAGGCAAAACATAATGGATGCAATTTAATGTGGAAAAGTGTAAAGTTATGCGTTTTGGGATAGAAAGATTACAAGCTGTGTACTACATTCAGTGGCGTAGCTGAATGGCGTAGCAGGGGGGGGGTGCGGAGGGGGAGGTGCGCCCCGGGCGACACTTTGAACCTTTTTGAACTTTTGCAGTTAATTCTAAATAGTCTCGAGAACTCAGTTCCAAATATTGTAATACTACTACGAATTTTCCTGACAATTGCTGTAAGTGTTGCTAGTTGTGAGAGGAGTTTTTCTAAATAAAATTGATTAAGAATTACCTACATTGCTATGAAATAGACTTCTCCAATGTCATCGACGATTTTGCTAACAGAAAAGCAAGAAAAATAACATTTTAGAATGTTGAAATTAAAGTTTTACTTCAAAAATAAACAGTGTTTTAATTTATTTTCCTATACGTCGTTTCGACTTTTTGTAATATTTTTGGTGTGTATTGAGAGGGGCGGCAACAGCTCTAGCTACCCCACTGACTGCATTTAGGGAACCGAATTCCAGGAAATTGAAGAAACCGGGGATTTGGGAGTAGTAGTAGTAGATGGAGAGTTGAACTTCAGAGTGAATACTGTTAACGTAGTTCACAGGATTACTTGGTTATTGAATAAGGGAGTTATCATTCCTTTTTTATATATATATATAATCTTAATACGACAACATCTGGATTACAGTGCTCAGGTCTAGTCACCTGGGTTTATTCAAGGATGAGGAAGTAGTAGAGAAGATCCAGAAGAAAATGATCAAAATGGTGAGTGGTCTGTGGAATGCTTCATACGAGGATCGTTTGTGGATTGCAAAAGTTGGTTGATAGGCGAAAAAAAAGAGGATGGGGATATTATATATTATAGAAACATAAGGATTTTATTGGATTGATGCAAGGGAAATGTTTCAGATCTTGGCTAGAGGGAGCAGAACAAGAGTCCATCCCAGGAAGTTAGGTAAGATTGTGGTTAGCAAGGGCATGAGGGCTAGATTTTTTCGCCCGAGAGTGGTGAATGAATGGAATGGGTTGCCTGAGTCAGCTGTAATTGCTTTGTCTGTTAACGGTTTCAAGGAAAGGCTCGATAAATATTGTCAGATAATAATAATAAAACTTGTTTACATCCAAAATAATAAATTCCGCCCATCACCCATAGTAGAAGTCTTGCTATATGATTTGGACCATGCTTTCTGCTTTGTGACCCTACAAAATAATCCGGCTGGTGCAAAAATTGGGCCGGCTAGATTGCAAGTTCGCATTTGGAATTGATGTACATTCCGATGTAAGCCAGCGTTGCACATTACTCTGCTGTTATTGATCAATATGGATTTTATTATGAGGAAGATAACAGTAAACGCAGCTCTTTATGCAAATATTATACTTCTGATAAATTCACTACAAATCTGCTATAGCAAATTGGCATGAAAATTTGAAATCAAGAGAAGAGGAAAAGCATCAATACAGAACAAACAAAATATTTCAACTATTTAGATACAATTTTTAGCGAAGGTTGAAAATAAAATAAGGGAATAGATAGGCAATAGCGTAAGCGAAGCTAGTATGGAAAGGGGCTATTTGAATAAATTTATATGGAATGACAAAGAAATCAGCTAAAGAACAAGCCAGCAATAAAAAAAGGCAATTTTATCATATGGATTATATACAGTATATCCGGTTAAAAAATAAAACCAAACTCCTTATTAAAGACAGATACATACTCTATATTAGAGTTCTCAGGAAAGTTTTGGAAGTGAAGAGATATTAGGATGGCACATTAAAATATAGATATTAGATTAGAAAGAAAACTGAAATTTTAACATTCAAGAATGTATAATTAGAGATGGTATGGTCACTTAAACAGAATAATAAAGAAAGCAACTAACTTTTCTTTATCGTCGTCTCCTCTTTCAGTGGCTTAACGCTATGGAAATTCCAATTAATATGGAGTCTAATGGAAGCGCTGTCGCTATGAGAGCTCTAAAGCGACCAATCTAAAGTTCTCATGAATGCATGATGCAGTGAGGAGAAATAAGTTGCATCAGATCACCCCAGTGTACTCTACGCCAGTGGTCTCAAACTCAAATTGCATGCGGGCCTAATGCACGATGTGAAAGCAGCTGACGGGCCAGAATTTTTTTTTTTAACAAAATGAGAGTGAATATATATATATTGAACTGTACTTACCCCTAATGTATGGATACCACCCTTTATAACCTTTATAATTATGAAACCCTTTTATAACCCTTTATAACTTGAGAATAAATAATGACAACCTATTCTCTTTCTTTTATTTATTAAATTTTTCTTCGACACATACAGAAAAAATACATACATTTGTATATAAATAATACATATGTTTGTATGTAAATGCAACTTGACACTTGATGGCGTTTCGATTCTGATAAAGTTTGTAGCCTTGGAGAAAAATTACTAGAAACTATCTTCATCACGGATTATAGATGCTCATCGGTCAATCGGGTTCTTTTCTTAGACTTATTAATTTTCAACTGCGAAACAAACTGTTCACATATAAACGTACTCCCAAACAAAGCGATTATTCTTATTGCAAAAATTCGTAACTGAAGGTATTTATCTTTTGACAAGTACGAATAAAAGTTGATCAAATCTGTATCTTCAAATATTTGAATAAGATTTATATCACACTGTAAATTAATTAACTCCATTTGTAGATTTTCCGGTGCGTTATTCACGTTCGTTTTTAATGATAATGAAAATAATGTAAAATCGGACTCCAAATCATTAAAATCTTTAAATCTTTCTTCAAATTCTTGTCGTAATAATGCTATTTTTCTTGCATATTCTTGAGATTTTTCATTTGAAATAATAGGGCAGGATATAAGATGTAGGAAATGTACGAAATGTTTTAATTCCAGTTGCGTTTCCCATAATTTCAATTTAACTTTAAAAGCTTTAATACAAGCATACATGTCAGTGATAAGTTTATTCTTTCCTTGCAGCTTTTTATTGAGAATATTTAATTGGCCGGTTAAGTCAACAAGAAATGCTAAATATTCTGTTATCCATGTATCATTACGTAGTTCGTCGATGGTTTTATTTTTTTGTGTCGTGAAAATTTTGATTTCATTTATTAAATCAAAAAACCGTTTTAATACAGCTTAACCACCTCACCTCGTTATAATAAATCATTTCTCCGTACTCACTTTCAATTTCTTCAAGCAATGCAACAAATTCTCGATGATTCGGAGCTCGTCCACTGATAAAGTTTACTGTTTTAGTTAGTTTCCATAACATTATCCATCTGCAAACTTTTGGCACAAAGTGCCTCTTTGATGAATAATGCAATGTATAGTGCAAAATTTATTCTGAAAATTTTCTTCTTTCACTATATTTCTTAATTTTACCGCTACTCCATTTTTTTTACCAACCATAGCAGCTGCACCATCACTTGCAAATCCAATCATTTTATCCCAACTTAATTTATATATATTTATCTATTACAGTTTTTATTTCAGAAAAAGTATCCTGTGCACCAGTTTTTTCTTTCATAGGAATTATTTCCAATAATTCCTCAATTACTTCAAATTCATCAGTAACCTCGTACGAAAACGGCAAGTTGTGCTATATCTGTGATGTCAGTACTCTCATCAACTGCTATTGAGAATGCTGCAAAATCTATACTTTTTTCCCTTTTAACTGACATCATAAATCACTAGCGATTTCGTTAATACGTTCCGATACCGTGTTGGCTGACAAACTAATATTTGAAATACAGGAACACCTTGTATAGCGCGGTTAATTGGTTCCAAGAAGCGTCCGCGCTATGCAAAACCGCGTTGTTCGAGGTCTATTTATAAAGTTTTCAATTTAATTTATTACAAAAATTTAGGATAATAAAAATGTTTAAAAATGAAAAATAATTGTTATTTTTATTAACTAAATAACAAATAAAATCCTTTTAAACTGATATAAAAGTTGTACAAAACAAAACAAATATTGCTTCAATTTTAGCATACAGTAATTTACTTTTTACTAAAGTAATCTTTTAGTGTTCGTTGAACTATCCTTGTCTTCTTTGTCTCTTCAAGTACTAGATCTCTGTAGCATTTAATAGCATTATTGAGACTTTGTCTCACTTTGATGCTTTTTTCCAAATTCGGGTCGGCATTTATGAGAAAGTCGGAAGCTTCGTCGATTTTTCTCACAAAAGTTGAAAGGTCAGCAAAGGAAAATTCTTCAACCATGACATCAGTGGGGTCATCTTCGTCTTCTTCTGCTTCATAGGCTTGTTGTTGTTCCAACTCCAAAAGGGCTTCATCATCCAGATCATTTGAATGAGAATCAATACATTCGTTCACATTGTTACAATCTAAACTTGTAAAACCAAGATCTTTTCCTTGGTTTTACAAGGAAAAGATCTTGGTTTTGAGATTTCCTCTTCCTGTGTTGCAAAGGCAACAAAGTCCTTTGAACAAGGCGGCAAGATATTATGCTATACGGCTCTCATGTTGCTTTGAGTCACCTCTTGCCAAGATTCATAAATATTTTGAATAGCATCTTTTATGTTAAATTTCTTCCAAAATTCACTCAAAGTCCAAGAATCTTCTTCTTCTTCTGATGCTTTAATAGCTTGAGTAAAAGTTCGTCTTAAATAGTTAGCCTAGAAAGTGGAGATAACGCCTTGATCCATCGGCTGCAGAATTGATGTTGTGTTTGGAGGTAAAAATCTTGACATTTTCATCTAAGTCAGTCAATAGACTTGGATAGCCTGGCGCATTGTCTAATAAAAACAAAATTTTGAAAGGAATATCATTCTTTTTACAATAGCTTTTAACTTCAGGGCAAAAAAAAGGTTTTAAACCAGTCTTCGAAAATTGAACGAGTAACCCACGCTTTTTTTATCATTTCGTTTTATCATTTTTTAACAATTGAAATAAACAATTTTTATTTAAATTGTTCTTTGTAAAGCCCTTAAGAGCTCTTGGGTTTTCCGCTCTGTACACTAACAGTGGCTTCAATTTTAACTCACCTGATGCATTACCTCCTAGTAAAAGTGTCAATCGGTCTTTTGACACTTTATACCCAGCTGGTGTTTTTTCCTTCTCTGCTAGAAATGTGCACTATGGCATTCTTTTCCAGAACAAGCCAGTCTCGTCAGCGTTAAAAATTTGATCATCTGTGTAGCCGTCCTTCTCAATAAGCTCCTTCAATTCATTAGGAAATAATTCTGCAGTTTTAGTATCAGCACTTGCGCTTTCACCTTGGATTCTTACGTTATGGAGTCCCATACGTTTTTTGAAATTGTAGAACCACCCGCGACTTGCTATAAAAGTTTCACTGGTTGTACCTCCTTCATTTTCGCTTTCATTTTCTTTTATTTTGTCATATAGACTTGTTGCTTTTGCCTGGATTATCATTTGACTCAAAGAAATTGTTTTATGATTACAATCTTCAGTCCAGATCATTAGAAGGCGTTCCATATTTTCAATCGTAGAAGATCGATTTCTCGTGATCACTTTTGACATATTAGAAGCGGTGCTCATTCCATGCTGTTTAATCTTTTCTTTGCTCTGAATAATTGTTCGTACAGATGACTCATTCATTGAATTTTCACGTGCTATTTTAGCAAAGGAAGCGCCATTCTCGTGACATTTTATAATTTCAAGTTTCTTCTCTAATGTCAACAACTTGCGTTTTTTTGTTCCAACAGTGTCTTCTTTGTTTTGTCTCTTTTCACTCATACTTAAATAATAAAAAAATATTAAATACTAATATTAACGTAAATAATAAAATGCCGCGGGGAAAGAACCTATCTACGTGAGAGCCAAACGAATAACTACTGCATAAGTGGCTCTCGACTGTCACTTGCGACTCCCGGGAGTCGCCGGTCAATGGTGACAATGTTAGTGTAATAATGATAAGTGTAATAATAAAAACCGCGTTAGCCCAAAACCTGCGTTGTTCAAAACCGCGCTATACAAGGTATTCCTGTAATTGTTGTTTGTCAGGACAAAGAAGTTCAGCAGACTTAATCAATCTTTAAGGAATTCGCCATCAGTAAATGGTTTTGATCGTTTTGCAATGATGTGCGCGAGAGCAAAACTTGCGTGAACTATTGCTTCACTGGATTTATTTGTTTCAGTAAAAAAAAATTGTCGTTGTTGTAAGCCAGATTTCAGAAACTGGAACTTTTCTTCCCTCAATTTGCCTTCAACATTTCAAATTTTTCTTCATGATTCGTTTCGTAATGGCGACGTAAATTGTATTCTTTTGGAACTGACATTCCCTTATTACAAATAAAACATTCAATTTTATTGCGCACAACACCACAAAAGTACATAATTTCCCATTTATCTTGAAAAACACGTCCTTCTTCGTTTACTTTTCTTTTACTCTTTGTTAAAGACATGGCTTGCAGTTTAATCTCTTAATTAAAATCACTATTATAATTTTATTTACAACTTTAATTCAACAAGATGAATTTTCGTATGAAAGCAACAGTCAAAAGTTATGCACAACTCTAAACGATAGGTATTGATACAATGTAGATCTAACAAGCACAAATAAACAGGTTTTATAAGCCGTACGTTAGTTTGTCTCCATCTATATTGGAATATGAACTGCGCAGCTGTGCATCGGAAACACCAGAATACTGAAGCGCCACCAACTGTCGGCTGGCGAACTAAATTTACTGATTGTAAATTGTAGATATGGACTGAGCTTATGCGCACATAAGCTCAGTCCATATCTCCATGTCTCTAAAACTATAAGCACCGTATTTACAACAAATACATAATTGCAATGTATTCGCGAGCCGTGTAAAATTGCTCCGGGGGCCGGATGCGGCCCGCCAGTTTGAGACCACTGCTCTAAGCCATCTTTGTGAAATTCGCAGAACAAATTATCTTAAATTTTGCTAAATGCATTCGAAGATCGAGCTGTAAAAAATCATATTTCAGAAATAAATATAAAATAAAAATAAATAAATCTGCTAACGTTTTTTGTTTGTTTGTTTCCTCAAGGGAAATTTAGCGACAGACGAGGTCGTCTACCACTACATTTTTGAAGAATGGTAGGAGGTCAACTTTCACCCTAGCCAATCATTGGCCCAATGCTATCAGTGATTTTAATTGCCATCCGGGGTAACTTTGGCTTGAAAGACTTGGGTTTGAATTCTGTTTCGTATGCGAGTTTTTCAAATGAAAGTGAGTTATCCTTCTCAGACGGGGACGGAAGTTTTTACATCCCAGAACTGATATAATCATATCAGTTCTAGGATGTAAAAATTTAGTTCAGTTCTGATATAACAACAGATATAATATACTAACCTCATAACGTTAATTGCTGTGATTATAATTAAAAAAAAAAATCAACCTTTTATTTTACACTTAAAGTCCAATGTGATGGATTAAGTTCGCAGTTCAAATAAGCTCAGAATCTATCATCTTTGAATACTCTGATTAAACATTGACACTGATTATATTTTATGTTATTTAAATAAATCCAAGAGCTTGTGTAGCTCAGCAGAAGTGGAGTGTGACAGAAACTACTGGGAAAAATGAAGAGAAAACCGAAGCAGAAGATGATAAAAGTTGTCCAGGTACACCGAAAGATGATGCCCCAAAAGAACCTGAAACAATGAAAAAAATGAAGAAAGCATTAAAAAGCAAACTATAAAATACACGGAAATAGAATCTGAACAAGTGATCGAGAAAATTGGGGAAAAAAGACGAAAGTGTTAAAAAACAAAACACAAAATGCATAACTACTGTGGAGACAGAATCTGAACAGGAAAAGGAAATGGAAATAAGTCAAATTGAGAAAAATGAAGATACAAAGGATGTTCCGGAAACCACTGGTATCATTAAAATGCAACGAGAAGTAAATAATATATCCCCAGTGGAAAAGTGGCTCTTGTAACCCAAAACAGAGAAGGATGAAAATAAAAGTCACTCCAAATATCACAAGAACAGGAAATAAAAAAAAAAGTAAATAAGAAAAAAGAAATCTGTACAAATAATAATATAAACAACACACAGCATGAACGTGATGAGCCTAAATTGTAATGGTCTAAATCATAAGAATACTCAAAATTTACTAATAAACCAAATATTTAAATCCTTTCCAGATATTATAATTTACAAGAAACAAAAATTTGCTCTATAGAACCCATTCAAAATTTTGAAAAAAGAATAACTGCCCATTATATCTTAACCCACGAATCTGCAAGTAATAGTAATAGTGGTGGACTGATTATTCTAATAAAATGCACCCCCCCCAGATATTCGGTTACTTTCTCATGAGGTACCCATCAGGCATAAAGTTTTAGAAACAGATATAGTAGTAGAAAACAAAGTATGCACGTTTATTAATGTATATGGACCAACAAAACCTGCAGGAAAAAAAATATTTTGGAAACAAATGAAACATCATCTATTGCAAAAAAAAAACATTGCCATAGTTGCAGGCGACATGAATTTTATAGAAAATAAGTTAAAAGACCAAGAGAAAATAACTGAAGTACCACAGAAGGAATGCACTAACATCTTTAAAGATTGTGGACTTACTGATGGTTTCAGGTTTTTATATCCGATGAAAAAAGAATTTACCCACTTCACTCCGGGCAATGCATCTAGAATGGACAGAATTTACCTTCCAACCTATCGAGGAATAACCGTAAAGAATGTTAAACACACTCCAGTCGTATTCAGTGATCACTATATAGTAGAGGCTCAACTTCAGTATTCGCAAAAAGAAAAACTAAAAACATTTATTAATCGGAACTTTCCATTATGGAAATTCAATGAAAAGCTATCAGAGGAAAGTGAATTTAATACGGAAGTAGAAAATATAATAGTAGAAGCTGAAAAATTTGAAAACGCAATTAGTGCGTGGGAAATATTTAAATTAAACATCAAAAAGGCAGCTATCCGAATAGGAAGTAAAATAAAGAATCAGCAAAAGAGAGAATAGGAAGAAGCTCTTAAAAAGACAGAATAAACAGACAAGTAAAAGCAGAAATAAATCAATTAAAAATAAAATAAAAGAATTACAGTACAAGGAAATAGAAGGCGCATAGTTACGAGCGCATTTAAAAGCTGTAGAAAATGATGAAGGCAAAACATCCACTGCCTGGCTATTTGAAAGAGACAGCAACGAAAGAAGAAGGAAAAAAGGCTCTGCATTATGAAGGGGAAACATTGCAAGAAGATGCAGACTTACTGAGGGTTTCCTATAAACACTTTACAGCTCTATTCACAGGAAAAGAGAGTGATGCCACTGAACGAAATAAATTCGTGTCATTTCTACCCAAGATAACTAAAACGGAGGCTGAAGAGATTGAAGCCCCCCATTACAATATTGGAATGCAAGAATACAAAGCATCTCTCGAAAGGAAAATCTCCCGGAGAAGATGGTTTAATTGGCGAATTCTACAAAAGATACTTTCAAAAGTTTGAAAACTTCTTTGAGAATGATTAAACGAATATTAGAAACACAGGCAAAACCAGAAAACTTCACATCACATTAATACCAAAAGTTTCCGATCCAGAAAAACTGAAGGATATAAAAAAATGGAGAGGTATAACATTGTCAAACACTGACTATAAAATAATCTCAAAAATCCTCAAAAACAGAATACAGAGATGTCTACAGAAATTTGTATCGCCTAATCAAGCATGTGCAGTTGAAGGAAGAAATATATCAGATACCATAACACATCTTAGATGTATATACGAATACTATCAATTGACCAACAGACCATGCACGTTACTAAGTTTAGACATCGAAAGAGCTTTTGACACAGTGAATCATGAATGCATCTTTGAAATAGCAAAAGTATTAGGATTTGGAGCAAACTTTAGGAACTAGTTAAAAATATTTTATGAAAATGCACAAAGTCGTATAATCATAAATTAAAAACTCTCCGCACCTGTCCAAATCAATTGTTCCGTACGACAAGGGGATCCTCTCTCTATGGCCCTCTTTGTATTAGCAATCGAACCACTAATCAGAGCAATAAACACAAATAAACAAATTCAAGGAACAAATATTCATGGAGAAAGCGAAGCAAAATTTCTAACTTATGCAGACGACATAACACTTACACTAGAAAATGAAAACTCCATGGAGGAAACAATAAAAATATTGGACTCCTTTGCAAAGGCTTCAACTCTTAGGGTGAACGTGGCGAAGTCTTGCTATTTGGTGGTTGGTGACTGGAAGAAGGAACCAAAAAATACCGGCTGGAATGTTGAGAAAAAACTACTTGCCAGTATTAGGAATAAAAATTGGAGGTATAGACACATATGTAGATCAATGGAAAGAGTTGTATGAAGCCATATTTAAAAAATTAATAATATGCGAAATAGACACCTTTCCGTGAGAGGCAAAGCTAGGATGTGCAATATGTACTTAGCCTCCAGACTGTGGTACAAAATACATAACATTCATACCATGGACAGCGGGCAGATAAAATTGACAGGCTCTTTGCAACATACATATGGGGTTCACAATATGAACGAATGCGCCGTACAACACTCTTTCACGAAATAGAAGCTGGAGGTCTCGGTGTAGTTAACATACACCTAAAGACTTGATTATCAGAGCCATAACTGCAGCAAAAGCGCATAATAAATCATACCGTGGATATGCAATTGCTTTTCTACACAAGTGCCTCCCTGACAAGGTCATCAGCGCTCTTCCTTCGATCAAAAAGAGACCACCCAGAACAGTGGCGCACCCAGGGGGAGGGGGTACCCAAAAAGAAAAGGAAAAAACACAAGAAAATTTTCCAAAAATCTTTTCCTAATTAAAATTCATTTTTTTTTAATTTATGTTGTGTCGTGTCTTCTATTTCTATACTACTTATGCATTAGCGATCACTGCAGATGTCAGTCATAGGTCGTATGCGATGCGTAGTGTGTATTCGCAAATCGTCTACTCAACTGCCCGCCCCCAAGGGCGCCAGCCCCTCTCCCCCCTCCTCCAAGATTAAATCCGGAGTGCGCCACTAACCTAGAATGTTCACCGAAATGGCTGAAGGATACCGGTTTATAGAAAAAAAATTACGGCATTGAGAAATTACCATATACGAAAACAAGATCAATATATGCAAAGCTAACTAGAACCATTTTCCCAATACCACAGCATCGAGAACAAAAAAGAGGGGTGATCAAACTAAGTTCAGTGTTAAACAATATATTTTGTCTTCCAATAAATCCGTTCTACAAAATCTTTTTCTTTAAAGTTCATCATGTATGTGTGCCAACCAAAATGTGGGTTGTAGCAAAAGGAATACCACTAGATGGTCTTGCAACCTGTCAATTCTGTAAAGAGCCAGAAACACTTTATCACATGATGATTTATTATAAAAAAGCAGAATAAATCTGGAGTCTTGTGAAACAATGGATGCCACAGAATCAAATAATTAATGAAAATCCAATAATTTGGCTAAATGAGAAAAAGTTAAGCAGAGTACAAACAATCATAATTATCATAACAATGTATACTATCTGGACGACATACAGGTGTGACCATATGCATGACAGAACAGGCGGTGAAAACATCCAAACAAAATTCAATAGATACTTGCAAGATGTCATGAGGAATTCTATCCAATTGAAAAGGATGAACGCAGAGGAATGGGAGTCCTTGGGAATTCACTTGCATCAAATTAACTAATGCTAAATTATCAGGAATGCTAAGTGCACTTTAAGGACTCGAAATATATAATCAAATAATGGTGTGGTAAAATAGCTAACAATTAAAATTGTTAATAACAGTAATACAAAAGTATTAAGAGTTAAACCTAAATGTAACTAATTGAAATGTCATGTAACTGATCGCTGTTAAAGGCTATGAGAAGTAATTCACCAAATGAATTACTTCTAACAAATGGTAACACCCTTAAGGAGGTTAAAGCATATGCAAACATATGATGAATATATTTATCAATGATGTATCTATTTTATCTACTTTACTGCTGTGTATTTATTTTTATTTGTATAATAATAGTAATACAAAGATATTAAGAGAGTTAAACCTTAATGTAACTAATTGAAATGTCATGTAACTGATCCCTGTTAAAAATTATGAGAAGTAAATTCACAAAATGAATTACTTGTAACAAATAGTAATACAATACTCCTAAAGAGGTTAAAACAAATGTAAATATATGATGTATATATCTACTTATGTGTTTATTTTTACTACTATGTATTTATTTGTTATTGATCTGATAACAGTAGTACAAACGTATTAAGAGTTAAACCTGAATGTAATCTGTATGTATATACAGGGTGTTCGGGATAAATTTGACATATTTATAATTAATTATATTTTTCCGTAAGTTACATGTATTAACACACACTTCTCTTCATTTAAAAGTTTGGACCCTTCTTCATTCATATACAAGATGTCAGAAAGGATGGATAGCTGGAACCCACCTGAATCATGGAAGAGAATAACTTGTATCATGATGATTCGTGCCCGCCATCAAAATAAGGATATTACGACTGCTGCCCAATGCTCCCTGAATACAGTAAAAACAATCAGGCATGAACTAGAGACTTGCAATGGTGACTACGAGGATGTAGCAAGAAGAAAGATCCCTAGCAGACGATCTGATTGCGTTCGTACAGCAGAATTCCTCGCAAATCTGCAGGAACAGGTGTTGAAGAACCCTGGCATTGGAATTCGGGCTTTGTTCGTGGAGTTGCTAACTGTAGTCAAGCCCTGGATAACAAGGGTAGCCAATGGTAGGCCGTATGTATGGCAGCAGGATTCGGCCCCTTGCCACACCTCTGGGAAAAGTCAAAAATGGTTGTCTGAAAATTTCTACGACTTCACCAGTCCAAATGTTTGGCCTCCAAACTCCCCAGACCTTAACCCCATGGATTATTTTGTATGGGGCGCAGTTGAAAAAGACACCAATCGCACTTCCAGTAATACAAAAGCCCAGTTAATGGATAAAATTAAAACAGTTTTTGCGGCCCTTCCCAGGGAGACTGTAGCATCAGCTTGTTCGAGGTTCCGAAGCAGAATTGAAGCTGTGATCGATGCTAATGGTGGTTATTTTGAGTAAATCTTGTTGATAGTATTGTAATTAACTCTGCCTGTAATGTTTTTTTGTCAATTCATTAAATTTAATAGATACAAAGAAGATTTTCTTTTTCCTTACGAAACTGTCAAATTTATCCCGAACACCCTGTATATATTTATGATGTAAATATTTTACTACTATATATTTGCTTGTTATCGTTTTAATAAAATATACTCAGCAGAAGTGGATTGTGCACGCTTGACCGCATGAAAAAGAACTTGGGGTTCAAATCGTGTCGCCGACGAGAACATTTTCTAAGCTTTTTCTCGACCAGTTCCCGAGTTTATTGATCTCTCGGGCAAGCGGGTTTTTCGTCCCCTAAACTTAAGAAAATTGGCATTTTGGCATTCGAACCGAGACTATTTTCAGACATTAAAAATATCGAGTTAGAATCAGGGACCTCCAGATGGCAGCACTTGCTAGCCGCCTTCTTCGCTGCATACCGATTAATTAGTGATGGCATTGGGCAAGCTATTTCTGATTGGCTACCAGTGGAGATTGAACTGCTCACTCAGTCTCCAAAAGTTAGACAGGACTAAAACAGCCTTGACTACTCCTTATACGAGAACAAAAAAAAGGCGTTAGCTGATTTTATTATTTTTTAATTTAAACCTATTCATACTGAAAGATTCTTTCAAGTCTTTTCCCGCCCCTCTACCACAGAAACTAGGTAGAATAAATGCTTTAATTTAATATATAGTATAGTACGAACTTCAAGTGTTCATTTGATGCTAACATTGCAGGAAGAACTTGTTACTTGAGGTAACATTATCGTGAACATTGGCTTCAATTCAAAGATTATTTATACGTACTTCTAAAGATACATTTCTCACTTTCTTATTCACATGTATATGATCAAAGTTCAATGAAGAGTCTTCATGCTTTGGACTAATAGGCTGAACAGCTCAGATCTAAATTAAACATTCGTTTTGAACTAAATAACTTGATTTCTTTAGAAATAAAAGAAATTTTATTTCTTTTATTTTTAAAGAGAAATAAAAGAAATAACATCGAGGATTCTGTCACCTGTTGGCTAATGCTGGTCATTAAGACCATTATTTAAATATTTGCAATTACTTAGTTCACTTACAGATGGAAAATTCATGATGGTTTCAGTAGCCGATTCCCATGGTGATTTACATTTTTATGTTCCTATAGAGCAAATATTAATAGTTCATGGTCCTTGCTCAGATAGCGCTCCATTTTTTTTAAAATTCCATCCGCATGTAATTTTATGGTGGAGATGGTTTCAAAATGACATTTAAACAGGAAAGATTGCAAGTCTCTTAAGTACTCTTCTTTAAGTACGAATACCACAACTTTCGGGATACGATCTTATGCAGTTAGGAAAGCTAACCAACAGAAATCCATTGACGGTTTGCATGGATCATTAGTTATTACTGATCAAATTTGACTCCATGCGCTTATCACCCAGCTCGAATTTTGTGAATTTCCAGCTGACCGACATTATCGCGGAATGCGTTACTCGTGTCAACTTTTTCTGATATCTTTTCATCGTTTTGTTCCTTAAAATCTGACTAATGTTTTGCTATTCCTCTCCTAATAGTTGGAAATGAGAGGATTATAATTATGAATTAACATCTGCACCTAGATAATTTTTGTGTTAGCAATAGAACTTTAATAATAGTGTTTTAGAAGTAGAAGAGCAAAAAAACAAGGAAATACTAAGGTCAGGGAAGGAAAACACTTTTTTTTGGTATATTGCAAAATAAATCTTTTTATGTTATGATAAAAAGAAAGAAGCACATATTTGATTACCGCTGAATAATGAATTTTTCATGTATAAATGCTGGCTTAAAATATATTACCTTCATCGAACGTGTCATAGGATTTCACGTAAATTACTTCGTGAATCAATTGTTCCCGTATTAAAATAAATAATAACATCGTGAAGGAAAAGCAGATCACAATATACATTATTTCGTAGTTCAGCAACGTGGGATCATCTCGTTTTTGCAGTCTAGTTTATGTTACATCTCCAAGTCTTAATGCAGTCGTAACAAAAGGTGACGCTTTCCTTAAAATATGCGTTATTTCTCTTCCCCCCGATCTTCTCATATTAACTAATTTAATTGTTTTAATTAGGTAATAGCATTAATACAACTTATACAACAACATTTATACAACTTAGGCCTGAACTTCATGGATCGTAAAAATTTATGCAACGAAATTGGGTAAATCTGAAAGATATTTTTCTTTCCCCAACTCCATTTCCCATTCAAGACTTAGAAGTGATCTCCTTTTTTCCTGGATATCTCTGAAAAATAAGATAAAAATCAAGGAATGTTCTACCAAGCAAAATAATGGAGGTAAAATGGAAGCCTTTCTTTTTGTTTGTTTTCCCCTTATTAAGTGTAATAAAGCTTATTTTATTTATTGTATAAACTGCAAATGATCCTCACACGTGATGAGGGTCACTGGTACAAATATGCGCGTGAAAAATGAGACATTTCCTGTTACACAGGTTGCATGTCATGAAGACTGCACGTTTATGAATGAATATTGTGCTCATTTGGCAAGAACTTGGGATATAACTTTACATTTAGTCATGATGAAGGCCTTTTTCAGTGTAGATGAGCACCAACATTTGAAATGTATATATTTTTCAAGCCGCACCCTTTCAGAACGTATAAATAGCATTGCCACTATTAAAAAAAACAACTTAAGAGCAGAAAGAATATTCTTTTTTTTCTTCTCTGTATCTATACATGCAGTATATGGAAGAGGATTTCAACCCACTGTATTTTATTTCATGTCTAATAAAAATTATTCTAGAAACATAAGCTCAGAATATGACGAAACGTTTTTGACACATTCAAAGGAAAACAAAACAGTTCCTCTCTTATCACATCCTTGATGCTGTTTTCTCTCTGACAACTTTTTTTTTCCTTACCCCATTGAATCAAAGGAGTTCTAAAGACAACTGTGGTAAAAGGTGAAGATGAATGTTAGAGTTAATTTAACCTTGGATATTTTAAGCAAGGAACCATCCATCTCATTGCAGGAATTTCTAATCCACAAAATTTAACGACCGTATGAAGTTAAGCAGTCGCCGAACATCATGTGGTAGTCTAAGCCAGGGGTGGGTCGTATGCGACCCAACCGTGCATATATGGCGGCACATAAAAGGTTGCCCATACTTACATGGCATGTGCTCGTATGTAGAATTATTCAGTGATGTATTCAGTACGATGAATTATTAATCAGTTTTACAAAGATGATGATAGTCGCATTTGGAAACATTCATTTGCGAACAAGCATTTTCTGCCATGAGTTTTAGAAAAATAAATTTTCTTCTCGACTGACTGATGAATATTTGCATGCTTCGATTCGAATTTGCATCTCAGGTTATAAAGTGGATATAGATAATTTGGCTGAGGGAAAATGTCACAAGTCACAGTAAGCAGAGACATACACACACACATATTGTGATGTATAATGTATATCACTTTGTTTTTACGTGATAATTTTTTTGAGTTTCATTTTGGTGTTTGTTTCATATCTCGTACTTCAAATATTTCTATATATATTTTTTAAATTGATATAATAAAAATTGATAACTGAAGTATTTTTTCACTCACTATTTTCTCTTAATTAAATGCTTGCAGCCCAATTATTAAAAATAAAAGTTGCCGACCCCTGGTCTAAGTCAGAATCTACTTCGTGTGCTTGTTTATCTAGTGTATGCAGGATGGTCGAAGCTGGTTTTCCTAATGCTAAAGAATGGAATAATTTAAGTAATAGAAATTGATTTTACAACACAATGCGTTGCTGAGGCTTCAATGGAACTTCACGAAGTTTATCCAAAAATGTTGAAAGTTGACTCGACCAAGGTCGTCGTAGTCCGGCAGACGAAAACATTAATCGCAAGTACCGCCACTCGTCCAAATTACCGATAGCCTTAAGAGGGTGGCTGGAAACATTAAAGATATAATCCTGGTCTTTCATTTTCCTATCATGGCCTGATTGTATTAAGGTGATGGTAAGACTCCTTTTCATTAATAGCAAGACCTCTGGAAGTAAAATACTGAACAGCATGACCTAACAACTCCTGAAGACTCATAGTTTCACCAAGTATCAAATCATACGAAAATGCCATCCCATTTATTTATTTGGTATCCATTCAAATTAAAACCAATATAGAGGGTGATTATAAAATAACGTCAAGTGTTCGGAGCCATCTAGCGAGTAATGTATTGGATGAAACACACCAATATTCGGTAGACGTACACAGTGGAACATGGGGATTCGATTTAACAAAAACCAAAAGTCGCCAACAGGGGAAATTTTGGCGCTGCCAAATTAATATTAGTAGGTGTGACTAATGAATGACTAAATGGAAAATGAGAGACAGCACACATCCATTTCATGACGTTTATTGTTAATTACAAATGAAGTTCAATATGACCACCATTCTGATGTTCCAGGAACAGCATACAGTGCACGGGATTTCCCGTGGCTCGCAACATATCGGAATTGATTTCTCTCACGTGTAATGTTATTCGATCTTTCAAAGTTGGAATATGCCCTTAATACACAATGCTTTTAAGACATCCCCACAGCCAAAATTCACAAGGATTGAGATCAGGAGATCTCGGTGGCCATGGTGTGGGAAATGCACGACTAATGATTCTTCTGTCAGAGAAATGTTGTCGCAAAACACGCTGTACCTGAAGTCCAATGTGGGGTGGTGCACCATCCTGCATGAAGATGGTCGAATCGAGGCATCCTCTTTGCTGCAATTGTGTAACCACAAAGTTCTGTAGCATATTGGCATACCTGTTAGCATTGACGGAACAGGTCACTGGTCCAGTTTTGGCGATTTTCCTCGTAAAAGTATGGACCGATGATAAAAGATACCGTAAATCCGCACCACACTGACTTTGGGTGAGTGGATAGGCATCTGCAGACACACGTGCAGATTAGTTGCAGCCCAAATGCGACAGTTGCATGTGTTAATATCGCCATTCAAATAAAAGTGCGCTTCGTCACTCCATAAAATCTGCCATGGCCATGCATCATCCACTTCCATGCGCGCTAAGAATCTCAAAGATGTCGATTCGTTGGTCGCAATTCTTGAACATGACTGATTTTATATGGGTAAAACTTCAAGATCTGATGTAGGATTTTCCACACCGTTGTGTGCGATATCCATTTGCCGGGATATTGCTCGTGCACTGCTGGTACCCTGCACATTCGTCATCTCCTGTTCCACAATAGCAGTTGACTTGTTGATGATTGATTGGTTTGCTTCCCCTGCCTACCTGCACTGCTAGAGTTCCAGTAGTTTCAAATCGCCGAATCAGTTTTCGTAAGTTTGTTACACGGTTTTTAATCGGTCCTTTTCGTAAATTTTTCATACGCCAAAAATCACGAAGATAAGCACTGGCATTATTGTTCCACTGATAATAGAGTTTGACTTACAACGCACGCTCACGTAAGGTAAGAGGCATCGAAAAGCAGTTCGTCTACGAATGATAAGAAATCTCACAGGCTTTCCCTTTATTGCATGATCGCTCACAAGAAACGCGATAATGCATTTTACTCGGTAAACAGCGCCAAAATTTCCCTTGTTGGCAACTTTTGGTACTATTTTTTTTAAATCGAATCCTATGTTCCACTGTGTATCTACCGAATATTGGTGTTTTGTCCAATACAGAGGGATCTGAACACGACGCTATTTTATAATCACCCTGTATATGCAGCTTACATGAGAGAAAGCAATCAATAACAATATTAAATATAAATCATAAGGGATCTCCCTGTCTAACGCCATGTGTAGAAGGAACAGACGATGTTTTATCTCCAATACTAATTGTAATAGATGACATTATATAATTCAGAAATATAATCTTTAAAAACATCTTTGAAAGTGCTTCAAGAATAGCAGTGGGAAAGATACTGTAAATAAGGCAAAGCAATTATAAATGGAACAAGCAATCGACGAGAACCTAATATATTTTCGGCACATCCATCGGCAGGAATGAAGGCTCTTCGCTTAATATTTTATGGAATAGTCTAAGAAATATAGGGACTATAGTAATAGGTCTGCATTGAGACTGACAAGTAACATTTGATGATTGTTGTTCTTCTTTAGGGTCTTGAGGAATACTCTTCAATTTAATATAATTTTATAATTCTATAATGTAATAGAATTAAGAACGGCTATGATGGCAAACGATTCGATGCGCAGGCTGTATAGAAGGAATGGATGCGAATTTTTCAATGAGCGGAGTGAATTTGAGGGAAGATTGGAATTGTATGAGGACAGCCTGAATGCATTTGGTATCAAGAATCTTGAAAAACTAATAACTGGTATGAGACCTAACACAGAGTCTGGGAAACTAAATTATAAATGGGAGGAATGGCAAGAATATAATTATGCTGATAGGAATGGGCATTATCAGGAAAATGATTACAAGGAGAGAGCAACTACGACTTGACGTTCGTCATATCTACATGTATTATGCACTAGAAAATAGAGATCTGAAAATTTTCCAACTATGTCATGCAGACTGCAGACAAGGACATACAGGAAGATTATTGTGTGTGTACACGAATGCTAGTAGTATCAGAAACAAAGGGGTAGTTTTTTTTTGCCTTGGTCAATGTGTTAGGATCTCAGATTGTAGGCATGAGTGAGACCTGGCTATCAGAATCAGGCATATTAACTGGTGTAAAGGGTACAGTATTTTTAGGAAGGATAGGAGGGTTTGTGCTGCTAATGATATCAGAAGGCTTCAATCCAGTTAATGTTGTTGAGCCTATGATTGTAGTACTAGTAACAGTATTTCATATGGGAGTGAGTTTGAAGCTATCTGATGTGAAGTGGAATTTAACAAAATCGATTACAAAGTGGGTGTTGTTACAGACCTGGTGGATCGGTTTCTAGTGATGAAGAAATGTCACCAAATAGAAAAGATTGGTGCAAAAAGAGTCATCATAATGGGAGAATTCGGCAATGTTAAAATTATTTAAATTAAGGAGATATTTAATCCCACATTATTTCAGAGCCGAATAAGAAAACTCTAAGATAGAAATCAGAGTTTCATGCTGAATACAGTAAACTATAAAAGTTTGGCAAGTCCAAGCGTGAGCAAACACCTGGGTGGTACAATATCGGGCAACTCTTGTAAAGGTGGATAAAGCTAGGATCGCTATTCTTTGCTCACGCTTGGACTCGCCGAATTTTTATAGTTTGCTATATTCGACATGAAACTCTGAACAAAATTGGACCATATAAGAAATAAAGATATCAGAAAAGAACTAGATATTTATGATGTAAATGAAAAGAAATCAACTACCAAAAGAGGGTGGATAGATATAGACCAAAGGGGAGGGAGGGAATGAGAGAGACCAGTGAAGCCAGAATAAGCAAATGCCTAATCCTTGAAGAGGAGAAGAAAGAAATATAATTAGAAAGACTATGTGTTTGGAAACGACTTACAAAGAAGCATATCTTAATAATTATAAATGCTGCATTCAAGCCCAACTGTTTTTCTATTTTAATTTTATTATTATTACGGGCAACCTCAAGGAGTCGACGGACTCATCGAGGGAGGCCCTAGCATCAAGTCAAGAACAACTATTCGACATTCACACAGTATCTATCATACCTCGCCTTGAACTCATTCACAGTCATAGCACCCACAATGGACTCTGGCAGCTTATTCCACTCATTCACCACTCTCCAAGTAAAAAACCTAGCTCTAACACCCTTGCTAACCACATTCTCGCCCAGCTTCTATGTATGGCCCTTAGTCCTCCCACCAGCAGTCCTATTCTTAAAAATATCTTCTGAATTAATCTTATAGAAACCCTTCAGTAATTTGAATGTCTCAATCATATCACCCCTTTTCTGCAACCCACAAGTCTTCAACCTGTTCTCATAAGGTTCATTCCATAGACCTGCTATCATCTTGGTCACTCGCCTCTGGATCCCCTCAACCTCCTCCCCATCAAGAAGAAACCTAGGTGACCAGATCTGGGCACAGTAATCAAGATGGGGTCTTATCAAGGCTCGATACAGAGGAACAATAACTTGTTACTTTGATATTTAAGTATCAAAGTAACAAGCACTGTTCAGGTCCTAAAGCATTAGGCATGGGATTATTTTTTGATTACATTACAGGATAGTGAGTTTAGGAGCTAACAGAATAACATTATGTATGACATTTATATTGATATTAAATATATATTTATATAAAGAAATAAACTATTTATATATAGTACTTAAAAAAAATTCTACCAATGTTATTTTATATCAAATTTATCTACTTCTCCATTATTTCTGAAATAATGAGTCTACTTTATTGGTTGACTTGTGAATGATAAAAATAGCTTTTGAGAATAAAAGCAGAGAATAATATGTAAATCTGATGTACTGGTAAGTCTTGATAAATGTTTTTCTTTTCATTCTATTAAAATTAAAAACCAAGTGTAAAAAAAAGTATGTGGATCCTATATATGCCAGAGCCAGACTTATATTTAGCAGAAATATAAATCTTAGAATCAAACCAGTCTACAAGGGTTTAGCTGCTTATATTATTAAACTTTCAAGTAATGAAAATTGTAAAACGTTTCTAGGCTACTGCATTTAGAAGTTTTAATATGCTAATATATATATACTTTATTTTAAATAACATGTTGGATATATGTACAGTTGCATCAGTTTTGTATATAAGCGTATGCACAATGTATACGATTGAAAACAGTGACACAGAAAAGACTTTATTCACAAAAAATGTGAACACAACACTCAACAACAAGCATCAACCCTTCTAACAGAAATGTTATCCTCTGCCATCTCACAAGGGCTGGCCCTTGTTAACATCCCTTCATATCTCTGTATTTTCCAGGAACCAAAAAACCTAAATTTATAAAAGTGTGATAATAAAGTAACCAGTTGTTCACTGGCTGCTGCAAACTGTGAGGTGGCACCTGTACTTGGTGTCTCTGGAAGAATACAGTGAACATGACATACAACTGCTGCATTATCATACACATTAACTACCATTCCAGCAGATCAGTAAGGTCCCACAGTTCACTCAACCCTGCCTGAAAGATATTCTAAGAATTCCCTGCTTTATTGTTTTAAAATTTTGATCTTATTAGTATAATTTAATTTTTCCTTTGTGGATAAGCATTTGAATTTATAAACTTCCCCTGCAGGATGGTTGGGTGCAAACAGTGCAGGACGCAGAAGTCTGCAGAAATGGATGTTCCCCCCCCTCCCCAAATATATATATTTTTTTAAAAATGTAGCCTACACAAAACAGGTTACCTCAGTACAAACTAAACTGTTTTTCTTTCCTTGCTCACACTGTGTTAAAACATTTTTGAACAGCTTAATGAGAACTAGATAATATACACTGAAACTTAGTGCTTGCTATTTGTTTAATACAGTGGATAACTGGTATCACACAGATTTACTGTTGCAATATTCTACTTGACAGTTGCACAGGTTAGAGCAGAAATAATAACCTGCCGAAAAGCAGATCTTTTCAAGAGAAGCACAGTGTGAAACAGTAACACTGCTTCAAGTGTAATTACATAGGAAAGAGACTAAATTGAAGCCTAAATATTACTAAAACCCACAAACTTTCCACATATTCTAGAATAACACTAAAAATTAAAATGCCAATTCATTGCAATATATGACAAAAGGGGCCCACAAAGATTACTTGACTGATAACGCCACATAGTTCTTTGGGAAACATCTTTATAGAGAATAATGTGGTAACAACTGGAGAGAATTTATTTATGGTTAGTTAATTCATGGCTCTCCAGTTCACCTTAAAAAGATTATTTTCAAAAAACATTTAACCTAGATATGACAGTAGTTAAGAATAAAAAGCCAAAAGGTTTCCATTGGGACAAAAACATTACTGTGCAAAAATCACACTACACACCCAAAAATATGACATCAAAAGCACTGAATTTAAAGTTCAAGCATTTGATATTGGAATACCCCAGAATTCTTCACATTTCAAAGGTATCAGCAAATAAAATCAAGTTAGTATACATTATTTCCCATATTTCAGGTAAAATGACATTTTTTTTTTAAATCAGCGAAGTTTACTGTAAAATAACCACATTTCCACATTTTCCTTCCACACGAAGGGTTTGTGGTTGAACATCCATTACAAAGAGTAAATTATTATTTCATTTGTATGCATATGCAATATATATGTGTGTATATATATATATATAGATATATATTTATAGTTATATCTAAGCATAATATGTCAGTCACACAGACACAATGGTCTTTCTTAAGTCTAACACACATGAAAAAAAAAAAAAAAAAATTATTTGTGCCACATTGTTAAAAATGCCATCTTAAGAATCATACTTGGTTTACTTCAATTTACTTCCATTATATTTGCCATAATAAAATTGTTTTAATCAATAACATTTATTTGTAATTACAACGTCACCTATAACATGTTTTAAAACACTAATCCCACAGTTATTCTTTCTGTGATATAAGTGTACAGTAATGGCATAAAATTATTATCTTTATTAATTCAACCCTTGATACTAACACAAAAATCTAACTAGGAATAAATGTAAAAATTAACTAAAACACACAGGTTACTTTAATGTTTGTGTGGGCCCCTTGAATTTATCTTAGGAGTGGCTTAAAGGTGTCAAATTTTCCACAGAATTTTGCCACTGATATGGCAGGTATTCACTTATATTCTTTTGTTTGAATCTTCCCTGCTCAGAATTTGTATGGCCTTTGCCACAGGAACTGTAGCAAAGAGATCAGTAAACCTTAGTCTCAAAGAAGGGTTCTGCACAGGAAGGATGTGCTGTTTCAACTAATGCAATTCATTATGAACTCAGTAGTCCTAGAACATCTAAAATGTGTTATTACATTGCTGTTATATGCAGCAAAGGCTTTCTGTGCAGTTTATGCCACATGGCATTAAAATGGTCAGAGAAATTAAGAACGGAGCCTTCAGCAGGCATCTGTTTTGCTGAAGGGCCATCACATGTCCAAGAGATTTATAATATTGCTTCAATATAACTGCAATGCAATATTTAGTCAGTCTGTCAAAAAACAGATAAGAATGCACATAACACCTTAATATTTCAAAAACTGCAGTGAATATGGCAAAAAATTATTTTTCATATATTGAGAATCCTTTTTTACTCTTTCACTTCTATCAAGATTTACCTTGAATAAAGCAGTAACAAATAGCAAAGTTACCCCTACATTGTTAAACACACTTTTTTTTTTTTTTTTTTTTTGATAAATGTGCTTTGATTTTTTTTTTTTGTTTTGTTCTCTTAATGACAGAAAGAATAATTTCTTCCTGAAACATATGTGTCCAAGTCTAGAATTACTTTCTCTTTCTTATAAACACTGTGCCCAAAAATGGTATAAATGGTTTACAAATTTACCATAAATTTGTATCCAATACTGGAATAACTTGTGGCAGCAGGTCTCTTCAATACAGTATGTAAGATGAAACTCGTAGGTTAAGATTCTGTTCATTTAAATATCAGTAAAAAAAATTCTTTCCTTAAACTTTTATTTTATTTTTTCATTTACAGTCCATGAAGTGACTGTTATATGTGTGGATTTATTTACCACTTATTTTATAGCCATTTGTAACATGCAAATTGGCTAACAGCAAAGAAACTGCTTCAAACTATTGATCAGATCCAAGGAATGCTGCAAGACAGCCTGGAATGACTTGGTATTGCCTGCTCCCTTCTAGAGGAAGTTATGCTATAATGACACATTCCCAACAAACTTTCTGTTTAACTTCCCCAATTAACCCAAACATCAATCTTAAGCCACAGAGAAGTACCAAGGGATTTCATTCTCCGAGGCCAGCTCTACCTCCCTCCCCCAACAAAGGGGTTATCACTTTCTGGTGATACCTCCATCTAAAAACCATCCACATTTTAACAACAGCTGATAGAAATCAACAGCTGTAACAAAATAACAAACAATAGAAAAATATCTCTTCATTTGCACTCGGTAAAAAAATGGACAGCTCTTTTGGACATGGGACTCGTCAACAAGAGTTTTGTGATAAATGCCCACAAAGTCAGAAAAGTCTATAAATTCTTGCGTGGAAGAGATATAGGGTCCTCATGTACAAAAGAGCAAAGTCCGATTATTTGTAAAAAATACCCCCCCTTTCCCCTTTGAAAAGTTGGGGTGAAGTTGTGCTATTTCTTGCGGCCCACAACTCCACTCCAAGGGAGATCCACATTTATGGGACACAATCACCCTGTCCTAGGAAATTAGGGTGATTATGATTCATCTGGCTCACTGGACTAGATTCCTTGGAGTTGGTGGTACAAGTGGTGTCATCTTTGGCACTAGAAACCAGCCCAACTTCAGTTTTGCTTGCAAGGACATCTCCTGTACCTCTATGTGAAACAGACTGGGTTGTTTGGCTAGAGAGAGAGAAAAAATAAAAAAAATAAATAAAGATTTGTGCTAGCAAATGAAGAATAAAGCAATATTATGTATTTGTTTAAAACAAGGTGTCCTCCCTTTCCCTTATCTTTTCAAATAAAAGTTTCAGGATCCACTTTAGAATTATAACCAAGTTCCTCAACAAAATACTAAAGCTATATGATGCAAATGAAACCTCACATAAAATTACACACACACACACACACACACACACAGGTCTCTTTTTATGCGGTAGATACATTCCACAGAAAACCGTATATAAAAAATCGCACAAAAAGGGCCTAACTCACGTTGAAAAATCAGGGATACGTTCCATAATTTTCTAAAACTGCATAATACCGAAGCAAGGAATTAAAATAAACCTAAAATCACATAAAAAAAGTTTATGAAAATTCAGGAAAATAAGAATGCCTAAGTTTGTTTTAAAGCTTTATTCATTTAATTTTATTGAAAAGTAACTTTTTTTTTTACATTTTTTCATCAGATTATCGTCACTATTAGACAATATTCAGCAACGTTTGAGAACTGGTGCAAAATCACTTTCATCACCAGAAGAGATAGTCAGCACACCAGATCTGTATGGTAAAAGCAATGGTTCTTCACAAACAGAATTAGCTTCACCCTCATTCTGTGCTGATTTTTTTCTTCTGACAATGTAATCAGTGATTAAACTTTGCGATGATGATTTCACAAAGTTTTTATACAGCTTGCAAAATCCACACATACAGTTCTTCAACTCGAATTGGAATTTAAAGGCTCGTTTACAATTTCTGCCATTAACAAATGATTTTCCAATTAACTGCACAGTTCAAGACCTTCTCGAATTATATTTGCAGTGGGGGGGGGACAGGTTTTTCTTCCACTTCTCTATTGTTTTCTGGATCTTCGACGATATCTAAAGTTAATCGATATCCAATAATATCATCGTCACTTAAGGCATTATCCATAAGCAATTCGTCTACATCGTTCTGGCTAAATGTATCAAAACCTTCTCCACCAATTTCATGTGTCAAAGTAATGATTTCAGCTGATAATGTAGATGTTTGCATGGTTGCACTGTTTGCAACACATTCAGGCCAAGCTGCTTTCCCGCAGGCATTTAAAGTTTGTGGTCTTATTTCAGCAATAGCAGATGCAACATGATTTAAGCAGTCCAAAATAGAAAATTTTTTCCAAACGTCAGTTACTGTTAATGGTTCATTTTCTAGTTTATCTAATATAAACTGAAAAGTGTGCTTAACGTAATATTTTTTAAAAGTAGCAATTATGGCTTGATTTAATGGCTGAATAATGCTTGTTGTATTGGGTGGAAAAAACACTACTTGCACATTTGGATGTTCTAAATACAGATGGCTTGGTGCATTGTCAACAATTAATAAAACTTTAAAATCGAGAGCTTTTTGCTTCATATATGTTTCCACTTCTAGTACAAAGCAATTATTGAACCATTCAGTAAATACAGCAGTTGTTACCCAGGCCTTTATATTAGTCATCCAATGTACCAGCAGCTGTTTTAGATCTTTGCCTTTTTAGAGCACGTGGTCTTAGAAATCGATTTACTAGGAGGGGGTTTCAACATTTGATCTCCTGATGCATTGCCACAAAGTAACAACGTTACTCGATCTTTGTTTGCTTTAAACCCACATGCTTTTTTCTCAGACTTTGTGATGTAAGTTCGACTAGGCATTTTCTTCCAAAACAATCCTGTTTCGTCAGTGTTAAACACTTGATCGGGACAATATCCACCATATTCAATAATTTTAGCTAACTTCTCTTGAAAATTTTTGGCTGCTTCTTCATCTGCTGCTGCAACCTCGCCTGTAATCTTCACATTATGAAGTGCATTCCTTTCTAAAAACCCGGTTAACCATCCTTTGCTAGCAGAAAATTCTTTATCAGCCTGGGAAGTGGAAGTAGACAGCTCCAATTGCTTTATCTGTTCATAAAACTGAAGAGCTTTTTGTTTAATTAAATAACCACTTATAGGAATTCTTCTCTGAGTTAATTCTTCAATCCAAATTACGAGTGCTTGTTCTGTGTTTTCTAATAAAGCATCTCTTGAATACGATGATAATTTGCACTTAGTTTTGTGCCAGAAATGACAGATTTTCTTATTGCGACTTCATTCTTTTTAATTGTTCTTATAGTAGATTCGCCTAAATTAAAATGTTTACCAATTGTCATAGATCCCTCTCCTTTTGCTAAACGATCTAAAATTGCAATTTTCATTTCCAAAGATATTGCTTTTCTTTGATGCTTTTTTTTTCTCCATTGGGCCAAATTAAACCTTTAAAATAACAATTAGCAAAATTTAGACTTTCAATAATAAAAAGACAAACACTTACATGCAAAATTAAACTTGATGAACACTCACTGCTTACATGTTATCATGTTACGCCAGAATGTGCTGCAATGTGCTGTTCATTATGTACAATGCTGATGAACGAATCGGTCGACAACATGCGATATCACGTTTTATAGGTAAAATTTTCCAACTGTCATACAAGCAAAATAGTTACCACTTTAAAAACTACAATGATCATAAAAGAGAAGTTAATTTTCTGCCATGTAATAATAAACAACTCATCCCACAATACGGATTGGTTATCCCAGGGTTTCCCAAACTATGTTCTGCAGAAGGTGAATAAGTGTTCTGCGAGACAAATTCTGGAATTTGTCATTTTAGTTTTCTAAGCATTTTTCATGAATAAATATGTTATAGCGGAAATATTCTGAGGAGAATAATATTCGTGAATATGTCGAAAAGCGCAGACCCAGGACGTCTAAATAACATCTGTGTAGCAAATGATAGTGACCAAGTCGTGTATTTTTAAACGTGGAAGTATTCATGAATTATCGTTAATTTTCACACATTAAAATTTCAATATTCAAGAAAGGGAATACCGCTGTTTATGACTGGTTATAAAAATTGCCTGCAAGCTGATTACAACAATTTGCGGTGTATCCTCTGTTCTCAAAACTGAATGAAATAACATTCTGTTGCAAATGTTAGTGACCAATCAACAAGGAAGTATAAAGAAAATTTTTCCACTGAAATTGAAGATCAAGGTAGTCTGTATCTGCTTCTCAGATCTAGTAATAATACTGAATACTTTCTTCACAAGTTCGTATTGTAGAGTAAAAGTGCTTGTTTCGAAACCGTAGTGCAGTGATTTTTTAAAAATAATAGGCCTACAGATTTAAATTTTAATATGAATAAGAGACAAGGGACTTTGTTTAATTTTGGTGTTAAGAAATCCATCTCCAGGATGTACAAAAGGAGGGGAAAACTACCAGCACACAGAGAAAAAGTCTGCATTCACTCATTAAGTACTTATAATAATATTATAAATTTTTGGTGATCAGAATGGGATATGTCAATGAAAATCAGCACAAATTAATTTAATTACTTTTGTTTAATTAATTTTTAATTATTAATTAATGATTAAAAATCAGCTAAATTAACAATTAATTTATACATTACAAAATAACCAAGGTGTTCCATGAAAATTTCAGGATTTGTGAAGTGTTCCATCGTAGGAAAAGTTTGGGGAAATGCTGGATTACCCTATTATCAGAATGGATTCTCCTTCTGCAGTGTTGAAAGGTCTCGTATCTGTGGGCATACTATACATAAGTTCAAAATCTGCATAAAAAGAGACCTGAGTGTGTATATATATCAGTACTGAGTGCCCATTTCGGTTGGGTGTGCTGTCGTGGCTTATGCAACCCGCGCTACAAAATTAACGTCAGTTTGACCGTATGATTGCATTTTTATCAATGTGTGAAAGTTTTAAGAGTGTATAGCACATTGGTGCTCATCTCAAAGGTGTAAAATTTGAAAGAGGAAGATGAAGCTTACTTTTTATTGTAGTCCTTCGACTACAATACTGTTTCTCATTGTAAATATGGGCAAAAAAAAAAGTTATAAATTTATCGAAAATTATATATTAAAAACTTTTCTATCATGTCATTTCACACTTAATGCTCACAAAACAATGAAACTCAGCAAACAAAAACAGCAACTCATGACAAATGACAACGTTTAATTGGTTTGGTTGACACAATAACTAATCACAGCCTCTAGGTGCTATTGTTTCAGAACTGTTTAAAACTACTAGACCACTAAGAATTTGACCCACTGCGCCCTCTGTACATCTTTACCAAGGGCTGAAAGGTGTATGCATTTTGAACGCACACCTGGGCTATTAAAGCGAATGTGATGCAATGTTTACTCATCAAAAAGTGAAGTATTAGTATATTGTGTTTTAATTTTAGGAATCACGCGAAGTCTGGAAACATTAGGGGAATCTTTAGCGAGAAATAAATGCGAAAATATAATATCGGTGATATTGCTGTTTCATGGATGAGCATCGCACACCCAGAATATTTGCCCCTGATATATATATATGTGAATCCCCCCAATTTTTATTGATTTTATACATATTTTTGTATTTTTACTTATTTTTTCACATGGTCCAGAAACTGAAATCTATTTCCATTGTGTGTTATTTTATTCTGCACTTTTCTCAAAATTTTCCCAAAAGATTTCCAATAAGTAAGGTATAATTCCTTTCCTAGTCTGTGATTTAGATATCCAACAAGAACAAACTTTTGAAGTCATATGCCTTCTCTAATGACTTGAAAAATCCCTCCACTTCATTAGTAGATTCTTCTGCTGGAGTATAGGCACATACAAGTCTCATTGTCTGGTAACTCATCACAGAAGATTTCCATTAGAAAAGCATTTGTGCCTGTGAGACTCAGCCCCGTATCTTCCGATTGCTGGATTTATGAGTTCTTGTTTTTAAGTATCAAGCATCAAAAAAATGAAAAATATAACATTTCAAACCATGTGCACAACTATACAATACGATACTAGTTGGATGTATGTTTGATTGTTCAGGGAGATGAGAGCATCTCACCAACTTAGATAACAAAGCAGTTACCATGCTGAGAGTGGTTATGTTGTTTTCATTTTCACCATCTTATTTCAAATGTATGTCACTTATCAATACAGTAATGTGCAGTATGCCATATTGTGTCACCTTTTCTTAATAACTTCGATATCTATGCTCTTTACGTTTATTCGCCCCTTGGTGTCACGTGGTACTATCTAAGTACAAAGGGAATTGCCCTGGGGTAGAGCCAAAATCCAAATTAACTCTTTTATATCTCTGCACCCTATCCACACCTTCTGTAATCTCCCCCACCCCGAACACATCGATAGCGCTCAACGTGATATCTCTTGGTAGAGGATTTCTTCTTTTCTGGCTACTTATCATGTGCCGTGTGCACACGATGCACTTGCGGCAACTTCCCTTAATCCTGTGCTCTTGGCCTTGGATTACGCTACAATTATCGTTAAAAATTGTGAGTTATTCATCTAAGCTTTGTCTATCTAATTCCTAGAAATGATATACTGCTTTAATCATACTATAACGCTCTTTTTCTCTAGAATTTTACCGCCAATATTTAACTAGCTTAAGTAATCTTTCTACATATTGAAATAACACTTCTTTCTTATGCATTTTCACAATTATTATCCTTTTGTTCAATATATCCAATTTTGTTCACATATATGTAGTTTACACTCTTAGATGCAAGCAAATTTTCTATTATAGGACAATTTAACAAAGGTTTCCCCCCCTCTAAAAATTTTCCTTTTCTTTGTGTGTCCTTCACCCCCCCCCCCCAGGGGTTGTCAAGGATTTCCTGCTCCTTATTCATTCCTCATACTGTGGATTTCTTTGATTGTAGAAGCACCGTGTGCCCTGTGGTTGTTTGCATCTTCACTTAGTTTATCAATATCCTTGGATTCCTTCCCTTCAACTAACCCGTTTCTAGTTCCTTCCCCTTTCAACCTTTCAGAGGTGTTCTGTTTGCCAAAGAAATACCGTGTGAACTGGAGGCATTGGGTCCTGCTATGTTCTTTTTCACGATGGAGACTTAGTCTTCCTGATTTCCTCCTTTTCCCTTTCCTAACTCTAATGTAATTTACTTCTGAGACATCCGGTTGAATCTCATCTACATCTAAGCTCCCATTGCCAACAGAATTTCCCTGTGATGTTCTTACTACAATGGATACATGGTTTACATGAGGGCTTGTCTCTCTCTTGACAAAGTGTGCTCCTTCATGCTCAATTTATCACCTGCTAGCTCACCTATGGATTTATTAACTTGGTTTTCAAGGCTTCCTTTATAAGATCGGATTCTGGGCGAGTTTCTTCCTTTCTCATGCGATTTTGGTTCAAACCCCTTTTTAATAATTTGCCTTCTTCCTAGGAGATATACTTCTTTCCTCGCATAATCACACTTAGAGTTGCACCTTATCAAAAAATCATTACCCAGAATCAGTTTTATGTGTGGGAGAGAAGATCCTGACAAGACCAGAAGCTCATGCCAAACACACATTCTGAATTCAGGTAGGTACACTTTAAGATTCACAGATTTAGATGCGTGACATGCGGAGGCTGCACACCCAAATATTCTCACGGATCGTTTGAGGTAAGTAATCTTGTCCTTAATATAGGGTTCTAATATTTTAAAATAGTCTTCAGAAATTATGGAGGTTTGGGCTCCAGTATCAAGTAAGGCATTGTAATGTTCTCCATGCACACTGGTCTTCACCATCATTTCATAGGACTGCCCTCTTATTCTTTGTCCTTTTCCTCTACATCCTATTAGCGTACGTGTGAGGCCTAAGCTCTTCATTATGACCTCTATTAAGGCGTCTCCTGCCATTGAAACAATTGCGAGCAAAGTGCCCAATTCTGTTGCAATTATAACACCTGGGAGGCTCTCTTCCATCACTTTGATCATTAGTTCTGCGATTTGATGGAGGTAATTTCTGATAGCTTTTGCATTACTGAGTCTATTCGATTGAGAAGGGCCCTCTGTAGTCGCTCAACTTCCTTGCGAATTAACCTTGTGATTTCCTCAGTTTTATTAGTACTAGGCTCTGGGGTCTTTATAGACATTGTTCCCGGTTGCTTCATCACCTCGTCTAAATGCTTCATGACGGGTTTCTGGAGAATTTCTGTTTCCTGTCTTACAATAGATCTGATATTGTCTGTCTCAGCAAAAGACTGTTCATTTACTTATCACCTGACTGTCATTGCTTTCATTTCCCCTTTTCACCTTAAAATTTTCCTTCTTGTCCTTGCATTCTTTACTTTGCTCAAGCCCTTTAACTGAGCTGCAATCTTCTTTGACCATATTTATCAACCCAGGGGAAGATGCAGGACGGATGTCTCCAAGCATCTGTTCATCTTCTTTGACTGCATTGTAGCAGTCATTCAAGTTAGTTAGTTATCCTCTTATTAAATGCAGTCTCCCTTAATTCTGTTCTTACCCCCTGTCTGAACTGCTGGAAGATGGCCCAGTCCAAATGAGGTTTCTCTTCACTGTGGACACTCAGAGTACTGGCCACTGTTAGTAATCTGTTCTGAAAATCAGGCATATTCTCCCTGTCCTTCTGAGTGCACTTCTGGAGTTTCCATAAATTAGGCCCCATAAGCATAAACTGTTGTTTTATAGACCTTTATTTAATCGTACTAGAGCCAAATTTCATGGCTGAGAATGTAACTGCCATTTTTAATGCCACTTATGAAAAATAAATTCCCACTTTTACTGTGTGCCCACAGATGCGAGATCTCTCAAGACTTCTGCACATGTCAGAAGAAGGCGAACCCATTTCGATAATGGGGTAATCAGTGTGTTTCGTTTCTATTTTTATTCATCAGAAAATTATCTTTTCTTGCATTTAAATTCTAGTTTTTAAAGTGGTAAACTATTTTGCATGTACAACAGTTGGAAAATTTACGTACAAAGTACGTGATTTCACATGTTGGTAATGAATTTCATACATCACCTTATTCCTTTCTCCCCTTCAATGCGAATTGACTCTTCTTGGCACACTGCCAACCGAGGGTATCGTCTCTGTGGTCAGAGAGTAAGAATAAATTAACCCATAAACTATAGGATCTACCTGTAGTTTGTTACACGAGAACTGACTGCATTATAATCTTATTGGGTCAATGCAGATTACTGTCTAAACCAGGGATGGCCAACCTGTGGTGCATTGGATCCGAATGATAATAATAAAAAAAAAAGTAAGCCTATTTATACGAAAAGTATTAAGCAAAAATCGATTTGTAGAGGGAAAAAAGCTTAATAATCACTTTTACGATATTATTGTTTTGTGCACAACTTTTGCACTTGCTTGATCCTTAGGCGGCAAGCATTAGCAACAGCAGTGCATTGCAAGTTTTTGTCAGTCAGTTTGCAATTGATAGTTTTTACAGGGAGTTTTTACAGGTGTTGTATGGCACATCTGAACTTGTACGTGGAAAAAATTGGCACATGAAACATAAAAGGTTGGCCACCTCTGGTACCAATTAATAATCAAAGAATTTTCAGTCCTATATTAAAGTACCATTGTTTTGGTAATTTCATTGGGTCAGTAGATAGATTATGTAGACACTTATTAGTAACCTAGGGAACTATAGCAAAATCTGTCAAGTCGTCCTTATTACTAACTAAACGATATGAATGAATTCTTGGTGTCTGCTGTAAGCATTCTAGTTTTAATTTCTGAGTGCCATTACTGAAGTGGATGCTATAGCGAAGACTTAGCTGACAAAATACTGAGTTCCATGTAACTAATAAAGTTGGATTTATTCTAAGTGTTGTTCAAACTTCCAAAAACAGAATTATGCCTAATCAATGCTCAATCACTGATTAGACATACTTACTAAAAATGCAAAATATTTAAAAGTAATGTTATCAAACAAATATTTGTTAATTAAATCAGAAATTACACCAAATTTTTTTAAAAAAAAACTTAAAACTCACCCCTCTAATTTGTCCTTTGTATTTCCATTTCGGATGAGTTCTGTTCCATCACCACCACCATTCTGTACATCAGCTTTTCTTACAAGTTTGTTCTTTTTTATTGGCTTTTTCTTGGTCACCTGATAAAACTATTTTAGAGTTAACAACATTTTCATCCCATCACTTAAGTAACTTGCAATGTGAAAAATTCCCCCCCCCCAACATAAAAAAAATTGTTATAATGTTCAGATTTTTACTTGGTCCTATAATTTTCCTGTAAAGAGGAAAACTATAGGGCCAACTGATATAGAATTTAACATAATCCATTACATACTGATTGGTGGGGAAAGTAATGTAGGGTAACAGTAGTCATGAAAACATTTTTTTTTGAAGAAACCTTCATACACTTAATTGAGCAGCTCATTTGCCAAATCAATTAACTCCACAAAACCAAAAGTAGAGAAAATTGATAATATAATATACATTCTTTTGTAAAATTCCTTTTAAAATTTAAATTCAAATAAACATCGTAGAATGTATTATTACAGGTAAAGCTTTTATCTAATGACATATAAAATAGTATATCCTTGGAGAGAATCTCAGGTGGTATGGTTATTTAAACAGAATGGGAGAGGAAAGATTAGCAAAACAAGTGTTCTCTGCCAAGTTGGCAGGAAAAAGACTCAGAGGAAGACTAAGATATAGGTGGATTTGATAAGATAAAAAGTGCCTTAGAAGAACAGAAATATAAGTTCTGATAATGTTTGAGTCTTGACAGGTAAGAGATTGATTTGGAGGAAAACCGTAGATAGGAAGTTAGTAATGATGTAAATTTTTCATGTAGTACTATCATATCCGGTACACCCCTTGAGGGTACATGCCAGGAATTTGATGATGATCCTTGGAATAATCATTATTATTTTAACATTTTTTGCATAACTAAGGGAGTTAATCGATTTGCCAAGTGAAAATAACTCAGTAACGGAAAATCGTCGTTGGTCACCGACAATGATTTTCTGTTCAAGCCGAGTCGGTCATTGGTGACTGATGATATAAAATATAATAAAATTTATTACATTTTATAATATTCTGATATTAAAAAATTAATGCAAAGTGATGCAATTTTTGAGACTTATTAAATGTTATATACGGTTTCTTTATCTCGACAATTCATAAGATGGGTAGCTAATTCCTTTCAAAATTCTGTAATAGATATTTTTTTTGGGTTTATTTTTAAATAAAATGCGTGCAGCGTAAATGAAAAGGTAAATGAAGTGGGCTTGGCACTTAACCTCCAAAATGGCTAGGACATCTATAGATGTCCAGCTAAATCTGGATATGATTCAGCCCACCAGTTGAAAGAACATGGATAAGAAGTGCAATTTGGCTGTGATGCTGTTTAGAAGGTGTGATAAACCCTCACGCTGAAGAGAACACTTAATTGAATTATCTCACGTTCATAGCTATGTCTCAGTTGCCTATAACAAGAAATAGGGTTCCTTGTTCTATGCTGGGTAACTGGATCTTAGTTATATTGGATAGACTAAAAATATAGAAATTATTTATATTTTTGTTTTCTCTTTTTATTGTACAATACAATTTTAATGCCTGGACGAAATAAAGATCTTTGCATAATTTCTTCACTTAAATATTGCCTTACCTTTGAGAACCAATTTCATTTTTAATTTTTTTGAGCTAATTTTTTCCAATCGCTTACTCAACAAAACATTTTCTTTGTTCTCAAAGAAATTAATTCATCATAATTATTTGAAATATTATTAAAAAAAAAAAAAAAAAAAAAAAAACCCGGCTGCTGATGTTCCAGATTATATTATTTTTATTCAAAATCATTGAAATCGAATAATACTTCGCAGATTTCTTTTAGGACGGGCTTGATCGACTTTGCTTCATAGAGAATAACATGAAATTCTTTAATCATATCACTAAATTTTTTTCTTTATATAATAATCTACTGTTCTTTGTACTTTCACTTTCTTGGTTTCCCTGTAATTGGTCATTACAAAATGAAATTAACAGTTATGATTTAAATTTATATATATTTTCTGCATGATTCAGATATTATGCTCCAATTTTTAAAGTAAGCGATACTTTTGTTTATATTCTATCATCGAAAATATGTATATGTATCAAATGTGAAATTTCATTTCCATATTTTTACAATAGAACTGAACTTCATTTCGCCTTAGTTTAACCCCCCCCCACCCCATTCAATAAAATTCATTAGGTGATTACAAAAATTTATTTAAAGAATAAAATCCAGTTTTCTTTTAAATATTTTTAATAAGTTATAGATGTTAGGATATATCATACTGTGACACTTTGAAACTGCATCAACAGCATTTTTGCATGGAGCTAATGCAAACGGTTTTTCAAATTTCTTATACCACAACTTGAATTCGGCATTCAAAATTGCTGGATTTGTATAAGGCAAATCATCAGCATAAAATTCACACAATTGATGAAAATCTTCCATTGCACTAGCTGTTGGGCATCTTTTCCATTTGGTAGAAGAGAAAAAAATATATTTCAAAATGTTGCGGTGCCAAGTGAAACGTTCATGAAGTTGAGTCAATATTTGGTCAATAAATGGAATGAAATAGTTCTCCTGAAATACTCTTCTACAGAATCAGCTGGAACATTGGACCTTAATGTTTGTTTTGATGTCCTTGGCTTTTTAATGTCAATATTAAAATTATTGGCTTTTATACACGCTTCATCATAAATATCTTTAAATGAAGAATCTGGTGTTCATGAACAGCATTTAATTGAGCCATATTGAGCCATAACATCATCATCAACAAAATTTAGGGCAATTAAGAGGTCACTGTCAGATTTTTGCATTATTTTAGACAATGGTAAGGTGCACGCAAATATTTTTTGCAAGCTAAATAAAGATATTAATATTATAATATTATAAACAACAAGGACGTCCTGTCTTTTAGGGGTATTGAAGAAAATTGTGTACCTTTTCAATTATGCCAATGCAATTTCTTATTTGTCACAGATATAGCACTTCCAAGTGCCAAATTCAATCTATGTGATGCACAATGAACATATAAAGCTTGTCGATATTATTATTACATAACACCTCCAGGTAGTCCAAAAACATATCGAGGAAGGGCGCCTACTCTACAACTCTCCATCTTCACCAACCACAACTACAATCATCATCATCATCTACACTAGTGTTTCTCAAAGTGTGGTATGCGTACCCCCAGGGGGTACCGCAAAAGGTCGTTAGGGGATACGTGGCAATTTTCAGCTATGCATAATTAAAGGAGTCATTATATTTTTCAACAAACAGTGCAATTAGAGAGACAACCGGAAAAAAAATGGCACTAACTAATGAATCACATCCCCTCTCCTACAGAAACTGCTGTATAGACTAAGCAAAACCATATGTTGCAGGTGGAACATATGGTTTTGTTTGACACCACCCCCGTTGTTAACGTGTTAAAACTAAGAAATATATAGTGAATGTTTTTCAGATATTATGGAATTTGGTTGAAGGGAATTAGCATTTCAAATCAACTGTTGAAATGCTAATTTGTCTTTGGTTTGCACAATCTTTTGTTAATACCACACCAATCGTATGCGGTTCTTCGCTGCTTTACATATTTCAAGTCTTGTAAAGTACTGGTAATTTTTGCTTGTAACAATGGGAAAGAAGATGACGCTATTTGGGTAGATGACTTTGACGATGCACACAAAGAAACTGTTCTCAATGCCAAAAGTAGTGATAGCGAGTAGGAGCTTCTTGGTAAGTCGCACCGTTTTCAGTTTTTTTGTGAAAACTTTAGTTTCCAAAAATTCTCGCACATATCTCACAACACAATTTTTTAGCTTTAATTTTGGGAAAAAAAGTTAGAATTATATTCGAATAAATAGAGTATTTTTTTTTAGCTTTCAAATTCTTACATATAGATCACTGGTTAATGATTAGATTTATAAAACCCCCAAAAGAGAGCAATATAGTAAATACAAGTAGCTGTAAGCAACAAGAAAACGTCGATATTGCATCTTGATCAAATGAAATTGATGAGTGTGTCGTCTGACATCTCTAGAGAACCAAAATTTAAAAATAAATCATATTTTTTGTTTACATGAACATATAAATTCAAATAAAATAGATATTTAATTTTAATTAATTAATTAGGGGGTATTTGGTAATAATGAAAATTTAAGAGGTACGCAGATAGCTGAAGTTTAAGAAACACTGATCTACACCAACGCTGTCTACTGCTGACCACTACCACTAGTATTTTCACAGACAATCACAAACATCCATGCCCACGGCGGGATTCGAACTCGCAGCCTTTCGGCTGGAGAGTTGGCCAACCAGGCTTTTTTGATATATAGATAAAAAATTAAATTTTGTGGATAAAAATTAAAACAAAGTTTTAATTTTCATTAAACATATAAATAAAATATAATTATGTTACTATTTACTTTTAATGAGATGAATGAGCTTCTCGACCATGCAGAGTTGCTGGATATCTGGCTCAATATTGATCAACTTCAGTCAAAGATCGTCACACACACACACACACACACACACACACACACACACACACAAACACACACACACACACACACACACACACAAAGACGAATTCTGTATTTTGTTTTTATTTGAAGGAGTGATAAAAATCGTTTCTCGCAAAGATAGGTTGTAGAAAACTGCATGACAATTTTCGACTTCTTCAGATAATTCAGGAAATTCACTTCTCACTGAAGGCGAGATCCAGAATCGAGCCAAACCATGTTCACGGAATTGCATTTTAAGCCCACTGTCACTTGAAAGCTCAATTAGCTGCTCTTTTTTCGATAGCGAAAAGTCGTTCTCATAACTGCAAGCCTGAAATGGATCATGAAATCACAGAAATTTCTTATAAAAAGTTATTCGAAAAATGTTTCCAAATTCTGTTTCAGAGTTTTGAGGTGAACACAAACCCTTTCCCAGTGGCTAAATTCTAACTAATAAGTTTTGGGGCCTTATTCTAAATAACCAATTGTATTTACCTTTTGATTACTATTCAGAGAAGCTCCAAACCTCCCCATCCCTTTCATCACGCGTTCGTAATCAGGCTGCTGTTGATATCAACTTTATACACATTCAAAACTGTAAACAATTGTTGAATAATAACACAATAATGTAGGGCATAATTACCATTAAAGGGAGAAAAGTCACAAAACAGAAAAATGTTCCTATAAAATAACCAATTGTATTTACCTTTCAATACGATCCACTGGTTGAGTGTCTAGCAAGTCAGCAAATTTTTCCTTTCGTTAAGTGTTAATATTATCGCATTGCAACTGATGGGAATTCTGTATTTCTGTGGATTCGTTACAGACCTCTTTATCTTCAGAAACTACACCCAAACTGTCATTAAAAACTGGTTTTGTATTATCACTGTCATCTCAGCTATTTTTCTGTTTAAAGAAGGTACCAATGTACTTATCCATAATTGAAATACCTTATTTACTCGAATATAACTCGCCCTCGCATATAACTCATACCCATGATTTTACTTTTAGAAAAAAGAAATTAAAAAGTTTCGCATATAGCTGAAAAAAAAAAAAAAAAAAAAGCTGAAACACGTTCAGAGCAGGGTGATAGTAACTTGCTCCGGAGGTAAACAACAAGCCCTTTCCCAATAGCCACTATACTGCAGAGACAAGAAAAACAAGTATTTTTATTATGTCAGTGAATAAGGTTCCAGCAGTCTGTGTAATATATTTCTCAACAAATAGTGCAATTAGAGACAACTGGGATAAAAACGACACTAATTAATAAATCACATGTCCCCATCATACAGAAACTATGCTGTATATATAGACTAAAGCAAAACCATATGTTGCACCGGCAAACACAGTATCTAACTAAAAACTATTGTTATTAATTAGATTGTGTGAGTTCGCTTGGCAGCAATAAAATTCAACTGAAAGTGTTAAAATTCATAAACGTGTTAAAACTAATATATATATATATATATATATATATATATATAGTGAATGCTGTTATGGCAGTTCCACATATTATTGGAATTTGGTTGAAAAGAGTTAGCATTTCAACTCAATTGTCAGCTTGCTTTTCATGCGATTTCCGAAAAATATATAAATACTGGAGTTAACTCACAACACATTTTGTCTAAGTATTACTTAGCACTTCTGAAGATATACTGAGCCCGGGTTGAAGGAGGAAAACCTTCAACAATAAAAATCAATAAACAACAAGCAATTGGTTGAAATGTGGTCATGTGGACAACACATGTTCACTTCAAATCTGACAAAACAGCAAGGGAAGGCAAAAGCAATAAAATCATATTGTTTTTCACTTCACCTCTCTTTTATTACTCGTCATTCTGCCGCTACAAATTAAAATAGTGGCAGAATTGACACAACATAAATAAAAAACGAATTTTAATTAGGAAAAGTATTTTGGAAAATTTTCTAGTGTTTTTTAACCCAGGGAGGAAACCAAGGGCCCCTTGGCCTCCTCCCTGGGTATGCTACTGAACATAGGTACAGTTTTTATTTAATTCGTCATTTTTATCTAGTAATTGTTCCACATAACTTTAATTTTTCAATATAGAAACTAGGTGGTGATTATTATAAATTAGCAAATTATCATCATCATTAAATTCCTGACATGTACCCTCAAGGGGTGTACAGGATATGATAGTACTACATGAAAAAAATTACATCATTACTAACTTCCTATCTACAATCTTCCTCCAAATCATCTGTTACTTGTCAAGACTCCAACATTATCAGATCTTATATTTCTATCATCTAAGGCATTTTGTACCGTATCAAGCCACCTATATCTTGGTCTTCCTCTAGGTCGTTTCGCTGCCAACCTGGCAGAGAACACTTGTTTTGCTAATGTTTCTTCACCCATTCTGTTTAAGTGCCACCTGAGATTAGCTCTGCTAATGCATTCCTGGATGCTGACAATATCAAGTTCTTTCCTAATATCCTCGTTTTTAATATGATTGATGCCATCTGTTCACGCCTATAATCTTTCTCAGGACTCTCAAATCTGCGGTCTCCAGTCTTTGGTCAAGTGTTTTACTTCTGACCCAGCTCTCAGATCCATAAGTTAAAAATGGTTTGATCACTGTCTTGTATAAAGCTAATTTAGTGTTCTGACTAATTTCTCTCTTATTCCATATGAATTTATTCAAATTGACTTCCCACCATACCAGCTTTGCTAATTCTGTTGTCTATTTCTATATTGAATTTACCATCTTCACTAAAAATCGTGCCTAAGTAGCTGAAATATTTTACTTGTTCCACAGCTTCTCCATTCACAACACAGTTGACATTTTTAATGATTCTGCCAATTTCATTGTCTTTGTCATTTTATTGCTGACCTTCATACCATATCTATTACAACAGTTATTCAATTTAGTCAGAGAATCTTGCAGACTTGTAGCAGATTTATTTAGAAGTATAACATCATCTGCATAAAGCAAAGAGCTGACATTAACATCTCCAATTTTGATATCATGTTTAATACCACTTTCATTCTACATTATGATCCATATAGATAATGAATAACAGAGGGGATAATGTACATCCTTGTCTCACACCAGATTTAACATTAAACCATCTTCCTGTACTTCCTTCAATTCTAACTGCTGACTTACAACTCAAATAAAGACTAAGTATTGCTTGATATAATGCCCCATTGACACCATATAACTGTAGTGTATTGAATAGCTTCTCTCTTGGCACCTTGTCATATGCCTTTTCCAAATCGACGAACTTAAATACAGATCTTTAGTTTTTTAGATATGTAGCAAGTAAAAGGAAAAATGTACATAGCAGATTGATTTTAAAGAATGCCGATGGTAGGGAGGTAACTGAATCAGTTGAGATAGTTGAGTTACTGAGTGAGCACTTTGCAAGAGTATATCATCCAGGTGGTGACATTGCAGAAACGAATAAACCAGTAGATTATACGGGAATTGTGGTTAATGAAGTGGAGGTGAGTAGTCTACTGCATAACCTCAATGTCAATACATCTGTGGGATTGGATGGTATACCAGCTCGTGTTGTACGAGAAGCAGCTAAAGAATTGTCAGTACACTTGACCATTTTGTTTAATTTGAGTCTCGGGTCTGGGTTAGTCCCGAGCGGGTGGAAAGAGGGGAAAATAGTTCCACTGCATAAAGGTGATTCCAAGACTGCTGTTGTAAATTACCGACCGATTAGCATATCAGGAATCATTGTCAAGGTCTTAGAGAAATTAGTCAAGAAAAGAATACAGGATTGGATAGATGAAAATGGGATATTGTATGGGGGACAACATAGTTTTGTGAAGGGTAGATCATGCCTCAGTAACTTGCTCACGTTTTATAACACAGTGACGGCTGAACTGGATAGGGGTAATGGGTTTACAGTGATACTGTTGGACCTAGCTAAAGCCTTTGACAGGATACCACACGGAAAAGGGGTGATATGATTGAGACATTCAAATTACTGAAGGGTTTTTATAAGATTGATCCAGAAGATATTTTTGAAAATATGACTGGTGGTGGGAGGACTAGGGGCCATGCATGGAAGCTGGGCAAGAGCGTGGTTGACAAGGGTGTTAGAGCTAGGTTCTTTACTTGGAGAGTGGTAAATGAGTGGAATAAGCTTCCAGAGTCTCTTGTGGGTGCTACGACCGTGAATGAGTTCAAGGCAAGGTATGATAGATACTGTGTGAATGTTGAATAGTTGTTCTTGACATGATGTTAGGGCCTCCCTCGATGAGTCTGTCGTCTCCTTGGAGTTATCCGGAACAATAATAATAATAATAATCTTTGTTATATTCCCATGCTTTCTCGACTATCTGTCGTAAAGTGGACATCTGATCTTGACAGCCTCTATTTGGCCTGAATCCAGATTGTTCTTCACCCCAGCTTTTCTTCCACAATTCTTCTAAATCGTTTCTTAAGTATACTTTCATAGATCTTGACAGGAACACTCAGTAGGGAAATACCTCTGTAATTCTCACATTCAGTTTGATTTCCCTTTTTATATATGGGTACTATGAGAGCTCTACTCCAATCATTGGGAATTCGTCCCTCTGTCCAGGCTTTCTGAACTATGAAGTGCAGCCACCGTAAGAGTTTTATACCACCATACTTCAGCATTTCTGGTCGAATATCATCTATTCCTGCTGCCTTTCCACATTTTTAGCCTTTGATGGCCTTTTCTACTTCAAGTATGGATATGTTTTCCTGACTGAATGCCTGGTCAGTGTTTTTTACCACTGTGCTGTCATCACTGCTTGTGATGACAGCACACTGGTAAAAAGCAATTTCAAAGTAATTACTCCATACTTCAAGGATATCTTTTTCTTCCATTCTCATGTCACCTTTATCATCTCTACTGCTTTTACAACACTCTTTCCTCCATTCCTAAGCTTCTTCAACAACCTCCAGAATATTTTGCCGCCTTCTTGATATTTATTTTCTATATTCTTGCCAAAGTCCTCCCATGACTTTTGTTTAGCTAGTTTTACACAGTATTTAGCATTCTTGCATTTGCCTCTGTATTCTCTAAGAGCACAAGCTGACTTATTTGCCAGGAACTTTTGATATGGTTTCTTCTTTTCCTTCACTGCCTCTTTAACTTCCTGTATCCACAATGGAGTTCTAATTTTTCTATCTTTGCAGACAACTTCACCACATGCCTCTCTAGCTGAATCAATCAGGGCTTTCTTCAAGGCTTGCCACTGAATCTCCAAGGTTTGATTCCTGTTCTCAAACTCTTTCAATCCAAAAATATATTTTTGGATTGAAAGAGTTTTCCTGATTATTATAAATCAGGAAATTATGTGATATTGGGTAATAGGGGAAATTAATATTTAAAATCACTGTCATCCTACAAATGCAATATCAGAATAAAGAAAGATGGAAAAACCAAAGAAGAAATTTCTGCCTGTAAAATATTCAGATATTGCTTGAGGTTCTTTAGTGTGCTGCCTACTGGGCATGTTCTATTGTTCTGTTTCTCAGTGGGAGGTTAGTAATCTTAAGTTGTTTTTATAAACAGCTTAAGATTATTAACCAAGAATGCAAAATTTTTTATATTCTTTTGAAATGTCTAATAGTATATTTTCGAAGGAATAAAATATAAGAGGAACTGGAATACTCTTTTCAGTTCCTCTTGAAGACAAATTTTTAAGTTGTTTTTATAACACACAGAATGACATATTATTCCTTCAAAGTGGCTTATAGGACATTTTCGAAGGAAAAAAAAAAAAAAAAAAAAAATTAGCTAACACCTGTTTATTCCCGTATACGGGAGTAGGCGAGGCCCGAAGGAATAAAATAAAAATAGGGATAACCATTGGGAGTATCTCATGCCTTCCGTGTGCAAAATTTTTTTCATGTCAACAATTGCAAGACTTTGGTATGAATACCATGTTATTACTATATGTAGGGAAATTAACATCTGAGATGAGACTAAATATGTTTTTTTCAAGCCTCCAGCAAACTGAGTGATGGCCTTGCAGTGTGCTTTATTGCAAACCAAATCATATCAGCTGTTATAATGGCAACAATAGTAAGAAAAAAATCATTTGCACTTTCTTTTTAAAACACAAAGAAAGAACATTATAAATTCATCCAATGAAAAAGAAAATACTACATATTTTTCTTCTGTTATCTGATTGTTTTTCTTGTAGCACAAAGAAGAAATCACTGCACATAACATGGAAGAATGCAAGAGGGAAAAATCTCTGTAAATTGATTACATTATAACTAAAATAGAGAAATCATGTCAGAAAAAATTATTCATGTAATTTGAGATGCCTGACTGTACTGTTTCCAGTTCATCTTGAAGGCGAATTTTTCAGTTATTTTTATAACGCAGAATGATATTTTCATATTTTCGAAGGAATAAAATATAAGAGAAACTAGAATACTCTTTCCAGTTCAAGAGGAACTGGAAAGAGTATTTACCAAATAAACTATTTCACCAAAAAATAAAAAAAATAATATATATAAATAATAACGTGAACATTTATTTTCACCTTGCCAACACTCAACATTGATGTGATATGGGTTCCATATGGGTTTGTAATAAAATTTCTGCTACAATGAAGTTCGACAGAATCAACAATATTATTGTCTTATTTCTGTTTCTCGTGTGGGAGAAAAACAGTAAAATGTCACTCTTATAATTATATCAGATGTTATAATGGCAAAACTAGTAAGAAAAAAATCATTTGTACTGATTTCTTTTCAAAACACAAAGAACACTGCAAATTCAGCTAATGAAAGAGAAAATACCACTTATTTTTCTTCTGTTATCTGATTTTTTTTTCCTTGTAGTACAAAGAAGAAATCATTGCATATAACATGGGGTATGCAAGAGGGCAAAAATCTGGAAATTGATTATATTATAACGAATAGAGAAATCATGTCAGAAAAATTATTCACGTAAGAGTTCTAATATCAGCAGACATAACGTTTTCTTCTAGGTTTGATACGTGACATTATTGAAGTAGTTAAACCTTTGCTACTATTTTACACTAAAATGAATGGGCATGTTCCCCAAGTGATTTACGTTTGTAACATTTGTCTTGCGAATGATTTATAAAATAAATTCTCTGAAATATCTGCAGATTAATTAAGTTGACAAGATTATGAAACGCATATGCACCTTTTCTTTTAAAATAATTCAAATCCTCTTTTTCAAGATAATTGTATCAAATAATTTATAATTTTTTGATAATAAAAGTGAAACTGATCATTATAAATTAAGAAATTATTTTTGCATAAATAATGTATCAGCATGTAAGAGAAATGTCAGTATTTCTGTTAGGATATCTGGTAATTGACAATTGAAAAGGAAACAAGACATTCTTGATGTATTCTGCACTACAGCTTGAGGCACTTTAGTGTCCTCTCTTTTCTTTCTCAATAGCAGTGAGAGTAATAAGCCTTTAGCTTTTCCTCCAGCTAAGAGGATATTATCAAGTATTTCTAAGATGTAGATTATTTCAGAAATAGCAACCAGCAGCAGTAGAAGTAGTAATATTTAGATTTTTTTAAGAAAAACAAACAAAAATAATACTACTGAACTTTCTTTTGTATGGTATGCATATAAACAGTTTTACACGGTGAAAATATAGCATATTATTTCTAAAATTTCAAATAATTTCAGCAGACAGCAGAACAGCTGATTTTAGATTGCAAAGAAATAGTACAGAATTAGAAGCATCATGGTACAACAATCTTATTGCCGTATTTCTTTTGTCAAAACGGTAAAATGAAGTAATAGATTTTGAATGATGTCTAGAAAAAGCTTGCAAGCCTGTAAGAAATTTAGAGTAGCTATGCAATTGAGTTCCAGGAGAGGATAAGGGGGGAGGGGAGGAGGGAGGGTATGCATTAAAAATCTTCAAAATGAGCAAAAAATTTAAATCATTCTGTATAAGATATCTTTCATATTATATTTTCAACATATCTATGAGGATATGCAATGGATATTATCGTAATGTGCATAATACAAAAAAAGATGAAGCCGAAGAATCACTCTTAAAATATCATTGGATATAAATTTTTGATACCAAAAAGACTCACAATTGGAAACCGAGTAATGCAATTTAACATTTGTTGTTCATAAAGACAAAACAACAAAAAAAAAAAATCGTTTCTAAAACTGAAATGCGATGATCCATATAATGGTATTTTGCTAGGAAAGAAAGCAAAAGGTCATATTTATTTCAATAAATATTATTTAAAAATGTAAATATTTGACACAATATTTTCAAAGCAAACATTTGAAAATTCCAAATTTTCATTTGGATTGAACCAAATATCTAAACAATTATATATTTGGTTCAATCCTTTATCCAAGTGTAAGCAAATGAAGTTTGCACCTGAAGTATTTTCAGGACTAGCGCAACTCGTGGTAAAGGTGGTATAAGTTCTGATTACTTGCCTTAGTCCCATTATGCAAAGCCCAGTCCTGAAAATACTTCAGTCGCAAACTTCATTTGCTTACACTTGGATAAAGGATTAAACCAAATATATCATTGGTAGCATAGCCAAGTGAAAAAACTTCCATCAACTATCTCTAATCCAGAGAATTTTAATAATAAGGTGTTGACACCTTTTGGCAACTGGTATATGGTGATATGACTTCTGCCTTAATTCCACCTTAGTATCACCACCTTTGGGTCTGGCTCCCATTGACGGGACCTCAATAAAGGTCGAAACCGGTTTGAGTGGTGACCCTTCCCTTAATGCATAGCATTATACATGTCCGTAAGAAGATGTGTTTTGCATTATGGGATACTAAGGCAAGTGATCAGAATTTATACCACCTTTAAACTGATATATGGTGATATGACGTCTACATTACTTCCATTAGTATCACCACCTCTGGGTCTGGCCCCCCACTGATGAGACCTCAATAAAGGTCGAAACCGGTCTGGGTAGTGACCCTTTCCTTAATGCATAGCATTATACATGTCCGAAAGGAGATGTGCTTTGCATTATGGGATACTAAGGCAAGTGATCCGAACTTATACCACCTTTACCACGAGTTGCCCCAGTCCTGAAAATACTTCAGGTGTAAACTTTGTTTGCTTCCACTTGGATAAAGCATTAAACCAAATATATAATTAGTAGCATAGCCAAATGAAAAAACTTCCATTAACATGTTAATTGTATTTATTTATTTATTTTTACCTTTTTTCATGACAGGATAATGGTAAATAGTTTACTGTTATTGTCTAATATATACTGTTGAATTAAAAAACTTAACTTTCTTATAAGCGTTTGAATTGCATTATTGCAACAATTTACTTAAGAGTATGCAGTTAATCACATTAGCTTCTGAAATAAATTATTTATTATTCGATCCAAAAAAAATTTTGCCATTTAGTGGTGTTAAGTCTAATTATGGGGTGCTTAAGGGTCAAAGCTGTATAACTGAGAGGAGACCTCCACATAGCCTTTAAAGGAATGCGGAGAACCGACCAGGGCTTATGACCTAATGTCCAATCCTCACCTTCTCGTGGTGCACCCTGTTGGGTATCTACTTTGATACTGAACGAACGAGGATGGGCTGGCAATTTGGGATTTAGCCGACCAAATTGTATTCTTATTGGTTAAACCAAAATAAAAAATGATGGTACAACATGACAAAATTTCATGCCGGCTGGGGCGTCGCCCGGTTAAACAAGGCCCCCGTTGTTTTCGCCAGGGAACCAGGGCGAACAGCGAAAAGTCAGCTACTGGAACAAATCTGAAAACAAACCCCAACTCAACATCACCAGAGTTAAAGATCGGTACTATCAATGTAAGAAGCCTGAATGGCAAAGAAATGGAGCTAGCTGAGGAATTAGATAAGTACCAGATCGACATAATAGGGGTGACTGAAACAAAAAAGACCAAAACTGGTGAGATCTTTCTGAGCAATAAATACAAAATGTTATATTCAGGCAATGACAATCAAGGAAAAGAAGGAGTAGCCATAGTATTCAACACAAAATACGAGGCTAATCTTCTTGAATGGCAGTCAGTCTCAAGTAGAGTAATGTGGGCAAATATGAGAATGGGGAACTGGACAATGAGACTTATTTGTGCCTATGGTCCCACAGAAGGTTCTACTAAGGTAGAAGTGGAGGAATTTTTTGAGGCTTTAGAAAAAGCAACCGACACAATGAAAAAGGAAAAGTTGGTCCTTGTTGGGGATCTAAATAGCAGAGTAGGAAATGATTGTGAGACATACAAAAATATTTTGGGAAAATTTGGAGAAAAGAGCAAAGCTAATAATAATGGCAAATATCTGTTGGACTTCTGCTCAGGACATGGACTGGTTATTACTAACACCATGTTCCAACATAAAAATGTGCACAAATTCACATGGAGAGAAGAGGCTAGGAATAAGAAAAGTCTCATTGACTATGTTATTGTTGATAGTGATGTTTTCTCCTTGGTGCAGGACACCAGAGTGTACAGAGGATTTGAAATTGGAAGTGATCACTATTTAGTCTTGAGCAGGATAAAATTGAATTTCATATTGAAAAGAATAACATGTAAGAAAGTTTTAAAACGAATAAAAGTTGAGCAGCTCTCAGATGTGAACTGTAGACTAAAATACAGAAATATTATTGAACAGAAAATGAAAGAGTTTGAGAACAGGAATCAAACCTTGGAGATTCAGTGGCAAACTCTGAAGGAAACATTGATTGATTCTGCCAGAGAGGCATGTGGTGAGGTTGTGTGCAAGGATAAAAAAATCAGAACTCCCTGGTGGACACAGGAAGTTAAAGAGGCAGTGAAGGAAAAGAAGAAAGCATATCAAAAGTTCCTGGCAAATAAGTCAGCTTTTACTCTTACAGAATACAGAGACAAATGTAAGAAAGCTAAACAGTGTGTAAAACTATCTAAACAAAAGTCATGGGAGGACTTTGGCAAGAATATAGAAAATAAATATCAAGAAGGTGGCAAAATATTCTGGAGGTTGTTGAAGAAGCTTAGGAATGGAGGAAAGAGTGCTGTTAAAGGAATTAGAGATGATAAAGGTGAAATGAAAACAGGAGAAAAAGATATCCTTGAAGTATGGAGTAATTACTTTGAAAAACTGCTAAATGAAACAAGCAGTGATGATAGCACAGTGATAAAAAACACTGACCAGGCATGCAGTCAGGAATACATATCCATACTTGAAGTTGATAAAGCCATCAAAAGCTTGAAATGTGGAAAGGCAGCAGGAGTAGATGATATTCGACCAGAAATGCTGAAGTATGGTGGTATAAGAGTCTTACAGTGGCTGCGCTGCATAGTTCAGAAAGCCTGGACAGAGGGACGAATTCCCGATGATTGGAGTAGAGCTCTCATAGTACCCATATTTAAAAAGGGAAATAAAACTGAATGTGAGAATTACAGAGGTATTTCCCTACTGAGTGTTCCTGGCAAGATCTATGCAAGTATACTTGAGAAACGGTTGAGAAGAATTGTGGAAGAAAAGCTTGGTGAAGAACAAGCTGGATTCAGGCCAAATAGAGGCTGTCAGGATCAGATCTTCACTTTACGACAAATAGTCGAGAAAGCATGGGAATATAACAAAGATCTGTATTTAAGTTTTGTCGATTTGGAAAAGGCATATGACAAGGTGCCAAGAGAGAAGCTATTCAATACGCTGCAGTCATATGGTGTCAATGGGGCATTATATCAAGCAATACTTAGTCTTTATTTGAGTTGTGAGTCAGCAGTTAGAATTGAAGGAAGTACAGGAAGATGGTTTAATGTTAAATCTGGTGTGAGACAAGGATGTACATTATCCCCTCTGTTATTCATTATCTATATGGATCACATTATGAAGGAATGTGGTATTAAACCAGATATCAAAATTGGAGATGTTAATGTCAGCTCTTTGCTTTATGCGGATGATGTTATACTTCTAAATAAATCCGCTACAAGTCTGCAAGATTCCCTGACTAAATTGAATAGCTGTTGTAATAGATATGGTATGAAGGTCAGCAATAAAAAGACAAAGACAATGAAAATAGGCAGAATCATTGAAAATGTCAACTGTGTTGTGAATGGAGAACCTGTGGAACAAGTAAAACATTTCAGCTACTTAGGCACAATTTTTACTGAAGATGGTAAACTAAATATAGAAATAGACAACAGAATCAGCAAAGCTGGTATCGTGGGAAGTCAATTGAATAAATTCATATGGAATAAGAAAGAAATTAGTCGGAACACTAAATTAGCTGTATACAAGACAGTGTTCAAACCAGTTTTAACTTATGGATCTGAGAGCTGGGTCAGAAGTAAAACACTTGACCAAAGACTAGAGACCGCAGATATGAGAGTCCTGAGAAAGATTAGAGGCGTGAACAGATGGCATCAATGGCAAAATCATATTAAAAATGAGGATATTAGGAAAGAACTTGACATTGTCAGCATCCAGGAATGCGTTAGCAGAGCTAATCTCAGGTGGTATGGTCACTTAAATAGAATGGGAGAGGAAAGATTAGCAAAACAAGTGTTCTCTGCCAGGTTGGCAGGAAAACGACCCAGAGGAAGACCAAGATATAGGTGGATTGATACGGTACAAAGTGCCTTAGACGATAGAGATATAAGATCTGATAATGTTGGAGTCTTGACAAGTAACAGACTGATTTGGAGGAAAATTGTAGATAGGAAGTTAGTAATGATGTAATTTTTTCATGTAGTACTGTCATATCCTCTACACCCCTTGAGGGTACATGGCAGGAATTTGATGATGATGATGATGATGATGAAGTCTAATTATTATGGAAATTTATTTTAAATATGAAGTTAAGCATCAATCAAGTGCTTTAGCACTAAAATTTAAAAAAAAATTAAAAAAGTGAAATTAATTTAATCACTTTGGTCTGTGAACAGCTGAATTATGAATTTAGTGGTATTAAATTACTAACTTTTCAAGTACTGACTTTAATACACCATTAACTGTGATCACAAGCATAACTCTCGTGGGAAGAGTTCATGAAATTATGATAAATGAAATGGGTATTTTGGTCCATTTTTAAACTAAAATAGCAGTCAATTCTCTTAATGAAGTTGGACAATGTTGATCTCTTCTTCAACCAACATGCTAACTCTTTGTAAAGATGCTTTACAGAATGCAATATTAGTGTAGCTGACACAGGGTCCTGTGCTATCAAGACTAACTCTTGTGTTCCAATTTTCTAAAATCATGGTCGGGTTATAGCCAGTACAGTAAGACAGTAGGTCATTATGTTAATATTCAACTCTGTCATTTAGAATGAACTATTGTAGGCAACACAGAATTGTCCAGAATGTCAATATAACATTTAGTGTTAATTTTTCTGGGAGTCTAGTCTAAATGAGTAGAATCATCTCTACACAACAACACCAACCACACAAGATGTATTCTCTGCTAAATAATGTTCTCCTGGCAATCACCATATCTGATTAGAAGAATATATGGAATTCACTCCATACCACAGCTTCCTAATTGTCTGTCCAATCAAGACAAACTCTGCACTAAGTAAGTTGAACCTGAGCACCGTTTGGCTTTTATGCAGCAGACTTTCCATGAAAATTAAAGCTAAAGAAGTAACATTTCAGCACAACTTTTTTCCAGTATTCTCCCATTAGTTTCCACTGCTTTATGTGATCTGTGCAACTTTTTTTTTAAACCCTTTTTTTTTTTTTAATTTGGTTTCTTTCACTATTTTTACTCTTCTAGTGATCTTAGATACACTCAAATCTTAGCCACTCTAACTGTGCTGCAAAGGTACAAACTGACTGATGACTAATATGGTAGCATATAACATTACATTACATTAGTATACACTGCAGTCATTTAAAGTACATACTTTTCTTCATTTTCTGACATGTCACGAGCTGTAGCATTTTTTTTTTTTTTTTTGCTTGGTTCGAAGGTAAATTACTTTATTATTATTCAGGCCTCCATGGAGCCAAAAGACTCATCATGGGAGGCCCTTCCTAAGAACATAAAGTCTGTCAAGACTCATCGAGGGGAGGTCCCCCCTAAGAAACACAGTCTATCATACCACTCTTTAAACTCATTGACCGTTCTCGTTTCCACCACTCCATCAGGAAATGCATTCCACGGTTCAACCACCCTCCATGCAAAGAAACCACTCCTTACCCTCTTGCTCACAGTTTCCTTTCGTAACTTCCAGGGATGGCCTCTTGTCATCACTCCTTCCTGCTGTTCAACCAAGCGAAAGAACTCCCCAGTGTCAACCCTGTAACCACCTCTCAACAGTTTAAAAGTCTCAATCATATCACCTCTCTTTCTATCCAGCAAACTCTGCAGTCCACATTCCCTCAGCCGATCCTCATAACTAATATTGTACAGTCCTGAAACTGTCTTTGTTATTAGCCTTTGTACCCTTTCCACAGTTAATTTATCCCCTTCAAATCCTGGGGACCAAATCTGAGAACAATAGTCCAAGTGTGGTCTGATCAGAGACTTATACAATGGAATGATAACCCTCTTATCTCTACAGGTCAGTGTCCTTCTCATAATTGCAGCAATCCCCTGTGTTACCTTTACCACCTTTGCAATATGTCCCCTAAACTTCAGGTTTCTATTAATCATCAACCCCAGATCTCTTGTCTCCCCTACTTCCTCCAGTATAACTCCTCCCATAGAGTATGCAGCATCCCATCGATGTTTCCCAAATCTCAAGACCTTACATTTTGCTGCATTAAACTGACACTCCCATTCATTTGCCCATCTATCTAGCTGTTCTAATCCTCTTGCAGAGCTACCACATTTGCACTATTACTAATAATCCTTCCCAGCTGAAAGTGTAGTTAGAGCCTGTGTAGCTCAGTGGATGTGGCGTTTGCACACCACCGCGCTAGGCCGCACGAAGGAAGTCTTGGTTTCGAGTCTAGTCGGCGACTAGAGGAAATTTTTCTAAGCCTTCTTTCGACCGGTTCCCGAGTTAGTCGATCTCTGGCACGGGCAAGCAGGTTTTTCCTCCCGGAAACTCGGGTTTTTCGTCCTCTAAACTCAAGAAAATCGACCGTAGAACCCACATTATTTCAGACATTAAATATATTGTGTTAGGGTTAGAGACCACGAGATGGCGGCACATTTGAGCCGTCTCTCTTCACTGCGTACCGCTTAATTAGTGATAGCCTTGGGCCATCTGTCTCTGATTGGGTACCAGTGGAGATTGAACTGCCCACTCAGTCTCCAAAAAGTTAGATAGGGCTAAATGGCCTCGCCTACTCCCGTATATACGGGAATAAAAAGGCGTTAGCTGATTTTTTTTTTTTTTTTTTTTTTTTTTACCAACTAGTTTCGTCAGCTTATGCTGTCGGCTTCATCAGGAAAGCAAAGAAAACGAAAATTACAAGCTAAATGTTAATTGGCAATTCTATTTCAATAACAAAATAGTGAGCCTGAAACAATACGCATGTCGTGGATATATGATTTACTTCACAAGATGTATTCCGGTAATTGGATTGTATTTTTTTATATAATAAGCTATATAAAACACAATGAATCGATAAAAGACCCGACAAGTTTCGTAAGTCGTTTGCCTTACATCTTCCAGGGAAAGAGATAACTTAAAGTTAAAACACAAAGAAAAGAGACATTATTAGTAACAGTTCATACTAAACAGTTGTAGCCGCCTGACTATTCATAAAATTAAAAAGAGTGCAGATTCAAAGTAATGATGAGTTACTTGTTGAGATGCATCTTGTAGTTTGCACTGAAGTTCATTTCTTGTGTGTTTATTGTTCTATTTAAAATCTTCCATATGTCTGGTAGGATTTTTTTTTTATATAATAAGCTATATAAAACACAATGAATCGATAAAAGACCCGACAAGTTTTGTAAGTCGTTTGACTTACATCTTCCAGGGAAAGAGATAACTTAAAGTTAAAACACAAAGAAAAGAGACATTATTGGTAATAGTTCATACTAAACAGTTGTAGCCGCCTGACTATTCATAAAATTAAAAAGAGTGCAGATTCAAAGTAATGATGAGTTACTTGTTGAGATGCATTTTGTAGTTTGCACTGAAGTTCAATTCTTGTGGGTGTATTAATCTAATTAAAGTCTTCCATATATCTGGTAGGATTAAATCTTTGTTCCTGTTGAGGTTATTTGTGGAACGGGCAACTGTAGCAGCTTCTTTGAAGATTCTGGAATGGTAGTTTTCTTCTATATATGGCATAAGACTTTTATTCCATTCAATAATGTGGTTGGTTGTAGAGAAGTGGGAAGAAAAGGCCAGAAATATCTTGTCTGTTGTTTCTAACATAGCTGATGTGTTCCTTTTGTCTCACTTCGAAGCCTCTAGACGTCTGACCAATGTAACTTAGACCACAGGAACAAGGGATGTTATAAACTCCTGCATGTTTGTAGAAAGGATTGAAATCTTTTGGTGATTTTAGAAATTCCTGGATAGTTTCAATTGGCTTGAAGATCACTCTAATATTGTGTGGTTTTAGGAGGCGAGCAATTTTTTTGGAGATGGTACTAACGTATGGAATAGTTATAGTAGATATATATTGGGTGTGATCATGTTGTCTTTGTGGTATATCAAGAAGAGAATCTTGTTAACACGTCTTCCAGGGTAGCCATTTAGGAGTAGATCGTTTGATATTTTATTTAAGATAAACCGGCGAAACTAGTTGGTAATTAAAATAGTTATTCACCTACACTTGACCAATATCTAAATAATAGTTTATTCTCATTAAAAATATAATTTTTTGTCAAGTATAATTTATTTTCAGACCAAATGAAAAAAAAAAAACTTGTTACAACTATTTCAAAGTATTTTAATAATATGATGATACACCATTTTGCTACTTCAGCACTTGATCTAGGTAATTTGATTAGATAATCTGTAAAGTTTTTTCACTTGGTTTCAAAGTAAATTAAACAAAAATATAAGTTTTCTATGTTTGACAAAAATATTCTTCCTCTTCTCAGGCCAGCATCACCTTACACACTTTATAATAATATGCTAGCAACTTCTGTACCTCTGTTACTTTACCTGACAAAAACACATAAGCAATCACACCTTATTTAAATCCACTGAAGATGGCAATTTAATATTGAAATAAATAGAATAAGCAAAGCAGGTATGGTAGAGAGTTAGGTGAAAAAATTTACATTGAATAAGATAAATTAACATTGAAGGAGCTAAATAAGACTGTGTTCAAACCAATTTTAACTTATGGATTCAAGAGCAAGTTAGAAATAAAATGATCAAAGACTGGACTCACAGATATGAAAGAAAAATTAGGGGAGTGAACCGATGTCACCAAAGGCAGAATCATATTAAAAAATAAGGATGTTAAGAAGGAACTTGACACTGCTAGCATTGTAAGCACACATAATCTCAGGTGGTCATCATCATCAAATTCCTGCCATGTACCCTCAAGGGGTGTACAGGATATGATAGCACTACATGAAAAAAAATTACATCATTACTAACTTCCTATCTACAATTTTCCTCCAAATCAGTCTGTTACTTGTCACGACTCCTACATTATCAGATCTTATATTTCTATCGTCTAAGGCACTTTGTACCGTAATCAATCCACCTATATTTTGGTCTTCCTCTGGGTCGTTTTTCTGCCAACCTGGCAGAGAACACTTGTTTTGCTAATCTTACCTTGTCCATTCTGCTTAAGTGGCCATACCACCCGAGATTAGCTCTGCTAACACATTACTGGATGCTGACAATGTCAAGTTCTTTCCTAATATCCTTGTTTTTAATATGATATTGCCATTGATGCCATCTGTTCATGCCTATAATCTTTCTCAGGACTCTCAAATCTGCGGTCTCTAGTCTCTGGTCAAGTGTTTTACTTCTGAGCCTCTCAGATCGATCCATAAGTTAAAACAGGTTTGAACACTGTCTTGTATATAACTAATTTAGTGTTCCAACTAATTTCTCTCTTATTCCATATGAATTTATTCAATTGACTTCCCACCAGATCAGCTTTGTTGATTCTGTTGTCTATTTCTACATTTAATTTACCATCTTCACTAAAAATCGTGCCTAAGTAGCTGAAATGTTTTACTTGTTCCACAGCTTCTCCATTCACAACACAGTTGACATTTTCAATGATTCTGCCTATTTTCATTGTCTTTGTCTTTTTATTGCTGACCTTCATATCATATCTATTACAACAGTTATTCAATTTAGTCAGAGAATCTTGCAGACTTGTAGCGGATTTATTTAGAAGTATAACATCATCCGCATAAAGCAAAGAGCTGACATTAACATCTCCAATTTTGATATCATGTTGAATACCACTTTCCTTCATAATGTGATCCATATAGATAATGAATAACAGAGGGGATAATGTACATCCATGTCTCACACCAGATTTAACATTAAACCATTTTCCTGTACTTCCTTCAATTCTAACTGCTGACTTACAACTCAAATAAAGACTAAGTATTGCTTGATATAATGACCCATTGACACCATATAACTGTAGTGTATTGAATAGCTTCTCTCTTGGCACCTTGTCATATGCCTTTTCCAAATCGACAAACTTAAATACAGATCTTTGTTATATTCCCATGTTTTCTCGGCTATTTGTCATAAAGTGAAGATCTGATCCTGACAGCCTCTATTTGACCTGAATCCAGCTTGTTCTTCACCCAGCTTTTCTTCCATAATTCTTCTCAATTTCTCAAGTAACAGGTGGTGTGATCACTTAAACAGAACAGGAGAGGAAAGGTTATCAAAAACAGGTGTTTAGTGCCAGGAAAAAGAAAAGACCATAATATAAAATTGAATAACAGGAGTTCCTGACAGATAAGACTAATTTGGAGGAAAACTGTTGATAGGAAGTTAGCAATGATGTAAACTTTTCTTGTAATATCTTGCATACCTTGAGGGTAAATATCAGGAATTTGATGACGAAATCTTCTCTTACATCACTGGATCTTCATTTAAGACAGCCAACTTATGTGCATAATGAGGACTAGCAGAAATAAATCTGCATATTTCTTGTATTAATCGCACAGAAGGGCTGAAATTGCTCTTACTGGTGGAAGAGAATGTTTTCCACACTGAAGCTCAACTTAAGTGTTTGCCTACATTGTGAGTAAACATGCGTTGGTATACAGAGGAATGCATACTAGTCTGGAAAAAAAAAAAAAAAAAAAATCTAAATTTCACAGACAAAGTTTTCCACACTATTTTTCTTACTACTTTATAACTACTTTGTTTATGGACTGAATAGCATGATTAAAGAGTTTCTGTTTGTAAAAATTTCCATCAACATAGGTGAATCACAATTGTCTTGAGTGTAGCAATAAATCTTTGTATTTCATGCAGTAAAACTTATTGGTCTATGCTAAAGCATTCTGGTATGGAGCTTTCCACCCTAAAAGCTCTAAGTGAAATATGCTTACCTAAAGCACATATCACTTTAGAAATATTACCAGTCTTTCTAGAAAGTAATCTGTGGGAAAATGCTAAACACACTGCGCATCAATAACCTATACCAGTGGTGGCGAACCTATGGCACGCCCAAGAATTTTGCTGGCACGTCAACGATTTACATGTGATATCCTTTTATATGCTTATAAATTATTAAGCCTTTTTTTTTTTAATTGTTACAATACGTACAAGTTAAATTTTGTTTTACAGGAGAGAGAAGCTATGAAGACATGAATTTGATTGGTGCGGTATTAACAAAAGATCACGCGACCCAAAGACAAATGGAATCGACAATTTTTGAGTTGAAATGCTAATTCTCTTCAACCGAATTCCATAACATCTGCAACTGTCATAACAACATTCACTATATATTTCTTAGTTTTAAGACATTCATGACGGGGTGTCATTTATTGTTCCAACAGAACTTCTCATTACTGTCGGGCTCAACTCACACAAAGTTTCAACTCATGATTGGTTTTTATTGCCTTATTTTCGTTTGAGCTGGAAGGGAAACTCACACAAGCATTATATGGCATGTTGCAATTCGTGGTAAAATTTTATTTGTAGTTAGCCTCTGTGATCTATCATAATGACATCGAGAATTTCAAATGCAATCAAACAAACACTTATTTCATGTAATTGAAAAATTGGACAATAGTTTTAGTTAGATACTGTGTTTCCAGTGCAACATATGGTTTTGCTTGCCTATACAGCATAGTTTCTGTGAGAGGGGGGGTACATGTGATTCATTAGTTAGGCGCCGTTTTTATTCCAGCTGTCTGTAATTGTACTATTTGTTGAGAAATATATTACACAGAGTGCAAAAGCCTCTGTACCTTATTCAGGGATACGATAAAACTATTTTTTTTTCTTGCATCTACAGTATATAATGGCTGTTGGGGAGGGTGGGTTGTTTTTTGTGTGGGAGATATATATGCCTTTAATGTCTTTTTTTCGTAAAGTGAAATCAGGGGGTGCCAGTTATACGCGAGGGCAAGTTATATTCAACAGTAAGTTCACCGACAAGTCGACATCCTTCTGCTGCTTCCCCTGCTCCGCTGACTTCTATGGCGAGTTACAATGCATAAATATTTTTCTCACTACCGTTTTTTTTTTTTTTCAAAGCAACATTATTAAAATCAATTTAATAATGCAATAATCAATTTTAATACTGAATAATATTATACATTTTTGGTGATCAGAATGGGATATGTCAATGAAACTTATTAGAAGTTAATTTAATGATGTTGGCCTGAGGAAACTATACAATATTGTAGCATTAGTTCTGTGATTGATAACTAATTTAAATGGGTATTTTTATATTTGTCGAGATGCTACACCGTATACATTAAGTGTATTAATACTCTTTATGATTATGCCATAATTAATTATTAATACTTATTTACAAAAATAAATGGCCAAAAGGCTTCACATTGGCGATACAAAATTATATAAAATAAGTAATATTAAATCCAACATTATTTCAAAGCCGACTACAGAAACCATAGAAGTTTCTTGCGAAATTTGACCAGAGATCTTATGGGAATACACTCACCAAATTTCCCCCGAAAATTCTATAGTTACTGTAGTCGGCTTTGAAATAATGCTGGATTTAACATCCACTTAATTTATATAATATTAATACTTATGTTAGTTTAATGTATGAACTTTAAAAAAATGGGAACGGTATTTACGAGTAAGTTTGTTGGGACTGAGCCCTCTAATATAGTAAGAATAAATAAAAATAGTCTATAGAAAAAGAATTGAGAATGACCAATCCTTTGGATTCCCTGACTTTTCCCTTTTCTAATCGCACGTGCATTTGCATTTTGCACCGCGCATTCATCAGTAGGCAAAAATAAGCAGCGGCAAGTGCATTATTGTTGTGCATGTGCACTGTTTTGTTTTTGCTACTGTAAATAGGAATTATAAAGATAATTTAATTTAGGCATATAATAAAATGTTGATTTTTTTGAAACTATAAAAAATGCATTTGATTTTAAGTTGTGAATTATTTTGTTACAGTTTTACCAAACATGGCTGGCAAAAATAAAAAACGAAAATTATCACAGTCAAGCAGCAGAGAGTTCCAAAGCTGGTGGACTGAAGAGTATGGCATGATTAATAAAGACAATATGCGTTTTATGTTCTGGGACAGTTGTGTGCAGAACGTCATCAATAAAACAGCATCATGAGACAAACCATAAATCGCTCCTTGAGAAAAGCAAGGATGAACAGAAAGAATTTATTGCTCGGGCAATTAAAAATAGGAATATCCAGTCAACAACCCTAATGAAATTTATCGGCAGTCATTCAAATATAACTGCTGCTAGTTTTTTTGCCTCAAATGTAATTGCTGTAAAAATGTAAAAACGTAAATGTAAAAACGGAAAACCTTTTAGTGATGGGGAATATATAAAAGAAGCATGGTTAAAATGTACACCAGTACTCTCTGAAGATTTTGAAAACAAGGAAAAAATTATTCAAAGAATAAAAGATATGCCTTTGGCTAGAAACACGGTGAAAGATAGAATCATAGAAATGGCTAAAAATATAAATCATTAGCAAAAACACAGATATAAAATCTTCTGGTTTAATTTCTCTTTGTCTTGATGAGAGTACTGCCATAACTGGATCAGCTCGTTTAGCAATTTTTATTCGTTATTGTGTTGGGAATAACATCAAAGAAGAATTGATAAGTTTAACATCATTAGTAACAGCAACAACAAAAGGAATAGATATTTACAATGCAGTTGTAAATGCACTTGCTGAAAGAGATATAGATCCCTCCAAAATTGTATCAGTAACTACTGATGGTGCTCGCAGTATGACTGGAGAGGAAAATGGGTTCGCAAATTTATTTACCACATATATTGGACATTCAGTTCTGGGTTTTCATTGTATTATACATCAGCATGTTTTATGTGCAAAGGCTAGTTTCAAGCGACTGGAAGATATTATGAGCACTGCAACAAAATTGGTCAATTTAATATCGGCACGCACTTTAAATAAATGAAAATTTATAGAATTATTAAGTGAGGTAAACTCGGTGTACAATGGTTTACTTATGTACAACAATGTCCGATTGTCAAGTCGTGGGAAAGTTCTTCAAAGATTTGTTAAGTGTTTAGATGAAGTCAGACTTTTTTTACATAATGAGAAAATCATCGAAAAATACAATCAATTAATGAACGTCAAATGGCTTTCGAAATTAATGTTTTTTACTGATTTGTGTTTACATTTAAATGAATTAAATGTTAAACTGCAAGGTGTTAACAAGACAATTATTGTCATGTTTGATTTAATCAAAGCATTCAAAGCTAAATTACCAATTTTTAATCGTGACGTCAATTCCAATACCTTCCGATATTTTCCAAATACAAAAAGTCTTTGCAGATCTAGAATCCCATGAAAAAACAGATCAAGTTAAATTGACAAAAGAGTTTTCTACAGTTATTCAGTCAATAATCAACGAATTTTCTTCAAGATTTACGCAGTTCAGGCAATTTGCAGAGACATTAAAATTTATTTTGCATCCAGACACAAAATCAACAGATAAACTCAATTTGGAGATTTTCGAGTGGCTGAATTTGGAAGATATAAAAATACAACTAATCGATTTTCAATCTAGTTCTATATGGAAACAAAAGTTTGTCGATTTGAAAAATGACTTGGAAATAATGAAAAATGATTGATTATTGGGGGCAATTAAAAAGAATGCAGAAGAGGAAATATTGAGAACTTGGAATGCCATTCCTGAAACCTTTTGTTGTTTTAAAAAACTAGCGATGGCTATATTATCAATTTTCTCCTCTACATATGCTTGTGAGTAATTATTTTTTGAAATGAATTTTATAAAAGACAGTTTAAGAAATAGAATGACTGATGAATCTAGTTCCACGTGTGTATTACTAAAAGTGACAAAATATGAACCTGATATAAAGCATTTGGCATCTAATGTACAACAGCAAAAATCTCATTAATAAATCAATATATCGATATTGATAAATTAATAAATTGATAATAGGTTAATATTGATTTGTATACGACAATGTGTATGTCAAATTATGTGTTCATTATTATGAAATTCTATATTAATTTTTAGACTTGTCTCAATAAAATTCTGCAATTAATTTTGTATTAAATAATGTTAATTAATTAGTGTTGTATTAATTAGTTGCTGACGTGCGGGGCATGTCAGCAACTCGATTTGTAAACTTTTGGCACGCGGACATAAAAAGGTTCGCCACCACTGACCTATACTCTGTCATGAGGTTCATTACACATCATAATATCCTCTGTCACCACTAAAAACGGTCTATTGCTTTTAATCATTGTACCAGAAATGGCTTTGCATAACCACAAGAATTCACATGGCACAAAACAGCCTAGGTTTGTAACTACAGCCATAATATTCCATCATATGAAGCATGCTTCTGATAACTGTCAATCTGGTTATGTAATTTAGCATCATAACACGTTTCCAGCATACAGTTCTAGTTGGCATTAATGGTGGTCTAGTAGGTTTTGGAGTAAAAGGTCATCTCCCTCTGCATTTCATTGCCTATCAACCATTTTTAGATACTGAGAATGAGGTTTTTTTTTTTTTTTGCAACTCATGTTCTGTTATCTACATATAGAGATTTGCCTTCTTATGGAATGTGAACCAAATGGTAAAGAAGAAAAAAAAACTATCACATTTTTATTTTAATAAACTGCATTATCATGCGTATTTCAACTAATTAAACCAACCTGTGCAATTAGTGATCCAGGCCTTCGAATACGTGTGAATGGTGCTCGACGAGGTATATATCCATGTCCTAATCCACTGCCAGGCCCATATCTATAAATAGTGCAAATATGCATATTAAGTGTGTATAAACATGAGATATTCTGAATTTTCTCTGCACAGAAAAATAACTAGTTTAAAAATATTTCATCTAAAAATTATTACTCTGGAATTCCAAAAGTTATTTAGATATCTATTCTGATCCAGCATGAAGCTATGCACTTCTTTTTAACATTTATTCTATATTACTCTGTTGATAAAAAATCAGAATGAGCAGAGAATAATAAATAGCATATTCAAATTTACTAAACTACTTAATAATAGAGGGGGTGAAAGAGTCAGATGAAACAGTTGAGCCAGAGAGTGACCTGTGTTGCAAAGGAATATTGCCCAAGTGAGTATATATTACTGTGGCAGTGGTGATGAATTGGATACTTAGGTATCCAATTCATCAGCACTTGGGTACTTAGGATATTAGCTTGCATTTTATAAGAATGTGCAAGGGAACTGGTGACACCTTTGACTAAGATGTTTAATTTAAGTCTCTGCAAAGTCCCAAGGAGTGGAAACAGGGCAAAGTAATTCCTTTGCAAGAGAATCTAAGTCTATGGTAGCAAAAGTAGTGGAAAAGTTGGTCGAGAAAGAGAATTCAGGAATGTGCGGATAAAAATATGATACTCTATGAAGCGCAGCATGGCTCTGTTAAGGGTTAGTCATGCCTTAATAATTTACTAACTTTTTTTTTTATAATAGAGTGACAACTGAGTTGGATAAAGGGAATGGCTGACATGATGATACTGCTGGATTTTGCAAAGGCATTCTGACAGGATACCACTTGGAAATGTATTATGCAAATTGCAACAAATGGTGATGGATATGAAACTGGTGATATGGATACAAGAGTAGTTGATGGACAGATACCAAAAAGTAGTATAGTATAAGAGGCATAAAGTGCTTAGATTCCAGTATGGTAGAAGATGATACCACTCGGCCATCTATACATGAGGTTTGAGGAAAAGAGTGATGCCAGGAGGTCAGATTAATTTTTTGGTGAATTAACAGTGGTGCCATCAGGATGAGAGAAATGGAAGTGCAGAAGATGCATCCAATAGCCATAGCAAGGGAACAAGAGGGCATGGCTTCCATTTTTACACGAGGCAAGTTTTCTGCTTGGCCTTTATGAAATCTGATGATAACTGATCTGTATATGTTGCTTGCTTTGGTATGGGCAGAATATGAAGCTGAAGTTTTTGATTTTAGCCACTTGTAGTAAGGTGACTTTTTGATCTTTGACCGCTTTGATAAAAGCAGTCAAAGTGGAAAAGGATCATGAGCCGAATGGGGAATGAAGGTCTTCATACCAATGAGAATAATTTCTGTGACTCATTAGCAGCAGGTGTTAGGGTCAGGTGAGTAGAAGCAACAATAGATCAAGGAAAGGAAGAATAAATTCTGGAGGTCATCCCAATTGGCTCCTGTGTAGTGCCAGATGATGCGAGGTTCGGAGTGGTTGGAGGAGAGGCATTTTGTGAGAGAGGAGACCTGTATAAGATTGTGGTCTGAGTTGTCAAAAGAGGTGACCTCTATGGTGAATCTGGAGAGTGAAGAGGGTTATCAGGAATTCAAATGGGTAGATGTATACGATTTGTATTAGGTTATTACTTATAGCAAAGATTTCTGTTCCTCATCCTGCTTGGCTAGTGGCATTGGAGTAGGGGAGCCAGTTAGAATTATGGATGGTGAGGTTGCCCAGGAAGATGACCTCACTATTTGGATAACTGGATTGCAGGTTTCATAGAAAGTAATATGAAGAGATCTGAATGGTTAACAGTGTTGGAGACTGGTATATGCAACATATGAATGTCACTAAATGAGGCAAGGAAGCCTTGAGCCTGAGAAGGTCAAAAGCAGGGGATTCTAAGCAATTCTCTGCTAGGTTATTTGAATTTCACAAAAGCACCCTTGTGCTGAAAAGAATCATGAAGTATGTAGTTTAGACATTGGAGTGAACGGTAGTGTACATAGCTGTGATCTGGGTTTCTGTCAGGAATAAAATGTCTGGTCTGGAAGACTGCAAGTGATAGTGAACGTTATTTATGTTAATACCACAGATGTTAGTGAAGTGGATGTGAAAGTGAGTTTTTAGTGAAGAGATTCTGGCACAGTTTGTATGCTGTGACATGATTAGTTTATGAAATATAGGTAGAAAGAGTGCATATACATAGTCCTGGTGTACTCTAGCATTAGTAAAGAAATCTGGAAAGCATCCATTCCAACAAAGTAGTAAATGGCCAGAGAAGAAACATACAACCCAGCTGCAAAGGATGGAAGACAGAAACCATAAGGTAGTTTGGAGGAGCCTCTATGCCAAACCCAATCAAAAGTTCTGAAAATGACTACACGAGTTTCTCTAAAACTCATGTGGTCATATGGGTGATGCACGGTAGATCGATCTCCTGGCTGACATTACTCATTTGGATGAAAGTGACAAAATCTGTATTGGTGACTACTAATTAATTGATGAGCCCTTTTAGATAGTGAAGGAGTTGGCTGTTTCTGACCTCAATTATTTTGGTGAAAATATATCCTCTTAAACAGATAACTTTTTTTTTGCCTTGCCGATTTCAGTAGGATCAAATTACATTAATATATATACACATTATTCTTGAGAACATACAAATATTACATAAAATAACACCCATGGGGTTACAAGTTCATTACATAACAAGAATTAATTGATGTAATTCTAAAATATGATCATGCAAACTGTCTATTATCTAAATGCATTTGTTAGTAAGCCTGAAGTATTATTCTCTTTCACATTTTTAGTATTATTCATGTGCATGATGGCCAAAGAAAAGTTTATATTGTGTGTAATATCCCATAAAACCTCAAGAAGAATCCATGACGGTTCTGTGGCTGAGTGATTACACTATATATTACTATTACTGAAAGGATACCTGGGTTCAAATTAGTTTAATTTTTCTTGTCTCTAATAAGAAAAATTAAGACTCAGTTAGCCAATCTTTAATGGAGGCTAGTTTTCTTTCTTTCCACAAAACAAGCACCATCACAGAAAGTAGATGTTGATTATAACTACAGTAAATAATTGCAACAGCTGTTGCATTGTTAACCAGAAGCTTCTTTACAAAACTAGCAGCATAAAATAAAAGAAACATTTAAAAATAAATATTTCTTAATTGATTTTTTTGCTGATTTTAATATAAACTGAATAAGGAAATTATTTTTTTAAAAAATATTTTTGTTACTGGTAAAACATTACTAATTCAGTCATTTTTAAAACATTTTCATTCACAAATTAAAATGGGTTTAATACAATTAAGCTAATTATTACCTTACCTACGAAGGCCACCAACTGATGTCACCTGAGGAGGTAGATTTAAACCACGAGAGCGAGGCATTTGTCCATAATTTGCTCCCCAACTTCCCACAACTACACCTGCTATTTCCAACTGTCCACCTCTAGCTATTACACGTTGACGCCCTAAAAAAAGTAGATTAAGGATGAGCATAACCTTTGTTGCTAATCAAAAACAATATTATATGTTAACATTTTTGTACAGTATCCATGTTTTTTTTTCCCCCTCTCACTCTCTCTGGCATTAATGGAAAAAAGGTTTTCATTCTTATAGCAACATGGAAAAATGGCTGATAGCATTTATTTATTTATATATTACAGTAAGAAAATTTTCATTAGTGCACAAGGGGCAAATTCTTCTCCAATAAAATCAGTTTAATATTGTTTTATGATGCTATTATAATGATACACTAAGCATGTGTATCATTATAATGTGTTATAATAAAGAACATGAAAATTAAATGCTTCGTGACCTTTTTCTTTCCAGTGGCGAATTCTCCATGCTTGCTGCGCAAGCTTATTAATTGAGAAAGAAGTAATATTTATTTTTTAATAAATGCATGCATTTATAAGCATTTCATTTAGGCTTTTATTTTTGTAGACAGAAGATGTTTTAGCTTGCATGGCAATAATTGAGCTTTGTGTTGTGTATCGAAGGCCGACGTTAGTCAAGCTACCTTGGCTTGCTTGGTTGTGGGAGCATCCAGGTCCTTGCTTCAGCACTGTGATTTCATGTGCATGCATGGCCATTTCCGCTCCCTCCACGTCATCTCACCCTGTTGCTTAAACATGGGCCATATGCAGTCAAAGTAGCTCTAGCCAGTGAGCTTCAGCCAGCCTTTACAAGTGTGCGTGTTGCTTGGGAAAATTAAGTTACAACCAACTTTTTATGACGATGCTATTGATCAGTTCATAAAGAAGAACTGTAGGTAGAATTTGTAAAATGAATGTTGTATTTGTATGATTAAATGTACATAAATTTCTAAATAAAGGTAATCCTCGTATAACGCGGTCTAAAATTGTAGTAACCCTTGTTGAACTTGATACTTATAAAACACAGATCCAATAAACACACAGTCTAGAAATTGTAGTAACCATTTATCTTTTCATATGTTCTTCACCGTGCGACTTAAAAATCAAATTTTATCTTTGTGAAATTTGTGTCTGCCTGTATCCCGCATGTAATTATAAGTAGAGAATTTATATTTGGGGAAATACCCTTTAGCACGCATGTATCTCAATTGTTTACCATATAAAATGTTTATTGTTGAAAATTGTCCTCATTTCTGCCAGGAAAGTGCATTAAAAATCATAAATGTGTTCATCTCAAGCTGAGCACTTTATTTTCAGGCGAGTTACATACAATATGTAATGCTTGCTTTTTTGTATAAAAAATTATTTTTATAGTAATGGACACAAACTGCAACGAAAGGGAAAAACAAATATTGAAAACAAAATTAATTTCACTCGAAGAAAAATATTCAAAATCTTGGATCGGTTGAAAAATGGAGAAAAACCAGGAGTTTTTGCACGGACTTTGAATTTAAATGAATCAACAATTCGAACAATCGAACAAAATGAACATAAAATCCGAGAAAGTGTTTATTGCTGGGTCAATGATAAGTGCAAAGCGCATTGCTTGTGTAAGCAATATTCTAATGGAAAAATCTCTAATGATTTTGATAGAAGATTGCACCTCAAAAGAAAATTCCTATGGATGGAAATCTTATTAAACAAAAAACTCTCGAAGTTTTTTGTTCAATGGTGTTCAATGTGGATTAATCCGGATTATATTGCAAAAAAGTGCAAAAACACACCTATATTTTGAAAAATGAAAGATCAGCTCCTGGATTCAAAGTTTCCAAAGATAGAATTACTCTACTGTTTTGTAGTAATGCATCAGGTGATTACATGACAAAACCAGTGTTTATTAACCAATCCATAAATCCTCGTGCTATAAAAGATTTAAATATGCACCATTTTATTTTGCCTAAAACATTTATGCATTACGTGCAATGAAGTTTAAGTACAATCTGTAATTTTTATACTATGTATTTGTTTCATAGTTTATACGTTTTCTTAACTTACATGAATTACCTGAATTAAATAAAAATATATTTTTTGTCGGATATGTCATTGTTGTTTATATAATTTAAAAAAAAAAAAAGATTTTGGAACATAACCTTACTTTTTCTATGTGATCTGACACTCGCATAATGTGATTTATATAATGCAGAGAACCTAACATCAGCGTTATACAAGGGTTACCTGTACATAGTTTTAAATGGTCATTAATTCATTATTCCCTGAATGATAACAAGAACAAGTGCGAATTTCAAGCCCAGCATTCGCCCCTGTTCCATTCTCAAAAAAAATATAACTATAAAAAAAAGCTGCCGTTCATAGTTTCACAGTTCAACGAACTGTGAATTTAAAGATGGCACTGTTTTGTTTCAGAACAGGTTGCCAAAGAAAAAAAAAATTTTTTTTAATTTACATTTTCTTATAATCTTAATGTTTTTAAAATTAGAATGTCATGAATAGTTGTTTGTAATTAATTCCAAAATAATATCAAATTTTCCAAGTCCCCCATAAGTCAGTTTTAATGAAGTAAGTTCTGAGGAGAAGAGAGAGAGTCATGTTAAAGAATTTTTGCCTCTTTGGTTTGAACATCCCATCTCATAAACACACACATACACTAAATACAAAAATCAATTCCAAAACAAGACTCGAATGCTCTGTGATGATCAGAGTCATAAGAAGACAATAATGACTTTAGTTTGGGTGAGTGATCAACAATTTCCTTCAGGTTTTGCATTGTGAGTTCTTTTGTAATCTCTGCATATATGGGTTCTGATGCAAATTTTTTGTCTATCAAATATTTCCTCTTAAAAGAGGTCCTCAGAATGAGATTTAAGCTCCTCCGCATATTCCGATCCCACCTTAGGGTAGAGATTTGCTCTGAGTCATGCCCATGCTACTTCCTAACTTTTTAGTTGTTGTTCTGGTGGGTTTCAATCAAAATCAGGTGTAATTTTATTATTATTATTGCACCTTCCATGGAGTTGGAAGACTCATCATTCAACTGACAACATATTTATCACAACCTTGCATTAACAACACATTCTAGTAATGTGTTCCATTTACTGATCCCCCCAACTTGGTCAGTTTCTTTGCCTAATATGCAAAGATTGGATATCTCAATGCATCAAAGTCCATAACTTTACATTTACTAATATTGAACAGATGGCCATTTTCACATGTTCACAATTCAGATTATTCAAATCATTTGGCAAGTATTGATAACTGTTGCATTCCTCATTACTCTAGGTATCATCAGCAAATAGCTATGTGTTTTCTGTCAAATCCTTTCCAAAGTGATTAATGTAAAGACTGACCCTAGGGCATGCCATTGTTCACCTTAAAACTTGTGTAAAATAACGTTAAGTATTTAGATTTGAATGTGTCAGCTGTGCCTTTGTATAATATTAACTAAATTTATTTCTTTTGACTTAACTTTACTCAACTGTACTCTATTTAACTTCATTAGGTTACGACAATCATTTGCTGTAACATAAATGCCTCAAGGTTAATCCCACATGTGACCAATTTCTGCCCCCCCCCACGCTATTAAACAAACTTTGAGTTATAAGTATATTTAATGTATGCAGTCCCCACTCTCATACAAATCAAATCAGAAAATTTATTTTATTTTTGACTGCGCCATCTAATTTGAGTAATTATTGTTAGAAAGTTAGGGTGAGGAAAATCAGGAATTAATCACTAAACAACTTCAATTCTCTATATGCAAGTTGTGACTATTCGTATCTTATTATGCCTGCAGGTTTGCATTTTTTGGAGATAGTGCATTAGCCAAAAGAACAGATCAGGTAGTTATAAAACAAAAACATTTATTTTAAAACTAGACAAGAATACATTACACTCAAGATATTGTGCAATTATCACACTTAGCCCTTTCATAAGCAGAAAATGCAATTGTAAGACAAAACTCAAAATGCAAACTATTACTGGATTCATTTGTTAGACATAACTTATTTATATACTTGGTCATTGCCAAAACAGGTTACTGAACTCCTTCCCTTAAATACTGATGTAACAATTGTCTAATCACATACAATATCATAATAGTACTGCTCCCAATAATTTAACTAAACACACATTCATTACTTAAATATACAAGTTAACAAACAATCTTCCTTCAAAACTTGTGGCTTAGTTGGCACCTGTTTACAATCAATTTCTTGTAAGCACGTTCATCATTCCAAGGTACAATTCCTTAACAAATACAAAAGTTATGCCTACAATTTTACCAAGAATAAGAGTCCAAACAAACTGCAGCATACTTCATCAGGTTATTAGGGTCTTCTTTCTGGTTTAACTTCCTTGCTGCATGGACATCACAGGCGGTCTCTTGTAGATCTTTCTGCTGTCAGATATTCGATATGGAATCAGTCGTAGTTACTGCTCTCTTTGTGGAAACTAAAACTTGGGAATCATCAACAAGGAAATTGGTCTGCTGCGATCTGAAGACGAAGATCCTACAGTACTCGATAGGTAGATAACCAGCGACAGGAGAAGAGTCTCAGTGATGGGAAGGAGAAAGGGAAGATGACGACAGGAAAAGGCCTTGGCGATGAGCAGAAGAAAAGCCACAGCGACGAGCAGGAAAAAAGCCCTGAGCCACAAACTTCTTTTATGCAAAATGTCGCTCTTTGTTCTTTATGCTGTCTTTTCGGGATTTGCCTAGCAGAATTAATCGGCAGAATGACGTCATTCTTCCCGTGTGGTCAACATCAGTTGATCTTTGGTTGGTGTTTCGTCATTGCTAATCTGGCATAATCCCTACTTACAGCTTTATATACAGTCAATGTATATGCACTTTTAGTAACATCTATTTAGCACGTTATATTTTAAACATTGCTAACTATTGAAACAAACAAACAAACAATAACAAAAAAAAAAACCTGTAAAATCGATTGTGAAAAATTAGCGCAGCAAACTTTTTCTGCTAGAGATTTTACACTTACATACACCATATACACTGGTTTTTTGATGTTAGTCAAACCATCCTTTATCTAATTCCATATTCTCCAAATTATGTAACAGCTTTCCATGCTGTATCCTCAAAAGCCTTAGCCAAGTCCAAAAGTATCTTGATGCATGCATTCCTCTTGTAAACTCAAATGTAACATTATTATAAAATGTGATCAATTTACTCAAACATAACCTTGCCTTAGTAAACCAATGTTGTTCACTGCAAATTATAGATTCTGTGTTAACTCATTTCTGTATGCAATCTCTTACCAACTTTTCCAAAATCTTCACTACCGCTCCAGGGATGTTGATAGCTTAACACATTAAGTTTTTGCTTCACCCTTATACAATGGGATTATCATATATCTTTTCACTCAAGTGAATTCTTCCCTGTGAAATTCAAATTATATAGCCAGGTGTCAAAGGCACAGCCGGTTCATCTGAATATTCTCTTAACATCTGTGGTAATATCCCATCAGCTCTTACTGCTGAATTTTTGTTCGTTTTTATGCAAAGAGATCTAGCATCTGTTTCTTCATCCAGATAAGAGGTAGCATTGAGCTATATTGCATAATTTGATTGCATTTAACAAAATGGATACTCATTAGTTGAACAACCTCTTTTGCAAATGCATGGAAAGGCTTATGTGTTCACAGTATATATATTATTTATTTTCATGGTACTGATGACAACACAGAATGACAAGAAAACATTTATTAACCTATTTGCTGATATTTTGCTGTTATTATATCCAGCATCCAGGGACTCCTTATCCATGAGCTAAATGGGCTATAGCCCAGGGGCACCATTGATCCAAGGGCACTTAAGAAACGAGCATGTTGAATTTTAATTCATTATAAATATTGTTGAATTAAATAAAAATGTGCAATGCCGATATATTTGGTGCTCAATCCAATGTGAATAGAGCACCAAATTTCTTAGTCCAGGGTGCTCAAACTTGTTAAGAAGGCCCTGACAGCATCTTCAGAGCACAAAAACAGTTTGTCACAGTATGCGAAACAACAATTTGGTATAACACTGGGGCTAGTTTAAAAAAAAATTGTAACAGACAACACAAGGAACTAAAGTCCTAATTAGGTGCCATCTATGTTGGAAAAAGAGAGAAAACAAATATTAATTAGATCTTAAAATGACTGTTTCCCAGATTTTTGGCAAATTTATATAGCCATACTTGTTGAGGTTTGGAGTATGTTTTAAAGCTTTTGTTGATTCCAAAAACAATTTCTCTGACTTATGTATAGCACTTTTGTTTTCTTCCAATTGATCCTGTGTGAAGTGGTATCCAAGGCATGGTCTGCTAGACCTGACTTGCCATAACGATAGTGCCAGATGTATTTTTTATGTTCACCAGGGCATATGTCAACAGTTCCTGGTCACAAGAACAGGGAACTTCATAAACTCCTGGATGTGATAAAGAAGAACTCCTGGATGTGATAAAGAAGAGTTTGTCCTTAGGTGAAGAGATGAGAGTTGCCAACTTGACATATGGTTTAAATACGGTGATAGTTGATATTCATTGAGCACTTTAGATATCTTTTCAGATGTGCCTTGAATGCATGGGATGATAACAGTTTTACTGCAGTCTTGTGTGGTAGGCAATGGAGAGGATTTCTGGGAAGCATTTAGTATTTTTTCTATCCTATGGAGATTATAGCCAATGGCTAAGAAAGCGTGCCGTAAGTGAGTAAGTTCAGCAGTAAGAGCATTGTCACTGGAACATTCTTTTTCTCTTTTTCCAACATAGATGGTGCCTAATTAGGACTTTAGTTCCTTGTGTTGTCTGTTACAATTTTTTTAAACTAGCCCCACTGTTATAACAAATTGTTGTTGTTTCATTGTACTGTGACAAACTGTTTTTGTGCTCTGAAGATGCCTGGACATAAATAATACAGTAGCCCCCCCGTATCTGCAGGGTTTGGTTCCATCATTTTCCGCCACTAGTGAGTGAGACCCGATTTTTGCACATATATAGCAAAATTGAAGTAGGAAATTATTAGTAAAATGACTTAGTCTCACGCGCTAGGACTGTAGGGTTCTTTAGTGAATATGTTACGTGGTTAACATACACTATATTGTATGGGTAAATAAATAATAATAAAGAGTTTTTTTTTTTTTTTTAAATTAAATTAGGTAATTTCTAGACTACCACTTTACCTGTACTATCCAGGGATGCTATCTACCACATTTGAGCACACATTCCATTGATCTTCAATAATAATATTACATATTTATTTAAAATTATCATGAAACAATTTTTACTTTTTTAAAAGAATGAGAGCAATGGAATGTGTGCCCAAATGCGGTAGAAAGCACCCAAATAGTACAGGTGAAGTGGCAAACCACAAAAATTGCCTCATTCAATAAAACTTCGTCTTTAGACAAATAAAATTTAAGCAACATAATAATTATGTAGAACGAAATGAGAAAATATGCTAATGAAAATGTAATTGTTAATAAAATCTTAATATTTTTATTATAATTAGGAGGAATCAACTGATTCCTCAACAGAACATCTCATTGTATCATCTACATATTCATCTTCCGAATCTTTGGCAGTCGACTGCTTGCTTGCCTACTGAGCAAATGATGTGGAAGGCTGAGGATCATTGATAGTAGAGCTTTGTCGACTTTTTTTAAAAAAAATTGTTATTGGAAGCTGCTGTTTTTATCTCTTCAATTCAGTAAACAGGTTCTGCAAAGGTTCCAAAGCTTCTGTTATTGTGCGAATAATTTTTATGCTGCGCTCCATCATTGAATCATAATCCATTATCTGTTCCTTTAATGTTTGATCCATTCGAAATCATCTCATCTTCCTTTCCCCTCTTTTACCTTGTAGCGTCGAGGGTTATTAATAATTGGACCTCAAATCATTCATAGGATAAGGTGGCCAGCCCTACACCCTGGTGCATCCTATGTCTGTAGTGCTGAGTTCTCAAGGCCGGTTTTCCTGCTTTGTGGGATGAAAAACTCCAAGATAAACTGGGGAAAAAACCCTACTGTCCATGCCCAAGACAGGCTAACTTGGCTATGGCTGAGGAAGATCGTTCAGCTCCTCACGTTGCTGATGGGAATCAAACCTAGGACACTCCATCCCCAGGCATATGGTTGTGAAGGGCATAGTCACTAGGCTAACTGCACGGCTAAAGAGTACTTGTCCACCCATTTTTAATTCCTCAGTTCGAAATATCGTGGTAAATTTTTCAAGTGTCCATGGTGGTGGTTCTTGTTCACTTTCATCCTCATCTTCTGTAGAAGATTTGGCAAGATATTTCAACTCCTCGTTAGTGAGCACCTCACGATGTCCATCTATGTAATCATTCAATTCTTCTGTCATATTGTCAAATCCCTCTCCACCTATTTTCCATGCTGTGTTAATTATCGCTGTTATCTGTGAGTTAATATCAGGGGCGTCTTGGGAATTATGAACAGCATCACTTCACAAATTCTTCCAGCATGCAGTTACCGTTTCTGGTTTCAATTTGTCTACTGCTCCCTTGATGAATACAATTGCATCTGCAATTGTAAATGATTTCCGGCATTCCATGACTCCAACATCAGCAGAATCCTCAACCATTGCATGAATCATATTGAAAACCTGCCAGGCATATGAGGCTTTGAAGCATCTAATGACACCTTGATCGAGTGGCTGAAGCAATGAGGTCATATTAGTGGGAAGAAAACCACTTGAACATTTTCATTTTCGGTGACTAGTGACTCAGGGTGCCCTGGAGCATTGTCTATTATCAACAAAACTTTAAATGGTAATCCTTCTCTCTCCAAGTATTTTTTCACCTCCGGAATAAAACATCGATGGAAGTATTGCATAATTAACATGGCCATGACCCATGCTTTCAGATTTGATTGCAAAAAAACAGGCAGACAACTTTTGTTTTTGTTTTTAAGGGCACATGGATTTTGTGCTCGGTAAACAAGGCCAGGTTTAATAATATGACCAGCTGTGTTGTTGCCACAAAGTACCACCGTCCGTCTGTCCTTAAATGCTTTAAGGACAGACGGAGCCTGGTGCTTGCTTCAGTTTTATGGATGTAGGTCCGTTGGGGCATTTTCTTCCAAACGAGGCCAGTTTCATCACAATTAAAAACTTGCTTAGGATGATAACCTTTCTCTGCAATACTTTTTTAAAATTCTGCTGAGAACAATGCACCAGCTTTCTCATCAGCCGATGCAGATTCTCCTGTAATTTTTATGTTTTTTAGATTAAACCTAGTTTTGAATCTATGCAACCAGCCCTTGTTTGCTGTAAATGACTTTTCTTCCTCTTCTGTTTCATCTTGCGGCCGCATGTCTTCATATAGGATCAATGCTTTTTGTCATAACGTGTTACTGTCAATAGGAATCCTTTTTCTTGTCATGTCTTCCACCCACAAATTCAAAGCTTTCTCTACCTTGAGTAATGCCTTATCACACATTGTATCCATAACCTTTGCAGATTTGGGCGCAATGGACTGGCACGAATTTTTTCTTTGTTCTTCAACATTTCACATATTGAAGATTCGTTTTTATTATAGATCTTGGCAACGGTTGTAAATGACTTTTTTCCCTACTTCAATCATATTGGTAATCTTAGATTTTTCACTAATACTGAGCACTTCACATCTTCTCTTCGGTTTTGAAGCCATTTTTAAATTTTTCACAATTTATTTGCTTGAATTTAAACACAATTTTTAATTGCAATGACAGACAATTGACTGCTTTCTTTGACAATTCGAGTAAAACTAAACATGACCAAACATGCACGTTTTAAGTCCATGCACCTAGCAAAACAAGCGTGGTTTGACAATTTTTTAGCCTGCATGTATGTGTGTTTCAACCGGCACGGCTCTCAACTATTTCACGTGCTTTTTTCGAACAGCAGATAAGTGAAACCGTGGATATGGGGGGGAAGATCTACTGAACCAGCAAAACATCAGGAAATAAGTTAATAAATATTAGTTTCTTATCATTCTGTGTTGTCATCAATACTGTGAAAATAAATAACCTCCTCTGCACCTGTCATCCACATTTAGTAGTTATTCTTTCAACTCATTCTTTTTTTTTTATTTGCAACATAACAACAGAATTCTTTTGGGTTGTTCTTAGTTTACACAGCTAGTTCTTTTTCTTAAAAATCTTACTTGCACCCTATCTATTCTTTGAGTTCTAGAGACACATTCTGATATTACATCCCTGATGTATTTTTTAAATACTTCCAATATCCTCCCCATCTCTCAACTGCTATCATACCTTGTGTTTTCATTCATTGAGACTCAAAGGATTAAAATAAGAATATCTTGTCGAGTACAATTTACTTTGCAAGAAAAACCATCTAGAATCATCTATCTTTAATCACCTGCACAAATAAAATATATGTTCCTATCCACATTATTTCTGTAATACCCAAAGTTATATTAAATTCAAAGAATAGGAATACAAAGTAAATACAACAATCGGTTTACCAATTTCTACAACTATCTCTAATCCACAGTATTTTAATAATATGGTGTTATACCATTTTACTAAATGTATATGGAAAATATATGCCTTTTGATTGATTTAATCTTATCTTCTTTCTAGATGTAGTTTCCCTGATGAGATATTAATAAAGATCCATGTGGTGATCCTTCCCATAATGTTTTTGCATTATAGGATACTTAGATAACTGATGTGAAATTAATAGCTTCTATATACAAGTAGCCTAGTTGTGAAGATACTTCATATGAAAACTTTGTTTGCATACACTTCGGTAAAGGATTAAAACAAGAATATGATTACTTCTCAAGCATAATATACTAATTTCTTTCATCACTTCTCACAATTCACATGAAAAACATAGTCAAAGGTCTAACTTTTGTTCTATAATACATGCTGCCAGAGGAAGCCTCAACTCTGCAAAAATTTTGATGATCTACGCAAAGAATCGATCTGATAGCTGGCATTACTTTTGCCCTATCCCTTTCTGAAATCTATTCCTCAGATACTTCAGCCTAAAGTTTGCCTTTAAATCTGTTTAAAGTAATCTTCACTAGAGTCTTGCTTGCATTCTCATCAACCTTCTTGTGCAGCAGTAGTATGAATACCGACATCTTCCAGTTCCTGACATATTCTTGTCTGTCATATCCTTAATATCTATGAAGAGCTCTTATTATTTCATCTCCTGTGATCTTAAGTAGCTGTAGCTGGATTCTGTTTTCACCAGGAACCTTACCTGTTATTTAAGTTCCTTAAATAACATGTAAGGTCCCTGGTCAAATAAGGATCAAAGCTGTATAACTGAGAGGAGACCTCCACATAGCCTTTAAAGGAATGCGGAGAACCGACCAGGGCTTCTGACCTAATGTCCAATCCTTACCTTCTTGGGGTGCACCCTGTTGAGTATCTACCTGGATACTGAACGAAAGAGGATGGGCTAGCAATTTGGAATTTAGCTGACCAAATTGTATTCTTATTAGTTAAACCAAAAATAAAAAATGATGTTACAACATGACAATATTTCATGCCGGCTGGGACGTCGTCAGGTTAAACAAGGACCCCGTTGTTGTCGCCAGGGAACTAGGGTGAACAGCGTAAAGTCAGCTACTGGAACAAATCTGAAAGCACACCCCAACTCAACTTCACCAGAGTTAAAGATCGGTACTATCAACATAAGAAGCCTGAATGGCAAAGAAATGGAGCAAGTTGAGGAATTAGATAAGTACCAGATCGACATAATAGGGGTGACTGAAACAAAAATGACAAAAACTGGCGAGATCTTTCTGAGCAATAAATACAAAATGTTATATTCAGGCAAATGAGACTTATTTGTAGCTATGGTCCCACAGAAGGGAGAAGTGGAGGAATTTTTTGATGCTTTAGAAAAAGCAACTGACACAATGAAAAAGGAAAAGTTGGTCCTTGTTGGGGATCTAAATAGCAGAGTAGGAAATGATTGTCAGACATACAAAAATATTTTGGGAAAATTTGGAGAAAAGAGCAAAGCTAATAATAATGGCAAATATCTGTTAGATTTCTGCTCAGGACATGGACTGGTTATTACTAACATCATGTTCCAACATAAAAATGTGCGCAAATTCACATGGAGAGAAGAGGCAAGGAATAAGAAAAGTCTCATTGACTATGTTATTGTTGATAGTGATATTTTCTCCCTGGTGCAGGACACCAGAGTGTACAGAGGATTTGATATTGGAAGCGATCACTATTTCGTCTTGAGCAGGATACAATTGAATTTTATATTGAAAAGAATAACATGTAAGAAAGTTTGAAATCGAATAAAAGTTGAGCCTTGTCAGACTAATCCACTGACCCTATTAGTATGCACAAGGTAGTGATAGTAAGTTCACATCTGCATAAGTTCCAAGCTCCACTACCAATACCTTCTGTAACATTCTCAGAGAACATTTTACTTATTACATCACACTACCTAGTCGGTGAATGCATGATATTTCTCACAAGATCAAGTGATTTATGACTTAATCCTAAGATGTTAACATACCTTCCAGCAAGGAACACTTCAAATTGCACATCCTATGCTTACCAGGGTGTGCTGAAAAGTTGGGATAATCACTATGAAGGAATTGAGGTAGAACCATGTAACTTACACATTATTCTACATATTCCCCATGAAATGTTATACACTTGTCACAATGCTGCTACATCATTTGCAATCCTCTGAGAAAAACATTCTTTCCCTTGTTGCACAAACCAGTCCTCAGCTGCAGATATGACTTCATCATCTGTGATAAATTTTGTTCCTTTCAAGCATTTATTTAAATTTGGGAATAGGAAATAGTGAGATGGGGCCAAGGTCTGGCGAATAGGGTGAGTGAAGCAGACACTGAAAGCACAAGTTGAGTACTGTCTGTTGAGTTTCATGAACAGCATGAGCAGGTGCATTGTCCTGCAAAAAGCAACACACCTCTACTCAGTTTCCTGTAGCATTTTTTCCTTTATTACCTTCAGATGAATAAACTGCTGTTGTAACAGTTTCACCTTTTTTGAGTTACTTGGTAAGGATTACACCATCCATATCTCAAAAGACAACGGCAAGACCATTCTCTGCTGACTTTTGGGTTTGGAACTTCTTTGGCTGTGGAGAACCTTTGCCACTCTACTCCACTGACTGTTGTTTGGTCTCTTGGTCATAGCGATGAAGACATGTTTCATCAACAGTCACAATATGAGCCAAAAACTTTTCACCTCATTTCTCAAAATGACCCAAAATCTCTGAGATGACAGCACGTTCTCTCTTTCGGACAGCATTCAGACCCACTTTGCTGAGAGCTTCTGCATGCCCAGATATTGGTGGATAATGGACCCAACTCATTCCCTGGATATCCCCCCAGAGTCTTTGCATTGTTTTTGGCTGGTATTCAAGGATCATGGCATGCACAGCATCAATGTTTCAGGTGTGATCACTGTGGAAGATCTTCCTGACCTGGGAGCAACTGTTGTCTCAGGATGTCCAGTTTTAAACTTGGCTACCCTTCTGGCAAACTGTTGGATATGCTGGGGCACAGAAATCTTACACAAAGTTCGATGAATCTCAGTTGTGAGCTTTTTTTGCAGCACGAAAAACTTGATGAAGATCTGCACCTCTGTATCTTTGAATTTCTTCAAAATCTCTGATATGTCTTCTTATATACACCATACAGAAAGGGAACAAATTATTACAGCTTGTGAAAGATGGGGTTTAAATGGTTTTAAGATATGATCTTTCTTGTGGTTATATCAGTTGCTTTAAAATCATTTTTGTTTCAGGTGTTCACCAGAAATCTGACCCCCCCCCCCTCATACTGAAGAGCCAAAGATATTTTAAGTGTAATAAAAGTTTAGATTTAACACAATATTTGGAGTGTGAATTTTTGTAAAAATTCAATGAATTCAAGAATACATTTCAATCAGTAATAAATATGAAAATCGCACAAAGTACATGTAGAATGAATGCATGCTTGCACATATATTACAATTTAAGCATTTGGAGGACCCATTCTGAAAGAACCACTCATTTCTCTGGCCTACCAAAAATGCACAGGAGTCTCACTCAGACCCATAGCTGACTGCATTCACTAGCCAAATAACTTGTTTTTTAATTTCCTGTATAGGCCACAGACTAATAAACCTCTGCAAAAAATTCACAAGACTTTCTGACAAAAATTAAAATAACTTAAAGCTTCAGCCTACAGCCATGGTGTTTTTTTTTTTTAACACTGATTGTTTCATTTAGCCATTTTTCAAAGTAATTACTCTATACATCAAGGATATCTTTTTCCTCCAGTTTGTGTCACCTTTATCATCTAATTCCTTTTACAGTACTCTTTCCTCCATTTCTGAGCTTTTTCAACAACCTCCAGAATATCTGCTACCTTCTTGATATTTATTTTCTATAATGTTACCAAAGTCTTCCCATGACTTTTGTTTAGCTAGTTTTACACAGTGTTTAGCTTTCTTGCATTTCTCTCTTTATTCTCTAAGAGTACAAGCTGACTTATTTGCCAGGAACTTTTGATATGCTTTTTTCTTTACCTTCACTGCCTCTTTAACTTCCTGTGTCCACCATGGAGTTCTGATTTTTTTATCCTTGCACACAGTCTCAATACCAATGTTCTCAAACGCTTTCATTTTTTCTTCAATAATCTTTGTGTATTTTAGTCTACAGTTCACATCTGAGAGCTGCTCAACTTTTATTCCCTTTAAAACTTTCTTGCATGTTATTCTTTTCAGAAATTCAATTTTACCCTGCTAAAGACTAAATAGTGATCACTTCCAATTTCAAATCTTCTGTACACTCTACGTGTCCTGCACCAGTGAGAAAACATCACTATCAACAATAACACAGTCAATGAAACTTTCCTTCCCTCTTCTCCATGTATTTTTGTGCACACTTTTATGTTGGAACATTGTGTTAGTAATAACCAGTATGTCCTGAGGAGAAGTTCATCAGGTATTTGCCATTATTTGCTTTGCTCTTTTCTCCAAATTTTCCCAAAATATTTTCTGTATGCCCGACAATAATTTCTTACTCTGCTATTTAGATCCCCAACAAGGGCCAACATTTTCTTTTTCATTGTGTGAGTTGCTTTCTCTTAAGATTCAAAAAAATTCCTCCACTTCTACCTTAGTAGAACCTTCTTTAGGACTATAGGCACAAATAAGTCTCATTGCGCCCCATTTTGATATTTGCCCACATTACTCTGCTATATTGCCTGCCATTCAAGAAGATTAGCCTCACATTTAGTGTTGAATGCTATAGCTACTCCTTCTTATCCTCAATTCTCATTGCCTGAATATAATATCATCATCATCATCATCAAATTCCTGCCATGTACTCTCAAGGGGTGTACAGGATATGATAGTACTACATGAAAAAAATTACATCATTATTAATTTCCTATCTACAATTTTCCTCCAAATCAGTCTATTACTTGCCAAGACTCCAACATTATCAGATCTTATATTTCTATCATCTAAAGCACTTTGTACCGTATCAATCCACCTATATCTTGGTCTTCCTCTGGGTCGTTTTGCTGCCAACCTGGCAGAGAACACTTGTTTTGCTAATCTTTCCTCGCCCATTCTGTTTAAGTGACCATACCACCTGGGATTAGCTCTGCTAACACATTCCTGGATGCAGACAATGTCAAGTTATTTCCTAATATCCTCGTTTTTAATATGATACTGCCATTGATGCCATCTGTTCACGCCTATAATCTTTCTCAGGACTCTCATATCTGTGGTCTCTAGTCTTTGGTCAAGTGTTTTACTTCTGACCCAGCTCTCAGCTCCATAAGTTAAAACTGGTTTGAACACCGTCTTGTATACAGCTAATTTAGTGTTCCGACTAATTTCTCTCTTATTCCATATGAATTTATTCAATTGACTTCCCACCATACCAGCTTTGCTGATTCTGTTGTCTATTTCTATATTTAATTTACCATCTTCAGTAAAAATCATGCCTAAATAACTGAAATGTTTTACTTGTTCCACAGGTTCTCCATTCACAACACAATTGACATTTTCAATGATTCTGCCTATTTTCATTGTTTTTGTCTTTTTATTGCTGACCTTCATACCATATCTATTACAACAGCTATTCAATTTAGTCAGAGAATCTTGCAGACTTGTAGCGGATTTATTTAGAAGTATAATATCGTCTGCATAAAGCAAAGAGCTGAGATTAACATCTCTAATTTTGATATCATGTTTAATACCACTTTCCTTCATAATGTGATCCATATAGATAATGAATAACAGAGGGGATAATGTACATCCTTGCCTCAAACCAGATTTAACATTAAACCACCTTCCTGTACTTCATTCAATTCTAACTGCTGACTTACAACTCAAATAAAGACTAAGTATTGCTTGATATAATACCCCATTGACATCATATAACTGCAGCATATTGAATAGCTTCTCTCTTGGCACCTTGTTATATGCCCTTTCCAGATCTACAAAACTTAAATACAGATCTTTGTTATATTCTCATGCTTTCTCGACTATTTGTCGTAAAGTGAAGATCTGATCCTGACAGCCTCTATTTGGCTTGAATCCAGCTTGCTTTTCTTCCACAATTCTTCTCAACCGTTTCTCAAGTATACTTGCATAGATCTTGCCAGGAGCACTCAATAGGGAAATACCTCTGTAATTCTCACATGCAGTTTTATTTCCCTTTTTATATATGGGTACTATGAGAGCTCTACTTCAATCATCGGGAATTCGTCCCTCTGTCCAGGCTTTCTGAACTATGCAGTGCAGCCACTGTAAGACTCTTATACCACCATACTATAGCATTTCAGGAGTAGAATATCATCTACTCCTGCTGCCTTTCCACATTTCAAGCCTTTGATGGCTTTTTCTACTTCAAGTATGGATATGTATTCCTGACTGCATGCCTGGTCAGTGTTTTTTAGGATGAAATCATCACTGCTTGTTTCATTTAGCAGTTTTTCAAAATAATTACTCCATACTTCAAGGATATCTTTTTCTCCCGTTTTCATGTCACCTTTATCATCTCTAATTCCTTTTACAGCACTCTTTCCTCCATTCTTAAGCTTCTTCAACAACCTCTAGAATATTTTGCCACCTTCTTGATATTTATTTTCTATATTCTTGCCAAAGTCCTCCCATGACTTTTGTTTAGCTAGTTTTACACTGTGTTTAGCATTCTTGCATTTGTCTCTATATTCTCTAAGAGCACAAGCTGACTTATTTGACAGGAACTTTTGGTATGCTTTCTTCTTATCCTTCACTGCCTCTTTAACTTCCTGTGTCCACTAGGGAGTTCTGATTTTTTTTATCCTTACAGACAACCTCACCACATGCCTCTCTGGCAGAATCAATCAATGTTTTCTTCAGAGTTTTCCACTGAATCTCCAAGGTTTGATTCCTGTTCTCAAACTCTTTCATTTTTTCTTCAATAATCTTTGTGTATTTTAGTCTACAGCTCACATCTGAGAGCTGCTCAACTTTTATTCCCTTTAAAACTTTCTTACATGCTATTCTTTTCAATATGAAATTCAATTTTATCCTGCTCAAGACTAAATAGTGATCACTTCCAATTTCAAATCCTCTGTACGCTCTGGTGTCCTGCACCAGGGAGAAAACATCACTATCAACAATAACATAGTCAATGAGACTTTTCTTATTCCTAGCCTCTTCTCTCCATGTGAATTTGTGCACATTTTTATGTTGGAACATGGTGTTAGTAATAACCAGTCCATGTCCTGAGCAGAAATCCAACAGATATTTGCCATTATTATTAGCTTTGCTCTTTTCTCCAAATTTTCCCAAAATATTTTTGTATGTCTCGCAATCATTTCCTACTCTGCTATTTAGATCCCCAACAAGGACCCAACGTTTCATTTTTCATTGTGTCAGTTGCTTTTTCTAAAGACTCAAAAATTCCTCCACTTCTACCTTAGTAGAACCTTCTGTGGGCCCATAGGCACAAATAAGTCTCATTGTCCAGTTCCCCATTCTCATATTTGCTCACATTACTCTACTTGAGACTGACTGCACTTCAAAAAGATTAGCCTCGTATTTAGTGTTGAATACTATGGCTACTCCTTCTTTTCCTTGATTGTCATTGCCTGAATATAACATTTTGTATTTATTGCTCAGAAAGATCTCACCAGTTTTGGTCTTTTTTGTTTCAGTCACCCTTATTATGTCGATCTGGTACTTATCTAATTCCTCAGCTAGCTCCATTTCTTTGCCATTCAGGCTTCTTATGTTGATAGTACCGATCTTTAACTCTGGTGTTGTTGAGTTGGGGTTTATTTTCAGATTTGTTCCAGTAGCTGACTTTTCGCTGTTCGCCCTGGTTCCCTGGCAAAAACAACGGGGGCCTTGTTTAACCGGGCAATGCCCCAGCCGGCATGAAATTTTGTCATGTTGTATCATCATTCTATATTTTGGTTTAACCAATAAGAATACAATTTGGTCGGCTAAATCCCAAATTGCCAGCCCATCCTCGTCCGTTCAGTATCCAAGTAGATACCCAACAGGGTGCACCACGAGAAGGTGAGGATTGGACATTAGGTCAGAAGCCCTGGTCAGAATTCTCCGCATTCCTTTAAAGGCTATGTGGAGGTCTCCTCTCAGTTATACAGCTTTGACCCTTAAGCACCCCTGAATATAACATTTTGTATTTACTGCTCAGAAAGATCTCACCTGTTTTTGTCTTTTTTTGTTTCAGTCACCCCTATTATGTCAATCTGATATTCATCCTATTCCTCAGCTAGGATCATTTCTTTGCCATTAAGGCTTCCTATGCTAATAGTACCGATATTGAACTCTGGTGATGTTGAGTTGGGGGTGTGTTTCAGGATTGGTTCCAGTAGCTGACTTTTCGCTGTTCATCCTGGTTCCCTGGTGAAAAGAACAGGGGCCTTAATTAACTGGTGATGCCCAGCCAGCATGAAATTCTGTCATGTTGTACCATCATTTTATTTGTGGTTTAAGCCAATAAGAATACAATTTGGTCAGCTAAATCCCAAATTTCCAGCCCATCCTCATTTGTTCAGTATCCAGGTAGATTGTGAGCAAATGTGCATAACATTATTATTTGTCACCTCCAGGGAGTCCAAAGACTCATCAATGGAGGGCACCTACTCTACTACTCAATCTCCACCACTCACTATCCACCAACTCTACTCTTTAGAGACACTTGTGACATTATGATTAAGAATTATAGACACGTAAACACAAGATTATTTTAATATTTGCCAAATATTTCAGTCTGGAAATAACAGACTATCTTTAGTGGCTACATAGGAACAATTTTAAACAAGGTGGAATACCAACAACAAATAATGTTTGCCCTATGAAATGTAAAAAAATAATTGTTGAAATTGCTGCCTTTTTCAGCATTCAACAAATAATTAATTCCTGTAAACATCAGTTTCACAGCATGATCTTTTTTTTTTTTTTTTTTTAAGCAAGGAATTTCCCTTAGAATTTCATTTTCCTCTTCCTGATCTCATTTAGTAATCTTCCTTTCTGGTTTACTATACCCACAAATATGTTTGTAACTTGTTCCATCTAACCAATCCACTTCTCCAGAGCAAATCTTGTTTTCATTTCTTTAGTTCATGTTTCTGAGATGTATGTTAATGAAGGATATACATAGAAAGTCAACGGTTGTAGTCTTGCATTTATAGTGATATTCTATTTGTAGATATTTGTTTCATGTTAAGAAAAGTTATTTTTGGCTATTGATATATTTTTTATTTCATGTTCACATTTTCAGTCATCAATTATTATAATTCCCAGATATGTATAGCTACCTACGTGTTCTATGAGGTGGCCTTTTAATATTGCATTTTGGTTTTTATATGTTAAGTATTTATTTGCTCAGAAAGATCTCACCTGTTTTTGTCTTTTTTGTTTCAGTCACCTCTATTTTGTCAATCTGGTACTTATCCAATTCCTCAGCTAGGATCGATCTGCTGATTCCTGTGATTATTACTGTTTTTGTTTTCTGTGTTTAGTCAAAATTTATCAGAGCAGTTAGTTTATATATTAACTATATTTTTCAGATCATTTTCAGTGATTAGTACTGTGTCATCTGCATATCTTTGGTTACTTATGTTTCTTCCATCAACTGAAATACCTCTATGTGTTTTGATTTCCCACATCATCCTTTCTGAGAAGATCCCAAACAGCAAAGGCAACCTGTTGGAACTCTTCTTCTTCAAATATCAATCCATTGTGCAAGTATGTTTATATTGATTATCTTTATTGCAGACTGCTGATTCCAGTATATGTTTAGGTCCAGATCAATATTTCCTAATATTCCTAAGAGTTTATCATGAAAGACAGTGTCAAATGCTTTTCCAAAATATATGAAGCAGAGGTAGACCTGTTTTTGTATAGCAACTGATTTTTATACTTCTGAGTCCATATTGTTCTTCAGCTATCATTTTATTTATTTGGTTTTGGCATCCGTTCAATATTATTCTATGTAATTATTTCAAGGCATTGGTCATTAAGCTAAATGTTCCATAATCAGCACATTTTAGTGAATTTGGCTTTTTTTTGGCATTGAGATGATTATTGAGTCATATATAAATGTATACATAATTCATATATAAAAATATATAAATAGATTTTGGAATTTCCATAATCTATTTATATATTTTTAACTTAATATATGATTATTAATCATACATTAAGTTAAAAATTCTTGTTAACTGGATGATAGCATTAGCTCCAAATTTTATCAACCAAATCAATATCCTATTACTTCCTCTCAAAAGTTTATAGACTTCTATCATATCACCCCCCCCTTCTTTGTTCCATCTACCAGTGTCTGCAGTCCACATACTCTTAATCCATCCTCATAATGTACATTCCATACTCCTGATATCATATTTGTAACCTCTTTGCAGCACTTCCATATCCTTAATGTCTGTTTCAACATCACAATTATTTCTGCTATGCAAACTTTGAACTTCAACTCTCTATCCATCATAACTCCAAGATCTCTAGCCTTATCAGTTACTCCAAGCATAATCCTGCCAATATAATATGTAACTGTGTATTCTAAAGTGTGTAATTTTACACTTACTAACATTGAATTGGTAGTCATTACCATTTGCCCACAATTCCAGCCTATTCAAACCATCTTGTCAATGCTATATTATCAGTAGCATCTCGACATGTGTAAAGCTACGTCCTTGCAACTTATTTGGGGGAGTGGCTGTAAATATCAAGTTCATTTAAAATATCTTCATTTTGAATATGCTTCTTCCACCAATGCAATCTGTTCACTATCCTAATTTTTCTCAGAACTCATATCTATGATCTCTAGTCTGATTAACTGTTTTATTCCTAATTTAACTCTCGGATACAAAAGTTAAAATTAATTTAAACAGTCCCATTTATATTGCTACACATACCAGCCACTGAATTAGAAACATATTTAATACCATTGGATCTCCTTTATCCCGAATTGCAGGACATATGCAGTTTGTCATAGATTCCACAAGGTGTTGGATTGCATCTATGTCTACAACATACCAGGATACACCAGACAGCCCTTTAACTGGCTCAGATTTGACAAAAGAGGACTTTACTCGCAGATCTGTTTTTCTAACTGGATCAATGCATTCTCAATGGGGTTCAGATCGAAGCTTTGTAGTGGCCAGGAAAGATGGTGGAAGTCACTGTCATGCTCAATGAGTCACTGCTGAACAATTCTTGCATGTCATCCACAAAAGAACGGTAACCTGCTGGATAAAAAGTCAACATTGCAGTTTGGTATTCTTCGGCAATCATTTTCAGATATTCCTTGGAGGGCACCCAACCTTCTAGCAACATTATGGGACCTGTTCTGTACCAACAGAACATGCCCCATACTATGACACTACCGTTCAGAACCTTGCCTTGTTTTTATAAGGCAAGCTGGGTTCATTGCTTCATATGGCTTCGTGAAACTCTCTGCCTTGTACCATGACTCTGTTCTAGTCTTTCAGTGTCCAGTCATGGTTTTCCTGACACCACTGTAGATGAATGTTCTGGTTCTTAACAGAAACCAATGGTTTCCATATAGGCAAGCAACTTCTAATACTGATCCTCTTCAATTCCCTGGACATAGTTCAGTGAGAAATGGATCAGGAACATCCTTCATTAAATGATTAAGTCAATTGCTGCACACATAAAGTTTGCCCATACAAGGCTTCTCAGATGATGCTAATCTTATTCCTGACAGACTGAGGATCACAGTTATGCCTCTTGGACAAGCAATGTGGTTTATTTTTACACTTGGGATATATCTCACCTTCTGAGAAACAAATCAGCTCTGCTGTTTTCAAAATCATGGCTCCAGCCAGATGGATATCCACAATAAGCCCTTTATTGAACTCTAAAAGATCCTTTCATGCCGAATATAGAAACTATACAAAGTTCGGCGAGTCCAAGCGTAAGCAAATACCTGGATAGTGCAACACATAACCCATTTGGTAGTGCAACACTGAGGCAACTCATAACAAGGGTGGAGCAAGCTCCGATCACTGTTCTTGGTATTTACTCATAATGTGAAACTCAGCTCCTAGGAGCTGTATTATTGTTCTACATTATGAGAGAAGGTCACTACCCAGACCGGTTTCAACCTTTATTGAGGTCTCATCAGTGAGTAGGTAGACCTAGTTAATACCAAGTTTGTAGCAAACAGAACTTACATACCCTACTATAAGAATTGCCAGGAAGGTGTCCTAATAAATTACTAATTATATGAAGAGCCAAAGGCTTCAATTCGGCGACGTGAAATTATTTAAGTTAAGGGATATTATGGGATGTAACATCCCTTAACTTAAATAATTTCACGTCGCCGAATTGAAGCCTTTGGCTCTTCATATAATTAGTAATCTAAAAGATCCTTTGTTTTTCCCAGTGATTAACACTACTGACGATTACTGACCAGCAGAATTCTTAAATAGTTTCATTAGAACCTTTAGCGACACATATGACCAAGTATTTTGGTCACATGCAGCTGTATGTACTCAAACTTCATTTACACAGCATATAAGTGAAGTTTGAGTACAGCTGCATAAAGGTTTCTAATTTAGTGGCTGGTAGTTCAGTATTTTGGCTAGTTTCTATCTTATTCTACATAAATTCATTCAACTGACTCTCCAATGAATAATAGAATATGTAGAACTATACCAGCACAGTTTATTCTGTTATCTATTTCCAAATTTTGTTATCCTCATTAAAAAATGTTTAATTTTGCATTTTTATAGATAGGTATTCTTGTAGATAAGCTTATATGTTGGTTGCACAAAGCTTTTAAATTTTCAGGAAATAACAACATATACTAGGATATTAATTATAAAAAACTTTAATTAATGCCTTCTTATATTTCGCCAATGTTGCATTGTTATCATCATGGATCCCAAAAAATAATGTTATGTGTAATAAAACAACCGAAGTTGGCCTAGAGTCCTAAACAGTGCCCCCTAGTGGGCTAAATTGGGTCATCTTGGCTGTTTGGCTGATGATCTTAAAATCTTTGAAAAAACTTTCCAAATCTCAACAAATTTAGGTGCATGAGACTGCCCCAAATTTGGGAAGCATACATTTTAAGATCGTCAGCCTCAAGACGACTCAATTTAGCCCACTAGGGGACACTGTTTAGGAGTACTAGACCTGACTTTTGTTGCCTTTCTTCAGCCTCATTTGCCCAGTATTAATGCCTGCAGATACATATTATTTTTTGTGATCCCTGATGATAATGATGACAGTAACCAGTACCAGTACACAGCTAAGAAGAGAGCTGTGAGAGGGATGCAGACATGTAAATATTGAAGAAATTTTGGTATGAGTTAGAAAAAGTTCTATTAGTAGCAGTCATTCATAAAGAAAGAAGTTTAAGATTTTAGCTATTATGTTACAAAGGTAACTGGAATGACAGTTGTGTAAGAAATTAAAGGAAATTTGGAACTTGATAAATGACATTTCCTATATAGAAGGAGATGTGTTTATCAGATATTAAATACTCCAATTGAATAGTAATGATTTAATGGCTGTTTTAGAAAATAGATACGGTACGTAGAATTTTAAGTGTTTGATCATTTTCCTCGGAAATCCTTGGTATAAGAAGAGGAATAAATTTGTGAATCTTGAAGAGAAAGGAGGAATGGTTTATATAATTTCTAGAAGGAATGATAGATAGGGTTTATAACTGAGAATTTTATTGTCCAAGTCTGAACTATTTGTATCTCTTACTATGAATGGGAAATCTACAGTTATTTCCAAGACTTTCAGGATAAGGACTGTTCCTTATCCTGAAACAACATTCTTTTTTAGATGGCATATTTTTGGGTCCAGATCAGATGTGATTTGTTTAATTATCATTTCAGATTTTAAGGCAAGTTTCTTTTGTGGTGAAAGTTTAGAATATTGCATATTCAGCTTCGGTGGCTGCTCCATCATATTTTCCAGATTTTTCAGCTTCGGCCAAATCAGTAGAAAGATTTGGCATTCAGGTGGTCAAAGCGGAAAAATTCCTGTTAATGCATCATAACAAATGCAACCAATCAGCTCTATCTTGTGCGACTATTCAAACAGAAAAGTTTCTATGGCTAACAAGTAAGCTTATTCCACAGTACAATACTTCAGAAAATTTCTTTAGCACTAGGTACCAGTTTATTACTTTAAAGTCCCTCCCATTTTCAATTCATCAGCCATTAATCACACATCTTAATTGTCTGTCAGACCATATCAAATCTTGCACTCTGTTCACATTTGCACCTGCCATTTTTGTTTTTGGCTGTCCACTTCTGGGGTCGTCATTCACATCTTCTCGCCCACCTTTGAATCTCTTATGCCACTCAAAGACACTTGATATTTTCAGAGCATCCACACTATGTGCCACTTTCAACAGCTCCAACGTTGCAGGAGTAGTTTTGCTGATTTTCACACAAATTTTGATCACACATTTTTATGCCAAAGTTTACATGCAGATCTCTATTGTTTTTGCAATAGCCAACTAGAAAATGGCTGCAACACCTTGAGGTTTATGCACGCATTAGTTAAAACATGTACAAAGACGATTACTCATGTGACTTCGACCAAATCACCACATAGGCGACACTACGCAGCCATTCCAGGAATTAAATTGCCATACCTTGTACACATGATTCTTATCTCTAGGTTATCGGACTGAATAACTTCATGGGTTATTCAGTCCATCTTCTTGCTAATTTATCATCTAAATGGGATAATTATCTTAATTATTGCTTAGCTATATATATCCTAATAAGTTTGAAAGTAAAACATTCTTTCCTTTGTACACAGCTTAAGATGTAACAGAAAGAACATGAAATATTTATGACATGCACAACTGCCTGATATACTGAGGTTTAAAAATGTGTAGTTTTAAACTTTAAAAAAGTTTATTTAAAATATAGTTCAGGAATGTTACGATGTTTTGTAAACCTAAAGGAACTGATATATAAGGAAATGTTTTCACATCACACTGGCAATATTTTTTTCTAACGAAGAAGAATTAAATTTTAACTAATTTTTAACCAAAGAGAAAACACAAACACTAAGACATAAGTACCAAAATCAAAAAATGAATATACACAAATGCAAAAGTAACATCCTATCAATACTGCTCACTGAAGTATTATCTTATGCTATATAAAATTCTTCTTAATTTTGCCTTAACTGGACTTCATCCTGAAGAATACCATGCCACAACAGTCTTTTTTTTTTAAAGATAAATATTTTAAGCCACCTTTTATTCAGTGAAATTTGCTTTAGGAAAAGAAGCAATTAAAAAATATGAAGGTTACCTACCTAAAAAGCCACGACCACGTCCTCGGACACTTAAGGCAGAACCAGGAGGAATCAAAGGTGGACCACGAAAACCTGGTATTGGAGGAGGAGGAGGAGGATGGGTTAACGGAGGAGGAGGTGGTGGTGGTGGTGATCGGGCAAATTCAACATGCAAGCCCTCCAAGATGGCTGTACGCATTCGCTCAACTTTGGCTACCTGATCAATCTGCAAAAAGAAAGTTGAAAATCATGAAGTACACCTATAAATACTTTTTTAAAAAAATTAAAACTGTTTCAGTAACATTCTTAATTTTTCTTAAGCTTTGTCAAGTATAATAGATATAGATGAGGCTTGCATTTATTTATTTATTTAATGTAATTACTGGAATGACTAGCTTTCCAAGCAGTAGGAATAGACTTTTACACTTGAGCTTACAGAATAACATATTACTTTTTTTTTGGGGGGGGGGGGGATGTTCTGGTCTTTATTTGCAACCAAGCAAGTTAACTTATCCTTGTGTAAAAAACCAAGTACAGGTAGCTACCTACTTTTATTATTTTATGTGACTTCCATTCAGGAAAGTTTGAAACCAACAGTACAGTAGTGCCATGGGCAAGCTAATTTTTTTTACTTAATTGGAAACCATGTTATAGACATGGAACTTTTCATTTTCTACAATATTACATAGTGATCAGCATTCATTATGCTAATTATTGAGACTACTATTGTATACCCACAGTAGCAGTAGTCTCCATAATTTATCATAATATAATCTTTTCAGGCTGCTTTGCCTCTAGTGCTTGGGATGGTGGGCTCAATCTAAATAAAGATATTCATCTCTCAGCTACAGATAATCACAAACATCCATGCCATTGGTAGGATTCAAACAATCAGGCCAAGTAAGTCATTCAGAATCACATCATCATCCTAAAAGAGTAGTGTCATAAAAAAAAGACCACAACATATTAACGACATCAAAAGTTATGATGGTAGCTCACTACAAATAATTAATATTAAGCAGGACATCAATTAACACTAGCTAACATCAAGTTATTGTCTGGAATTGCTGCATAATACTACATGAAGGTTGGAGAGAAACTAGAAAAGTGCTTGGGAAATAGCAGGAAAGGAGAAGAAACATATAAAGAAAGGATCAAGAATAATAATAAAAAAAAAAGATGAAAAAGTATGTGACGTTCTGGTAAGCAACAGACATGTGTTTCCTGGGTATGTGGCAATATGTAAGCAAGCATAACAAATGGATATGACTGTTAGTTGGAATGAATGATGCGATGAGAGAGACAGAGAGAGTATGAAAGAGTTGTTGGGAGAGAAAAAGAGTAATGATTGTGAGTTTGCTGCCACAGTATGAGGGAAGTGAGCTGAGAATTGCAAATAAGCTAGTAAGCAGGCTGCAGGCAAAATGGTTGTAGTATGAGGGTATTTGATAATCAAAATGACTGGTACATGACAGATGAATTGCACTTGAATGATTTTGGTACCACATACTTGGAGGAATTGTTGTTTGGTAAAGAGTGAATGTGAATTGTCAGTGAGAATAGATATGCCTGGGTAGTTGCATGAAAGTGTGGATGTGCACATTAAACTGAGTAGTAGAAGTGTAATGACAGAGTAAGAAACAGTAGATACCCCAGGAAATTCTGGACTAATTTTATCATGAAAGAAAAAGTGTTAATTTTAGAAACAGGGAAGGGTATTTGGTTCATAATTCAACTTATCATCCAGATTGTTGGTTATCACATGTATGTACTAATGCCAGAAGCATTATGGATAAAGGCAAGGAATTCTTAGCATTAGATGTAGTGAAACCAAAAATTATAGCCATTAGTAAGAGTTTGCTGATAAAAAAAATACAGTTACAGAATAAAATATGATTGGGGAAGGGTGGGGGATGGGTACTACAAATTATTACAGAGAAATTAAATCTAACCAGAGTAAAAATTCCAAATGCTGATGGTGAATACAGGAAATTGATCTGAGGCTGTTTGGAGTGAGATGGAGGTTAACAGAACAAAATATACAACTGAGTGCTGCTACAGAGCAGGATCATCTGGATAGGACTGGCTGTGAATTGCATAGAGACAGACAAATCAGAGGCACAAGAAAACTATTATTATAGGTGACTTTAATTATTAGGATAAAGAGTGTAAAAGCATGCAAGGTTAGGAAAAATGAATTTATAGTTTATTTAAAATAAAGAGCCAATAGGCTTCATTTCAGCGATGTAAACATTATTTAAATTATTAAGGGGATATTAAATCCCACATTGTTTTAAAACCAAATAAGAAACTCAAAGATCAGAATCAAAGAGTTTAATGCCAGATATAGTAACTATAAAAATATTGGCGACTACTAGCATAAGCTAAAGCACGTAGTCCAAGTAAGTAGTACAAACTAGGGCAACTCGCGGCAAAGAAGGAGAAAGTTCTGATCGCTATTCATTCGGAGATGTGTTTTACATTATGGAAACTACTAAGAACAGCGATCAGAACTTTCTCCACCTTTGCTGCAAGTTGCCCTAGTTTGTACTACATACTTGGACTACGTGCTTTAGCTTACGCTAGTAGTTGCCGATACTTTTATAGTTACTATATTCGGCATGAAACTCTTTGATTCCGGTAGCTGATGGTAGGAGGGTCACAGAAACAAAAGAAATAGTTGAGTTGCTAAGTGATCACTTTGTAAAGGTGTATCATCTAGGTGAAGATTTTTGCAGTTGATGTGACAGAGACTGAAGTCAGAATCGAGGTGGATGAACAGGAGGAACTCAGCATAGTGAAAAATATTGTGAATACAGCAGTGGGGATTGCATGTCAGATTGTGTGCTATGTGCAAGAGAACTGCCAGTGCCTGTGATGAAATTGTTCAATCTAACTCTCAGCTCTGGCAAGGTTCCAAAGGAGTGGAGAGTAAGATAGAAGTGGTAAATTACAGACCAATTAACATCTCAGGAATGGTGATTAAATTATTGGAAAAGTTGGTTAAGGGTAATATTCAGCAGTGGGTAGATAGGAATACAATATTCTATGGTAGACAGCATGATTTTATAAGAAGTAGGCCACCTCTTAGTAATTTACTCAGATTTTATAATAGAGTGACAGCAGAATTAGATAAGGGAAACAACTACACTATGATACTGCTGGACTTTGCATCTGACAGGAAGACACATGGAAAACTATTACAAAAGTTAGGAATGGGTATGAAGCTGGTAGCATGGAGTGGAGTGATGGTGGTGGTGGGGTGGGAGATGGCTGACAGAGACCACACTAGTGTATGGTGGAGCAGAATATAGGAGAATGAGATGACTAGTGGAGTGCCTTGGATTCAGTACTAGGGCCATACTCTTTAATTTGTATATTAATAACATAGGGAAGGATATGGGCAGAGGATATTAAGTTGTTTTGCTGAAGATGCAAAACTACAGAGGGCAATAACTGATGATAAAGGTGATTGTAAATATCCTGCAGGATGGCATAAATAAATTGGCATTCTGGACATAGGATAATGACTGTCAATTTCATGTTACAAAATTTAAGGTTATGCACTTTGAGTTGAATCCATTACCATCAGTATGATACATATTGGTATCATACTGATGGTAATGGATTGCAGGAAACTAATAAGGCTAGGGATTTGGGGGTAATGGTGAGGATAAAGAATTGAAGGTCAGAGGACATATTGCAAAACTTGGTAAAATAACTCAAAGGATTACTGGGATGTTGATAAACATACTGACAAGATCAATAAAAGGTTGTCAAGATTGGATTTTCCCTTTATGACAAACAGTAAAGAAATCATGAGAATATGACATGGGGATCTGTACTCAAGTTTTATAGATCTAGAAAAGGCATAAGACAAGGTGCCCAAAGAAAAGCTTTTCAAAATGCTAAAATTAAATGGGGATAAATAAATGAAACATTACACAAAGCAAAACATAATGTCAAATCTCTCATAATATGTCACTTCATAACTTATCATGTTTGTTTTTACATGTTTTTTGTTTAGGAGAATGTACTTAAAGAAATGGTAATTTTCGTAATAATCTTGTAATGAGCCTTTGTTAAAATAATGTGGCTGACGTCATCATGTAATTTAACTCATGTTAAATCAGTAAGTCTAATTATAAAAATAGTGAAGAATTCCAGGAATTGTCATAGACAGAAATTTCCCAAGACGTGCGAAGAATGACATCACATCCAAAGGTGAATACATGACCATAGCGAAAAATTCTAAGAACTGCCATGGATAGAGAATTCCATGGGATGCTCCCTATGGGGATAGGTTTGGCTTGCAATGCTTATTCTACAGACAGAAAAGAAGGGATATGATAAAAATTTATAAGTTATTAAAGGGATTCTATAAGATTGACATCAAAGAAAATTTTTAATACATGACAAACAGAGAGAGAGAGAGAGAAAGAACTAGAAGTTTAACTTTTAGCATAACAGTGTGTATAACATTTCCTTTTCACAATTACAATCATAATATATGACTGCCTTATATTTAACCATATTTTTTTGAAAAACCATACATGATTTTATCTTGTGCAGCTTTTGCTGTAGTGGTACAACAGAATTCTAGTGAAATGCATAATGTAAAACGGATCCCTTAAGAACAGGTCCACTGGTCCTCATCCAAAGAATCCAAAATCAACAAAATTTTCACTGTGGAGAGACTTGTAGTTACTGAGAAACTTTCACACATCTGAACCATAAGAATGATGTTTAAAAAAATCAAGTAGGGGTTAAATGGATGAATAACACCATTAAGCTTGAGCTGCAAAAAAAGAAACAACCATGGAGGGAATTTAAGGAGAAAGGTGACCGGCAGGCACATGAATGGTATAAGGCACAGGCCAGAAGGGTAACGAATGTGGTAAGAAAAGCAAAAACGGATTATGAAAGAACATTAGCCATGCAAGCTAAAGAGAATCCCAAACAGTTTTTTCAATATGTTGCAAGTAAAAGAAAAAATGTATATGGCAGAATGATTTTAAAGAATGCTGATGGTAGGGAGGTAACCGAATCAGTTGATATAGTTGAATTACTGAGCGAGCACTTTGCAAGAATATATCATCCAGGTGGTGACATTGCAGGAATGAATGAACCAATAGATTATATGGGAATTGTGGTGAATGAAGTGGAGGTGAGTAGTCTATTACAAAACCTCAATGTCAATACATCTGTGGGATTGGATGGTATACCAGCTCGTGTCGTACGTGAAGCAGCTAAAGAATTGTCAGTGCCCTTGACCATTTTCTTTAATTTAAATCTGGGGTCTGGGTTAGTCTCAAGGGGGTGGAAAGAGGGGAAAATAGCTCCACTGCATAAAGGAGGTTCCAAGACTACTGTTGTAAATTACCGACCGATTAGCATATCAGGAGTCGTTGTCAAGGTCTTGGAGAAATTAGTCAAGAGAAAAATACAGGATTGGGTAGATGAAAATGGGATACTGTATGGGAGACAGCATGGTTTTGTGAAGGGTAGATCATGCCTCAGTAACTTGCTCACGTTTTATAACACAGTGACGGCTGAACTGGATAAGGGCAATGGGTTTACAGTGATTCTACTGGACCTTGCTAAGGCCTTTGACAGGATACCACACGGAATTCTAATCAGTAAACTGCAGCATATGAGGATGGATATAAGGTTGGTGAGATGGATAGGAGGGTGGTTGATGGAGAGATATCAGAGAGTGGTTTATTCAGGAGTAGAGTCCACAAGACGGCCTGTGACTAGTGGTGTGCCACAAGGATCTGTTCTTGGACCACTGCTGTTTAATTTGTTCATTAACGATATAGGAAAGGATCTGAGAGGTGTCCACTTGTTTGCTGATGATGCAAAGTTGGGTAGAGCAATAGTGAGTGCACAGGATGTCAAAATTTTGCCAGATGATTTGGATAGTTTGGAGGACTGAGCTAAGGAAAATGAATGTCAATTTAATGTGGCAAAGTGTAAGGTTATGCATTTTGGGGTGAAAAGATTAGCAGCAGTATATCACATTGGTGGAACCGTACTCCAGGAGATTGATGAGGCCAGGGATTTGGGAGTGTTGGTGAGGGAGTTGAAGTTTAGGGGGCACATCGAAAAAGTGGCTAAATCAGCTCATCAAATCCCATGATTGCTGAAAAATACTTTAACAAGCGGAGACAAGCAAGTTATTGTTCCTCTGTATCGAGCCAGACTACTGTGCCCAGATATGGGTGCCAGGGTTTCTTCTTGATGGGGAGGAGGTGGAGAGGATCCAGAGACAAGTGACCAAGATGACAGCAGGTCTATGGAATGAACCCTATGAGAACAGGTTGAAGATTTGTGGGTTGCAAAAATTGGTTGATAGACAAAAAGGGGTGATATGATTGAGACATTGAAATTAGTGAAGGGTTTTTATAAGATTGATCCAGAAGATATTTTTGAGAATAGGACTGATGGTGGGAGGACTAGGAGCTATACATGGAAGCTGGGCAAGAACGTGGTTAGCAAGGGTGTTAGAGCTAGGTTTTTTACTTGGAGAGTGGTGAATAAGTGGAATAAGCTGCCAGAGTCTGTTGTGGGTGCTATGATTGTGAATGAGTTCAAGGCGAGGTATGATAGATACTGTGTGAATGTCGAATATTGTTCTTGACATGATGTTAGGGCCTCCCTCGATGAGTCTGTCGACTCCTTGGAGTTGTCCGAAATTATCCTGTTTAATCCTTTATCTAATTGCAAGTCACATGCAAACAAAGCTTGCATGTGACGTATCTTCATGACTAGGCTACTTGTATGTAGAGGCTAATAGCTTCACATTAATTACCTTAGTATCCCATAATGCAAAGCAGACATTCTTACAGACAAGTACAATGCCATTATGGGGGGGGGGGGCTACCACCTAGACCCAGAAGAGATACCAAGTTTTTCTTCTATATTCTTACCAATGTTTTCCCATGACTTTTTTTGTTTAACTACTTCTACAACACACACACACACACACACACAGAGAGAGAGAGAGAGAGAGAATCTTCTTTTTCTTACATTTTTTCTGTATTCTCTCAGTGCCCATACTGACTTGCTTGCTAGGAAATTTCAGTAAGCTTTCCTTTTTTTCCATGGACTCTAACATTCTGAATCCACTATGTAGTTCTGATTTTTTCTATCTTTACATATACAACTTGACCCTCTGCCACTCTGCCTGAATCAATGTCTTCTTCAGTCTTTGTTCACCAAGTCGCCGAGGTTTGGTTCTTGTTTTCAAATTCTCATTTTTAATTCAATAATATTTGTATATTTGAATCTACTGCTTGCCTCTAAAAGCTGCTCGATTTCGATTCTTTTTAAAACTTTCTTACAACTTCTTTTTTATATGATATTTCACTTTGTCCAGCTGAAAATTAAAGTGATCACTTCCTATTTTAAATACAATGTATAATCCTGTGTCCTGAACCAGCATGAAGATACTACCTATGAACACAGCAAATGAAAGTTTCATTTTGTGTGTTGTCTTTTCATGTGAATTTGTGCTATTTTTATGATGGAATATGGAGAGTCAATGATCTGTCCATATCCTGAACAGAAATTCAATAGGTACTTGTTATTAGGTTTGCTCTTTTTTTTTTTTTTTTTTTTTCCCTTTTCAAATTACCCCAAAATATGAAGGAAAAATTCTTCTGTCATAGAACTGTCTGTGGAAACATGAATAAGTCACACTGTCCAATTCCCCACTTTGATGTCTGACCATATCAGTCTACTGGAAATTGCTTGCCATTCAAAATTATCTTTGTATTTAGTGTTGAATACCATAACTACTCCTTCCTTTACCTAATCATTAGTTCTTGAATGCAACATGTGGTTATTATTTAAAAGAATCTTAACTGTTATTGCCTGTTTAGTTTTGGTGATGACACCAATTATGACAATGTGATACTTCTGTAATTCTTCTGGCAGTTCCAATTCTTTTTCACTGATATGTTCTTATGTTGATGGTTTCTAACTTTAATTCGGCTGTTAGTGAGTATGAATTTGTTCCACTAGCTAACTTTTCATTGTTCATCCTGGTTCATCAACAAAAATAGTAGTGTGTGCGTGTGAGCAAGTTTAAGTGAGGGTACTGTTTAACTAGGCAATGTCCCAGCCAGCACAACATTCTGTTATGCTGTATGCTCATTGTCTTTTGATTTAAGGCAATACAGAATACAGTTTGATAGACAAAAACCCAAATTTCCAACTCATTGCTGTTTGCTGAATATCCAGGTAGTATCTGGATACTTCTTGGATGCTAGCCAAGATGTGTGAAGAGAAAGGAATTCATTTTGAGAATGTGTGGGATGAATGGGGATGTATAAAAGAGATAAGCTACATTTAAATGGATTTGGTATGAGTCAGATGGAGAAACTTTTGCTACAAATGGCAGTAAGGTGACATGGAACAGTAGGTAAGTAGGGTGGGAGAGCTTGTGAATACAGAGGCAAGTAGCATGAGTGAAGAGCATGAAAGAGAAGGAACACAAGACAAACAGGGAAACAGAGGATGGGGAAAATACTGTGTGAGAAGAATGGATGATGGATACAGGAGCAAATGTATGTGCACAAGAAAGGATTGGGAATGCCTGGGGATGTGAGGGAAATAAACAGGTTTGAAGAGAGGTGTAAGATCAGTGATGACAGAGAAAAGTGGCTGGGGGGGATGACAAAGTCACATCTGAGTGGGGGGGGGAAGGCTTGTTATAGAACCAGAAATAAGCTAGTATATATGTTTACGAATATTGCTAGAATAAGTGAGGATGATATTCTGACAGGAATAAAGATGGATGGACATGATGTTTCTCATGAGGACAGGCAACAGAGAAGGGAGGGGAGTGCTGTTGGTGGTAGCAGAGAGTAATCTCCATCAAGGTGGAGATGAAAGAAGTAAACACAGTGGCAGTGGTTTTGAAGCAGTATAGTAATATAGACCAGAATGAAGAGAGAGAGCATCGGGGGAGGGGGGGGGAGGCAAAGAGAATGAATTTGTTGAGTTTTTGAGGGATAACCACTTTAAGTGGTACATAAGAGGGTACACATGGATCAAAGTTCTTGGATTTGATTATCTCATCAGAGAATGTTATCTCTCTCCAGTTGGTGATAGTGACCGTGAGGTGATTACTTGGGTAGTAGCCAATCTATGAGGACTTCTGCAGGAAAAGGATATACGTGGAACTATAAGGTTGGAGATTATGACAAGCTCAGGAGACAGCTTGCAGCTATATCATGGAATGAAGAATTGGAAGGAAAAGAGATCAATACTGCTTGGGACCTGTTCCAGGAACTGTCTGGCAAAGGCAATGTCCGAATGTATTCAGACATTGCCTTTGAAAACACATTGAAGAGGTGAAGCATGTAATTTAGAAGGCACTATTGAGGCAGCATAAGATGAATGGTGGTAATAGTCGATTGCTACAAAGAGCAAGAGAGATAACTCATTTGCTAAGGGTGGCAAAAGTGTAGTATGAGTAGGCTTGCCAGACGTCCTGTATTTGACGTCGAATTTTGCTGTCCGGTATTGTACTTGTAGGGACAGCCTAATGTCCCATATTTTAATGAAAATATAAAATTATAAACATTATGTTTAAGCAATTATAATTTTCAATATTCTTTTCGAATAATCCAAATTAAGTTGATTTGCAAGTCATAAAAATTGACAATTCGAGGAAATTAATTGTGTTTACAATGGCAGCATGGTCCCTTTCATTAGTCGCTTTTTATGTAGTATAAGCATTTTATTTATAATTCTGTACAGATATATTGTATTAGCTTATTTTCAAACAGTTCTTATTTGGACATTCTGTGGTACGGTATCGGTACAGTATGTGGATGTTATTTCAATAATTATTCAAAAATAATATCTCGCCTTTTTCGAATGTGTGATATTTGGTTAATACATAAAATATATAATTAAAAATAAATTAATTTTCTTTATTAGTTATACAAAGGTACATTAAATTTTACTTCTTTCCTTAAGCCCTTAACAGTGCCAAAATGAAAGTGCGTTTTTAATGATGATTATTCGAAAGAATGGAATTTTATTGCAAAAGGAAAAGATAACGACAAAGTTGAGTGCAAAATCTGAAGATGAATATTTAGTATTGCACACGGAGGACGATCGGATATTACACAACATATTAACACTCAGAAACACAAATTGAGCATTTTGAGTTATAGTTCCAAAAGTATTGATACTTATTTTGTAAAACAAAATACTAGATTTAATTTTCATTTTGTAAAACCAACTCACCAAAATTGTCCCGTACTTGGTTTTCCGAATACGGGACATGGGTCATCCATGTCCCATATTTGGTTTTCGAAAATCTGGCAACCCTGGGTATGAGCAGTAATTGGCTAATGAGGTGAAAAGTAATTCTAGGCTGTTTTTTTCAATACATGGCCAGCAGAAGAAAGAATGATGGGGGTTGGGGAGGCTTGTTATAGAACCAGAAATAAGCTAGTATGTATGTTTACAAATATTGCTAGAATAAGTTTGGGTGTTGCAGAGAATGATAACCACTGAGGATATAATAGAGAATATTAAATGAGCAGTTCATAAAAAGGTATTTCATCCTTGTGAAAGTAACACTGTGCAGAACTTGAGAGCAGTGAGGGGGAAAGGGTCCACTGATGGTGAGTGAACAGGAGGTATATGAGAAAACGAGTAAACTTGATGTCAATAAAGTTGTAGGACTTGATGGTACATATATATATATATATATCACTGGGTGTTTGGAGGGAATGTTCAACAGATTTAACTTGACTCTTAGATTTGCCCAAGTTTCAAGGGAGTGGAAATAGGGAAAAATGGTTCCACTTCATAAAGCGAGTTAGTGAGGACTAGAATTCAGCAGTGGGTTGATGATGACATTCTTTTCGATAGACAGCATGGGTTTACTAAAAGAAGATTGTATTGGATTGGCAAATAAGTTCGTTCGGTTTATGCATTAGTTCAAGTTTACGCCGCTTCACCTGTCGCTATTGTTGTGCTACCGCACAATGCTATTTCACAGTTGAAAGGCGACATTTCACATAACCTTTCGATGAATTTTCGTTCAGCCTACTTCAGTTGCGTGCGTGTAACATATTTTTAGAAATGAAAGGAAATAACGTACATTATTGGCATATTTTGCTTTTTTATTTCAAAAAAGGCAAACGAGCAGCGGAGGCCCATTAAAAAAAAAAAAAAAAAAAAAGCAGTGTATATGGAGATGCTGCCTTAACAGAATGCGTATACCAAAAGTGGTTTGCCAAATTCCGGTCTGGAGATTTCAACCTCAGCGACGTGCTTTGTGTCCAACCAAGGTTGATTTGAGTGTTGTCAAAGATATCGTCGACAAATATCCGTCACAAACAGTGCGGGAGATTGCTGCAGTACTGACCATATTCCATACAAGCGTTGAAAACCATTTGCACGAGCTGGGATATGTTTCAAAACTCAATGTTTGGGTGCTGCATGAATTGACTGAGGCCAATATGACTACTCACACATCCATCTGTGATTGGCTGCGACATTACCAAGAAAACAACCCATTTTTAAAGTGGATAATTACAGGAGATGAAAAATGGGTCGTGTATGGTAACGTGGTATGTAAAAGATCATGAGGGCACAAGAGCGAACCGCCGCAAACAACCTCGAAAGCGAGATTGCACCCAAAGAAGATCATGCTCTCTGTGTGGTGGGATTATAAAGGTGTTGTCCACTATGAGGTGTTACTGTCACGCAGAATGATTGATTCAACTGTCTATTGCTCCCAGTTAACGCAATTTGCCCGTGCAATTAGCACAAAACATCTTGAACTGGCAAATCGGAAAGAAGTTGTCTTTCATCACGACAACGGCACATCCCACACATCGTTAACAACCTAGAGTAAATTGTTACATCTTGGCTGGGATGTTTTGCTGCATCCTCCATTTTCACCGGACCTGGCACCTTCCGATTACCACTTATTCCGATCATTGCAGAATTCTCTGAACGGGAAAACCTTCGTTAATGAGGAGGCTGTCAAAAGACGTCTGGATCAGTTTTTCGGCAGCAAATCTCAGGAGTTTTATGAACACGGCATAATGAAGTTGGTGGACAGATGGTAAGAGGTCATTGATAAAGAGGGTCAATATATAACTGACTAGTATGTGTTATATATATTAATAAAATGTGTTTCATTCCACTCTGAAAAACCAAACGAACTTATTTGCCAACCCAATACTTCTTAGTGTGACAGGTGCATTGGACAAAAGGAAAACATATGCAGTTGCCACACAACAAGCTGGTAACTAAACTGCAACAGATGGGAGTTGGATAGCAGACTAGTGCACTGGATTGGAGATCGGCTGGCTGATAGGTATCAGCAAGTTGTGTATAGGGAAGCAATAACCTGGAGGAGTAGGGTCACCAGTGGTGTGCAACCCCAAAGGGGTCTGAGTTGGGTCCATTGCTGTTTAATTTGTATGTAAATGACATTGGGACAGGCTTGAATGGTGAAAACAGTTGTTTGCAGATTGACTGATTTAGTTTTATGGCACAAGGACAGCAAAGGTCATACTGTGCCATGACACAGGTTACGGCAGTACACAGGGTATTAATAAATAAATAAATAGTTATAAGGAGATAAATTAATGAATAACATAAAATGTATCTACAGACTTAAGTATTTGCATATTAATGGTATTATTAAATAGTTATAAGGAGTGACAGAGAAAGTATATATATATAAAAACTAGAGTATAACTATTATTTTCAGGAAATAACACATATACTAAAATATTAATTATAATAACTTTAATTCATACTTTCCTATATTTTAGCAACATTGCATTGCCATCATTGGGAACACAAAAACAATGATATGTTGCAAGCACTAACACCAGGCAAATTGGGAGAAGCTTCCAACATACTGATATAATGGTCAGTTTTGATGTCTCCTCTTTATTCATTAATGTCCCGCTCAGACACTTTAGATGTCATCCAAGCCATATTTCCTCCTGATATCTCAAGCCCTGTATCAGTTCACCATGAACTCAGGCTATTTCATTTGGCAAGGAAAATTCTATGAACATATAGAGGGGAGACAGCTATGGATTTTCTTTCTCCACCCCTGGCCCACTTCTTCATGAAGACCTTTGAAGAAAAAGCCTTAACCTCTGCCCAACATAAACCCACTGTCTCTATGCTACATAGATAACGTGTTCTCCATTTGGCCAGATGGCCTAGATACGCTTGACATTTTCTTAACAGATCTAAACGATCCTGAGATCCAGTTTATTTTAGAAAAGGAAAACAACAACAGCCTCCCATTCCTAGACACTTTGATTACGCACAGCCTGATGGACCCCCTGGCATTCTCCATTTACAGAAAACTCACACATACAGGTAGATACATTCACCAGCAGTCATCTCTCCCTCCCCTCCAACAATATGGAATTATAAAAATTCTACGTAACAGTACAAAATTAATCAGTTTCTCTGGCATTGGCTGCAATCCCCCAAAAACATTAAAACTCTGTAACTGCAACCCCCCCCCCCCATTCACCTCCCACTTCAGAGCAGAGATTGCTCAAAATCTCATAATAATAATTATTATTCCAACTTTTATATTTTAACATGTTCATGATCAACAATTTAAAAGATTTTGTTGCCCATGACTAACATTCAGTTAATAAAAAGTATTAATTTTCTATATTTAAAATCAAAGAAAAGAAAATTAGGCTATACTGAATGTGTGTGATGGTAATTTGTGTCTACAATATTTAATTTTTTAGAAAAAATATAACTGCTTTAATATAGATACATATGCTGACATACGTAGAAATTAAAGATGGAAACTTAAACATACATGAAATACATTTATTAGCTGTAAAATTTTTTAGAAATTGATTATTTTATTGTAATTTTATTTTGTGTTCCATTGTTGTTATTGTACTGAGGATGCCTATGATATTGCGGAAATTTTTTACAGCTATAAATTTATTTCATAGAAGTTTAAGTTATGGTCTTTAATTTTTAAAGAAACTTTTGATAAAAACAAAGAAAGTGAGAATAGCACTGGTAATTTATATGATTTCTCAGAAGACTATGAAGAAGAATTAAAGATGCTAAATTTAAATTAGCAAAATGAAAATATCAAAATGTTAATAATGAAGTTAAATATTTTAAGACTTAATTATGCAAGTCTCTTGTAACAAAAAATAACAAGTAAATTTGGACATTAGTGGAATTAGTTATGGATGTTACAACATGTTGGAACTCACTGATTGATATAGTTTCAACATTTTTAAGACTGTTTACATTTATTGAAGAGGTTCTTAAAGATACTGAGAGCACAAATTTCATCAAATATCCTAATAGCTTCATGATCTGAAGCTATTAGGATATTTGATGAAATTTGTTCTAAAGACAATTAAACTGACTGTTGAAGTACTTAGTATGCAAGATGCAATTCTTTGTTCGGAAGATAACTGGCAGTTAACTTCATGTTAACAAGTTGAAGGAAATTCAAGATGATTTAGGGCTGAGAACTATTACTTAAAATGGAAACATGCACAAAAGGGGGTGCAGAAATATCAACTCAGAAGATCTATTGGGATGGTCTTACAAAGGCCAATGTATTACTAAAATGGACCTTAGATTTCGCAATATAAACTTTTTCTGGTGAAAGTAGTAAATGCAATGAAAATATTGTTGGGGCTAATAAAGAAAAATATGTCATAGGTGAAAAAAAGTCATTTTAGAAGGAGGTGCAAGAAATGCTTTTGTGTGTCACTATCAGAGATGGATAAATTTTGTTAAGTTGAAACAAGAATTTGTCTTATTGAGTCAATTATTGAAAAAATTTGTCTTATTGAATAAAAGTTGAATTGTTAGGCTAACAATTCAGCCAACATCAACAAATTCTGAAAGAACATTTCTGGTCACAGCAAATTTTGCACAAAAGTTCACGAAAAATTGTCAGCCACATCTATTGAATGTATGAGATTTTCTTAAATTTTATTTTTGGAACAAAAATAGAGTGTGATTAGAACAGAAATAAAAACATAATTAAAACACACACAAGTACACAAAACTGGGGGGGGTCTGGGAAGTTCTCTAGAACAAAAGTTAATTTTATGTTCTCCTTATATATTATTATTATTATTATTATTACATAACACCTCCAGGGAGTCCAAAGACTCATCGATGGAGGGCATCTACTCTACAACTTTTCGTCTTCACCAACCGCAACTACTTTCATCTACATCAACGCCATCTACTGCCGACCACCACTAGTATCACAGACAATCACAAACATCCATGCCCATGGCAGGATTTGAACCCACAGCCTTTTGGGTGGAGAGCAAAGACGCTAACCACTCGGCCAACCAGGCCGGTGTGGTTAGTGTATACTAAGAGAAAAAGAACAAATTATTACAATTCGATGAAACGTGGGAATTTTAAAGGGTTTTAAGATATGTTCTTTCTTAACACATATGAGAAAATTCTGAAAAACGAGCAATAGACTCATCCCCTCTCAAACCTTCTATCTGGCTAAGATATATAGATGATGTGTTCTCTATTTGATCTCATGGCTTAGACACATTAGACTCCTTCCTCAATCACCTTAATAGCCTACAACCAAGAATCCAGTTTACGATGGAAAAGAAAAATAAAAATAGTTTACCCTTCCTAGACACCTTAGTAACCTTTCCTTGTCTGTATATAGAAAACCTACTCACACAGGCAGATACATTCACAAACTCTCCCACCACCACCCCAATCAACAATATGGCATTATTAAAACTCTAACCAATAGAGACCACAAGCTTTGTTCCAGTGGAACTGCTCTTTCAACTGAACTCAACCACATACACAACACCTTCCTTTCCAATGGCTACAGCAATTACAGAATTAAAAAAATAATCAGTTCCTCCCCCAATTTCCTGGCCATCTCTTCAGAAGGACTTCAAAAATGCCATCACCATACCCTACATGTTTAAGCCCCACTGTAAACTTACTCCCCTTATCCGTTCCACCAAAGATCAGCTCCCTCCTCTCTCAGTGTTTGGAGTATATATAGAGTACCCTGTTCCTGCAAGCTGGCTTACTTTGGACAGACAGGTAGATCAGCTACCATCCAGTTAGAAGAACACAAATCATATATCTGCAATCACGACTATGGTCAATCTGGCCTTGAAGACCATGTTTTGGATACAACCCAGAGGATCTCCTGGAGAAAAGCCACCATGCTCCACCATAGTAAATTCAAAAAAGAAAGACTGTTTTTAGAATCTGTGGCTGCACTCAGAAATCAACTGAACTTGAATAAATACAATTGCATAAAACTTCCCAAAATTTGGGAAATATTAATTATCAGAGATACCACATTACATCCTAGGCCACCTACAAATGCCCATAGAGGGTGCTCCATCTAGACAGAATTTTAGAGTCACCCACAAGTTTCACTTACTATTGTACTGCATTTGAGTGTGTTGTTGTAAACAAAAGTTATTTGTAATCCCTGAAGATGTCTCAGTGACTGAGACAAAAGATTGGAAGCATAAAAATTAGTTTTAATCCTTTCCCAGTGCTGATAATATTCCATTAAACTGCCAACATGATAAATAATTCTTCTCAGACAAGTGGAATTTCCATATGCTTGTTGATTTTTATTTTTTCCCCTACGCTAGTAGATGCCTACTAGTGTAGTCAAAAACAACTGCGACGGTATACAGAGTACAGAAACATCCAAGTTAAAGAAGTATCCAGATCAAGGCAAAGATTCGAGATGTCCCGATGGAAACTTTGTTCATGGTAAAGGACTGTTTATGAAGAGATAAACTGTCAGTAAGCACATTATATCAATGTTTTCTGGATTGTAGATATGTAAAATTTGTATATACATGTTAAGCAAGTGTCTGTGTAAAAATTCTTGTAAAATACTGAGTAGAATGTCAGAGTGGCATAAAATACATATGTTATATTTATACAAGGTAAATTTCTGAAGTTAGCAATGCTGCTGGGAGAAACATTACTCCCCACTATTTGTCTAGTCTGTATTGTATACATACTAAGTAGTGTGTTAAGGTTGCGTGAATGCAGAATTATGTTTTTAGAATCTGTGGCAGCACTCAGAAATCAACCGAACTTGAATAAATACAATTGCATAAAACTTCCCAAAATTTGGGAAACATTAATTATCATAACATTAATAATTTCCTGGAGTTAGCTATGCTGGGAGAAACAGTTATTCCCCACTATTTGTCTAGTTTGTAATCTCAATTTTTTTTAATTAGAATAAAATGCTTTGTTTGAACAACAATTTGATCTGATCATTGCCAATGCACTATCTTAAAAAAATTTATGGACCTGTGTGAGTTAATTAGATATTGCCACGACTTGCTATATGGTTAAAAGAACTTCGACTAGATTTTGCCTTTATTTCATTTCTTTAATTTCTTACTCTCTATTACTCTGCCTGACTGGTGCAGTCGTAAATCAAATAAATGTGTCAGGCCGAAGAGTGTGAGAAATTAAATATACCGCAATCATATAGCTGGCGACAGCTAGAATTAGTCTGCTTTACACGTAGTAGGAACAAAGGGCAAGGACAGGAAGAAGGGGGGGGGGTTGAGATAGAGAAACTTAGTGAACTAAACATCATAAACAAAATTTTCTTTAAAATGGCGTAGTCAATGGAATGATAATATAAGGAAATATAAGAACAATAAAGAATTTACAAAGACACAATCTAAGAAGTAAAAACAAAACAAATAAAAAGAAAACCATACAATTTTACATATCTTTATACTGGAAATATGAATTTATTAACTGGCATTCCTGTGCTTCACACAATGTAATCAATCTTTTATCATTATCATTTTCTCCATCTTCACCAAAAAGTCCAATTATTAAATTCCCAACCCTTTAGCCAGTTCCATATTTAAGTCCCCAAGGACAAAAAGTTCTTGTTATCTTTAAATGTCTCCATCAATTCATTCAACTGCATCAGTACATTCTTTGTTGGAGTATATGTTCCTATGATAACCATTTCCACTGCATAAACATTGAGTATTATTTTTAATAAAGGTTTTCTATTTCATTTTAATCAACAAATGTGTATGTAATTGCCTTGAACCTCACATACAGTACTTTTCTTTTTTGTTTCTGTCAAAACTACCAAATCGTTTGGAGAACACTGATCTCCAGAGAGTGCATTCCCCCAGGTGGCAGATAAGGGATCCAATTAGATATGGTGAGGTGGGCCAAATATATTGAATAAGGACTCATAAGTCCTTACATCTTGATAGTCCTTATTATCAAGATGATAACCCCTAAGACCAACAGTGCCCGGGGGGGGGGGGGTATCATCTTGATAGTAAAGGCAGTGGCATCCCTAGTAACTCTAGTTGGGTTTACTTTCTTCTTCCACTTACTTTGAGACAGGTACCTTTCTTTTACTTTTCTGTCTGATCTCTCTTGATCAATCCTGTCTACTTCCAACCCTGATGCTATTAGAGTAATTGAGGGCTAGAGGTCTTTCCTGTTTCTTTTCTTACTTTAGTCTCTTACTGTAAGGGTAGAAGGAGCCCATAGTCAGGGTGAAGACAGGCCTTCTAGGATTAGAGATCACTCATGCTAACCACTCTGTGTGGCCTGGTACAGTCTGGGGTTGGTTTCCCACAGGCAAGAATAAGGTACACTCTGAAAATAAAACTCTGGTCCTCCACGTTTGGGGTTAAGCAAAGGACCAGCACCCCTTTCTTATATATATATAAATAAAATAAATAAATAAAAAACTTATTGCTACATAATCCTAGGAGAAAAATGGAGCTGGACAGAAATTTAGGAAATGCATTGGCTACAAACATGTACTTTGAGTTTTGGAACACGAAACATGCAAAGTTTATTTGGAAAAGTATTAAAAAGAAGTATTAAAGAGGTTACTAACAAAAACATAAATCAAATTCGTTTTGTGAAAATTAACCATACTTATTTTTGCTTTAAGAGAAAATAAAAATATTTTACTTGCTGTACAATGTTTTCAGTATGGTTTACTAAATAACATAAATGATAATAAAATTCATTTACCTGGCTTTCGCATACATCAATTAAACTCTTTGCACCATTTGCCCTAAGAAGTTTATGATGAAATAACTTGCCGTCAAAAAACAACCAAGGACAGCACATCAGCCATGGTACTGGAGCACCACATGCATCGTTTGCAAAAAGAGCACATTCTACACCTTGCATAAACAGAGCTGCTAAATGGATTCCTCTTGTAGTTACTAGAGGAAGCTTAAAAAATCATATTGATATAATAAAAATCAGTTCAATTCACAATATACAAATATGAAATAAATCATTGATAACCATAGTTGTTGCACACAACATACACACAGTAAAGAAAAGATACAGGCCAGGATCCCTTCTAGTAGTAATGCATAATTTTCAAACTTTTCAACATTGACACAACCAACAGATGTTTCAATGTAATATACCCACACAACAAAGTAAAATATTCTACACAGAATTAATCATGAGGTGAAACCATAAAACATCAGTTAGTGTTTTAATTCTTATATACTTTCTCTACCCCAGTGATTTAAGTTAATCACTCTAGTCCAGTGCTTACCAGTCTGTAATCTTTTAACCTATTATATTATTTGCTTTCCAGAATTGTCAGTTTCACATTTCATCATTTCCTAGTAGATATCATTGGGTAAAAGAAGAGATAAAGGGATACAGATACTACAATATTCTAGTAAAAAGTTTCCTTTTTATTAGATTTCCATAAACTTTATTTCCAAATTTATCTACAGTTTTGGAACTCTCCAATACTATCAGCGCTCATATATATATATATCATCATCATCATCAAATTCCTGCCATGTACCCTCAAGGGGTGTACAGGATATGACAGTACTACATGAAAAAATTACATCATTACTAACTTCCTATCTACAATTTTCCTCCAAATCAGTCTGTTACTTGTCAAGACTCCAACATTATCAGATCTTATATTTCTATCGTCTAAGGCACTTTGTACCGTATCAATCCACCTATATCTTGGTCTTCCTCCGGGTCGTTTTCCTGCCAACCTGGCAGAGAACACTTGTTTTGCTAATCTTTCCTCTCCCATTCTATTTAAGTGACCATACCATCTGAGATTAGCTCTGCTAACGCATTCCTGGATGCTGACAATGTCAAGTTCTTTCCTAATATCCTCATTTTTAATATGATATTGCCATTGATGCCATCTGTTCACGCCTCTAATCTTTCTCAGGACTCTCATATCTGCGGTCTCTAGTCTTTGCTCAAGTGTTTTACTTCTGACCCAGCTCTCAGATCCATAAGTTAAAATTGGTTTGAACACAGTCTTGTATACAGCTAATTTAGTGTTCCGACTAATTTCTTTCTTATTCCATATGAATTTATTCAATTGACTTCCCACGATACCAGCTTTGCTGATTCTGTTGTCTATTTCTATATTTAGTTTACCATCTTCAGTAAAAATTGTGCCTAAGTAGCTGAAATGTTTTACTTGTTCCACAGGTTTTCCATTCACAACACAGTTGACATTTTCAATGATTCTGCCTATTTTCATTGTCTTTGTCTTTTTATTGCTGACCTTCATACCATATCTATTACAACAGCTATTCAATTTAGTCAGAGAATCTTGCAGACTTGTAGCGGATTTATTTAGAAGTATAACATCATCCGCATAAAGCAAAGAGCTGACATTAACATCTCCAATTTTGATATCAGGTTTAATACCACATTCCTTCATAATGTGATCCATATAGATAATGAATAACAGAGGGGATAACGTACATCCTTGTCTCACACCAGATTTAACATTAAACCATCTTCCTGTACTTCCTTCAATTCTAACTGCAGACTCACAAACTCAAATAAAGACTAAGTATTGCTTGATATAATGCCCCATTGACACCATATAACTGTAGTGTATTGAATAGCTTCTCTCTTGGCACCTTGTCATATGCCTTTTCCAAATCGACAAAACTTAAATACAGATCTTTGTTATATTCCCATGCTTTCTCGACTATTTGTCGTAAAGTGAAGATCTGATCCTGACAGCCTCTATTTGGCCTGAATCCAGCTTGTTCTTCACCAAGCTTTTCTTCCACAATTCTTCTCAACCGTTTCTCAAGTATACTTGCATAGATCTTGCCAGGAACACTCAGTAGGGAAATACCTCTGTAATTCTCACATTCAGTTTTATTTCCCTTTTTATATATGGGTACTATGAGAGCTCTACTCCAATCATCGGGAATTCGTCCCTCTGTCCAGGCTTTCTGAACTATGCAGTGCAGCCACTGTAAGACTCTTATACCACCATACTTCAGCATTTCTGGTCGAATATCATCTACTCCTGCTGCCTTTCCACATTTCAAGCCTTTGATGGCTTTTTCTACTTCAAGTATGGATATGTATTCCTGACTGCATGCCTGGTCAGTGTTTTTTATCACTGTGCTGTCATCACTGCTTGTTTCATTTAGCAGTTTTTCAAAGTAATTACTCCATACTTCAAGGATATCTTTTTCTCCTGTTTTCATTTCACCTTTATCATCTCTAATTCCTTTTACAGCACTCTTTCCTCCATTCCTAAGCTTCTTCAACAACCTCCAGAATATTTTGCCACCTTCTTGATATTTATTTTCTATATTCTTGCCAAAGTCCTCCCATGACTTTTGTTTAGCTAGTTTTACACACTGTTTAGCTTTCTTACATTTGTCTCTGTATTCTGTAAGAGTAAAAGCTGACTTATTTGCCAGGAACTTTTGATATGCTTTCTTCTTTTCCTTCACTGCCTCTTTAACTTCCTGTGTCCACCAGGGAGTTCTGATTTTTTTATCTTTGCACACAACCTCACCACATGCCTCTCTGGCAGAATCAATCAATGTTTCCTTTAGAGTTTGCCACTGAATCTCCAAGGTTTGATTCCTGTTCTCAAACTCTTTCATTTTCTTTTCAATAATATTTCTGTATTTTAGTCTACAGTTTACATCTGAGAGCTGCTCAACTTTTATTCGCTTTAAAACTTTCTTACATGTTATTCTTTTCAATATGAAATTCAATTTTATCCTGCTCAAGACTAAATAGTGATCACTTCCAATTTCAAATCCTCTGTACACTCTGGTGTCCTGCACCAGGGAGAAAACATCACTATCAACAATAACATAGTCAATGAGACTTTTCTTATTCCTAGCCTCTTCTCTCCATGTGAATTTGTGCACATTTTTATGTTGGAACATGGTGTTAGTAATAACCAGTCCATGTCCTGAGCAGAAATATATATATATATATATATATATATGAAACCTCGAATATCATGCTTGAGCATGATATCAGATTAGTGAGAAAGAACCTGTTGATGTTAATCAGAACAGGGAAGGTTGTTCCAAAGAACAGAGGTAAATGGAATGAACAAGGACGATGTTGATTCAATAAGTTCAAAGGTGAACTGTGTGTTGACAATATGTAATTGTTAACGATGTAAAAGTTTCTTTTACATTAGGTAGAGCAATAATAATCAATAAAGATGACGTTGAAATTTTACAGGATGATTCAAAATAACATGGCAATATGGGCAAAGGAGAATGGATGTCAATTTAATGGGACAAAGTGAAAGGTTATGCATTTTTGGAGTGAAGCTTATCAGCTGCATAGCATACTGATAGAACTACTCTAGGAAATTGATGAAGCCAGGGATTTGGAGCTGTTGGCAGATGGTGAATGGAAGTTTGGAGGGCATATTACAAAATGTACATAGGATTACTGTTTCTTTTATAAGGCTTTAATAAAGACTCATCTGGATTGTTCGCAATCTGGTCACCTGGGTTTCTTGGAGATGTAGAAAAGATGGAGCAGACTCAGAGGCAATCAGCTGAGATAGTGACAGGTCTATGAAATACTTCATATGAGAAGAGATTGAAGATTTGTGGGTTACAGAGGTTTGTTGATAGACAGATAATGGGGAATATGATAGAGATATGATATGCAAGTTACTTAGGGAGTTTCATAGGATTGATGTGGAAGGAATATTTCAGTACGTGAATAACGTGAGGAAAACTAGGGGTCATCCATGGAAATAAAGTGTGGTTAATAAGGGCACGAGACCTAGATTTTTTGTTTGAAGAGTAGTGAACGAGTGGAATGAATTGCTATCAACTGTGAGTGCTTTGTTGGTGAATGATTTCAAATCAAAATATGATGAGTATTGATGGCTAGTGGTGATATAGTGGACCTTCCGTGATGAGTTTACAGACTCCACTGAGGAACTCACATGTAATAATAAACTGTAGAATCAATCAAGTTTTATGTTGAAGTATTTCTGTATGGATATTCTCTGAAGCAATATAATTTATAGTAAGACTTTCACATTAAAGTCTGCTGAGAAAGAACTTTTTTTTTTTTTTTTTTTTTTTTGTCAAAGGTTAAATTTGTTTATTTTAAAGATAAACTTAAGTCAGTGTGTGAGTGAGAAAGTAACTCTTATATATTTTTATTTTTTGGTAAAATTTTGTGTAAATAAATGTGCATATATATTTCATATTAATTAAACCAATGTGTTTATGTATTATTTTGTATTTCACTTGTCTTATTTCTGAGACTAAGATAAATGAATGTAATGAATGAGATTTGATTAAAACTCAAGGAAAAACTAATATTCTTTTTTAGACAAATAAGTTTAAATAAGAAAAGGAAAAAACAATTCTCATGGTATTAACCTTAGCTGAAGCAAAGAAGGCATTACTCCTTTATTGTAGTAATTACACACACACACTTTTTTATGGAGTGTGATTAAGTGAAAAAGAAACATAAAATAAAACAGAATGTAACTTCAGTTTTCACCAATCAAAATTTCTTTATAAATATGAAGTATTTATAATAAAATAATTTTTGTACATTTTTTCAGACTTAGAACCCTGCCTCAGACATTTAATCTTCCCAAATCCCATTGTGATATTGGAAGATTTGCTAGTGAATTTCTTTACAAGACGTTTTGGGGCTTTGGCTGGAATAATGAGAGTTCACAATAATAGTGGTTGCTACAGTGCAAGTCAACAGTATACTGCTTGTTGAGTTTCACTAATTTCTATTTAATTTGACATAAATTTATTCAACTAGCTTTCAGCTTTGCATATTCTATTATCTATATCCATATATAGTTTCCTGTATTCATTAAAAAAAGGTGACTTAAATGAAATATTTTACTTGACATACATTCACCACTGAGAATACAGTTGATTTTCATGTTCTTTTTTACTGCTGAATTTTCATAAACTGTATAAGTTTTGTTATTTATTTAATACAGTTTATGCAACACTCACAAAAGGTTGTAAACTTATAGTACATTAGTACTGTGTGAACTACTCTGGAGACTAAACATGGAACTTTTTCAAGCCACTTTAGGCCTCAAGTAAGTAGGATATTGGTCTTATGCTAGCCAATAAAATATATCTTCCATCAAAAGACAGAAGATTGATTAAGGAGTCAAAGCTAGTTAAATGGGAGGAGCCCTATCATCCGATTCTCACCTTCTTATAGGGCACCCAGTTAGTAGGTACCTGCTTAGATACTGAACAAACTGTATTCTGTATGGGCTTAAACCAAAAGACAATGATAACACAACAAGATAGATGAATAGTCATCCCTGCTGGGATGTCACCCAATTAAACAAGACTCCCATGCTGTTTTCATCAAGGAACCAGGGTGAATAGCAAAAGTCAACTACTGAAATAAACTCAAATTCAACATAAGGACAGAATTCAAGATGGGAACAATAAACATACTAAGCATTAAGTGGAACTAGCAGAAGAATTAGAAAAGTATACCATGTTGACAGACATTAGTTGTTACTGAAAAAAAAAAAAGTCAAATTCTTCTAAATAACTACAAGATGTTATATTCAGGCAACCATGATCAGGAAAAGGAATGAGTAGATCTAGTATTCAGCATCAAGCACAAAGATAAGCTTCTTGAATGACAGGCAATATCAAGGAGTGATGTGGACAAACATTAAAACAGGGAATTGCACAAGACTTACTAGTGCCTATGGTTCAACAGTAGGTTCTACGAAGGCAGATGATATAAAAGAAGAAAAAATTGATCCTTGTTGGAAATCTCAACAGCAGAGTAAAAAGTGAATATCAGACAAAGAAATATGTTGGGAAAATTTGGAGAAAAGGGCAAAGCTAATAGTCATAATAAGCACCTGCAGGATTTCTATTTGAGAAATGGACTAGTCATTAACACCATGCTTCAACATAAAGATGTACACAAATTTACAGAGAGAGAGAGAGAATATACAAGGAAGAAGAAAGGTCTCAATTATGTTATCATGGATACTGATATCTTCATGCGAATTCAGTACAAAGGTATACAGGGGATATGAAATAGGAAATGATCACCATTCAGTTTTAAGCAGGATAAAATTGAATATCATACTGAAAATAAAAACACGTAAGAAAGTTATTTAAAAAATCAAATTTGAACTGCTTTGAGATGAAGTGGTATCATCTCCTGGAGGCTCTGAAGAAAAGATGATCGATTCAGCCAAAGAAAGTGAAGTTCTCTATAAGGAAAGAAAAACCAGAACTGGAAAATTTCAATCATAACATGAATATATATAATACACATGAAAAATAACAGTAGGTAGGCTATAGACCACTCTGTTGATGTGTTAATGTCTCATTTATATTACATAATCACACTATTTTGAAGATATTTTCCTCTTACACCTATCACATGTATTTTCTAGTTCCACGAAACTTAAATACTTGAATTTAACTCACTCTTGTGTATACCTCGCACCCATGATTTTACTTCATGAGAAAAGAAATTAATAAGTTTTACATATACCTTGCACACAAAAAAAAGTTTAAAGCTTTAAGAAACAGATGGTGAATGTTGTTATGGCATTTTCAGATATTTTGGAATTCAGTTGAAAAGAATCAGCATTTCAGTGACAACTCAGTGATAAAAGCAACCCAACAACAGTTGGCTTGCTTTTGTCACTGAGTTGTACAATCTTCTGTTTTATTTTTACACCAAACAACAATAACAGAAAATGGTGAAAAAAGTGTGATAATGTACGCAACTGGAAGTGAAAAACAGCGATGCACAATCAAGCTTGCAGGTAGAAGAAAGTTGCCTCCGTATGTAATATTCAAAAGGAAAACAATGCCGAAGGGGAACTCGCCACCTGGAATTCATGTAAGAGTTCAAGAAAAAAGGGTGGATGGACACTACAATGGTTCAAGGTTGGATTAGAACAGTGTGGGAGAAATGGACGGGGGAGGCTTATTTTGACGCCCTGGCTCTCCTTGTGAGGGAAAATTTCCATAGCCCTTAGGACCTGAAATAGTAAAACAACTTTTGGATGAAGACCGATATGGCCATTATTCCTGGTGATTTTATGCCTTGTCTATAGTCCTTGGATGTATCAGTCAACAAATCATTAAAGGACTACATACAAAAATTCTACACGGAATGGATGGCAGCCAGCAGCTTATGACCTGACTGCAGCAGAAAAGATTAAGAGATCACCTGCTGTGCAACTGGATTTTGAGAGCTTGGGACGTGATTTCACCAGTAATAATTGCCAAGATTTTTTTTTAAACCGGTATCTCTAATGCCCTGGATAGGAGTGAAGATGATGCTATTTGGGTAGATGACATTGACAATGCACATGAGTAAACTGCTCTTGAGACTGGAAGTAGCGATAGTAAATAGGAGATTCTTGGTAATTCACACCTATTTTCAGTTTTTTTTATTTTATTTAAATCATGGTGATCTTGTGATTCCAAAATGATAAAAGGACAAGCAATAATGAAACTGTTTGTTATAATTTAATTACAGAAGCATTGTCGCTAAAGATTTAAATATATCACATGATGAAGGTGAGCAGTCGATTGTGTTAATAATGTTGATAATTAAAATTTAAATACATTCATTTTACAAATAATGTGAGCAATAATAAATATCAATTTAGGTTTTTCCTGAAAAATTTTAGTTTCTGAAAATCTTCTCACATATCTCTCACCACCATTTTTTAACTTTAATTTTCTCCAACAATTCTTCTTAGCCTTTTCATATTTGCATAAAGTTTACTTGTGACACTCAGTAGGTTCTCTATAATTCTCCTAAAATTTTATTTCTTTTATACCTTCTGATTAAGCTTTCTGAATTATGAAAGTATTGAAATTAAAAGCATTTTTATATTTCCATATCCGATCATTTCTAGTTGAATGCCATCTCCACATTTCAGAATTCTGTAATAGACTTGTTTACCTTTACCACTGAAATGTACATATTTCATTCCTTCTGGATGTTCTTCTCCCTCACCACCGCATACACCTTCTCTTAAGTGTTCTGTTGCCATTTCCTGCCTGATAAAGTTTTTATTAATTAATTAATTTATTTTTTACATAATTTGGACAATCTGCTCTAGAGATCAAACATGGAATTTATCTCCAACCTAAAAACATTCACAAACATCCACGCTGTCCGTGGTGGGATTCAAATCCATGGCCTGTTGGTTTGAGAATCCACTCAGTCAAGTTGCCCCTCAAGAAGACAGTCTCCACAGCAAGCTTCTACTCCTACCGCATCATGGTCAGGCAAGGGGAGGTTCAACTACATCGTGTACTTCTGCTCCCACTTCAGTCAATTTTTGGTAGAGACTGAGAGGTTGAACTACCTTAGGAACAACTAGACACAGCTGAGGACAGATAGCTACCTTCACCTGAGGGATGCTGCAGGGAGGTAATATGCTGATCATCATCATCATCAAATTCCAGCCATGTAACCTCAAGGGGTATACAGGATATGATAGTACTACATGAAAAATTTACATCATTATTAACTTCCTATCTACAATTTTCCTACAAATCAGTCTGTTACCTGTCAAGACTCCAACATTATAAGATCTGATATTTCTATCTTCTAAGGCAGGGGTTGGCAACCTTTTCAGACTCGCAGGCCACATTCAACTTTCATTTTTAATAATCGGGCCACAAGCATTTAATTAAGAGAAAATAGTGCGCAAAAAAATACTCATGTAATAAATTTTTATTATATCAATCTTAAAAAACACAGAAATATTTAAAGTACAAGATATGAAACAAGGAAAATAAAATGAAAATGAAAAATTATTATCAAGTAAAAACAAAGTAATGTCGTTTATGCATCACAACATATGTGTATAAACAAATTATACTATATCCACTTTATAACCTGAGGTGCAAATATGAATTAAAGCATGCAAATGTTCATCAGTCAGTCGAGAAGAAAATTTATTTTTTCTAAAACTCAGAAAATGCTTGTTCGCAAATGTGTGCTTCCAAATGCGACTATCATCTTCTTTGCAAGACTGATTAATTCATCATACTGAATAATTCAACATACGGGCCACATGCTGTGTAAATATGGTCAACCTTTTATGGGCTGGCAAAAATGCATGTTGGGGCTGCATGCAGTCCATGGGCTGCTGGTTGCCGACCCCTTTTCTAAGGCACTTTTTACTGTATCAATCCACCTATATCTTGGTCTTCCTCTGGGTCTTTTTCCTGCCAACCTGGCAGAGAACACTTGTTTTGCTAATCTTTCCTCGCCCATTCTGTTTAAGTGACCATACCACCTGAGATTAGCTCTGCTAACGCATTCCTGGATGCTGACAATGTCAAGTTCTTTTCTAATATCCTCATTTTTAATATGATATTGCCATTGATGCCATCTGTTCACACCTATAATCTTTCTCAGGACTCTCATATCTGCGGTCTCTAGTCTTTGGTCAAGTGTTTTACTATTGACCCAGCTCTAAGATCCATAAGTTAAAATTGGCTTGAACACTGTCTTGTATACAGTTAATTTAGTGTTTTGACAAATTTCTCTCTTATTCCATATAAATTTATTCAGTTGACTAGCTACCATAGCAAATTTATTCAGTTGACTAGCTACCATAGCAAATTTATTGATTCTGTTGTCTATTTCCACATTTAATTTACCATCTTCGCTAAAAATCGTGCTAAGTAGCTGAAATGTTTTATTTGTTATATAGGTTCTCCATTCACAATGCAATTTTCAATGCGCCTGCCTATTTTCATCATCTTTGTCTTGCTATTGCTGACCTTCATACCATATCTATTACAACAGCTATTCAATTTAGTCAGGGAATCTTGCAGACTTGTAGCAGATTTATTTAGAAGTATAACATAATTGTCTACATAAAGCAAAGAGCTGAGATTAACATCTGCAATTTTGATATCAGATTTAATACCATTTTCCTTCATAATGTGATCCATATAGATAATGCATACCAGAGGAAATAATGTACATCCTTGTCTGACACCAGATTTAACATTAAACCATCTTCATGTGCTTCCTTCAATTCTAACTGCTGACTTACAACTCAAATAAAGACTAAGTAATGCTTGATATAATGTCCCATTGACATCATATAAATGTAGCCTTTTTTATAGCTGCTCTCTTGGCACCTTGTCATATGCCGTTTCCAGATCTACAAAACTTAAATACAGATCTTTGTTATTTTCCCATGATTTCCCAACTATCTGTCGTAAAGTGAAAATCTGATCCTGACAGCCTCTATTTGGCCTGAATCCAGCTTGTTCTTTACCAAGCTTTTCTTCCACAATCCTTCTCAACCATTTCTCAAGTATACTTGCATAAATCTTACCAGGAACACTACTCAGTAGAGAAATACCTTTGTAATTCTCTCATTCAGTTTTATTTCCCTTTTTATATATGGGTACTATGAGAGCTCTACTCCAATTATCTGGAATTCGTCCGTCTGTCCAGGCCTTTTGAACTATGCAGTGCAAGACTTTTTTACCTCCATATTGGAGCATTTCTGGTTGAATGTCATCTACTCCTGCTGCTTTTCCAAATTTCAGGCCTTTGATGGCTACTTCAAGGATATGATGGCTACTTTTCATGGATATGCATTCAAGGATATCTTTTTCTTCAGTTTTGATGTCGCTTTTATCATCTATAATTCCTTTTACAGCAAGATTTGTTCCATTTCTGAGTTCTTCAACAACCTTCAGAATATCTTGCCACCTTCTTGATATTTATTTTCTATATTCTTGCCAAAGTCCTCCCATGACTTTTGTTTAGCTAGTTTTACACAGTGTTTCGCTTTTTACATTTTTCTCTGTATTCTCTAAGAGCAAAAGCTGACTTATTTGACAGGAACTTTTGATATGATTTCTTCTTCTCCTTCACTGCCTCTTTAACTTCCTCTGTCCACCATGGAGTCCTGATTTTTCTATCCTTGCAGACAACCTCACCACATGCGTCTCTTGCTGAATAAATCAGGGTTTTCTTCATGGCTTGCTACCGAATTTCCAAGGTTTGGTTCTTTTTCTCAAACTCTTTAATTTTTTCTTCAATAATATTTGTGTACGAGGGGTCTGAAAAGTTCTCGGCCTAACAATGAAAAAATGAATTTATAATTTCAAAATTATTTTTATTTTTCAACATAATCTCCCTTAAGACTAATACAGTTATTTCAGCGACTTCAGTGTCATTATCCCGTCCCTGTAGTGGTTCTCAGTAAGATCTGAAAAATACCCCTCCATAGCTGCAATTACCTCTTGATTCGAAGAAAAACGCTGACCAGCTAGGAAGAGATGGTCAGCGTTTTTCTTCAGAGGGAGTGAAATCTGGGGAATAGGTGAGAAGTGGAACTAGTCTATTCACTAAAGATAAATGGATTACAAGACTGAATATCAATTATAATACATTAGATCCGCTTATTGTGATCACAGATAATATTATCAATCGGCTATTGTTATCTAAAATTATATAAAACAATTATTATCCCAACAGCTACTTATGCTTCAGAAGCCTGGAGATCACATCAATCAAGAAAGTTCAAGCATTTGAAATGAAATGCCTCAGAAAAATTAATAACACCCACTGGATGCAACACAAGATTAACAACAAGTCAGAATAGATTTAACTTCCCAGATAATATAATAGACACAATCATTAGGCATCAACTGAGATGGTTTGGTTATATTCAGAGAATGGCCCTCCCCCTCATAGGCTCTCATATTTAGCTCTGAATGAATATATAGTAAGAAAAAGACCTAGAGGCACACCAAGAAGTACTTGGATAAAGTTGCTGAAAGAACATTCCCATCTACCAAGCTATAGAGTCCTGATTGAGATGGCTAAAGATTGCGATAAGTGGAGAACCTTTCTTCTTAGTGGACTCAACCCGTTATCAAGCGGATGAGATGAGATGATATTGTTATCAAAAATCAGTTGGTCCCAAAACACAAAATTTAAAATGAATTAAAAATAATCCATCTATTATAATCAAAATTCTGGTTATTGTTATCAAAATCCTCAAATGTTTGGCCTTTTGCGTCTCAGAATTCTAAGAAATACGGGTTAATGGAGAAAATTTGACAAAGAACATTTGTCGAAACCTGACTATTTTTTGTTAATCTTATTCTTCCAATAAATCTTATATCTTCCAGGCAAATGCAGGCATGTAATCTTAATCTTCTGTAAAACTTAAATCATCCAAGCGAATGCAGGGGTGGGGGTATAAGTAAAGTCTAATTGTGATTTTTCAAGTTTATTTTCGTGCTCTCTTTCAATAAGTGAATTTGACTTAAAGTGCTCATTAAAACAGCACTTAGCATTATAGCAGAAGCAAGTAAAAAATATAAGGATTTATCTTTTCAAGAAAAGTAAAGAATTTTGGAGCGATAAGTTGCCCAAAATGAATCAGGACAGTGCAGCTGCACATTTAGAAATTTTACAACCACTCTTGTGTAATATCTTGAAAAACATATCAAATATTGAAACTTCAGCTCTTACTAATAAGAACATGGATCGGAGGAGAGCCCCATCTAGTAAGGATACTCAAGTTGAATCAGCATTAAAAATTTGGTTTAGTAATGTTCGTGAAAAAAATGCTTCAATTAATGAGCCTTTGATGCATCAAAAAGCAAAACTTGCAAAAACAATGGGCAAAGAAAATTTCACTGAAACTGATGGATGGCTTAACAGGTAGAAAAAGCAAGAGAATATTGTGTACAAGCATATTCATGGCGAAGAAAAAAGTGTGCTGATTTTTTATCAGCTGATGTGTGGATTAAGACCAAGTGGCCAAAAATTATTGCTGAATAATCTCCCGAGGATATTTACAATGCAGGTGAAACAGGACTCTATTTTCGTACAATGCCTGAGCATACTTATTTGTTTAAAAATGAAAGTACTAAAGGATTTAAATCTTCAAAAGAGTCAGTGACAGTTCTTTGTTGTGCTAATATGAAAGGTGAGAAACGAGAACTTCTAGTGATTGGAAAAAGTAAAAATCCTCGATGTTTTAAAGGTGTCAAAAGTTTGCCTGTTGACTACTGTTCTAGTGCTAATGCTTGGTGACTAATGACATTTTCAATAATTGGTTAGTTAAATGGGATCTTAAATGAAAACGAAAAATTGTCTTGTTAGTAGACAACTGCACTGCACACACAAACAATTTATCGTTAACTCTATGGAGGCTGCGGTCGTAAAAATTGCAGCTTAGGTCACATGTATCTGAGAGATACATTCATTATTAGTATGTGCTAAAATGCAATAAAACTTAAAAAAAAAAACAACAACAAAAAAAAAAAACTGCAAATATAATACACGATGGTTTATTTATTTTCAGTTACAATCTAGAAATTATTGAAATAACTAAACCAATACTATACTGACATCGGAGTTCGTGGTATCTCTCAGATACAATTTACTATCAAATATCACTTTCACATTCGATTCTATCATTCTCATTATTGGACTCGAGTAACATTCACTGAATCTCTTCAACATCTGACGGATTATCCAATCGATATATTTTTCCAGCCATTTTCAACAGAAATTAAAAAAAAAAGGGGTGCTTAAAGGTCAAAGCTGTATAACTGAGAAGAGACCTCCACATAGCCTTTAAAGGAATGCGGAGAACCGACCAGGTCTTCTGACCTAATTTCCAATCCTCACCTTCTCGTGGTGCACCCTGTTGGGTATATACTTGGATACTGAACGAACGAGGATGGGCTGGCAATTTGGGATTTAGCCAACAAATTGTATTCTTATTGGTTAAACCAAAAATAAAAAATGATGGTACAACATGACAATATTTCATGCCGTCTGGGACGTCGCCAGGTTAAACAAGCCCCCCCCCCCTTTTGTATTTGCCAGGGAACCAGGGCGAACAGCGTAAAGTCAGCTACTGGAACAAATCTGAAAGCACACCCCAACTCAACTTCACCAGAGTTAAAGATCGGTACTATCAACATAAGAAGCCTGAATGGCATAGAAATGGCGCTAGTTGAGGAATTAGATAAGTACCAGATCGACATAATAGGGGTGACTAAAACAAAAAAGACCAAAACTGGTTAGATCTTTCTGAGAAATAAATACAAAATGTTATATTCAGTCAATTACAATCAAGGAAAAGAAGGAGTAGCCATAGTATTCAACACAAAATATGAGGCTAATCTTCTTGAATGGCAATCAGTCTCAAGTAGAGTAATGTGGGCAAATATGAGAATGGGGAACTGGACAATGAGACTTATTTGTGCCTATGGTCCCACAGAAGGTTCTATTAAGGTAGAAGTGGAGGAATTTTCTGAGGCTTTAGAGAAAGCAACTGACACAATGAAAAAGGAAAAGTTAATCCTTGTTGGGGATCTAAATAGCAGAGTAGGAATTGATTGTGAAACATACAAAAATATTTTGGGAAAATTTGGAGAAAAGAGCAAAGCTAATAATAATGGCAAATATCTGTCGGATTTCTGCTCAGGATATGGACTGGTTATTACTAACACTATGTTCCAACATAAAAATGTGCAAAAATTCACATGGAGAGAAGAGGTTAGGAATAAGAAAAGTCTCATTGACTATGTTATTGTTGATAGTGACGTTTCCTCCCTAGTGCAGGACACCAGAGTGTACAGAGGATTTGAAATTGGAAGTGATCCCTATTTAGTCTTGAGAAGGATAAAATTGAATTTCATATTGAAAAGAATAACATGTAAGAAAGATTTAAAGCGAATAAAAGTTGAGCAGTTCTCAAATGTGAACTTTAGACTAAAGTACACAAAGATTATTGAAGAAAAAATGAAAGAGTTTGAGAAGAGGAACGAAACCTTGGAGATTCAGTGGCAAGCCATGAAGAAAACCCTGATTGATTCAGCAAGAGAGGCAGTGAAGGAAAAGAAGAAAGCATATCAAAAGTTCCTGTCAAATACGTCAGCTTGTGCTCTTAGAGAATATAGAGACAAATGCAAGAATGCTAAACACTGTGTAAAACTAGCTAAACAAAAGTCATGGGAGGATTTTGGCAAGAATATACAAAATACATATCAAGAAGGTGGCAAAATATTCTGGAGGTTGTTGAAGAAGCTTAGGAATGGAGGAAAGAGTGTTGTAAAAGGAGTTAGAGATGATAAAGGTGACATGAAAACAGGAGAAAAAGATATCCTTGAAGTATAGAGTAATTACTTTGAAAAACTGCTAAATGAAACAAGCAGTGATGACAGCACAGTGGTAAAAAACACTGACCTGGCATGCAGTCAGGAATACATATCCATACTTGAAGTAGAAAAAGCCATCAAACGCTTGAAATGTGGAAAGACAGCAGGAGTAGATGATATTCGACCAGAAATGCTGAAGTATGGTGGTATAAGAGTCTTACAGTGGCTGCACTGCATAGTTCAGAAAGCATGGACAGAGGGACGAATTCCCGATGATTGGAGTAGAGCTCTCATAGTACCCATATATAAAAAGGGAAATAAAACTGAATGTGAGAATTACAGAGGTATTTCCCTACTGAGTGTTCCTGGCAAGATCTATCCAAGTATACTTGAGAAACGGTTGAGAAGAATTGTGGAAGAAAAGCTTGATGAAGAACAAGCTGGATTCAGGCCAAATAGAGGCTGTCAGGATCAGATCTTCATTTTACAACAAATAGTCGAGAAAGCATGGGAATATAACAAAGATCTGTATTTAAGTTTTGTCGATTTGGAAAAGGCATATGACAAGGTGCCAAGAGAGAAGCTATTCAATACACTACAGTTATATGGTGTCAATGGGGCATTATATCAAGCAATACTTAGTCTTTATTTGAGTTGTAAGTCAGCAGTTAGAATTGAAGGAAGTACAGGAAGATGGTTTAATGTTAAATCTGGTGTGAGACAGGGATGTACATTATCCCCTCTGTTATTCATTATCTATATGGATCACATTATGAAGGAAAGTGGTATTAAACATGATATCAAAATTGGAGATGTTAATGTCAGCTCTTTGCTTTATGCGGATGATGTTATACCTCTAAATAAATCCGCTACAAGTCTGCAAGATTCTCTGACGAAATTGAATAGCTGTTGTAATAGATATGGTATGAAGGTCAGCATTAAAAAGACAAAGACAATGAAAATAGGCAGAATCATTGAAAATGTCAACTGTATTGTGAATGGAGAACCTGTGGAACAAGTAAAACATTTCAGCTACTTAGGCAGATTTTTACTGAAGATGGTAAATTAAATATAGAAATAGACAATAGAATCAGCAAAGCTGGTATGGTGAGAAATCAAATGAATAAATTCATATGGAATAAGAGAGAAATTAGTCGGAACACTAAATAAGCTGTAAATTAGAGTGTTCAAACCAGTTTTAACTTATGGATCTGAGAGCTGGGTCAATAGTAAAACACTTGACCAAAGACTAGAGACCGCAGATATGAGAGTCCTGAGAAAGATTATAGGTGTGAACAGATGGCATCAATGGCAATATCATATTAAAAATGAGGATATTAGAAAAGAACTTGACATTGTCAGCATCCAGGAATGCGTTAGCAGAGCTAATCTCAGGTGGTATGGTCACTTAAACAGAATGGGTGAGGAAAGATTAGCAAAACAAGTGTTCTCTGTCAGGTTGGCAGCAAAACGACCCAGAGGAAGACCAAGATATAGGTGGATTGATACGGTACAAAGTGCCTTAGATGATAGAAATATAAGATCTGATAATGTTGGAGTCTTGACAAGTAACAGACTGATCTGGAGGAAAATTGTAGATAGAAAGTTAGTAATGATGTTATTTTTTTCATGTAGTACTATCATATCCTGTACACCCCTTGAGGGTACATGGCAGGAATTTGATGATGAAGATGAAAAAAAAAAATTAAAAAAAAATAAACCAATACTATACCGACATCAGAGTTCGCAGTATCTCTCAGATACAATTTACTATCAAATATCACAAACCTTTACATAACACATGTTAAACCAAAACTGACCGCATAAATGGAATATCTTGAAAGCTTATTTTCCACTTGGTTGGACTATAATAAATTTAGTTTAATTCTTTATCCAACTGTTAGCAAACACTTTATCCAAGTGTTTGTTATAAAGGATTAAACTAAATTTATTATAACCTAACTAACCAAGTTGAAAATAAACTTTCAACATCTTTCTCTGAATCCAGAGTAATTTAATAATAAGGTGGTACACCTTTTGGCAACTTGTATAGGTAAAGATGACCACTCCATTGCTTCTGCTTTAGTACCACCACTTCTGGGCCTGGCTCCCACTGATGAGACCTCAATAAAGGTTGAAACCAGTCTGGGTAGTGGCCCTTCCCTTAATGTATAGCATTATACATATCCGCAAGGAGATGAGATGTGCTTTGCATTATGAGAGATACTGAGACAGGAGTGATGAGAGCTTCTTCCACCTTTGCTACAAGTTGTCTCAGTCTAAGTATCTTCAGGTGCAAACTTTGCTTGCTAAAGGATTAAACTAAATTTATTATAGTGTGGAATATCACTCGTAATACAGGGGGTCCTCGACCTACGTCATTTCGATTTTATGGCGGTAATCCCATAAATAATTTTAAAAAATAAATTTCGACTTGAAGCAGTGCGACGTAAAATTCAAACGTAGTGGGTGAACTTGTTTGTGAGCACTGTGGAAGAATACGCCATTACACAGCGTTTGTTTGGGAGAGGTGGCATCGCTTGGGTCCCAGCATACACTCTTTGGGTACCGCGTGCTTTGTTTACATCCGCTCTCTCACTTTTGTATTTGTGTTTTTTTGTGACTTTTTAACTCTTCAATATGGCTCCCAAACATAAGGCAGATTCTTCTGATGGCAGTGTGTTGAACAAAAGGAAAGCCATTACATAAGAAGTGAAATTAGACATTATTAAAAGGGCAAAAAAGGGATAAACGCCAACGAACATCGGCCCCGTGTTGAACTTAAGTCGTACCACAGTCGGGACTATATGGAAATGCATGCCTAATCGTACCTATATCGCCAACAAGGAGAAGTCAGTACCAGGCCATAAAGCTGGTAAGGAGAGACTGACTTTGCTTCTTGGGGTTAATGCTGCTGGCAACTTAAAACTGAAGCCCTTGTTGCTCTATCAGGCTGAAAATCCAAGGACACTAAAGGGCATTTGGAAGGGTCAACTGCCTGTCATCTGGAGATCCAATAAGGCATGGGCTTCAAATTTTCAAGGACTGGTTTACCAACTATTTTGTGCCAAAAGTTCAGAGGTATTGAAAAGCCAAGGGTCTGTCCTTTAAGGCATTGTTAGTGCTAGACAATGCCCCTGGTTACCCTGCCCACTTGGATGACTTTCACCCTTAACATTAGGGTGAAAGTCATCCAATGTGGTGTTTGATGGTTTACCTTCCATCAAACACCAGGGTGTTATTGCTTTCTTTAAAGCCTACTACCTCCGCAGGACATTTGCTATGGCTTTCAGGGCAACTGAAAAAAGACAGGAACTTAACCCTCAAAGACTTTTGGAAATCGTATAGCATTTATAATGCTATACAAAACATTGAGCATGCTTGGGATGAAGTGAAGCAGACAAATTTGAATGGTGTGTGGAAAAAACTGTGTCCACAGTTTGTGAATGATTTCCATGGCTAAGAGGAGACAGTTGAGGGGGTCATAGAGAAGGATGTTGCCCTGGGGAAGCAGATGAATTTGGAAGTAGAGATCGAAGATGTCGCAGAGCTTCTGGCATCTCATGGGGAGGAGTTGTCAGCAGAAGACCTCATTCAGTGAGAAGCTGCTAATTGAGGAGGAGGAAACAGTTCCAACCCCTGAACCCAGGAGATTCACCACCAAGGGCTTGGCAGAAGGTTTTGCCCTCATTGAGGATGGGCTGGCCAAGTTTGAGGCTGAGAATCCCAACACTGCTAGGTACACAAAGGTCTTCCGAGGGGTTATGGATTGTCTGCAGTGTTATAGGGAGATATACGAGGAAAAGAGGCCTAGTTCTGTTTCTTGATATATACGTATGACTTTAGGGTGTTTTAGGTTAGGTTAGGTTAGGTAACTTAGGCTATGGTAATTCCGACGCATCAAAAATCGCCTTACGTCGGTCCATAGGAACGGATCTCCGATGTAACTCGAGGACTCCCTCGGAGGTCATGACTAGCTGCATGACCTCCAAGGCCATCACTGCTTTATACCTAATCGACTGGAAAAGCACATGTTCTTTACATCATACAAAAACTTGGTATGAATGCAAATTTAAAGAAGCCTGTGAAATTTTGATCAACCATCCTAACTTAATAATAAATGTGGCATAAAAAAAAACAGAATTTGGAAGGCACACATTCAGCCCACCTAAGGTTTAAAAATAAGAAAAAAAATTTTTTTTTTTGTTTTTATAAAGATTATATACTTTATAATCTTTTTAAAGTTTATAAAAAGAATATATTCCGTAATTTTCATACTCAAAAACTTCCTACATTTTGAGTTATATTATTTATCACATTTATCATTTAAATGCTCATTAAATATGCAAAAACCTTAAATTGTTATAACTTTGCTTGTAATTGGAATTAAAAAATTTAAAAAGTAAATTATGTAGATTTAAAAGCTCTATAACATCAGTTTCATAAGTAAAATCAATTCTGAGAAGAAATTTTATTGGTTCTTGCTACCATTGCTATATTGTAAGCTACTTTGAAATAAGCCAATCAGAGCAAAGCTTACAACACCAAAACCGTAACCAATATGGCTGCCACTAACTTGTGTGTTTAAGTGTGTTTTCGAAGCTTTGTCTTCAGTATGAGATTTATTATAAAAATTAAGTTTTAATATAACATTAAGAAACATAAATATATAGGTTGTATTTTTGTGTAGTCCGTGTGTTTGAAAATGTATTTGTATGTATTCTGGATGTATGGCAATTTGATGACCATACTTGTAGGGAAGTCTGTTTTGGTTGTATTATTGTTATGACGGGATTTTGCCGTACTATTCGCGTAGCTTATTAGATGTGTAGGATAGTTGCAATTTTTGAAACCTGTGTTAAATACTGTTAATTAATTCCATGTAGGGATAATTACTGTTGGTTGAGAATTTGTAAGCATTGATAAATTGTGATAGGATGACTAATTTTTTAACAGAATATGGGTGGTATGAATTGAAATGGAGGTAGTTTCCGATATGTGTGGGTTTGTGGAATATCTTCGTAGCTATTTTGTTATTGCCTCTGATTAATGTCAGGTTTGAGAAATTGATGGATTTGTTCTGTTCTGTTTCAATGGTGAATTGTAGTCTGTTGCTGTAGTCGTTGGGGGATGTTTGCAAGGCGGTGATGTGTGAGGGTTTACCAATGCATAGAATATCGTCTACATTCCGATGACCCTCATCGGAATGTAGACGATATTCTATGCATTGGTAAACCGAAACGGTCCGCACCCCGTTAACGCTCTCCCCTGCCCCAGTTTCCCCATAAGTAAATCCCCCCCCCCCCCAAAGCGCCCTTAAACACAATAATATATATATATATATATATATATATATATATATATATATATATATATATACTTAAGAAACAAGGTATGTACAAAATTTTTTCACCTCTTTTATTCTTGAAATTTTAATTGCCTTCTATACTCACCCATAATGCCCTAAAATATATATACCCTTTTTCGAGTAATAATAGCCAATGTATTTAAAATAAGGGACACTCCTAAACAAAAACAGGTTATAATAGCCGTAATTATAATAATAAATATATATAAATATGCCTAAAAGAAGAGAAAAATAGCAGTATATGATGCACTGATAACTTTTAATGGTGGTGATCTGGGAAGATTACCAGTATTTGAAAGATTCGGACTGAAAATAGGTGAACAATGTTTACAAAATTTCAGATGTTTGATAAACAGAGATACTTAAGAGCAAAAAAGCTGCCTCAGAAGAAGAAAATTAAAAAGAAAGCAAAAATCTATGAATATGTTATTTAAAATACCTGTTGAGAACACATATATTACTGGTGGCTTTTAAATATTCATATTCATAGAATAATAATAAAGTATAGTTATAAATTTTAAATTTTCTGTGGTTTTTAAATTTTAACACATTGCAGTTGGTTTTGGCAAGATATCTTAAAAACTATTAGTTCTAGAATAGTAATTTTTTTTTTCTAACACAGCTTAATATATCCAGAATATACTGAACTAAAATTATAATCATTGATATGTATTTTCATTTTTATTTTTTTAAGTTTTTTCAAATATGCAAAATTTGTGTAATAATCATTATATGGACAAATTAAATTTCATAGTTTTAAAAGAACTGATATTTGCTCAACAATTTTAGTTTATATTGTTTAATACACATGATAGAATATCTGTAGTAAAATTGAACTTAAAAAAAATTGTTTCATAAAAAAGTGACACAAAAAATTCATAATTTTTTAATACAAATTTATTTTTTAAAAATTAATGTTAATTTTTTAAACATTTTTTCCAAGAAGGTTATTACTGACATTGCTCCCTAACAAAAACAATAAATAATATGACTGTTATTTGATTAATAATTTTTTCCCAGTTCCATGGTAGACTCTATCCTTAAGCACTTCAAGTTTTCCAGCAAATCTTACTTTAAGACTCTAAAGCAATAATTTCAGCTCTTATTGGCCACCATCCATACTGTTTTGTTCTAATTTATATGTGTACTTATGAGTAATATGTGAGAGCATGTTGCTCTCTACCTTCATCTATCTCTTAATGATTTGTAATCAAATAGATAATAATAACAACAACAGGACTCTAGCTTTGATGTAATTTTTTTTTTTCACCAGAGGTCAGGCCAATAGTTTTAACATTGATCAAATTAACGTAACTTTAGCATACTATGTAGATTGTAATGTAACTTGTTTCTTTGTATATAAATATATACTCAAGATGATGGCCTTAATGTGAAGGTCAAAACACTCAGTTGATTATTTTGGTTTATATTAAACTGAAGTTTTACTATAACAAGGTAGTTGTTCCATAATTTTTAATAATGAGAGCTTATATCTGCAAGTTCAAAGAGGCATCAAAGATGGTATGACATCCAACTAGTTGAAAAATAGACTGATCTTCGATCAGGTTTGGTTTGCTTTTATAAAAAAGTCCAGAACTAGGTCATGATGGATATTATGAAGTCAAGATTAACAGTAAAGAATGCCTATGATATCAACAATCATTTTTAAGTTTTTTTTAATTTATTGATGTTGACTAATGTTTCAAGATTTATTCAGCTTTTATATACATTCAATTTGTTAATCTTCATATTCCTGAAGCAGTATGCCACAGCATGTGGCAAACTATAGAAGAATAAACATTATATGGTCATACGTGATTGTTTTAATAGCCCTTTATAAAGATCCTTTGAATCTTAGACAGAATTCAAACTCAAGTCTTTCTAACCAAAGAGTATCACCGATTGCCATCTGAGTTATTGAGGCTCTCAGTATGGTAAGTGAAAAAAAAAAACAGATTTAGGAGGCTAATGTACTTAACAAAAAGCAGAATGTGAAATATGACAAATAACATTAATTTGAAAATTACTGAGAAACAAATAGAGGATACAATATCAGAAAATGAGGAGATCGAGTGAAGATATTCTGAATCCCCCCCGAACTTTATTTATGTGAAAAAATAAAACTTCACTGCAATGTAAAAGTGAAAACAAAACAATTCATTTTATGGGCTTACCTGCATACTTTGAGTATGCTGTGCATTCATTAGATGGGGAGATACAGCCTGGGCAAGAAAGGCATCAAGCTCTTGTTTACGAAGAATTGGTCTAGTAGGATCTGACATTACATACCTATACATAAAATTCATTAAGGCAAATCTTTTATAGTTTGTAAATTAAAAGACATATATATGATTCTTTGACATTTCAATGTTTCAATGTTTAAATAAGATTTTTATAAGTTTAACATTCAAAGGAATTTACAGTTTGAAGTTTTGACTGATAGAGATTAATTTGGAGGAAAATTATTGATTGGAAGTTAGCAAGGATGCAACTTTTTTCATGTAGTACTATCATAATATCCTGTACACTCCTTGAGAGTACATATCAGGAATTTGATGATGAGGAGGGGGAGAAATTTACAGTGGAAAAATTTCCATTTACTGATGTTATTTACACTCAGTTTATGAATTACCAGCTTCATAAGCTGGTAATTAGCGCCTCTGCAGCACAATTGGAAGAATGACAATACATTGCGCTCTTCAATTGGAAAAGGTCGAAGTTTGATTCTCGCCGTGATGGGAGGAATCTTCATATGGAATTTTTCATTTGAAGGTGAGTTAGCCGATCTCATACAGAGGTAGCAGGGTTTTTTCCTCCTGGAAATTTGGATTTGTCTGTATGCAGGAATGAAAAATCCTACATACAGACAAATCAGCCTTTAGGACACATGCAATTTACAGACAAAAAAATACCAGTGGTGGTAGTGAGCAGTAGATGGCATTGGTGTAGATGATGGAGATGGCGAGTTGTACAGTGGGTGCCCTCCCTCATGAGTCTTTGGACTCCTTGGAGGTGTCACGAAATAATAATAAATAGCTTATCTTTTATACAATGAGTGTGAAATTGAGTAGCCATGAAGTCATGTTGCAGAGCATTTATTATCCTGGTTGGATAAGTGGACAGTGTATTCACCCTCCAACCAACAAGCTGTGAGTTTCAATCCAGCCTTATGTATCTTGGCTGGAATAGAATCTGTAATTGCTTTTGGTCAGCAATCTTGTATCCACTGTGCTCAATTTATTTTCATACTTCAATTTAGCTTTACATACAATATTCTAACTTTTCTGACCTCCACTTTATACATTTCATAACCACTCTCACCCTTACTCTCAGGATATTCCTTCCACATCTTCATATGGATCACCTACTCAATAAGGTTGCATATCCATTTCACTTTATACATTTCATAACCACTCTCACCCTTACTCTCAGGATATTCCTTCCACATCTTCATATGGATCACCTACTCAATAAGGTTGCATATCCATTTCACTCCCATCCATATTGCTCTTTAAACTCTAGGGACATGTTCAGATATTACATCATTTAAGCATCTTTTCAAAGCTTTCTATGCAATATTGATATACTTCTCATTCAGTAAGTGACACCATGGGATAAAGCATAGTATTCTCCTGACTTTTTTTCATTAATTCTAGCTTTGTAGTTCAACATCTAACCTTACCTAACAGGAATACCCATATACACCCAATTCTCCATTTACACGGTAGATTGGTTCCAGAAAAAATCTGTGTGAATGAAAACCGTGTAAAAAAGAATAGGTGCATATGAAAAAATAGAAGAATGGTTCCAGATGTGAAAATCCGATAAGAACAATAAGTTATTTTCAAAGTTTATCCAAAATATATTGGAATGTTCTTCTTATGTAATAAGTTTAGAAGGTAGCGATCACACCCTGGTCTAGTAGTTATATTAAGGATGTTGAATTAGGTGGCAGAAAACAAAATTCCACATTCGGGTGTTCTAAAACAGGATGGACAGGCACATTGTCTATAATCAATAAAACTTTAAAGTCCAGCTAGAACAAAAAAAAAATGATGGAACCATTCATTAAAAATTTATTTTGTACCCCTTTTTTATTTGTCTTCCAGTGTGTTAAAATCCACACCTTTCATTGCCTGCAGTCTTAGGGATGGATTAATGAGTAATGGTTTTAATATATGATCTCCTGAAGCATTGCTGCAAAATAGTCACATGATCTTTAACTGCTTTAAAGCCACCAACACTTTTTTGTGATATCACTATATAAGTTCTTAGCATTTATCTACATTCTGTAGCACAAAGTAATCCTTGATATTTAAAACGGCGAGGGGGGGGGGGGCTCCCCAAAATTCAAGTTTACAGTACATATGTACCATACTAGGAAATGATAATTATAATCAAACTACCCTTTTTAATAGAACTGAGTTCAAACAGAAATCTTAAAATTAAGTGCCATTTGAACACACAGTGTAAAAAGAGAATTAGCTGTATGAAAATTTATTTTTCACTTGGTTAGACTATAATAAATTTAGTTTAATCCTTTATCCAAGTGTGAGCAAACAAAGCTTGCGCCTGAAAATATCTTCAGGACTAAGGTAAGGTAGTACAACACCGGGCAACTCGTCCGGTGTTGTACTACCTTACCTCAGTCCTGAAGCAAACAAAGCTTGCGCCTGAAGATATTTTCAGGCGCAAGCTTTGTTTGCTCACACTTGGATAAAGGATTAAACTAAACTTATTATAGAATTAGCTGTACTTTGTTTTTTTTTTTCAGTACAGCATGATCTCTGTCACCAACTCACATCCTTAACTGAGTCTCCTTCTAAGGCTATGATGAAATCTAACACTCTTTGACCTTCAGCTTATTCTTTCACATGCTGTTTAAGAAAGTTGCCTCACAGCAGCTCAAATTCTCTTTCATTCTTATAAGTTTTCTTTGCTATTGATCAATTTTTGAATAATTTTGCAATGCATTTCATCGTCCTCAGCAACTGAACTGCCAGGTTTGTAGCAACATCCAGCACATATTTCATCCTCCATTTCACACTAGATAGCCTCAAACTCACTGCTATATGTATTATTACTATTAATGCTTGAATGAGTTTCTATCCTAAATGGATTCAAATCATTGACAAATACTATATCCTTTACACTTGTACTCAGTTATAATATAAAACCTACCTCTCAGTTCAACTATCTGAACCTGAGGGGTAGGTTTTACTAATGCCAATAATCTTAGACCACAACATATTCACCAGGCAAAAAACTCAACCCCCTTTATTTTCAGCAACTGTGTATGACAAAAAAACTTACCTCATTGGTTTGGCAACTTTTGCCTTCCTGCCCCCCCCCCCATTCAAAATGTACAATGGTTATTCCTTCAGATTCAGAACCATGGTCATTGACATTAATATAATCACACTGCATACATTTGCTAAACTTACACGTTCTGTTTTTGTCATGACCTAGTTCCATGACTCTCCAAATCAAGTTTCACCTTAATAAATAATTTCTCCATGCTCCTGATGCCAAATCTACTCAAGTGCAGGCCATCCATATAACACTTTTTTTTTCTGCCAATAAACTCAATCCATACATACTACATAGCCTGTGCATCAAATATTGTTATCATAGTATGATCGTATCATGTGTTATAGAAACCCATATGGAAGTAGTGACTCCAAGTGCAAATTTAATGAGTGAATCACCATACATATTATTTCTACTTTTTTCTTACATTTTTATTGACTTACCTTATTATTATTCATTTAAAACTTCCTCGTTTTGCTGTTTCTTCTTTGCTGGTTATTTTTCTTATCCTCTTTGAGGATAAGAATAATAAGCAGATAACATTAAAGAACTATTTCATCAATGAATCATATATGAAGGAAAGGTATGACATCTGTTACTAATAGGAGTGGGGGGAGGGAGTAAATGAGATGGAGGTGTTAAATTTAAGTGGCTATACCACCTTAGATTAGCTCTGCTGGCATTCTTGAATGCTAATAACGTCAAGTTCCTTTCTAATATCTTAATTTTTAATATGATTCTTCCATTGATGCCATCTGCTCACTCTCTTAATTTTTCTCAACACCCTCATATCTATGGTCTCTAGTCTTGGATCAAGTGCTTTATTTCTAACCCAGTTTTCAGATCCATAACTTAAAACTGGTTTAAACACTGTCTTGTATACTAGTTTGGTGTTATGGCTAATTTCTCTCTTATTCCATATAAATTTATTCAGCTGGCTACCCAACATATCAGATTTGCTTATTCTCTTGTCCATTTCCGATTTAACCTCCTATCTTCACTAAAAACTGTGCCTAAATAGCTGAAATATTTTACTTGTTCTACAGCATCACCAGTGAATCCTGGAGAATTGGCACTAATGTGTTTAGGAGTATGGCATCATCTGCATAAAGCAAAGAGCTATCTGACATCACCATTTCTAATATCAGGCTTGATGCCACTTTCTTTTATAATGTGATCTATATAGATGATGAATAAGAGTGGAGATAATGTGCATCCTTGTCTTACACCTGATTTTACATCAAACCATCTTCCTATATTTCCTTTAATTCTAACTGCTGACTGACAACTTAAATATAGATTATGTATTGCTCTGTATAATGTTGTAGTGTTTGAAAAGCTTTTCTCTGGGCACCTTGTCACATTCCCACAATTTCTCAACTATTTGTCTTAAAGTGAAAATCTGATCTTCACCACCTCTATTTGGCATGAATCCAGCTTGTTCTCCAAGTTTCTCTTCCACAATCATTCTCAACCTCTTTTCAAGTATGCTTGCACAAATCTTATCGTGAATGGTAGAGAAATTCCCCTGTAATTCTCACATTAAGTTTTATTCCCCCTTTTTTTTTTTAACGGGTACTATGAGAGCTCTACTCTAATCATCTGGAATTCAACCTTCTGACCAAACCCTCTGAATTATGCAGTGTAGTCACCGCAAAACTTTTATACCTCCACACTTAAGCTTTTCTGGCCAAATATCACATACTCCAGCTACCATTCCACATATCAAGTTTTTGACAGCTTTTTTATCCGAAGTATTGATTTCTTCGGGTAAAAATTTTCTAGTGTGGTTTTGTCACTGCTTGGTTCGTTTAACAGTCCTTCAAAGTAATTACTCCATAAAAAGAATTAAAGTTGAGTTTTCATGTCACTTTTATCATCTTTGATTCCTATTACAGTAATTCTTTCCTCCATTTCTAAGCTTCTTCAGTAGCCTCCAGAACATTTTGCCATATTTATTTCGTGATATTTATTTTTTATATTCTCACCAAAGTCTTCCCATGATTTTTGTTTAGCTTTTACACAGCTTAGCTCTCTCTTACAAATTTCTCTGTATTCTTTTAGGGCATCTGCCGACTTATTTGCTAGGAACTTTTGGTGTGCTTTCCTCTTTTCCAGGACTGCTTCTTTAACTTCTTGTGTCCAACATGGTGTTCTTATTTTTCTATCATTGCAGCAACTTCACCACATATCTCCTAGCTGAATCATTGTCTTCTTCTTCAGTGTTTGCCACTGAGACTCCAAAGTTTGGTTCTTGTTTTCAAATTGTTTCATTTTTTCTTCAATATGTTTGTATAGTCGAATCTACAATTTATTTGGAAAAGCTGCTCAACTTACCTTTTTTACATACTGTTCTTTACAATGTGATATCCATTTTTATCCTGTTTAGTCCTAAGTAATGGTTACTTCCAATTTCAAATCCTCTGTACACTCTTGTATCCAGAACCAGCATGAAGATATCACTATCAACAATGAGGCTTTCTTATTTCTTGTGTCAACTCGTGCACATCTTTATGTTGAAACATGATGTTAGTAATGACTAATCTGTGTCCTGAGCAGAAGTCCAGTAAATACTTACCATTATTAGCTTTGTCCTTTTCTCCAAATTTTTCAAAAATGTTCCTATATGCCTGGTGGAATTCATTTCCTACTCTGCTGTTCAGATCTCCAACAAGGATTCATTTTTTCCATGACTCGAAAAATTCCCCTACTTCTTCCTTGGAAGAACCTCCTGTTCCTATATGCCTGGTGGGACCATTGGAACGATTCCTTCTTTTTCTACACAGACTAGACTCTCGATGCTTAATTTCAGGCTGATCCACCATATTGGCTTTGACATGTTTGCACATCAATAAATACATGGATGTAAAGTGTCTTCACTGCAAATAAAATATCATCTAGTTACTACTGAAATAACATGGATATAACAGTATAAATTATTTTATATATTTCATCCATGATTGGGTGATTAATGTAATGCAATGTATTTGTCAGCACCTTCCTGCCAGAATGACTGCTACTGATTAACATTGCTCTTATTGTCTGTATAGTAACTGACAAACAGAATGGCCACAAAATACCAGCTGACTGTTGTTGCTGCATCTGCAATCTCATTTCCTCTGATTCCAATGTGGCTAGGAATCTATCACAAGTAAACATAAAATTGAAGGTCTTTATTTGGTGCAATAATTGTAGAAAATAAGCTGGATGTGGACTGTACACAGGAGGGTTGGTCTGTATAAATCATACAGATTTTTTTATGTGTAGAAGAGCAAGATCATGGTGTGCAGCTCAGCAGCATGATTACTGCAGGATATCCAAAAGAGGATCAAATCTCAAACCATCAGCACAGACAGGTAAGAAACTAGAATACTATGCTTTGTTTACCTGCAGCTGTGCAGCAGAAGCATGTGCACAGGCACACACACACACGGATGAAGGGCAATAAGATATGTCATTATGTTAAGTCTTAAGTGCTGGGAGGATATCATGTTGGAGGTTTAATAAAGTATCAACAGCACTAAGAAAAGATTAAAAACTATTTTAATTCTTCCAATATTTCATCTCAGTCACCAAGACATCTTCAGGGAGGTTTAACACTACATTAAACCTCCAACAAAGTCAGATATGTCAAATACTGAACCTTCCAATGAAAGGGGAAAAAATACTAGCTCCCATAAGATGCTCAGGCAAAAAAACTATTTTTAAGGCATTGTTAATTGACAATTGTTTCTCAAAGTAAGAGAGCAAGTTCACTGCTTCAACATAAAAGCTTTCAATAGACAATGTGCAAAATTCACTAGCAGCTATTTGTATATCTTGATGATGGATAGGATCCAATCATCGGATGGTTCTATACTTTTCAGAAACAAACTTGTGACCAATAATCAAGCTTTGAGCAAACAACTGCATAATATATAGACATAATGAAGAATATTGATCAGCGCCTGATTCTGCAGAGGAGTGTGCAAAATATAATCAAAGCTTTCTCACACTTTTACAGTAGAGAACAAATTAATCTGAACAAGCCAAATTTTCGTCAAGTTTTTGGTTTTAGTTCTCCATTTTGGTTGAGTGCTGCATGGTTTAACTGTCTCTATGACATTTATTAATAGTGTTGTGCATTTTTAATAATGTAAAAATGAATAAAACACTGATATTCAGAGTGTTTTATTCGTTTTGTGTAGCTATAAAATGGATAAATTTCCAAGAAAGCATTCAAAAATATGTACTCTTTCTCAGCACACATCCATGACTTAAAGACAAATTGGCAGTGAGCAGGATGTTAGTGTTAATGCGATTTTAAAGAGGTTTAGGGAGACAATACCTTTTCTCCTGACAGAAAAGGAAAATTACACTTACTCAAGTTCATTTACTAGTCAGGGAAAGCAAAATGAATCCAAGATTATCTACTGTTGACTTAAATAGAGACGGCAGCTATTGGGATTAATGTTTCTGACATGACAGTTAATCGAAGATTGTTGGAAGTAGGAAAGAGTGCCCATAGACCAAAAATGAAACAACCGTTGAAGAAGGCTATACAGAAAAAGAGGCTCCAATGGGCAAAAGTGTACAAAGATTGAACTGTTGAGAAGTGGAAGAAGGTCATATTATCAGATGAGAACCATTTCTTTGTCCAAGTTTCATAAATCAGCAGCTGAGAAGACTTCTCCCACCCACCTTTAACAAGCTCATAAACACTCCACTAAAAAGATGCTCTGGGATTGTTTTACACATTACGCTCCAGGATCACTTGTGTCTGTTGATGGTACGATGATAAGTGACTAATACATAAATACAGGATCTTGCTCCATGTGCCACACCAAAAAATGTGAGTGTTTCTCAAAATTCACAACATCCAATTGTTTCAGTACCAGATAACTCTCCTAACATTAACCCATCATGGCCAACAGAAAATTTGTGGGCCATAATGAAAAAGAGACTTGGAAAATTAAATCGTGATACAAAAGATAACTTAATACAATCCATTATAAAAGTATGGTTTCGAGATGCAGAAATAAGAAATATATATTTCTCGTAGACAAGCTTATATGTTGGTTATGCATTATTAAATCACTTAAGGAACTGACAAGCAATGTACATAAGAATATAAATTAAATTACACTCTAATAAATATTTTCGATATTTCGGCAACGACGTTGCCATCTTCAAAAGGAACTTACTCAAGGAAACTTGAGAGCTAATCCAAGCTAAATTTCCTCCCGATATCTCAGCCCTATTTCAGTTCACAATGAACTCAGGCTATTTCATTTGGCAGGGGGAAATTCTACAAACAAATAGAAGGGACAGCCATGGGTTCACCACTCTCCCCACCCTTGGTCAATTCCTTTATGGAGACCTACAAAAACCAATCATATGGCATTGTTACGTTGATGATGTGTTAGCTATTTGGCCACATGGCTCTGATACACTTCTCTCCTTCTTAACACACTTAAACAACCAACACCCCAGAATCAAGTTCACTCTGGAAAAAGAGGAAAACAACAGCCTCCCCTTCCTAGACACACTAGTCACCCACCAGCCTGATGGAACCTTGGTTTTCTCAGTTTATAGAAAACCCACCTATAGAGGCAGGTACATTCACCAACAATTCCCCCCCCCCCCCCCACACACACACAACAATAAGGAGTGGTGAAAACACTATACAACAGGGCTAAACTAATCTGTTCGAACGACAAGGCCCTAAACACTGAACTAAATCACATCCTCAACACTTTCTCAAACAATGGCTACCCCAGCCCCCAAAAATTGAAACCAACAAACCACAACCCCCCCCTTTCATCACCATTCCCTACATCCGAGGCACCTCAGAAAAAATTACTAAAATCTTAAAAAAACATGACGACCTCCTGCTACAGACCATATAGAAAATTGGCATCCCTTATCTGCTCCACTAAAGACTAACCACTTCCCCTAGACCTACCTGGTGTATACCAAGTCCCTTTTCCGGTTTCACAAGTACAGCCACTCGGGTCTTGCAGACCATGCTCTGGATACATGCCACAGAATACGGTGGAAGAAAGCTACAATAATACACCATAGCAAGTTCAAATTCGAAAGACTATTCATGGAATCAGCCTCAGCCCTAAGAAACTCTCCAAACCTCAACAAATTCGGTTGCATGAGACTGCTCCAAATTTGGGAGGCTTACATCAGCAGACCTTCAGCCCAACGGCCAAGAACACCAGCATAGCCTGCTAGGAGGCACCATCAGGACTTTTAGGAGAAGAATAGCTTCCTCACTTCATTCTCAGTTACTGTGTTGTAGTGCTTGCATGCACGTGCCTTTTTTGTAAGTTCCTTCTGAAGATGGCAACATGACGTTGCTGAAATATCGGAACTATTTATTAAAGTGCAATTTAATTTATATTCTTATGTATGTTGCCAATTCCTTAAATAATTTAATAAAGAAATATATATGTTCTACCTTGGTAGATTCCATGCCTAAGCGAATAAATGAACTTATTAAGAGCAGAGGAGCATATATAAATTATTAGGTAAAGTTGGAGTTTAATTTTTGTATTTATTTTCTTGCAAAATTAAAATTTTTCTTTAGAATGTGATTGTTTGGATTAATTTGTTCGCTACTGTATCTTAGCTGATGAATATGTATAAGGAATTAAGCTTTCCATCAAAGATGAGTCCTAAGAACTTGGTCTCTGTTGCTACTGGGATAATAGTAGCATGCACACTTTTTTTCCTCCTGAATCTAATTACCAAAAGCCTATGACACATACAATCATTGCTTGTTGAAATTGCCTTTCATTAACTTGGCAACGACTTGGTAATGACTTGGCAGCGAAGAGTGTTTATATGCAAGACAGAGCCTTGAAGAACACTTCCTTCTCTTCTTGACAGTGTGGCTGGGATAATGTGCTTCCCACTTGGAACATTCAGCTAGAGAGAGAGAAAGGCTAATATATATATATATATATATATATATAAAAATTAACATATCTCTGAGACTTGGACAATATATCCCAATATTGTCATAAGACTTTTTCTATTACAGACAGCCCTCGGTGAATAAAGTACGTAATTACATACCATGTCTGATAAAAGAAGTGCAAAAAAGTTAGCAGAACTTGGTGTTAAAAAGGCGCGGAAATCAATCACACTTGAAAAGAAGATGGAGGTGATTCAAAGACTGGAAGATGGGCAGACGTATTAATGTCTGTAGAGGTATGAACTTACCTCCATCGATTGTTACTACAATTATAAAAATGCAGATAGAATAAAACAGTCTGCACAACAATCTATGGCAGTACTAAATGCAAAACATGTAAGCTATAGCAGGGGTAAACTTCATGAAAAAATGGAAAAATTATTATCATTATGGGTGGATAACTTGAATAAGAAAACATTCCTCTGATGCAGGCTGTTATAACTGAGAAAGCAAAAACAGTTTTTGAAGATCTTAAAAAGACAGATAGAGGCAAAGAAACATTTTTAGGAAGCAAAGGTTGGTTCATGAGATTTAAGTCTTGAAGTAAGTGCCATATGTCAAATTATGTGGTGAGGTGGCAAGTGCAGATGTTGCGGCAGTGGCTGCTTTTCCTAAAGAATTTCAAGACTGTGTAGAACAAGGAAGTTATCCTCCTGATCTCATTTTTAATGTTGATGAGACTCGGCTCTACTGGAAAAACTGCCATCATGTACCTTCATTTCCTGTGAAGAACATTCTGCTCCAGGTTTTTAAAGCTGCAAAAGATAGACTTATTTGGGTGCAAATGTCTCTGGAACTTTGAAGCTTAAACCGATGTTGGTGTACCATTCACAGACACCACGTGCCTTGAAGGGTCTAAAAGCCATGCTGCCAGTCTATTGGAAATGGAACAAGAAAGCTTGGGTTACACAAGACATTTTTATAGATTGGTACACAAATTATTTTTGTCCTACCGTACTTCGCTTCTGTAAAGAAAATGATTTGGCAGCCAAGGCATTGCTTCTCTTGGATAATGCCCCTGGACATCCTCAAAACCTTGCTAAGTAAGAAAACTATTGGATGTCAAGGTTGTCTACATGCCCCCAAACACAACATCGGTTTTGCAACTGATGGATCAGGGGATTATATCAATCTTCAAAGCCTATTACCTCCGTATAACATTTATGGAAATGGTAAGAGTCTTGGACATCTGAGGAAAAACTAAAGACTATTGGCAGTCATTCGATATTTTGAAGGGCATTAACAACATCAAGGCAGCTTGGAACGAAGTGTCAGCAAAGTGTTTAAAAGGAGCATGGCGAAAACTTCTTCCAGCATTTATGCACGACTTCGGGGAATTAGAGCAAGAGGAGAATTTTATTGAAGACATACCAAGCTTGACCGAGAGGTGGGATTGGACAATATTACAGAAGTCTTAGGGAGCCATGATAAACCGCTTTCGAATGAAGACTTAAAAGAATTAGCCAAACAATTAAGTCAAGATCCAAAGGAGGAGAAACAAAACAAAGAAAGTCCTCTGAGAGATATAAATGGCCGATTTACAGTGTATCCTTGCAAGCATAGAGACATTGACTGATGAACTCTGCGAAATGGACCATGATTGGGAATGGAGTGTGAATGTAAAAAGAAGTGTAATTGCATCTATTTGAACCTGAACTTACACTGAACTCCCTAAAGAAAGAAAAAGAAAATCTAGGCAGTTAACACTGGATACTTTTTTTCAAAAAAAGCAGGTGATCTGAAACCAGGAACTACTTCTTCCTTTCCAGGCTTATAGGCCAAGTGGCCTGTTCCAGACTCAATTCCATCTTTTTAAGTGTCTTCCTCTGCATCGAGTACCTTTTGGGTAGTAATTTAGAATTTGTTTAGGTATTCTGATTCTATTCATTCTCAGTATGCGTTCTTTCCATTTTTCTCTATTGCAAATAACTGTTTCATTTAGGGAAGTTGCAATTCCAAGTTTTTTTCTGATTTCACTGTTTTTCATTTTGTCCATTATTGTGACTCCTTCAATTTTGCACAGAAATTTCATTTTGGATGATTCAATTCTTCTTTCATCTGCTTTTTTTATTGTCCATATCTCATTGCCATAAAGTAAGGTGGGTTTAGCTATTGTATTGTAGATTCTTATTCGTGTGTGTTTTCGTACATAATAGAGTTTAAAAATTTTATTTATAATGCCTGTTACTTTTAAAAAGGTTGATATCTTTGGTTCTATATCAGCTTCATTTTCATATGACATTGTGCAACCTAAATATATGTATTTACTTGCTCTATTATTTGCTTCTTATTGGATTAGCACCTTTCAAGGCCATGACTTTTGTTTTGTCTGTGGAGATTTCCATACCGTATGTTTTTATCAGATTATTTAAACTGCATAATGATTTTTGTAGTTCATCTTCATTGTTTCCAAGTATTATTTGGTCATCAGCAAAAAGAAGAGTAGCTAATCTGGTGTTACGGTTTATCTTGAATCCACATTTCATTAGTTATCTTCCATTCTTTCATGATTTTATCTATGTATATATTAAATAAAACCGGTGAGAGAGGGCAAACCCTGACGTACTCCTCTATTTATTGGTTTCCAGCTTGATGTTGAATTATTGTACTTCACATATATTTTATTATCTTGATATATATTATATAAGGCGCTAGAGAGTTGATTTGGTATTTCATATCCTTCTAGGATTTCCTAACCAGGAACTTCAACATAGAAATATGTAATATCTTTTCGAAGTTTCATATTTTTTGTATATAATTTTGTTTTGATTATTAATACTTTTATTTTAACAAATATAAATGTATGTATTATCAAAGCTTTAAATATAAATTATATATTTTTTATATTTATTATTTTTTTATATTATTTAAATATATATACTTCATGTGCATATTTTTTGACTGCGCGGAACATAACTTTGTACCTCCCATTAAAATTGGGTTCGTTTTATGCCCATTTTTCAGGAATGGAAGTGAGGCGTAAACCGAGGGCTGCCTGTATTATTATCATTATAAAGGTTACTCCATAGAGTCAAAAGACTCAATGTGGGAGACTCACCCTACTTATCATCTCTCAAACTCATTCACCGTTGAGGCACCCACGACTACTTCTGGCAATCCATTTCACTCACTCTCCAAGCAAAGAACCTAGTATGCACACCCACTTCTAATATTCTATTGGACAGGCACAAAATTTTTGTGCCTGTCTAATAGACAGGCACAAAATGTTTTTATCATGTTTCTCTTTCTTTGGCCTGTCAGCTAAAATCTGCAACCACACACCTTAATCTATCCTCATAGGGAGCATTCCACAGACCTGGCACCAGCTTGGTCACTCGTCTCTTAATCTTCTTCACCAGCTCCTAATCTCCAAGAAACTCAGGTGACCAAATATGTGCAGCACAGTAGTTAACAAGTAGTCAAATCATAGCCTTATAAAACCCCTATCTTTACTTGTCAATGTGTTTGATGTTCTTAAACATCAAAGTAATCCTTTCAGCTATTTTGCTAACTTTTTCAATATGTCCTCTGAATTTCAAACATCTATTCACATCAAAGAAAATTGATGGCAGATGTTCATGTTTTAGGAATGTATTTCAAACAGATGTTTCTAAACAGACTAAGCAGTCCAACATTGTCCATGAAAGTCAGTGCACTGGAAAAGAGATTACTGATTTACTAAATAGCAAAGAAATCAAGAATTAACTATTTTCTGCTGGTTAATGATAGGACAGTGATGTGGAAATGCCTTATGAATCCAGAACGTGTTACTCAGTAAATATTCTGTTGCCTGTTATATAATACAAGGAGATCCACGGGAGATTTTTTTTTATCATCTCATAATGATATCATCAGACCCAACAGCACTGGCATGAGAGATAGTTATAGTGATTGTTTTTAGTTCCTCCTTAATGAATGGCCAATAGTACAGCTCTTGCCCATTTGAAGAAAAGTTAAGTTGCTGTTTCTCTTGTTCTTTCAGTATCAAAAATTCAGGAGGACTTAAAGCTATTAACTGAGATTCTAGCAAAGCGTTCTCCTAAAATGTCTAGAATTACTTTGGGTTCAGCAACCACACATTGATTATGTTCCTGGGTTGACAAATGTTACGTTCTCTATCTGCTCTTCGTTTCCTGGATTTTATCCTATACACTTTCACACTGGCTGCATGATTGATATACGATATAAATTAGATCCAAGATTGTTTTTGGAACTTTCATTGTGCTTCATATTCAAAAGCTCTGAGATATGATGTGATAGGGCAGGGAAGCAGCAACCTTTTTTTTGAGTGAAGAGCCATTTTTGATCTAAAAAAAAAAACCCCAAAAAAAACTCAGATCAAGCTGGGAAGGGGGAGGGGGAGTTAAGAAATGGAATAGAGTAGGAGGGTGCTTTATTAAAAAAAAAATATTCTGAAATATATATACTTTGAAATTTTATACTTGCCACTGTCACAACAATTAACATCTGCAAGGCGTAGTAACACGAACTACACGTTGCAGCACATGTGCTCTACTTTCAATGTCCAGGCAAACTGACTTGAGAATATTTGCTACATATGCTCATTGTACAAACGAGCATATGTAGTTCAAGAGCCACATGTGCCAACCTCTGTGGTAGGGGTATCTCATACTCTATCTTGCTCTTTTTTGGCTGCCTTGTATTCAAGGTTCAACCATGGCTTTGTATACAGTGGAAATCAAAATGTCTTTTTTTTTTTTTTTAAATTTAGAATTGCAGTTGTCGCTGCCTGGATTATTACATACATCACTGCTTCATTGTTAGGTGTTTGGCTGACTGCCTCGGCATTAAATTTGGAAGATGAGAAAAGGTATTCCAGCCAGCCTGATCAATTTTCCACATGAAAGTCTGTAAAGGAAAACATGCTTCTTGTGAGGATATAGATGTAAAAAAAAACAAGGACAAGGAAATGATCACTTTCTATGTATGTCCCCCTTCAAAATATCACATAAACAGTGGAAGAATGAAAAGAGAGCAGATATCATTTTTTGTGCATTATGAGCAGATTCTATAATGATCTTAGTATGAAAGTAGACATTAGCTCCATTAAGGGGAGAGAGAGAGAGATGGTCATTGTTGTAAAGCATATGCTCAACAATCCACCCTCGCCCATTCCTGTTTACACCACACCATTATATCCATTAAAGTCACCATCATAAGTACAAGTAGAAATGTTTATGATTATCTTTAGGGGGATGATGATGATGATGAATTTTGCTGTCTAGTGTGAGACAACATTCCACTTACCTGGAGGTCTGAACTGGATTGAAAAAGTTTCACATTTGGTATCTAGAGCAGGGTTTCTGGACTATATAAAATTAAATAAAATTCCTTAGTCTGCTCACAGTATTGATGTACTATATGTTTATACCTTTTCCTAAAAAAGGGGTGAGCTGCAGTATAAGATTATCTAGGTCTGTTTAAGCCAGAGCCTGGTGGTAAACAAATGGAACAGACTGCAACAAGAAATCCCAAAATAGTTTAACTGAACATGCTGAAAAGGAATATGGTTGCCCACAAGGGTAGCAACTCCTCTGTAACCAGGTTCACCTCTAGTTCTGCCTTTACAAATATTAGTGAAATGCCTTACAGTGAGATTATTTTAGGAGTTGTTTCAGGAGTGAGACCATAATAGGTTGGGTGATTAATGTGTTCCAATGAATAAGCACTGACAATCATAAAGTTCAGGTATGTCGAAATGATTGGATGGTGGAATAGACATGTGTATTCGAATTGCTTTTGATATTTTCTTAACTGCCACCTTCTCAGCATAAGAGGATTTCAGGAGGACAGGCACTGTGATGGCTAGCTTCCTCTCTGCACTCTGAAATTAGATATTTTGTTCAGTTTCTATCTGTTGTATTTATTTCTTTTTCATCCTTCCACTTTTGGTATGCAAATGAGTAGGCCGGATGGTCTTCCTCACAACTGACACATTTAAGTTTCTTTGCAGAGAAAGATTTATTATCATGCTCTTTACTACCATATTGAGCATAGACCATAGAGCCATGGCAAGCAGTTTTGGACATGCCCATATTTTTGACATTGAAAGCATTTTAGTGGATCAGGGATGTAGAACCTTTTTTCTTTGTGAAAATGGTTATCAAACATAAAAGTGATTCTAGTAGCGTGAAAAAGAAAGATTTCCAAATTATGATCTTTTCAACTTAAGATGGGATCATGGGAAGGGAACCCACATCATAATGAGGACTGCCTGTAGTCAGTCATCTGTCAGAACTTCAATACTGGCAGATCTTATATTTCAGTCTTCTAAGGTACTTATTACTGTATCAATACATCCAAATCTTGGCCTTCCTTTGGACCTTTTTTTCTGCCATCATGACATAAAACATCCCTGTTCTGCTAATTGTTTAAGTGAATCATTTGTTCTTGCCGCATGTGTTATTATGGACAGACTGGTCACTTTGCTCAAGTTAATCTTGAAGAACATCAAGAATATATTTTACTTCAAGAATTTGGTAAATCTGGTTTAGTCTTGCCTTGTCTATTTAAGCACAGCAGAATAGTACTAAGATTCTACACAAAAATAATTTTCTTCTGGAAAGATTATATAAAGAAAGCTGAGAAGCACACATTCACAATCCTAACCTCAATAAAAACGATCGTCTTAAACTTTCTAAATTTTAGGAAGTTATCCTAAATAATACTATCACTTATGTTTCATAAAAATTGTAATTAATTATTTAATTTTGAAATTTTATTTTTATTTTATTCCTTGAAATCTAACAATGTAGATAGAGTTATCCTCCTGCAGTTGATAGTACATACAATATCATACGCTTTCAATTTACTTGTTCATTTTTATATTTATATCTTCCTACTGTATTGAAAATGGCTATGAAATATAGCCAAAAATTCTACAAAAATAAATAATAAATTAATGTAAGTGGCATCTGTATTTATTTATTGTTATTCTAAATTAATATCTTATCCTGTATATATGTACTCTATATATAATGTTATAAGGTTTATAAAAGCCAACGAATGAACGATAAGGGGAGGGGAAATGCCAACTTTTGTTGGATCATTTTTCATACCATAATTACCTTTTTAACCACACAAACATCAGCAATCATCAATTCCATCACTAAAGTTAACAGAAATTATACGAATCTTAGTTTTAAAAAAAAAGTTTCTAATTACCAATAAAAGTTTAAATGTTAAATCGAAATCTATCAGATATCAATGAACAAAAACATATCAAACATTAATTCTGATATATTATATAGATGTAAGAGGCTAAAAAAAAAAGAAGTTTTGAAATGCATATCCAGAATGAGGAGGATAAGCAGGATAGGGATTAAATGGATGAGTGACAATATAAAGCAGGAGTTGCAAAAAGGAATATAAACAAAAGAGTGATCAGCATGAACAATACAAAGTACAATGCAAAAAGGACAATTAGTATGGTAAGAAAGGCTAAAACAGATGTCAAAGTAATCCAATTTTTTTTTGTTAAGTAACAAATAAAGAAAGATCATGGAAGGATAACATTACTCAGTGCTGAATGTAAGAAAAGTAACAGAATCAGAAATAGTTGAAGCACTAAGCGATCACTTTGTATGGTGTATCATTCTCATGGAGAATTTGCAGCTACTGATGTGATAGACTAATGTGAGAATTGAGGTACATGAATGAAAGTGCTCAGAATGTTGAAAAATATCAATGTGAATACATTGATATTTTTCTGATTGATTGATTCCACTCTACTGTATGATTTCAGTAGAGTGGAAGAAGGGTAAGATAGTTCTATTACATAGAGGTAGCTCCCACACATAAGTAGCAAATTATAGAGCTAGTATCTCAGGAGTGATATTGAAAGTATTAGAAAAGTTGGTTAAAGGCAAAATTCAAGACTGGATGGATAGGGATAAGATACTCTATGGTGGACAGCATAGCTTTGTAAAATGTAAGGCCTGCTTTAGTAATTTACTCACATTTTATAATAAAGTGACAACAGAATTGGATAAGTTATTAAAATAACTTTCACAGCTTACACATGTAACAAAAATTATATAGAATTTATTCAAAAACTGCAATATATTTCATCCAACATTATATGGACATAGTAATAAATGGAATGAAGTAGTTTTGGAACCAGACTAAACTTCTTTATTCAAGCAAGATCAAATTCGATTGTCTTTTCCTTGAAACGTGTGAAATGCTACAAAATAGCCAAACCCAAACCGATTAGACTATATGCCAATATCCAAGTTTTAGGAAGTGATCACTATTAACTGTGCATAAGTTTTTTTTTTCTTTTTTTAAGTTAATAATTATTTTAAAGAATTTTTATCTGTGCAACTTACTACAATTGTTCCTTTAAACTGTAATAGTGTAATATCATATGGACTTCATCTGTGACTGAGACATGGGCTAATATACGCATGATTTATGATTCATTATTTTGATTTCTCTTTTGAACATAGTTAACAGTTTATTTCCCTGATGATGATGTCCATGTAACATCATCAGGGAGACCTATGTAATGCTCGATGAAATATGTTAGAGTTTTTGAATTATTTTTATATAATTTTTGTTACAAGTGTAAGTCATGAAAGTTATTTTAATATGTCTACTGCACATGTTCCATCAAAGCTATTAATTAAAAACTGGATAAAGGAAAAGATTATACCATGATGCTGTTGGACTTTACAATTCTTCGTCTGTAAATGAATTCAAGAACAGATACGATAGATATTGTTTTGATAGTTTGGGTCTCCCGCGATGAGTCTATTGACTCCATGGAGATACCCATAATAATAAAAACTATTACATATGCTGGAGCAAATGGAAATGGATATGAAGCTAGTTGCATAGATGGGGAAGGATAACTGACAAGAAGGAGGGATTATTCAGTTGTTTGCTGATGATGCGGATATTCTGAAGGATGATTTAAATAAATTAGCAGCGTGGCCAAAGGACAATAGTTGTCAATTTAATGTTGCAAAATGTAAAGTGATCGTCACGTTGGGTTGAAAAGATTGCATACTTTGTATCATAGTAAAGGTAATGGATTGCATAAAATTGATGTGTTATTTGGGGATGATGGTGGACAGAGATTTAAAGTTCAAAGGGCATACTAGCAAAATAGCTCAAAGAATTATTTGAATGTGTGGACAGACTTATGTGTTCGTCGAACATGTTGTTTATTATTTTAACGGTATAATAGAATACAGAAACTAAGTAAATAATTAATTTATTAACTTGATGCTGATATTTCGCTGGTATTATAACCAGCATCTTCAGAGCACAAAAACACTGTTTGTCACAATACGCGAGACTAAAACAACATGGTGTACTTAAACAAAATTGTAGCAGCAACACAAAGACTAGAGTCCTGATTTTGGCGCCCTCTATCCGAAAAAAAAAAAAAAAAAAACGCTATCATATATTACTAGAGTCCTAGAAAAGTGCTAGTTTTTTCTTAATATGACTGTCTCCCAGATCTTCGGCAAGTTGATACAGCCATATTTGTTGAGATTTGGAGTGTGTTTTAGGGCTTCTGTCGCCTCTAAGAACAATCTCTCTGATTTATATGGGTAGTACTTTTCTGTGTAGTACTTTTGTGTTTTTCCAGTTGATCCTGTGTGCAGGGGTATCCAGAGCATGGTCTGCTAGGCCCGACTTCCCATAATGATAATTCCGGACATATCGTTTATGTTCGCTGATGCGGATATTCACAGTTCTTCCTGTTTGACCGTAGTAGGCTTCATTGCATGAGCAGGGTACTTGGTAGACTCCTGGATGTGATAGAGGAGGAATGCTGTCCTTGGGTGAGCGGATGAGGGTGGCTAATTTGCTACATGGTCTGAATGTAGTGCGTAGTTTATGTTTATTGAGAATTCTTGAGATCTTTTCGGATGTGCCTTTAATGTAAGGGATGGTGACTGTTTTGTTGTAGTTCTCTGTGGTGGATGGTGGGAGGGGTTTCTTAGGAGTGTTTAGTATTTTGTTTATTTTTTGTGGATTGTAGCCATTGGCCAAGAAGGTGTGGCATAAGTGAGTCAGTTCAGCAGTAAGAGCCTTGTCATTTGAACAGATTACTCTCGCTCTATGGGTTAGCGTTTTTAATGCCATATTGTTGAGAAGGATGATGGTGTGATTGTTTGTGTAAGTATCTGCCTGTATGTGTGGGTTTTCTGAAAACTGAAAATGATAAGGAACCATCTGGGAGACGTGTGATGAGTGTATCCAGGAAGGGCAGACAGTTGTTGGCTTCCAGTTCCATAGTAAAGTGGATTTTTGGATGTTGGCTATTTAAATGTGCTAAGAATGTTTTCAATGTCTCAGGGCTATGTGGCCAAATAGCAAGCACATCATCAACATAGCGTAGCCAAAGTGTTGGTTTGAGAGTGGCTGTATTGATTGCTTGTTTTTCCAGGTGTTCTATATAAAAGTTGGCTGGGGGGGGGGGGGGGGGAGCGCATGGCTGTCCCATCAATTTGTTTGTATATTTTCCCTTTCCATGTGAAATATCCTGCATGTATTGTGAATTTGAATAGTTCAAATATATCAGGGGGGGGGGGAGTGTGACTTCAGTAGATTGAGGGTTTCCATTAGTGGTACATTTGTGAATAGTGAAGTGACGTCAAAGCTTACTATTAAGTCTGAGCACCCCTACGCCCAATTGTGGACAGTATAAATAGTCCCACATACAAACTGGCTAGACATTTAGCGAAGCTACTAGCCACTCTCACTAACAATTCTCCCTCCTTTGTCAAAAATTCAGCACACCTGAAAAGCATCTTACAACACCTCACCCTAAAAAGCTCAGACTTAATAGTAAGCTTTGACATCACTTCACTATTCACAAATGTACCACTAATGGAAACCCTCAATCTACTGAAGTCACACTTCCCGCCTGATATATTTGAACTATTCAAATTCACAATACATGCAGGATATTTCACATGGAAAGGGAAAATATACAAACAAATTGATGGGACAGCCATGGGCTCCCCCCTCCCCCCCCAGCCAACTTTTACATAGAACACCTGGAAAAACAAGCAATCAATACAGCCACTCTCAAACCAACACTTTGGCTACGCTATTTTGGTGATGTGCTTGCTATTTGGCCACATGGCCCTGAGACATTGAAAACATTCTTAGCACATTTAAATAGCCAACATCCAAAAATCCACTTTACTATGGAACTGGAAGCCAACAACTGTCTGCCCTTGCTGGATACACTCATCACACGTCTCCCAGATGGTTCCTTATCATTTTCAGTTTTCAGAAAACCCACACATACAGGCAGATACTTACACAAACAATCACACCATCATCCTTCTCAACAATATGGCATATTAAAAACGCTAACCCATAGAGCGAGAGCAATCTGTTCAAATGACAAGGCTCTTACTGCTGAACTGACTCACTTACGCCACACCTTCTTGGCCAACGGCTACAATCCACAAAAAATAAACAAAATACTAAACACTCCTAAGAAACCCCTCCCACCACCCACCACAGAGAACTACAACAAAACAGTCACCATCCCTTACATTAAAGGCACATCCGAAAAGATCTCAAGAATTCTCAATAAACATAAACTACACACTACATTCAGACCATGTAGCAAATTAGCCACCCTCATCCGCTCACCCAAGGACAGCATTCCTCCTCTATCACATCCAGGAGTCTACCAAGTACCCTGCTCATGCAATGAAGCCTACTACGGTCAAACAGGAAGAACTGTGAATATCCGCATCAGCGAACATAAACGATATGTCCGGAATTATCATTATGGGAAGTCGGGCCTAGCAGACCATGCTCTGGATACCCCTGCACACAGGATCAACTGGAAAAACACAAAAGTACTACACAGAAAAGTACTACCCATATAAATCAGAGAGATTGTTCTTAGAGGCGACAGAAGCCCTAAAACACACTCCAAATCTCAACAAATATGGCTGTATCAACTTGCTGAAGATCTGGGAGACAGTCATATTAAGAAAAAACTAGCACTTTTCTAGGACTCTAGTAATATATGATAGCGTTTTTTTTTTTTTTTTTCGGATAGAGGGCGCCAAAATCAGGACTCTAGTCTTTGTGTTGCTGCTACAATTTTGTTTAAGTACACCATGTTGTTTTAGTCTCGCGTATTGTGACAAACAGTGTTTTTGTGCTCTGAAGATGCTGGTTATAATACCAGCGAAATATCAGCATCAAGTTAATAAATTAATTATTTACTTAGTTTCTGTGTTCTATTATACCGTTAAAATAATAAACAACGAATTATTTGAATGTTGAAGAACAAACTGATAAGTAAATAAGGCTATGATTTAGCTGCATCCTACTGCGCACAGGTTTGTCACCTGTGCAAGGGTGTAAAACCTGGAAGTTGTGTTGGAGTGTGGTTAGTAAGGGCAAACAATACTAGATTGTTTGCATGGAGAGTGGTGAAAAAGTAGAATGGATTGCCAGAGGTAGTTGTGAGTGCTCCACAGTAAATGAGTTTAAGGAGAGGTATGATAGGTAACGTGTGCAAAATTGGAATGAACCAACCTTTTGAATCCATGGAGATACCTATATAATCATAATAATGTACTTATTTCTTTAAAGCAAAATTATCAGCCAAGTTTCTTGACTGAACATAATTATAGAAAATCAGAGCAGAATTTGTAATGATATTAAGAAGCAAGCCAGCAAAGGTATCTGAAATAAAAGAAATCACACTGTTTTCAAAATTTTGGTATAAAAGAAAAAATTTAGCAAAGTTTAGCTTTCAGACTTGGTCTTTGAGTGAGAGAGAAAAAAATATATTCATTTCTTTCCCACAGAAAAACTATTGTACATTATGCTCTTTCTTCCTTGATGTAAGAGAGGCCTCATAGGTGGCATTATTATGGAATGTAATTACTCCAATGTGTTTGCTGTATAAACAAACTTTAAAAAAAAAACACCATCTCGCTAGACTAATATATTGTAAAATCTCTCATTATATGTAACTTCGTAATTTATCATGTTCGTTTTTACATCTTTATTGTGTAGGAGAATGTGCTTAGAGAAATGTTAAATTTTGACTGAAATAACCTTTCTTGTAATAATCTTGTAATAAGACTTTGTTAAAATAATGTGGATGATGTCATCATGTAACGATATTAACTCATGTTAAATCAGTAAGTCTAATTATAAAAATAATAAAGAATTCCAGGAACTGTCATAGAAATTTCCAAAGACAAGTGAAGAATGATGTCATCACGTCCAAAGGTCAATACATGACCATGGCGAAAAATTCTAAGAATTGCCATGGATAGAGAATTGCAAAGATGCACAAAGAATGACGTCAGCATGTCCGGAGGTCAATATGTGACCATTTTCAAGATTATGCGCACAAGGGAGGCCTGAGTGTATATAAGACAGGGCATCGAGGAGGAAATTTCTCTTGGGGGTTTCTAAGCCTTCTCGTACCTGGGTCCACTGTCACACTAGATTCGCTGTCGATAATCTAAAGGGAAGCATTGTGGGTTCTGAGTCTTCTGCCTGGGTCTGTTGCCATGTGAGAAGTATTGTATCAAATGTCTTGAATGAAAGACAAGAAGACTTACATGTGAACAAAAGGTTAATGTGAAAGACAGTGTGCTGAACATGAATTTTAAGTAGTTATAATATTGAACAAGAATGTATGTCAAGTGTCTATGTTTATGAGATAATGTACATTAATGTTGAATTAGGCTTAAACAAGATATGCCTTATATTGAGTTAATGCTATGCTAGATTGTGAATTAGCTTAGAACTAAGGTTAGATTAGAAAGAATTGAGACTGGTAAGAGAATTGTAATGCTATTATATACATATGTGAATGTGAATAATTCTGTAAATATTTCCTTTTGACTTAATTAAATGGCCTGTGAACAACACACTGGACTGATTCTGTCAATGCACTATCCTGAAAAATTCAAATCTGAATAAGATAGAAGATTATGTGATTTATAATTAAGCCACGACTAATTTTAGGGTAAGAATTAATATAAGCAGGGAATACAAACGATATCTGCTTTGTCTTTGGTTTAAAATCTTATAGTCTTGCACTCAATATATAGTCTAACTGGCACAGTCATAAAACAAATAAATATGTTAGACTATAGAGTGTGAAAACATAAGAAATAATAGAAATAGATAGATGGCAGCAGTCCATAGCTAAGCTAGAAAACCATTTATGATAATTACAAATATTTATAAAAACAGAGCGTTTTATAACAATATATATTATTCTAACAAAGAATATATATATCAGTGGCACTACGTGCCCATTTTGGTTGGGTGTGTTGTCGTGTGGTTTATGCAACCCGTGCTACAAAATTCACATCAATTTGACTGTATGATTGCATTTTTATCGATGTATGAAAGTTTTGAGAGTGCATAGCACATCAGCACTCACCTTAATTGGCGTCCAATGCAATTAATTGTAGGACCTTTGAATACTTTATCAATTAATTTGTATTAGGATTTATTAGAAAACAACAATGAAGGAGAATGCTCTATTTGGTTGGCATGTTTGAATTATTCAAAGGTGAAAATATGTGAACCATCATTTATAAGACGTGAGAATGAGAAATGAAGGGAAAGAATAAGTGTGAGTAGAAATACTTTCATTAATGCAAACAAATTATTAATAATTAACATTTCTGATATGTGTGTGTGTCCCATAAGTTGCTGGTTAGAGCAAATAGCATATGTGATCCTATAAAGTCTAGACATGAATAAGTGAATTTATGATTGCATAATAATAATAATAAAAAGGACGAGAGGAAAAGAGATTTGTTTGCAAAGCATAAATAACTAAGCAATAAACAGCCCCTAATACATTTAGTAGTTCAGTTAAAAACTACAGGGAGAGGCTAATCCAATCAACTAATTGACCAGGTGATTCATTTAGGAAGGACAGGAATACATGTGGTTTGATGGTGCAGCAAATCATCTTGTAAAATTTGTTGTGCATGCTATATGTATTTCTCTGGTTTATGTATATTTCGCTCTGTTTTCTAAGAATTTTCTTTTGTTTACTGAGACTCAGTATACATTTTATGCAATAACAGGATACATAATATCTGATCATTATTGAAATTATCCACATTTTCGGGAGTCCTATGTTCATTAGTTTTTTTTTTTTTTTTTTTAGTGTCAGTGGTGCTTATCTTATCAATCTCACATATGCTCTATTTTGTTGTAGATCAACAACTTCTTATAATACACAGAGGTATTCATTTTTATTCATGAATGGAATAATTTTTACTGTCTGTTATTTTCACAGGCTAACCGTTAAAAGACTTTCCAACCTCAACAGATGCTATATTGCACAAGCAAGAAAAACAATTAGCTTTAATGAAAATTAACTATTATTTAGCTACTGGTCAAGTGTATGTGAATAACTAATTTAATTACCAACTAGTTTCGCCAGCTTGTGCTGTCGGCTTCATCAGGGTACAATCAGGAAAGCAAAGAAACGAAAATTACAAGCTAAACGTTAACTGACAATTCTATTTCAATAACAAAATAGTAGTGCACGTGAAACAATACGCATGTCACAGATACATGATTTACTTGTTGAGAATTTTGTAGTTTGCACTGAAGTTCAATTCTTGTGGGTGTATTGATCTAATTAAAGTCTTCCATATATCTGGTAGGATTAAATCTTGGTTGCTGTTAAGGTTATTTGTGGAACGGGCAACTGTAGCAGCTTCTTTGAAGATTCTGGAATGGTAGTTTTCTTCTATATATATAGCATAAGACTTTCATTCCATTCAATAATATGGTTGGTTGTAGAGAAGTGAGAAAGAAAAGCTAGAAATATCTTGTCTGTTGTTTCTAACATAACTGATGTGTTCCTTTTGTCTCACTTCGAAGCTTCTAGATGTCTGACCAATGTAACTTAGACCACAGGAACAAGGGATGTTATAAACTCCTGCATGTTTGTAGAAAGGATTGAAATCTTTTGATGATTTTAGAAATTCCTGGATAGTTTCAACTGGCTTGAAGATCACTCTAATATTGTGTGGTTTTAGGAGACAAGCTAGTTTTTTGGAGATGGTACCAACGTATGGAATAGTTATCACGTTGTCTTTGTGGTATATCAGAGAAGAGAATCTTATTAACAAGTCCTCTAGGGTAGCCATTTAGGAGTAGATTGTTTGATATTTCTTCTTGTAGATCATTATGGTCTGTGGTGAATTGCATAGCTCTTTTCTTTAGCATATGAATAATGCTGAGTTTTTGGGAGACGTGGTGTGATGAGCTAAAGTTTAGATAACGTCTCACTTCTAACATAACTGATGTTATGTTAGAAGTGAGTTCCAGTATTTGTTGGTTTTCTATAAACTGATAAGTTGACACTGTTATTTTCTTTTTTCTTTATTATGATGTCTAGGAATGGTAGTTGTTTGTCCATTTCAAGATCAAGTGAAATTTGACAGTATCTTGGAACATATTGATTTTGTTTAGGTAATCTAATAGCTCTTCCTTTTTGTGGTTCCAAATGATAAAGATGTCATCAACAAATCTGAACCATGCCTTAGGTTTTGGATTAATTTGAGATAAGATTTTACTTTCAAGATCTTTCATAAATAAGTCAGCACAAGAGGGTGAGAGGGGGCTGCCCATGGCCAATCCAGTTAATTGTTTGTAAATTGTTTTCTTCCATACGAAATAGTTAGAAGATAGACAGTGGCTAAACAATGAAGAGATGTCTTGTGGGAATAAATTGTCTAAGATGTTGATAACTTCAACCACTGGAATGTTGGTAAATAGGGAAGTGACATCAAGGCTGGCAAGTATATCATTTTCAGAGATAGAGATGTTTTTTAATTTTTCTATAAAATGTTGAGAGTTTTTAATATAAGCATCTGAATTATGGATGTGTTGTTGTAGAATTTTAGTAGATATTTTGACAGTAAATACGTTGGAGAGTTGATTCCCATCCACTATTGGACGTAATGGGGAGCCATCCTTAAGTACTTTTGGAACGCCGTATAGTCTAGGAGTTACAGGATGCATAGATTTTAACTTTTTAATTAGATCTGTAGTCCAGTTTGTGATATGAAGTAATAATTCATTGGTATTGTTATGGTTTTTTAACGTAGGATCTGTGTTAAGTACATTATAGACAGATGTATCCGATAAAAGATTGTTGAGTTTGTCTTCATAATCTTTTGTGTTTAAGATGACAGTGTTGTTCCCTTTGTCCGGCTTAAGTATGATGATGTCTTTGTTGTTCTTTTTTCATAGGGGTGACATTGGTGTGAGGAGATTTTGAAGGAGATGAGAGGATTATGCTGCTTTGCAATCTAAGGTAAGTTGTGGTGGTAACGATATTGCCTTCTCTAAATTGCAGATGAAATCTACTTTAGGTATTATTACAGTGGGTGTTAAGGAGAAATTGAAGCCTTTTTTTTGAGAATAGCGGTCTCGGGTTTAGTTAGTATGTGCTTAGATTGGTTAACGATCACTTTGTTGTCCGGTATGGAAGGTTTTGACTCAATAAGATTATTACACAAATGATTGAATTTCTCGATTTGTGTTCGTTTGCTATTTCTGAAAGTTTTATCATAACTTGTATAAATCATATTATCTAGAATTTGCCAAATATCTTCATCCACGGTATTAGAGATGTCTGTGATAATAGTAGTATTGCGCGTATTGTTTCACGCACACTACTATTTTGTAAAAATAATCATAATTTAAAATTCTAAATATTTTTACGTATTGTTTATGTTAGTATATTTATTAGTTTTAGTTTCATAACACAAATATCTGCATCCATGGTATTAGAGATGTCTGTGATAATAGTAGTATTGCGCGTATTGTTTCACGCACACTACTATTTTGTAAAAATAATCATAATTTAAAATTCTAAATATTTTTACGTATTGTTTATGTTAGTATATTTATTAGTTTTAGTTTCATAACACGCATCGTTGGCACTTACGATGTGCCCATTATTGAAATTGTTTTGTCAAAAATGATATGTAAAGAAGTTAAAAAATCGATGTACTTACCGGATTTAATATTTTTTATAATTACGGCTATTATAGCCTGTTTTTGTTTAGGAGTGTTCCTTATTTAAATACATTGGCTATTAATACTCAAGAGGGGTATATATATTTAGGGCATTATTGGTGAGTATAGAAGGCAATTAAGGTAGAATAAAAGAGATGGAAAAATTTCTTACATACCTTTTTTGATTCTACGATGTCTTCCACTTCCATGATCTCGCTGAAGGTTGTTTACAAGCGGGGGGGGGTGTAGATGCAGGAAAATAAGTTTGGATAACCCGGGTTAATATTAATAATATATATATAAATATATACATATATTATTTTGAATTAGGGTGCATTTGTGTGTGGGGGGGTAAAACTACTGTGGCAACTGCAGCAGGGTTCAAAGGTAAAACAATAGTTTTACCCTTCCTCCCCCCAAAAAATGCGCCCTAATTCAAAATAATATATGTATACATTTATATATATATTATTAATATTAACCCAGGTTATCCAAACTTATTTTCCCGCATCTAAACATCCCCCCCCGCTTGTAAACAAGTTTCAGCGAGATCATGGAAGTGGAAAACATTGTAGAATCAAAAAAGGTATGTACCAAATTTTTCTACCTCTTTTATTCTACCTTAATTGCCTTCTATACTCACCAATAATGCCCTAAATATATATATACCCCTCTTGAGTATTGATAGCCAATGTATTTAAATAAGGGACACTCCTAAACAAAAACAGGCTATAATAGTTTAAGAGGAGTAACATGGAATTTTTCCCAGAGACTATACTTAATTGATATTTGTATTACTCACAGAAAATTTATTGTAGTTTAAAATGATCAAGTGTTGTGTTTTGAAGAGACATCCTCGTTACGCTAACGGAAACAACGTGTCAGACATGATATTTAGTTTCTTGCTTGCCACTTTCATGGAGTGTGCATGCTCACCGAGGTTTGATGTGACAGCTGACAAGTTCGGTATCAAAGCAACTGGAGTAAACAAGAAGAGTGTTCAGAAAGAAATTAGAACACAGACCGGTAGATATTTAGATTCGGAGGAAATTGAGTTTTTTTATGTACCAGTCGGAAGAAAATTAATAGTATATTCCGAAAAGGGAATCGTGGAACTATGAAGTTTTAATGTGGAATAAATATTGATAAATAAAAGGGAAATATTGCTATAGATCGTTTTAAAAGGAATATTTGAGGAAACGCTAATTGGAAGATTTATAGTTGATTCCGAAAAGGGAATTGTAGAACTGTAAGTTTTTTAAATGGAAGAGTTAAGACTGTCAATAAGCATTAGTGAATAAAAGAAGAAATTGCCATTTACGTTCTAAAGGAATGTTTGAGAAAACTCTGATTAGGAAGTTTCATCTGTGTTAAGGATGCCGGATCTAACTATTATTACTAAAAAGAGACAGAACTGAGTTAGAAAGAATTAATGTGTGCTACATAAGTGATTTGAAAGGATCCTATGAAAATGAAGAATAAAGTCATATATCTTAGGAAAAGGGCCTTGAGAGAGAAAGAAACTGGCTATGAACATTTTGTCATTGTGAAACAAAGTGTTTGGTCTAGTCTTAAGTGTAAGTTTATTTTATAAAAGGGCCTTGGATCCAATTAAATTTGTAGTTAGTCATGTAATATTGCTTGAAATGTATATATATTGTTTTTGTTTTATTAAACGTGTTTATTTTGTATTTTGGTCTTGAGTCAGTGATTTATTTGGATTCTGAAAGAAATAGTAAAAAAGGAGGTCATTGCACCAATCGGAGAGAACCCTTGTGCATATCGTGCACTCGGAAATAAATTAAAAATAACTGTTGAACAGAGTTCATTTCTATAGACAGGATTAATATTAAAAAATAATTAAAAATCCTATATTTAAACAATGGCGCAGCCAGTAGGATTAATATTATGATAATATCCTCTATATAAACATATCTCAATATATAAATATCTAAAATATTAACAGAATTGTCAGTTAACGTTTAGCTTGTAATTTTCGTTTCTTTGCTTTCCTGATTGTACCCTGATGAAGCCGACAGCACAAGCCGGTGAAACTAGTTGGTAATTAAATTAGTTATTCACCTACACTTGACCAATATGTAAATAATAGTTAATTTTCATTAATCTTTGTGGTCGAGAATTAATAATTTCTAACAATTAACTTTGTTTATCACTAAATACAGTAAACTGATATTTAACATCTGTGTACTATATTTATAAACAATTAGTGTAAGACAACTTGAATAACATACTTTATAGGGAAACGCTGCTCCTGCAGTGTTTCCCCATTCTCCTGCTCATGCATGTGAACAGAACAGATTTACTGTACCATTAAACATAACACCTAATTAAACACATTGAATACAGAAAGCGCTCAATTTATGAAAAGCAAAATGAATATATATATATATATATATAATATTATATATATTAAGGATACCAAGTAATTTTATAAACTTGGTTTTTTTTTTACTCCTTCTACCAAGTAAGCAAAACAGTTAAGTTTGCGCCTGAAAGTAGTTCAAGTCTAAAGGTAGTGCAACACCAGTGACCCCCTCCCCCCAACCATAATGTATAACAGTATACATCTCTTAGTGAGATGTGTTTTACATTATGGGGAATACTAAGAATAGTGATCAGAGCTTTACCACCCACCTTTTACGAGTTGCCCTGGTGTTGCACTACCTTTAGACTTGAACTATGTTCAGGCGCAAATTTAACTGTTTTGCTTACTTGGGAGAAGGAGTATTAAAAAAAAAAAGTTTATAAAATTACTTTGTATCCTTAATATATATTATCCCTAAGGTAAAAAACTTTTCACATCTTTATCTCATCCAGAGTTTCTTATTCAAAGTAAAAGCACCTTGTAGCAACTTGTATAGGTAAAGTTGATAAGGCTCTGTATTACTAAAACTTGGTATTTCAGGGTCTAGCTACTCACTGAGGAGACCTCAAAAAAAGGCTGAAACTGGTCTGGGTAGTGACCCCCCCACCACAGTATACATCTCTTAGTGAGATGTGTTTTACATTATGGGAAATATTAAGAATAGTGATCAGAGCTTTGTTGCACTACCTTTAGACTTGAACTATGTTCAAGTGCAAACTTTACTGTTTTGCTTACTTGGGAGAAGGAGTAAAAAAAAAAAAAAGTTTATAAAATTACTTGGTATCCTTAATATATATTATCCCCAAGGTAAAAAACTTTCCATACACACACACACACATATATATATATATATATAACTTGAAATCAGTTTGAATTGCATTTGAGATATTCGATATCATCCAGATACTCAACAAATATTAATTTTAGAAATAAAATTCTACCACAAAAGTTGGACTAACATGCCATATAAGCTTTAAGAAAATGTGACCACTCAACACGGAAGCAGCATACATACATACATATGCTAAAAGCCAGTACCTCCCAGGGAATAAACAAACGAAAGATACCCTGGTATCTGTGTTAATTATATTAACACGTGATAACATGTTAATAAAATTTTAAATATGGAAAGCATAAAGGTGAAATGAACAATTGCTATGCTTCACACACACCGTTTTTCTAAGAAACAAAGGGTTTACGCTTCTTGGCGAGGTTAGATTACCACTGGCAAATACTAGAGTGAGACCTTTAAATGATTGTCTAAATGAGTTCATACTCACAGAGCACATTTAAAAATTCTATATAATTTCCTCGATTAGTTGAATCTTCAGACTCATCATGACCTCTCAAAGGAAGCCCTTGCTTAGCCAAATAGTATATAGCATCAATTAATCTTTTTAAAACATCTCTATTGTTCTTTACTCTATTTGTTTGTCAATGAGAGTGTCAATTCTTTGTTTTCCAAACATCCTGAGATTTAAAAATAATTAAACATGTGATTGGTAGTGCTCATGTTTTTGCACTGCTGCTGTTAAATGGTTAAGGTCAGAATATTCATGCTTATTCCAAATGTCTTTCTCTCTGAAGCATAATAAACAAGGCCAACAAAAAAAGTCTTGACCACACTTCACATCCAGTTAACTGTTCTACTCTACAGCATTGTGAAATAGAGAAGTGTCTCATATACTCTGTTTTTGCATCTTTGTGCATGCTCTGTAAATTTGGAAGAGGAGGACGAGGCTTACCTCCTTTGTGTAAAGTGTAATACAATCCACAAAAGTTCTGGCAGAAAATGGGACATTCAGTAGATTGTCAACACTGTTTCTCATTGTAAATATGGACAAAAAAAATTGTGCTATTGTCTCAGAGATCATCCAGCCTCACCTTCTCAGTGGTTTAAAACTACTAGAATGCTAAGAATTTGACCTGCTGCACCCTATTTACATTTTTTCAAAGGTCTTAAACACGTATGCATTTTGAAAGCACACCTGGGCTATTAACATGAATGTGATGCAATGTTTACAAGTCATTGTGACGTTTCATTGCCTTCTTCACGAGGACAACGAAGCATTAGTATATTGCATTTAATTTTAGGAATCACGTGAAGCCAGTAAACAATTAGGGGAGTCTTTAACGGGAATAAATACAAAAATATAATATCGGTAATACTCATATTTTGTGGGTGAGCACTACACACCCAGAATATTCACCCCTGATTTTTGTGTGTGTGTGTGTGTGTGTGTGTGTGTGTGTGTGTGTGTGTGTGTGTGTGTGTGTGTGTGTGTGTGTGTGTGTGTATGTATGTATGTATGTATGTATGTATGTATGTATGTATGTATGTATGTATGTATGTATGTATGTATGTATGTATGTATGTATGTATGTATGTATGTATGTATGTATGTATGTATGTATGTATGTATGTATGTATGTATGTATGTATGTATGTATGTATGTATGTATGTATGTATGTATGTATGTATGTATGTATGTATGTATGTATGTATGTATGTATGTATGTATGTATGTATGTATGTATGTATGTATGTATGTATGTATGTATGTATGTATGTATGTATGTATGTATGTATGTATGTATGTATGTATGTATGTATGTATGTATGTATGTATGTATGTATGTATGTATGTATGTATGTATGTATGTATGTATGTATGTATGTATGTATGTATGTATGTATGTATGTATGTATGTATGTATGTATGTATGTATGTATGTATGTATGTATGTATGTATGTATGTATGTATGTATGTATGTATGTATGTATGTATGTATGTATGTATGTATGTATGTATGTATGTATGTATGTATGTATGTATGTATGTATGTATGTATGTATGTATGTATGTATGTATGTATGTATGTATGTATGTATGTATGTATGTATGTATGTATGTATGTATGTATGTATGTATGTATGTATGTATGTATGTATGTATGTATGTATGTATGTATGTATGTATGTATGTATGTATGTATGTATGTATGTATGTATGTATGTATGTATGTATGTATGTATGTATGTATGTATGTATGTATGTATGTATGTATGTATGTATGTATGTATGTATGTATGTATGTATGTATGTATGTATGTATGTATGTATGTATGTATGTATGTATGTATGTATGTATGTATGTATGTATGTATGTATGTATGTATGTATGTATGTATGTATGTATGTATGTATGTATGTATGTATGTATGTATGTATGTATGTATGTATGTATGTATGTATGTATGTATGTATGTATGTATGTATGTATGTATGTATGTATGTATGTATGTATGTATGTATGTATGTATGTATGTATGTATGTATGTATGTATGTATGTATGTATGTATGTATGTATGTATGTATGTATGTATGTATGTATGTATGTATGTATGTATGTATGTATGTATGTATGTATGTATGTATGTATGTATGTATGTATGTATGTATGTATGTATGTATGTATGTATGTATGTATGTATGTATGTATGTATGTATGTATGTATGTATGTATGTATGTATGTATGTATGTATGTATGTATGTATGTATGTATGTATGTATGTATGTATGTATGTATGTATGTATGTATGTATGTATGTATGTATGTATGTATGTATGTATGTATGTATGTATGTATGTATGTATGTATGTATGTATGTATGTATGTATGTATGTATGTATGTATGTATGTATGTATGTATGTATGTATGTATGTATGTATGTATGTATGTATGTATGTATGTATGTATGTATGTATGTATGTATGTATGTATGTATGTATGTATGTATGTATGTATGTATGTATGTATGTATGTATGTATGTATGTATGTATGTATGTATGTATGTATGTATGTATGTATGTATGTATGTATGTATGTATGTATGTATGTATGTATGTATGTATGTATGTATGTATGTATGTATGTATGTATGTATGTATGTATGTATGTATGTATGTATGTATGTATGTATGTATGTATGTATGTATGTATGTATGTATGTATGTATGTATGTATGTATGTATGTATGTATGTATGTATGTATGTATGTATGTATGTATGTATGTATGTATGTATGTATGTATGTATGTATGTATGTATGTATGTATGTATGTATGTATGTATGTATGTATGTATGTATGTATGTATGTATGTATGTATGTATGTATGTATGTATGTATGTATGTATGTATGTATGTATGTATGTATGTATGTATGTATGTATGTATGTATGTATGTATGTATGTATGTATGTATGTATGTATGTATGTATGTATGTATGTATGTATGTATGTATGTATGTATGTATGTATGTATGTATGTATGTATGTATGTATGTATGTATGTATGTATGTATGTATGTATGTATGTATGTATGTATGTATGTATGTATGTATGTATGTATGTATGTATGTATGTATGTATGTATGTATGTATGTATGTATGTATGTATGTATGTATGTATGTATGTATGTATGTATGTATGTATGTATGTATGTATGTATGTATGTATGTATGTATGTATGTATGTATGTATGTATGTATGTATGTATGTATGTATGTATGTATGTATGTATGTATGTATGTATGTATGTATGTATGTATGTATGTATGTATGTATGTATGTATGTATGTATGTATGTATGTATGTATGTATGTATGTATGTATGTATGTATGTATGTATGTATGTATGTATGTATGTATGTATGTATGTATGTATGTATGTATGTATGTATGTATGTATGTATGTATGTATGTATGTATGTATGTATGTATGTATGTATGTATGTATGTATGTATGTATGTATGTATGTATGTATGTATGTATGTATGTATGTATGTATGTATGTATGTATGTATGTATGTATGTATGTATGTATGTATGTATGTATGTATGTATGTATGTATGTATGTATGTATGTATGTATGTATGTATGTATGTATGTATGTATGTATGTATGTATGTATGTATGTATGTATGTATGTATGTATGTATGTATGTATGTATGTATGTATGTATGTATGTATGTATGTATGTATGTATGTATGTATGTATGTATGTATGTATGTATGTATGTATGTATGTATGTATGTATGTATGTATGTATGTATGTATGTATGTATGTATGTATGTATGTATGTATGTATGTATGTATGTATGTATGTATGTATGTATGTATGTATGTATGTATGTATGTATGTATGTATGTATGTATGTATGTATGTATGTATGTATGTATGTATGTATGTATGTATGTATGTATGTATGTATGTATGTATGTATGTATGTATGTATGTATGTATGTATGTATGTATGTATGTATGTATGTATGTATGTATGTATGTGCATGCATGCATGCATGCATGCAATTTAGTTGAAAACAGAAACATTGTAACAAGGATAAAAAAACTAATACACAGAAATAATTCCAATATCAAAAGTATTATATATATTAAAATTATGGCACAAACTAAATTAAATTAAAAATACTGTATAATCTGATTAGCTGACTCTTACTATACGAATCTTTTAGGAACCTCAGGAATGGTTTATTATAAGGACAGTTTGCTACAATGAATTTCTTTCAGTATAGCATTGTACTTATGGTGATGCTGAAAAGTATATAAAGAAAGTATTTAAATGTTCCTTTACAAGGAACATTTAAATACTTGACTGATGTTATATTATGAGAGAGAGAGAGAAAGCTGGATAGTAAGCAATTGCAGTTCTATATTTTAAACAATTCTGCAGATGACACTGTCCAGTAATAAAACTATTTTAAAGTTAGGTGAGTAGTATTCAACTTCAGGCCTTCTTTCATCCCCATCACTTTAGACAGAATAAATAAAGATAATCGAGGAAACTGTATAGAATTTTTAAATGCGCTCTGTGAGTATGACCCTCTAAAAGAGGATCATACTCAAAGAACTTCTTCCACAGTACAAAATGATATTATTAGTGCTATATTTGATGTGGTTAAAGATGCTATAAAAAAGAAATTGCTGTCACTACATTTGTGGCCATTATTCTGGATGAAACAGCTGATGTCATATCAAATTCACAGCTATAAGCCTATTATTATAGTCAAAGCTGTTTTCAGTTTTGACTATAATGGGAAAATACACGAAAGGTTCATCAGATTTAACAGTATTATTTTTATTAATAAAAAACAGATTTTTTTTATTAAATTCCTCAACTCTGTTTAAAAAGACGACTAGATGTTCTATCATCAGATGTCAATGATGATAGAATGTCTAATGGTCAATATCATTTTATATTGATATTGAGTTGAGGAATTTAATAAAATTCCTCAATTGTAAACAGAGTTTGTAAACAAATAAAAACATTTGTTTGTAAACATTTAAAATCACGGACAAGTTAGTCGGCCAAACTTATGGTGTCTGTGAAACGAGTGGCCATATTAATGGCTTATCGAGGCACATCTTTTAGCAATATTTTGAATTTAGTTCTAAAGCAGTCTCTTGAATATCAAGGAATGTAGACTGTTTTTACAAACTATCAGTGCATTGGTGGCATATTTTTCTAAATCATTGAAAAGAATAAATGCTTTGCAAGATTTTGTTGCTAAAAAATTACCAGTAACTACTTCTTTGCACTTTAGCATAGAAAATGAATGATTAATTTCATATCTTAAAACAAGGAAAAATTAAACATTAAAACAGTTCCTTGTATAATTATCTCTCTTGACTATCACAATATTAAAAGACAGATTGCTTTTTAACACTTAATTAAAATGCAGTAAAGAGAAGGGTCAGACTTCGTGAAAGAACTTGGCATCTTTCTTATCAGACATAACCAAACTTGATGTTGCACTAATTTCTTTTACTCTTAGAAAGAAATTATTATTATTATCATCCTAAGAATCACATAGAAGGTCCTTTGTCACATACACAGCTCATCATACCGTGCCTTAAACACATTCAAATTCCCTGCAGACACCACACTCACGGGCATTCCAATCATTCGCAACTCTCCATGCAAAATATCTGCTTCTCACTCCCTCCTTATACGGCTTCCAAGGATGATCTCTTGTTCTCCCTACCATTTTATGAAAAAAATTATTCAACATTAATCCTATAACAGCCCCTTACTAACTTGTACGTCTCTCATATCACTCCTCTTTCTTCTCTCCACTAGACTGCAAATTACATTCTCTTCTTCATATTCAACATTTCAGATCAGAAACTACCTTAGTCAATTGCCTCTGAACCATTTCCAACATCTCTTTATCCTGAAAACCAGGTGGCCAAATCTGTGCACAGTAGTCCATATATGTCCTAATCAAGGCCTTATACAAAGGAACAAGAATTTCCTTACTTTTACAAGTCAGCATCTTTCGCATCATTGTCAAAATTAGTTGTGTCGTTCTCACAATTTTGGCAATATGTCCTCTAAATTTCAGATGCTTATCCACCATCACCCCAAGATCTCTTATCTCCTCCACCTCAAAGAATATATCCCCACCAAGAATAAATTCTACATCCCATCTTTGATTTCCAAATTTTAAAACCTCACATTTCACATCACTGAACTGGCATTACAACTCACGTACCCATTCACTCAGCCTATTCAATGCTTTTTCAGTAAGGAAACAGAAGCAGAGTTGTTAACATCTGTTTTACCCCTCATAGTTCATTCCAACTTTGAATCATCTAGAAACAACCGAATATCCCCATTCAAGTCTTCTCCAATATCATTAACATACAGGTGTATGTTAATTGCTGACATTTATCATATAACCAATCTCAAATCCAATGCTCTAGTCTAATATCCCATCCCCATCTGCTCTAGTTCGACTATCAACTTATCACTGTGGTAATCTATCAATAGTCTTTGCAAAATCTAATACACTATTGTGTATCCATCACCCTCATCTGATGCAGCTGTTACCTTATTGTAATAAGATAAATAGATTACTAAAACATGACCCCCATTATATAGAATTTATATATAATATATATAAATATATTATATATAATTATATATAACCATTACACCTGACATACAGATTGGCCTATAATTTGATGCTCTTTATTAAGTGGTACAATCTTGCCTTCCTACCACTCATTTGGAACTGAACTCAATGTAAGATTCATATTAAACAAATATCTCAAGGGATGTCAATTCCCTTACACATTCCTTCAAAAATTTATGATTCATTTTATGGAGGATTCATTATATAGAATCATTTTTATGAAGGAAAGTGTCATTATACCTGATATCACAATTGCAGATATTTACAGTCAGCTTTTTACAGGTGATGTTATCGTCGTTGTCGTCCAGTAGCATCCTCTAGCAAGAGGGTTGCAGCAGATGAGCAGCTCTTCTCCATTTCTCCCTGTCTGTCGCTTTCGTCATTCTTAAACCAGTCCATTCCACGATGTCATTGAACCACTCTCTAGTTGGTCTTCCATGTCTTCTCTTCCCCTCAACTTTCCCTTGTAATATAGTTCTTGTCAGGTGTCCCGAAGAATCTCTCAGAAGATGTCCTGCAAATCTGGTCTTTCTTTACATAATATTCTTGAGCAGTGTTCTTTCCATCCCAACTCTTCTTAAAACTTCTTGATTTGATATTCTCTCTGTATAGCTAATCCTTACCATCTTTCTATAACACCATATTTCCAATGTATTAATTCTTTCCATTCTCTTTCTGAGTGTCCATGACTCACTTCCATAACGTGCAATACTCCAAACTGTTGCTTTAACTATTCCAACTCTAACACTATTTTAATATTCCTGTTTATTAAAATTTTCTTCATTTCCATAAATGCCGATTTAGCTTTGCCTATTCTATTTCTAATGTCCAACTCTGAAGTTCCTTTCTCTGAGATTCAGCTACCTAAATATTGAAATCTATCCACGTCTTCTAAAATCTTTCCTTCACATCTTATCTTTACATTAGCTCCTATTTTTCTGCCCATTATCATTATCTTGGTCTTCTTAGTGCTAATTCTTAGTCCGTACTCTTTACAAGAGTTTTCAATTCTTTGAACAATTTGTTGTAATCCATTTTCACTTTCTGCCATCACCACTACATCATCTGCATATCTTAAGTTATTAACGATTCTTCCGTTTATTTTTATTCCTTCTTCTACATCCTCAAGTGCCTCTCTAAGCATCTGTTCACCATAAAGGTTAAACAATAATGACGATAACTTGCATCCTTGTCTAACTCCTCTCCCCACTGGGGAATTCTCCTGTTTCCTCGCCATTTACACATACTGACGCCGTTTGTGATCAATATAATCTCTTTAAAATTTCCAAGTCATAAGAGTCAATGTTAATATTTTCTAGAATGTCAAAAAGCCTTTTATGTTTCACTGCATCAAATTGCATAATTTGTTTCAGCTTTTTACAGGTGATGCTATACTCCGAAATAAATCTAATACAAATACTCTTTAACTAAACTAAATAACTGCCGTAATAAATTTCGTATGAAAATCAGAAATAAAAGAAAAAGAATTTATGAAAATAGCCAGGAATATAGAAAACATTGACTGCAAAGCTCTACGGATAACCTGCAGAAGACTGTAAACTATTTCTGCACAAGTTTTACTAAAGATAGCAAATTAAGAGAGTTCAAAGAAAAATCCTATTAAAAATGAAGCCATTAGAAAGAAACTTGACAGTGTCAGCATTCAAGAATGTGTGAGCAGAATTAATCTAGTGATATAGTCACTTAAACTAACAAAGGCAGGAAAAGAACCCATTGGAAGACCAAGATCTAAGTGAAATATGAGGTCTGACAACATTGCAGTTCTAACAAATACAGATCAATTTGGAAGAAAATTACTGACAGAAAACTAGTAATAATGTAAAACTTAATTATGCAGTACTAGAATGGCATCCTTATACCCCTTGATGGCACAACAGGAATCAAGCATGATTCATTTTAATAATTATATCTGTCATTATTACATTTTAAAATATATTTCTAATTAAATTTCAAGAAGTAATTTAATTTTTTACTTAAAACAAAAGTTACATATGCATAAGTACACAGTTGATCACTAACTTTGCTGTTAGCAGACTGAAAATTGGTATGCCATCCAAGTTAATACAACAAATACTGATTGAAGATATGAAGTTTTGCACATTTTTATTCAAATATATAACTGACTGATTGACTTTCTGATCCGTGCCTTAGGACGGGTAATATATAACTAACATTAGGTAATTACAAGAAACCGGAGAGAGAGAGAACAAAAAAAAATCTCTAATTTGAAACTATGAATACTGACCTGAGTACACAACACATAACCAGTAAATGCTGTGGTACATATGACGTATTCAACATAAGAGGGGAATCACTATGCATGCAGGTAAGAAAAGCTCGAAGGCGGCGCTTTTTGTCATCAACTGAAGATCCAAACCAGAGCCGTTGAACTGTAGGCACAGCCCATCCTAAAGGTGTTGCTACCACAAAATCAGGACTTTGTGGCTGCTTTGCTTTGTTAGACATCCATTCCTTTACAACAATATCAGGAATTTTGTCTGGAAATTACAATTATAACTGTTAGTTTGAAATCACAGCATTTTTAGGCACATTTATAACATTAAGAATTAATGCTATAAATGTTTTGCAATGGATCAACAGTTTAATGTTAAATCCTATCCTATCCTTTCCTCATGGTCATGTATTTCACAGATATTTATACTTTAAAACAATTTTTTTAAATATATATATATACAATGATGATCTGTATAATGTAGCAGAGAGCTTGAAGCCATCTGGTGTGAGGTGGAGTCTAACAAGATCAAATACATAGTGGGGTGTTGTTACAGATCTAGTGGATCGGTTGCCTGACAAAGAAATGCAATACCAAACAAAGATAATGGATGAGAAATGAGTAATCATAATGGAACATTTTAATTATCTGAACAGTGACTGGGTAGCTGCGAAAGCTCATGAGAGGAATGAAACTGAATTTATTGAGCTGTTGTGAGACAAATTCCCCAAGTTCATGTGACAGAAGAAACTGGAGGTCAAAGAGTAGATCTGATTATAGGGTAGTGGGAGGTTTCAGTCAAAGACATAACTATTCTGTCTCTGGTTGGTGAGAGGGATCATATAGTACTAACTTGGAAGTGAATAAGCTTATGAATGTTCGATTCAGAAAAAATTACATGCTGAACTACAAAGCAGGAAATTATGACCGCTTAGAATGCAATCCTGTGAACAAGCTGGATTTGGGAAGAATTACAATACTTTGGACCATATTCACACATTAAGACAGCTCATTGAAAAATCAATTGAGTACAATAAACCCTTATGTGTGGCCTCTATAGACTATGAAAAAGCATTTGATTCAGTTAAAACATCTGCAATAAAAGCTCTTGAAACCCAAGGAACTGAGAAACCATATGCTGAAACACTAAAACATATTTACAATAATGCAACTTCTGTAATTAAATTATATAAAACCAGTAAAACGTTCTGAGTACAAAAAGGCATTGACAAAGCGATACTTATATCTTCCAAACTATTTACATCTGCATTAGAAGTCTTTAGAAGCCTTGATTGGGAAACAAAAGAAATAAACATAAATGAAGAAAGGCTGCATCATCTGAAATATGCAGGTGATGATGTCCTAATAGCAGATAATCTTGAAGATCTGAAGGAAAGATTAAACCAGCTAAATGGAGCCTCCGTAATTGGATTAAAAAGAAAGAGAGAAAAACAAAAATAATGATAATAAATCATCATTATCAAATTCCTGACATGTACCCTCAAGGGATGTACAGAATATGATAGTACTACATGAAACTTACATTATTACTAACTTCCTATCTACAATTTTCCACCAAATCAATCTGTTTACTGTCAAAAACTCCAACATTATCAGATCTTATATATTTCTATTTTCTAAGGCACTTCTTACGGTATCAATCCACCTATATCTTGGTTTTCCTCTGGGTCTTCTTTTTTCCTGCCAACCTGGTAGAGAACGCTTGTTTTGCTAATCTTTCCTTGCCCATTCTGTTTAAGTGACCATACCACCTGATATCAGCTTTGCTAACACATTCCTAGATGATGACAACGTCAAGTATTTTCCTAATATCCTCCTTTTTAATATGATATTGCCATTGATCCCATCTGTTCATGCCCCTAATTTTTCTCAGGACTCTAGTCTTTGATCAAGTGTTTTGTTTCTAACCCAGCTCTCAGATCAATAAGTTAAGACTGGTTTGAAGCTAATTTAGTGTTTTGACTAATCTCTCCCTTATTCCATATAAATTTATTCAGTTGACTTCTTATTGTACCAGCTTTGTTGATTCTGTTGTCTATATCGATATTTAATTTACCATCTTCAATAAAAATTGTGTCTAAGTAGCTGAAATGTTTTACTTGTTCTATAGGTTCTCCATTCACAATGCAGTTGATATTTTCAATTCTTCTGCATATTTTCATTGTCTCTGTCTTGTTATTACTGACTTCCATACCATATCTATTACAACAGTTATTCAATTTAGCTAGGGAATCTTGCAGGCTTGTAGCACATCTATTTAGAAGTATAACTTCATCCGCATAAAGCAGAGCTGAGATTAACATCTCCAATTTTCATATCAGGTTTAATACCACTTTTCCTTCATAATGTGATCGATATAGATAATGAATAAGAGAGGGATAATGTACATTCTTGTCTGACACCATATTTAACATTAAACCATCTTCTTGTAATTCCTTCAATTCTAACTGTTGACTTACAACTCAAATAAAAACTAAGTATTGCTTGATATAATGCCCCATCAACAACATACAACTATAGCGTTTTGGATAGCTTCTCTCTTGACACCTTGTCATATGCCTTTCCCAGATCTACAAAACCTAAATAGAGATCTTTGTTATATTCCCATGATTTCTCAGCTATTTGTCTTAAAGTGAATATCTGATTCTGACAGCCTTTATTTGGCCTGAATCCTGCTTGTTCTTCGCCGAGCTTCCTTTCAACAATCTTTCACAACCATTTCTCAAGTATACTTGCATAAATCTTACCTGTTTGAGAATTACAAAGGTATTTCTCAGTAGAGAAATACCTCTGTAATTCTCACATTCAGTTTTATTTCCCTTTTTATATGATGGGTACTATATAAGAGCACTACTCCAATCATCTGAAATTCGTCCCTCTGACCAGGCCTTCTGAACTATGCAATGTAGCCACTTCTGCACACTGTAAGATTTTTATACCTCCATACTTGGTCAGTGTTTTTTTTTCCACTGTGCAGTCAATGATTGTTTCATTTCACAATTTTTTGAAGTAATTACTCCATACATCAAAGATATCTTTTTCTCAAGTTTTCATGAGATATGTTTTTCAAGTTATCATCTCTAACTCCTTTTACAGTATTTTTTCCTCCATTTCTGAGCTTCTTCAACAACCTCCAGAATATCTTGCCACCCTTCTTGATGTTTATTTTCTATGTTCTTATCAGTTTTCCCATGACTTTTGTTTAGCTAGTTTTGCATAGTGTTTAGCTTTCTTACATTTGTCTCTGTATTCTCTAAGAGCATAAGCAGACTTATTTGCTGGGAACTTTTGATATGCTTTCTTCTTTTCCTTCACTTCCTCTTTAACTTCCTGCCTCTTTAAATTCCATGGTGCATGTGTCCACCATGGAATTCTGATTTTTCTATCCTTGCACACAATCTCACCAAATGCCTCTCTGGCTGAATCAATCAATGTCACCAAATCTCACCAAATGCTTCTCTGGCTGAATCAATCAATGTTTTCTTCAGGATTTGCCACTAATCTAGGTTTCATTCCTGTTCTCAAACTCTTTTATTTTTTCTTGAATAATGTTTGTGTATTTTAGTCTACAGTTCACCTCTGAAAGCTGCTCAAATTTTATTTGCTGTAAAACTTTCTTACATGTTCTTCTTTTCCATATGAAATTCAATTTTATCCTGCTCAAGACTAAATGGTGATCACTTCCAATTTCAAATACTCTGTACGCTCTAGTGTCCTGAACCAGTGAGAACATCACTATCAACAATAACATAGTTAATGAGACTTTTCTTATTCCATGCCTCTTCTCTCAATGTGAATTTGTGCACATATTTATGTTGGAACATAAATACCATATACTAAGCAGAAATCCAACAGGTATTTGCCATTATTATTTGCTTTGCTCTTTTCTCAAGATTTTCCCAAAATATTTTTGTATGTCTGACAATCATTTCCTACTCTGCTATTTAGATCCCCGTGGAGGAATTTTTTGAGGTTTTAGAGAAAGTAACTGAAACAATGAAAAAGGAAAAGTTGGTCCTTAGTGTTTTTTGTGACCCTAGGCACCAAAAATACTTAAATGATGCAATATCAGAATGCATTCCACATGTCTGAGGAATAAATATGGTAGGAGTGAAATGGACGTGTAATCTTATTAAGCAAGAGATTCATAAGAAAAAATGATGTGGAAGAAATACAATGTGTATAAGGGCAATGTCAGTTATGAAAATTATAAGCAGCAGGCCAGAAGAGTCAAAACCATTGTTTGGAAAGCAAAGTTTGAGTATGAAAAAAAAAACTGGTTCTGCAAGCTAAAGACAACCCACAAGAATTCTTTCTTTTACTTACAGCATAACAACAGAACAAATATGAAAGATTAACTCTACTGAAAGCAGAAGAGATTGTTCAACCTAGTGTATGCAACATTAATTAAGCTCACAACTACTTCTTCACTGGATGAAGAAACTCAGGTGTATGAGGAGAGGGTACTAGAGCAGTAGCACAAACTATCAGGATATCAGTGCTAAAATACTGTTCAGCTAAACTGGCTATTCCTTTGACTAGGTTATACAATTTGAGTTCAGATCAGGGAAGATCACACAAAGTGGAGAGAATGTACAGTAATCCCATTGCACAAGGGGGCAAAGACTGATGTATCCAACTATCAACCTATCAGTATCTCTATCTCTGGAGTGGTGATGAAGATTCTGAAAAAGTTGGTTAAGACTCACATACTGCAATGGGTTTACTAAGGGAACGTCATGTTCAAAGAACCTGCTCACTTTCTATAATAATGTTACCATTGAGTTAGACAAGGTGAATGGATATAGCTAAGGCTTTTGAGAGAATACAGCATGAAGAAACACTTGTATATTGTATAAATTAGAGAATATGGGATTGGATTATAAAATATTGCATAGATAAGAGGATGGCTGACTGGCAGATATCAAAGAGTGGTAATATGGGGATGTGAGTCTGCAAGATTTAAGGTAACCAGTGGTGTGCCACAAAGATAAGAACTTGGTTCATTGTTATTCAATCTGTACATTAATGACATTGGGAAGGATATGATCAAACGATTTGATCGATCAATCGATTGGCATTTTTAAACCGGTGTAGAGACAGCAATATCATTCCGAATTGCATCAAACTAAAGAGAAAATTTACCTCAACAAAGGCGCAACGAATATACCACCACAAGGAGAAAGCATTACTCAGAGAACAGATCCAGGCTACTAAAAAAAACTTGGCCGTTACTCAAAACCAAGTACAAAATGTAAAATCTGAACTTTTAAGTTATTTGAATGCAGATATTTGGATTATCCTCGAAAAGATTACAGACAACATGGTGAACCGTATCCTTCAAACTAACAAAGAAAATCTCATGTTCAAATTTCATAGACTAAAAGATCAACAAAACCAATGGACATATTCGAATTTCTTCGCAGTGAACATTAACAACCAATCAGAAGCAAGAAACAACAGGAACCACCAATCGCCTGCAGATAACAGTAACGTAGCTAACCTATCCAACCATGCCTTAAACAAAGATGAACTCTCGCTACTCAGCAAAGGTCTAAATTTTGCCGTAGCACCCAGATCGATGAACAAACTGGATTTTATTTGTAATATTGAAAGAGACTTAAGATTCATCCCAAATAACATAGCAAACAAAATGTTTAGAAACCACCAACATTTTAAATATAATTTATAAGAAAATAATAACAAGCAACTTAACAAAACATGAATTAACAGCGATGAAATCATTAAAATCAAATTCGAACATCGTAATAACTAGAAGCTAAAGGAAGCGCCACCGTTATTCTAAACCGAACCACATATTTAGAAAAAATGAATCTGCCAGTCTCGGACAATAGTACATACCAACTTGTTAACTACGACCCAACCAATAGAATAAAAAAGAAAACAGAGAAACTACTTAAATCAATTACTACATGGCCCGAAGACACAGCCAAAAAATTACTTCTGCACTACGCTTGTTCCCCGAGAATTTATGGCCTAGCAAAGATACACAAACAAAACACACAACTCTGGTCGATAGTTGAAGGTATAGCAGCCCGAATTATCACCTAGCAGAAATTAGCAGCAACACTCAAGGAGTTGGTAGGTCATTCCCCCCTTCCTATATCAGAAACACACAACACTTCATAAACATAATCAAAGACATTACATTAGAAAAAGATGATTTATTAGTCAGTTTTGACATCTCTGCCCTCCTTACGAATGTCGCAATCAATGACACAATTCTTCTTTTACAGAACAAATTCCCTCCAGATATCACGCCGCTATTTGCGCATGTATTACATTCTGGTTATTTTGTATGGCGAAACGTTTTCTACCTACAAAAAGAAGGCACAGCTATGGGCTCGCCATTACCCCCCTCCCCCCCTGCATTGCTAACTTTTATATGGAATATTTTGAGCAACATGCTCTAGATTCGTTTCCTTTTAAACCCAAAGTCTGGCTTAGATATGTTGACGATGTTTTCGCGATCTGGTCCCATGGCCACCAGACACTATGTACAAAAGACACTTTCCTTAGCCACCTAAACAAACAACATAAACGCATACAGTTCACAATTGAGATTGAAAACAGAACACACTTCCATTTCTAGATACACTTGTCACACGTCTTCCTTCACTGTTTACTGGAAACTGACACATACTGGCCAATATATACACATAAACTCCTACCACCACCACCAACAAACACAAAAACCATGTGTCATTAATACTCTAAAAAACAGGGCTTTGAAGATCTGCTCCAATGAACAAACACTGAAAGACGAATTTAGTTATCAGCAATACTTTTCTAAAAAATGGTTAGAGCGAAAACACTATTCAAAATTCTCTACAAGACCTCAATAAAAAACAAAGATAAACCAGACTACAACAAAACTATAACCATTCCTTACATTAAAGAGATGTCAGATAAAATAAACAGAATACTACAGAAATACAACCTCAAATCCATCTTTAAACCTCCTGCAAAATTAAAAAGCTTACTCAACTCGTCCAAAGACCCACTCCCTCAGCTGGCCCACCCTGGAATATACCATATTTATTGCACCTGTAATCTACCATATATAGGGGAAACAGGACGCACAATTCCTATTAGACAAAAGGAACATAAATGACACATTAAATATAATAACTATAGTGAAGCTGGCCTTTCTGATCATGCCTTGAACACTTTACACAGAATTGACTGGAAAAAGCACCAGCTGTTTACATCACACCAAAACATGGTATGAATGCAAATTTAAGGAAGCCTGTGAGATTCTTATCAACCACTCCAATCTGAACAATAATGATGATGGTCTAAAAATCTCAAGCATATGGAAGGCACATATTCTACCCAAGGAACCTTTCTCCCTAAGAGTTAACTATAAACAGGACTGTAGATAATCCAGAATTCTAAATTTAATATAACAATTGTAATGTTAAAAACAGGACATCATTGTTACTGTAAGAAAACAATCTACATATGAAAGAATGTTTCTCTCATGTTATCTTAAATAGAATTTAGCTTTGATGTAGTTTCTAATTAATTAATTAATTTTTAATGTTATCTGTATTTTTTCTCCACTAGAGGTCATGCCAGTAGAATAACCATTGATCAAATCATTGTTTCTTTAACTTATTTTGTAAAATGTAATTCAGCTTGTCCTTGTATATACTCAAGATGATGACCTTAATATGAAGGTCGAAACATCGGGAAATTAAAATAGTCATTTATAGCGCCTCCATAGCGCAATTGGAAGAACGACGGTACATTGCGCCATTCGATTGGAATAGGCCTAAGTTCGATTCTCGTCGCGATGGGAGGAATCTTTATCTGGACGATTTTCAATCAAAGGTGAGTTAGCCGATCTCATAAAGAGGTAGCAGGGTTTTTTCTCCCAGAAACTTGGGTTTTTTTTCATCCCGCATACAGACAAATCAGCCCTTCAGAACACAAGCAGTTTACCAACATAGCATACTAGTTGTGGCGATGGTGGAGGAAGTGGGCAGTAGATGGCGTTGATGGAGATGATTTGTAGTAGAGGTTCGGTGTAGGGGTTGAGACAGTTGTAGGTGTCCTCCCGCGATGAGTCTTCGGACTCCTTGGAGGTGTCAGGAATAATAATAATAATAATAATAATAATAATACGGTTGTAAAGTCCATAATTTCTAAAATGAATGATGATCACCATGCAACACTAGAAGAAAGGGAAGGATTTGACATGCAACATACAGCTATTTGCTGTATGATGCAAAGATAGGTAGAGTAATTGCATATATGTAGTAGCAAGTACTTGCAGAATTATTTCACAGTCTGGAATTGTGGGCATGGGAAAATGGATGGCAATTCAATGCTAGTAAATGTAATGTCATGCACTTTGGCATGGCTAGATATCCAACGTCGTATTATATTGTTGAGATTATGATAGAAGAAACTAATCAGGCTAGGGATCTTAGAGTTTTAGTAGACAGGAAGTTGAAGTTCAAGAATCATATAGAAATGATTGTAAATACAACTCGGGGAACAATTGCAATGCTGAAACAAACCTTGAGATGTAAAGATAAGGAAGTCATTTTGCCTCTTTACAAGGCCTTGATAAAACCACACCTGGACTATTGTGCACAGGGCTAGTCTCCTGGTTTCATATTGATTCTTATACAGTGGAGAGAGAGAGAGTGCAAAAATTTGGAGACAGCAAACACTAGACAGCAAACATGAGAAAGAGAGGTGATATGATTGCGACTCCAAACTTCTGAAAGGGTCATACAGAATTTCAGTATATGGAATTTTTCCTTTTATGAAGGGTGGGGGAAAATGCAAGGGCATCCTTGGAAGTTGAGAATGAATGATGTCAGGAAGGGGATGAGGGCTAGATTTTTCTATCATAGAGTGGAGAGAGTGCAAATAGTGTGAATGAATTCAAGAACAGTTATGATAGCTAGTGTTGAAATTATGGAAGTATGAATCTAGAGTACTCAATCTGAGGAATGGTTATTGTGATAATTAACAGTAACTTTTGGTACTGCCAAGATTATTAAAAATGTCAAATTACTGCCATTTTTAGTCTACTAATTAGAAATGAAATTCTACAAAAATCAAACAGACAGACTTTGTAATTTAATTCTACTGATTTTGATAAGAAGGCCTACAATTAGAAGCAGAGTACATATGATTGCCTCTTTACAAGGCAATCATATGACTCTGCTTCTCAAGGTTCTGACTGTTAATTGCCTTCATGATGATGTGGTATTTCCACAAAACACTTTCTGCTTACATTTCTGAGATGGTGAAGAAAATAAAAATACCAAACAGACTTTCTAAAGTGGTTGTTCTTTAATGCATGTCAAATGTAGAGGGTGAATCCTGTTAATAACTACAACAAATTTTATGTTTAATTACTATAAAGAAATAATAATAGTCATTTCTGTTTTGTTTATAAAAACTTTCAATATTAATTAAAATAAAAAAATAAAGAACATTTTCCTCAGAATTATAATCAGATTTGTATCATATTTAAGAATGGCATAAACATTCAAATTTAACTAAGAAAAAATTCTTGACTATTTGAATCAAGAAAAAATATATTTAGTCGCACAAACACACAAAAAGATATTTACAAAAAGTGCACATATATACATATAAATAAAACTAACTTTTCTATCTGTCTTTCTTATTTTACGAGGGTGGTCTGAAATGTTCTCGGCCTCGACCATAGATGGCAACACTATCGGCAAGTTTTTTTGTTTTTTTTTAAGTTGGTACATCTGTCATAAGCATCCATGTGAAATTGCAAGTCATTCTAACAAGTAGTTTGTTTTATACAACTGCCTGAAGCAAAAGTGTTGTCTGTATCTCTTGAAATGGATAAAACTGAATATCATGAGGTTATAAAATTCTTTGTAAAAGAAGGTTTAACGCCAAAAGAAATCCATTCAAAGTTCATAAAAGTTTATGGGAACTCTTCTCCTTCATTTTCGACAATTAAGAAATGGGTTGCCCAGTTTAAATGTGGCCGTACCAGCCTTGAAGATGATCCACGTGAAGGACATCCAAAAAAAGTGTAATAAAACCAGAAATCTTTGATCAAGTCCACAATGTGGTATTGGATGACCAGCGAGTCAGAGTACATGCAATTGCTGAGACTATAGGCATTTCAAAAGAACATGTAGAATATATTTTGCACGAAGAATTGTAAATGAAAAGGCTTTGTGCAAAATGGGTGCCACACTTGCTCACAGCAGATCAAAAATGCACTCGCATGAAAATCGCTGAACAGTGCTTGGAGCGTTTTAACAAGAATAAAACCGATTTTGTGTGTGTCGATTTATTACTATGGATGCGACCTGGATTCACCATTACACACCAGAATCCAAACAGTAGTGAAAACAGTGGACAGGAGCAGGCTGTTCACTGCCAAAGAAGACAAAATCGGTTCCATCAGCAGGAAAGGTCATGGCATCGGTGTTTTGGGATGCTAAAGGCATTTTAGTAATTATCTTAAAAAAAGGGAAAAAATAAGCGGGGAAAATTATTGCGATCTTTTAACTAGACTAGACAAAAAAATTCATGAGAAAGGATCAGGTTTGCAGAAGAAAAAATCATCTTTCATCAGGACAATGCACCTGCCCACAAAGGTGTTTTTGGCAATGGGAAAATTAAAGGATCTGCAATATGAATTGTTGGAACATCCACCCTATTCCCCAGATTTGGTTCCCTCTGACTTGTATCTCTTCCCAAAACTAAAACTCTTCCTCACTGGTCAGCATTTTTCTTCGAATCAAGAGGTGATTGCAGCTGTAGAGGGGTATTTTGCAGATTTTACTGAGAATTACTACAGGGACAGGATAATGGTGTAGGTGCATCGGTGGAATAAATGTATTAGTCTTAAGGGAGATTATGTTAAAAAATAAAAATAATTTTGAAATTATAAATTCGTTTTTTTCATTGTTAGGCCAAGAACTTTTCAGACTACCCTCGTAAGTACACAACTGTTAAGACGTTCCAAAAAATACAGGGTAACAAAAAAAAAAGTCCATTTAGTTATTTAAAAAAATAATTAATTTTTCTAAAATAAAGAGCAGAAAGGCTTCACTTCGGCGATGCAAATTTATAAAAATTAAGTGGATATTAAATCCAGCATTATTTCAAAACCAAATATAGAAACTATAAAAGTTTTGTATAAATTTGACAAGAGAGCTTACGGGAATACACTCGCCGATATTAACGTGTTGCTCTAGCCGGACCTTATAGGAGAGATGATCATTGTCCAAGCATCTATATATTCCCCTGTAAATATATGGTGTTACTTCTCATTGTTTTTTGTTTCATCCCATCTACACTGCGATGTTGTATTATAGTTCGCCCACCGATTTGAGGTCCCTCGACACTTCTGCGCATGTCAGAAAAAGGAGAATCCATTCCGATAATAGGGTAATCAGTCTGTCTTCTGGGATGTAATAATAAACAAACTGAGTTTGTTTATTATTACAGGTCGGAAAATTTAGCTTTTCTTTTATGAACATTACTGTTTTTAAAGTGTAACTATTCTGCTTGTATAACAGTTGGAAAAATGTACGTAGAGTGTTAATACGTGCAAATACTGCGTTCTACATAAAACAATGTCACTTCGCTCCATGATAAGTTTCCTTTTATTCTGGGACTTTTTAAAACAAAATCGATTTCATGAAGTATTTTCCTTAAAGTTTCTCTTTTCCAAGGAAAATTAATTTTTTCTTTAAGCACAGGAATCAATTTCGGAACAGTTGGCACTCTTTTCTCGACCACGTAAAATTCATGAATAGCTCTTCTTATAACGTCTACATCAAAATCATTCAAAGCTACGGTTTCAATGGGTTTCTTTCTCTGGCACTTTTTTTTTTTAGGTGATTTAAATTTTGGCTTACCTTCACCTTTTGATTCCCTACGAATTCTTTTAACAGTCGATCCCGATACACCCGCAATTGCACTTGCACGTTTTATGACTTGAGAAAGGGGAACAAGAAGACGGCCTTCTGACGATTCTTTTTCGCAGAATGTCAGCACATTATTCAATATTCTTTTGCAAGAGCTACTGAAACGTGTAACAATAGAACTTGTTGACTGTATTGGATCCATCATACGAATTAATAATAAAAAATAATGCAAAAAGAGAACAACAAAAATCAAGCTAGTACTAGTACAGCGACAGACAAGAAAGCACGTGATTTCGCATGTTGGCGACCAATTCATACATCCTTCATTTCTTTCACCCCTTCAGCATGAATCGACTATTCTTGGCACCAAGCCAATAAGGGATCTAGAAATGGTGGGCGAACTATACCTTGTGTTGTGCTTACTTATCAGGTTATTATTCTATTCTATCTCTCAATTAATATTCTACCTTCGGTGACTGTACTCCTTACATCTGAGAGCAATGGAAATTTATTTTATTTTCTGACTGCACTACCATGCCTCGATGTGGTACAAGGAATATCAGTACTTCCGGCAGATCCTTAATCATACACAACAATGTCCTCTCTTATCCCAAAAAACAAATTTTTACAGTCGTGGCTTCTATTAGTCCTCTATCATAACCTTTAACTATCTTTTAGTTTCCTACCTATTGGATCGAATTATTTGGGATCAGTGCATCGCAAAGTGAGATCAGACAACACTCTTTGATTATAATTAACAAACATGTTTAATAGCTACAAAATTTAGAGAATATTACAATACATAAATCAGGAATTTCGCTCTGTAATCTCAGTTCTAGTTATGCAAATTATAAAACTCTTAAAGCAATATCTTGTAATTATTCAATTAGTTTATAATATTCACTTTAACTTAAATCTTAACCTCAATTTCAAATAATGGCATGACTTAAACATATAAACAACAAAATAAACATATTAGCACTAAAGATATTGCTTTAAGAGTTTTATACCGGAAATTTTTTTTACAGGAAACCTCTCCACATACAATTATCAAATTGATCTCTTAGCCCAAACTACTCCTTAGGAAATTAGCTTTACTCAGTTCTACACCTTTTCACAAATTCAATCATATAATTGCACTAGTTACCCATAGGTTATATATATCTTATTCTATCAATCCTAGCAGTCCATTAGGAATTTCTCTTACATCACAAGTTTAACAGTATACAATAAAATGACTCACATGAACTCCTTTTCTCCGGTACACTTTTCTTCTCTGCTTGTCTTCGGCGTTTTAAGTTTCCTTTTTCGTCTCGTGTTTTGAATTCCTTCCTTCGGGGTCTCAGAGTATGGATGAAACCGTCAAGTCAGCTAGCGGGATATGTGGAGAGGTTTCCTGGCGTCTGAAACGATCGGGCAAAGGATCACGGCTGTCGGGGCATGGCAGACTTGGCTGAGTGGCAAAGCATCTGGTCCGTCTGGGCTTGATTTCTCCTAAGTTAATCGCCTCTGGTTATCCTCATTACTGAACTTGAGTGGCTCATGGCAGATCGATCTCCGTTTTCCTCATCCAGACTTCTCCGTGTCTGCTAAAGTTCCCTCTCGAAGTTGATAATGCTGATTCCTCGAGATCCATGCCTTATATTTTCCTCTCTTTCCTTGAACCTTGGGTTAAGTTTTGGAATCCCCCTTACTTTCCTGTGCAAATCTTGCATACAGTTATGAGAACCCCAGACATCATCTTGTGACTCTTGGTTCTCGAACTTTCGCCGACTTCTTATGTCTCACCTTTCATGTCTTTAATCCAATTTTAGTGGCCTGTAGAACTTATGTTTGTTTCTCACTGTCCCTTTCTGTGCTGACCTTGAAGGTCAAATGAGATTGAACTCATAAACAAAAATCAACCAACCTTCCGATTCCAAAGCGTTGCCCTTGGCTTCACTAATTTTACATCCTTTGTTTAAGCAAAGAGCAAGCTAATTCCCTTTGGGCTTTTCATATTCTATACACAATAGTTCACAAAAATAAATAGAAATATTTGTATAAGGTTTCAAGATGTGACCTTTCTGTAAAAAGTCGATGCATTAAACGGAAGAAAATTTATGCGGCATCGAGTTTTTACACCCCTCCTATTGGTCCATTTTGGAAAGGTTTCACTGGCCTGACAGCTGTTTCAAAATGGTTGGTTTTCATCAGAGACCAGGCAGAAACTTTAAGAGAGCAAAAACTCAGTACTAAGTAACTTGAAACATCAGAGAGGTGTATTTTTTGTACCAATAGAAGGGGAATATGTGGACGCTTGGTCAGCGATCATCTCTCCTATAAGGTCCGGCTAGGGCAACTCGTAAATATCGGCAAGTGTATTCCTGTAAGCTTTCTAGTCAAATTTCTTATGAAACTTTTATAGTTTCTATATTCAGCTTTGAAATAATGCCGGATTTAATATCCTTAATTTTAATAAATTTGCTTCTCTGAAGTGAGGCCTTTTGGCTCTTTATTTTAGTAAATACTTTTATGCATTCACAGAGAGTTCGCTTATGAAAAATACCTTTCCAATATTTCAAGTTACTTAGTACTGAGAGTTTTTGCTCTCTTAAGGTTTCTGCCTGGTCTCTGACGAAAACTAACCAGTTTGAAACAGCTGTCAGGTCAGTGAAACCTTTTCAAAATGGACTGATAGGAGAGGAATATATGGACGATTGGGCAGTGATCATCTCTCCTATGAGGTCCAGATAGGGCAACTCGTAAATATCGGCGAGTGTATTCTTGTAAGCTCTCTGGTCAAATTTCATACAAAACTTTTATAGTTTCTATATTCAGCTTTGAAATAATGTTGGATTTAATATCCACTTCATTTTTATATATTTAATTTTATTTTTATTTCAAATCATGCCCTTGAATATACTTTAGAAATAATGCCAAAGAGCATATAAAAGCCTAATAGAAATAGAATGTATTTTCTGTGTGTCAAAACTTACTTCTGGTATCGGTTGTTCCAATTTAAATGAGCATGTTTTCTACAGCATTGCAAAAACTAATAAAGCATTCCCTAAAGGTTGCATATAAAGGAAGAAATTAAGGAAATGTCTCGATTAAATCGTCTTAAATCTCGATTCAAAATATAATGATCATCCAAAGCCACTCATCAAGGAAGACCCGGAATGTGAGCAGAAGTTGTCAAAATGGTATGAGAATCTGAGGAATATAGTAAGATGTGCAGATGACACAGTTCTAGCTGAAAATAAATGACCTCAAGATTCTTATAGATGAAACCCTCAAGTACAGCAAACAGTATCTGACAAATGAGAATCTGAGGAATAGCCAAACAGATCATTTAAAAAAGAAGTCTATCACATGGAATTACCAAAGAATGCTCAAGAGAACCTTGCAAATGATCTCAAGAAATACTGATACTATAAACAGACCAAGCAGAAGCTCTCTGACAAGGATGAACTAAAAAGAAAAGCAATGACTGACAGACTGCTTGTTCAAATGGAGGAGAGTCTAACTTTTCTTGGTTTTCTTTGATGTCAGATGAGGCACACTTCGATCTCCATGGAAAATTCAATTCTAAGAACAGTAACTTCTCGGGGAGGGGTAACAACCAGCTCAAGAAGTTGCAGAAAGTTCTTTACACTGAAAATGCAGTGCTTGGAACAATTTCCTAAAGCAGTCTAGGTTGAAGAGCATGAAAGGAATGTCACAATATCATAACACAAAGTAGAGGTATATATGGATATATTTGAGGTGCCTGGAAAGACACAGCATCACTTTATCTCTTACTTTTAGTTAAATTCTAGTTCCAAAAGGATGATGCTCCCCACACATCAGTAATAGCTAGAGAATAGTTGTCAAACCACTTCAAGTAATCAGTTTCATGACTGAATTCAAGTGGACATCTCTGATTTAAACCTCTTCCTGATTTCTAACCATGGGATTATTTTCAAAGACTATATTTGCTAATGTCTGCAACGTAATCAGAGAAGAGATCAGATCAATTCCAAGGGATGCATGCAAGAATGTGATGCAAAAGTTTACCATACACAACTAAATGGGGATTATCCTGAACATGTGTTATAGCCCTGGAAACATAAAGTATTGGAAGGTCTTGTCTGTGTCAGGTGTCCTCTTTCTCCAGGAGATTGACCACCATGTCTTGTTCAGTGCTTCTCTGCTGCATTCCTTGTATGAGAGATGGGTCCATTCTTCTATACTTTTCATCCACTCCAGTTTCTGTCTTCTTCTTCTTCCCTCAACAGCTCCTTCAAGAAGTGTCGTTTGAAGGCAATTGAGTCTAAGAATATGTCTGAAATATCATCATCATCAGGATATGATAGTACTACATGAAAAATTTACATCATTACTAACTTCCTATCTACAATTTTCCTCCAAATCAGTCTGTTACTTGTCAAGACTCCAATATTATCAGATCTTATATTTCTATCGTCTAAGGCACTTTGTACCGTATCAATCGACCTATATCTTGGTCTTCCTCTGGGTTGTTTTCCTGCCAACCTGGCAGAGAACACTTGTTTTGTTAATCTTTTCCTTGCCATTCTGTTTAAGTGACCATACCACCTGAGATTAGCTCTGCTAATGCATTCCTGGATGCTGACAATGTCAAGTTCTTTCCTAATATCCTCATTTTTAATATGATATTGCCAGTGATGCCATATGTTCACGCCTCTAATCTTACTCAGGACTCTCATATCTGCAGTCTCTAGTCTTTGATCATCTGACTTCTGACCCAGCTCTCAGATCCATAAATTAAAACTGGTTTGAACACTGTCTTGTATACAGCTAATTTAGTATTCCAACTAATTTCTCTCTTATTCCATATGAATTTATTCAATTGACTTCCTACCTTATCAGCTTTGTTGATCTGTTGTCTATTTCCATATTTAATTTACCATCTTCACTAAAAATCGTGCCTAAGTAGCTGAAATGTTTTACTTGTTCCACAGGTTCTCCATTCACAACACAGTTTACATTTTCAATGATTCTGCCTATTTTCATTGTCTTTGTCTGTTTATTGCTGACCTTCATACCATATCTATTACAACAGTTATTCAATTTAGTCAGAGAATCTTGCAGATTCTTGTAGCGGATTTATTTAGAAGTATAACATCATCTGCATACAGCAAAGAGCTGACATTAACATCTCCAATTTTGATATCATGTTTAATACCATTTTCCTTTATAATGTGATCCATATAGATAATGAATAACAGAGGGGATAATGTACATCCTTGTCTCACACTAGATTTAACATTAAACCATCTTCCTGTACTTCCTTCAATTCTAACTGCTGACTTACAACTCAAAGACTAAATATGGCCTCAATATCCGAATGTCCAACATTTATCTTTTTAATTTCTTTTATCAGGCTTCTGTTTTCATCTACCATCTTTGGTACCTCTTCATTTGTCTTTCCATGATATCCTCATAATTCTGCAGCATCCACATTTTGAAGGCTTTCAAGTTTTTCACACACAGATTGGAAAGTGTCCATATCTCTACTCCATATAATAATGTGGACCATATGTAACATTTGGAGATTCTTAGTCTTGTTTTCAGATTTAACTCTTTAGATGTCAGTAGGCTTTTCATATTACTGAAGGTTGACCTTGCGATTTCAATCCTTCTAATTTCATCTTCTGTCCTTCCATTCTCTGTGATCAAGTATACAAGGTATGTATGTGTGTATATATATATATGTTTGCACTTGTTCTAGTTTATTTCCTTTTATATTGATGTATATTTTTGATATTTCCTTTTCTCTTGAAATTGTCATGATTTTTGTGTTTTTAAAGTTGAAATTGAGGCCGTACTTGAAGGTTTCATCTATAAGAACCTTCAGGTCATTTATTTTCAGCTAGAACTGTGTCATCTGCACATCTTACATTATTAATATTTCCCCCCCCCCATTACAATGATTCCTTTGAGGTTACTAATTTCATTAAATATTTTTTCTATGTATAAGTTGAAAAGAATTAGAGACAAGACAAGGACATAGCCTTGTCTCGCACCTTTCTGAACTGGGAATTCTTCTGAGGTCTCTTCATTTATTCTCAAAGATGCAGTCTGTTCCAGGTAAAGATTAGTTATCGGCCTAATGACTTTCCTGACCATGCCTATTTTTGAAAGCATTTCAATTAATTGCTCACATTGAACACTGTTAAATGCCTTTTCGTAATCTATGAAACAGAGATACACATATTTTTGTTTTTCTAAATATCTTTCTATGATGGTTCTGATGTTGAAAATACCTTCTTTTATGCTGCCTACATTTTCTGTAAAGCCACTTTGTGTATCATTTATTTCTATATTTATATTTCTTTTATTTCTTTCAAGAATAACATAAGAGAAATTATGATACTTGACCGATGAGGCTAATTCCTGAAATCTTCATATCTTGTTTTTTTGGGAATTGGAAAGAAAATTGAGTGGTTAATATCTTTTAGGTAGAAATCAGTCTCATATATTTTATTGCATATAATTTTGTCAGGAATTTCAGTCCTTCATCTAGAGCAGTGTTTCCCAACATTTTTTGGATCATGACCACTTTAACGCCTCAAAGATTTTGATGTCCCCCACCCCTAGCATAATAGTCAGCCAAGCTCTGAAAAAGTATAATATAAATATGTACTTTAAATAAAAAAGGAACATAGGTACAACTGTTTTTAATTGAACTTTCTTCAATGAATATACATTTTATATTACACTTTGTATATTATAAAACATAAATCGAACTGAACTTGGGAAAATAAAATCCAAGTTAATGCAATCCTTGAGCTTGATGTCTGCTGCAAAGAGTTTTTATTTGAGGTACTAATTTAGTCATTTTCAATCTCAAATCCCCATGGTCTGTGATATCCAGATGATTTCTTTTTTTCAGTAGCAAGTCATTTACAGCACTAAAGCCACATTCAACTAAATATGACGACGGGAAGGCAACAGTATTTTTTTTGCAAAACTAGTTGAATTTTAGTATTTCGTTTCTGTCTCATCAGAAAGCCATGCTATTGTTCCTTTTATGTTGAATTAAGTTCTAATAGACTCATCATTTTGCTTTTCTGAGAGTTCCTCTTGATACTGAATTTATGTTGACTGCAGTAATAGTGATGTCAGCTTTTTTATCTTGGAAAGTCAGGGTTGCAACATTGACAATTTATGGCCAACAATGGCGAGTTTTTTCAATGGTGAATATATCAGTGATGAGGTGACAAAATGCATCATTTTCTAATTGCCCCACGTTGGGAAACACTGATCTAAAGTCTTCAACCATTCTGCCAAGATATTATCTATTCCTCTGACTTTATGTGGTTTTAGTTTTCTGATGGTATTTTCTACTTCACAAAATAAAATGGATGGTCCTTCTAAATCTGTCTGTTTGGGAATATTATTTCTTTGTTGTTCATATAATTTCCTTGTATATTCAACCCATCTTTCCATGATTTCTTTTTTTATTAATTAGAACATGGTCTCTTGAATCTCTAATGAAACTTGCATGTCATTATTTGTCCTGTTTGTAATTTCTCTGGTGTTTACATTTATTTCTAATTCTTCTTTGGCTTTCCTGCATTTTTAAAAAAAATTTTTTTTTTAATTCATGCTTTTAGATTTGGGTTTGTCCTTAACTTTTTTCTTTTTTCCATCAACTTTTAAGTTTTTTCATTTATTCAAAGGTTTTATTCTTTTTATTATTATTATTTTTATCCCTTTTAATTGTGGAAGCATATTTTTAGCTGCTTCGTTAATGCTCTCTTTGAATGTTTGCCACTTCATGTTAATTCCATCAATTGGTCTTCTGTGCGAATTGTGGTACCAGACTTGTTAAGGACTTTGTAAATAATTTTTTTTCGTAAAACTGTTCCAATTCTTTGTCTGGGTGATCTTGAGTTGGTGCATATGGTTGGATAATATAAAAAATAAATGGTTGTCAAGTTATTTTGGTTGTTATGATTCTGTCGTTTATGGGCCAAGATCCATGGAGATATTTTGCAATTCTATTACTTAGAATGAGTGCCAATCCATTAAGATCAAGTCATTGCCAGAGTAAATTATAATATGATTTTTTCTTCTGTATATAGTAATTATGCCTGTATCTGTCCACCCCACTTCACTGATACCTGCCTTCATCACTTCTAAATCCTGGATTAAGTTGTTTAATTTGCCTGCCTCACAGAGTGTCCTGACGTTCCACATTACCATTTTAATAAGATTGCTCCTGGTTTTCAGAAAAGGGACATCTAAGAATATCATCTTCATATACTACCTTGGTAGTTCTTGTCTTACAGTTCCCAGTTTCAAGCTCTTCTTCCCTATAAGAGCTGATGGTTGCAGGAGGGCTCAACCACATTGGAAGGCATAATATTTAAAAGTGACAGAAAACTTACTCATCCATTATATCCAATTTTCATTATATTAAAATAAAAAAAAAGTGCAAGTTTGGTGTGTGTGTGTGTGTGGAAGGGGGTTGGGGGGGGGGCACTGTATACCGATATGTAACTTAACGGATTTAGTCAAAACCAAGAAATTACTATAATCTTAGCATTAACAGAGTAAATGTCAACAAAAAGTCAAGAATATTTCACGTGCAAACCTTGTTTGCTTACACTACTTGGATAAAAAAATTAAACAAGAATACAACAATAACTAAGAACAAAAAGGAATCACTTCAGCCAAGTTTTGCAACTTCCACACAGCAAGAGGAGTGAGAGTATAGAATATTTATTTTCTTTGCATATTCAAAAGCTTGCTTTTACTGATATTTACCCCCCCCCCCCTCCCAAGTCATCATAATACAAAATTAATGCATACTAGCAGGATACAAAATACTTTTCTAAGACTTGACTTTCTTGCTGAATATGAATATCAAGCATTCTCACATCCCACATAGAAAGAATTAAATAGCATCAATGTATTCAAATAAGCAATTCTGATTAGATTTCATCACAGATAATATGATTTGATAGGCATCTTTTGCCCCCACACACAGCATTTGTTTGCTGGGCCCTTCAACCTTTTGTGTGTGGGAGTAATCTACTCTATAATATAAAATGATAAGCTTTTTTTGTAACGTTTTGAAACTCAGGGGCTACCCTGAGTGTCGAGTCATAAGAATTCAAGGAGAACCGGCCTACCAGTCCGTTACTCGGGAGGTCGCCAGAGGGGGGGGGGGGGGGGGCACTTTCGAGTCTTCAAAATTTGAGTCATCAGAATTCAAGGAGAACTGGCCTACTAGTTTGCTACTCGGGGGAGACCTCATCAGTACTACACAAATAGTTTAGAGCGCTATGTGATTTTTTCTGCTCTGAACTAGATAAATCATTTAACATTAAAATACATCCAAACAGTTTTCCCATAGGCGTATATGGAAGCTCACAAATCATCTTCCTACTAGTCATTTGTCAAGGCCAGCCATAGATTGGCTTCTCTAACACTAATTTTTCCTCTTTCACACTTAGCAATCATTCTGCTGCCAAAATCACTTACAGAGAAAGCTGAGCTAGCATTTATTTTCCTTCAATTCTTTCACTGTTGACCTACACACATCACATTCAAAATATCAGGAAACAATGCACCACTTGCCTCTTGATCCAGGAGGATTAATTTAAATGCATGATTAATTTCAATACTAAAAGTTTTTCTTATTCTGAAAGTATATCTCATCATCTGCATAAAGCAAAGAGATAAGTATGATATCTCCAATCCTAATATCATGCTTGATGCCACTTTCTTTCATAATGTGCATCCTTGTCTTACACCTGATTTTACATCAAACCATCTTTCTATATTTCCTTTAATTCTAACTGCTGACTGACAACTTAAATATAGACTATGTATTGCTCTGCATAATGTAGTATTTTGAAAAGCTTTTCTCTGGGCACCTTGTCATATGTCTTTTCCAGATCCTTGTCACATTTCCACAATTTCTCAACTATTTGTCTTAAAGTGAAAATCTGATCTTCACCACCTCTATTTCCTGAACCCAACTCATTCTTCTCCAACTTTCTCTTCCAAATCATTCTTAACCTCTTTTTAAGTACGCTTGCACAAATCTTATCGGGAACACTAGGTAGAGAAATTCCCCTGTAGTTCTCACATTAAGTTTTATTCCCCCCCCCCCCCTTTTTTTTTTTCATTAATGGGTACTATGAGAGCTCTACTCTAATTATTGGGAATTCGACCTTCAGACCAGGCAATCTGAATTATGCAGTGTAGAAACTGCAAAACTTTTATACCTCCCATACTTAAGCATTTCTGGCCGAATATCATATACTCCAGCTGCCATTCCACATTTCAAGTTTTTGACGGTTTTTCTACCTGAAGTATTGGTATATGCTCTTCTTTGCATTCCTCTTGAAAATTTTCTAGTATGGTTTTGGCACTGCTTGGTTTGTTTAATAGTCCTTCAAAGTAATTACTCCATAAAAAGAATTAAAGTTGAGTTTTCATGTCACTTTTATCATCTTTGATTCCTATTACAGTAACTCTTTCCTCCATTTCTAAGCTTCTTTAGTAGCCTCCAGAACATTTTGTCATCTTCGTGATATTTATTTTTTATATTCTTACCAAAGTTTTCCCATGATTTTTGTTTAGCTACTTTTGCACAGCTTAGCTCTCTCTTACAAATTTCGCTGTATTCTTTTAGGGCATCTGCAGATTTATTTGCTAGGAACTTTTGGCATCCTTTCTTCTTTTCCAGGACTACTTCTTTACTTCTTGTGTCCAACATGGTGTTCTTATTTTTCTATCATTGCAGACAACTTCACCACATACCTCCCTAGCTGAATCAATCGATGTCTTCTTCTTCAGAGTTTGCCACTGAGACTCCAAATTTTGCTTCTTGTTTTCAATATGTTTGTATAGTCTAATCTACAATTTACTTGTAAAAGCTGCTCAACTTAACTTTCTTACATACTGTTCTTTTTAATGTGATATTCATTTTTATCCTGCTTAGTACTAAATAATGGTTACTTCCAATTTCAAATCCTCTGTACACTCTCGTATCTTGAATCAGTATTGACAATGACGTAGTCAATGAGACTTTTCTTATTTCTTGTGTTTTCTCTCTCTCTATGTGAACTTGTGCACATCTTTATGTTAAAACATGATGTTAGTAATGAGTCCATGTCCTGAGTAGAAGTTCAGTAAATACAGTGTGCCCAAAGTTGAGAGAACAGTAAGTGCCAATAAGAGTCAATTCATGCTGAAGGGAAGAAAAGAATAAGGAATGTATGAATTTGTCACCAACACGCGAAATCACATGCTTTATACATAAAATATTTTGACTGTTTTACAAGCAAAATAGTTACCACTTTAAAAATTAGAATGTTTATAAAAGAAAAGCTAATTTTCTGATGTGTAATAATGAACACTAATCCTGTGAATGGGTTGAGTACCCTATTATCGGAATGGATTCGCCTTGTCTGCCATGCACAGAAGTGTAGAGGGTTCTCTCATCTGTAGTCAAATTATACTTACCATTATTATTAGCTTTGATCTTTTTGCCAAATTTTCCCAAAATGCTCCTATATGCCTGGTGGCATTCATTTCCTACTCTGCTGTTCAGATCTCCAACAAGAGCCACTTTTTCCATTTTCTTTATGTCAACTGCCCATTCTAATGACTCAAAAAAATTTCTCTGCTTCTTCCTTGGAAGAACCTTTTGTGGGACCATAGGCAAAAATAAGTTTCATTGTCCATATCCCCGTTTTGAAAGTATACCTCCTACCCTTTTATGATCCAAAGGCCTGTGTTCCCTCCTATGTTGCTTGAAAGTTACATATATCTAGCCTATTTTTAAAAATGGGAGAGAAATCTTTAGTCATGCCTCATCAATTTGTTTACCATTCCAAAACCGCATTTAAGCAATCAGTATGAATTCTGCTATTTTTCTATCTCTGTGAAATGAGAAAGGGAGGGGGGGGGGGGGGATCAGATCATGCATTTGACTGGGGAAAAAAAAAAGCAATAACATAATGATAGACATTTACAGGGGATTCTAAAAAATAATTTACCATCTATCCCTTCCTTTTCTTTCCTTTGTCGGGCCATAAATTGCAAATGGTGGAGATTAAACATTATTGCATATACCATTTGGCGAAGAGGGCGGTAAAGTAATGCAGGCGATGGCAGCTCTCGAGAAACATCATCTTCAAATGTTACAGGAATTTTAAGTTCTCCCTAAAATGAAAGAAATAAATACATACACAAACTGGTTTTTAAAATAAAATTAAAAAAAAAAAAAACACCTTTATTGTGAATATTCCAAAACCTATTATTCAGAGACTATGTTAAAATGTTACTTATTACTACTGTCCCAATTTGCATAAAGATAACTTCGACTTTTGCTTTAACATTCCTGAGAAAACAAAAATGTTTATGAAAATCCTGAAGAAAACTTCTCTTTATTTTTTTAACAGAAGAGCACTAAAAGATTCTACTAATTTTACTAAAACAACACTTCTCAGAAAGCAATGTAAAAAATAGCCAGACATTGACAGCTATTTTGTAGATTGTATTCTGGGAAGCTTCAGCAAAATCACTGGTAATTTAAATTTGTTGAAATCCCAAATCAGAAAAGAAAGAACTATGCATTTAGGAAAATGTTTGAACCTAATGACATTAAAGAGTGTGATGATGAGTATTTATAATTTTCTTCCCCACCCTTCAAAGAGCAATCATACTTATTGGCAATATCATGTACTACATCTAAACATTCATGTTTTGACAAGTGGCTAAAACATAAATGTGAACTATACAACAAAGTTCAAATAACCTGTATGCGAAATTTAACCCATCAATTATGACCATTATATGATAATCCTTTACACTCAGCAGAACATGCATCTGGATTAACCATAAACTTGCACACTCACAGTTCTATCTTAGAGTAGTTGTTATGAAATGCAAGAAAAGTATAATTCCTTATGATATATAGAAGGTAAAATAATTGTAGACGGACATTTAAGTAGATATACTTTTATATTTTGCCCTTTAATTATATATTTATATCTTCTGAACTCTAGCACAAAAAAAGAAACTTACATACTGTAATAAATGAATTTTATTAATAAAAAAAAAATAAAGAAAAACTTAAGTGGTCATTGATGAAGGAAGTGACAATTATCATTTACTGTATCATCATCATCATATTCCTGCCATGTACCCTCAAGGAGTGTACAGGATATGATAGTACTACATGAAAAATTTACATCATTACTAACTTCCTATCTACAATTTTCCTCCAAATGAGTCTATTACTTGTCAATACTCCAAAATTATTAGCTCTCTTATATTTCTAACATCCAAGGCACTTTGTACAGTATCAATCCACCTATATCTTGGTCTTCCTCTAGGTCATTTTCCTGCCAACTGGCAGAGAACACTTGTTTTGCTAATCTTTCTTCACCCATTCTGTTTAAGTGACCATACCATCTGAGATTAGCTCTGCTAACGCATTCCTGGATGCTGACAACATCAAGTTCTTTCCTAATATCCTCATTTTTAATATGATATTGCCATTGATGCCATATCATCTTGAACTCTAGGACAAAAAAAGAAACTTACAGTAAGATACTGTATCATCTTGAATAAGAAATGCTAGAATGAATTTCTCTGTGCGGTTTAACTATGCCTAATTATGTACAGCAGACAGTGAATTTATCATCCTAAATAAACTTTATTCAAGAGTTGGTTACTTTCATGACTTACATACCTGTCTCCTATATAATTTCACAGAATGCTTACCCTCCCCCTTTTGTGTGACTGCCACCCACAAAACACTGTAAATCTACAGTCCAATTGTACTAGGGGTTAAGATAATTTTTAGATTTTTTTTATCATTTATTTCTTAATATAATCCAAAAAATTGCTCTAGAGACCGAAGAACTTTTTCATGCCACTTCAATTCTCTAGTAAGCGGGGAAGTGGATTTGCAATGGGAAACAAAATTCACCTCTAATCAAAAGACATTGCTAATCATTTATAACCCCCAATGGAATTTGAACTCACAGTCTGTAGGTTGGTGAGCAAGTGTACTAAACCATTAGCCAAACTTTTATCAGAACATTTCAAAGAAGAGTGTTAGCTAGTTTCACATAGAGGTGAAAGGTTTGTTCTCAAGGAAACTCAGGTATTTCATCCCTCAAAATAAGTAAACCAGTTCTTGAACACATATCTGCAGATATCAACATACTTGTCCTTGGGGGATGAAGCAGAGGAGTGATTAGCAGGTTGCATTAATTGCCTAAAGCCCCTGATTATGGAACTTAACCTGTCTTGGATAAACAAGAATTGTATGGAAAGTACATTATTCTCGTGGAAAGGCTTAGACTTTGGTTATGCATTTTTACTAAATAGCTTAAGGAAATTACAACGTATACTAGGATATACATTAAAATAAATTTTAATATACTTCCAATATTTTGGCAACTTCACATTGTCATTTACACAGGAACTTAAAAACAAGACACGTGTACGCAAGAACAACAAACAGTAAATGAGGACGAAGCAGGAAGCTATTCTTCCTCCTAAAAGTCCTGATGGTGCCCCCTAGCGGGCAATGTTGGTATTCTTGGGAGATTGGGTTGAAGGTCTTCTGATGTAGGTTTCCCAAATTTGGGACAGTCTCGTGCAACCAAATTTGTTGAGGTTTGGATTGTTTCTTAGGGCTGAGGCTGATTCCATGAAAAGCCTTTCGTATTTGCATTTACTACGGTGTATTATCGTGGCTTTCTTCCACCGCATTGTATGGCGGGTATCCAGCGCATAGTCTGCAAGACCAGAGTGGGTGTATTGGTGAAACCGGATGTAGTTCTTGTGTTCTGAAATTCTGATATTAGCTGTTCTGCCTGTTTGGCCAAAGTAGGACAGCATGCAGCTGCAAGGGACCTGGTATATACCAGGTAGGTCTAGGGAGAGAGGTTGGTCTTTAGTAGAGCGGATAAGGGATGCCAAATTATTATATGGTCTGTAACAAGAAGTCATGTTTTTTTAGGATTTTTGTAATTTTTTCTGGTGCCTCGGATATATAGGGTATTGTGACAGATTTAGAGTAATCCTTGCTGTGAGGGGGGGGGGGGGGGTTGTGGTTTATTGATTTCAATATTTTTTGGATTTTTTTGGGAGGTAGCCATTGGCTGAGAAAGTGTTGAGAATGTGGTTTAGTTCTGTGGTTAGGGCATTGTCATTTGAACAGATAAGTTTAGCCCTGTTGTGTAGTGTCTTAATGACTCCATATTGTTGTGAGGGGGCAGAGAATTGTTGGTGAATGTATCTGCCTGTATGGGTGGGTTTTCTATAGACTGAGAAAACCAAGTTCCATCAGGCTGGAGGGTGACTAGTGTGTGTCTAAGAAAGGAAGGCAGTTGTTTTTTTTTTCTTCTTCCAGGGTGAATTTGATTCTGGGGTGTTAGTTGCTTAAGTGTGTTGAGAAAGAGAGGAGTGCATCAGAGCCATGTGGCCAAATAGCAAACATATCATCAACATAGCAAAGTCGTATGATTGGTTTTTGTGGGGCAGAGTTTAAGGCTTTCTCTTCAAAAGTCTCCATATAAAAGTTGGCCAAGGGTGGGGAGAGTGGAGAACCCATGGCTCTCCCCTCTATTTGTTTGTAGAATTTTCCTTGGCAAAAACAAAATAGCCTGAGTTCATTGTGAACTGAAATAGGGCTCTGATATCGGGAGGAAATTTAGCTTGGATTAGTTTTTATGTGTGAGTTTTTATGGGCTGAGTTTTTATGTGTGAAAGTGTGTGAGAGCTTTGGCCATATGTTTAGCTAGTTTGTATGTGGGGGAATCAATGCCATCCACTATGGGACGTAATGGCACATTTTCCTTATGTATTTTTGGGAGTCCATAAATACGGGGGGGTATGAAGTTAAATGGTTTTAATTTGTTAGTGACATCTACAGGCCAAGAAGTGACCTTCTTAAGGAGCCTGTGGAGTTTTCTAATTTGTGAGTTGGTGGGATTTTACTCGATAGGGAGGTAAGTAGCCCAATCTAACAATAGAGCATTCAGCTTACCTGTGTAATCCTTTTGGTTAAGCAATACTGTGGCGTTCCTTCCCTTTATCTGCTTTGGTGATTATTATTTCCTTGTTTTTCTTTAATTCTAGTAGAGATTTAATTTCCTTACTGGGCATGTTAGTTTTTGGTGGTTTTGCCTTGGTCAGAACACAAGTCACATTCAGTCTAATATTGTTGGCAACGTCGTTCGGAAGGTGTTGTATCCCACGTTCAATTCATATCATAATATCTTCTGCAGGTATTCTTCTGGGCGCAATGGCGAAATTGTGGCCATGTGAAAGAGCGTCGAGTGCTTCAGGTTTCACACTAAATGACGAAAGGTTGACTACTGTTTCGGTAGGAAGATGTGGTTTCAAGTTTGAGTTCTTTTTTTAAATTTTCAAATTTTTTTTTGATGTGTCGATCTCGTACTTTTGGAAATTCTTTCTCCATAGCAGTGCATGAGATGCCATATAGAATAGGCCAAATTTCTTGGCTTAAGGTGCTTTAAAAAAAAGGTCATCTTCGAGTGCCTGGATAGCTAAGTTAGCATCATTCGGGAAACTGTGAGTTGTAGTGATTTGTTCCCTGAGCAAAGCTTGGCTGGCGCAGTTATAAATACGAAGAGAAACTGTGCTTAAATTTGATATAGCTTGGGATTACCTGGTTATCCCGGCAGCGTTTTAGGAAGGCGAGACAATTCAGTTGTCTTGATAACTTTAACTTCATTTTACCGTAATGGCAGGCCTTATGTGCTATGGCATTTCTGTGGATTATTGTAATTCTCATGGAAAGGCTTAGACATTGGTTATGCATTTTTACTAAATAGCTTAAGGAAATTACAACGTATACTAGAATATACATTAAAATAAATTTTAATACACATCCAATATTTCGGCAACGTCACGTTGCCATTTTCACAGGAACTTAAAAACAAGACACGTGCACGCAAGCACAACAAACAGTAAATGAGGATGAAGCAGGAAGCTATTTTTTCTCCTAAAAGTTCTGATGATGCCCCCTAGTGGGCAATGTTGGTATTCTTGGGTGATTGGGCTGAAGGTCCTCTGATGTAGGTTTCCCAAATTTGGGGCAGTCTCGTGCAACCAAATTTGTTGAGGTTTGGATTGTTTCTTAGGGCTGAGGCTGATTCCATGAAAAGCCTTTCGTATACCAGGTCCCTTGCAGCTGCAAGTTGTCGTACTTTGACCAAACAGGCAGGACAGCTAATATCAGAATTTCAGAACGCAAGGACTACATCCGGTTTCACCAATACAGCCACTCTGTCTTGCAGACCATGCGCTGGATACCTGCCATAGAATGCAGTGGAAGAAAGCCAATAATACACCATAGTAAATTCAAATACGAAAGGCTTTTCATGGAATCAGCCTCAGCCCTAAGAAACAATCCAAACCTCGACAAATTTGGTTGCATGAGACTGCCCCAAATTTTGGAAACCTACATCAGAAGACCTTCAGCCCAATCGCCCAAGAGTACCAACATTGCCCGCTGGGGGGGGGGGGGGGGCACCATCAGGACTTTTAGTAGAAAGAATAGCTTCGTCCTCATTTACTGTTTGTTGTGCTTACGTGCTCGTGAAAATGGCAACATGAAGTTGCCGAAAAATTGGAAGTGTATTAAAATTTATTTTAACGTATATCCTAGTATACGTTGTCATTTCCTTAAGCTATTTAGTAAAAAAGGAAAGTACATTAGTGTACCATGTTGTTGTCGAGTCCACTGAAGAGCTTCTAGATACGACCATGGGTCTGTAGAACACTGCTTTAGCAATCTGTTGAACTTTGATGGAGTAGAGCTCTTCACTAGTGTACCATGGATTATTTCTAAGGATTTTTTCTAAGGACTAAGGATTTTTTCCCCTATTTCTTATTAATACATATATATATATATATATTTGGGGGGGGGGGGGGGGATTTATTTTTCATAAAGTCTGGAAACCCTGCTCTTCAAGCATGGTGATCCATACACTAAATAATGAAATTCATCTCCCACCTAAAGACAATCACAAACATCCATGCCCATGGCAGAATTCTGCTCTTCAACCATACAACTTAGGTTGTATTGTTTATTATTATTATTACGTAACACCTCCAGGGAGTCCAAAGACTCATCAAGGGAGGGCACCAACTCTACACTAACTACAACTAACCGCAACTACACCAACGCCATCTGCTGCCTACTACCACCACCACCACCACTAGTATTTCCACAGACAATCACAAACATCCATGCCTACAGTGGAATATGAACCCATAGCCTTTTGGCTAGAGAGTGGATATGCTAACCACTTGGCAAACCAGGTCAGGTTTACATAAAATTAAAATTAGAGTGTAAAAAGAACAATAATTCCAGTATAGTTCATTGGAATACATCCAAATTTCATAGCAAACTTAATGAAACATTCTTTCCAGAAAAATTAAAAATCATTTTATATGCTGCTTAAACTTAAATAACTTTCTTTCCTATATATCCTTCATTCATGCTTATGGATGAGAAAGGACAGACACAGAAATCTAATAGTGCTGCCTATTCATTCAGCCATCTCTCTCTTTTTTATATCACTCCCACGTGCAAAAGGTTATAAACCTGTAGTAGTTTCATGGAAGGGAGTAAGAATTTATTTTTATTTATTTATTTATTATTGTACAAGGTTGGTGGAGACATAATTCAAAAGCAATTCTAAGCTGTGCAATTGAGATGCTTGGTGAAACATTAGAGAGAAGAAGGAGAGTTGGTGGAATAATAATGTACAAGAAGCAGTTACGACTAAGAGGAAGGCAAAGCAGAAGTGGGATGAGTCAAGAGTGGAAGAGGACAGAGAGAAAAAGCGAGAAGCCAAGAGAGTTGTTACACAGGCGAAGGCCATGGCATATCAAGACCTTTATGATTAATTAGAAACAAAAGTAAGGACAGAGAAAGATTTATCAACTGGAAAAATGTAGAAATAAGGCATCAAAGAATATTGAGGCAGATCAAAGACTCTGGAGGAAGGGTATTAAGGAGGGATGTGGATATAAGAAACAGACAGAGAATATACTTTGAAGGGCTTTTGAATGAAGAAAATGCAAGGACTCACAGAGAAGATGGGGAGCCTTATGAGGAGGATGGTGCAGAACATTACTAGAGTGGAAGTCAAGAAGACCATAAAGAGGATGAAGAATGGAAAATCAGTGGGCCCTGACAGGATCCCAGTGGAGGCATGGAAGGCGCTGGGGGAAGAGGGAATTGACCTGCTGTGGGACCTGTTAATAACAGTTTGTCAACAGGAAAATATACCCGAGGTATGGATGGCAAATATTCTTGTCCCCATCTACAAGAGTAAAGGGGATGCACAAGAATGTAAGAATTACAGAGGAATAAAGCTGATGTCCCACACAATGAAAATCCTAGAGAGGAATCTTGATGGAAGACTGCGAGAGGAGGTGGAGATTGCAAAGGAGCAATGGTCGAAAGATGACAGATGCTATCTTTGGGTTACGGCAGATGATGGAAAAGTTTCGAGAGAAGCAACGGGAGCTACATCTGGTAGCTATTGATCTGGAGAAAGCATATGATAGAGTGCCAAGGCAAGAAGTCTGTAGGTGTCTGAGGGAGAAGAAGGTACCGGAGAAATGTGTCAGGCTGGTGCAGGAGATGTACAGAAATGTGACAATGTGACACATTTGACAAATGTGACAAAGAAATGGGACTTGCCTGTTAGAGACAGAAAGTTTTCCAGTGTCAGTTGGCTTGCATCAAGGGTCAGCATTAAGTCCATTCCTGTTCAATATTGTGATGGAGGAGGTGAGAGAAGATGCACCTTGGACTATGTTGTATGCAGATGACATCGTGCTGTGTGCAGAATCAAGAGAAGAAGTAGCAGCTATACTGGAAAGTTGGAGGAAAGTACTGGAAGAGAGAGAGGTATGAGACTGAGCAGAAGTAAGACAGAGTATATATGTGTTGCAAAGTGGATGGCAGCCAGGAGACAGATCTGGAAGGAAATGTCATCTGGAAGGTCAGTGACTTAGGTTCAACAATGAAAGAGGATGGTGAGGTTGAGAAGGAAGCGGGATGCAGGACACAAGCAGGATGGAGGAACTGGAGAGAGAGAGAGAGAGAGAGAGATGGCTGGAGTGCAATGCGATAAAAGGGTGCCGATCAATCTAAAAGGCAAAATCTACAGGACAGTAGTGAGACCATGTATGACGTATGCTATGGAAACTGTGGCCCTGAGGAAAAATAACATCAGCAGGATGGAGGTAGAGGAGTTGAGAATGCTTAGGTGGATGTGCGGTGTGACCAGAAAGGATCGTCTGAGAAATGACTATGTAAGAGGGAACAGTGAAAGTTACAAACTTAGGAGCAAAGATACAGGAGGAAGGAAGAGTATATGGGAAGAAAGGTCATGCTGATAAATGTGCAGGGGAGGAGGAAGCGAGAGCAGCCAAAGAAGAGATGGAGGAGGAGACTCACTACAAACAGCAACCCTACTTAAGTGGGAAAAGCTGCAGAAGAAGAAGATTATTGCTGGCCCTGGTTGGCTGAGTGGTTAGCGTATCCGCTCTCCAGTCAAAAGGTTGCGGCTTCAAATCCCGCCATGGGCATGGATAGTTGTTGAGTGGATGCTCTCCCTTGATGAGTCTTTGGACTCCCTGGAAGAGTCATGTAATAATAATAATAATAATAATTTTTTTTTTACAGAGTCCAGAATACCCAACTCTGGAGACCAAACACTGAACTTTTTCAAGCCACTTCAGATCTCCTGTAAATGGGGTAGTGGTCTCATCCCTGGCAATGAAATTTATCTCCCATCTAAGACAATCACAAACATCCATGCTCAAGGTGGAATTCTGCTTCCCAACCAGCAGGCCACAGCCTGCTGGATGGGGAGCAGATATGCTAACCATTCTGCCAGGCCAGCAAATCTAAATAGATATTGAACAAATGAGCACAGGCTGACAATTTGGGATTTAGCTAACCAAATTATATTCTTATTGGCTTAAACCAAAGCACAAAATGATCGTATAATATAATGGGAATTTCATGCTGGCTGGGACACTATCCAGTTAAACAAGACAACTGCTATTTTCATCAAGGAACAAAACAAACAGTGAAGTCAGCTATTGAAGCAAACCCCACAAGCTCCAAATTACCATCAGCAGAATTCAAGATTGGCATCATGAACATAAAAGGTATCCACAGAAATGAACTAGCAGAAAGAAACAGAACAGTGACAAGTGTAATGGCAAATATTCTGTCCTGTTGAGCTTCATTTCTACAATTATGCCTTTATAGCTATGTCATCTCTTCAAAGTAAAAGGGCATCTTTACCCACTAGTATGAAAATAGAAATTTTAAAAAATGTTGAGAAATGAAACCTATTCTGAAGTGGGAAAAAAAAGTTTAGCATCCCAAATAGTATTTTTTTAATAATAACTAAGAACTGCACCAAAATTAAATGTGCTTCTAATAAAAAATGAACTATTCCAGCTAAGTAACCAGTACTTGAATATGCCTTACTGACTTGAATGAAGTTTGCTCAAAGTAAACAACTCACTCAAAGCCTGTGGACGGTGTTTTGAAATTTAAAGCTGAAACGTTTACACTTTGTCTTGGTCTGAATGATTTTAAGTATTCTGATGGTTGGAAGATCTGTGGTAAAAGTGCCTCAGCAGATCCTGAAAGCATGAATACTTGGAAGTTAAAATTTAATGAAGAATTATGATGCAAGGATGTGGTTAATGCAGATGAAACCTGGTATTCTACAAACTGCTTCCAAACAGAACACTTGTGATTTCTGGAGACACCTGTGGGGAGGTGAGGAAAAAGGAGAAAGAAATAATTACTTTTTTTTGCTAGTTGCAAACATGACATGCACACAAAACCTAGATACTTCAAAGGCATTAAAACATTGAGAACTGACTATAAAGCAAATGTGAAAGCCTGAATGACAGTAGATATCATTGAAAGAAGATCTGGACAATCAAGTGACCAAAAAAGGACAGAAAATTTAGTTCCTTGTAGATAATTGCACTGTTCATACCGATATGAGTGGTCTTTGCTTTTTTTTAACTTCTGAACACTACATCTGTAATTCAGCCAATGACCCAAGGAATAATCCAAGCATTCAAGACATGCTATAGAAAAATACTTCTCAATCACATTATCTTAAAATATAGACAATTCAAAAGAATACAGTATTGACATTCTTAGTGCCATGTCCTTGGGATGTGAGGCTGACAAATTAATGATATCATTGTTGTTTCAGACATGTAGGCCTGAATGAAATGAAACAATATGAAAGCATTGATGGTCAGAGTTCACCTGTGGAAAATAAAATGTTCTTGACTATGTAGGCATTGATAAATATACAGAATGTTCAGAGTGTGCTACAGAAGAACAGATTGCTGAAGTCATTCTTAGGGGTGAAAGATAATCTCAAATGCAGATGATGCAAGTTCAGAATCATTTCAACAAATCCTCAAATAAGGATGGCTACAGATACTGCTAACATCTTGAAAATTTCTTTTAAGGTCAAGATGGAACGTTATTTAAAAAAAGTTATGAGCATCAAAAATCGAGTCTCTCCTTAGTGCAACAACTAACTGCTGATTACGTGAAAAACACATGAAAAATGTCATTTCCTTCCACTTTAGATATAAGTGTATATATCAAATATGCAATGAGTGTTTCTGAATTTTTTTTCTTCACAAAAGGATGAATTATAAACATCATCATCAAATTCCTGACGTGTACCCTCAAGGGGCGAATAGTATTATTATATCCTGTACGCCCCTTGAGGGTACATGTCAGGAATTTGAATATGATGTTTATAATTCATCCTTTCCTGAAGAAAAAAAAATTGAGAAACACTCATTGCATATTATTAATGATTTGCACATTAACTCATTGCATGTTAGTAATGATGAAAAACTTACATCATTACTAACTTCCTATCTACAATTTTCCTCCAAATCAATCTGTTACCTGTCAAGAACTCCAAACATTATCAGATCTTATATTTCTATCTTCTAAGACACTTTTTACTATATCCACTTAGATATTGGTCTTCCTGACTTTTTCCTGCAACCTGGCAGAGAACACTTGTTTTGCTAATCTTTCCTCTCCCATTCTGTTTAAGTGACCATACCACCTGAGATTAGTTCTGCTAACACATTCCTGGATGCTAAGAATGTCAAGTTCTTTCCTAATAATCCTCGTTTTCATTATGATATTGCCATTGATGCCATCTGTTCATGCCCCTAATAAGTTAAATATGGTTTGAACAACAGTCTTGTATACAGCTAATTTAGTGTTATGACTAATTTCTCTCTTATTCCATATAAATTTATTCAGTTGACTTCCAACCATACCAGCTTTGTTGATTCTGATGTCTATTTCCAGATTTAATTTATCATCTTCATTAAAAATCGTGCCTAAGTAGGTGAAATGTTTTACTTGTTCTATAGGTTTTCCATTCACAAGGCGGTTGATATTTTCAATGCTTCTACCTTGTTATTGCTGACCTTCATATCATATCTATTACAACAGTTATTCAATTTAGTCAGGGAATATCAACATTCAATGTTTATTTTTACCTGCAACAGTACAACTGTGCCAACAAGAGCCATGTTCTATTTCTTACAAGTTAAGATTGACTTTTAAAAAATTAAAAGATCTTTATTTTATACAATGCACAGTAGATTTTTTCCCTTTCTTTTCTCTGTAGAAAAAATTCCTTAAGCTTTATTTTTTATTAAATTAAATCTTTGTTAGATTTCAGTCTCTGATTTCATTTATTTTAAGAACCAGTATTAAAAATTCTGGATGCCTTCTAGTTTACTGTTACAGTAACCAAATGTGCATGCTGACCAGAAACAGACAACTGCATACTATGCTATATGTAGTATTCTAAGTTTTCTGTTTTACTGTATACAAATTTTTTCTCAAATTCTGGAGAATGGGAGAGGGTTAAATCACTACCTGAACAACATAGATATCTTTATGTAGCTGATAACAACTAATAATAAATATAAGTCTAAGTAAAAACAAATGGACTTATATTTAATATGATGCAGCATTTTATTCTCCTAGAAATCAAAATTTATGATGATAATGTCACTTCTTTTCAGAGGCATGTCACGGTCAAGAAACTACATATATTATGCATATTCTGTGAATTAAATTCATATTCAAAGTTTTAAATCCCCCAATTACAGTATTTGTTTTCAACTAAACTGAAGGTATATATATTGCATTTTAAGCTTCTTGTATTTTAAAGATTTACTATCCCTCTAGCAAATAATAGACAATATTGATTTCAAACTTTGTTTAGCCAGAAGATACATGGGATTAATTAGTTCCTCTGGTAACACCCCTATGTAGGAACTCTCTTTCCTCAAAGTGAAGAGTACAAAATGGTGTACAGTAGTTTACTTTTTATAGAAAGACAACAGGATCAGCAAAGTTGATGGCAAGAAGTCAACTGATTAGATTTATATGAAATAAGAGAGAAAGTAACCAAAAGTAGCTGTACATAAGACAGTGTTCAATTTTAACTTATGAATCTGAGTGCTAGATAAGAAATAAAACACCTGATCAAAGATGAGAGTTCTTAGAAAGATCAGGATAGTGAACAAATGGCATCAATGGCCATCATATTAAAAATTAGGATTTTAACTTGTTAATGTTAGCATTCAGGAATGTGTTAGCAGAGCTAATCTCATGTAATATGGTCATTTAAACAGAATGGGAGAGGAAAGGTTAGTAAAAACAAGTGTTCTTTGCCAGGATGGCAGATAAAAGACCCAGAGGAAGACCAAGGGTGCATTGATACAGTAAACTACTTCAGAAGACAGATAACAGCTTAATTTGGAGGAAAATTGTTGATAGGAAGTTAGTAATGATGTAACTTTTCATGTAGAACTATCATGATATCCTGTAACCCCCCCCCAAAGGTGTATATCAGGAATTTGATGATGGTGATAGTTTTATTTGTGGGAAATGCACAATTTTCTTTCTCGTTCGTTTTTGTTTTCAAGCTTAACTGTTTGCTAGCATTTATTTATTTTGTACTGAAATTTTATAAGCACTGTTTTATTGTAATTGTTCACATTTCATTATCTTCTTTTAAACTTTATTTATTTCAAATGGCTTGTTTCTTATTGTTAAACAATTCTCTCAGTGAGTCGATTCCAGGTGTTTGTAAATAACAATAATTACTACTCATTTCAAGTATTCTCAGTGAAGCAAGCCACTGCATTTATATAATCAACTTCATATTTCATTAATTCTCTGTACTTAATATTTCCAAAATGTTCTACTCTGATTTTGTATTGCATATGTTAAGCCAAGAAACTTGGCTGAAAATTTTGCTTAAAAAAAGAAAATGCATATGAAAATTATATCTTTCACTTTCTGTTAGCATTTTCTCTCCCATTATCATTTCTTCATTGGCTTTTATAAACCTTCTAATATTAATATGTATGTTCATATATTACAGCAATTCACTTTCCGAACTTAACAAGTTGACATTTTTAGAATACTAACTAAACATAATGCAATAAAAAAAACTTATATATATTCAAACTTATTTATTAAAACAATCTAAGATAATTTGAATTAAATTATCTTCCCTCAAAATTACATATTCATTATATAATTTATCTCTATTAATTACATGATTAAGTAAGTTGAAGATCTTGTACCACTTCTAATAATTCATCAGACTTTTCATTTTAAATTAAAAATTGCATTTTAATAAATGGCTATGAATGAAAATTGAATTTTTTTTTTAATAAATATCTTCAAGTCATATACTCTAACTTGATTACTGATAAATTGATTTTGCTGATGCTTTAGAAATTTGCACAAAAGTTGATTTACTTGAAAAAAAAAAAAGTTCTCTATCTTTTTTGGATTACAAACAAAATGTTACTGATGACACCACCTTGACAGCTGCTGTTCATCCAACTTCTTATTCTAAATACTGTATTTCAGCATTCTATGCTGTCCTGAGAAAAAGAGTGTGGGGGGGGGGGGTTAAATTTTATCAAGTACACATTTATTAATTTTAATCATTAAATATTGAAAAACATAAGTTATTTTTTCTAATACAGGTCTCAAAAAAACAGGACATTTCATGTATTGTTATTATTATTGTTACACCCTGATATCTTAAGAATATAGAATTCTCAGCTATCATGGTGTAACATGAAGAATAAATAAAATAAATTAAAAACCCTGCATAAAAGATAATAGTTGAATTAATTAAAAGAAAAGGAAAGATTCTTGCATCCAATAAAATATATAAAAAAAATAAAGGTTTTGTTAAACTAACTAACAAAAGAAAGAATATATTAATATTGTGATATGATTTAAATGAGAAAAGTTAAATAAGACAGAAAAGGATTAGTCATAAGAGATGGTATGTGAGAGGCTAGAGATTAAGTTAAGTAAATTCATAGAAAAAATTTGAAAGGGGATTAAGTTAGAGGCTAGCACAAGAAAAACAACAGAAAATCGCTTAGGGTCAATTCCCAGATTGAGACTTCGTTACGGGCTCGCCGATCAAAGGACGTTTGGCAGAAAAACGCCACCCTAATTGGTTGATGAAGTAAAAACAAGTAGGGGGCGGAGAAAAGAAGTTAGAAAAAGTGCCGTTAGGAGAACAGGTATAAAAGGGTTGGAACCCCCCCCCCCCACGAGGCTTTTTTGGTTTGGATTCTGTTCCAGGAGAGCCCTTCGCGAGCTCTTGAGTAGGGATTTCACGGTGTTTTCCTGAGTGGAGAGATAGGGGTTATATCTCCACGTCACAACAAGGAAACAAAAGTGAGTGGAATTTCGCTTCCGTATTTCCTATGTGAGAAGCGAAGAATGCCATATAGTCGAGGAAAAGAATGCATATTCTTTGTGTTCCAACTTCAGTGACAACTACGAAAAACGGAAGGAGGTAAAGAAATCGATGTCCACGTGGCGAGTTGCACAGCCGATATATAAATGATTCGAAGTGTGTTCGGAGTTACGAAAAGTTAAGCCAGCGTAAGCCTAGTTCAATTCCAAAAAGAACGTGGGAGAAGCAGATTATTGGTGAGGTTATATCAAGATAGTTCAATCAGAAGAAGGTAAAGGTCCATATGAAAAACCCAAGAAAGAAAGGTACTGTAAAATATAACTAATGTTAACTAAAATTTGTCTGTGATAAGTATCATTATTCTAATACGGAACTGTTGAAGTGACCAAGGAAAATTTATACTAGGACTTTAGTATCCGACAGAATATATTAAAAGTAAGCTGGCTAGTGTTAATGTTATGTGAATAATTAAGTGTCCTGAGAATTTTGCATGTCTATTGTAATGTATTGGAAAGTTAAAATGTCATAGATGTGTGTTAGTGCAAAAAAGGGCTTAGTTAACCTACTTAAGTTTGAATAGTCGAATAGTGTGAATTAATCTTATTTGTCCATGTCAAGTGAATTTATGTGTTGAATTGTTATGGCAGCATGATCGTAATACTCATTATAGGATCATAGCCTAATCACTTGTAATAAGCTAATGTTAGTTTATAAGTATTTAGTTTAGCATTAAATTGAGTAATCACAAAATTGAATTGTACCATGTTAAGGAATTTAATAAACCTTTGTTCAATGATAAAAGAGTTGTCTGAAATTGCTGTCCAATGCACCACTTGAAAAATTACGAACCTAATCATGTGGGAAATTAATGTTAAGAAACGAGATAAAGTGTCATAACTGCAATATTGTTTCACTTTCAGACATATTTGAGTTCTTTCTCCTTGTTTTCGTATATAATATCTTAAACTAAATATCCTAAAAGGCGCAGTATAAATACAAATATTAGGGGTACTAAGGGGAGAAATAACTTGGATATTAGTATAAGTTTTGGTGATATCTCGAGCGTAAATAATAGAAGAACATAGATAAGAGGAAATTACTAGATAGAATAAAAATCGTAAAATGGGACACAACATTATTACCCAAGACTCCCTTGGAGTCAAAGACTCATCTAGGATGTATGGAGTGGAAGTTGGAGGCAAATTTATAAAACTGAGAGAGGTGTGGCAACTCTACTATACACAGTATAGGATATTAACTTATTAGTGGCATGTGCATATCATATATATATATATATATATATATATATATATATATTTACTGGTCAAGTAACTTTTATTACTGAAGCATGTGAAGCCCTGAAATATGAACTCATTTTAAAGCTGAAACATCACCACAGAATTAGCACTGAGGTCTCTTTTGGTGAAATGTTTTACTCCCTCATCTCTCAATTGTCATGCAACAAGAATACTCCCTTCTGCTGTAACTGAGGATCAATTTTACAATAATTGCTGAATAACTTTATTTTCAAGAAATAGTTGTCATCATTTAAAAAGCTCATAATTTTCTTTAAAGAGCTGAGAGTATGACTTCTTTCATTCCAAGCCAAACCAATCCAGATATGCATACACAGACAAGAAACTGATCTCAATTGTCTGCAGAATTCTTTCATTTTAGTTAACTTTTGCATCTACTTTTAATATGTTTACAGTACTTTATACCGAAATTTTAGATTTTAACTTTACTACTTTATTTTTATGTTACTGTGTTTAGTTATATAAGTTTCTTGTTTACTTTCACTGTTGTTTCGTAAAGTAACCAACTGAAGTTCTCTTAATTTTAGAATAAGATTACACTTTTTTTTTCTTTTTTAAACCAATAAATTTAATGATAAATTATGCCAACAAGTTCACTGACTGGGCTGTTTGGCTTCTTCAGCACATACAAATGATAAAGACAACTCAAAGTCACTAGTACATAGAAGAAACGTATAAAATATAACAAAATTAAAAAAGACGCGTGACATTATATGCATGGAGTGTGCGTTTCATTAGTTATTGTTGTATGTGCATGCTCTGTAGTTTGTAGCAAAATTAAATTCTGGCAAGCTTAATGATCTTATTAGGGTTTTCCATATGTCAGGCAGGATCATTCCTTGATTTCTGTTTAGGCAGCTTTCAGAACGGAGAACCACTGTGGCTTCTTTGAATTTGTGACATGGGATATTTTCTTCTAGATAAGGAATTTTCGTTCCATTCAATGGTGTGGCTTGTTTTGAAGAAGTGGAGAGCTAATCCGGAACTATCTATTCTGTTGTTTTTAACATCCCCTACGTGTTCCGTTTTTCTTATTTCAAAACTTCTTTATGTCTGACTTATGTAGATTAGACCACAAGAGCAAGGGATGGTGTATACTCCAGCGTATTTGAAGAAGCATTGATGTCTTTTGGTGACCTTAATATGTTTCGTATTGTCTTGATTGGTTTGAAAGTTACTCTAATTTCAAAAGGTTTGAAGAGTGTTGAAATCTTTTTTTTTTTTGACACTGTTCCTGCATAAGAGATGGCAATTGAGGATTTATATTGAGTCTTGGCAGATTGTTGTTGTTGTGTGGGGTTGCTATGAAGAATCTTTTTAATTAAATTTCTTGGATAGCCATTGTTTACCAGGGTCTGTGATATATGAGTTAATTCGTCATGGAGATCTTTTTCATCTGATAAGATGCTGGTGGCTCTATTTTTGAGCATGTGTATGATGCTAAGTTTTTGAGAAATGTGGTGAGTAGACGAGAAGTAAAGATAACGTCCAGTATGAGTTGCTTTACGGTAGACTTTAAGGCTGATATGTCCATCTCTGCTTGTTTTTTGATTAGGGTATCGCAAAATGGTAGTTGTCTAGCCTTCTCAAGTTCCAAGGTAAATTTGATTTTCTGATAGAAGAAATTTATCCTTGTTAGAAAGTCAAAAAGTGCTGTTTTAGTGTTTCTCCAAATTATAAAAACATCATCAACATACCTCCACCATACTAATGACTTAGGATCTAATTCAGAAAGGATGTAATTTTCTAGTTTCTCCATGAATAGATCTGCACATGGAGGAGATAGGGGACTACCCATAGCCAAGCCAGTTAGTTGTTCGTAGATAGTGCCGTTCCATTTAAAGAAGTTTGATTTGAAGCAATGACTGAAGAGGTCAGCAGTATCTTGGGGATACGGATTGTTTAAAATGTTGATAACGTCTTCTACCGGGATGTTGGTGAATAAAGATACCACATCCAGGCTGGCGAGAATATCTGTTTCAAAAATGGAGATTTTTTCAATTATGTAATGAAGTGCTTTGAATTCTTTATGTAGGTATCAGAGTTTCGAATATGATCCTTTAGGAGATGGGCAACGTGTTTAAACAATAGGTAGGTTGGAGAATTTCTTCCATCTACTATGGGGCATAGAGGGACTCCACTTTTGTGAACTTTAGGAGAACCGTATAATCTCGGTGTCACTGGGTGCAACAACTTCAATATCTGTTGTAGATCTGTCGACCAACTATTCATATTACGTAATAAGTTATTAGTGGCCTCGTGGTTTTTCCATGTAGGGTCTGAGTCTAATATCCGAAGTTGATGTATCTGAGAGTAACTCTGTGATCTTAGCTGTGTAGTCTTTGATGTTGAGGATAACCGTCGAGTTTCCTTTGTCTGCCTTTAAAATGATGATTTATTTGTCCTTCTTCAAGTTGGAGAGTTCTCTTTTCTGAAGGTGTTATACAAGGGTAGTCTGAAAAGGTCTCAGCCTAACAATGAAAAAACAAATTTATAATTTCAAAATTACTTTTATTTTTCAATATAATCTCCGTTAAGACTAATAAATTTATTCCAGCGATGTGTCAGCGCCATTATTCCGTTCTTGTAGTAGTTTTCAGTAAGATCTGCAAAATATCCCTCTATAGCTGCAATCACCTCTTGATTCGAAGAAAAACGCCGACCAGCAAGGAAGAGTTTCAGTTTTGGGAACAGATAGAAGTCAGAGGGAGCCAAATCTGGGGAACAGGGTGGATGTTCCAACAATTCATATTGCAGATCCCTTAATTTCCCATTGCCAAAACACCTTTGTGGGTGGTTGTCCTGATGAAAGTTGATTTTTTCCTTCTGCAAACCAGGTCTTTTCTCATGAATTTTTTTGTCTAGTCTGGTTAAAAGATCGGAATAATATTTCCTGGTTACTGTTTTATCCTTTTCAAGATAATTAATAAACAAAATGTCTTTAGCATTCCAAAACACAGATGCCATGACCTTTCCTGATGATGGAACTGGCTTTGTCTTCTTTGATGCTGAACAACCGGCTTCTGTCCACTATTTTGACTGATGTTTGGATTCTGGTGTGTAATGGTGAATACAAGTCTCATCTATAGTAAAAAAAATCTACACACAAAATCAGTTTTATTCTTGTTAAAATGCTCCAAGCATTGTTCAAAGATTTTCATGCGAGTGCATTTTTGATCTGCTGTGAGCAAGCACAGCACTCATCTTATGCAAAGCTTTTTCATTTGCAATTCCTCATGCAAAATATATCTTACACGTTCTTTTGAAATGCCTAGTCTCAGCAATTGCACGCACTCTGACTCGCCGGTCATCCAATACCATATTGTGCACTTGATCAATGATTCCTGGTGTTGTTATCGACGTCCTTCATGTGAATCATCTTCAAGGCTGGTACGGCCACGTTTAAACTTGGGAGCCCACTGCTTAATTGTAGAAAATGAAGGAGAAGAGTGCTCATAAACTTTTATCAACTTCAAATAAATTTCTTTTGGCATTAAACCTTCTTTTACAAAGAATTTCATAACCACACGATACTCAATTTTATTCCATTTCAAGATACAGACAGCACTTTTGCTTCAAACAGCTGTATAAAAAAACTACTTGATAGAATGACTTACAATTTCACATGGATGCTTATGACAGATATACCAAGTTAAAAAAATATAAATCTTGCCGATAGCGTTGCCATCTATGATCTAGGCCGAGAACGTTTCAGACCACCCTCGTATTTTGGTTTGGTGGTCTTGATGACGAAAGGATAACAGCGCTCTTTAATCTAAGATCATTGGCTATTGTTTCGGACAAAGACCAGAGTGCTGTCTCTATGTCGGAAATAATGTCGACCTTTGGAATATGGTTAAGTGCGATAGCAAAATTGAATCATTTTTTTCAGTATGGCAACTTCTGGTTGTGTTAAGGAATGGTCAGAGAGGTTAAAGATTACTTTGTCCTCAGGCAGGTTGGGTTTAGACTTATGACTTCTTTCATATAATGTATTAAATTTCTTAATTTGACTTTTTTTTGCCAACAAGAAAAGCCTTGTTGAAACTATTATGTATCATGTTATCAAGAAGTGTCCATTAGTCAGTTTCTATGTTGTTCGAAATGTCCTTCATAAAGTCGGAAGCATGTTAGATCTATTTTGCTAAGTTCATGTCTGATATTTTGTATCCTATCATGCAATAGCACCAGGGACATTTTCAAATATATTTGTTTAGCCTTTCTTGAGTGGAATTTTTCTTTTATAACTAGAAATTCAGGAATGATGTTGAAGTTCCTGCATCTTTTTAAGAACTTGAGATGGTTTAAGAGTCTAGCTTTTTTACATTTGAGTTTCTCAAAACAACGTACCTTGTTTTTTTGTCCCATTGAGTCTGTTCATTGTGAGTGTATTTTTTTTTTTTTGGCCACTAGCTAACTATACCCCATAGTAGATGGAAGAAATTCTCCAACCTACCTATTGTCTAAACACCTTGCCCGTCTCCTAAAGGATCATATTTGAAACTCTGATACCTACATAAAGAATTCAAAGCACTTCATTACAAACTTGAAAAAAATCTCCATTTTTGAAACAGATATTCTTGCCAGCCTGGACGTGGTATCTTTATTCACCAACATCCTGGTAGAAGTTATCAATAATTTAAACAATCTGTATCCTCAAGATACTGCTGACCTCTTCAGTCATTGCTTCAAATCAAATTTCTTTAAATGGAACAGCACTATCTACGAACAACTAACTGGCATGGCTATGGGCAGTCCCCCTATCTCCTCTATCCCCTTTCCTTTAATAGCAACCCCACACAACAACAATCTGCCAAGACTCAATATAAATCCTCAATTGCCATCCTTTATGCAGGAACAGTGTCAAAAAAATATTTCAACTCTTCAAACTTTTGAAATTAGAGTAACTTTCAAACCGATTAAGACAATATGAAACATATTAAGGTCACCAAAAGACAGCAATGCCTTCTTCAAATAAGCTGGAGTATACAACATCTCTTGCTCTTGTGGTCTAAACTACATAGGTCAGACATCAGCCCTCCACTTTGGTGTGTGGTTCATATTTCATATTCCTGAAACACGAATCTGAGTTGTTTTGAAATGCTTCGTGTTTGATTTCCTATGATCACTTGAAATTATTTTAACTGAAGTTAAAACAGAAAATATATGGAAATTAATTATATTAATATTTTTGTTTACAGTTCTTAAGATATGTTCATGAACTATACAGCATACATATCAAGGGCCTGAATAGATGCTAACTCATCTTAAGCATTCTTTTGTTATGTTATATATACCAAAATTATGCATAAAAAATACTGTACTTATTTATCACATCAAACAACAATTTAGGATTTTTTACCTTATTGATAAAAAATTAACTTTTCAACGGAAAAATGAGTAGTTATTCATGCACACTTCCTGACTTAAGTTCTAATTAAAGAAATACTGTATGTTATATCATACAATCTGAATTACTATTCAGAAACACAAGCAGTAGCGAAATATAAAAACATAGAAACAGTTCAAATAGCAATTAAAAAGGGAGTTATGCAAGACTGCTCATTGTCACCGTATTTGTTCAACCTGTACCTAAAAGTCGTAGTAGACGAAGGACTACAGATATGTGAAGGCATAACTGTAAATGGAAGAAATATAACACACTTAAAGTATGCTGACAATATAGTTATCACTACAGACAGCCAAGAAAAATTAGAAAATATCCTGAGAAAGCTACATCATACAAGTAACAAATATGATATGAAAATCAATTTTAGTAAAACAAAACTAATGGTAACAGGAAGAAAAAGGGAAGCAGTCCAAATTAAATTAGGAAACAATAATATAGAGCAAGTAAAGCAATTCAATTACCCAGGATCAATGATCACTGAAGATCTAAACTATTTTGAAACCATAATAGATGGATAACAATGGGCAGACTACAAGAAATATGGAACAATAAAAGATTAAGCAAAGAACTCAAAAACTCAAATTAAAGATATATAAAAGAATGATAATTCCCACAGTACTCTATAGCTCAGAATGCTGGACCTTAACAAAAAAAGAAAATGGATAAACTCAATGCTTTTGAAATGAAATGCCTAAGAAATATCAACAGAACAAACTGGACAGATAGAAAAACAAATGAAAAAGTCAGAGAACTTAACTTTAAAAAAACAATAAGTAGAGAACTAAAAAAGAGCCAACTAAGCTGGTTTGGGTTTGAACATGTTTCAAGAATGAACCCAAAAAGACTACCAAACATATTAAATGGTAGAACTGAAGGACAGCCCAGCAGAGGAAGACCAAGAAAGAAATGGATTGACAACATCAAAGAAAGCACCCATTTAAACTCCATAATAGAACTTCATAAAAAGACAGCAGACAGAAAGAAATGGCAAAAATTTGTCTTTGAAGAACTTAACCCATCATGAGCAGAAGAGAAGAAGATATCATGCAGTATTTCTTTATTTTATAGTTTCAAGCAGAATCAACTTAGTCTGGCTGTCTATCATTGGGTCTCTCTCTCTCTTCTCTGCATGATTTAATCTACCAACTGGAAGATTGATTCCTGCACACCAGCTGTTCACTTGCCCCTCCCTCCCTCTGTGTGAGTCGAGGCAAACAATTACAAAGTTTACTGACTACCAAAGTTTTCAGGTTATTTCAGTGGTACAGATCATGCCATATTTGGTTCATTATAAAGATTTCATGTAAGTCACATTAATTAAGAAACTTGAATGTTGCTTCTGGATTTTCATTTTTATAATTTCACACTCTTCCTTTCTTTCTCCCATTATTCATAATGCCCTTCTGCATGCTCTGTGTATGGATCCTGCCAATCCTTCATGTTCAGTTGTCAGTGTATGGTGTCCTGCAATTTTGTTATCAGCTACAGTTATCTCCCAAAATTTTTTGCTTTTCAACAGAGGATAATGTTGTCTTGGCTATGAACACTATTAAATATTAGCCATTGACATCAAGGTTAATGTACCTGCTTTCCATCCAAGGGGCAGTGGGTTCGAATGCTCCTTTGGCTGGATAATTTGTGAATGTCTTTAGGTGGGAGATGAATTTCATTGCCTGGTGTAAGACCACTGCTCTGATTACCTAGAATGGCTTGAAAGACTTATATTGTGGAACTATATAGCAGGGTTTCTGGATAATGTTCATCACCATTTATTCATGTATGAATAGGGAAAGATATACAGAAATATTCATATAACAAAAACTCATGGAGATAACATCCATTAGATGAAAGTCAGCCAAATTGCTCTGTTTTGTTCCTCTATTCAGTGACTAGAGAAACTTTTTCTAATCAGTGACTAGAATTGAACTTAGGTCTTTCTTCAGGCAGCCTAGAGCTGTAAAAGCAAATACCATTTCCACTCAGCTATATAGGCTGTATTGTTTAAATAAAAGAGTGTCACAAGAGGTAACTATAATTCCAGTATAGTTCATTGGAATACATACAGATTTCGTAGCAAATTAATGAAACATTCTTTCCAGCAAAATTAAAAATAATTTTATATGCTGCCTAAACTTTCTCTCTTTTATGTCACTCTCACCTGCAAAAGGTTATAAACTTATAAACCTGTAGCAGTTTCATAGAGGGGACTAAAGATTTCTTTTATTTATTTCTTACAGAGTCCAGAATCCCCTCTCTAGAGACCAAACACTGAACTTTTTCAAGCCACTTCAGATCTCCTGTAAATGGGGTAGTGGTCTCCTCCCTGGCACTGAAATTCATCTCGCACTTAAAGACATTCAGAAACATCCATGCTCAAGGTAGGATTTAAACCCATAGCCTGTTTGTTGAAGGTTCTTCGGTTAGTTGATCTATGGCACGGGTAAGCAGGTTTTTTCTCCCAGAAATAAATATATTTTCAAAAATTATAATAAATATATTATGTTAGGGTAAGGGACCATGCAATGGCAGCAATTCTCTGCTATCTCTTCACTGGATGGAGCTTAAAATAAGTGATAATAGTCTTTGGCCAGCTATCTCTGATTGGCTACTGCAGGAAGGTGAATTGCCCACTCAGTCTCCAAAAGTTACATAGGGCTAAAACAGCTTCGCTTACTCTCTATAAGGGAATAAAAAGTGTTAGCAGTTTTTTAAATTTAAACAATAAGCTTAATTTGGGCATTTCATTACCAAGCCAATTAATGTGAAGTCAATCAGCCTCTATATACAAGAAGCCTAGTAGATACTTCATGCACAAACTTTGTTTGCTTACATTTGGGTAAAGGATTAAACAAGAATATAATTTCTTGGCAAGTTTCATTTAGGTATGTGTTTTAGGATGCTTGTGTTAATGTTTAATGCAGAATCCATGTAATCCTTATATAATACACATTTCTTTCAATAATGTTAATTTTAATTCATGAAATGATTATTATTATTATTATTATTTGATATTTGAGCACAGAGAGTGAAGACTCGATGTTCTTTACCATAGCAACATATACAGCTAGTATAAAATCTGTGTGTTCCATTTGAAGAATTTCATTCTACAATATATCATCACTTGCAGAGGCACTCGAATTAACAGAAAATAATAGAGGCACACAATTACCCTCCATTTTATATCTAAATAGATATAATAAAAATCTATTCTGTAATAGCTGAAACTATATATCCATAATTATGAAAAAACATTATGGTTCTAAATAAAAAAAAAAAAGCCAATGAACAATAAATTTATTCTTCTTAAATAAATTAATTATACAACATTTAAGGTAAATTACAATACCATGTTGTATCTGAAAATATATCAATATTCTACAATAAAATGTATCAATAAATTTTTGTTGTATATTTGAGTGATGTATAACAAAATGAGTTTAAAACAATGCAAAACAACAAAATAATGTTTAGTATATACAAATTTAAAAAAGGAAATTACATTTATTAAGAATTGATTATGTAAAGATTCCTCACTTGAGACAGCAGCTGATATATCCATGGTGACATCAATCCTTTCTGATGGCGTTCACTGGCAGTGTGCATAACTTCTGGTGGTACTTTAGGAAGTTTTGGAACCTCGCCTATCTGTCCTTGTAAACCCGAGTCATCATTTAGCTTCATTTGTAGCTATATAAAATAATCAATTTTTTTTTATTTGATTTAATAATTAGATTTGATATGGGTAATTGCACTTTCTCACAGTAGCAAAATATTAATATTCAATTACAACTAGTGTATTTTCTAAGAATTAAGAGAATGAAGCACAATTATTGATTTCCAGTAGTTCCTAGCCCTTTTATTTTTTTGAAAAAAATATTTCATCTTCAAATTAAAATCAATGTCTTTCCAGGCAAGTAGCATAGGCCACTCCTTTGATTTCACTAAGAATCAGAGCAGTTACATGATCTGCTTCTTAGTTAAATCAAAACTGAAAATGCAAACTCTGAAAAATAAAATTCAAACTGAAATCAAAATAGACTGAATAAATTACTTGAATAATTATCAAGCAACACGAATGGTTTTGAAAGTTAGTGACAATACCGAACTGTGATTTATGAGCACAGCATTTCAAGTTATTTATATGCCATGTACAGACTGTTAGCATGTGTGCTACCATAAAAAAAAAATTATCCATTGGCAACAGGAAAAACTACACATACTTTTCCTAACAGAAACTCAACCCAGCTTTTCAACCATTACTCATCTCACTTTTCCCAGTTAAATGTTACCTTTTTCATTTCAAAAGGTGAACAGTCAGATATGTCAAAGAATATACAACCTAAAATCTACTCTTTATATGGATTACTTTTTCTAACGGATAGGGGCTTAATCTTCTTCTTCTTCTTCTGCAGCTTCTCCCACTTAAGTGGGGGTCACTGTTTGTAATGAGTCTCCTCCACACCTTCCTGTCTTGGGCTGTCACCACATCCAAGTTCTTCATCTTCAAGTCCTCTTCTACCAGCTCCCTCCATCTCTTCTTTGGCCGCCCACGCTTCAGCCTTCCTTGCACATCCATCTGCATGACCTTTCTTCCCACATATTCGTCCTCCCTCCTCATCACATGACCAAACCATCTCAACCTTGCCTCCTGTATTTTCGCTCCTAAGTTCGTAACTTTCACTGCTCCCCTGACATAGTCATTTCCCAGACAATCCTTTCTGGTCACACCGCCATCCACCTAAGCATTCTCATCTCTGCTACTTCCATCCTGCTGATGTTATTTTTCCTCAGGACCACAGTTTCTATAGCATATGTCATAGCTGGCCTCACAACTGTCCTATAAATTTTGCCTTTCAGATTGATCGGCACCCTCTTATCGCATAACACTCCAGCCATCTCCCTCCAGTTCCTCCAATCTGCTTGTATCCTGCATCCCACTTCCTTCCCAGCTGCTCCATCTTCTTCCACTGTTGAACCTAAGTATCTAAAGTCTCTCACCTTCCTGATGACATTTCCTTCCAGCTCCAGATCTGTCTCCTGGCCGCCACCACCCACTGCACAACATATATACTCTTACTTCTGCTCAGTCTCATACCTCTCTCTTCCAGTACTTTTCTCCATCTTTCCAGTTTAGTTCCCGCTTCTTCTCTTGAATCTACACACAGCAAGATGTCATCTGCATACAACATTGTCCAAGGCGCATCTTCTCTCACCTCCTCTGTTACCACCTCCATCACAATATTAAACAGAAACGGACTTAATGCTGACCCTCGATGCAAGCCAACTGTTACTTGAAAACTTTCTGTCTGTCCCACTTAATACTAAGTGGGAAATTATTGATGCTATTTCAGATGAACGTTTGCCATTGAAATATTGATAGAATACACATATTACAGAAAAAAAAACATCTGTGGAAAAGTGGGAGGAGTGAGTTGATAAGAGATGGGACATTAATCAATCTAATTGCTCTCCTCTGTATTAAGTCAACCATTTTGAGGGAGCTCTTAGGACCCCACTCCAAATGCAAGAGCAGTATTCAATAGCTGGGCAGATCTGTGATTCAGCAGCTGTTCAGAGGTGAAGTAACATCTTGAGCAAAAGAGAAATCCTAGTTTAAGTTGAGGATGCAATGGTTGTGATGTGTTTATGCAAGGGAAGGCTTAAAGTCAGGTTAATTCCAAGAAGAGAAATCTCATCTTGTCTGGAAATTTGAGTGTTGTCAAAAATAAAAATGGGAGAAAACAGTTCTTTTTTGTGAGAAATAAGAAAGAACTGGGTTGTACTAGCACTGAAATTATCTGACCCCCCCCCCCATTGGAGGATAGTTTGGAGATCAGAATTGAGGGCAGCAGTAGTAGATGTTCTGTAGGTTGAGGTGAGTTGTGTAGAGTAAGGTTTGTCAAATGAAAGGAAGAAGTGCAATGTGCTGTCATCTACAAAACTGTATTGGGTTGGAGGTCAACTGAAGTAGGTCACTGATATATAGAAGGAAGAGGGGTGATGAGAGAACAGAACCTTGTGGAACCGCAGCATTATTTGAATGGTGAGAAGATAAGGAACCATCCACCATCACACACACAGCATGCGTCCAGACAGAAAGCTGGCAATCCAACTGTAGAAGTCCCAAGATAGACCCAATGATGGAAGGTTGCTTAGTAAGCCTTTGTGCCAGAACCTGCCAAAAGCTTTGGGGGATATCAAGTGCAACCACTTGAAATCCACCAAACTTCTCCATGGCATTTGTCCAGAGATGTGTGATGTCAGTAGACATCACATCTCTGAGTTTTACTAGCACTGAAATTGACAAGGTTATCTGATCCCCCCCCCCATTGGAGGATAGCTTGGAGATCAGAATTGAAGGCAGCAGTAGTAGATGTTCTGTAGGTAAGGTTTGTCAAATGAAAGGGAAAAGTGCAATGTGCCATCTGCAAAACTTTATTGGGTTGGAGGTCAACTGAAGTGATGGAATCCATACTGGTGGTCATTTATTAGCTGGGTGCCTTTGAGTCTGTGTAGGAGTTGTTTGAATTGATGGTTTTCTTCATTACTTTAGACAGGACTGAGGTGAGTGAGATAGGGCAGTAGTTAGACAACAGTGATTTGTCGCCCTTCTTGGGAATGGGTTGAATATAGGCCAATTTCCAGGGATAGATACATTGGAGTAAGAGAGTATATACAGGCACACAGGACAGTTCTGGTGCACGAACCTTCAGGACAACTGGAGGAATGCCATCAGGGCAGGAGACTTTTTTTTTTTTTTTTGTCTAATTTGGACAATATTTTTCTGATCTCTTTCAGGCAAAAGGATATAGGAGGCATTGTATGTTGGGTATCTAGAATGGTTGGGGGGGGGGCATTTACCATTGTCAGTTATGTATGCATTGGGGGCATAGTGTGAAGCCAGGAGATTGGCTTTTTCTGTGGATGATGATGCAATAGAGTTATCTGGGTATGATATGGGTGGGAATAGCGTTAGGCAAAAATTATGACCAATTGTTTTGGCAAGAGATCAAGATGCTGGAGATGGTAGTGGACACTATTAAGGTTGGAGTTGAGACCATAGATGTTGGTGAAGTGGATATGCAAGGTTCTGTGGGGCATATATTTAATTGCAAGGGTCTTGCACATTTCCTATGCAGCACCTGCATACTCGTCTCCATGGTAGTTACTAGTGGTGTTACCTGATTTTTGCACTAATTTAACTTGTTTGTAGTCTACGATCCAATTGTTGTCTCCATTTTGACATTTTCCTTCAAGTTGTTTTCAAAGATGCTCTCCTTGTTTTCTCTCTGGGTGAATGTTAGGGCAGGTCGAGCACGCATGTGCGATCGGGGGCAAGTGTCCTTGAGCTTATCTCTGTTATTAAATTTAGACGTGCATGTCGGTGTGTCACAAGTCACCTTTACGAGGCGTGGAAAGTTAATTCCGTCTTTTATTTATGGATTCAAAACGATGTCGCCTGACAATTATTTCTAGAATCAAAGTTGCATGATAACTTGAGATAATAAAATTAGTACAGAATTAAAAGCTAGAATACATGCCTCCAGTAGATCTAATCATTCACTACATCATTTACTATCTTCCAAAATTTTATCAAGCACAGTTAAAATAGAAATATAAAAGACGATCATTAGACTTGTATATTTCTGTTTTAACTGTGCTTGATAAAATTTTGGAGGATAGTAATGATGTAGTGAATGATTAGATCTACTGGAGGCATGTGTTCTATATACAAGAAATATACAAGGCATCATTACTTATTGTTTTATATAGAGCATAACAGACCTAGATACAAAAGCATTGCAGACCTTTAAATAAAATCCTCAGAAAATTCTACGAACCTGTAAGAGATAACACAACAGGTGAACATAGAAGAGGACAATCAAGAACTATATGAACTTTATAAATCCCCATTTCTAGCTGATGAAATCAGCTAGAAATGGGGATTTATGCTTGAGATGGCTTAGACATGTGAAAAGAATGGCTTAAGAGGCTTTCAAGATGATGCCTGATGGAAAGTGACCTAGAAATACTGTGGATGCTCAAGGAAGATAAAATCCAGAAAGACTTAACTAAAATGGGAATCCAGGACTGGAATGTAAGAGCTCAAGACCAAAAGGAACAGAAGAAGCTGGTACATGCAGCAAAGAATATATATATATATTCGTTTGGTTTGTAATACCATTAAAATAAATTATGAATAGTAGACCAGATGATTTCTTCTTCAGCTTGCTGAACCTTTATGGTTCAGCAAGCTGAATGTTTCCTCTTCCTGGTGTATAAGTTCATGGGAATGTTTTATTATCTTGACAAAATGTTCTGTCCTGTTGTCACATAAGAGCAAAAAAGCAAGAATGCTCTGTAAATCCTCCTTGCATATCCAAGATGAATGCAATAACTTAAATTTCCACAAATATTCTAACAGTAAGCCTTGTACCTTATTATTTCTGTCAACTTGGGATTATTTTCAAATCTCTTTCATATTAACTATCTAACAGAGTTCCTTATGGTATCCAAAAGAGTTTTAAAAACCTTTTGCAAGCATATAAACATGTTAATCTTTCAGCTCATGAATTTCATTGCTCTTGGAGCAATGATCTTCTCAGAAAGCCAACTATGTCACAGCAAAGCAACACATTCCATTCTTTGAAAGTGTCGTTTTACCTTACCCCAGTTCTGAATATATTTTCAGACACGAACTTTGTTTGCTCACACTTGGATAAAGGATTAAACTAAATTTATTATAGTCTAACCAAGTGAAAAATAAACTTTCACCATCTTGTTCTAAATCTAGAGTAATTTAATAAAAAGGTGGCACACCTTTTGGGCAACTCCTATAGGTAAAGATAACCTTGCTATTGCTTCTGCCACTTCTGGGCCTGGCTCCCACTGAAGAGACCTCAATAAAGGTTGAAACTAGTCTGGGTTGTGGCCTTTCCCTAAATGCATAACATTATACATATCTGCAAGGAGATGTGTTTTGCATTATGGGAGATGCTGGGATAGGAGTGATGTTAGCTTGGTCCACCTTTGCTACGAGTTGCCCGGTGTTGTACTACCTTACCCCAGTTCCGAAGATATTTTCAGGCGCAAACTTTGTTTGCTCACACATGGATAAAGGATTAAGCTAAATTTATTATTACATTCCATTCTTTGTTTCAAAATACAAAGCTAAGGGTTATATTTGTAGAGTTGATTCTCACCATAGAAACTGCTATCATAATAAACTACTGAAAATTTCCAAAAGAAGCACCACAAGCACAATACCATTCTGAAAAAAATTCATTATAGCAAACAATCAACAATAACTTTTATTACTAAATCACTTAAGGAATTGAACAACGTAGATATGAATATAAATTAAATTACACCTTAATAAATATTTCCGATATTTCGGCAACGTCACATTGCCATCTTCAAAAGGAACTTACAAAAAAAGGCACGTGCACGTAGGCAATACAACACAGTAACTGAGAATGAAGAGATGAAGCTATTGTTCTCCTAAAAGTCCTGATGGTGTCCTCTAGCAGGCTAATTAGGTGTTCTTGGCTGTTGGGCTGACGGTCTGCTGATGTAAGCCTCCCAAATTTGGGGCAGTCACATACAACCAAATTTGTTGAGGTTTGGAGAGTTTCTTAGGGCTGAGGTTGATTCCATAAATAGTCTTTCGAATTTGTTTTTGCTACGGTGTATTACTGTAGCTTAGGAAAAAGTTACCAAAATCTTAAAAAAACATGACCTGACCTCCTGTTACAGGCCTTACAGAAAATTGGCATCCCTTATCCGCTCCACTAAAGACCAACCACTTCCCCTAGACCTACCTTGTGTATACCAGGTCCCTTGCAGTTGTAAACTGTCTTACTTTGGCCAAACTGGCAGGACAGCGAATATCAGAATTTCTGAACACAAGGACTACATCCGGTTTCACAAGTACAGCCATTCTGGTCTTGCAGACCATGCTCTGGATACACGCCACAGAATACGGTGGAAGAAAGCTACAGTAATACAACGTAGCAAATATAAATTCGAAAGACTATTTATGGAATCACCCTCAGCCCTAAGAAACTCCCCAAACCTCAACAAATTTGGTTGTATGCGACCACCCCAAATTTGGGAAGCTTACATCAGGCAGACCTTCAGCCCAACGGCCAAGAACACCTACTTAGCCTGCTGGAGGGCACCATCAGGACTTTTAGGAGAAGAATAGCTTCCTCACTTCGTTCTCAGTTACTGTGTTGTATTGCCTATGTGCACGTGCCTTTTTTTGTCAGTTCCTTTTGAAGATGGCGTGATGTTGCCGAAATATCGGAAATATTTGTTAAAGTGTAATTTAATTTATATTCGTATCTACGTTGTTCAATTCCTTAAGTGATTTAGTAATGCATAACTAACGTATAAGCCTGTCTACGAGAATCAACAATAACAAGTCAGATGCATTTGTCAAAACAGAAATTTCCATTCCTGGGGGCTAATAAACTCCACTACAGCCCCAGAATCTACAGCCATAAATACTTAACCTCATGAGGGGGCTCAACTCGCCCCAATAGGGTCGGGGGAGAAAAGGGAGGAAACTCCATATGAATAAATAAATAAGCTCCACTGTTGAGAACAAAGTCAAAGTAGTTCAGATTGTTATTTAGATAACTTTAAATATCTTATGAAGTTAATTCCTTCCATTCAATCCAATGGGAATTTTATAAATGCCTTCATCCTTTCTCTTTCACACCAGAAGCACAATGTTTCATTTAATAATATAACATCATCCTTTTCAAAAGTTAGGCACCATCAAAACCTGATGCCCTGAGCTTATGCTTTTCATTTACCAGAAGTACTCTTAAACATGAACTTCAATACCTTTAATTCATTTCTCTCTCTCTCTCTCTCCAATCTTTATTCATCCTCAATTTTGTAAAGAAGACATACAAATTCTCTGTTCAGTAAATGTCAAATATTAGAAAAAAAAAAATCATCTGGTCTACTATTCATAATTTATTTTAATGGTATTACAACACCAAAAGAATTAAATAATAAAAATATGTTCATTAATGGCTTATATTTTGCTAAATTTCAAACCAGCATCTTCTGGCAAACAATATGTTACTATTCACATGAGACAATCAGTAAGTGAAGCAATTCAAATTGTAAAGGACAAACGATCTAAAGATCCAATTGGATCCCTCTATCTAATGTTGTAAAAAAAAGAACTAGTACAGTTGTGTAGGAGCTGATCTTAAGATAACAGTCTCCCAGATTTTTGGCAAATTATTGCAGTCATACTTATTAAGGTTAGGAGAATATTTCATAGCTATTGCTGATTCTAAAATAATCTTTCTGACTGTAATGACTTCTATATAGCACTTAATTTCCTTCCATCTAATCTTCTGTGCAGGGTGTCCAAAACATGGTCTGGTAGTCCAAACTCACCATAATAATGGTAGTGAATGTATTTCTTTTGGTCTTCAAAGTGAATGAGAACAGATCTTGTTTGTCCATAGTAGGTTGTCACAGTGATAGGGAAATTCGTGCACTCCAGAATATGTTGTAAGATGAAGTTTGTTCTTAGGAGAGCAGATCAAAGTTGCTATTTAATGTGTGGTGTGAAAGTTAGATGTTATTAGTACTTTGGCTATCTTTTCAGAAACACCTCGAATATATGGAACATTAATGGTGGTGTTTTGTTCTTGTATGTTTGGGGAGGGAAAGTTGGAGGGTAGGAGCTGTAGCCATTGGCCAAGATAGTATGACAAAGATAGTCGAGTTCTGTGGAAAGAGCTGCACCATTAGAACAAGTAGCTCAACTCTGCGTGTAAGCATATTTAGAATTCCATACCTTGATGCTAGATGACAATGTGACTGTTTATGTAGAAATCTTCCTGTGTGTTAGCTTTCTATAAATGGAAAAAGACAAGTGAACTATATGAAAGGAGAGTGATAATGTGTCAAGAAAAGCAAACAGTTATTTGATTATTTTTCTACTGTGAAGGGAGTTTTAGGTTGTTGGCTGTTAAGGTAAGTTACAAAAGAATCCAAAGCATCCATTTTGTTCTCAAAGTGTTCTGTGTAAAAATCAGTTAAGGGGGGGGGGGGGGAATAACCCAAAGTTGTACCATTAATCTGTTTGTAGATTATTTCTCACCAAGTAAAGAACCTGCATACATGGTAAATTTCAATAATTGAAAGATATCAGGGTTCGGTACTAGGGCCACTACTCTTTGATTTGTACATCAATGGCATAGAGAAAGATTTAAGAGGGGATATTCAGTTGTTTGCTGATGATGCAAGATTCGGGAGAGCAATAGTTGATAAAAGGTGATGTAGATATCTTGCAGGATGATTTAAATAAATTGGCATTGTGGGCAAAGGATAATGATAGTCAATTTAATGTTGCAAAATATAAGTAAAGCATAAATAATAATAATAAAATGCTGAATTGGATTTAAACGATATTGATGCAAACACAGATTGATAAGAAAATAACTATTTATTAACTTAAAAGCTAATATTTTGCTGGAATTATATCCAGCATCTTCAGAGCACACAAACAAAGTTTGTTACAAATGCAAGACAACCACAATTCGGTGTAACAGTGGGGCTAGTATAAGTAATTACAGTGTGCAACACAAGACTAAAGTCGTAATACGGCACCATCTAAATTAAAAAAACAGTCCACAGTTTTGAAAAAAAAATACAGTAGTCCAAATAGTAGTCCTTGAAAATTTTGAAAAAAATAAAAAATAAAATAAATAAATATTAATTTGGTCTTGGGATGACTATCTCCCAAATCTTTGGTAGATTTATACAGCCATACTTTTTAAGGTTTGGAGTATGTTTTAAGGCTTCTGTTGATTCCAGGAACAACCTCTCTGATTTGTAGAAGCTTCTGTGCAGTACTTTTGTTTTTTTCCAATTGATCCTGTGTGCTGGGGTATCCAAAGCATGGTCTTTGGATACCCTTGTCAACTTGCCATAATGAAAGTGCTGGATATCTATTTTGTGTTCATTGAGGCGGATGTCCACAGTTCTTCCTGTCTGTCCGCAGTAGACTCGATGACAAGAACAGGGCACTTCATAGACTCCTGGATGTGATAAAGGAGTGAATCTGTCTTTAGGTGAACAGATGAGCGTTGCCAATTTCACATAACGTTTAAATACGGTGTGATATAATGGCAACGCTCATCTGTTCACCTAAAGACAGATTCACTCCTTTATCACATCCAGGAGTCTATGAAGTACATTAGTATGAGGTACATTAGTAAATAAGGAAGTGATATAAAAACGAACAATTATTTTAAAAACATTTGCACACAAAGCTAGAACTCAACTAACTTTGTCATACTTTATTGGCCAATGGCTACAGCAGACATCCCTGAAATACAGGATCATGAAAATTAAAGTATCCCTATTTAAGCTCTTGTGGCACAACATCCAGTGATCGAAATGCTGTGAAACTTTGCAGCAATACATTGTGCGCTATGTAGAAGAGATATCTGAGAAAAAAAGTTCCAAACTTTACCACTAGGGGCATTGTATACAACAAATTAATGAAATTTACATATCACAACTTGGTAGGTAATTGGAGGGTTTAAAAAAATGGATACAGGATTTTTCCCTTCATTCTGGTTGTTAATACTGTCCTCAGTGATGGCACTAACCTTGCACCAACGTGCTTCGCTTGTGAAGTTGTACTACCTAAACAATTGCAATGCTGCTGCACTCCACGAATTTCATTGCCTGAACAAATATCGACAAGGTCCACTATCTTCATGCGCTCTGCAATGAATGATTAGTCATTTGGAAGAAATGGGATAATTGGGGGTTAGACCTCGCAGAGGTAGCAAACCAATCAGTTTATAAGTGAATGAAGTTGCTACTGCTGTTGTGGAGCAGGCCATGAATAACAGCATTGGTTCCATTCAAGATAACTCTGACACAGGGTTTGCACCTGCAGGTCTTTGAAACTTGAATAATATTCCTTGCTTGAGTGGAATTGGAGACGCTGCATAGCCGTGAATGATTTTGTGGGGAGATGAGGCTCACTTTCACCTGAATGGAGCTGTGAATACCCACAATTGCCAGGTATTGGCTACATAAAACCCACATGCAATCCAACAAATTCTTTTGCATTCACCCAAAGTTATCTGGTGTGGAAATGGTCGAATCATAAACAGCTTTGTTTAGCATTGGACCATTCTTCTTTGAGGACTTGAATATGATCTGCTCAGTTACTGCAGAGAAGAGGTATCGCGATAAACAATTTTGTTCCACAGCTACAGCAGTGTCTGTGCATGACTTCAGTCATTTTCATGCAGGATGAGGCCCCTCCACACATTGTTCTGTATGTTCTGTAAAGGAGGTTCTTTGAGAATATTTCACAAAGCCAGAGTGATCAGCCATGTGTTTCCCATTGCATGGCTCTCTCATTTACTGATCTGACCTCTTGGGAATTTCTCAAAGACAGTGTTTATTGGAATTATCCTGATAACTTGCCAGTGCTGAAAGACAGCATAATGCAGCACATGCATAACATCAGTCCTGACCAGCCGCATTGAACACGCCTTGCAAAGAATATACAACACACTGTACAGTTTGTGGCATACTGGGGAGAAGCACAATGAACAGTACAGCCTAAGCATAAATAAAAATTATTTATGCTTGTGTTGCTTTTCTCCTTCTTACCCACACAGAAAATTTACTACATCCACATTTGGTACATCATACAGCACCTCTGGTGGTGAATTTTGGTTTCTATTTTTTGTTTCTTAGATTTTACTTCTGCATGATGCACAAAGTATTCCTGCAAAGCTTCACAGCATTTGGATAATTGGGTGGTACTCTGCAAGGTCTTAAACAGAGATACATTAATTTTGATCACTCTATATATTTACTACCATTATTATGGTAAGTCTGGACTGGTAGACTATGCTTTGGACCCCTACACACAGAAAACCAATGTATTATATAGAAGACAGAAATATAAGATCAAATAATGTTGGCATCTTGACAGGTAACAGATTGATTTGGAGGAAAATTGTACATAGGAAGTTAGTAATGATGTAAATTTTTCATGTAGTACTATCATATCCTGTACCCCCCACCCCTTGAGGGTACATGTCAGGAATTTTGATGATGATGAGACAAATCAGGTTCTTGCCTATCGTATGATTTCTTCCAGACAGAGGATAATCTATTTTACTGGAACAAAACTAGTCTTATATAAAAGCTGCTTTCTGCTAGAAAGGCTGTATAAAGAAAGCTGTGAAACTCTGATCAACTGAACTTAAATAAGAACAACTATCTTAAATTTCCGAGTTTTTGTTTAGTAATTTCACTAAACAAACACAGCTGTAATTATTGTATTTATAAAAAGGCTTAGGTGCTGTTGATTATTCATAATAGCACTCTTAAAAAAACACCAAGAGATGAAAAAATAAATTTATTGAACTTAGTAATATTTCACTGTTTTTTTACCCAGAATCTGCAGAGCACAAATTATAACTGTGACAAGCACAGAGCACTCAACTAAATCATGTAGAAACAATTGAAATTGTAACTGAAAAAGATCTAATATTCCTATTAGGGCTAGATAGCCATAAAGTTAATTTGGAGAGTCAGTCTATCTAGTCTCAGAATGACTATCTCCTAGATCTTCGGAAAAGTAACGCAACCATGCTTGTTGAAATTGGGAGAGCCCTTAATAGCCAATGCTGATTCTAAAAGTCTATCAGATCTTCTATGTAATACTAATCTTCCTCAGTGGCGCCACATGATCATTTTGGTTGGGTGTGCTGTCATATTTTCCAGGAAGGGGGGGGGGGGGGGAGCTTGAAGACAAATAATTAAATCAATAAATTTTTATAATTACTGATTTAATTAAATAATTACATCAATAAACGTCTTTTAGTTTTTTTTTTTAATGTAATTATTTGTTGATGTAAACTATAAATACATTATTTTCATTTTGCATCAATTTTAATGATCTTTAATTCTTGAAGAAAAAAAAGTATTCAGAATTAATAGTTTTTAGCACAATTTCATATACTAAAAAATTGACTGCATATTTTTATCAAAAATCAACTAATTAATTAATCCTAAATTAAATTATTTCAGTTTAAAAGCAAAAAAAATCATAAAACTAACAAGAGTAAAATGATATTAAATTACATACACTTACCTTTTAAAAATGTATTTTTTTTGTTTAAAATTTTTTTCACTATAAATTTACAATTCACACTTCACTCTGTAACTTACTAGACAGAGGGCACACTAACTGATCACTGTTCACAAATCAGAAAAAGATGAACCAAAAACAGGAACACGTGTTTTATTACTGCAATAAAACACTTTTTCTATGGCTACCACGCAACAGGCCAACCCATAATAAAATTTTAAGACAGACAAAGCGTTCCCAGGGTCGAGGGAATAAGATTATATATTTCAATCAATTTTACGATTATAATTTGTGAAATTTTTTAATCGATCCCAAGGGGAAGTGCCCTGTCCCTGTCCTGCAATCCCACAGTCATGGGCAATACCAGTTAATATTGGGAATTTTTCATGTGCATATTTCCAAATAACTTCAATTGTTTATTGATTTTAAATGTAAACTATTCTGAATGTTTATTATCTCGAGTTCTACTTCAGCTTGGATTATATCAAACAGCCCACTAATTTTATTTGAAATTTCTGTGATGTTCAATTTTCTTGAAATGGATTACTGATAACAGATACAATCATTTCAGTTTTATTAAAATCTTTAAATCTTGAATTTATTTCTTCCTCAACTAATTCTATTTCGCGAATAAATTCTTTTAAATCATAGCGAAGCATTTCTTGATTTTGTTCAAAAAATTTTAATAAATATGAGAGATGTATTAATTTGTGGTCATTTATATCTTTCTTTAATAAAAGTAAGTATTGTTGGAAAGTTTTATTGAACTTAACATGTCAATTAAATTTTTATCTCAACCTTGTAACTCTAAATTTAAATTGCTTAATTTCGTACAGAAATCTACTAAAAATGATAAGTGTAACAACCATCTTTTATCACTCAATTGTGGATGAATATCTCCTTTTTCATCAAGAAAATTTTTTATATCGTTAATTAATACAAGAAATCTTTCTAAAAATTGACTTTTGCTGAGCCAGCGAACATTATTGTACAACAGAAGTTCCCTATCATCATCTGCCTGTAATTTAAATAACTGCCATTGCAGGGCTTTTCCTCAAACAGAATTTACAATTTTAAATGTAATATCCAAAACATCTTTCGTGTTTAATCTTTTACTACACACTACTTGTTGGTGAATAATACAGTGGTATGTTAAAAAATCTGGATATTTGTATTCGTTTTTACATAATGAAATGAAGCCTGATTTATTACCTATCATTGCAGGAGCACCATCAGTAGTAATAGACACAAATTTAAAAAGCGGAAGTTTGTGTTGTTTCACTAATTCATCAAATGCCAAAAAAATGTCTTCTCCCCTAGTCCTTCCCAATAATGGAATAATTTTCGAAAGTTCTTCTTTACTTGAATAATCTTGAAATACCATTAACTGAGCAATATCAGTGAAGTTGTTTGATTCATCAAATTGTAATGAAAACCAACACACTGGTGAATGTCTGATGTTAACTTGGCCTGGAAACTTTTCTCCGGCAATTGGAACTCTTCCTTTCGGCAATATGAAATCTTGTCTGCAGCCTAGAAGTAGTCTCTCTCTAGGGATGTTTCGAACCGAGAAGCTCCTTTCTGGAAGCGGGAAACTCCTCTCTCAAGCAACGTGGATCCGGGCAGTCTCTCTGATGGTGACTCTGGACCGGGCGGTCTCCTCTCTGACAGCAATTCTGAAACCTGGACCCCCCTTCTCCTTGCTTCAGTCCCTTTTTATTAGATCTCCTCTGAGACCTTGCATGAAGTTTGGCACCCCAAAGAATCGGTATGAGTCTTTCATTTTAAGTTTCAAGTTCGGCACGTCTTTTGTTCTCCTCTGCTTTCTTTTGATTGTAAGTTGCCAGCCATCGGAAAGTTGTTTGAAATCTTTCTAACTGACTTCGGAGATGTTTACACTTAGAGCCTGCAAGCCTTTCTCATGCATACAAGTTTCAATAACAATCTTTCTAATGCCACCATGTACAGCTTCAGCAACAAAACATTGCCTTTGTTTTCAAGACTCTAACATATTCTTATTAAAGCAGTATATACAGTTAGCTTCAAAAGAGTTATTTACATAAACATCTAATACAAACTATACTGAGACAAACAAAGTTTATTTTTTTTTACAATATTCACATGGGACTAAACCTAAGTAAAAAATCGACGTAGTGTGCTTTGGAATATTTAAGCTACAATCGAGTTTTTACACTTTGCTTATAATCGTATTCACTCGGCTCGCTGTTTTACTTCCACTGATCCAAATTAATTCATTTACTCGGACTTGCGAATTAAAAATAATACAAAATAATGATAAATAAAATATTATGTTTTCAGTTTTAATTAAATTTGTAAGTAAGGAGGAATACACAAGATATCGACCAAAAATCGCTCTGCGATCGATGGGATGAACACCTCCTGACATAAGGTTTTAGCTTTTTTGATAATCTCTTTCGGCTAAGATGTAACTTTTAAAAAAAAATAATTTATACATTTTTTTTCACTTTTGAGATTTGGTAAAATTCCAATTTATAATCTTGTAGGTAGAGGAATCTTTAAGGACATTATAAAGGAAATGACAGTTGCATTTCCTTTATATGTTTTGGCTATAATAATTTTTTTGTTCCTGTATAATTTTTAAGTGCTGATATTTTTTCAGGTGAAATGTTATTCTTGTGAGGCTTGAATTTTGTCAGAATACTGGACACATCCAAATGAATATCACTAGTTCTGAATGTGAAAGACCACAGGTACCATGTTTATTGCTGGTTATTATTTCCAAAACCACCACTTTTTTTTTTTTTTTTTTTTTGATCAATGCCAAAATTATGCCCTTGGCTAAGTACATTTATTGCATCTTCTGAGTGACCAGATTCACCACTACATGTTCTTTTTGTAGCTGTGGTCAGGAATTGCTTTGTTGTCAAAGAACTTCAAATTTCTTCAAATGATGGTTCCGAACTTTTTTAAACTCTTTAGTAGTAGTAGTAGCAGCATTTTCCGAGATGGTATACAGGATAGAGCGCAAATCTGGATTACAGATTTTCGAACGTGCTTCACGTAATGTAGTGACAGCAGCATTTATTTTAGCTAGCTCAAGCATGTGTAAATATGCTTAACTTTTGAATTGAACTATTCTGTCTGAATGTTAGATATGAATGGTATTGTCTTAGTATGGTTAATTGGGGTCATAGAGAGCACCATGTTTGAACATTAGTTCTTTTTCAGTTACAATTTGAATCGTTGCTGCAATGATTTAGTTGGGTACTGCATGTTTGTCACAGTTATGATTTGTGCTCTGAAGAGGCTGTGTAGAAAACTGGCGAAATATTGGTAAGTTCGATAAATTATATTTTTCCCTCTTGGTGTTGCTTATACCATGAAGCGTAATTACGAAGAGTTGTAATTTTTTTTTTTTTTTAACTAACTGCTTTTATCCATTAGACTCCAATGAAAATACTGATAACTAGGAAACCTGGATGAAAATTCTATCTACTTGAATCATTTAATGCAAGTATATGTATTTTCTTTGACAGTTCTTAAGGTTTTTATTAACATCAAGCATAGGTTTGAGTATTATTAGTTTCAAAGCATTATACACAACACATAGAATTTATATTCAAAGTATTGTAGCATTAATCTTATATCCTGATACCTTCTGTTGCTGTGTAGCTGAAGACCATGCTACTTCTGGGCTAAGCCTATTTGGACTGGAGCTGCTGCTGCTAGATGAAGTACTTGAACTTAAAAGAAGTCCACCATTAACGTGACGAGATACAGAACTTACCGAACCTGGTAAGTAGAAAAAAATATTTGAAATGTCACTAAATTTCCTGTGCAAAATTAGTAACTTTCTTAGATGAAGAAAAAATAATCTATTATAAAAGAAATAAATTACAAATTACAAAATAAATATTTCGTACATTTAATACTCTTTAACATACTTAACATTTTCAACAATATCACAAATATTCTACAAGAAGATTAAATTTTCATAAGCAATGTCACCCTCAAGCCAAAAGCAGGCTGCTTATGTTATTTTCCATTTGTTTATTTTGCAAACTTCTGACAAACTTGCAAAATAAGCAACTGGAATTCACGAGTACTGTTCCTTTGATGCTGATCAAAATATCTGGTCACATATTCATCCCAACTCTCACTCTAATATGGAAGGCATTAATATAAAGTTGGTCCACATTTTGTGGCTATAACAGCCTTCAATTTTCTGGAAGGCTTTCCACTAGATTTTGGTATATTGCTGGAGTAATTCCTTTCATTCTTCCAGAACAGCATTAGTGAGGTCAGTCACTGATGATGGGCAATACTCCTGGCTTGCAATAGTGTTCCAATTCATCACACAGATGTTCCATGGGGTTAAGATCAGAGCTATGTGCAGGCCAGTCAAATTCTTCAACACTTATCTCATCAAACCATTTCTGAACAGACCTTGCTTTGTGGACAGGAGCACTGTTGAGTTGATACTGGAAATACCTTCACCAAACTGTTGAGCACAGAATTGTCCAGAATGTTATTATAGGCTACAGCATTAAGATTCTGCATCACTGGAACTAGTCTGAACCATGAAAAACATCATCTGATCATGATATCTGCACCACTAAACTTCAAAGATGGCGCAACACATTGGGCTAGGTAAGATTCTCCTGGCAGATGTGTGATTCATCACTCCAGAAAATGCATTTCCACTGCTTCAGAGTCCAATGGTGGCAAGCCTTACACCACTCCACCTGATACTTGGCAGTGCCATTGTTGATGTTAGTCTTATGTGCAGCTGCACAGCCATGGAAACCCATGTTCTTTAGCACGTGATGAACAGTTGCTAAAGTTGCTTACAGAGGAATTTCAAAAAAATTGCCCGAGGACAGGAAATTTTTTACGGCATGCTCTTTGATACTCAGTGGTGCCACTTTGAATTTTATGTGACCTATCAGTTCATGATTGTGCTGTTGTTCCTCAGTATCTCTACTTCACAATAACATTACCTATAGTTAATCAGGGAAACTGCAGCAAGGCAGAAATTTCCCAAACTGAGTTGTTGCAAAAGTGGCATCCTATGATAGCCACGTAGAAATCACTGAGGTCTTCAATATTTCTCACTTTACACTATGAAGCTTGCAAAATAAATCAATAGATCAATAATATCTTGTAAAACCCAAGATATTATTGATCAGATAATATAGGTCAAGAGTGCTAATACTGCATTCATGTTAACACTGAGAAAAATTTTGAAAATATTTCAATACAAAGGTACTGCACTTCTATAAAAATATTCAAAGCAGTGTTTATTACCATCATGAAATATTTTGTGATCATTTCATGACCACAAAATATTTCTTTTATACTGAATATTACCCATTATGACTGCAGAAGTATTTCTAATAACACTGTAGTTTTAATTTTTTTTTTTCCTCCTGTCAAAAAAGGTACCAGGATATTAATGAAAGTACTGGTCACGTAAAATTACTGTATGATTAAATTTCCAATCCTTAGCAATTATTTCATATATGATAATAATCCTTTGTACACCTATCCAGTGAAAGTCTGTAGGCCTCTTTAACTAAACTGATTAACATCCAAAACAAAATATTTGGTAAGAAACTCAACAATAAAAAGACCAAATGTAGAAGAATTGCCAGAAACATAGAAAGCTTTAACAGCATTCTTAATGGAGAATAGAACAAGTACATATTTCTGCATGCCGTTTAGTGAGATTGTAGGGTGCCAGTTGAATTACTTTCTATGGAATAAGAGAGAAATTAGCATAAACATTAAATTAGCAGCATATGGGAAAGTGCTCGAATCAATTTAACTTATGATCTGAGAGTTGGGTTAGAAATAAATCAGTTAATGAGAATGATGTGAGAGTGTTCTCAGAAAACTTAGGAGAGTGAATGGATGGCATCAATGGCTGAATCAGATTTAAAAATTTAGATATTAGGAAGGAGCTTGAGATTGTTAGCATTCAGAAATATGTGAGCAGAGCTAATCTAAGGTGGTAAGGTCAAACAGAAATCCAGAGGAAGACGAAGATCTAGCAGGATTGATGCAGTTAGGGGTGTCCCAGGAGACAGGAATATAACATACATACATACTGATGATGGTGATTGTTATAACCTGGATGGTACTCAGTGTGTGGTTAGGAAATAGATTCAGTGGTTAGGGAAAGAGATTTACTTCATAATTAATAAAAGGATTTTTTTTCCCTATAGGCAACTGGCATGGTGAGAATGTGAGATCATTCAGACTATAGAAAAGACTCGTTCTATTAAACAATAGCAAATAACAAACATAATTTAATATTAACAGTTAATATACAGAATAAGCAAAATTAAGGAGCTTACAAACTACAGAGCTAGCTTGATATTCTAACACACACACTATTTTTCTCAACTTAACACAACAAATTAACATCTTCCTGTAATTTAAGTTTTACAGCATGAAATATAATTCTTTGTTACTTATGGTGAACATGCTTTAATTCAATATATGCTGATTCATTCAGCATATATTGAATTAACCATATTAATAATTATTACAACAAAATTTTGGATGGTTAAGCTGATGTTATTTTCACTGTCCTAGAAAATCTTGTTTTTGCATTCCTTTCCTTCTTTTAACACATAAAGACGCCTTACCTCCACTGTACCTAGAGGCATTAACACACATTAAGTTCACAATTAGTCCAACATGAGAATCAAATTCCTTGTTTACTGGTTAAAGTATTGTTGCATTTAAAAGCAACCTCTGGGTAAATTTCAGGCAGAACTGATGACAGCATTTAAAATGAAGGAAGGTATCATCCTGCTGGAGTGATTTTTGTGAAATATTCCTCCTAGCTTAACACTAATGGAAAATTTGCTAATCTTTCCTCGCCCATTCTATTTAAGTGACCATACCACCCGAGAGTAGCTCTGCTAACGCATTCCTGGACTCTGACAATGTCAAGTTCTTTTCTAATATCCTTGTTTTTAATATGATATTGCCATTGATGCCATCTGTTCATGCCTATAATCTTTCTCAGGACTCATATCTGCAGTCTCTATTCTTTGGTCAAGTGTTTTATTTCTGACCCAGCTCTCAGATCCATAAGTTAAAACTGGTTTGAACACCGTCTTGTAATACAGCTAATTTAGTATTCCCATTAATTTCTCTCTTATTCCATATGAATTTATTCAATTACCTTCCTACCATACCAGCTTTGTTAATTCTGTTGTCTATTTCCATATTTAATTTACCATCTTCACTAAAAATCGTGTCTAGTAGCTGAAATGCTTTACTTGTTCCACAGGTTCTCTGTTCACAATGCAGTTGACATTTTCAATGATTCTGTATATTTTCATTGTCTTTGTCTTTTTAATGCTGACCTTCATACCATATCTATTACAACAGTTATTCAATTTAGTCAGGGAATCTTGCAGACTTGTAGTGGATTTATTTAGAAGTATAACATCGTCCACATAAAGCAAAGAGCTGACATCAACATCTCCAATTTTGATATCATGTTTAATACCACTTTCCTTCATAATATGATCCATATAGATAATGAATAACAGAGGGGATAATGTACATCCTTGTCTCACACCAAATTTAACATTAAACCACCTTCCTGTACTTCATTCAATTCTAACTGCTGACTTACAACTCAAATAAAGACTAAGTATTGCTTGATATAATGCCCCATTGACACCACATAACTACAGCATATTGAATAGCTTCTCTCTTGGCATCTTGTCATATGCGTTTTCCAGATCGACAAAACATAAATACAGATCTTTGTTATATTCCCATGCTTTCTCAACTATTTGTCGAAAGTGAAGATCTGATCCTGACAGCCTCTATTTGGCCTGAATCCAGCTTGTTCTTCACCAAGCTTTTCTTCTACAATTCTCCTCAACCGTTTCTCAAGTATGCTTGCATAGATCTTGCAGGAACATTCAGTAGGGAAATACCTCTGTAATTCTCACATTAAGTTTTATTTCCCTTTTTATATATGGGTATTATGAGATCTCTACTCCAATTATCGGGAATTCATCCCTCTGTCCGAGTTGTCTGAACTATGCAGTGCAGCCACTGTAAAACTTTTATACCACCATACTTCAGCATTTCTGGTCGAATATTATCTACTCCTGCTGCCTTTCCATATTTCAAGCCTTTGATGGCTTTTTCTACTTCAAGTATGGATATGTATTCCTCACTGTATGCCTACTGAGAGTTTTTTTACCGCTGTGCGATCACTGCTTGTTTCATTTAGCAATTTTTCAAAGTAATTACTCCATACTTCAAGGATATCTTTTTCTCCCATTTTCATGTAACCTTTATTATCTCTACCTCCTTTTACAGCACTCTTTCCTCCATTTCTAAGCTTCTTCAACAACCTCCAGAATATTTTGCCACCTTCTTGATATTTATTTTCTATGTTCTTGCCAAAGTCCTCCCATGAATTTTGTCAGTTTTAGCTTTCTTACATTTGTCTCTGTATTCTCCAAGAGCACAAGCTGACTTATTTGCTAGGAACTTTTGATATGCTTTCTTCTTTTCCTTCACTGCCTCTTTAACTTCCTGTGTCCACTATGGAGTTCTGATTTTTCTATCCTTGCAGACAACCTCACCACACATGCCTCTCTGGATGAATCAATCAGGGGTTTCTTCAAGACTCACCACTGAATCTCCAAGGTTTGGTTGCTGTCCTCAAACTCTTTCATTTTTGATTCAATAATCTTTCTGTATTTTAGTCTATAGTTCACATCTTAGAGCTGCTCAACTTTTATTCGCTTTAAAACATTCTTACATGCTATTCTTTTCAATATGAAATTCAATTTTATGCTGCTCAAGACTAAATAGTGATCACTTCCAATTTGAAATCCTCTGTACACTCTGGTGTCCTGCACCAGAGAGAAAACACCACTATTGACAATAACATAGTCAATGAGACTTTTCTTATTCCTTGCCTCTTCGTTTCATGTGAATTTGTGCACATTTTTATGTTAGAACATGGTGTTAGTAATAACCAGTCCATGTCCTGAGCAGAAATCCAACAGGTATTTGCTATTATTATTAGCTTTTCTCTTTTCTCCAAATTTTCCCAAACATTTTTGTATGTCTGACAATCGCTTCTTACTCTGCTATTTAGATCCCCAACAAGGACCAACTTTTCATTTTTCATTGTGTCAGTTGCTTTCTTCTAAAGTATCAAAAAATTCCTCCACTTTTACCTTAGTAAAATCTTCTGTGGGACCATAGGCACAAATAAGTCTCATTGTCCAATTCCCCATTCTCATATTTGCCCACATTACTCTACTTGAGACTGCCTCCATTCAAGAAGATTAGCCTCGTATTTTGTGTTGAATACTATGGCTACTCCTCCTTTTCCTTCATTGTTATTGCCTGAATATAACATTTTGTATTTATTGCTCAGAAAGATCCCAACAGTTTTTGTCTTTTTTGTTTCAGTCACCCCTATTATGTCGATCTGGTACTTATCTAATTCCTCAGCTAGTTCCATTTCTTTGCCATTCAGGGTTCTTATGTTGATAGTACCAATCTTTAACTCTAGTGATATTGAGTTAGGGTGTGTTTTCAGATTTGTTCCAGTAGCTTACTTTTCGCTGTTCTCCCTGGCGAAAACAATGGGAGCCTTGTTTAACCGGGCAACACCCCAGCTGGCATGAAATTTTGTCATGTTGTACCATCATTTTGTATTTTGGTTTAAGCCAATAATACAATTTAGTCGGCTAAATCCCAAATTGCCAGCCCATCCTGATTCGTTCAGTATCCAGGTAGATACCCAACACGGTGCACCACGAAAAGGTGAGGATTGGACATTAGGTCAGAAGCCTAGGTCAGTATAGTTACTTATGATGCAAATCAACAGTCAGAATGCACTGATGTACAGAAAGACAAATTGTTAAATCAATTTTAATAACTGGATATTAAACCTGATTTAATAACGTCTTATCCAAACCAATCAGGACATGTTATTTATTACAGAGATAATATCCTCCTCCTCTGCAAAATATCTAGCTGAATCAATATATGGAACAAGAGAAATAATCAAAATTATACCAGGGTTATATAAGAATGTTCAAATCATTTTAACATTTACACTGCTTGGAAAGAAATCAACAGACACACCCATGGACAAGGTGCATCATGCAATGGTTCGGCAAATTGTTGACAATTTGGATCATCCCAGGTCAACAATCAGTGATACAATACTGAGATGGAAGTGCAGGGAGTCAATTGCAGGTGCTACCTACAGTAGATGGCCCATCATGCTCACTGAACATGACTGTTGGGTGCTACAAAGGATAATATTTAAAAATCACCATTCGTTGGCTGACATGTTGAATGCAGAGTTTGGGGCAACAATTGGAACACAAATCTGCACAAAAACATTCACAACTGAGGCTCACAACATGGCTTTCCAAGATAGGACTCACAACATGCAAGCCACACATTGCCTTAACCAACATGTGCATCGTCTTCAGTGGTGCAAAAAAGCATGTACAGTGGGATGCAGAAGCTTGGAAAGCTATGTTATGGAGTGACGAATCATGCTTCCCCCTCTACCAAGTTGACTGTGGATGTGGCAAATGCTCTGTGAATGTTTCTTACCAGAGTGCATATCTCCAACTATGAAATTTGGAGGTGGGGATGTGATGGTATGGTCCTGATTTTCCTGGTTTGGCCTCAGATCTCTTTTTGTGGTGCCACAAATACTGAACTTCAAGAGGTATCTGAACATTCTGGACAATGCAATGCTTCCTACTTTTTGTTTTTTCTATGGAATTGACCACTCTCTGTTTCAACAAACAATGCACCATATCATAAGGCTGCTGCTGTAACTGCGTGGTTTGTGGACACAAACATTACCACACTTGACTGAGGTCAAGGGACATCTGCCCCACAACAGTCCAGGACCTCATTATATGCCTAGAGGAAGAATTGTCCAAAATTCCCATTGATCGCTACAGTCATCACACAGAAAGAAGGTCCTACATCTTATTAAGGTGGGCACCATGACTGTTTGTTTCTCGTATTATGGTGTCTGTTGATTTTTTTCCAAGCACTGTATATGTGGGATTAGTTTAGTTGTAGTATTTGGTATACTAAATTTACAGGACTATAATAGAAATACTGGACATCAGCAGCATTATTAGAATTACACAGGTTGTAAGAAAGCAGTGCGACTGCATATAAGAATGCAGATTAAAGACTACAGATACAAGTCTTCCCAAAAATTAAGGAAGAGAATGGCACCAGCCTCAACAGAAAACAAGTACTGAAGTATTAATTGTGTAGGATTAACCTCCAAAGCTCAGTCAGAATATACACCCAAAGATGATGGGGAATTAAAAAAAGAAAAGGGATGTAAAGACTTTTTTTGGGGGGGGGGGGCACCTTCATAGCTCAATCAATATAGATGAAGTTCTTTCATTGGAAAGACCTAACACAAAGAAATTTGCAGGTGAGTTAGCTGACTTCATACGAAAGTGGAAGGAAATTTCATCCTGGAAACTTAACTGCAAAACAGATAAACCAGCCAGAAAATTTTTAATTTTTTACAAAATAGGATCAAAGCATATAACTACTGGTAGCATATTCTTCTATTAAAAGCTACAAATAGTTTCAAGAAGATCAGATGATTTTGTAAAGATTTTATGAAATACCTATAATGAATTGATAATGCTATATAAATCTCTTACAGCCAACTCAAAATACAGCAAGTTATATCTACAATTTCTTATACAACTGCTTTCTTAAAACCTATGTACTTGTGATATCTTGTGATATTACAGACTTCCTCAATGAACTATTCATAATTTTTTCACAAGCTTAGTATACCAAATACTATAACTAATACCAGTTCATCAATGGGATTCCCAGTCACAATATGCCTCATATTAATCTAAGCACAACAATATTTTCTCTAATTAAATCTTCTCAATGTTCCACATGTGGGCACGCGAACACACACACAAAATCACATTAAGTAAGACTTTATCTTGTTACACAGAAAAATATTTTACTTTAATTTCTGGACTTTTCAAAAAAAAAAAAAAAAAAATTACCTGTTAACTGAGAATCAGGAGTTCCAGTATGGTAGGTACTATCCTCAATAATTTCTTGCTTTTGATCACTTTTTTTGACTTCTGCATTATGATTTAATTGGGGCTGAATATTGCCAACAACTGTAGAACTACGATTTAACTGCGGCTGATTAGGAGGTTCTATCACAATCTGAGGAGCTGCTCCAGAAGAATTATAGCTACCTGTAGCTTGACGGTAAGCTGCAAGACTATCCATCTGGAAAAGAATAGATTTTGATTTAGAGATACCCAATTAAAAAGCTTGAATTGAAAATTAATTCAGTATTAGTATCAAATAAATCACATTGTCTCCTTAAGCAAGCACAAATTTTAGTGTTTAATTAGTAACAAAACAGTAATAAATTTACAAATACCAAAATTAAGAAATATAAAGACAATAAATTTATTTTCATTCATTTATTTATTTTCATATAGAGATAGTAGGGTTTTTCTCCTGGAAACTCAGGTTTGACATCCCATGTGCAGGCAAATTACCTATGAGACTACATGCAATTTACAGAAAATGGAAAAAATACTGCTGTTGGTGGTGATGGGCAATAGATGGTGTTGACAATAATAGTGTCATTGTCTATTATCGAAGAATTGGGGGGGGGGGGGGGTCTGGAAATTTTTTAAACACCTAGAACAAAAACAAAAATTATATTAAAGCAAATGATATAACCACAAGAAAGAACATATCTTAAAATCTTTTAACAGCCATGTTTCAAACTGTAATTTTCGTTCTTTTTATTTTAGGATATATAAGATACAAAATTAATTAATTTTTGTTCTAGGTGTTTATCAGAACTTTCCAGCCCCCCCCCCCCTTTCCTCATAAGTAGTTGGTGGCATGTGTGTAGCAGAGAAGAGTAAAATACCCCCCCCACACACACACACAATGAGTCCTTGGAGGTGTCACAATAATAATAATAATTTATGTTGTTCACAGTAAAAATATTTCATGGATAAGGAGAGAAAGAGTGAATGTTACACTTATATACCTGTATGAGTGTAACATTCACTGGGTATGCCTTTATTCTGATTAGAATTATTCTATTGGATACTGGGTTGTAATCCAAAATGTATTTTCTGTATTCTCTTCTAACTATGTAAGTTTCAAAGGTTTTCATATCTATAGTAATAGATAATGAAATTATCTGTATTAGTGACCCATTCCTGTCAAACTCAGTTTACTGATTCCTAACATCTTAACTTATGTTCTCATTTCTTTCTTCACTAGTTCCAGTTTTCCTGCATGCATACTTTTTACATTCCGTGTTCTTATTTTATGTAAATCAGTAAAGCAGAGGCATCTTCTTCTGAGATTAACTCTATGAATATAGGTATGGTGGGCAGCCATAAATTTAATAAATTTATATGGAATTAGAGAGAAATCAAAAACACCAAACTATCAGTATAGAAGAGCGTTCAAACCAATTTTTAGTTATAGATGTGAGAGTTGGGTTAGAAATAAAGAACTTGATCAAAGACTAGAGATAACAGACATGAGGACTCTGAGAAAAATTAAGGGAGTGAACCGATAGCATCAATGACTTGACATTGTTAGCATTCAAGAATGTGTCAGCAGAGCTAATCAATGTGGTATGGCCACTTAATAGAATGGGTGAAGAAAGGTTAGCAAAACAGATGTTTGATGCCAAGACAGCAGGAAAGAGACCCAGAGGAAGACCAAGATTTAGGTGGATTGATTGTCAGAAGTGCCTTAGAAGCATGGAATGTTAGATATGAAAATATTGGAGAGCTCGCCAATAATAGATTGATTTGGAGGAAAATTGTTGATAAGAGATTAGTAATAATGTAAATTTAATCATGTAGTGCTGTCATTGTAACCTGAACACTCTTTGGGGGGTACATATCAGGAAACTGACGATGAAGGCATATGGCAAGGTGCCAAGAGAAATGTTGTTCAAAATGCTATGGTTATTTGGCATAATTGGTACATTATATACAACAACACATAGTCTATATTTGAAATTAAGTCAGCAGTTAAAATTGATGGAGGTATAGGAAGATGGTTTGCTGTTAAATCAAATGTGAGACAAGGGTGCACAATATCTCTACTATTATTCATCTATCTATCTATATATATATATATATATGTATATTTTTTAATGTTGCTCCCAGCCACAATGCTATAGCGATACTATACATTAGAGAAATATCAGGAAAAATAGATAGCACACTGTATAATTATAATATTAAGGCAACATTCAAACCTCCTGCAGAATTAAAAAGCATATTTAGCTCATCCAAAGATCCTTACCTTGCTCACCCAAGGGTTTACAAAATCCAGCGCACATGCAGCTTACCCTGTTATTTGCAAACTTATAGTACATTTTATACCATGGATGAGCTAAGGATTTTTTCTCTTTATTTTTATCAATTTTATATATTTTTGGTATTTTTTAAATTTAATTCTGACAGTCTGGAAATCCTGCTCTAGAGACCAAATATGGAACTTTTCTAAGCCACTTCAGGTCTCCAACAAGTGGGAGGTGTTCTCACACTGGGTGATGAAATACACTTCCCACCTAACGACAATCACAAACATCCATGGCAGGAATTGAACCTGCAGCCTATTGGTTGAAGAGAGGGTATGCTAACTGCTCACCCAACCAGTCCAGCAAAATGGATACATAAAGGAAAATGATTTTAGGTTTAATATCAAACTGTTATTCTTGTTCTCTCATGTTAGGGTTCTGAATCATGTTCTTCAGAGTACTATCTGCAATCCATATAGTATTTACACCAAGTCCCTACTTGACATAAGTACTTACACTAAGTAGGGACTGGCCATAAGTACTTATACCAAGCCCCTACACCATACCAAAACTTGGTTTTGGCATGGTGTAGGGGCACTTTTCAATTAATTTTGTGACAAGTTTGAAATGCACAATCAGAAAGGACAGTTTTAACACAGTGAAGGAATTTAATGTGGTGTTTGCCTTTTCTTATTGGAATTGTATATCCTGTTTATCCAATGTAAGGTAAGCTGCAGGTGCACTGGATTTTGTAAACCCTTGGGTGAGCAAGGTAAGGATCTTTGGATGAGCTAAATGCTTTTTAATTTTGCAGGAGGATTGAATGTTGCGTTAATATTATAATTATGCAGTGTGCTATCTATTTTTCCTGATATTTCTTTAATGTATAGTATTATCGCTATAGCATTTTGTAATTTTTTTTTTGGAGAATCTTGTGAACTCTATTTTTTTTTTTGTACCATTCTTTATAAAGTTTGACTAATAATTTCATATTCATTCTTCAGCACATGCTCACTGGAGTAAATTGTTATAGCTCTATGTTTGAGAGTGCTGATGAGAGATGGTGGCATGAATCTTTATGTATGTATTGGTCTTTGTGCATAGGTCTACAGTAGATCGTGAAGGAAAGACAGTATGAGGAAAAATGCGTTACAAGCATGTCTAGAACAGAAAAAAAGATATTGGTTTCAATCTCAGGAATGTGTTTAATGTTTGGCAGCTGTGGTTCCCAATGATGAATATATCATGAACATATCTGAGCCAAACCGTGGGCTTGACTTGCTGAATCTAGAGCTCCTTGCTCACAGTCTTTCATGTAAAATTTGGCTGTTGTGTGTGTGTGTGAGGGGGGGAGGAGTAGTGAGTCATGGCCATATCTTCTTTTTTAGATAGAAATTATTTCCACTGAAATAATTTTCAGTGGTAAGTATGATGGTTTTGATTTTGTTAATGAAGTGTTGTGCATTTAGGAAGAGGAATGACCTACAATTCCTCAGAAGTAAAACATTTCAGTTATTTAAGTACAATTTTTAGTAAAGAGGGCAAATTAAATATGGAAATAGATAACAGAATCAGCAATGATGGTATAATGGGGACTCAAGTGAATAAATTTATAAGGAGTAAGAGAAAATTAACCAGAACACTAAACAAGACACTGTTCAAGCCTGCTTTATGGATCTGAGAGCTAGATTAGAAATAAATTGATATAAAGAAATAAAGTTGATCAGACTGGGGATCACAGATATGGGAGTTGTGCAAAAAATTAGGGGAGCAAACAGATAGCTTCAATGGCAGAATTGTATTAAAAATGAAGATATTAGAGAGAAACTTTACATTGTCAGCATTAAGGTACATGTAATGTAGAGGTAATCTCAGGTAGTAGTTCACTTAAACAAAATAGGAGAAAAAGGATTTGCAAATGAGGTGTTTGATTCAGGAAAAGCCCCAGAGGAAGATCAAGATGTAGGTGAATTGATGCAGATGGAAAAGTCTTAGAAGACTGAAATAAGAAATGACATGAAGTCCTGGCACATAACAAACTAATTTGGAGAAAAACTGTTTACAGGAAGTTAGTAATAATGTAAATATTTCGTGTAAGTATTTCAACATGCAAACTTTTCATGTAGTACTATCATAGTAGCCTGTACACATCAGAAATTTGATGATGATCATGCTAATCTATATAAACTTATGAAATTTTCTGTTGTAACACAGTATATTACATTCTCTAGAATAACTTCTGCATACTAATGTTATAGAAGACTATTATTACTATATTTACAGATTTGCATAATGACTTAAATTTGAAGGCTATTTCATAGTAATAATACCATTACAAATTGTGAAAACAAAGTTTTTAAAATTTTTCTATATCTTTTTGACTTTGATAACTTAAAGTGAAAAGATAATTAATTTACTTTGAAAATATGCATACATACTTCACTTTCATCTGTTTCAGAAGCAAACCTTGCAGAATCTGAAGGAGGCTGAGGAAATGCATCTTCACCATTAGCAGAATTAACCATGGAAGTCAAACTTGATCCACTATTGGTCTCACTTCCTGTAAAAGTAATACTTAATGCATATAAAATCCAAAACATTACTTAGTTCTTATATAAAAATTAGGTACATCTTACTTTCGTATAATGTTTCTCATGGGCCATTTTTAGTGCTATATCTGAGATTCATTATGCAAGATGCCAACATAAAATTAGGGTATCTAAATGCATATTCTAGTTATTTCATTTCGCATTATGTTACAGTTTCAATGCAATTTATTAGTAACTATCCTGTTGATATTTATAAAAAAATGCATTAATTTTTCACTGTGTTTTGTTCAGGATTACACAAAATTTTCAATAAATATTAAAATAACATGAGAACTGTTGCATCATATGTTCTGAAAAGTGTGTGCTCATTGCCAATCAGAATTTACATTTAGAATCTCCCCCCATACATGTTAGCTTGTATGGTATAAGAACATTTTAAGTAATATTACAAAAACAATATATTATGATTCAGAAAATTTCTTTTTTAGTACTGATCCAGATATGGCTTAAGAATGATCTCTTTTTCCCCTCCCCTTAAATCTCACACATAAGTTGCAAAATGTGTTACACAATAACTTGAATAGACAGGGTAAAGGCTTTTTAAAATAAGAGAAGCGCACAGAATGAAACAGGAAGATGAGAACTTGGTTCATCTTTGAAGCTGAACTGTGTATGGATAATGACTACCAGCTGCTCATGATGATGACAGTGGCTAGTTCATAAATGGAGCAGTGCCTATGAAAATGCAGATATATATGAGGGGCGGGGGGTCTGGAAGGTTCTGATAAACACCCAGAAGAAAAATGATATTAAAGCAACTGATATAACCACAAGAAAGAACATATCTTAAAACCCTCTAATCCCCATTGCATCAAATTGTAATAATTTGTTCTTTCAGGGGTTTATCAGAACTTTCCAGACTCCTCTCATATAAAAGTATATTAGAAGTACATGAAGTATTTTTTTTTCAGTATTATGATTTTGTATAATATAAAAACAGTGTCTATGAGAAAGTAACTGAGGTTGTTGCTGGTATGTTTCATGGTTGCATACTGTTAAATTGTGAATGAAGAATTTTATGATTTATTACTTCATTCATGATTTAACATGAATTGCATTTTCTGAGCTAAGTTTGCTCCTAAATAAATTGTAATTTAAACACTTACTGTTATTTGTTCATTGAAATAATAATTTTAATTTTTTTAAAGTTATTTTATCTTGTAAAAATTATTAATATAACTTGTAAATGTATCCTAAGTGAACTGTAATATATGCATTTTATTTGTTGTTACGGAAAGTGAAAGTATTTCTAACAGACTCTGCTAATGTGATTTGATTGGCTGCTGTAAGAAAACTAAGTTATTTCATGATAGCGCGTGACTTAGCATTGAGAACTGTACAATGATCATGTGATAATTTCGTGGTTTGGGTGGGAAAAAGGAATCAGAAGGAAAATGGAGTGAGTGTAGATAGGTAGTGAGATGAGACATGACCTAACCTGAGATCGAACGTCACAACAAAGATTTGGAAGCTTGTTCCGATTTTAATGAATCTTACTTCGAACTCATAATTATTTATAGTTTCCTGTCACCTTGTAAAGGAATTTACCCGAGTGAATGGATGATAATAATAATATGATTGAGATTTATCATAAGACAAGTTATTACGAGCAAGAAAATATCTTTTCCAGTCTTGGCAAATGTTGTTGAACTCAGAGATACTACAAGTTTTGTGTTGCCTATAGTGAAAGATTATCGAGTGCCTAGAAGTGTTGTAAGAGTTTTCCATAATGTGCAAACTATGATGATCATACTGGTAAGATATCTATTCTATAACTAATGTGTGATATGTTACTTGTGTCCGGAGAACTTGGTCAAATTTCATGTTGCTGGAGCTAGCTAGTCAAGCTTGAATGAGTGATATTATAAAACATTTGCTTGTGAAATTAATGTGAGAAACTTCATTGAAGAATTCGTTTGTGTTGAATGTGTTATCTCGCTACGTATATGTAAAATCAAGAATGAGCCTTTTAAGAACTATTTTAATCCTCTGATAAATATTGATGATGCTTGTTAAGTGTTTGATAAACTGAAGTTTACGAATATTTCACTGAGACTAAAAAGAACTAACTTTTGAATGTTTTGCTGAATATTGATATTGTTTAAATTGAAACTAAGTTGAAATCCTAACGGATGTAAATTATGAAAGTCATATATATAAGTTCTAGCAGTAAATGATGCATTCAGCTGAGTAGAATCTTCATACGTTATTGAATGTATAAATTATTTTCTAATTGTATTGATCTTAATAGAGTTCTTGTTTCTTATGTAAGAATAATTTTGTGAGAGAATTAAATATCTTGTTTAACTTGATTCTTGTGCTTGCCTAATTTCAGTTTCATTGCACTGCTCATTAAAATACGAATCTTGCAGGAAACCCTAAACATAGTTAAGAAATTATCGGCCTGTAGTGCTATTTGATGCTTGATTCCTTCACAATAATTGTGTAATTTCAAACATGATTGTGGCGCAGTATAATAAAAATTTTCTTAACTTTGAATATGGGGTCAACCAACAACTAGCAAATATAAGGTTGGATGAAAGACAGACACAACAATACTGTTTTTTTTATTATACTAAGGTCTGCATATTTTTCCAATATTATATTACTGGCTTCCTCAAGATCAAAGGTTTTTTTTTTATTTTTTATGAGTGATAACTTATGAGTGATTATTTTTTATGAGTGGCATTAGAAATAGCACGGTTAAAAGAAATTATTAGGAAATCCACCAGGGAATTGGAAAACGTGGAAAAACGTTTGTTTAAACTTCGACAGGATAAGAAAAAGGATGAGAACAAGAACAGGTAGGAAAATACTGAACTTGGTAATCAAAATATTAATAACAACAAGGTAAGTCATTAATATCTGAGAAAAAAAGATGTAATATGGTATGGTGACTCAATTTTAAAATTTGCGCTTGCCGAGGGAGTCACCACTTCTAGTTTCCCAGGAGCAAAAATTAAAAATATGACAAACGTAATTGAAAACCAAAAAAGAAATGTAAAAGAAATGGTAGTGCTGGTAGGTACTAATAATTTAAGTGGTGACAAACATACTATGAGAGAAGATATGAAAGGTCTGTTGGAAGAAGAGAGAAAAAAATGTGCGAGAGTAAAAATTGTAGGATTACTACATAGATATGATAGTACTGAGTTAAGAAGGAGGGCAATGATAGCAAATGATTTCACGTGCAGACTATGCAGAAGATATGGATGTGAGTTTTTAGATGTGTGGAGTGTGTTTGATGGCAGAAAAGATGTGTATAATAATGATAGCCTGCACTTGAATTCATTTGGCATCAGAAGCCTGGAGAAATTACTTCTTGGTATGAGACTTAATGCAGAGAGTCAGGGAAACTAGATCATCAAGGGAGGAATGGAAAAAATGTGTGAAAGTTCAGCTATGGTATACAAACGTGATAAAGATATAAATGCCTTTGAACATGATTATGTAGACCTGGTGAAGGGGTGGAAAAATATGCTTTGGGTTCGGACCTTTTAAATATGTCTGGGGAGGGAAAAGAGAAATTTCTAGAACAACTCCAAATATGTTGCATATCTAATTATAAGAATAGGCTAGGTCGTAATTTATTATGTCTATACACAAATGCAAGGAGCATTAGAGACAAAGGGATTGAGTTTGTTGCTTTATTGAATACGAAGTGGCCTAAGATTGTTGGCATTAGTGAAACCTGGCTATCAGGATCAGATATGGTAAATGGGATTGAGTGTAATGGATATACTATTTTTAGGAATGACAGAAGATATTGGAGAGGAGGAGTGCTATTAATGATATCAGATGACTTAAGTCCAGTTAGGATAGAAATACAAGAAAACAATGATGGTAACAATGTCCCATGTAGTGATGAGCTTGAGTCTATTTGGTGTGAAGTGGAGGTTAACAGAATGAAATATATGGTGGGGTGTTGCTACAGACCTGGCAGCTCAGTTGTAGGAGACGAAGAAATGCATCACCAATTTAGCCTTATGGGTACCAAGCGAATGATCATTATGGGCGACTTTAATTTTCCAAACATTAATTGGGTAGAAGAGAAATCTCATGATCAGAAAGAACAGGAATTTATTGAATTGTTGCGAGACAACTTTCTCAAGCAGCATGTGAAAGAAGGAACTCTAGGTCAGAGAGTGTTGAATTTGCTCATAGCATCAGAATGGATCTCTGTCAAGAATATAGCTATTTTACCACCAACTGGTGACAGTGATCATGCTGTTCTTTCTTGGGAAGTATCAATTCAAGTATCTACTTGAATTGAGGCTCCAATTAAATCAGGCTACATGCTGAATTACAAAGCTGGAAATTATGATCAACTTAGAAGAATATTATCTTTGGTCCCATGGTATCAATTACTGAATGAAAAAATGTAAGCAATACATGGGAATCTTTGAAAAAGTGCTTGAATGAGTGAATGAGGCAGTATCTGAAGGTATCCCTAGTGTTCAAAGAGTAAATAGGTTGGGTGTGAAATGGATGAGCAGCCTTATTAAGCTAGAGATCCAAAAGAAGATGATGATGTGGAAAGAGTATCATGAGAATAAGAGTGAGAGGAGTTATGAAATATATAAAGCTCAGGCCAGAAAAGTAACGACTATTGTGAGAAAAGCTAAAACGGAGTATGAAAAGAAATTGGCCATGCAAGCTAAAAGCAATCCAAAAGAATTTTATCGTTATGCTGCAAGCAAAAGAAAGAATGAATGCAGAAGAATAACTTTATTAAATGCAGATGGTACACGAGTGTCAGAAGCTGAGGAGATTGTTCAGTTAATGAGTGCTCACTTTGCTAAGATATATCAACCAGGTGTATGTAGTATGGTGCACAGTGCTATTGCTACGTTGGATGAAGAGTTAGAGTTTCAAGAAAATGAGGTTAAAGACCTTTTGCATAACCTGGATAAGAATTTGTCAATAGGGACAGATGGAATATCTGCCCATTTGCTAAAGGAATATTCAGCTGAATTGGCTAGGCCTTTCACACATTTGTATAACTTGACCTATTAGTATTTCTGGTGTGGTAGTGAAGATTTTAGAGAAGTTAGTAAGAACTTGCATACAGAAATGGGTAGACAATCATTCTATACTCTGCAGGGAACAGCATGGGTTTACTAAAGGAAGGTCATGTTTTAGCAATTTGCTCATATTTTATAACAATGTTATGGCCGAGTTGGATAAAGAAAATGAATACACTGTGATAATGTAAAATTTTTCTAAGGCATTTGATAGGACACCACACGATAGGCTGTTGCGTAAACTGGAGAATATGGGATTGGAACATAATGTATTGACTTGGAGCAGGGGATGGTTAACAGACAGATATCAAAAAGTGGTATACAGTGGGTGTGAATCTGCCAGATTTAAGATAACCAGTGGTGTACCTCAGGATTCAGTCCTTGGGCCATTATTGTTCAATCTATACATTAATGACTTCAAGCAGGGTCTATCATCAGATTTGCAATTGTTTGCTGATGATGCAAAGATAGGCAGAGCAATCAGGGATGCTACTGATATTCAGCAATTACAAAATGATTTGAATAAACTGGAAATCTGGGCAAATGGCTTCAGTTTAATGTTAGTAAATGTAAAGTTATGCACTTTGGCATGATTAGAAATCCAGCGGCATATCAGCAGGGTTATGCTACAAGAAACTGAAGAGGCAAGGGATCTTGGTGTATTGGCAGATAAGAATTTAAAGTTCAAAGGTCACATAGCAAAAGTTGCAAATACAACTCAGAGGATAATTTCTATGCTGAAGCAAACCTTGACATGTAAGGATAAGGAAGTAATTTTGCCTCTTTATAAGGCTTTAATGCACACTTGGATTACTGTGTGCAGATCTGGTCTCCCGGGTTCCAAGGGGATAAAGAAGCCATGGAAAGGGTGCAAAGAAGAGTTACAAAGATTATATCTGGATTATGGGATTTAGATTATGAGGACAGATTGCGAGTATGTGGATTACAGACTCTGGTTAACAGGAGAAAGAGGGGGTGATATGATAGAGGTCTATAAACTTTTGAATGGGTGTTATAGCATTTCAAATGATGAAATTTTTCGTTATATGGAAGGCGGGGAGAGAACACGGGGGCATCCATGGAAGTTAAGGTTATTCTCAGTCAAGAAAGGGGTAAGAGCTAGGTTTTTCTCCCAGAGAGCAGTGAGTGAGTGGAATAATTTGCCCTTACAGGTAGTGAGTGCATCTAGTGTAAATGAATTCAAAGGTAGGTATGATAGCTGGGTTGGGTAATTTACAGCCTCCCTTCATGAGTCCTTGACTCCCTGGAGGTCTCAGATAATAATAATAATAACAGTTGTATGAAGCATCATATAAACTTAAGCTTAAATAGCATTTAACAAAAATCACAAATAATAAATTACAAAAATTAGCTGCAGTAAAGTATTTATTTCAATAATAATGTATAAGTGGCAGTGACAGCTAAGAGGAAGGCAAAGCAGAAGTGGGATGAGTCAAGAGTGGAAGAGGACAGAGAGGTGTACAGAGAGAGAGAAAGCAAGAAGCCAAGAGAGTTGTGGCACAGGAGAAGGCCATGGCATATCAAGATCTGTATGATCAATTAGAAACAAAGGAAGGACAGAGAAAAATTTACCAACTAGGGAAATGTAGAAATAAAGCAGCAAAGGACATCTTACATGTGAGGCAGATCAAAGACGCTGAAGGAAGAGTATTATGGAGGGATGTGGACATAAGAAACAGATGGAAAATATACTTTGAGGGACTTTTGAATGAGGAAAATACAAGGACTCACAGAGGAGATGGGCAACCTTCTGAGGGGATGGTGCAGAACATCAGTAGAGTGGAAGTGACGGAGGCCATGAGGAGGATGAGGAATGGAAAATCGGTGGGCCCCGACAGAATTCCAGTGGAGGCATGGAAGGCACTGAGGGAAGAGGGAATTGACCTGCTGTGGGACCTGTTCATGAAAGTGTGCCAAACAGGAAAATATACCCGAGGAATGGAGGGAGAGTACTCTTGTCCCCATCTTCAAAGGTAAAGGGGATGCACAAGACTGTAAAAATTACAGAGGAATAAGGTTGATGTCCCACACAATGAAAATCCTAAAAAGGGTTCTTGATGGTAGATTGAGGAAGGAGGTGGAGATTGCAAAGGAACAATTTGGCTTCATGCTTGGTAGATCAACAACAGATGCAATCTTTGGGTTACGGCAGATGATGGAAAAGTATCGAGAAAAACAAAGGGAGCTACATCTGGCATTTATTGATCTGGAGAAAACATACGATAGAGTGCCAAGGCAAGAAGTCTGGAGGTGTCTGAGGGAGAAGAAGGTGCCGGAGAAATATGTCAGGTTGTTGCGGGAAATGTACAGAAATGTGAAGACAAGTGTTCGGACCTGTCTGGGACAGACAGAAAGTTTTCAAGTAACAGTTGGCTTGCATCAAGGGTCAGTATTAAGTCCGTTTCTGTTTAATATTGTGATGGAGGTGGTAACAGAGGAGGTGAGATAAGATGCGCCTTGGACGATGTTGTATGCAGATGACATCTTGCTGTGTGCAGATTCAAGAGAAGAAGCAGGAACTAAACTGGAAAGATGGAGAAAAGTACTGGAAGAGAGAGGTATGAGACTGAGCAGAAGTAAGACCGAGTATATGTGTTGCACAATGGGCGGAAGACAGGAGACAGATCTGGAGCTGGAAGGAAATGTCATCAGAAAGGTGAGAGACTTTAGATACTTAGGTTCAACAGTGGAAGAGCTGAGAAGGAAGTGGGATGCAGGATACAAGCGGGTTGGAGGAACTGGAGGGAGATGGCTGGAGTGTTATGCGATAAGAGGGTGCCGATCAATCCGAAAGGCAAAATCTATAGGAGAGTAGTGAGACCAGCTATGACATATGCTATAGAAACTGTGGCCTTGAGGAAAAATAACATCAGCAGGATGGAAGTAGCAGAGATGAGAATGCTTAGGTTGATGTGCGGTGTGACCAGAAAGGATTGTCTGAGAAATGACTATGTCAGGGGAGCAGTGAAAGTTAAGAACTTAGGAGCGAAAATACAGGAGACAAGGTTGAGATGGTTTGGTCATGTGATGAGGAGGGAGGATGAATATGTGGGAAGAAGGGTCATGCAGATGGATGTGCAAGGAAGGCCGAAGTGTGGGCAGCCAAAGAAGAGATGTTGGGAGCTGGTAGAAGAGGACTTGAGGAAGAACTTGGATGTGGTGACAGCCCAAGACAGGAAGGTGTGGAGGAGACTCATTATCAACAGTGACTCCACTTAAGTGGGAGAAGCTGCAGAAGAAGAAGAAGAAAGTATTTATTTCAAATAAATGAGCTATTATGAAACGTTTTTTTTTTGCTTTGATATTGTCATGGAGTATGTCAAAATTTTCATGTGTATGACTGATTGTTGAAAAACTTGTAGTTACATTACAGATAGTATATCTAGTGCTATAATAGTAGATTATACCCATTGGTAAGCCACAGCCAGTTCACAAATTAGCTGTTACATTTGAAGCCGTTTAAGATATATATTTCTACAAAAAATAAAAATAAAATAAAATAATAATAATAAATATATCTTACAAAATGGTGTGGAAAACTATGGTGTACACAGTAAACTTTAAATGTAAAACATGAAATTCTAACAAATAATGACAAGTTTCTACAACAGAGGATAGAGGTTGGTTTGAGTTCCTATCTGCATGCACGTCTAATATTTTGCAGCAGGGACTGCTGCAAAATATTAGACGTGCATGCAGATAGGAAATTAGGGTGAATCTGAACATAAGTTATCCTAGTAAAATTGTATAATTATTCAATATTATGGATCAATCAGATTACCTTGGATATCAGAAGATTTCCAAGGTGACCTAATTTCTTTAATAAGCTTTAATCTAACAATTAAAGCTTTATCTTCACGGTTGGGAAAACCAGAATATTCCTGGAATCCAACACCATATGTTAAATCATGGATGAGAAGTCATCAATCTGCATTAGATAGTAGAGTTCATACGCGTGGATAGGATACCGTGAAACCTATCATAACTAGAGTTCATGTATCCAGTACTAAAGATTAATATAAATATCTAGCAGTCATTTGGAAATGACCTAATCAGTAACATTTTGTTTCTTTTTCAATAGACATATGTAAAAATGTTTTAAATGGTGCACATGGTTAAAATGCTATGTATGGTCTGTACTGCTGTACGGTGCAGAAACTTGGACCTTGAAGACAACATCAATAAAAAAAGACTTGAAGCCTTGGAGATGTGGTTATACAGACAAATGTTAAAAATCCCATGGACAGCAAAAACATCCAATCAGGAAATACTGGAACAAATGGGAGAAATCACGTAAACTTTTAGATACCATAAAAAGAAGGAAAACTGCATATCTTGGTCACCTACTTTGTAACACATTTTTCTTTGGCAATTTTTTAAAAATATCTTCTTTCTTCCTCCATTCTCTTACCATCTTCTTGATTATGTCAAAATTTCTTGCAGCAGCACAGTTATTAGTTTGCTTATTTCAATTACCCTTATTTTAAATTGAGCTTCATACTTTCTTCGTTTTGTTGCTGGTTCCATGATTTTAAACGATAATTTTAATAATTCTAAAATTTAAAAAAAAAAAAAATGCAAAATTAATAATTAATTAAAATTGGGGCTAATCACTTTTAATTAGGGTAATTCGAGTAAATGCTAAATCCATGCTATGCAAAAAAATAATGGATATGCATAGATATAAAAAAAAACAGATATAACAACAATACCTAACGTTGCATTAATACAGAAAGAAGAAATTGGGGGGTCGTCTTATACAACCAACATAAGCTTAAAACCTAAAAATAGCCTAAAATTTAGGCCTTGTCTTATATGCTGGTCATCATATACATCAACATATATGATACATACATAATGTGGCACATCCATTAAATCACAACTTTATGTAGAAAACCAATCAAGATTTTGGCAACTCACCACTGATAATACTCAAATTTGTCTTAGTGATTCCTTCATTTCAGTTGAAGTGAGTGTAAAAATTATAATTTTAACACTCGCAATTTAGGTCCCCTGGACGATTCTTGAAATCCTCTTTTGAAGCCCTTCTATGATAGGTAAGTCATTCAGGTGACATACTAATCAATATGTTTTGTCTATATAATATACTGAAAATGAAAAAAAAAAAAAAGCATTTGCAAACTTTTTTTTTCTCCCTCAGGAAACTTATGGGCAAATATTACAGCATACCCAAACAAAATTTCTTGATATATCAAGATTCATCACCCATTTCCCATGCAAATTACTAACATACCAAATAATTTCTCATGCATGAGCTTAAAAATTTCTTTGATTGGATTGATTACAATCGGTGACAAAGAAACAAAGGACATCATGCATCAGTAATATGTTTTTAGCTAGCTGTTTGTTTGGTAGGAGTTGAGACTCCTGTTTTCCACATTAAAAAATTCTTTTGCCATCTGAGACCAGCTAAATGAGTCTTACCTCATGAAAGTTACTTGAATTGTCATTATGAATTCATAATAGGATCATTAATGCCTGGTAAAATTTCATAATATTGAATTTAATTTCTATTTAAAAAAATGATGTAATTAAAATATTTTTTAAAATGATAGAGAGCAAAAATGATATATCTATAATTTCTCTGGATGCTTTTCAGAACATCTACTGTATGTCCTTACCTGGATATACACCAGGAGCATCTGCATTATGCCGTTGAGAAGTTTTCTGGTGATTTTTTGATTGAATTTGTTCTGTAATGGTGGCTAGATTCTTTACTGAAGGATAACATCCAGGTTCATGCCTACGGCCTTAAAAAAACAAAAATGCATATAAGAAAACCGTAAATTTGAAATACATTATCATGTTATGAAAACTTCAAACACTATACAGTTTATGTGAATTTAATTAATAACAGAAATCTAAATTTGACCATTTTTACCTTGTAAGGTAGGGCGATAACGTAGGAACCCATCTTTGGTACCATTCAGGTAATACTGAACACAGTGTTTGAATTTTTGAATTTTTTCTTGACCAGAAGATCCAAATATTTGGGTTCCTACAGCATCCAGGTTATCAATTGAAGGTAAGCTACGTACAAAATCCACCACTGCTTTGATAAGGGTATCAGGAGAAGCCTAAAGTAAATGTTTCAAACAATAAATATATTCATTTCTAATTCATTAGAAAGATCACGTAATAAAATGTAGTTTTACTTGAATATCTACAAGCTATAATAATTTACAGGTTAAACGTGTGGATAGAAAATAAATATATACCCATATAAGAGCTAAACAAATTATGCAAAATCCTATTCATCATGTGGAACAATGTATTCATTCAAGATCCCTCATTTTTCTTAATATGTCCTAATAAGTTGAGAGGAGTTCCAACAAGTGATTGATGGTGCTAAATCTGTGTTTTCTTAATTTTTTTTTCCATTAAATAAAAATAAAATCTCTTTTTTCTGATACTTCTTGCCAGATGACAAATTCTACTCACCATGGAGTGAGTGTATTGTGAGCCTGTACGTACGTACGTACGCACACACACACACTTAAGGGTTTCAGTTTAATCCTATCTGAAGAAGTCTGTTTGTATGCCACTGATGAAACCAAAAATTTTAAACTATTTTCAATTTTGAATGCAACAGATAATAAGTATATGCTATAACAATGGTTATCACTTTTAGATGCAGTCACATGTGTGCTATGTTGGGTGGCAGAATCACATTTTCCCCAATTTTGGGACTGATAATCTATCATTGCAATTAAGATCTGGATGATATAATAGGCTTCAGCACTTTTTTTTTGAACAAATGCTCATATTTAAACATTGTCTTTATGCAGCAATGTGGTATTATTTCAGAAGATCCTGTCCTGTGGCTGGTATTAACTTCAAGTTAGGCTAATCAATTTCACAATTAATGAAATTTAATCCACTAAATGTAATGTTCACATATATTTTTCATCTGACCAACCTGTTTGGCCGAAGTATGATTACTTCCATGAACTTGACAAATACAGGTAACAAAAAAGGGAGTGATAAAAAAAAAAATCGAGTTTCTGGGAGGAAAAAAAACCTCTACCTTCATAAGGGACCAGGTAATTAATCCCTTTCTAGAACTACTATAGACTTGTTGAAATCCTCAGTAGCTCAGTTAGAATAGATTGATCCCTTTGATTGGAAAGACCTGATAAAGGTTTCTCACAGCCAGGATTCAAACCCAAGTCTTTCTAATCAAAGGGATCAATCTAGTCTAACTGAGCTATTGAGGATTTCAATAAATCTATAATAGTTCTAGAAAGGAATTAATCATGTTGAATCTGTTTTTTTTCTTAAAAAGATTTTGTTCAGAGAGTTATTTTTAATTTAAAAAATATTCTATTTTCTCCACTCTGTGTGCAGTTACTTGCCAGCTGGAAAAATCATCTCGCCACGGGTGAGTGTATTTATTGAGTCCTGTATATATATATATGGGGTGATTAAAATTAAAGTATCCCAGTTTAAGGCCTTGTGGAGCACCATCCAGTGATCCAAATGCTGCAAAACTTTGCAGGAATACATAGTGCATCATGTGGAAGTGATATTTGAGGAAAAAGGCTCCAAAATTCACCACAGGGGCGATGAAAACACCAAATGCATGAAATTTGCATATCAAGTGACTTGGCAGGTGCCAGGAGGTTTAAAAAGATGGACAGAGGAATTTTTCCTTCGTTGTTAATACCAATAACAGCCAGAGCCAAAGGATAAAAAGAGAATTAACGAGGTTAATTCTCTTTTTATGCCCCAATGTGCTTTGCTCAGGAAGCTACCTAAACAACTGCAATGCTGTTGCAGCACTCCGTGAATTTCCTTGCCTGAACAAAAGTCAATGAGGTCCACTATCTCCATGTGCTTTGTGACAAATGATTAGTCATTTTGAAGAAATGGGATTATTGGGAGTTAGACCTGGCAGAGGTCACAAACATATCTATCCATTCAAAAAAACACTGACACAGGAGCTGCACCTGCAGGACTTTGAAAGTTGAATGACATTCACGTTACCATTCCTTGCTCAAGTGGAGTTGGACACTGCGTGGTCATGGATGGATGGATGATTTTGTGGGAAGATGAGGATCACTTTCAGCTGAATGGAGCTGTGAATACCCACAATTGCCAGGTATGGGCTATGCAAAAACTTGCATGCAAGCCTTTTAATTCGTCCAAAGTTATTGTCTAGTGCAGGTTTACAGATTTTTTTTTTTTTTTTTTTTTTTTTTTTTTTTTTTATCATTGGACCATTCTTCTTTGAGGACATTCACCAGTTGGGTCCTGTGATCTGTTCAGTTAATGCCGAGAGGCATCGTAATATGATAAACAGTTTCATTGTGCCACAGCTACAACAGCATCTATGAATAAATCCAGTAATTTTTATGCAGTATTGGGGGGGGGGGGGCTCGACACATTGGTCGATCCATGCAGGAGGTTCTTTGAAAACATTTCACAGAAGCCAGTCATCAGCCATGAATTTCCCACTTCATGGCTGCCTTGTTAACCTGATTTGACCCCCCCCCCCCCCGTGCCCCCGTGACTTCTGGCTCTGGGCATTTCTCAAAGACAGGGTTTATCAGGATCATCCTGATAACTTGCCAGCACAGAAATACAGCATAACACAGCATGTATGCAACATCTGCCCTGACCTAGCTGTGTTCTGCTAGTCAGGATGCTTGAACACACATTGCAAAGGATGCAGTTTGTAGCATACCAAGAAGGGAAGACTGTGAATGTATAATGGAAGTGAATAAAAATGTGTTATTTATGCTTTTGTCTCTTTTCTCCTATACACACTAAGAAAAATTACTATATATTCAGTACACCATACAACATTTCCACTTTGAAACTACTTTTTTCCCCCTCCCAGATATTGCTTCTGCATGGTGCACAATGCATTCATGCAAGGTTCTGAAACACTTGGATCACTGGGTGGCACTCCATGAGGCCATAAACAGGGATATTTGAATTTTGAATACCCTATATATATATATATATATATTACTTATTTTTGGATTGTAGTCATTGAGAAAAGAAGTATGACTGACAGTAATCTTTTTTTTTTTGGAGTTTGCTTTTGAAGAGTAAATTTTTGCTCTTCATAATACCACAGTTCTCAATCTTCTTCTTCTGCAGCTTTTCCCACTTAAGTAAGATGGCTGTTTGTAGTGAGTCTACTCCACAACATCCTGTCTTGGGCTGTAGCCACATCCAAGTTCTTCATCCTCAAGTCCGCCTCCACCATCTCTTCTTTGGCTGCCTGTGCTTCCTCTTCCAATGCACATCCATCTGCATGACCTTTCTTCCCAAATACTCCCCCGCCCCCCTCATCACATGACCAAACCATCTCAACCTTGCCTCCTGTATCTTTGCTCCTAAGTTCATAACTTTCACCGTTTCCCCTTACATAGCCATTTCTCAGACAATCCTTCCTGGTCACACCGCACATCCACCTAAGCATTCTCATCTCTGCTAACTCCATCCTGCATGTTATTTTTCCTCAGGACCCCAGTTTCCAAAGCTGGTCTCACTACTGTTCTGTAGATTTTGCCTTTTAGATTGATCAATACCAACTGATTATTCTCTATTTAGTAATCTTTCTCAAAAATAAGTAAAATATATAATAATATCTTGTGTCAAGAGGTGACAGACATTAGGATGGTGAGAAAGAGCAATGGGACGTCAAACATTTCGCTGATTTTGTTGTAAATTCCCATTAAACAATTTTTCAGTCACAGGACATGTGATATGATTTACTTTTCCTTAACAATCTTCTTCACAGTGTAGCATTTGATTGAAATATGGGCAATTAGAGAAACATGAAAATAAATTAGAGAAACATAAAAGGAAAAATAAGGGAGAAATTGACTCTTGAAAGAAAACCAGAAGAGTTTGCTGACAGGTTTGAAGCTTACTATTATCTTCACATGATAAATGACAGGTGCTATTATCTTCACATATCTGCAGATCTGTGGTATGCAGTATCGTGAAGATAACAGCATCTTTTCCTTTTCCATTCACCAGAAGGCATAAATTTATGGGATCACAGTAAATAAGGAATTTATTCTTGCTACTTCAATATCATAACTAGGTGGTTGAGATGAAATTTAAAAATAATTTTTTTTTGTTCAGAAACACCACCAATATATGAGATAGGATTTTTTTTGCAATTAATTACTAGACAGGGACCTATTTATATCTTTGATAGTTTGGATGCTTGTAAGTTCGTAGCCATTTTGAATCATGGTGGTTTTGATGCTATTTATACCTTGCAGAAGTGTCTGAAGAGCAGAAATTATAGGCTTCGTCCCAAACATAAAACACAGTCAACCTATTATATTTAGTACTATGAGTAAACTAATGATTAGATAATCTGGGATCAACAAGCAGGGTCGTGGTGGTAGAAAAAGCAACTACATAAAGACTTTCGCCAACATCCATACCACAAATGGATTCAAAGCCAAGCCTGTTCAAACCAAGGGTACACATACTATCTACTCAGCCAGCCAGGCCAGTAATTAAATCTAATCAAATCAACAATCAACTCAGAATTTAACAATTTTATTATATTGTATTTCTGTGAAGGATGACAGGTGCTATTATCATAATAGAAAACATATCATAGAAAAGGGAACAGCACCCTTCCCTTTTTCTATTTACCAGAAGCAGACATTTGTGGGATTAGTACATAAGAAATTTATTCTTGTTACATCCATAATATTCCTGAGCATATGATAAATTAACACATAAATTAAAGTCATGAAAGGTGTTTTGCATATAGTAGGAGTATATGAATTTGTTATATGATTCACAATCCATTGTACTGGATACAATACTGCAATACCTATTATAGTGGAAACTTCCCATGTCACAACAGCATATATTGCTTGTGCTAAGTATTTAAGTGTCACTACTAAATGCATATAAGAAGAATAGTAATTCAGAAAACAATTTCATATTTTAAAAATGATAACGTTGAAAAAAAAATGTTAAAGGTGAAAACCAAACATATAAATAAAGACATCAAAAAAGTAAAAATAAAATAATAAATAAAACAAAATGCGGTGCTTAAGGGTCAAAGCAGTATAACTGAGAGGAGACCTCCACATAGCTCCACAAAGGAATGCGGAGAACCGACCAGGGCTTCTGATCTAATGTCCAATCCTCACCTTATCGTGATGCACCCTGTTGGGTATCTACCTGGATACTGAATGAACGAGGATCGGCTGGCAATTTGGGATTTAGCTGACCAAATTGTATTCCTATTGGCTTAAACCAATATACAAAATGATGGTACAACATGACAAAATTTCATGCCGGAAAGGTCATCACCCTGTTAAACAAGGCCCCCGTTGTTTTCACCAAGGAACCAGGGTGAACAACGAAAAGTCAGCTACTGGAACAAATCTGAACGCACACCCCAACTCAACATCACCAGAGTTAAAGATAGGTACTATCAACATAAGAAGCCTGGATAGCAAAGAAATGGAGCTAGCTGAGGAATTAGATAAGTACCAGATCAACATAATAGGGGTGACTGAAACAAAAAAGACAAAAACTGGCGAGATCTTTCTGAGCAAAAACACAAAATGTTATATTCAGGCAATCACAATCAAGGAAAAGAAGGAGTAGCCACAGTATTCAACACTAAATACGAGGCTAATCTTCTTGAATGGCAGGCAGTCTCAAGTAGAGTGATGTGGGCAAATATGAGAATGGGGAACTGAACAATAAGACTTATTTGTGCCTATGGTCCCACAGAAGGCTCTACTAAGGTAGAAGTGGAGGAATTTTTTGAGGCTCTAGAGAAAACTACTGACACAATGAAAAAGGAAAAAGCAGGTCCTTGTTGGGGATCTAAATAGCAGAGTAGGAAGTGATTGTGAGACAAACAAAAATGTTTGGGAAAATTTGGAGAAAATAGCAAAGAAAATATTAATATCAAATACCTGTTGGATTTCTGCTCAGGATGTGGACTGGTTATTACTAATACCATGTTCCAACATAAAAATGTGCACAAATTCACATGGAGGGAAGAGGCAAGGAATAAGAAAAGTCTCACTAACTATGTTATTGTTGATAGTGATGTTTTCTCCCTGGTGCAGGACACCAGAGTACAGAGGATTTGAAATTGGAAGTGATCACTATTTAGTCTTGAGCAGGATAAAATTGAATTTCATATTGAAAAGAATGACATGTAAGAAAGTTTTAAAGCGACTAAAAGTTGAGCAGCTCTTAGAACTGTAGACTAAAATACACAAAGATAATTGAAGAAAAAATGAAAGAACTTGAGAACAAGAACCAACCTTGGAGATTCAGTGGCAAACCTTGAAGAAAACCCTGATCGATTCAGCCAGAGGCATGTGGTGAGGTTGTCTGCAAGGATAGAAAAATCAGAACTCCATGGTGGACACAGGAAGTTAAAGAGGCAGTGAAGGAAAAGAAGAGGGCACATCAAAGGTTCCTGGCAAATAAGTCTGCTTGTGCTCTTGGAGAATACAGAGACAAATGTAAGAAAGCTAAACACTGTGTAAAACTAGCTAAACAAAAGTCATAGGAGGACTTTGACAAGAACATAGAAAATAAATATCAAGAAGGTGGCAAGATATTCTGGAGATTGTTGAAGAAGCTTAGAAATGGAGGAAAGAGTGCTGTAAAAGGAATTATAGATGATAAAGGTGACACAAAAACGGGAGAAAAAGATATCCTTGAAGTATGGAGTAATTACTTCGAAAAATTGCTAAATAAAACAAGCAGTGATAGCATAGTGGTAAAAAATACTCAACAGGCACACAGTCAGGAATACATATCCATACTTGAATTAGAAAAAGCCATCAAAGGCTTGAAATGTGGAAAGGCAACAGGAGTAGATGATATGCTGAAGTATGGTGGTATAAAAGTCTTACAGTGGCTGCACTGCATAGTTCAGAAGGCCTGGACAGAGGGACGAATTCCCAATGATTGGAATAGAGCTCTCATAGTACCCATATATAAAAAGGGAAATAAAACTGAATGTGAGAATTACAGCGGTATATCCCTACTGAGTGTTCCAGGCAAGATTTATGCCAGTATACTTGAGAAACGGTTGAGAAGAATTGTGGAAGAAAAGTTGGTGAAGAACAACCTGGATTCAGGCCCAACAGAGATTGTCAGAATCAGATCTTCACTTTTGACAAATAGTTGAGAAGGCATGGGAATATAACAAAGATCTATATTTAAGTTTTGTCGATTTGGAAAAGGCATATGACAAGGTGCCAAGAGAGAAGCTATTCAATACACTACAGTTATATGGTGTCAATGGGGCATTATATCATGAAATACTTAGTCTTCATTTGAGTTGCAAGTCAGCAGTTAGAATTGAATGAAGTACATTATCCCCTCTGTAATTCATTATCTATATGGATCACATTATGAATAAATGTGGTATTAAGCCTGATATCAAAATTGGAGATGTTAATGTCAGCTCTTTACTTTATGCAGACGATGTTATACTTCTAAATAAATCCGCTACAAGTTGGCACGATTCCCTGACTAAATTGAATAATTGTTGTAATAGATATTGTATGAAGGTCAGCAATAAAAAGACAAAGACAATGAAAATAGTAGAATCGTTGAAAATGTCAACTGTGTTTTGAACGGAGAACCTGTGAAATAAGTAAAACATTTCAGCTACTTAGGCACAATTTTTAGTGAAGATGGTAAATTAAATATGGAAATAGACAACAGAATCAGCAAAGCTGGTATGGTGGGAAATCAATTGAATCAATTTATATGGAATAAGAGAGAAATTAGTCGGAACACTAAATTAGCTGTATACAAGACAGTGTTCAAACCTGTTTTAACTTATGGATCTGAGAGCTGGGTCAGAAGTAAAACACTTGACCAAAGAATAGAGACCGCAGATATGAGAGTCCTGAGAAAGATTAGAGGCGTGAACATATGGCATCAATGGCAATATCATATTAAAAACGAGGATATTAGGAAAGAACTTGACATTGTTAGCATCCAGGAATGCATTAGCAGAGCTAATCTCAGGTGGTATGGTCACTTAAACAGAATGGGAGGGGAAAGATTAGCAAAACAAATGTTCTCTGCCAGGTTGGTAGGAAAACGACCTAGAGGAAGACCAAGATATAGGTGAATTGATACGGTACAAAGTGCCTTAGACAATACAAATATTAAATCTGATAATGCTGGAGTCTTGACAAGTAACAGACTGATTTGGAGGAAAATTATAGATAGGAAGTTAGTAATGATGTAAATTTTTCATGTAGTACTATCATATCCTGTACACCCCTTGAGGGTACATGTCAAGAATTTGATGATGATGATAAAACAAAATTTGGAAAGCAATGAATTTAAAGATTAAAATAATATGAGTTAAAATCCAAAAAGCTGTAGTAAACTCTAAACAATACCAAATGACTAATTAGAAATATAAATAGCATGCTGGCCATTTAAGTAGATTGTGATTAGGGTGAAGATAGAAAAACTAGTTATTAGATTGCTCTGTGTTAACTATAAATTAGTTGGAATTAGGTGTTCAAGAGCAAGAGGGTGAGATTAAACATTCTAAGTGTATATCATACATTGGTTGGTTCTTACTGCTAGAGATTCTGAGTAGTGTAACTAGTTTTCGTTTTCTTGGAAATCAATAATGATGACTTTCATGATTTCAAGAGGCATGTTTTAAATATATTGCATGTATGATATTTCAGTGGTGTTGGAATTTTTTTTGATAATGCCAACATCCTTCTATTTGTATTTTGTTTTATTTGTGGTGGGATGTAAATAATCAGGTATCAAGAAGGTACTGATTATTGATTTCCATTATGCTGCTCAAAATCTACGATAACAAGACATCATAATCAAATTGCTGACAAGTAACTCTGAAGTAACTTCAGAGGTTATACAGGATATTATGATAGTCCTAAATGAAAAAGTTACATCATTATTAACTTCCTAATAGCAATTTCCCTCCAAATTGGCCTACTGAACTCCAATATTGTCAGATCTTATATTTCAGTCTTCCTCTGGGCATTTCTCTTGCCATCCTGACAAAGAACACTGTTTTAGGTAACTTTCCCTCTTCCATTCTATTTAAGTGGCCCTACCACCTGAGATCATCATCATCAAATTTCTGACATGTACCCCTCAAGGGGTATAGAAGATATTATGATAGTACTACATGAAGAACTTACATCATTACTAACTTCCTATCAGCAATTTTCCTCCAAATCAATCCGTTATCTGCCAAAACTCCAACATTATCAGATCTTATATTTCTGTCTTCTAAGGCAATTTTTACTGTATTATCAAACCACCTATATCTTTATCTTGGTCTTCCTGTGGGTCTTTAAGACCCACAGGAAGACAACGTGGCAGAGAACACATTGACCATTCCACTTGAGATTAGCTCTGCTAACACATTCCTGGATGTTAATGATGTCAAGTTCTTTCCTAATATCCTCGTTTTTAATATGATATTGCCATTGATGCCACCTGTTCATGCCCCTAATCTTTCTCAGGACTATCATATCTCCAGTCTCTAGTTAAGTGTTTTATTTCTAACCCAGCTCTGAGATCCATAAGTTAAAATTGGTTTAAACACTGTATTGTATACAGCTAATTTAGTGTTATGACTAATTTCTCTCTTATTCCACATAAATTTATTAAGTTGATTTTCTGTCATACCATTTGTCGATTCTGTTGTCTATTTCCATTTATAATTTACTATCTTCACTAAGAATTGTGCCAAGTAGCTGAAATGTTTTACTTGTTCTATAGGTTCTCAATTCATGATGCAGTTGATATTTTCAATGTTTCTGCCTATTTGTATCGTCTTTGTCTTGTTATTGCTGATTTTCATACCAATTTATTACAACATTATTCAATTTAGTCAGGGAATCTTGCAAACTTGTACTGGATTAATTTAAAAGTATAACATCATCTGCATAAAGTAAAGAGCTGAAATTAACATCTTCAATTTTGATATCAGGTTCAATACAACTTTTATTCATAATGTGATCCATACAGATAATGAATTACAGAGGGGGATAATGTACATTCTTGTCAGACACCAGATTTAGCGTTAAACCATCTTCCTGTACTTCCTTCAATTCTAACTGCTGACTTAAAATTCAGATAAAGACTAAGTATTGTTTATGAAAAATATAGAAGACTGGACCTATCTCTCATATGAGGAATGCAGCAGAGAGGCGCAGAATAGGACATGGTGGAGACACATGGTAGTCAATCTCCTGGAGGGAGAAGACACCTGACAGACAGACAGAGATTGTTTGATATAATGCCCCATTGATACCATATAACTGTAGCATTTTGAATAGCTTTTCTCTTTGCATCTTGTCATATGCCTTTTCCAGATCTACAAAATTTAAATATAGATCTCTGTTATATTCCCATGATTTCTCAGCTATTTGTCCTAAAGTGAAGATCTGATCCTGACAGCCTCTATTTGGCCTGAATCCAGCTTGTTCTTCACCAAGCTTTTCTTCCACAATTCTTCTCAACCCTTTCTCAAGTATACTTGCATAAATCTTGCCAGAAACACTCAGTAGGGAAATACCTCTGTAATTCTCACATTCAGTTTTATTTCCCTTTTTATATATGGGTACCATGAGAGCTCTACTCCAATCATCAGGAATTCGTCCCTCTGTCCAGGTTTTCTGAGCTATGCAGTGCAGCCACTGTAAAACTTTTATTCCACCATACTTGAGCATTTCTGGTTGAATATCATCTACTCCTGCTGCCTTTCAACATTTCAGGATTTTGATGGCTTTTTCTATTTCAAGTATAGATATGTATTCCTAATTGCATACCTGTTGAGTGATTTTTACTGCTGTGCTGTCACTGATTGTTTCATTTAGCAATTTTTTGAAATAATTGCTCTATACATCAAGGATATCTTTTTTCTCCCATTTTCATGTTACATTTATCATCTCTAATTCCTTTGCAGCACTCATTCCTCCATTTCTGAGCATTTTTAACACCTCCAGAATATTTTCCCACCTTCCTAATATTTATTTTCTATGTTTTTACGAAAGTCTTCCTATGACTTTTCTTTAGCTAGTTTTACACAAGTGTTTAGCTTTCTTACATTTGTCTCTGTATTCTCTAAGAGCACAAGCTGCTATTTGCCAGGACTTTTGATATGCTTTCTTCTTTTCCTTCATTGCCTCTCTAACTTCCTGTATCCAATATAGATACAGGAAGTTAGAGATAGAAAACCATTTGTGGTTTTCTATCCTTGCAGACTACTTCACCACATGCCTCTCTGTCTGAATCAATCAGTGTTTTCTTCAGCACTTGGCACTGAATCTCCAAGTCTGGTTCCTGTTCTCAAACTCTTTCATTTTTTCTTGAATAATGTTTGTGTATTTTAATCTACAGTTCACATCTGAGAGCTGCTCAACTTTTATTCACTTTAAAACTTCCTTACATGTTCTTTTCAATATGAAATTAAATTTTATCCTGCTCAAGACTAAATGGTGATTACTTTCAATTCCTTTGTGCACTCTAGTTTCCTGTACCAATGAGAAAATATCATTATTAACAATAATATAGTCAATGAGACTTTTCTTCTTCCTTGAGTCTTCTCTCCACGTGAATTATACACATTTTTATGCTGGAACATTGTGTCAGTAATAACTAGTCCATGTCCTGAGCAAAATACAACAGGTATTTGCCATTATTATTTGCTTTGCTCTTTTCTCCAAATTTTCCCAAAATATTTCTGTACGTCTGACAATCATTTCCTACTCTGCGATTTAGATCCCCAACATGGACCAACTTTTCCTTTTTCATTGTGTCAGTTGCTTTTCTAAAGCCTCAAAAAATTCCTCCATTTCTACCTTAGGAACCTTCTGTGGAACCACAGGCACTAATAAGTCTCATTGTTCAGTTCCTCATTCTGATATTTGCTACATCACTCTACTCGATACTGCTTGCTTGAAGAAAATTATTCTTGATTATTCAACACAAAATACGAGGAAGATTATTTTTCCTCGTTTCCCTGATTGTTATTGTCTGAACATAACATTTTGTATTTATTGCTTAGAAAGATCTCACCAGTTCTTGTCTTTTTTGTTTCAGTCACCCCCTATTAATATCGATCTGGTACTTATCCAATTCCTCAGCTAGCTCCATTTCTTTGCTATTCAAGCTTGTTATGTTGATAGTATCAATCTTGAACTCTGGTGATGTTGAGTTGGGGTGTGTTTCAGTAGCTGACTTTTCACTGTTCATCCTGATTCTCTGGTGAAACAACAGGATCTTTTTAACAGGTCACGCCCCAGCTAGCATGAAATTTTGTCATGTTGTACCATCATTTTATTTGTTGTTTAAGTCAATAAGAATAAAATTTGGTCGCCTAAATCTCTAATTGCCAGCCCATCTTCGTTCATTCAGTATCCAGGTAGATACCTAACAAGGTGTACCATGAGAAAGTGAGGATTGGACATTTGGTCAGAAGCCCTGGTCAGTTCTCTGCATTCCTTTAAAACCTATGTGGAGGTCTCCTCTGGGTTATACAGCTTTGACCCTTAAGCATCCCACCACCTCAGATTAGCTCTGCTAACAAATTCCAGAATGCTAACAACATCAAGTTTTTTCCTAATATCATTTTAAATATGATACTACCATATGTTCGTTTCCCAATTCTTTCTCACAACTCTCATATCTATATTCTCCAGTATTTCTAACCCAGCTCTCAGATCCATAAGTTGAAATTGGTTTGAACACTGTCTTGTACACAGCTAGTTTAGTATTTTGACTAATCTTCTTCTTCTTGGCTTCCCGTATTAGGCAACTGTTTGCCTGTTTAATATTTTCAAGGGTTTAAAATATTTAACCCTTGAAAACCTTCTGCCCAACTCCTGGGCCTTCCTCCTGGTCAGTGCCCTATTTGTTTATATTTCCAAGCAATATTTGGCCATCTGTCCTCATTCATTCTTTCTAAATGGTTTTTCCAGTTCTTTCTATACTTTGTGATGTCTTCTATTATGCTAATTATGGATAACTGTTTTCTTATTTCTTCAATTCTTATCTTGTCTATTCTTTTATAGCCTGCAAGTGGTTTTAGGAACTTCATTTCTGCAGCTTCCACTTGTCTTTTATCTTGCTCTCCCCCAATCAATGTTTCACTGCCATATTTCAGAATTGGTTTGGCTACTATTTTATATAGTGTTATTTGGGTTGTTCTAGACATCTGTTTACTGAAGTGTCTATTCAAAGTTCCAATGATTGCTAGGAATTTTTGCTTTTTTATATGCAATGTCGATTTCTCCATTGGGGCTTATGTAATTTCCTAGATATTTAAATTTGTTCACTTGTTTTATTACTTTGTTGTGGCTGACTAATTTGCATCTTTTAATTTCTTTATCTTGAAATGCTACTGATTTTGTTTTATTTATTGAGATTTTCATGTCATACTGTTCTATTATTTTGTAACTGTAATTGGTCTTCATTTTCAGCAAAAATAACTTTATAGTCAGCATACAAAAGGCTGGTTAATTCTTTATTTCCTATGATTTTGTTTTTCCTCCACTCTCTTGAAAATTTTTCCATATACTGAAGAGTATTGGTGATAATCCACTTCCTTGAATGAGCCCTCCATTGGTTTTAATTTTTTCTGTTGTTTCATTATTAATTTTAATTTTATTATAGCTTTCTTCCATTGTATTTGCTATTGCTTTTGTGGTTTGAGGTGGAGCTTTCAATTCATACATATATTGATTAATTTTGTTCTGTTGATTTGATCATATGCTTTCTCATAATCTAGGAAGGCCATATATGGCAGGTTAAATTCTGTTATTTTTTCTATAATTTGTTTGAGTGTAAACGTGAGATCTGTGCAGGATCTTCCTTTCCTAAAGTCGAATTGTTCTTCTCCAATAATTTCCTCGGTCTATGGTGTTAATTTAATTTTAATTATAGCTATATATATTTTATACCATGTATTTAATAAGGATATTCCTCTGTAGTTTCTGCAATCCTTTCTGTTTCCTTTTTTGAATATGTTTATGACTATTTCTGTCTTCCATTCTTGTGGGATGTTTTTCTAAACAGAATATGGGAAGGAGGAGGGTTTCCTCCTTACCATATTCTGTTTAGAAATTTAATTAATCGTAATTGAAATGGTTTAGAGCTGTATTTGTAAAGTTCTGAATTTATTCCATCTTCTCCTGTAGCTTTTTTTTATTTTTTTAGTTTTTCCAATATTTTCTTTAGATCATTTAACTGTATTGGTTCTTCATTTGTTTCTTGACTTATTACTTGTTTTATTTCAATCTGATTATTACTGTTTAGAAGCTGGGTGTAGTGATCGGTCCATTCTTTTGTGGAAGGGACTTCTTCGCTTTGACTAATTTCGCTCTTATTTCATATAAATTTATTCGGCTGATGTCTTAACATACCAGCTTTGGTAATTCTGTTGTGTATTCCACATTTAATTTGTCACCTTAAATATGACAAATTTATATTTACCATATTATTCAGATAGCTGAAATGGTTTACTTGTACTATAGGCTCTCCATTCAGGATGCAGTTGATAATATATAGGAACATGAGAGATGATAATTCTTGTAGATAGGCTTATACGTTGGTTATACATAGCTTTTAATTTTTCAAGAAATTACAACATATACCACAATATTAATTATAAAAGTGTTTAATTAATACTTTGCTATATTTTGGCAATGTCATACTGCCATCATCAGGGATCACAAAAAACAATGATATATGCATGACTGAATAAAGGCAACATAAGTCAGGCTGACATTCTCAAAATGTATGTTTCCCAGATTTGGGGCAGTCTCATGCACCCAAATTTGTTGAGGTTTGGAAAGTTTTTTAAAGCTGAGGCAGATTCAATGAATAGTCTTTCATACTTGTATCTGCTGTGATGTAATGGAGTGGCCTTCTTTCAGCATATCCTGTGGTGGGTGTCCCAAGCATGGTCAGCAAATTCTGAGTGGCTGTATTGGTGGAACCGAATGTAATCCTTGTTGTATATGATTTACCAAATTGTATATCAACAAGATAATTAACAATTATAGTTTTTCTTGTCATCTGCCTCTTGTCGTAGTAGTGATACATAGGTGGTTTGTCATGTTACCATTCCTTATGTTAAAGGCTTCTTAGAAGTTATAGCCTAATTAGATCTGTTGGCCTAGAACTGTCCTTCAAATGTCCTTCCTAGAAATGTCCTATAAACAAGATATACTCTTTTCTAGATATCCTTCTAGAAAATAAATTTCTGCTTTTAGCCAATCCTGAAGTATATCAAATTCCTTGCCAGTATGGATAATCACATTTTGGCCAAAAGGTAGATCTGCAGCCATCCAGATCTACAGATGTGACAAACAATACAGATCTGTAGATCTGTATTGTTTCAACGTCTATTACCAACAGACATTGAGTTTTTTGGAAGAAAATTAAGGTTCTCCATAAAAATAATAATCTCTTGGAATGTTTACACAAAGAGGGTTGCAAGACCTTGCTACATTGACCATATCTAAATAGAAATTATATACTTAAAATTATCCCTTTATCGGGAAATAGTTCACAAATTAAAAATTAACATTTTTTTTATTATTATTATTAAATCTTGTTCAAGTTATTTTTTACTAGAACCCTAATATAATTAGACCATGACACTCTACATTATGTATATGCAGTTTGCACATTTGTACCGGTTTCTGTTCTTGTTGTTTAATTCGAAATTCATACTGAAAATGCCCTCGATACTGGGGTGAAAATTTGAATACCAATAAAATATATACATGAATTAAAATCTGTTGTAAGTTATTTATTATGTGATGCAGTTGATATTTTCCATGTTTCTGCCTATTTTCATATATTTCACAATAACAAATCTTTTTATTGCTAATTTTCATACTAAACTTATTAAAGCAGTTATTCAGTTTAGTCGGGGAATCCTGTAGACCTGTAATGGATATAACGTCATATGCATAAAGTAAAGAGATGAGATAACATCTCTAATTTTGATACCAGGTTTAATACAACATTCCTTCATAATGTGATCCATATAGATGATGAATAACAACGGGGATAATGTACACCCTTGTATCACATCTGATTTACCAACAAACCATCTTTGTGTACCATCTTCAATTCTAACTGCTGACTTACAACTCAAATACAGACTATGTATTTCTCAGTATAATGTCCCATTTACGCCATTAAACTTTAGCGTTTCGAACAGCTTTTCTCTTGGCACCTTGTCTAATGCTTTTTTCGGATCTATAAAACTTGAATACAGATCCTTGCTATGTTCCGATGATTTCTCAACTACTTTGTCTGAAAGTGAAAAATCTGACCCCGACAATCTCTATTATCCTGAACCTAGCTTGTTCTTCTCCAATTTTTCTTAGCCTTTCTCAACTATACTTGCATACATCTTACCAGGAACACTTCTCACACTATGAGCTCTACTCCTGGAATTTGACCCTCTGAACTATGCACTGGAGCAATGCAGAACTTTTATGTCTCTATATTTCAGCATTTTCTAGTCAATTATCACCTGATTCAGCTGCCTTTCAGCATTTCAGTTTTTTTTTTTTTTTTTTTTTTTAATGTATTCCTGATTGCATTTCTGTTGAGTGTTTTCTACCACTGTGCTGTTACTGCTTCTTTCATTTAGCAACATTTCCAAGTAATTACTCCATACACTAGAATATCTTTATCTTCAGTTTTCATGCCACTATTATTATCTGATTCTTTTTATAGTACTCTTTTCTGCATTTCTAAGCTTTTTCAACAGCCTCCAATTTGGCCACCTAACATTTTATTTTCATTGTTCCTACTAAAGTCTTCCCATGACTTTTGTTTAGCTAGTTAAACACAGTGCTTCAATTTTACATTTTTCTCTATTCTATAAGAGCACAAGCCGATGTTATATATTTAAGCTTATGCCATATTTAAGTTTATAGTTCACTTCTGCAAGCTACTCAACTTTGATTCATTTTAAAAATTTCTTACACACTCTTCTTTTCAATATGATACTCAATTTTATCCTGCTCAAAACTAAATGATCACTTCCAATTTCCTCTGTACACTCTTGTGTCAATAACATGGTCAATGAGACTTTTATTTCTTGCATCTCCTTTCCATGTGCAGGTATGCACATTTGTATGTTAACATGGTGTCAGTAATAACTAGCCTATCCTGAACATAAATCCAGAGGTATTTACCATTGCTATTAGCTTTGTGCTTTTCTCCAAATTTTCACATTTCTATATGTCTGGTAATCATTTTATACTTTGCTATTCAGATCTCCAACAAGGACAAACTATTCCTTTTTCATTGCATCAGATGCCTTCTAGTGCCACAAAAAATTCCTCTACTTCATTCTCAGTAGAACCACAGGCACAAATAAGTCTCAATGTCCAGTTCCCATTCTGGTACTTATTCAATTCTTCTGCTAGTTCTATTTCTTTTCCATTGATGCTTCATATGTTGGTAGTACTAATCTTGAACTCTGCTTATGTTGAGTTGGGATATGTTTTCAAATTTGTTCCAGTAGCTGACTTTTTTGCTGTTTGCCTTGGTTCCCTGACAAAAACAACATGAGGCCTTGTTTAACTGGGCGATGTCCCAGCTGGAATGAAATTCTGTTATGCTGTTCCATCATTTTTACATTATGGTTTAAGCCAATAAGAATACAATTTGGTCAGCTAAATTTCAAATTGCAGCCTATCCTCATCATTCAGTATCCAGATAGATACCTAATAGGATGCACCACAGGATTGTAAGGATTAGACATTAGATCAGAAGCCCTGGTCTGTTCTCCACATTCCTTAAAAGACTACATGGATGTCTCCTCCCAGTTATCTGACTTTGAACCTCAGCACCAAAGAACTAACCAATACATGATAAACATGAAAAGACCCTATTTCATCATTTCATCTCAATCTCTTGAGAATTAAATAAGATAACCTCCCTTACTTTTGAAACATTCTCGCTCTCACCACTCTATCAGGCAATGCATTCACGGTTCAACCACCCTCCATGCAAAGAAACCACTCCTCACGCTCTTGCTCACAGTTTCCTTTCGTAACTTCCACGGATGGCCTCTTGTCATCACTCCTTCCCACTGTTCAACCAAGCGAAAGAACTCCCCAGTGTCAACCCTGTAATCACCTCTCAACAGTTTAAAAGTCTCAATCATATCACCTCTCCTTCTATCCAGCAAACTCTGCAGTCCACATTCCCTCAGCCGATCCTCATAACTAACATTGTACAGTCCTGAAACTGTCTTTGTTATTAGTCTTTGTACCCTTTCCACAGTTAATTTATCCCCTTCAAATCCTGGGGACCAAACCTGAGAACAATAGTCTAAGTGTGGTCTGATAAGGGTCTTATACAGAGGAATGATAACTCTTATCTCTGCAGGTCAGCGTCCTTCTCATTATTGCAGCAATCCTCTGTGTTACCTTCACCACTTTTGCAATATGTCCCTTGAATTTCAAGTTTCTATCAATCATCAACCCCAGATCTCTTGTCTCCCCTGCTTCCTCATATAGATCCTCCAATAGAGTATGCAGCATCCTATCGATGTGTCCCAAACCTCAAGACCTTACATTTTGCTGCATTAAACTGACACCCCAATTCATTTGCCCATCTGTCTAGCTTATTCAAATCCTCTTGCAGGACTACCACATCTGCACTATTACTAATAACCCTTCCTAGCTTCATATCATCTGCAAACAACTGAATATCCCCCCACCCCTGCAATCCACTGACAATGTCATTGATATACAGGTTAAACAATATAGGTCCCAGTACTGAGCCCTGCAGGACCCCACTTGTAACCCTCTGCCTCCTTGAAACTGCCCCACCATACATAACTCTCTGAATACCTATCAGACAGCCAATTCTGTATCCAGTTGACCAACCTGACATCCAAACCCATGTGCTGCAACTTAAATATCAGCTTATCATGTGGCACCCTGTCAAATGCCTTCACTAAAAGCAAGAAAAATGGCAGTATATGCCTTTCCCTCATCTACTGATCTTGTAACTTTATTATAAAAGGCTAGCATATTACTAAAACAAGAGTGCCCCCTCACAAATCCATGTTGACTCTCACAGATAACATTACACTCATCTGCCCCATGTTGTATATGGTCCCTAACTAATTTCTCCAAGATCTTAACAACTACTGATGACACACAAACTGGCCTATAATTAGACACTTCCAGTCTGCTACTGCCCTTATGCAATGGCACTAATCTTACCTTCCTTCTATTCCCCAGGCAACTTTCCCATAGCCAGATTTTCATTGAAAAGCTAGGTCAAAGGAGCTGTCAGTTCCTTAGCACATTTTCTCGAAACTCGTGGTGAAAGTTATCCAGTCCCACAGCTTTACTGAGATCCAGAGTACTCAGTATTTGGAACATGCCCTCCTCCTACACCTCTAAACCTCGAACCTGCCCTATCCCTCTAGTAATAAAATTAAGATAAACAGTTAAGTCACAGTGTAGCATTAAGCAGGTTACCTATTTTTCAGCAGTACTAAGAATTAGTTCTCGGGCATTCTTAACAGGACAGCATTTCTTCTGGCCTTCTGTAAAAGAATTATTTGGAACAACATACACTACATGGTTTGAGAATATCTAATATCCCAAGTGATGTGAGTTTTTAACTCAGAGTTTTCTTCTTTGGGGATTTTCAAATATCTCATACATTAATTAGCTTAGACTATTCCCTTCTATTTATGATTTGCTCAAGTCTTGTATAATTGCGCCTGCTACCTTATTTTATCTCTCTCGCTCTCTCTCTCTCTCAAAGTAAGTATTGGAATGAAGCACTAGAGATTACAGCATTCATTTTGGATGATTCTCTCTTTAAGACATACTCTTCTATGAGCTTTTTCCAAACAAATGTAAGTAGATAGTACTGTCAATTCATTGATGCAATTCTTTAAACAGGAGCCATTCCCATCAACTAGATTTCTGACAGAACTTCCTTTTAACAAGTACAGTGATCTCATAACTTCTTACTTACTGCAGCACTTTTTTTTTTGGAAAACAACAGGTGCCAGTATGCATTGTTTTCTAACAGGAAAAGTTGAATAAAAATGGTACCACATCCATACGTCATGAGTACTTTTAATAAAGGCGCCGGTATCCCACACCATTGCATGTCATCACAAAAAAAAGCATGGCTTACAATGCCTTCAGCTGGCATTTTAGTTTGTCTTCCATCAAGCTCAAAAACTTTGACTTCAAAACTCTGACATAACGCTTATAAACCTTACCAGCTACATGTATAGCACTGTTGCTGCAAGGCAGTGAAAAGAAAAGGTGAATGTGAGAAAAGAGATGGACGTATCAGCTTGTTTGTCTGTATCTTTTCTTACGTTCCCTGTTTCACTTTTCTATATTTCTCCAATGTTTCCCTTTGCTTGCTTCTCTAAAGATTTAGTGCTTCTTTTACATCCTCAAAATCCTCTGAATCATGTGATTGATTAGAATTTTGGAATACACTCTTCATAACAGGTAGCACTATTTAACACGTTACACGACATGACTGGTTGCTCATCACAATATGCAAATTAAATATCATGTGAGAATTCAGTTCTCTCGAAGGGTTTCAGCCACAGGAATGAATTCTAACATGTAGAAAACTATTACTATATCATTTACCTGATGACAATCTACTGAAACAGGCAGCACACTGTTATTTATACTGTTGGATACTTTACTAGTCATTTTGGTTTTTAGCTCATAATATTTTAAATTTCATAATCTTTAAATTCATAGATTTCCAAATTGTTTTATTTATGGTTTTATTCTTACTTTTTGATATATCTTTACTCATTTATTTAGTTTTCAACCTTCCACATTGTTTTAAGATCTAACATTATGTTTTGGCCAAATTAAAATCAGTGATGAGCTATAAGGGGCTCGCGTGAGCCCTTTGTTAATTTTTCTTAAATTTGTGAGCCCCTTATTCTTCTTGTTCACTTTTTTATTTTTTCAAAAAAAATTTTTTTTTGAAACATATGAAGCAACAAACTCACACAGTAACCTAAACAAAAATTAGTCTATTCGGCAGTGTATAGATTATTTGGAATTATTCTTTCAACTCCTCTATAACAAATGCGCTCTAGTTTGAAAATAAAATAAGCGCATGCGCTATCTTTACCCTTCTGGTAGCCAATTGTATGGTAAAACTTGTAGCCTATTATGGTAAATCCAGTAGCCAATCAGATGTTTTATAAAAGATTTCATTCTTATTATATTTTGATAGTTAAAAAATGTTTTTCTTATGTAAGATAAATTAACACGGTTGATTGTGTGCAAATATTTCATGTTTAGATCATGAAATATTTGTTTAAAAATGATTAGAGGTTGACTGCCCTTTTTGATTGGAATTTGTATGCAAGCTGTATTAATAAAATTTTTGGTGTGAAATACATTTTTTTTTTCTCAATGATGCGAGCCCCATTGTTAAAATTTCCATAGCTCACCACTGCTTAAAATTTGCTTTACATATCGCCATCGTTCTGATCTTCATATTATCCAGGTATGCCTGATTTATTACTTTTTCTGATTTAAAAATTAAAACATTTTGCACAACAATATATTCATCCAAAGTTCTGCACATTCATTCATCATTTAGTTAAGCATTTATATATACACTTGCCACTGATGCTCTTTTGCAACCTTATGTGTGAGAGCATCACTTAAAAGAAATATGATCAAGATTAAAAAAAACATGCATCAGTCTATATATCACATTAATACAGGTTATAACAACACATGAAATTGAGTCTAATTTCACAGTGAAGTGCATTAATGTAATTATGCTGCATTTTCTTCCCTTTTCCCCCCGGAGAATGGCCTATCATGGCAATAACTTGACTTCTTTGCAACTTAATTAATGCTCTGATAGGACAGTTAATAATCCCATCTACAGTGTATTATGGCTGTCAATTGCATGTTCTTCTGGCCAGTTTGCTGTTTTGCAAGAAGAAAAACTTGAGTTTCCAGAAGAAAAAAAACCTGCCACCTCTATAAGACTGGTTAACTTATTCAATTAAAATGCTGGAATAAAGGTCTTCTGATCTTAGACACGATTTGAATCAGGTCATGTCAACCAAAAGTAACCTAATTGTTGAAACCAAACATGCTTCAGGGGCTCTGCTGAATTTTTGGTAAAAAGTGAGGAAAAAAAAAAAATTCCATTTAAATGCTAAAGACTGCTACTATACACAAGAGTATATTCAAATATATTCTCAATTACTTTAAGTACACTGATATTTTTTAAATTTCATATTTGTATATTATATATTTATCTGGCATGTAACATCAATTTTTTTTTTAAGATTGTCAACTCCCACTAATAAAAATAATGAATATGGCAAACACATTATACTGTAATCAACAGGAAAAAGAAATATGAAAACCCTATTCTGTAGCTCTGAAACTAAGTCAATGCTATACTATTTCAAGCAAATTTTGCATATATAATCAAGCTCACTTACCCTGCTCTTAGGGTCTGGGCATAAAACTTCATGAAAAGTAACCAAATCATCTTCAGTTAAAAGATAGTTTCCCAAAAGTGCAGCAAATACACAAAAACGATTAGGATGTAAATTTAAGCTTTTGGCAACTTCATCCAAAATAAACTCTTTTGTTTCTAAAGAACCCTTTATGAAAATGAAAAATATAAATAAATAACTGCAAATATATACTCATATATAGTTGTATTAACATAATATTTAAAGAAATGTTAATCAATATCATGTAAAACTTCACTAAATCTCTAAAGCTTCAGTGATGAAAAGCAGACTCAACATTCTCCTCCAAAATTAAAATATACATATAATACATGCACAGATATCTCAGAGAATAGAAATATATGGAATTTATGTATTTGTACAGAAAACTCTCTTTCTCTCAATGAACAATTCCTGTTTCTGAATATTAAGGAACAGCAGAAATTACTACTGAGAAAAAAAAAAAAAAAAAAAAAAAAGCTGAAAAGTTTGTGTATGTATGTGTAAAAGGAAAAGGGATTTTGTTCATGGATTACTGGCACAAGAGCTGCAAAGCTTATATTATGCCATTCCACAGCAATGCAATGAAAAATAACTAAATTAGTAAATAATGCTATGTGTAAAAAATAAAATAATTTGAAACTGTACAGACACAAATAGTATTTATGATCAAATGAGTTTGTATATAAATTATTTGTAAAAAAAAAAACTTCATGCAATTTGTCTGAATCTGACAAGATCTGGTAAGTGTATATAACTCGAAAGGATTGGTAATAACTGCATTCCAACAAAATATCAGTCAGTGTTGACTATACCTTTGGTTAGAAAGAGCTGGGTTTGAATTCTGCCTAGGATGCAAAGACCTTTTATAAGTGGTTTTCAACTGAAGGCAAGTTAACTAGTCTCAAGCAGGGGTAGCATGGTTTTTCATCCCACAAAAAACAGAAAAACCAGCCAGCAGAACATACATAATTAACAGATATAATACACTAGCCTCACAACTTTATTGCTTCAGCTATAATTAATCCCAAATAGTCAATAGTTCACCAGAGCATGGTATCTGGCAAAATGAGTGTTACAATGTTTACAGATAAAGTCACCAACCCTCAACAGAAAAGAATGTTTAAGATGACTATGACCTATCTAGAGCCTAGCAAGAACAACTTCCTCTCTTCTGTTTCTATGCTGAAAATGTTTAATTTCAGGCTTAATCTCATGGTATTTACTGTCAGTGCTTCCTACCATGATGACTGTCATTAATTAATTAGATCTGATCTTATTAAATGTCTGTAATCTGTATACAATAAGAATATTAAAATAGGTGTGAGAATTGGAATAGTTAAAGCAACAGTCTGGAGTATTGCAAGTTATGGAAGTGAGTCATGGGCACTCAGAGAGAGATATGGAAATAATTAATGCATTGGAAATGTGGTGTTATAGACGGATGGAAAAGATTAGCTATACAGAGAGAATATCAAATCAAGAAGTTTTAAGAAGAGTTGGGATGGAAAGAACACTGCTTAAAAACATTACGCAAAGAAAGACCAGATTTGCAGGACATTTGACAAGAACTATATTACAAGGGAAAGTTGAAGGGAAGAGAAGATGTGGAAGGCCAACCAAAGAGTGGTTTAATGACATCTTGGAATGGACTAGTTTAAGAATGATGGAGGCAACAGACCAAATAAAATGGAGAAGAGCGACTCATCTGCTGCAACCCTCTTTTTACAAAACACTACCAGACGACAACAAATCTGTATATAGGGTTGATAAACAGTATGTGGAAAAAGTATAAGCTAACCTAGCAGCCGCAATCTCATTTCCCTTAATTCCAATGTGTCCGAGAATCCAGCACAACCAAACATCAAAGCACTAGATGTTGATTGTACAGGCGGAGAGAGTGCCTGTAAAGAACTCAATGAGGCTGTATAAATTATAAGCTTTTGATAGCAGTTTTCTTTTAGATGTACAAGTGGAATCTGACTGGATACAACGTAGTCGGGAAAAACAGCAGCACAACCAAGAGGTTTCTATCTCCAGCCATTAGAATAGATGGGTAAGAAAGCAGAGTGCTCTGCTCAGTATGCATTAAAACAGTTGTAGGTAAAATGATGATGGAGCATTCTACTTTCTTAGCAGGCACAGCGCAAGGCTGCATGATGGACTAAAAACCAATGGAGAAATACCATTATGTTTAGTGCAGGTAATGTTAAAATTCATGCCAAAAACTTGTATAATTTTTTTCACTTGCACACCAAACAGTCCATTTTTGTATATTGAATTTTGCAAAACAGAAAAAATAAAATAAAAACACTAGCCCATGCAGGATGTTTAAGAAGTGACTTTTTAGAGCTTAGTTAAGTCTGCCAAAGTGACACAGCATGTTCATTTGCATGGACAAAGGCTTTTAAGTGGATGAAGTGTAAAATGCACTAGTACTATTTGTATACCCTGATGAATGTGTATGTAAGTTTTCTGCCATAAATAAATCTAACAATTTAGTTTCTGTTACTACTGGGATAATAGTTTATCCCATCCTTAACTCTGGGACGAAGAGTGCATTTTCGGCAGAAGCATACAGAGACACTTTTTTTTTTCCTACTGAAAACCTGAACCCATAACAAAGAGTCCATGAGCAGATATGATTGACTGCTTGTTGAAGTTGCCTTTCAATAACCCTCATGCAATAAGAATGACAGTAAATTGTGAAGTCATCAACATATAGAACATTACCTACTGTATGAGGAACTTGTTTAGTGATTGAGTTTGATGGCAAACAATGTTACACTTAGAAAACACTCTTTTCTTGTGTAAAGATGTGCTTCCAGTTCAGTCTTTCAAGACTGAGCTAGCAAAAACTTTTTTAATAAAAACAGGAAAATTCCGTTGAGACCTTAATTATACAGGTATTTTAACATGCCATATCTCCAGGCTGTGTCATGAGCTTTTTTTCAAGTCAAAGAAAACTGAAAACTCATGTTTTTTGTTTCAGGAATATACTCTTATATGTTGGAAGTTTTTTTCACTTGGTTAGACTATAAATTATATATTTAGTTTAATCTTTTATTCAAGTATAAGCAAACAAAGTCTGAGGGCTGAAGTATCTTCAGGACCGGGAATGGCAAACAACGTTACACTTAGAAAACACTCTTTTCTTGTGTAAAGATGTGCTTCCAGTTCAGTCTTTCAAGACTGAGCTAGCAAAAACTTTTTTAATAAAAAAAGGAAAATTCCATTGAGACCTTAATTATACAGGTATTTTAACATGCCATATCTCTGGGCTGTGTCATGAGCTTTTTTTCATGTCAAAGAAAACTGAAAACTCATGTTTTTTGTTTCAGGAATATACTCTTATATGTTGGAAGTTTTTTTTCACTTGGTTAGACTATATATGATATATTTAGTTTAATCTTTGATTCAAGTATAAGCAAACAAAGTTTGAGGGCTGAAGTATCTTCAGGACTGGGGTAACTCGTGGCAAAGGTGGACTAAGTTCTCATCACTTTCCTTAGTATAACCTTCCTAAATATATAATTTATAGTCTAACCAAGTGAAAAAAAATTCCAACATCTTTCTCTAATCTTCCCATCTTAACATCCACACTTTTTATAATTCCTTCTGTATTAATCTGACAGAATCCCTTAACTAACTTGAAGGTCTCTATCATATCTCCTCTTTTCCTCCTATCCACATTCCTTATAACCAACATGCCAGAGTTCTGATAACAAGGCATGCCTATCTATAGATGTCAAAACATCAAGTGTTATTTGCTTAATTGTAAGTAAAGTAATTACTTCAACAAGTATTTGGCCTCCATAAATTCTACAATGAATACATTCCATTATGTTCCATGGCAGATAAATAGTGTGTTCTATATCTAATGTTCATTTTCCAGATTTTGTCTCATGCAATTTTTGTACTGGTTGTCGGACTGACAGATGATATAATTGGATCCAAGAGTACTGGCCTGAGCACATTTAAAAGTTATGAAATTTGATGTAGTTAGGTATCTATGAAGTATATTCCATGCTCTGTCTTGATGTTTTTGGCTGCTGTGCATTCAGGGGTCCGCTTTGGATACTGTGGAAATCCAGATGATGGTTTTGGAATTGTAGTTTTTGCCTGAAGAATAAATACTGCTTCATTAACAAGTGTTCAGCTGACTATCTCAGCATTAAATTTTTTAAGATAAGACAATGTCCTGGTCAATTTTCTGTGTGGAAATCTGTGTAAGAGAGCACGGTTCTTGTAAGGATACAGTGCAAAACACAGGGAAATGATCACTTTTATAAATATTTTCCTACATCTCACATGAGCAGTGGAATAATGACAGGGGAGTAGATTAAGATCTACTGCCGAATAAAAATGGGTAGGCATATAAAAGAATGTATTGTGTCCAGTATTAAGAACTGTCAAGCATATGCTCAACAATCCAGCTTCAATATAGAGGCTGGATTCATGTCAGCACCCACCCACCCACACACAGAACACTGTGCTCATACAAGTCACCCATATGTATGAGTGACTGATATTGAAGCTACTGAGGCAGTTTCAATATCAGATTATCAAAGTTGATTTGTGTTAACTCAGCATAAATACCAATGCCCAACTCCAAACTTGGCATAGTTTCAACATCCCAGGTATGGAACTGAGCTGAGACATGGATAATACTGAACAGGATTCGCACCAGACATGGAAGATGTGCAAACTCTCTGTACAAGTGGGGAAAAATTCCCTCACTGGAATGTGACTGCGGGCACCTGAATCAATCAATCCACCACATTTCTACTGAGTGTAGTCTTCGTGCATACACAGGTCAAAGAAACGACTTCCTGGAGGCAACAACGCCTGTTATAGACTGGATCAGACAACCTGATCTTAACTTATAACTGTTTTGTTTGTTGAAAGTATAAGTGTCTTTGTTTTATTCTAATTGTTTGTCACTTACTTTTTACATATTTATTTTGACTTATGTACCTTTATAACTGCATGTAGATTGCCATATGCTAAATAAATGGAACATACTGTATTTCGTAATAAGAAATCCCACTGAGAGACAGATGGCTACTACTTCCAGTGCAGTATTAAACTATGTTCTATAAAGGATTGTGGTTGCTTACTAGGATAATTTCTAGTTTTGTGCTTACGAATAATAGTGAAATGCTTTAAAGTGGGATCTTCACTGGGTTTCAAACATGTCTCCTGAAGACACAAACTTATGTTTCTGCAGACAAACCTTGATATCACTGATATTTTGAAAAATTCACAACAGTTTGAATGTAGGAATTTTCTATTCTTTTGGCTTTGTAGACCTGTCTGATTTCCGAGAGACTGAGGGCTTACATTTGTCAAATGATTTTGGAAAGTATGGACAGCCAAGCATCCATCTCTTCCTCTGAAAAAATATTTAATATATCATCTGATGTGTTCAGGATCATTAATGTGTTTAGTTTACATTCAGATACAGAAGTATCATTTTCTCTGTGGGGCTGTCTATGGTGGATTTTCTTTCAGTGATGTCCTTGCCACAATTTTCTTGACAACTAGTTCTCACAATGAGTGGGATTATTTTGAGTACTGTTTCAGGAGTGAGACTAATATGTCAGGCAAATGATGCTTGCCACAGAGAAGCACTCATGATCATATATACTGAAATTATTGGATGGTGGAATACACACATTTGGTTGCTCCTTATATTTAAATAACTGCCACCTTCTTGGAATCCTGATAAGAGATATTTTCTGTTTTTATCTTTTGTATTTTTCATCCTCCTTAGGCATGCATAAGAATAAGGCTAGATGGTCTTCCACACAGTTGACGCATTTAGGTTTCTTTGTAGATTGATTTATCATCACACTCTTTATTACCATATCAAATACAGATAGAAGAACCATAGTCAATAAAATGAGAGGCAGTTTGAGCATGTCTATTTCTGACATTTAAAGAATCTTAGTGAAATAGCAATGTTGAGCCTAACGGGACAATTTAGATATCCTGATTTTACCAATGTTAAGAGGTTTGGATATATCCAAAGGAAGGATGATATATCTAGTCAGAACCAGGTATATCTGTGATGAAACTTAAGTCAGTAATCTTAAGTTAGTGCAGTTATCTCTTGTATTTCAGTAGAAGTGAAAGGATGATTAGTGAAAAATATTTTGGTTTGAATCTTGTCACACTGTGAGACTTATAAGGACTTTCTAAAGCAAAGATGGGTCAGCCAATCTAAGATGAAGATATCAGAGTGACCCTTTGTGAACTTGGTTCAAATTTTGTCAAATTAAAAACTAAATGGATAAATCAACATTGAGTATTGTTTTTTCTTTCAATTTTATTGACTATGAACTATAGAATATTCAAAGAGCAAGAGATTATTGAATAAGCTTGCTCCTTTTTGACATGATGGCTCAGTTACATTGACTATCTCATAATTAAGATAGTCAACATAACTCAGAGCCATCAAATTTGACAGGCTTCAATTAATAACTCAAACAGGCACTAAAATTACAATCTCTGAAACCAGAAGACCAGAGATCACAGATATGAGTTCTGAGAAAAATTATGGGAGTGAACAGATGACATCAATGGCAGAATCATATTAAAAATGAGGATATTAGGAAGGAACCTGACATTCTTAGAATTCAGGAATGAGTTGGCAGTCTGAGGTGTTGAAAAATCCAGAGTATTTTAGTAATAAGGTGCGACACCTTTTGGCTGCTTGTACATGGAAATATGACTTGGTACTCATATTGCATAGTATTATACATGTCCACAAGGATGTGTGCTTTGCATTATGGGATACTTAGGCAAGTGATGCAAAGTCATTAGCCTCTATATATGAGTTGCCCAGTTGCGTGAGTAACTTCACGCACAAACTTTGTTTTGCTTCCACTTGGATAAAGGATTAAACCAAGAGTATAATATAATTTCCTGGCATCTTTAAGGTGGTATGGGCACTTAAACAGAATGGGATAGGAAAGGTTAGCAAAACAGGTGCTTTTTGCCAGTGTGGCAGGAGGAAAGATCCAAATATTAATTATATTAGAGAAAATCATATTCTTGTTTTAATACTTTATCCAAGTGTAAGCAAATAAAGTTTGTGCAAAAGTATCCCTATAATAAATTTAGTTTAATCCTTTAGCCAAGTGTAGGCAAACAAAGTCTGCGCCTAAAGTAGTTCAGGACCGAGGCAACTTGTAGCAAAGGTGGACCAAGCTTTCATCACTCCTTCTCCTTGTCTCAGTATCTCCCATAATGCAAAGCACATCTCCTTGTGGACATGCATTAAGGGAAGGGCCACTACCCAGACTGGTTTCGACCTTTATTGAGGTCTCATCAGTGGGAGGCAAACTCAGAAGTGGTGATACAAAGGCAGAAGCAATGGAGAGGTTATATTTACTTATACGAGTTGCCAAAAGGTGTACCTTATTATTAATTTACTCTGGATTTAGAGAAAGATGTTGGAAGTTTATTTTCCACTTGATTAGACTATAATAAATTTAGTTTAATCCTTTACCCAAGTGTAGTCAAACAAAGTTTGCGCCTAAAGTAGTTCAGGACCGAGGCAACTTGTAGCAAAGGTGGACCAAACTTTCATCACTCCTTGTCTTAGTATCTCCCATAATGCAAAACACATCTCCTTACCACTTCTGGGTCTGCCTCCCACTGATGAGACATCAATAAAGGTCGCAACCGGTCTTGGTAGTGGCCCTTCCCTTAATGCATAGCATTATACATGTCCACAAGGAGATGTGCTTTGCATTATGGGAGATACTGAGACAAGGAGTGATGAGAGCTTGGTCCACCTTTGCTACGAGTTACCTCAGTCCTGAACTACTTCAGGTGCAAACTTTGTTTGCCTACACTTGGGTAAAGGATTAAAATAAATTTATTATAGCTAACCAAGTGGAAAATAAACTTCCAGCAATAGTATCCTCATGATTAAACTACCTGCTGACTTCACATGAAATGTCTCAATATCCTGTAATGCAAAGTACACTTTCTTTCAAACATGTATATTGCTATGCATTATGGAAAGGTCACTACTCAGTATTATTAGTTATTTAAATTTAGTATCTTTCTTAGTGTAGCTCCCACTGATGAGACCTCAATGCATTATACACATCAGAGAGGAAGATGCAACTCCCCCCCCCATAATAATTTTTTTTTTGTTGTTGTTAAAAACTTGTACAACAAATACATATTTTTTTAAGACTAATATTTCTTGACAGATCATAGATACCACATTCAATGTCAGTCTTCATTTCTAAAACTGGCACTTTGTTTGGGAGCGATGACAAAATCAAAACACTAAGAACAGCAACAATGTCTTCTATAAGCAGTTGTGGTGATAAATTCACTACTATGTGTTCTTACTGTAGTTATGGCTGGTATGTGTTTTACTGTTGGATAGCTTTATATTTTTTCAAGTGAATGGTTCTTAACTTATTTTCAAATTCTTTAGTAGCTGCAATTTCACCACTTTTGTAGAAGATCATAGGTATCTATGATCGACTACAATTCTGGATTTAGCATTCCAGATAGTTCTTCCACTCTGTAACACACTGATTTTGACAAGCTCAACACAGCTGCCCTGATCTGTTCTCAGATAAGCTTGCCTACATGTAGATATGTTTGGCTTTTGCTAAATGAAACTTTTGTTTAATCTTAGACAATTAGGAATACTACTAGTGCCCCAGCATCTTTTTAAGGAAGGCAAGCCTATTGAGTTGTTGCGAGAATTTTAGTCTCCATTTATCTAACTAATGTGCTTTACATGCATCAGCTTCTCCATGTAGAATTGTGTACGTATATACAGGCTAGTGGTTATCATAATAAGTGCTTCACAGTGTAAACACTAAAAGAAAAAACAATTAATTTATTGATTTATTAAACTTATGCTCTGATGTTGCTGATTAGAAAACCAGCAAAATGTTAGCAAATTCAGTGAATTAATTATTGTTATTTGTTACGGTGGTGTTTTTATACCATGATGCATTTTTATGAATAATCATCAACTATGTCTATCTGTACATATATTTTATATCAGCAATGTCAGTAGATGGGTTAGCAAAATAAAAACAAGAAAATATAGAAAATCAGAGAAAGGTGGATATATATCAGGGGTGGGCAAACTGTGGCTCACGAGCCGCATGCGGCTCCCAAAGCTACTCTGTGCAGCTCCTGAACAATATTGGTTTTCATTGTCAATATTCTATAGTAGTATGGTGTGTACCAATATTAGAATATTTTATTTCGTAAATGCTTTAAAGATAAGTAAAAAACATATATTTTGAAACTTTACATATTTAGCTTTTAAATGGTGCCAGCCAAAAGGGTTGTTAACGTGGTTTTTATTATCATATTTGGTTGGTAAAAAGTGTTTTGACATTTTATGGCCTGTGTCACTTCTGCCAAAATTAGTTCCAAAAGTGACTATGTCCATTGCCTGGACTCTGCATCATCACTCTTCATGCACTACACACAAGTTACATGCTTGTGGTGGTAGCGGAACATAACTAGTGAATTTTAGTGTAGATAAGTACTTTTCTGATTAATAAATAATTAAGATTGATTTTAGTGAAAGTTATAAAACCCTTGTTTAAAATGACTGAACAAACAACAGAAGAGTATAAAACAGAAATACAAACAAGAAATGAGTGCATTTAACCAACAATGGGAGGACGATTTTGCTTTTACTGTTAAGGGTGAAAGGGCTCTGTGTCTTATCTGTCATACAACCATCAACCATCAGCCACGTTAAAGCCAGTAATGTAAACTGTCACCATGAATGTAATCATAAAAATTTTGCATCTGAATTTCCTCCTGAATCAGAACCGCGAAAAAAAAAGATAAAACGTTTGAAATCTAATTTAGTCACTCAACAAAATAACCTATTTTCCCTCTGTAAACAAAGTGATTTGATTACTGAAGCTAGTTTTGTTATAGCTTGGAATATTGCTCGAAGTACCTTAAAGTCATGGAGAATTTGTAAAAAAGAATATTAGTGATGTGATTGCAATTCTCGCTCCAGAGAACTCAAAACTTAAACAGGCAATAGAACAAATTCCTATCTCCTGCTGCACTGCTGAGAGATATATTTCTGAAATATTTTCTGTGGCTCTTGAACATTCAAAAATGTATTATATGTGGCTCTTATTACCGAAAAACTTGCCCACCCCTGATATATATACTCATCATGGCCACTATATAGCTGCCAAAGAACTTTATAAGGCTGGCTTAGATCTTCTAAATAGTGTCAAAAGGATAACAGAGGCCTAAAAATAGACATCAGAAACTTGTGGTTATAAGGAAAAAAAAAACAAAAAAAAAGTTAATTTTTGCAGTTTTTTTACACCCTTAAAAAATAAAAATTTAATACAATAAAAAGCATTTTGCTCATCAATTTCATCAATATAACATTAATAAAGTTCACAACCCCTATCTGTTTATTCCATACTGAATCCCAAATAGCATCTTCCAACCAATTAAAATTCATGTCCTTTATTTCAGCTGCATCCATAAGAAGGGCAAAATATTCATGCTTCTGTCAATCTACTATGCCTTACCAATGTTATTATAGTTCGCCAGCAGATTAGAGATCCTTCGATACTTCTGCGCATGTCACAAAAAGGAGAATCCATTCCGATAATAGGGTAATCGACCCGTATTGCGGGATGAGTTGTTTATTATTACACATTGGAAAATTAACTTCAGTTTTATGATCATTATAGTTAACTATGTTGCTTGTATAACAGTTGGAAAATTTTACCTATAAAGCACGTGATTTCACGTGTTGGCGACCAATTCGTATGTCCTTCATTTCTTTCTCCCCTTCAGCATGAATCGACTATCTTGGAAAATTTTCAAGTGGAGATCTTTAAAGCGTGGGCATACTATAAACCTAGAATTTTCACTATACAATTCTGCTCTAGCTCAAGACTGCCTTACCTCAATTCACCTTTACCATTCTTGTAAATAAGATGACTATGCTGACCTCTCTGATTCTTTATCTCTGAAAGTTTATTAAGAGAATCTAATTATGCAAACTGGGAGATTATCTTCATGGGAGACTTGCCAGCCAATAGAGCTAATTAAGAAAACCTTGGGCTTTTCTTAGCTAGCTCTTCTTCCAAATACACTGTAGATGTTTGTTACCTCTTGGCAACTTCAGCCATAATCCTGCCATGTTTCCCATTCTACAGCCTGATCTTCTCCCAGACAATCTCAGCTCTTCATATTTTACGGTACTATAACAATGCCAGTTTGCCTCTGAGTTTGTTTCATTTCTATAGATTACTATGTCTACTCTCCTGCTCCAACCAAATAACTAAAATAACCATATTTATTGATGATAGCTGATGAGTTGCAGCCAAGGAGTATAGAAGTTGAACTGCAGGATAGAGAAAAGAGGATATTTGAGGCTATTTGGTGTGAGATAGAGTCTAGCAGAACAAAATATACAATTGGGTGCTGCTATAGACCAGGTGATGGAATAGATGGTGGGGATAGTATGCATAGGCAAATAGAAGAAATGAGTGGAAGGAGGAGGGTAATTATTATGGGTGATTTCAATTATGGTAACATTGACTGGAAAGAGGAGAGGACACATGGGAGGAAGGAATTGGATTTTATGCGGTTATTAAGGGATAACTATCTGCGACAGCATATAGTCGAAAATACTAGGGGGAAGAGAGTGCTTGACCTAGTAATTGCATCTGAGAATGTGGCTGTAACGAACATGACCATGTTGCCACCAACTGGTGAGAGTGATCATAAGGTCATGACTTGGGAGGTGGCTAAACGAGTGGAATTTACAATTAAGACAGGGTACATGTGGAATTACCAGGCTGGTAAGTATGACAAGCTTAGGACTGTGCTTGGCTCAGTGCCATGGCATGTAAAACTGCAAGGGCTGGATGTTGATAGTGCATGGGAGGCGGTTACGAAGTATTTGCAGGAGGTAATGGTTGACTGTATACCAAAAGTCTGAATAATAAATCAAGTAGGGGTTAAATGGATGAATAACACTATTAAGCTTGAGCTGCAAAAAAAGAAACAATTGTGGAGGGAATTTAAGGAGAAAGGTAACCAGCAGGTGCAGGAACAGTAGAAAGCTCAGGCCAGGATGGTAACAAGGGTGGTAAGAAAAGCAAAAGCGGAATGAAAGAAAATTGGCCATGCAGGCTAAAGAGAATCTCAAACAGTTTTTTCAATATGTTGCAAGTAAACAGAAAAATGTTCATGGCAGAATGATTTTAAAAAATGCTGAGGGTAGGGAGGTAATCAGTCGATATAATGGAATTACCGAGCAAGCACTTTGCAAGAGTATATCATCCAGGTGGTGACATTGCAGGAATGGAAGAACCAACAGCTTATACTGGAATTGAGATGAATGAAGTAAAGGTAAATAGTCTATTACAGAACCTCAATGTCAATACAACTGTGGGATTGGATGGTATACCAGCTTGTGTCGTATGTGAAGCGGCTAAAGAATTGTCAGTGCCCTTGACCATTTTGTTTAATTTGAGCCTCGGGTCTGTGTCAGTCCAAAGGGGGTGGAAAGAGAGGAAAATAGTTCCACTGCATAAAGGAGGTTCCAAGACTGCTGTTGAAAATTACCGGCCGATCAGCATATCAGGAATCGTTGTCAAGGTCTTAGAGAAATTAGTCAAGAAAAGAATACAGGATTGGATAGATGAAAATGGGATATTGTATGGGGGACAACATGGTGTTGTGAAGGGTAGATCATGCCTTAGTAACCTGCTCACATTTTATAACACAGTGACGGCTGAACTGGATAAGGGTAATGGGTTTACAGTGATTCTACTGGACTTTGCTAAGGCCTTTGACAGGATAACACATGGAATTCTAATCAGTAAATTGCAGCATATGGAGATGGATATAAGGTTGGTGAGATGGATAGGAGGGTGGTTGATGGAGAGATATCAGAAAGTGGTTTATTCAGGAGTAGAGTCCACAAGACGGCCTGTGACTAGTGGTGTGCCACAAGGATCTGTTCTTGGACCACTGCTGTTTAATTTGTTCATTAATGATATGGGAAAGGATCTGAGAGGAACAGTTTGTTTGTTTGCGGATGATGCAAAGTTGGGTAGGGCAATAGTGAATGCAGATGATGTCAAAATTTTGCAGGATGATTTGGATAGATTGGAGGTCTGGGCTAAGGAGAATGGATATCAATTTAACGTGGCAAAATGTAAGGTTATACATTATGGGGTGAAAAGATTAGCAACAGTTTACTACATTGGTGGAACTGTACTCCAGGAAATTGATGAGGCACAATATTTAGGAGTGCTGGTGAATAAGGAGTTGAAGTTTAGGGGGAATATTGCAAAATTGGCCAAATCAGCTCATCAAATCACTTGGTTGCTGAAGAATACATTGACAAGCAGGTTATTGTTCCTCTGTATCAAGCCTCGATAAGACCCCACCTCGATTACTGTGCCCAGATTTGGTCACCTAGGTTTCTTCTTGATGGGGAGGAGGTGGAGAGGATCCAGAGGCGAGTGACCAAGATGATAGCAGGTCTGTGGAATGAACCTTATGAGAACAGGTTGAGGATTTGTGGGTTGCAAAAATTGGTTGATAGACGGAGAAGGGGAGATATGACATTCAAATTACTGAAGGGTTTCTATAAAATTAATTCAGAAGATATTTTTGAAAACAGGGCTGTTGTGGGAGGACTAGGGGACATCCATGGAAACTGGGCAAAAGTGTAGTTAGTAAGGGGTGTTAGAGCTGTGTGCTTTACTTTTAGAGTGGTGAATGAGTGGAATGGGCTGCCAGAGTCTGTGGTGGATGCTGCGACAGTGAATGAGTTTAAGGCGAGGTATGATAGATACTGTATGAATGTCAAATAGTTGTGATGAACATGATTTGGGGCCTCCCTCGATGAGTCTAAGGACTTCCTGGAGTTGCCCGTAATAATAATAATAATACTGGAATGGAGGCCTTCATTCCATACACCTGCAAACACCCAATTCTGTCTAAATCCTAACAAAATGTGGCAAAGCAGTTCAAGACAAAAATTAAACAGTTGCCAGTTGCCATCCACTCCATGTAGAATTTTCATATGTAGTCCTTGAATGGTTTGTTGACAGATACATCTGCTGTAGAAAAGGTGTAAGATCACCAGGAATAATAGCCACATCAGTCCTCACATCCGAAAGGTGTTTTACTATTTCAGGTCCTAAGTGTCCTCGGAAACTATTCCACATGAGGGATAGTTTCTCATATGCATATGATTGGTGCAGTATTAACAAAAGATCGTGTGACTCAACAACAAAGACAAGCCGACGACTGTTGAGTTGAAATACTGATTTTCTTCAACTGAATTCCAAAATATCTGAAACTGCCATAACAACATTCACTATCTATTTCTTAAAGTTTTAAACATTTTTCATGTGCAAGGTAAAATTTTAAAATTTCTTTTTTCGTAAAGTAAAATCAGGGGTCCAAGATTACACGAGGACAATTATATTGGAGTAAATATGGTACATTGAGTGGAAAGTGGGTGAGAAAAGAAATGAGAGGTTGTTCCAGTAAATTATATAAGGCTGATGTGAAGAGGAGTGAGTTGGATTTTTACACACACAGAGAGTGATGATTGAGCAGAATGCTAAGAGTCAGTGACTAAGGTATGTTCAATATGATAAGTATGTTGCCATGATGAGTGCTTATTCCACAGATTATAATAATACAGGTATCCCTCAATGTTACCACGTATATCAAAATCGCGTTAATCAAATCTAATAATCAATGGTAAAAATTACAATTTGTTCATGCTCGATTACTGTATTAATAATTCATTTTATTTGGTACTCTTTTAGGAAAGATAAAAAACGAATGCAAAGTAAATGTTTAATAAATACTTGTACTACATTACTTACTGCAATTTTTTTTTATCAAAAGAAATTATCAAGAGTCGTTTGAACAGTTTTAGTTTTTTTCTTATCAGTATAAATTCTATAACAACAAGTAAAATGACTCTGAAGGCCTCGGCAAACAAGCAATAAAAACAAAGAAAAAACACTGCAAATATAATACATGATGGTACAAATTAAGTGGATATTGAATCCAATATTATTTCATAGTCGAATATAGAAACTACAAGAGTTTCGTGCCGAATATATAGAAACTAAAAGTTTCGGTGGATTTATGCATAAGCAACCTTACGGGCAACTCGTAGTAAAGGTGGAGTAAGCTCCAGATCACTTTCGTTAGTATTTTCCATAATGTAAAGTACATCTCCTAGAGGAGATGTATGAATAAGCCTTTTGCTCTCTATTTCAGTAATACATGATGGTTTATTCATTTTCAGTTACAATCTAGAAATTATTGAAAAAGGAATAAAAAAACAACAACAACTAAACCATACTATATTGACATCGGAGGTCGCGGTATCTCTCAGATACAATTTACTGTCAAATATCACAAACCTTTACATAACGTGTGTAAAACCAAACTGACAGCAAAAAAGAGTGTGTAATATCACTCGTGACATATGAAGACACAGCTACTCATGACCTCCAAGCTATACACTGAATTGTGTAAGAATATTTATATTAAACATTTTGCATGTATCTGTCAGATCAGCTGCCAGTTCTGCAGGGTTAAAGGCACATTAATCAAAACTCTAGCCGTGTATATCAAGGGATTGCCGCAATTAATTTTGCCGCATTAAGCAAGGAATACCTGTAATAATGTATGGAAAAAGTAAAGAGCTGAGTTGAATATCTTCAAATTTGATATCAGTTTAATACTAATGCCACTTTTCTTCATAACGTGATTCATATAGATGATGAATAACAATGGACACAATGTGCACTCTTGCAATAGATCTGATTTTTACATCGAACCATTTTTCAGGACCTCTTTCAATTTTAAATGTTGACTTACATCAGACTAGAGGAACTTTTTTTAAGTCTTTGCTCAACTGGTTCCTGAGTTAGTAGATGTCTGACTGGATAAGGGTGGAGAGTGACTACTCTTTCACAGCCTCCAAAAGTTAGACAAGACTAAAAAAAAAAGGCCTGTTTTTTAGATCTGAAAAAGCATCAGTGGGTTGAAGAATAATATAAATTTTAATAATACAAATGAACTATGAACCAAATGTGTCATGTGGAACATATGGAAATGCGTCATAATGGAACATGTACATAAATTATTTAATATGTTGAGGATAATTTTGTAAACTTTTGGAAAACAAAGGCAATTGATTACAATTTAAGTTAGGTGAATATATTACGACTTCAGTACTTTCTTTGAATAAATGATTATATTTATAATTATAGCAATGCACGAGTATATGATTATCCCACAGGTTACTGCTGTCAATTCCATGTTAAGCCAGACCAGATTTATGGGGTTTGATAAGCTGAAAAAGGCTTGATGTTTTGAAATATGATTTTTAACTGATCTTCCCATTTTGCCAAAATAAGACAAGCTATAGGATCTTCTAGCCCCAGAAGCTACAATGGTGAAAGTTTGTATTCTGGAGAAGGATAAAGACTGCATATTTAGAAGAAAGGCTAAGGTGGAGGAATTTCTTCAAAATAAAAATGCCTATGCATATGCAATACATATGTAATAGGTGTTCTGTAAACTTCTTTCCATTGAAGATGTTGAGAAAAACTGTCAATTTGTGTCTAATTCTGGGATTATTTAGTAGAGCAGTTGTTAAACAGTTTCCAATTCATGTCAGTGAATTATTCTGTTCCAGAAAGTTTGAGAAATTGTTATCCTCAATTGTATTAAACAATTTATACAATGGGAGGGGGGGGGTCTGGAAAGTTCTGATAAATACCTAGAACAAAAATGATATTAAAGCAACTGATATAATCACAGAAAGAACAGTTTGCTGTAACCAATAAACTGTTCTTTCTTGTGAAGTTTTTAACCAGCATGTTTCATCATATTATAATAATTCGTTCTTTTTCTTTTAGATATATAAGAAGACAAAATTAATATGTATACATAAGACACATGTATTCATATATACATATACAGTATATGTATATATGAATACTGATTCCCTTTGTATATACAAAGGGAGGGGTTAGTATTTTATGTATTTTAGCCACTACAAGACTGTCTATCTAAAAGGGTTCCAGTATAATACAAGCTTCACTGCCCTTTTATATTCAAATATCTATTATTATTCTTCAATCCACAGCAGATTATGTTTCATGAGAAGTAAAATGAACTATTTGTTAATGAGATTAATAAATTAATACAAGATTATCCTGGTCACATGACAGGTTAGGTTCCAGACCGCCATTACATAGTGAATTTTGCCATATACCACATTACTGCTCCCCACCTGCATACTTAAGGATGATATTTTAAGCAACCTTATATGTACATAACTGTAACTTAATTATTTCGTTATGTCAGCTATGTAACTGAAAAAAAGCTAGAATGTTGAATGGTAAACAGTCATTTCTTTTCTCTGCATATTTCTCTGTAACCGGCACACCGGTCTTAAATATACCTCAATGCTAAATTTATTAATTTTAACCTTAGTATCTAATGTAATAATAGGTTTACGAGGCTTCTTTATTTTCAATGGGAGCAAAACCACCCTTGCTTTGATTTTTGGTGTTTATAATAGTTAAACCTTATCATGTGCCTTTTCCATATGTACAACAATTAAATACCAATCCTTGTTATATTTCCATTATGCTTAAATTATTTATCAATGTGTTTTGCAAACGTCTTCTTCAGTTTTTCTTAACCTGTTCAAGTATGTTGCATGAATTTTACCAGGTACACTCAGTGGGAAATTTTTCTAATTCTCACATACCATTTTATTTCCTTTTATACATAGGAATCTTTTATGAGATCTTTACCCCAATCATCTGGAATTCAAACTGCTTATCTTATGCAGGGTTGTCATCATTTATTCATGTATGAATAGGGAATTATATACAGAAATATTCATATGGCAAAAAAAAAACTCATGGAGTTAGTCTATTAGATGAAAGTGAGCCAGGTTACTGTGTTTTGTGGCAAATAATAAATGTTGGATGGGTCATGGGCCTCATCTTTAAAAAGGAGTTTGCTTATATATTGCCAACACTGATTTCCTGGTCTCTCTCTCTCTGTCCATTAGCTGGTCTGTAGAGAGCAAGAACACTGAATGTAGGTGAAGGTGGATGTCTAAGTTGGTGTCCCAACCATTTCAATCATTTTTTTTTAATTGTTTCCATTGTTTCTATTAGGGGTCTTTGCTGGCTTTCTTCAAGAACGGCAGTATTGGGAATGTGATCTTGCCATCCTAGTAATATTCGAAGGCAACTGTCACAAAGGTATTGATGATATTAACTGCTCATTGAGTAGTGATGTTCCATGTCTGGGCACCATACGTAAATATGGCTTGACTGGTGGTTTTGTACAGACGAATTTTGGTATTTGTGATGATGAGACTGGATTTCCAAATATTAGTTAAACTTTTATGGAACTAAAGAGCTCTGTGTTTTTTTTTATACTATGTGAGTTAGAGTATTAATGTAGGAACCAAGATACTGGAAATCATTTTCAGCTTTTTTTCATCTAGTTCTTTTAACTGAATATGTAGATTGTGCATCCTCTGATTCCTGTACTGCTGCTTAATGTCATTGCATTCTTTACCAATTCTTCAGTGGTGTGTATTACCCATTTCCTTTGAGATTATGAAGTCTTAGGAACCAAAGTTTTTGCTGTTATCTCACGGATTGTTCTTGTAGTATCAAACATTCCATTAGTTTGTGTTATAGCACTTTTTTATACTGAGTGTCTGAGTGTGTATAGTAGGAAGAGTTAGGTCACTCCTGTGATATTCATTTGTTATTCTTGTTTTAGTTTTAAAAGTGCTGAGATGAAGTTTTATATGTATAGTTAATATTCTATTATTAGAACTTAGTTCTACACTATTGTAAGGCTGCAATTCTGAGCTGATCTCACCCACTTTTCATTCATTAAAATATGATCAATTTGTGATCTTGTTCCATTTGGATGTTCCCAGATCCATTTTCTTCCAGGTTTGTGTGGAAATTTGCTCTGCAGATTGAAAAGATTATGAATGTTGCATGGTTCAGCTAGAAGATATCCATTTTCATTTGTTGTATTGTGGTACATAAAGCATTGTATATTTTTTGTGATTCCTGAAACATCTGATCCTATTTGTGCATTAAAATCACCTATGAGTGGAAACTGTATGTTGAGACAGTGTAGAGAAAGTCTGTGAGTTGATTGTAGAGAGCAATTTTGGAGTCTTTATCTGAAGTCTCAGTAGGTGCATAGGTACAGATTACTGTTGTTTTGGGGCCTTGAGTTTTAAAGTTATGGCCATTATTCTCTTGGAGATAGATGAGATGCAACTATAAATCCTTTTGCTAACTAGAATTTCAATTCCTCCATTACCAGATTTGTCTGATGTATAGATAACAGTCCATTTTTTGCAGCTTGATGTGACTTTGTTCCATTCAAAATCTGTTCTCCACTTGTGTTCTTAAATGCAGACTGCATCAAGATTTGCCAACTCTGCTGAGATGCAAAGTTCATGAAATTTTCCAGAATTCAAGAGGGTATGGGCATTGTACAGTGGGTTTTTCCAGAGTTGATGTTTTGAGTCTTCCTGCTTCAGCCTGTGGGCTTTCACTGAGAGGCTTCATAACTTCTTTTTGAGAAAAAGGAATGGAGGTTGCATTACATGATTTTTCTGTATCTCTTATTCCTTTCATCTACTGGTAGCAATCCAGCATTTCCTGGGAGGCACAAATGGAGAGTGTGGTTTGGGTTTTACCCCCCGCCCCCCATGCAGAGTAGTGGAAATAGTGGCTATTCCTATGCAGGGTTGCCACTCTAAAATATAGGGAACCAACTGGTGCTTCTAACCTAATCTAAACAGCAAAGTAAGAAGTGAATTCCACTTCCTACTCTGTTGTTTAGATCTGCATAACAAATTTGGCATGAAAATCAGCAATAAAAAGACAAACTATGAAAATAGGCAATAACATTAAAAACTTCAACTATATTTTCAATGGAGAGCCTATAGAAGAAGTAAAATATTTCAGCTGTTTAAGCACAGTTTTTTAGTGAAGATGGGAAGTTAAATCTGGAAATAAACAATATAAGCAAAGTTGATATGGTGGGGAGCCAGCTGAATAAATTATTATTGAATAAGAGAGAAATTAGCCAAAACACTAAACTAGCAGTATACAAAACAGCGTTCGATCCAGTTTTAAGTTATGGATCTGAGGGTTTGGTTAGAAATAAAGCACATGATCAAAGATTAGAGATAACAGATATGAGAGTTCTCAGAAAAATTAGGGGAAGAACTTGTTGGCATTCAAGAATGTGTGAGCAGGAACTAATCTAAGGCAGTATGGTCACTTAAACAGAATGTGAAAAAGGAAAAAGACCTAGAGGAAGACGAAGGTTTAGGCAGACTGATTCAGTAAGAAGTGCCTTAGAAGAGCAAAACAGATATGACAATATTGGAGTGCTGACAAGTAATAGACTAATTTGGAGAAAAATTGTTGGTAGAGGATTATTAATAATGTAAACTTAATCATGTAGCCTGAACATCCCTTGAGGGTACATATTAGGAAATGATGCTGATGAAAAATAGATATATTTCAAATTGAAATGTAATTACATAAAGGGTAAATTCAGTAAACAAGATGTGTAATTTTAAGCACACTAATTTTCATCCACAGCTGAAATTGACACACCTTTGCATGTTTTATCATTGATATAATGCTAGCAGAAAGTAAGCAGTCCAACAAATTAAAAACAGGCATTTCATATAATTAGTCTCGATAGAAAATTGATGAAGTTGTCCAAACCAAAAACCAAACAAGAATTTGCAAAAAAAAAAAAAAAGATGCATATCAAATTTTATCGAAATCCACCAAGAGTTAAAGATAGAGGTGATGTATGGTACACTCATAAGATATTCCTACCAGTGTTAGAATCACTGATGAACACAAACTTATGATATACAATTTCATGAATCATAGCCACATAATTTAATTATATTGTCATTTATTTTTCCTTTAAATTCAAACTGGAATTAGGAATGACCTTTTAAGAATGATTTAAATTTTTCATATTCCATAACAGTTAGTAAATTCAAGGCAAGAACTTCACATGCTTTAATTACACAACCGGCCATATGGATAAAATACACACTCCTCACACACTTAGTATCCATTATATATTTCAATGAAATATCAATGGTATTACAATTTTAATATGCACTTCGCATCCATAGTAACCTTAAAGTCTATACAATGTCATGGCCGGTTGGGTGACTAAGCAACAATAACAACATTGCAGTAATCAGTTCATAAGAATTAAAAAGAAATCTTTTTGCTAGGTAGGTAAAAAAAAAAAAAAAAACCCAATTTATAATGTTTGATTTGTAGATAAGATTAAGCTCTAGATGACAATCTCTTTCAGCAACTTGGCTTCATGAATGATAGCTCCTTTGGTGTGTTAGCTTCATCATTACAATTTTCCAAGACTACTGTTATTAATCATTACTCTCATAAATGAAATTATAATGGATATCATTATTATGTCCTCTATTTTGGAGAGCAAAATCAAAAATGATAATCTCCAGTCTATGACTTAAGTTCTGCTCCTAATTTTAAGAATTTAATTCAAGTGGACTTGACTTGTTAGATAGCAAAACATGTGAAAATTAACATGCAAAAAGAGGTATATGTGAAACTACATATACCTCTACATAAAACTACAAGGCAGGTGATTATGATACACTTAGAAGGCAGTGCCATGGCATAAAGATCTGCAAGGGAAGGATGTTTACAGTGCATGGGGGAATAGTCAGCAGATATCTGGAGGAAGCAATATGACACTGTATACCCAAGGTCAAGAGGATAAATTGGGTAGGAGTTAGATGTTAGGAGTAGTTCTAGTATCATTAAGTATGAGCTGCAAAAAAAGAAAATGTTGTGGAGGGTATACAAGGAGAAAGGTGATCAGCTAACTCATGAATAGTACAAGGATCAGGCAAGAAAGGGTGACCAGTATGGTAAGGAAGTCAAAATCAGATTATGAGAAGAAATTAGCTGAAGAGGCAAAAGAAAATTCCAAATTTTTTGTTATGTTGCAAGTAGAAGGAAGAATGACTATGGAAGATAACTGAAATTAGTACAGATGGTAAAGAGGTAACAGAAGCAGATGAAATTTAGTAGAGCTACTAAGTGACCATTTTGCAATGATGTAGCATCCAAGTGATGGCAGAAGTGAAGGAAACTGATGTGGGAACAGAAGTTGATGAATTAAAGGTAATTAGGATATTGCAGAATCTGAATGCAAATCCAGCTGTGAGATTGGATAGTATATCTGCTTGCATTTAAAAAGAATCTGCAGGAGAACTGGCGATGCCTTTGACTACGCTGTTTATTTTCTCAGCTCTGGCAAAGTCCCAAGAGAGTGGAAGGAGAGCAAAATAATTCCTTTGCAAAAACGAGGATTTAAGTCAGTGGTAGCAAATTATATACCAATCAGTATTTCAGGAGTGGTGGTAAAAGTACCGGAAAAGTTGGTCAAAAAGATAATTTAGGAATGGACAGATAAGAAAATGATATCATATGAGGTGCAGCACAGCTATGTGAAGGGTAGGGCATCCCAAAGTAATCTACTAACTTTTTATAATAGTGACAGAGTTGGATAAAAGGAATGGCTACACAATGATACTGCTGGATTTTGCAAAGGCACTCACAGGATACCACATGGAACTGTTATGAAAGCTGCAACAAATGTGGATGGATACAGAACTCATAATATGGATAAAAGGGTGGCTGATGGACAGATACCAAACATCAGTATATGGAGGAGCAGAATCCAGAAGGCTAGTAGTGTGCCATAGGATTTTGTGCTTGGACCACTACTGTTTAATTTGTACATTAACAATATAGGAAATAATCTGAAATGAAATAGTTAGTTCTTTGCTGATGATGCAAAAATTAGGTAGAATAATAGTTAAGGTAATGTGGAGAGCTTACAGTGTGATTTAAATAGGCTTTTGTATCTTGGTATACAAAGATTATTATTATTATTATGTGACACCTACAGGGAGTCCAAAGACTGCCAACAGCATTGAACAATTTATCCCGTCCAACTACTAACCATGTTCAAACTTGCTTAACTTTTTGTGTGAGCCATTTGTAACAGAGGCGCTACCAATCAACCAACCTTTGCTGGCTACAAACTGTGTATCACATTGAGGGAACTGTATTCCAGGAAACAATTGATGAAGCCAGGAATTTGGGAGTAGTAGTAGCAGAGAGAGAGAGAGAGAGTTGAAGTTTAAAAAGCATATTGATAAAGTTGTTAAGGAATTACACAGGATTACTTGGTTATTGAAGAACACTAACAAGCAGAGACAAGGGAGTTATTTCTCTTTATAAAGCCTTGATACGAACACATCTGGATTACTGTGCTCAGGTCTAGTTCATCAGGACAAGAGGTCATCCCTACAAGTTTGGGTAAGATTATGGTTAGCAAGGGCAGGAGGACTAGATTTTTCATTTGGAGGGTGATGAATGAATGGAATGAGTAGCCAGAGTCAGTTGTGCTTTGTCTGTTGATGGTTTCAAGAAGAGGTATGATAGATATTGTGTTTATAGTTTGTCTCCCCCATGATAGGTGTTAGGACTCCATGGAGGTGGCTGTACAATAATAATAATAATTCAGCCTGGTTTAAACTTAAAAGATAATGAGATCAGTAAGTGAGACTACCACTCAGCTTACTGGAGGTTGGAAGTGGCATGAAAAAGTTCATATATGGTTTCTTGAGCAAAGTTTACAGTTATGAATTTTACGATTTTTTTTTTTTAAATGAGGAGTTTTGAAAATTAATAGTTTAAAAATTATTGCTGCATTCTTTCTGAACATTATTTTATTACAACTGAATTATTTTTGCAATAAGAAAAACAGGAAATTATCCCTGCAGAAAATTAAGATATGCATGTCAGGATACATCGTGTGTTTGATATGTAGAAGAGGCACCGAATGTAGTAGATATTATGCACACAGTTACATCTGCTCAACACTGCAGACAATTTATTCTTCACCTGAGTAAAATGTGAACCTTTATTTCGGCATTTATAAACATACTATGCACAACTTAACATACTATGTAGAACAGGGAAATGCATGAATTGATCTACTCCTATTCTCAGATGCAGTTGCAATATACTTGATAACACATAAATGATCGTATGAGAGAGAAAGAGATAAATGAAAATAATCAGTTTATAATTTTAACACAGAATATGGTGTACAATGCTTATAATGTGAAAGATGTCATGAAAGAAGGTTCACTTTTCTATACTGTTTCTATTATAGCAAAAAAAAAAAATTAAATAATCAAAAACAACACCCCCATCCAAAACAAAACAAAAAAAATTAGGTGTCTTTTAAACTTATCACTCTATATATTGTAATCTTCACCGGCTGATTTTTTTCAATGAGTACAACTCCTAACTTTTTAAGAAACAGCTACTTCTTAATCTCTTTCTTGCACATGGCACCTTGTGACCTTCCATGTGTCAAATCATTATACTGAAAATAATTTAAAAAAAATAAAAAAAAAATCACAAAAAAAAAACAAAACAACTCAGCCTGGATGGCTGAGTGGTTAACATACCAACTCCTCAGCCAATAGGCCATGGGTTTGCACCCTGCCATAAGCAAAGGATGTTTGTGATCGTCTTTAGGTTGAAGATTTCATCATCCAGTTTAAGATAACATCCCGCTTACTGGAAGCCTTAAGTGGTTTAAAAAAATTTCAATGTTTGGTCTCTAGCACAGAATTTCCAGACTACATAAAATTAAATTTAAAAAAATACAAATATATATATAAAAACATTACTTAGCCCACCCACCTGTGGCACTGATGCATTATAGGATTGCAATTTTTCATGGACAGGAGAGAAAAAGTAATATTTCAACATGTGCATGTGCATGGATAAGTTAAATTGAAAATTTCTTAAAACAGTACTGTAGACATAGAAAACAAATTATTAAAATAACCATCGACCTTAGAAATAAAACTCTACAGCAAATAGCAGAGAAAAATTTCCCAACTGAAAAGTGATTATATATTAACTGAATGCAAATAAGTGTATTCACTTAATTATGATGTTAATACATAACGTAATGAAATCAAACCCCCCCCCCCGTCCAAAACAAACAAAAAAAAAAAACAAAAAAACATTAGGTGTCTTTTAAACTTATCACTCTATATATTATAATCTCTCCTATGTTGTTTTTTATAACAATTTAAACCCTTTGACATAAAGACAGAGATGCCACTATAATTAATAATTAGTGAATCAATTTATTTATACTATTACTAACAGTGAAGATACAAAAATGCAATGAAAAGTTAATGGTCATAAATAAGTCATTTGTGAAAATTCGTTATATATCACAGAAGTTTTGTATAATAAAGAATTCTAAAAGTACAACAGGAATTTAGCACCAAAATATAAAATGTCTAGCATGGACCAAAACTGAATTCTATTGATAAATTTTATCAAGGATCATTGTTGTGTTTTAAAATATTTATAAAGTATAAAATAAAATATAAAATTCAATTCAGCATATTAGGACTATATTGTTAAATAATATTCATTATTTTTATGTTTAAGTATCGTACATTTTAATATTTAATATATGTACTTATAACTAAAGTATCGTGGGATAATTCGTTAAAAATATTACATAAACTGAAATCAAATCAAACCTAGCCTAAGTTACTAAAGCAGCATTATAAAATATATATATACACACACACACACACACACACACACACACACACACTTTTTTTTATAAACAGTTATATATAAATCAAGGAAAGATTTTTCAGAGACAAAATAAAGAAAATATTTTTATTCCAAATGAATATTACATACCATGCTTATTTTTTTATTCTATTTTTGTTAATTTTATATTTTTTGTGCTTTTATTTTTACATAATCTGGAAATCCTGCTCTAGAAAACAAACATGGAACTTGTTCAAGCCACTTCAGCTTCCAATAAATGAGACAGCAGTCTCACCTCAGGCAATGAAATTCATTCCCCACCTCAAGATAATCAAAAACAACTATGACCATGGTAGGTTTCAAATCTGCTGCCTATTGGTTGGATATGCTAACCACTTAGCCAAATAGACTAGTAAATTATTAGTACTTCTCTAGCTAAGATTACTCAAAGATAATTTTGCATCTAAAAAAAATCAATGCACCAATTTAACCTACTGTCAGCTTGTTAATAAATTCAAATTTCTGGAGGTAATAGTGATTGTTTAAATGAAAAACAGCCAATCAAAATAGAGCTCTACTTTATTTTATTTATTTTTTTAAAGTCAGCCTTAATATATATGGGATTATCACCTTAGTCAATAATGATCATGTTTTCCTGATGGAAAAGACAAGTTCAATTCATGTCTAGAATAGAAACAAAAGAAACTTTGTAAAGACTTTTCAACTGAAGGCGAGTTAGCTATTCTTGTATGAATGTGACAGTTCACAGTTTTTTCCCCTCTCAGAAACTTGGAGTCTTCAACCCTCAAGAAAGACAAACAAACCAGAAAGTGCATGCGATTAACATGCACAGCAGACTATAGAGAGGATTGACCACCCTATCATTTTTAATGTAAAATCACCTGTGAAAGGCAGCCAATAATACATTAGTATTGGTATCTAAATGTTAGATACTCCAGAAAGCAAACATAGAACTTTTATTCAAGCTATTTCAGGTTTCCAATAAACAGAATGGTAACCTTACACTAGGCAATGAAATTCATCTACTACTTAAAGAGATTCACAGAGCATCCATTCCCATAGTGTGATTTGAATCCAGAGCTGGTCAAAAAACGAAGCTACCCTTATCATTCAGCCAACCAATCAGGTTGCCAAGCTACTTGCCATAACATAAATTTACAAATTTAGTAGTTACTTCTAAAAAAAAAAAAAAATTCATGGGTTATTCATTTATTAGTGGTCCTCTTAAGCTCAGAATATTTTCATGAATATGGTGCCTAGAAAAGAACCAAGGACAAGTTAAAGTAATGTGATCACCCTAGGACGTATATATACTTCCAAGTTACGATGGCTCATCATCATTCGTATCAAGGATTTAGGCCTAGCATGGCCTGTTCCAGCCGTAGAAGTCAATGTTGAATCGTTTAAGAGGACGTCCTGGTTTTCTTTTTCCTAATGGCTTGTACTTTAAGGCTTGTTTTGGTAATCTTTCTGTTTTCATTCTTTGAACGTGTTCCATCCATTTATGTTTATATTTTTTAATTTTTTCTATTACTGGTTCTTGGTTAATTCTTTCATAATTTCTTCATTTCTTTTGTGATCAAATAGGGCAGGGGTGTTCACCCCGTCGATCGTGGAGTGATTATTGGTCAATCACTTGTGTATTCCTCCTTACTTACAAATTTAATTAAAACTGAAAACATAATATTTTATTTATCATTATTTTGTATTATTTTTCGTTAAAATTGTCAAATCAGTAATTTTCTTATAAGTCTGGGTAAATGAATTAATTTGGACCAGTGGAAGTCAAATGCGAGGCGAGTGAATACGATTATAAGCAAAGTGTAAAAACTCAATTGTAGCTTAAATATTAAATATTCCAAAGCACATTACATCGATTTTTTACTTAGGTTAAGGTCCCATGTGAATATTGTAAAAAAATAAACTTTGCTTGTCTCGGTATAGTTTGTGTTAGATGTTTTTGTAAATAACTCTTTTGAAGCTAACTGTATATACTGCTTTAATAAGAATATGTTAGAGTGCTAAAAACAAAGGCAATGTTTTTGTCACCAAAGCTGTACATAGTTGCATTAGAAAGATTGTTATTGAAACTTGTATGTATGAGAAAGGCTTGCAGGCTCTAAGTGTAAACATCTTCGAAGTCCGTCAGAAAGAGTTCAAACAAAATTCCGATAGCCAGCAACTTACAATCAAAAGAAAGCCGAGGAGAACAAAAGGCATGCCGAACTTGAAACTTAAGATAAAAGACTCATACTGATTCTTTGGGGGTTGCCAAACTTCATGCGAGGTCTCAGAGGAGGCCTAATAAAAAGCGAATAAAGCAAGCAGAAGGGAGTCCCGGTTCTAGAATTGCTGTCAGAGAGGAGGCCGCCTGTCCTGAGTTGTTATCAAAGAGACTGCCAGGATTCACATTGCTTGAGAGAGGAGTTTCCCGCTTCTAGAAAGGAGCTTCTCGGTTTGAGACGTCGTTACAGAAAGAGAGAGAGAGAGAATACTTCTAGGCCTCAGACAAGGTTAAAAATTGCAGAAAGGAAGAGTTCCAATTGCCAGAGAAAAGTTTCCAGGCAAGGTTAATGTCAGACATTCACCAGTGTGATGTGTTTTCATTACAATTTCATGAATCAAACGACTTCACTGATATTGCTCAGTTAATGGTATTTATTCACTCATTGCTCAGTTAATGGTATTTCAAGATTATTCAAGTAAAGAACTTTTGAAAATTATACCATTATTGGGAAGGTCTAGGGGAGAAGACATTTTTTCAGCATTTGATGAATTTGTGAAACAACACAAACTTCCACTTTTTAAACCTGTGTCTATTACTACTGATGGTGCTCCTGCAATGATAGGTAATAAATCAGGCTTCATTTCATTATGTAAAATCGATGACAAATATCCAGATGTTTTAATGTACCACTGTATTATTCCCTAACAAGTACTGTATAGTAAAAGATTAAACACAAGAGATGTTTTGGATATTATATTTAAAATTGTAAATTCTGTTCGAGGAAAAGCCCTGCAACGGCGGTTATTTAAATTACAGGCAGATGATGATAGGGAACTTGTTGTACAATAATGTTCGCTGGCTCAGCAAAAGTCAATTTTTAGAAAGATTTCTTGTATTAATTAACGATATAAAAAATTTTCTTGATGAAAAAGGAGATATTCATCCACAATTGAGTGATAAAAGATGGCTGTTACACTTATCATTTTTAGTAGATTTCTGTACGAAATTAAGCAATTTAAATTTAGAATTACAAGGTTGAGATAAAAATTTAATTGACAAGTTAAGTTCAATAAAAACTTTCCAACAATACTTACTTTTATTAAAGAAAAATATAAATGACTGCAAATTAATACATCTCTCATATTTATTAAAAATTTTTGAACAAAATCAAGAAATGCTTCGCTATGATTTAAAAGAATTTATTCGTGAAATAGAATTAGTTGAGGAAGAAATAAATTCAAGATTAAAAGATTTTAATAAAACTGAAATGATTGTATCTTTTATCAATAATCCATTTCAAGAAAACTGAAAATCACAGAAATTTCAAATAAAATTAGTGGGCTGTTTGATATAAACCAAGCTGAAGTAGAACTCGAGATAATAAACATTCACAATAGTTTACATTTAAAATCAATAAATAATGAAGTTATTTGGAAATATGCACATGAAACATTCCCAATATTAACTGATATTGCGTGAAAAATTCTGTCATGTTTCAGATTGACATACTTGTCAGAATCCGCTTTTTCAAATATGACCACCAAAAAAAAATTAATTAAGAAACCAAATTACAAATGATCATTTGGATGATTGTCTGCGATTGGCCACTTCTTCATACCAACTTGACTACGAAAATATTGCGAGGTCCAAACAATGCCAAATTTCGCATTAACTTTTTCTTTTTTCTTTTTAAATCAACCAGCATTTCCTGTATTGAGGTATAGGAATGACCATTCTATCCTCGTATTTCGGTTACGAAATCCAAGCATGCTTGGAAGGTTGTGGGCCTTAAAAGGCCTGTTAAAGCCATTGGGATGGGATAGCATTTTCTGTAACTTGCGAGTTTGTAATCAATCTGTTATTTTTTCTAACTTAGGTTTTCCAAAATAGAGGAATAAATATTTTATTCCAATATATTAATTTTTTTTTGCTGTATTAAAATAATTAAGTGATAAATAAATATTTAAATACACAAATAAAGTTTTTTTAGTTCTTTATTTTTACTTGTTTATTTGTGCGTAATCAGATATAAGGTTGGGGGAACTTTATCTATATTAGAGAGTAGATTGCAAAATAACTTATATATAAGAGAGTAGATTGCAAAATAACTTATATATAAGAGAGTAGATTGCCAAATAACTTTTTATAGAAAAGTAGCTCGCGTAGTAAAAAAGGTTGAACACCACTGAAATTGGGTATACTTTGCAGTTTATTTCATAAACTTCATTTCTGTTGTTGTTAATCTTTGTTTGTCTTTTGTTTTATTGTCCAGATTTCGCTTCCATACATTAAGACCGGTAGGGCTAATGTATTGTATACTTTTAGTCTGGTTTGTTTTTGAACTAGGTTTGGTTTAAATATAGAGTTAATTACACCTGTTATTTTTAAATATTTTGCAATTTTTACGTTTACGTCTTTTTCATTTTCATATGTGATCATACATCCTAGGTAGTTAAATGAATTCACCTGTTCTAAGATCTTGTTATCTATTACTATTTTAGTTATTGCTGGATCTTGTCCTTTAAAGGTCATAGTTTTTGATTTTTCTGTTGATATTATCATACCATAATCTTTGGATATCTCATTTAGATCTAAAATAGCTTTCTGTAAGTTATCTTCAGAATTTGTAATTATTATTTGGTCGTCGGCAAAGAGGAGAGTGTTTAAGTTTACTGTAGGAAAAAGTTTAATTCCTTGATGTAAATTTTTACTCCATTTTATTATTATTCCATTTAAGTAGATATTAAAAAGAGTTGCTGAGAGGGGACATCCCTGTCCGACTCCTTGGTTTATCTCTCTCGTATATGATAGCTCGTGATTTAATCTTATTTGTATTTGATTATTTTCATATATACTTGTGATAGCTTTTAGGATATTATTATGTATTTGTCTTCCATTTAATATGCTAAATAATATGTTTCTTTTAACTTTGTGAAATGCCTTTTCAAAGTCAATAAATTCAATATGTGTTTCTAAATTGTATTCTCTTCTTTTCTCTATTATTAATTTTAGGCAAAAAGCAGGGTCTATAAATGATCGTCCTTTTCTAAATCCATTCTGTACTTCTAAAATAAAGTTTTCGGAATATTCCATTAGTTTGCTATTTAAGATTCTGATATATATTTTGTAACAGGAATTTAGTATACTGATACCTCTATAGTTTTTAGGGTCACCTCTATTATCTTTTTTAAAGATAGGAATCACAATTGCTTTTTTCCATTCTATTGGGGGGGGGGGGGGGGAGTTACCAGTTGAATAAATTTTATTTAAAAATAATAAGTGTCTTTCTTTGAATCTTGTTGCTGTGTATTTATATAGTTCTGAACCTAGCTTATCTTCTCCAGGTGATTTTCCATTTCTTGTTTCTTTCAGGCTGATTTCTAATTCTTCTTTAGTTATTTCATTTTCATTAATTGTTTACCAGTTGTCTTTTTTAAAATATTTGTCTGTCCATAATTCTCTGTGTAGTAATTTAGAAATTCTTCTAATTTGAATTTGGTGTTTAATTTTATGTTTTCTTTGGTATCTGCATTTAAGTGTTTCAAAATCTTATATACATTGGGTCTTATTTTATATAAATCATGCTTTAAATTAGAAACAAATTTGTTCCATGATTCTCTATGTCTTTTCTCAGCTATGGCTCTTATTCTTTTATATTCTATTTCATCTTCTAATCTTTTACTGCTTAACCATTTGTGATAGGCTTCTTTTTTCTTTTTGATTATTTCTTTGACTGTATCATCCCAGATCTTCAGTTTTTTCCTTTTATTGAATTTTTTGGTCTTTCCTAAGCTTTCATTTGCTGCTGCATTTAGTATTGTTTTTATATTAAGCCATTCTATTTCTTCATTTTGTTTTATTTTATCTAGATATTGGTTAATTCTTTGTTCATATAGCCATTGTACATTTGTGTCCTTCAATAGTCTAGTTTTATAAACAAATGTTTCAATTTTTCTTTCTGTTCTTGTTACTTGTAGCCATTTAAGTGGTAATCTTAATTTTATTTTAACAAGGAAGTGGTCACTGCTTATTTCATATCCTCTGTGAACTCTAACATCTAGTGAAAATTTTGATGTCTTTTCATTTAATATAAAGTAATCTAATATTGATTTCCATCCTCTTGCTGCCCAAGTATATGTATGTATGTCTTTATGTTTATAGAAGGAATTCATTATTTTTAGGTTATTATAAACTACTAGTTCAATCAATTTTTTACCATTCCTGTTTAGAGTATGTTCTCCATGTATTCCTATTTTATTATCAATTTTCGTGTCTCCAATTCTTGCATTTAAGTCTCCTGCTAAAATTATGTAATAATTTTTATTTATTTTACTATATATGTTTTGCACTTGATTATAAAAATCAATATTATCCTGTTCTCTTCCTTCTTCTGGGGCATATAAACCAATTATTGTTAAATAGTCTCTATCTATTTTTATTCTAGCTTCTATTATTCTTTCATTCCCTAGTTTATAATGTTTTAACTGTTTTGAAAGGGAGTTATGAATCCAAATTATGACTCCTGCTTGTGCTCTTTGGTCTCTGTTGACTCCAGTGTATATCACATTAAAATTTTTGGTTCTCAAAATTTTCAGTTACCATGGATGCGAAGTGCATATTAAAACACTGAATTTTATTATGCTGCTTGTATGTCCATTTAGGGTATAACATGTAACAGATAACTGTAGTTAGCATTTATCAATGAGAAGTACAACACTATTATGATTTAACTATTATTTTATCAGTCTCCCACCATATAAATTAAAAGGGAGGAAAGCTTAATAAAGTTTCAGATACTCGAAAACGTAATATTATCGATTTAAAGGTATAATATCATTATTACATAAGACTTCGATACAGACGCAGAACTTAATTGCGTAAGTCAAATATGCTACGAGTAAATTCATTAGAACATGCATTTGTCATCTGTATTTTAATACAGAATGGCTCTTACATGTGGTTATTGAGAACTGAAACAAAAATTACTGATTCCACCTCAAAAGCTATCGAAATTTCTGGTGCTTTCAATGATGCTCTTAAAATTACTATATTTTATGACTCATGATGTCAATTATCTCTTATGAAGTGAAAAAGTAAACCTGTTGAAAATAAAATCCCCAATCCCCTTCAAAAACTTACCTATATATTGCTTACTAAACTATATATGTTTACCAATTTGGCACGATTTAATAATCAAACAACTATGTGAAAAACTGTTGCAATATTACTAAAGAATTACTAAATTTTCAGTATCCATGTTGATTAGTGAGAGGATAAGAATTCTTAAATAATAACAAAAAAGGATAATTTTGTGTAGATATTATGACATTGGATATTTGAATAACACACATACACAATACTCCAAAATATTGGTTTTGCAATTACCAGAAACACGACTGATCAAAGTTAAATTAGAAAAGAAACCATGCTTACCTTATAAGTTAATTTTAGCTGCTCGGATGAAAAATACCTTGGGGGATCAAATATTGCATATTCGGCATCTTCTGCCATAAGACCATGAAAATTATTCTCTCGACAGAAGGCAATGACCTCCTGATGATGATCGTCCATAGTGCAAACAACAGTGACATTAAGGTGACGAAGGGCCATTCTTAGGCATGTGCGCAAACAAACAGGGGGTATCCACCAAACTTTGGGTGGTGGTGTTGCCTTAGTTTCAACATGTTTCAGAACTTGGCTCATTTTCTTTCTATCCGATTGCTGCTGCTTGAGCCATTCATTCATGCGCTGGGATTCCAGTCCGCCATTAAAGAAAACAGCCAGTTCAATGTTGTTATTTTGGATGGTCTGAATCAGTACGGACAAAAACTGAACCATACGATTCCACTGTCCCCCACATACCCAATCCGAATAGTAACCTCCATATAATCTATCTAAACAACATTCACCATCAACTACGAGGCACAATCGATTACTATAATAATACTGTTGTCTAAAATTTACTCTTCCTCCTATATCACGACGAACAGACACACTACGGGCAATTTTGAGCAAGTCCACCGGCACACAAGCACCAGGACAATTTGCCTCAATAAAGTTTTGTAAAGTCTGTATGGCCATTTTATCCCGATACACAACGTTTATAACAAGGTTAAAAACATAAAAATGTTAAAATTTAGGGACAATACGCATTTTTAGCACAAAAAAAATAACAAAAACTCGCCTTCCCAACACTCTTACCATGTGCATGATTAGTTAACATGGCGATTAGCGCATGCGTCATGGGCTACTCCCACAAGATTGCAATCGGCAACACGAGCACTGATATGGCGATATATAAAAAATCATTCAGTAAAAATATAAATAACAGTTTAAATAATTAGCAAACAAAACATCGATTGGTTTTTCAACACTTAGTGCTCGTGTTCGTAATCATTATCTTGTTTACAAAACAGTAACAGGCTAATCAAGTTGAAATCCACCATGTAAGAAATGTTTTGAAAATATTTTTCATAATAATATTATTATATTACATAACAGAAAAAAATCGACCAAGTAAATACTTATTTACTAGATGGTTTCTGTCTTGTGAATCACACACACACACACACACACACACACACACAGAGACAAACCCCATTTATGTATTGTGCAGCATTCGTACATGTATACTCTTTTTGATATATCTCAGGTCACTAGTGGTCTGGAAATGCACATTGTTCTGGATCATTGCCACTGTTATCAAATGGATGTGATTTATAATACAGTATTGATTAACAATATCTCAATTTTTTTTATTTTACACCATAGTGCTCTTGCCATTCACAAACTTGTATATTCCATCTAGTAAAGCACGCAAAATAAGAACCATGTATGTTGGCATCGGATTAAAAAGGCACTTATTTGCGGATTTTTTTTTTTTTTTTTAATTCGGAAATACACATAGTTACTTAATCTGCGGAACATATCGCACAGTGAACAAGTGATCATAAATCTTCTATATGTATATGCGATTATTTTAACTCTTCTTTTTAAATATGCCATGATGCAGAACAGCTATTCAACGTTATCACTGCCAACATACGAAACTTTGATAAAAATAAAAATGATTAGTATAGGCAGGTAGTCAATAGCAAAGAATCCGTGAATATATCATCATCATCCATTCAGGGATGATGATGTCTTTTTCTTAAACTGTCCATTTTTGCGATATGTTCAATCCACTTCTTTTGGCATTCATATACTTTGCCCAGTACTGAGTCTATTTTTAATTCTTTACGTATTTCTGTGCTACATCTTGTGTCACAGAGAGTATAGTATAGCCAGAGTTCCTTCAGAGGAACTTAATTTCTTCAATTTCTATTATTTTTCTTCTGCAGTTTTTATGGTCCATTATTCATTTCTGTGCAGTAGAGAAGGTCTTGCTAAAAGTTTATAACCTCTTATTCTTGTATGCTTTGAAATTAATTACATTTGAAAATATTATTGATCATTCATATCTTAAAACCATTTCAAATTTTGATGTCAATGTCAGCTTCTTTTGTATATAATATAGCACAACCAAGGTATTTGAAGCGGTTAATTTGTTCTAAAATTTTATTTTCACTCATTATTTTACTTCTAACTGGAAATGGTCCTTTAAAAGCCATGATTTTTGCTTTGGCTGTTGCTATTTGCATTCTATTTTTTTTTTTTTTGCACTAATGAGTAAGGCATATATTGATTTTTGGAGTTCATCTTTACTTCTTGCTATAATTATGTGGTCATCTGCAAACAAAAGGGAAATAAGTATAGTTCCATGATCCAGTTCGAAGCCGATTTTTATATTTTTCTTCCATTTCTTTACTATTTTACTTATATTATTATTACATGACACCACCAAGGAGTCCGAAGACTCGTTGAGAGAGGGTACCTACTCTATAGCTCTCTGTCTCCACCACTCACTCAATCCACGAACTACAACGAATAGCAACTACACCAACGCCATCTACCGCCCATCACCACCACTCTCACAGACAATCACAAACATCCATGCCAACGGCGGGATTCGAACTCGCAGCCTTTCGGTTGGAGAGCAGATACGTTAACCACTCGGCCAACCAGGCAGGCATATAAATCAGGTAGGCAAATAAAATAATAATAATATTATTATTATTACGTGACACCTCCAGGGAGGGAAGGCAACTACTCTATAACTGTCCACTACTCAATGCACCAACTACAACGATCCGCAGCTACCATCATCATCTACACCAATGCCATCTACAGCCCACATTTTCACAGACAATCACGAACAACCATGCCCACCGCAGGATTCGAAAACCCGCAGCCTTTTGGCTGGAGAGCAGATATACTAACTACTCTGCTATCCAAGCCGGCAACATAGATATTAAATAACAGTGGCGATATTGGGCATCCTTGACGGACCCCCTCCGTATATTGATTTCCATTCTGTAACTTTTTCATTAATTCTTACAGCTATTTGTTTGTCCTGATACATGTTAGTTTTTGCAGCTGATTTCGAATGCATAGATTTTAGAATATGGTCCACAGTTTGTTCCTTAAGAGTCTGTTAAAGGCTTTTTGATAGCCTACAAATGCACCTTGCGTTTCTATGTTGTATTCGTAATGTTTTTCTATTAAGATATTTAACGTAAAAGCTGGATCAATGTATGATTGTCCTTCTCGAAAGTCATTTTCTACATATGATTTACGTTTTAAGTTAATATTCGTGCTTATAACTTATAAAATATGCAATATTTAAGAGACTTATTCCTCTGTAGTTTTCCAGTTGCACTTATCACCTTTTTATATATTGGGATTATAATTTCCTTATTCCAACTTTCTGGGATTTTTCCTTGCTGATAATAAAGATAGAACTCATTTTATAAAATATATCTTTATTTCATCTTCTACAAAAAGTTTTAGTGATTTGCTTTGCTGTATTGCTTGTTGAATTTCTTGTAACGGTATTGCTTCCACTGCATAGTTAGTAATAAGCATTATGTCAGCTTTAGATTCGTTACTATCTTGTCATAAGTTCTGTAAGAAGACCAGCCAGGTTTTCTCTTTGATTACTTCAAGTTGCACTTTTTCTTTTACCTCATTCATATTCCTTAGGATTCTGTATGTATTTGGTCTCTTCACTGAAAGATTTCTTTCCAATTTTGCTATAAAGTTATCCCATGTTTCTCTATTCTTTTTTCGATGCTTTTTTTTGCTATTGCTTTTTTTATTTATAATTAATTTTTGCTTCAAGTGACTTTGTATTTAACTATTGTATATATGCTTCTTTCTTATCCTTGATAATTCCTTCAATGTTTTCATTCTAGTTATCCCCTTTCTCCTCTTCCATTTACTTTTTGTTCTGATGCATTCTGTTGCTGCATTTGTTAACACATGCTTTTAAATTATTCCATTCTATCTCTCTGTCATCATTTTCATTTATTTGCTCTAGTTTTCCATATATTCTTTGCGAATAAAGGTAGTTGATACTTTTATCATCCAGGAGTTGAACTCTGAAAGCTTCCTGGAGATTTCTCGTAGCACTGATTTGACTAATTTTAAACCGTCTTGCGAGAATTCTTAATTTTCCTTGTAAAAGGTAATGATTAGATTATATTTCTGCACTTCTAAATACCTGCTATCTACTATCATATTACCTATTTTCCTATTAGATATCATCATCATCATCCTGCCATGGACCCTCAAGAGAGGTACAGTTTATGATAGTACTACATGAAAAATTTACATAACTACTAACTTCCTAATTACAATTTTCGTCAAAATCAATCTGTTACTTGTCAAGACTTCAATATTACCAGGTCTTATATTTCTATCGTCTAAGGAAGTTTTTACCATATCAATCAACCTATATCTTGGTCATCTTCTGGAACGTTTTCCTGCTAACCAGGCAGAGAACACTTGGTTTTGTCAATATTGCCTCTCCCTTTCTGTTTAAGTGACCATACTACCTGAGATTAGCTCTGCTAACACATTCTTAGATGCAAACAATGTCAAGTTCTTTCCTAATATCCTTGATTTTAATATGATATTGCCATTGATGCCACCTGCTCACGCCTCAAATCATTCTCATGACTCTCATATCTGCGATCTCTAGATCTTTGGTCAAGTGCTTTACTTCAAACCCAGCTCTCAGATCCATAAGTTAAAATTGGTTTCCCTGTCTTGTATACAGCTAATTTAGTGTTCCGACTAATTTCTCTCTATACCAGCTTTGTTGATTCTGTTATCTATTTTCATATTTAATTTACCATCTTCGCATCTTCGCAGGTTTTTCCTCCCGGAAACTCGGGTTTTTCGTCGTGTAAACTCAAGAAAATCGACCGCAGAACCCACATTATTTCAGACATTAAATATATTGTGTTAGGGTTAGGGACCACGAGATGGAGGCACATTTGAGCCGTCTAACTTCACTGAGTACCGCTTAATTAGTGATAGCCTTGGGCCATCTGTCTATGATTGGTACCAGTGGAGATTGAACTGCCCACTCAGTCTACAAAAGTTAGACAGGGGTAAATGGCTTCGCCTACTCCCCGTATACGGGGAATAAAAAGGCGTTAGCTGATTTTTTTTTTTTTATCTTCGCTAAAAATCGTGCCTAATTAGCTGAAATGTTTTACTTGTTCCACAGGTTATCCGTTCAAAACACAGGTGACATTTTCAACAGCTATCAACTAACACCTTTTTATTCCCGTATACGAACTACACTCCCGAATGAATGAACCACATGAGAACAGGTTGAAGATTTCTGGGTTGCAGAAATTACATGATAGGCAGAAAAGGCGAGATATGATTAAGACATCCAATTCCTAAAGGGTTTCTATAGGATTAATTCAGAGGAAATTTTTCAGACCAGGTCTGGTGATGGGAGAACTAGGGACCTTCCATGGAAACTGGGCAAGAGTGGTTAGCAATGTTGTAGAGCTGGGTTCTTTACTTTTAGAGTGTTAAATGAGTGGAATAAGTTGCCGGAGTCTGTTGTGGGTGCTATGGCAGTGAATGAATTTAAGGCTAGGTATGATAGATACTGTGAGAATGTCGAATAGTTGTGTGGACATGATGTTTAGGGCCTCTCTTGATGAGTCTAAGGACTCCCTGGAGTCGTCCGTAATAATAGTAATATTAATAATAACTTTTTCTCTAGTTTTCATGTCACCTTTATCATCTCTAATTCCTTTTACAACACTCTTTCCCCCATTTCTGAGCTTCTTCAACAACTGAAGAATATTTTGCCACCTTCTTGATATTTATTTATTATGTTCTTGCCAAAGTCCTCCCATGACTTTTGTTTAGCTAGTTTTAAACAGCGTTTAGCTTTCTTACATTTGTCTCTGTATTCTCCAAGAGCACAAGCTGACTTATTTGCCAGGAACTTTTGATAAGCTTTCTTCTTTTCCTTCACTGCCTCTTTAACTTCCTGTGCACACTATGGAGTTCTGATTTTTCTATTCTTGAAGACAACCTCTCCGCCTGCCTCTCTGGTTGAAACGATCAGGGTTTTCTTCAAGGTTTGCCACTGAATCTGCAAGGTTTGGTTCCTGTTGTCAAACTATTTCATTTTTGATTCAATAATGTTTGTGTATTTTAGTCAACAGTTCACATCGGAGAGCTGCTCAACTTTCATTCGCTTTAAAACTTTCTTACGTTATTCTTTTTAATATGAAATTCAATTTTATCCTGATAAAGGCTAAACAGTGATCGCTTCTAATTTCAAATCCTCTGTATACTCTGGTGTCCTGCACCAGGGAGAAAACATAACTATCGACAATAACATGGTTAATGAGACTTTTCTTATTCCTTGCTTCTTCTCTCCATGTGAATTTGTGCACATTTTTATGTTGGAACATGGTGTTACTAATAACCAGTCCATGTCCTGAGCAGAAATTTGCCATTATTATTAGCTTTCTCTTTTCTCCACATTTTCCCTATTAGATATCACATAGTATATTATATTTATTAGAATTCTCTTAACCTAAGTGAATTTATAGCAATATTTATTATTATTATTATAATTATTATTTTGGGCTACTCCAGGGAGTCCTTAGACTCATCGAGGGAGGCCCTAAACATCATGTCCACACAACTATTCGACATTCTCACAGTATCTATCATACCTAGCCTTAAATTCATTCACTGCCATAGCACCCACAACAGACTCCGGCAACTTATTCCACTCATTTACCACTCTAAAAGTAAAGAACCCAGCTCTAACACCCCTGCTAACCACACTCTTGCCCAGCTTCCATAGGTGTCCCCTAGTTCTCCCACCACCAATCCTGATATCAAAAATGTCCTCTGAATTAATCCTGTAGAATCCTTTCAGCAATTTGAATGTCTCAATCATATCTCCCCTCTGCCGCCTATCAACTAGTTTCTGCAACCTACAAATCTTCAACCTGTTCTCATATGGTTCATTCCATAGACCTGCTCTCATCTTAGTCACTCGCCTCTGGATCCTCTCCACCTCCTCCCCATCAAGAAGTAACCGAGGTGATCAAATATGGGCACAGTAGTCGAGATGAGGTCTTATCAGGGCTCGGTACAGAGGTACAATAACTTGCTTGTCTCTGCTCGTCAAGGTATTTTTCAGCAACCAAGTGAATTGATGAGCTGATTTAGCTACTTTTGCATTGTGCCCCGTAAACTTCATCTCCTTATCCACCAACACTCCGAGGTCCCTGGCCTTATCAATCTCTTGGAGTACAGTTCCACCAATGTGGTATATTGCTGCTAATCTTTTCACCCGAAAATGCATAACCTTACATTTTGTCACATTAAATTGACATCCATTCTCCTTAGCCCAGAACTCCAATCTATCTAAGTCATCCTGCAGGACTTTGACATCTTCTGCATTCACTATTGCCCTACACAACTTTGCATCATCAGCGAACAAATGAACTGTTCCATTTAGATCCTTCCCTATATCGTTAATGAACAGATTAAACAGCAGTGGTCCAAGATCAGAACTCTGCGGCAAACCACTAGTCACAGGCAGTCTTTTGTACTCTACTCCTGAATAAACTACTCTTTGATATCTCTCCATCAACCACCCACCTATCCATCTCACCAACCCTATATCCATTCCAATATGTTGTAGTTTACGGATTAGAATTCCATGTGGTATCCTGTCAAACGCTTTTGCCAGGTCCAGCAGTATCACTGTAAACCCATTTCCCTTATCCAGTTCAGCCGTCACCTTGATATAAAACTTGAGCAAGTTACTGAGGCATGATCTACCCTTCACAAAGCCATGCTGTCCCCTGTACAGTATCTCATTTTCATCAATCCATTCCTGTATTTTCCCCTTGACTACTTTCTCCAAGACCTTGACAACGACTCCTGATATGCTGATCGGTCGGTAATTTGCCACCCTAGTCTTGGATCCTCCTTTATGCAATGAAACTATTTTCCCCTCTTTACACGCCTTTGGGACTAAACCAAACCCGAGACTCAGATTAAACAACATGGTCAAGAGCACTGATAATTCCTTAGCCGCTACATGCAAGACCAGTGCCGGTATACCATCCAATCCCACAGATGTATTCACATTAAGGTTCTGCAATAGACTATTCACCTCCACTTCATTCATCACAATTCCCATATAAACTAATGGTTCCTTCATTTTTTCAATGTCACCAGCTGGATGATATACTTTTGCAAAGTGCGCGCTCAGTAACTCCACTATATCGACTGGTTCAGTGACCTCCTTACCATCGTCATTCCTTAAAATCATTTTGTCATGTACAGTTTTTTTCTTGCTTGCAGCATATTGAAAGAACTGTTTGGGATTCTCTTTTGTTTGCATAGCTAGTTTCTTTTCATAACGGGTTTTGCTTTTTTTTACCACACTCGTTACCCTTCTGGCCTGCACTTTATACCGTTCGTGTGCCTGCAGGTCACCTCTTTCATTAAATTCCCTCCACAGTTGTTTCTTTTTTTTTGCAGCTCAAGCTTAATGGTGTTATTCATCCATTTAACCCCTACTTGTTTTACTATTCGGACCCTAGTTATACAATCAGCCATAACCTCCTGTAAATGCTCCTTGACCACTTCCCATGTTCTATCGACATCCAGCCATTGCAGTTGTACATGCCATGGCACTGATCCAAGAAATCTCCTAAACTTGTCAAACTTGCCGGCACGGTAATTCCACATATACCCTGTCTTAATCAAAAATTCCACACCTTTAGCCACCTCCCAGGTCAAGACCTTAACACTTTCACCAATAGGTGGCAACATGATGATATTCATTACAGTCAAATTGTGAGATGTTATTTCCAGGTTAAGCACTCTCACACCCCCTAGTATTTTGAATTACATGCTGTCTCAGATAGTTATCTCTTAATAACTGAATAAAATCCATTTCCTTCCTCACATGTGTCCTCTCCTCCTTCCAATCAATGTTACCATTGATTGGAAGGAGGAGAGGACACATAGTTGAAATCCCCCATAATAATTACCCTCCTTCCACCCATTTCATGAATTTGTTTATGCATACTATTTCCACCATCTATTCCATCACCTGGTCTATAGCAGTACTGAACTGTATATTTTATTCTACCAGTCTCAATCTCACACCAAATAGCCTCAAATGAGCTCCTTTCACTATCCTGCAATACAACTTCAATTCTCCTTCGCTCAGTTCATCAGCTATTATCAATAACACCCCTCACCCCATTTTATTCTCTCCGTCCCTCCTAAACACACTATAACCCACACATTCTATCCCACTAACTATATCATCTTCCGTCAGCCATGTTTCACTAATGCCAATAACCTGTGGCCAGGAAGAGCCAATAAAGGCCAAAAATTCTTCCTTCTTGTTCCTAATACTCCTGGCATTATTATACATGAAATGCAGTGATCCCTTTGTCCTACCCCTATCTTGATGCGTTATTCTAACTATCCCATTCTGATTTCTTGTCCTTAGTACTGGCTACAGTACATTATATGCATTCTTACACTCAACTGTCTCACTGATGTCCGCATATCCACTCCCCCCTCTCCCTGGTAGTTCTAGTTTCCCTGGTTCTGCACATCCATTTTCACTTCATTCAGCAACACTTTTTCCAGTCTCCGCACACCAAGTCCATTCAAATGCAGGCCACCCATCTTGTATATAATTCCTTTCGCCCATCAAACTCATTCCACACCACACCGTCTGCATAACCTGCGTATAATGTCATTTGCGATTATGGCCCTCCTTCTAAACTGCTCTCTGTCATACCGCGGCAACAGATTCAGCATTTTAACTCTGTCACTCCTTTCTTTCGCTAGCTTTAACAAAAGTTTTAAGTCCTCTCTCATAAAAAATTTATCACCTTTCAATTCATTCGTACCCGCCACAGTTATTAATTCTTTCATCCTCTGTTTTTGCATATTATAGAAAAAAGTGTTAGTAATTTTTAAGTTATTATAAGCGGAAAATCCCTAAGTCAGTATCCATTTTTATTGCATCGATACAAAATTCATCATCATCATACGTATCAAGGATTTAGGCCTAGCACGGCCTGTTTCGGCCTTAGAAGTCATCGTTGAATCATTTAAGTGGACGTCCTAGTTTTCTTTTCCCTAATGGCTTGTACTTTAAGGCTTGTTTTGGTAATCTTTCTGTTTTCATTCTTTGAACGTGTTCCATTCATTTATGTTTATATTTTTTTATTTTTTCTATTACTGGTTCTTGGTTTAATTCTTTTATAATATCTTCGTTTCTATTGTGATCAAATAGGGTATACTTTGCAGTTTTTCTCATAAACTTCATTTCTGCTGTTGATAATCTTTGTTTGTCTTTTTGTTTTATTGTCCAGATTCCGCTTCCATACATTAAGACCGGTAGGGTTAATGTATTCTATACTTTTAGTCTGGTTTGTTTTTGAACTAAGTTTGGTTTAAATATAGAGTTAATTATACCTGTTATTTTTAAATATTTTGCAATTTTTACGTTTATGTCTTTTTCATTTTCATATGTGATCATACATCCTAGGTAGTTAAATGAATTCTAAGATCTTGTTATCTATTACTATTTTAGTTATTGCTGGATCTTGTCCTTTAAAGGCCATAGTTTTTGATTTTTCTGTTGATATTATCATACCATAATCTTTAGATATCTAATAGCTTTCTGTAAGTTATCTTCAGAATTTGTAATTATTATTTGGTCGTCTGCAAAGAGGAGAGTGTTTAAGTTAACTGTAGGTGAAAGTTTAATTCCTTGGTGTAAATTTTTACTCCATTTTATTATTATTTCATTTAAGTAGATATTAAAAAGAGTTGCTGAGAGGGGACATCCCTGTCGGACTCCTTGGTTTATCTCTCTCGTATATGATAGCTCGTGATTTAATCTTATTTGTATTTGATTATTTTCATATATACGTGTGATAGCTTTTAGGATATTATTTGGTATTTGTCTTTCTTTTAATATGTTAAATAATATGTTTCTTTTAACTTTGTCTAATGTTTTTTCAAAGTCAATAAATGCAATATGTGTTTCTAAATTATATTCTCTTCTTTTCTCTATTATTAATTTTAGGCAAAAGGCTGGGTCTATACATGATCGTCCTTTTCTAAATCCATTTTGTACCTCTAGAATAAAGTTTTCGGAATATTTCATTAGTTTGTTATTTACGATTCTGATATATATTTTGTAACAGGAATTTAGTATACTTATACCTGTATAGTTTTTAGGGTCATCTCTATTACCTTTCTTAAAGATAGGAATCACAATTGCTTTTTTCCATTCTATTGGTGGGGGGGGGGGATACCAGTTGAATAAATTTTATTTAAAAATAATAAGTGTCTTTCTTTGAATCTTGTTCCTGCGTATTTATATAGTTCTGAACCTAGCTTATCTTCTCCAGGTGATTTTCCGTTTCTTGTTTCTTTCAGGCTGATTTCTAATTCTTCTTCAGTTATTTCCTTTTCATTTTCGTTAATTGTTTGCCAGTTGTCTTTTTTAAAATATTTGTCTGTCCACAGTTCTGTGTAGTAATTTAGAAATTCTTCTAATTTCAATTCAGTGTTTAATTTTATGTTTTCTTTGGTATCTGCATTTAGGTGTTTCAAAATCTTATATACATTGGGTCTTATTTTATATAAATCATGTTCTAAATTAGAAACAAATTTATTCCATGATTCTCTATGTCTTTTCCTGACTTCTCTTTTGGCTATGGCTCTTATTCTTTTATATTCTATTTCATCTTCTAATCTTTTACTGCTTAACCATTTGTGATAGGCTTCTTTTTTCTTTTTGATTATTTCTTTGATTGTATCATCCCAGATCTTCAGTTTTTTTCTTTTATTGAATTTTTTGGTCTTTCCTAAGCTTTCATTTGCTGTGCATTTAGTATCGTTTTTATATTAAGCCATTCTATTTCTATTTCTTCATTTTGTTTTATTTTATCTAGATATTGGTTAATTCTTTGTTCATATAGCCATTGTACATTTGTGTCCTTCAATAGTCTAGTTTTATAAACAAACGTTTCAATTTTTCTTTCTGTTCTTGTTACTTGTAGCCATTTAGGTGGTAATTTTAATTTTATTTTAACAAGGAAGTGGTCACTGCTTATTTCATATCCTCTGTGAACTCTAACATCTAGTGAAAATTTTGATGTCTTTTCATTTAATATGAAGTAATCTAATATTGATGTATGTCTTTATGTTTATAGAAGGAATTCATTATTTTTATGTTATTATAAACTACAAAGTCAATCAATTTTTTACCATTTCTGTTTAGAGTGTGTTCTCAATGTAGTCCTATATTATTATTAATTTTCGTGTTTCCAATTCTTGCATTTAAGTCTCCTGCTAAAATTATGTAATCATTTTTTTTAATTTTATTATATATGTTTTGTAGCTGATTGTTTTCTTTTTCCTAATGGCTTGTACTTTAAGGCTTGTTTTGGTAATCTTTCTGTTTTCATTCTTTGAATGGGTTCTATCCATTTATGTTTATATTTTTTATTTTTTTCTATTACTGGCTCTTGGTTTAATTCTTTCATAATTTCTTCGTTTCTTTTGTGATCAAATAGGGTATACTTTGCAGTTTTTCTCATAAACTTCATTTCTGCAGTTATTAATCTTTGTTTGTCTTTTTGTTTTTATTGTCCATATTTCGGTTCCATACATTAAGACTGGTAGGGCTAATGTATTGTATACTTTTAGTCTGGTTTGTTTTTGAAGTACGTTTGGTTTAAATATAGTTAATTACACCCGTTATTTTTAAATATTTTGCAATTTTTACGTTTATATCTTTTTCATTTTCATATGTGATCATACATCCTAGGTAATTAAATGAATTCATCTCTTCTAAGATTTTGTTATCTATTACTATTTTAGTTCTTGCCTGGATTTTGTCCTTTAAAGGCCATAGTTTTTTATTTTTCTGTTGATATTATCATACCATATTCTTTGGCTATTTGGCCATATTTACAAATGTTCCAAGGAACGAAACTGTGAATCTCCTAGAAGACCTTTTCCCTCCGGTCATCGTAGATCTTTATAAACATTGTATAAATAATACTTTTTTTCACGTTTCAAGACAAATTTTGGGAACAAAAAGGACTGGCTACGGGCTCTTCCCTCTCTCCGGCTTTAGCTAACTTATTTATGGAAAACGTTGAAAATAATGCTTTAAACAATTATCATCAAAAACCAAAAATATGGCTACGCTATGTCGATGATATATTCATCATATGGCCAGGAACAACAGATGAACTCATTGCTTTGCATAATGATATAAAATTTACTTTAGAACAAGAAGAACTTAGAAAACTGCCTTTTCTAGGCATTCTATTAGAATTCAATAAAATGGATAATAAACTTTCTTTCTCAATATATAGAAAACCCACCAACACAGAAAGATTTGTTAATGCGGCTTCACACCACCACCCTTCGCAAAAAATAGATATAATAAAAACCCTAAGGGAAAGAACGTATAACATTTCCAGCACAGAAAAACAGAGAAACGAAGAATTAGAATATCTAACACAGATCTTTCAAGAATGGTTATGAAACCAAGACTATCAAAAAAATCATCCACACACCTCCTACAAGCATCTTTCAGAAACACGATTTCGAAAACGCTATCACGCTTCCATATATCAAAAATGTTACAGACAAGATGGCTAAATTACTTAACAAATATAACATCAAAGTAGCCTTTCTGCCGCAGGAAAAAATTTCGAGACGTCTACATCCCCCCTCCTCCCCGAAACCTCCTCATCATCCTTTAAAAAAACCAGGTGTTTACAACATTTATTTTTCTTGCGGCATCTGCTACGTAGGCAGATGTACAAAACAGAAGAGAACAAAAATCAGGTCTAGCTTTCCATACCACTTCCACCGGCCACAATGTACTATGGCAGAATACAAACATGTCGTACATAGAAAAGAAACTGTTACATAAGGAAATTTAAAGAAGCTGAAAATATGCTTAAAATACCAACACAATGCAATAAAAATGAAGGATTAATTCTCCACCAAGTTTGGTCAGCTTTAATAAAAAATATACCTCAGACAATATGAACGTGAACAACAGAACGTGGCATCATCCAGCATTGTTTAAACCCAGTAGTGCTTCGAATCTGCATTCTGATTTTTAATTTTATGAATAGTCAGACGACTACAACTGTATAGTATGAACTTTAATCTCTTTTTTTTTTTTGTTGTTTTAACTTTCAGTTACCTTTTACCCCTGAAGATGTAAGTCATTTGACTTACATCTTCAGGGGTAAAATCCTCTTTTATTAATTCATTGTGTTTTATATAGCTTATTAAAAAAAATGTGGTCCAATTACCGGAATATAGCATGTGAACTTCTAAATCACAGAAACCTCCACTTACAAAACCAATTATTGTTAAATAGCCTCTATCTATTTTTATTCCAGCTTCTATTATTCTTTCATTCCATAATTTATAATACTTTAACTATTTTGAAAGGGAGTTATGAATCCAAATCATGACTCCTGCTTGTACTCTTTGGCGTCTGTCAACTCCAGTGTATATCACATTAAAATTTTCGGTTCTCATAGTTCCTTTTAATTTCTTTTTTGTTTCAGTGATTACTGCTATTTTAAAATTTCTTTCATTTAATAGTTGGTCTAATTATATTTCTTTATATGCCATTCCTCTTACATTCCAGTTTGCTATGTGTATTATATTTTGTCGTTTCCATTTTTGTTTTACCTTTTCCATTCCAGGCTCGTTTTCCATAGATTCAATCCGATTATCCTTTTCTGTCAGCTTACAAGTAGAATTATGTTCTCCATGTCAGAGGACTAGCCTGACGATGGAATAGTTCAGTGGTAGGGCTGCTACCTTAAGGCTTCTGAACTAGCCTTCTTCCAAATTTAAACCCATAAGAGGAATAGGGTATATTGAAGGGAGGGAGAGTAGATTATAGTAGAATTATAGTAAGGTTTATAGAGAGGGCATAGGTGTAAGGCCAGAAATGAAAAGACTCCATGATCCCCGAGTACTCTAATAGCAAAAGGGTCATAAAATAAGAAGAGTTGGCTGATAAGGCCTTATAGGAAAGATTAGAGTGAGTGGATCTTCCTCAAAATAGAAGAGGAGGAGGATAGGTTGGTTGGCCGAGTGGTCAGCGTATCCGCTCTCCAGCCAAAAGGCTGCGAATTCGAATCTCGCCGTGGGCATGGATGCTTGTCATTGTCTGTGAAAAATACTAGTCGTAGTGGTCGACGGTAGATGATGAACGTAGTTGAGTGGTGAAGACAGAGTTGTGGAGTAATTGCCCTTCCTCGATGAGTCCTTGGACTCCCTGGAGGTGCTATGTAATAATAATAATGATAATAATAGATACAGCTAGGGGTCCATGAGAGTGCCACTTCCCTTGCAATCAAGATGATTTCCCCTTATGGCCCTGTTGGTTCACGAGTCCTTATTCAGTATATTCGGACCACCCCACCCAACCACAGACACATGCGCACACACATATGGTGGGCTCCCCTATCCGCTACCCAGAAATGAAATATATTTTTAAAAAAAATCATCTGATGCCTTTTATTCCCTTATAAAGAAGCAGGTAAAGCTATTGGAAACTAGGCAGGCTGTTAAATCTCCACGAGAAGGCACGTGTAACTCCGTAGAAGTAGTTTTTGCATCCACATCGCTACCTAGGCCAAGCGTTAAAAAAAAAAAATTCTTTTTTTCAGTTCTATTCATTTCTAGTAGCTCTCGAAGAACATTTTCCAAGGGCTTTTACTACGACTGGTTCTTTAATCAATCATCCTCCGGCACTGGAAACGTGTTTTTTGATTGCGGAAATTCGGGAGTTTCGCCTTGTAAACTCAAGCAAATCGACTGCAGAGCTCACGATTTTTTCAAACAATAATACATTGTGTTCGAGTTAGGGACTATGAGATGGTTACACTTGTTTGCCGCCCATTCACAGCTGTTCATTTCAAGAAAATCCATATTTCCTTGAAATGAACAGCTAGATTTATGCAGATGATTAATTGCAAAAATCGTCAAAAGCCTGTGTAACTCGATGGGATGGCTCTTTTCCTTTAAAATAAAAACACCAAAACTATTCACTGAAAGATATCGGTTTATAAAAGAAAATTACGGCATTGAGAAGTTACTACAAAAAAAATGAAGAGCAATATATGCAAAGCAATCTAGAACCATTTTCTCAATACCTCAGCATCGAGAACAAAAACGAGCAGAGATCAAACTAAGTTCAGTTTTAAACAACGTATTTCGTCTTTCAATAAGTCAGTTCTATAAAACATTTTTTTTCCCGCAAAATTCGTCATGCATGTTTGCTGACCAAAATATGGATTGTGGCAAAAGGAATACTGTTGAATCTTACAACCTGTCAATTCTGTAAACAGCCAGAAACACTTCACTATATGGTGATTTATTGTAAAAATGCTGAAGAAATTTGAAGTCTTGTGAAAATCAAATAATAAATGAATTGATGAAATGAAATGATGCCACAAAATCAAATAATAAATGAAAATCTAATATTTTGGCTAAACGAAAAAAATTAAGCATCGTACAAACAATCAGAATTATTATAACTATGTATACTATTTGGACATACAGATGTGACCATATATATATATATATATATATATATATATATATATATATATATATATATATATATATATATATATATATATATATATATATATATATACTGTATATATGACAGAACAGGCGGTGAAAATATCCAAACAAAGTTCCATAGATACATCCAAGATATCATGAGGACCTCTATCCTTTTGATAAAGATGAACTCAAAGGAATGGGAGTCCTTTGATATGAATTCACTTCACATCAAATTAACCAAGGCTGCATTTCAGATACTGTGTTCTATTACTATTTTACTATTCTCTTTCATCTCACATAGTTGGAGTCTGCTTTCCCTCCTCGAAGGCAGATTCGGAAGCCTTAAGGTGGTAGCCCCTCCGAACTCACCTTGAGAAAGGTTGGTAGCCTATTCAGGGGAAATTACGTTACTCGCAAAGCTCTGAAGAAGAAGAAAATGATGGATTTATTCGGAAATGATCCGGCTAATGAACAGGGATTCTCTTTGAAAAATTAAAACTAAAAATAAACGGCTAAACAGTAGCTACTTGGAAATTCCAAGTAGCTACTATTTAGCTACTTGGAATTTCCGTGGAATCACACACAAAATTGACGAGCTAAACGGAGAACTGAAAAATAGAAACATTGATAGGAGTAGCAATAACTGAGACAAAAAAAGAAAAAGAAGGGATCTCAAATACTGGAAAATTATGTCATGATCTTCTCCGGAGTTCCAGAAGACAAATGGGCTTCATCTGGGTTTGAATTTGGATTAATAAAAAAAAAAAAAAATGGAAAAACAAAATCTCGTATTATATTTGGGCATCAGACAGAATAATCAAAGTCAGAAAGAAAATTATGAATCAAATATTCATTATCATTGGAATTTATGCACCAGTAGATGGAAAAGAGGAAGAAACAAGAATTTTACAGAAACTTCGGAAATGTATTGATGAAACAAATAAAAATGAAGCAACAATCTAGATGGGAGATTTCAACACCAGAGTGATAAGCAATCCAATAACTGGATTTGTTGGATCAGACGGAGAATCAGTTCATTCATTCATTTCGTATAATGATTCAACGGTCGTGAGCCCCTTTTACGGGGAGGTACGGCACCACCTCAACCCCCCCCCCCCCTATTTTTATTCGGGTTCGGGACCGGCATAGTTGACAATTCAGACCTATGGCTGGAGGGAATTGTCTTAAGTATTCTTGACTGTATCCGTGTGTGTTCACGGGGTTGGTTTGCCTGCTTGCGGGATGAAAAATCCCAGATAAACTGGCGAAAAAACCCTGCTGTCCACACTCAAGACCAGCTAACTTGGCTATGATGGCTGAGGAAGATCCTTAAGTCCCTCACATCGTCGACGGGAATCGAACCTAGACCATTCCTTCCCCAGGCATATGGTTGCGAAGCTCATAGCCACTAGGCTAACCGCGCGGATGGAGAATCAGTAATTAATAACAATGGAATTTTATTAAGGGACTTTTGCATATTTAACGATCTAAAAATTAGCAATACTTTTTCAGGCATAAAAATATACATTAGTGCACATAGGAAGCAAGAGGAACTATATCAGTAATAGATTTCATTATTATTAACAACAAACTAAATAATAATATCAAGGATCCAAGGATTTTTAGAGGGAGCAAAATTGATAGTGATCACATGCAGAGCCTCCTTATCCATTGGGCTAAATGGGCTATAGCCCATGGGTGCCATTGATCCAAGGGCACTTAAGAACCGAATATGTTGATTAATTCATGTTGAATTAAATAAAAATGTGCAATGTCGATATATTTTAAAATAAATTTTTTTGAATGAGTTATTTAATTATTGCTCAATCCAATGTGATTAAGGCGCCAAATTTTTTTAGCCCAGGGAGCACAAACTTGTTAAGAAAGCAGATTTGAATTCATAAAGGGGAACCACATACTCCAAAAGAAAAAAAGATAAAGAATAAATGGCTAATAAAAAGTTTAAAATTCACCTCCTACAAGAGAAGAGTGTTAAAAAACTTACATAAAAGGAGAATAAGAGATAAAATAAATCCATTCACATACAATATTGAACCTGACTAGAAAAATATAAAGGAAACCATACTAAAAGCAGCAAAGGAAAGCTTAGGATACCAATCACGGAAAAACTAAAAATGGCCTGAACTTGGAAAAATAACTAAAAGGAATTAATCGAAAGGAAAAAAACAGGATTTTAAAATCTATCTGTAGAGCAAAGGCACTGCTGACTATATACAATGTAAGAAACTACGACTGAAATCAGAAAACTTTCCAGAAGTATATGTAGAGAAGATTGGAGTAAATATGTTAAATCATTAGAGCAGGATATCACTGGACCACAAAGAACAGGTTTTAAAGTTTTCAGGCAACTACAAACAGAAAGAAACCAATTAAGAAATAATCAAATTTCTAAAGAGCACCACAATAGAGCACTATTGTGGAATGAATGACAAAACTCACAATACTGAAGGGTTCGATATACGGGAAAGTAAAGAAGAAATAGTAATGGAAGAATTAGAAAAATAATTAAAAAAATCAAGAAATAGGAAAAGCCTGGGCCTAGATGGAATATGCGTTGAACACTTTAAATATGCAGACAAGAGATTAAAAGAAAACCTACTTAAACTCTTCAATAATATCTGGAAATATCAAAAGATCCCAAAAGAATGGGAAAATCGAGTAGTAATAAATATTCATAAAAAAGATTCCAAGGACAAATGTGGAAATTACAGAGGCATTACTCTTTTAATAACAGCACCTAAACATATGCAAATATTATTATTATTATAGGCAGCTCCAAGGAGTCCTCAGATTCATCGAGAGAGGCCCAACATCATATCAAGAACAACTATTCAACATTCACACAGTATCTATCATACTTCATCTTAATCTCATTTACAGTCATTGCACCCACAACAGACTCTGGCAGCTTATTCCACTCATTTACCACTCTCCAAGTAAAAAACCCTAGTTCTAACACCCTTGTTAACCACATTCTTGCCCAGCTTCTATGTATGGCCCCTAGTCCTCCCACCAGCAGTCCTATTCTCAAAAATATCTTCTGAATTAATCTTATAGAAACCCTTCAGTAATTTGAATGTCTCAATCATACACCCCCCCCCCTTTTCCGCCTATCAACTAATTTCTGCAACCCATAAATCTTCAACCTGTTCTCATAAGGTTCATTCCACAGACCTGCTATCATCTTGGTCACTCGTCTCTGGATCCTCTCCATCAAGAAGAAACCCTGGCACCCATATCTGGGCACAGTAGTCTAGATGGGGTCTTATCAAGGCTCGATACAGAGGAACAATATCTTGTTTGTCTCTGCTTCTTGAAGTATTTTTCAGCAACCAAGTTATTTGATGAGCTGATTTTGACACTTTTGCGATGTGTCCCCTAAACTTCAACTCCATATCCACCAACACTCCAAAATCCCAGGCCTCGTCAATCTCCTGGAGTACAGTTTCACCAATGTGATATACTGCTGCTAATCTTTTCACCCCAAAATGCAAAACCTTACATTTCTCCACATTAAATTGACATCCATTCTCCTTAGCCCAGTCCTCCAAACTATCCAAATCATCAAAATCAAAATTTTGATATCCTGAGCATTGACTATTGCTCTACCCAACTTTGCATCATCCACAAACAGATGCACAGTTCCTCTCAGATCCTTTCCTATATCGTTAATGAACAAATTAAACAGTAGCGGTCCAAGGAAAGAACCCTGCGGCATACCACTAGTCACAGGCCGTCTTTTGGACTCTACTCCATATCTTAAAGAAGACTAATTAAATACACAGAAAATTCTTTAGAAGAAGAACAGTGTAGTTTTTAGAAGAGGGAGAGGATGCACATATGCCTCTTTCACAATGCAACAGATTATAGAAAATAGAAAAGAATTTATCCTGCCCACTTTCCTTCTATTTATTAACTATGAAAAAGCGTGTGATAACTTGAACAGAAATATATTCTGGAAAATATTACAAGACGATAAAATATGTCAACTAATTAAAGCAATACGTCTATACAGAGAAACAAAAATTTGCATGAAATTTGCAGATGGAACATTATCAGAACTTATAATCATAAATAAATTAGTAACAGAAGGCTGTGGCTTATCCCCAATTCTATTCAACATTTATATAAACAGAATCTCAAAAGAATGAAAAACAACTGTCAAGGATGGAATTAAACTAACAAAATTATGCAGATAATCAAGTATTAATTTCAAATTCAGAAGATAAACTTCAAATTGCAGCTAACCAGCTAAATGAAATCGCAAAAAGATTTAAAATGAAAATCTCTGAAACAAAAGCTATGGAAATGTGTGAAAACACCATTCAGAAAGTCAAAATTGTGCTTAACAATAAAACAGTAGAGCAAGTTACGGAATTCAGATAATGTACTTAGGAAATATAATCTCGCAGTTCAATACTGATTTCACAATTGGAAGAAAGACTACAAATTTGCAATAGAATGAATGGCATAGTTAAAATAAATTTTGGAAAACAAATGACTAAAGAAACTCAATTACGATTACATAATATGACTCCTAAAACATCTCTCAAATTTGGAAGTGAAACTTGGATTCTAAAGCAAAGAAACGGACAAAGATTGGAAGCAGTATAGATGAAGCTTCTAAGACTTCTCCTGAGATTCACTTGATTAGATAAATCTAAAAATACAGAAATAAGAGAACGATTATTACTAAAAACATCATACAAGAAATAGAAGAATAGCAGCAAAATTGGCTACACCACATACAAAGAATGAATAACAATAGGATTCCTAAAGTAGCACTAGAATATAAACCTGCAGGAAGAAGAGACCATGGACGTCCAATACAAAGATCAACCTCATCTACAGAGCAGGAACAGGACATAAAGCCTATACCAATGGCGGCTTGTACATAAGCACTGCGACACTGCATCAGCCCAAGGAAAAAACGAAAAAAAAAAAAATTTTGTTTGTGTTTATAAATAATAACAATGCTTACAACATTATATAAATAATGTTAAAGGTTACAGCTTTTAAGGTTAAAGGTTATAAATAACTAATGTTAAAGGTTACAGCTTATGTTTCAACATTGATTGAATAGTTAATAATTGGAATTGTTCGATTAACGCTTTAGATTAAGAAACAAATGCACTGGATCTAGGCAGTGTCAGAATTATCACATTCAGTCAGTTCCGGCTAGACTCGCCGATATTCGTTTGTACTTGTCACTGCATGTATCAAGTGAATCCGACACTGCTCGTTGAGCAGTACCGCTACAGATAAATTGTATGCTTGCGCGCGTTATTTCTGTGAGATACGAAATTTTTATTATTGGTGTGTGTTCATTGTGAGGGTGAAATATTTTTGGTAAATTTTATTTTATTCTGTTAAAATAACATAATTATTTATTATTTTTATGGCTATTATAGCCTGATTTTGTTCAGGAGTGTCCCTTATTTTAAATACATTGACATTTTTCCTCAAGAAATTTTTAGGTGTATTTTAAAGGAAAATATAGCAGAATAATTTAGGAAGAAAATTTTGTATATACCTTGTTTAGATGCTAGGATGACATCATTCTCCATACTTCTGCTGTTAGGTTGTTAAAAAAAAAGGGGGGGGGGTGTTTGACGCAAAGCGGGAAGAATAATTTTTTTGAAAACCCGGAAGAATAATTTTTTTTTAAAATGCTTACAAATTCTCAACTAACCGTAATTATCTTAACACGGAACTAAAGAATTTAACACAGATTTTTAAAAATCGCAACTATCCCATACAACTAATAAATTGCGCAAACAGAACGGCAAAAACCCGTCATAACAACAACACAACCAAAACTGACTCCCCAACACGTTTGGTCATCAAACTGCCATACATCCAAAACACATACAAAGCCTACAAATACATTTTCAAACACACGGACGATAAGCTAGTATTCACCACGCATCAAAAATTAGCAACTCTCCTAAAACCCAGTCAATCGCTCACACACAAAGAAATATTTGAACACCATAACGTAGTCTACAAATCTCCTTGCCAAAAACACTGTGACATCACCTACACAGGCTCTACCATTAGGTCTTTATGGACTAGACTACAAGAACACTTCCGCGACTGTAACATCCCTATTCCGGAACATTTAAACACACACACACACACACACACAAATAATAAAATAAATAAAATAAAATAACGCAACATCAAAAAGAAAAATAGAATACAGAGTACAGGGAAGACAGAAATAGCAGCTCACGACCCTGAACTGAAAGACATCCCGCAAATCGACAAGGCAATAATAATAATAAACAAACAAGACAACGAAACAATGCTTAGAATATCCGAAAAAATAGCCATAAAATGTGACGAAAACTCAATCAACGTCCACCGTTCGTACCTAATTTCCGAATGTTGGAAACTCCACAATTTACAAATCAGGTCACGCCTCCGACGAAAGCGACAACAAATGCCCTTTCTTGGCAGATACAACATGCGGTCGTGACATAGCCCTACACCCATTCCGCAAATGTTCCGATGATGGTTACACGACCGAAACGGCTCGCACCCCGTTAACGCTCTCTCCCAACCCAGTTTTCCCATAAAACCTTTCCCCAAAAAGCGCCCTTATGTAGAATAATATATATATATTATTTAAAAAAAAAAAAAACGGGTTTTCAAAAAATTTATTTTTCCCGCCTTGCGTCAAACACCCCTCCACGTTTTCTCTCCCCCCCTTTTTTTATAAACAACCTAACAGCAGAAGTACGGAGAATGAAAAATTCAAAATTTGGGTTTTTTCCTCAAAATTTTTGAGGAAAAAAGCCTATATATTTAAAATAAGGGACACTCCTAAACAAAAACAGGCTATAACAGCTGAAAAATAATAGTTTTTTTTAAAAGGAGTAACATGGGAATTTTCCCAGAAATAAATACTTATATAATATTTATTATATATTATAAGTACAATGCTGAGTTATGATGAGTGTCACTGTTGAAAATAATTATATTTTTTCAATTATCGTTGAGCAGTGTCGCTACAGATATATTGTATGCTTGCACGCGTTATCTCTGTGCACGAAACTTTTATTATTGGTGTATGTTCGTAGTGGGGGTGAAATATTTTTAATAAAGCAATATTTGTAATATGTACATTTACTTGTTAATAAATTGGTTACCGATTAGGAAAAAATGAATTATTTTCTCTTATTTTGTATATGCAGCACACCACCCACTTAAAATTTTCGCCGGCCGCCACTGGCCTATACCTACATATTTCAGACGACGACCTTTCAGATAGCTGAATAGGAATAACCTTTATATAGGTGTGTGTGTGTGAGAAAGATTATCCATTAACAAGATAATTCTGGAATGCAAAGTGAACTTTAAGAAATAAAAATGTCTAATCAAATAACGGTGTGTAAAATAGCTAACAATTAAACAGTTCATAACAGTTTTTATTTATTCGTGTGGGATCCCCCCCCCCGTTCCTCGACCGCCCCTTAGGACTGGTTGGGCCCTCCTAATGAGGGATTAAGTACAGACTTATCTTATGATTGTGGCCTATGTTCATGGGACTGGTTTGCCTGATTGCGGGATGAAAAACCCCAGATAAACTTGGGGAATAAAACCCTGCCGTCTATGCCCAAGACCGGCTAATTTGGCTATGACTAAGAAAGATCCTCACTTCGTCGATGGGAATCGAAACTAGGACACTCCTTCCCCAAGCATATGGTTGCAAAGCGCATAGCTATTAGGCTAACTGGTAGATAGTTAATAACAGTAAACAAAGGTATTAAGAGTTAAAACTTGAATATAGCTAATAATATGATTATAATTTGTCATTAACTATTCACTGTTAATGACTAAGAGAAGTAAATTCACTAAATGAATTACTTGTAACAAATAACAATATTCTTGAGGAGGTTAAAGCATATATAAATATACGATGTATCTATTTATATGTTTATTCTTACTACTATGTATTTATTTGTTATTTATTTAATAAAATATACTCAGTGGAAGTGGCGTGTGTCGTCAACGGCGCTAAACGTCCCAAAGAGAGAGAGAGGGTCATAAGTCAATTCTACTCGCCGACTTAAGGAACTTTTACTAAGCTTTTTTCGAGGGTTCCCCAGTCAGTCGATCTCTGACGCGGGCAAGCGGGTTTTTTCTCCCGCTAGAGAAAATCAAGTTTTATTTCCCGTAGACTCAAACATATGACTGTAGGACCCGCACTATTTTCTCATAGTAAAACAGTTTTAGGATTAGGGACCACGAGATGGATTAGTGACAGTCTTGCTCCAGTTACGTCTGATTGACTACTGGTGGATATTTAACTGCCCTCTCGGTGTCCAAAAGTTAGGTAAGACTAAACGGCCTCATCTGCTTACTGTACGGGGGAGTAAAAGGCATTAACACGCTACCAGTCAACACGTCTATAGACGTCAAGGTTATCATGGATGCGAAGTGCATATTAAAATTGTAATACCATTGATATTACATTGAAATATATGATGGATACGAAGCATACGAGGATGTGTATTTGATCCATAATGGCCGGTAAGGTGGTAAACTGATGTTTTTTTTTTTTTGATAAAAAAATAAACTAACACCTATGTATTTCCTTATAGAGAGTAGGCGAGAACTTTTAACCCTATCTAGCTTTTGGAGACTGAGGGCAGTTCAATCTCCACCAGAAGCCAATCAGAGATATCTGGCCCATGACCAATTATAAGCCACCACTGATGAAGAGACTGGCAAGCAAGTGCTGCCATCTCTTGTATCTAACCCTAACAGAATATGCTGCTGTCAGAATTAATGTGGATTCTACGGTCGATTTCCTTGAGTTTACGGAATGAAAAACCCGAGTTTCCAGGAGAAAAAACCCGCTTGCCTGTGCCAGAGATTGACTAACTCGAGAACCGTTGGAAGATAGGCTTAGGAAAAGTTCCTCTAGTCGGAACTAGACTTGAACTGAAGCCTATCTTGGGGAGGCCTAGCACAGAAGATGCAAGCGTGAAAATACCACTCAGCTACACAGGCCTATTTTTTTTTTTTTTTTTTTTTTGATTCACAGCAAAAATTCAAAACCAAGTTTCAAAAACAATAACGTCAAAAAAAAAAAAAAAACAGCTAACGCCTTTTTATTTCCGTATATATATAGGGAGTAGGCGAGGCCGTTTTTAGCCCTATCTAACTTTTGGAGGTTGCGTGGGCAGTCCAATCTTCACTGGTACCCAGTCAGAGGTAGATGACCCAAGGCTATCACTAATTAAGAGGCACGCAGTGAAGAGTGACGGCTCAACAAGTGCCGCCATCTCGTGGTCCCTAACACTCGTATTTAATGTCTGAAATAATGTGGGTTCTACAGTCGATTTTATTGAGTTTACGAGACGAAAAATCCGCTTGCCCGTGATCGACTAACTCGGGAACCGGTCGAAAAAAAGGCTTAGAAAAATTTCCTCTAGTCGCCGACTAGACTCGGCGACTGAGGAAATTCTCATAAATCACAGTCTTCCTTTGTGCGGCCAAACGCCGTGGTGTGCAAACGCCACATCCACTGAGCTACACAGGCTCTAAAACGTTCATATGGAAAAATGAGTGAGATAAATATATTCAACTAACAAAAGTTTTAAACATGATAATATTTTGATAATACTCATTAATGAATTTAAAAAAAAATTAAGAAATTGTTACAGTGTTATCTGAGTGTTCACCATATGGGCGGCATGTCTTATGGTCTATCATCTCATATTGCATGTTCCCCAGTTCTTTTTACCTTACCCTTCTCAGTACCATCAAGACAATAAACTCAAATAATTATAGTATCACCGAGGTTAAAATAAAATACTAAACTTCCATCAAAAATGAGAGGGGGGAATGTCAGACTCAGAAGTACTTGCAAAAAAACTTCTCATAACATTTCTACATAAAATCCAACTCAAACGTGTGCACTATCACCTACAGACATCTATACCCGATTTCCTGTTTTAGACGGAACTTCCAGTTACTGTCACAACAACTAGAATCCATCTTAACCATCGAAACTACAACATCTGCTCAACCTCACTTTCACCCTAATATTAAAGATACATTAATAAGCAGTTCGTCCACAATTTGCTATTATTATTATTATTAAAAGAGACCTCCAGAGAGTCAGAAACTCATCGAGACAGGCTATGACGTTCGCGTCAGCTGTTATACCTTTGAATTCGTTCATGCGACTTTCATACATCTAATGGAAATCCATTCCAATCATGTATTACTCTAAGATAAAAATTTAGCACTTATCCCCTACTTGACAGCATTCATTCTCAACTTTCAAGGATGTCCTCGCGTCCTTTCCTCATCCTACAAAAAAATCAAAAATTCAATCTTCTGTAAGACCCTTTCAGAAGTTTGTAAGTCACAATCATATCACCCCCCTCTTTCTCCTGTTTGCGAGTGTCTACAGCATACAAATTCTCAATCTGTCACCATAAACAATAGTCCACAATTCTGATATTATTTTTGACTCCTTCGCACTCGCTCTCAATAGAATCACCACGGAAACCACGAGAAGAGACCCGCGTGCAATAGTCCAAGTGAGGACTAATCAAGGCCTTGAATAGAGGCATAATGACTTCTGCAGCTTTCCACGTCTAGGTTCGTTTCATCATCGAAATTATTCCGTGTTGTATTGACAATCGTTGCTATACTTCCTATTTGCTAAAATTACAAGATCAGTTTCTTCTAGCATAATCCCACCAATATAATACGAAATTGGATATCTAATTACGCCAAAGTCCATGACTTTACATTTACAGACATTGAATTGACATCCATTTTCCAGTCTATTGAAATCATTCTGCAAGCTCTGCATATATGTGAAATATTCCTGATTGCCCTACCTATCTTTGAATCATCAGAAAAGAGTAGTATGTCGAATGTCAAATCCTTCCCAATGTCGCTGATGTACAGATTGAATAACAATTGACCAAGGACTGAACCTTGAGGCACAACAGTGGTTACCGTGAATCTTGCAAATTCACTCTTCCCATATATATATATGACTTTTTGATATCGGTCAGTCAGCCATCCTCTTATCCATCCGAATAGTTTATGATCCAATCCGATATTATCTAATTTTATACAACAGTGTTTCATGTTGTATTCTCTCAAAAGCTTTAGCAAAATCCAAAATCGATTACCCTTGTCTAATTTAACACTAATATTATTACTGAATGTGGGATCTACTTGCTCAAACATGACCTTTCTTTTGTAAAACTTAGAACTTTTCTTAGTAAAATAGAGATTCTATGTCAACCCATTTCTGAATATTAGCCATGAAAAATTCCGAAATCTTCACAACCACTCTTGAGATACTGAATGATCAACAGTTGCATACATTCGTCTTTCACCGCAGCACCTTTGTCCAATGCGATTACCATACATTCTTTCCACTCCTATTAAATGTTCCCTGTTCTGAGACTCAAATTATATATACATAGTATATATAATTTTAAATATATATATATAATTGTATATAGCCTAGTCAAAAGGAATACCCAGTTCAGCTGAACACACGTTTAGTATCTGTGCTGATATCTCATCAGTTCATATTGCAGAATTCTTAGTGTGTGCAACAGTTTTAGTACTTTCTCCTCATTCACGAGTTTCTTCATACAGTGAAGAGGTAGCAGTGAGTTCAATGTTGCATATACAGGTTTACAGTTTTTTTTTTTTAGCAAAATGGCTATTCATTGGTTGAATATTCCCGTCTGCATCAAACACTTGCATTCACCTTGTTTCAATTCCTTCTTTCTTTTACTTGCAGCATAATGACAGAATTCTTTCGAGTTCTCTATAAAATCTTGTAGAACCAGTTTCTTTTCACACTCATTGAAATATTATTATTGATACAACTTGTGACACTTCTGGCCTGCTGTTTATAATTATCATAACTGCCACCATCTTTTGCACATATTCCTTCCACATCATCGTTTTTTACGAATCTTGCTTAATTAGATTACACATCTATTTCTTTCCTCTATTTATTCTTCGACCTCTAGGGACATATTCTAATATCGCATTAGTGAAGAATTTGTAAACACTTCTCACGCACTGTGGTCTTTCCCATTCAAAAACTGTTACCATGGCACAGAACCAGCGTACTCTTCAGTAAATTAAATTTAATATAATATCCTTCATTCTTCTGAGAACTCATTCCATTAGATATTGGCACGTTGGTACAGTAATTCCTTCTCATTGTTTCCACATTTCAATTCATTCATATAGGTGTTTGTTGACATTGAGTTCAGGGCTCTGTGCATGCCAGGCAATTCTTGAGCGTCCATCATGTCAAGCCATTCTTGCACAGATCTCACACCATTCTTGCACAGATCTCACACGATTCCTCGCTTGTGGACAAAAGTATTGTCATGTTGATAGGAAAGGAAATTCAAGAGCTGTTATCAGAAAGTTGAAAACACGAAAGTACAAGAATGTCATTATAGGCCACAGCTTTATGATTTTTCTTCATTGGAACCAGAGGAGTGCAGCCGGAATCATAAACCACATTGGTAGACCATGATGCCTCCTGCACCAAATTTCACAACGCAGATTCGGGTAGGTAGCATTTACGAAACTCAGACTCGTCATTCGGACTCTCAGATGGCAAAAGGATTTATCACTCCAGAGAACACCTTTCCAGTGTTCCAGAGTCCAATGGCAGAGAGCTTTACACCACTCCATCCAAGGATTTGCCTGTCCTTACGAATGTTAGGTCTACCCTAATTTATGATACTTAGGAGTCTGGAATATAAGCCACTATGGCTCCGTGATGGGCATTATGGAGCATCATCCGGCAGTGCCGGATTATCAACTAGTTAGAGTAGGCACCGGCTTATGGGTCCTGCAATAACAGATCAAAATAACATTGATTTGATCTTAAAAGAAATTTACAATCAAGCTTTCTTAGATTGTTTCCAAAAGATAATAAAAATGAATCAACTCAAAGAAACGAAAACTTTACATTGTTATCCCAGTAGAGTGGGCGCACAAGAAACCTACAGAAATGAAGCTTTCTGTGAGTTAGTGTGTCGCGAGTTCCGGCCGACTCCAGATTTAGTAGACTCTTCACGAGAATATTCTACTAGGATCTGGAGTTCAAGAATTCTACTTGGTACTCGTTAGTATTCTACTTCAAGAATACCAACGAGTATATATACCCAACGTCTGCGTAAGTTAGCTTTTCTGAGTTACAATGAAGTTCTATTAACTTCGTTTAATTTCTACTGTAAGGGTGAAAACATGTTTTCACTCTTACAGTGAAAGAATTCCTTACTTTTTTTAATAATACTGTGTAATATTGTTTAATAATATTTATTAATTTTTGTTTAATAATAATTGTTAATGTTTGTTTTGTGTAATAAAATTGGTTTATTAAAAATTGGTAAAATTAAAATCGTATGAGGAAATAATTTGCGTGATCACATCACGCAAATTATCATTACCATGCGCGTATTCATACAGCTGGTGACATTATTATAAAACGAATTAACCAACATAATCATGAGAGTAATATGGCACAGGTTGAAGCAGCGAAGCTACTCAGTGAGATTATAAAGATCGAGCCCGTACAACTAACGATGGGACTCATCGAATTATCACAGAAGCATACACAAAAGCCGAGCAATGCCTCTGTAAAGAAGTCTATTCGAAGAACCCGAAATCAAGCAGGACAGGTACCACCAAATCCAAATTCGTTAAGTAATTTAATTATTCCGCCTATATAAAAAAATCACCTATGGAAATGAAGAGTTCCTTTTGCATGACAGCAATGATGGCCGCAACAGATTGCTGATATTTTCTACTAAACGAAATCTACAGTTATTTTGTCGCAATCGATTATGCAGATTGCACTTTTAAAACTACTCCACCTCTTTTTGAGCAGCTGTACACAATTCATGGCATTACAAACGATAACGTGATTTTTGCTGTTTATGCATTGATGCCTTGGAAAAATGAAGATACATACAGTAGAGTTATGAACACGTTAAAAAATTTGGAACCAAATTTAATCATGACAGATTTTGAAGTGCCTTCAATAAATGTGTTCAGTGAAGAATTTCCAAATAGTCAGCAAAAAGGTTGCTTTTTTCACTTTTCCCAGTGTATCTTTCACAACATTCATGCAAATCGCCTTCAACAACGATACGAAACTGATTCCGAATTTGCAATAAAAATGTGCATGATATCGGCAATTGCTTTTGTCATCTACAAATGTTGTACGTGCTTTTGAAAAAAATCGAGTTATGTGAAAATAATGACCATCCTGCTGAAGCTCAGTCTGTTCTGTACTACGTAGAAGACACCTGGGTTGGAAAACTTGATCGTCGATCACTTCCTCGTCCACCTCGCTTTGCCCGTGCCTTATGGAATTGTTACGATGCTGCTCTGGAAGGGTTACTAAAAACTAACAACTCATGCGAAGGGTGGCATCGTGAGTTCAGCGAACTATTGGTGCTTCCCATCCGACAATATGGAAGTTTCTAAAAACTTTGAAGGATGAGCAACATTTCAATGAGGGGAAAATAGAGCAATATATATATAGATGGCACCCAACCTCCTCCTGGTAAGAAACGCTATCGAGATACTGCAAAAAGACTTCAGCTCATCGTTCAGTATGAAATAAATGTTCCTATTTATGATCATCAAAATAGTCCTTTTCAGGACTACAAATATTGATAGAGAGATGCCTGATTGTATTGATTCCAGTTCCTCTTGAAGACAAATTTTAAGTTATTTTAATAGCAACAGAATAATAATTGCTCCTTAGAAGTGGCCAATAGTACAATTTTGAAGGAATAAAATAAAAAGAGAGAAAACCATGATATGCATGCCTTCTAGGTGCAGAACACGTGTTTAAACAGATAACAAACACAAACTTTGTGTGCTCTGAAGATGCTGGATAGAATAGCAGCGAAATATTAGCAATTAAGTCAATAAATAGTTATTTTCTTATCAATCTGTGTTCGTATCTATACCGTTAAAATACAATCAACAGATAACAAACAGTTCAAATAATTTAAATTTTCACTGAGAGATTTCATGTATATTGTTTACAGTGTTCTTTCACCCCCCCCCCCTAAGAATACGTCTCGATTATTACAACTGCTGACTGTTGTCAGAAATCTGAGATCTTTAATAATCCTTTCTGGTTACTAGACAGTAATCACTAGGCTAAAAGCTCCGTCTTAAGTTTGCCACGATATTATTTGGATATAACTATTCCCCCCTTAATATTCTTAAATATGGTGCTCGTTCTCCCTCACCATCCTATCACAGTTCTGTAACAATTAATATTCCATCTAGTAAAAAGAATATGAATAACTTTATACTTGAATGAAAATTTTATTTATTATTATTATTTTTTTTTTTTTCAGATATATCCGCGATGAATTTTCTCCACGATTAAATTTCCAGCGATGAACTGTCCGGATACGCACCGATCGTAGCTCTTGAATTGACTTCCTGAGTTTCCATTTCAGTATGGAATTACTGATTGTTGACCTGAGATAGCCCAATTTGTAAACAATTTGCCGAACTCATGGCATCCTATTACATCTCATTCAATCCCCGTCAGTTCGCTTCTCGCAACCATTTCATCCAGATACAGTTGCACTAACTTTGGAGCACGATGCACTTTGCCCATTGTGATATCTCTTTGACTAGTTTCCAAGCAGTGTAGCTTATCAACCCATTTCCGTATGAATTCATACTAACTTCCCTAAAATCTTCACCACCACCACTCCAGAGATATTAAGAGGACTGTAGTTAGACTCATTGATTTTTTCACCAATCTTGCGCAACGGAACTATCACAATATATATATATATATATATATATATATATATATATATATATATACTGTATATTCATTTTTCTAAATTAACTGACTTAAAACCCGAGAATTATAACACAATGACATTTATTTGAAAAAAACGCAACATGTTTCGTCAAGAATGACTTCATCAGGCGATAAGAACATAGAAAGATATTAAAAGACACGAAATTAACATTGACACACTCTAAAGCTATACAATTATAAAGCCATAATATTCGACTGTAAATTACAGTTATGAGCTTGAACTACAGTCCGAGTTAAAGTTCTATTGTTGTACACCTGTGCGTGTGTGGAATCACGCGATCTCCAGTATCTAATAGTAGAGTTGAAAGAGTCAGGCAAATTATAGCTAAGATTGTTATTCATGTGAAAAGGGTCCAAGGTGATTTCTTTTGACTCGACAATGCGGCGCTCTACTTCATCATGGCAGATGTGTAGGTTTGAAGTTGATGTCCAGTTTATTTCTTGTTGGTGGCTTTCGTTGTTCGTGTTTATTGAAAACAGGACATGGCTTGACAGAGCAGTTGCTCTGGTTCTTTTATAAGCAATGTCACGCTGGTGCTCTTCGAGACGTAGTAAGATAGATTTCTCTGTCTGCCCATAGTAAGGCTTTCCGCATTCACAAGTGACCTTGTATTAAATAGAGTTAAATGCTTTAATTTAGAATTTTCACAAAAACTGTGTCGAGATTAATGAACTTAGGCATATCCCAATCTGAATCAACAATCGCCTAAATATTGATAGTGAAAAAGCAAATTCCAAACGCCAATTCAAATTGTTATATGAGCTTCATACAAGTGTATTTAATAGCCACTGGAATGGATTCTTCTGACAAATATCCCAATTAAAAGATACTGGTTTCCGTAAACTAAGGAAACATGAGAAAAAGCACCATAATTTGGTGGGGGAAAAAAAAAAAAATCCAAGCGTATTATGTAAAAATTGATGCCAGTTCTTATCGTGTGCAAATAAGCGGTAGTCACAGTATATGCAAATGACCCATGGCATAAAAATGAGTAATTTGGAGTGGATTTTCAATTCGTGTCTGATTGAGAACATGGCATTTCATAATAGAAAAATTCTTGGATATGACTGCGAGATATTTAAGCAATGAATTCAGGTAGTGAGCATTGTAAAACTAGAGGCTAGTTGATGTTAGGTGCAATAGCAAACCAGATGCAACGAAAGTAGGCCATGAGCTAAACCTACAGTGGATAACCTATTATTTCTGATTATCTGCTGTCAATACAACAGTGCTACCCCAAACCAGCTATCGATTACAGGAACATAAATGGTTTGTTTCAACTTTTGACAAAAAAGTCACAGTGGTGGTCTGTGTTCCCCCATGCCACAGACAAGACCATTTGAAATTGACCAGGTTCACAACTTAACCAAGAACAATGGGTACTGTTTATCGACAAGTTCCAATTTGCTGTAAAAAGCAATACCAGACATTCTGATTTGAAGAAAACCAATGATACATTATCAGTCCTGTAATATCCGTGACATATATTGAGGTAGTGTGATAGTTTTGAGAAGCAGTTTGTTTGGTGCACAGAGCTGTATGTGCTTCCTAGCAGCAACAAAAGCAATGATGCTACAATTTATACTGATGACAGCATGTACTCTATGTTTGTCCGTATGTGGGTGCAATAGCAATACACATAAAAGACGATAATGCTCATCCTAATCAAGAAAAGCTACTGAACCAATATCTTTAAGAAAAGAATATCGTACATGTGAACTAGGCACAGGTCCAGGGCCGCACCAACCTGAGGGTGCACCACACCCGGGCGGCAAGAAACAAATATCAAATATTTATTTTATGTAGCTAATATCTAATTTGGATTATACAATGCAGTATAATCAATAATAATAATAATATTCATTTCTTGGTATATCCTACATCGTAAAATTTAACTAATATAATATTAATAACCCTTACTTCAAGATGCCAGAAAAAAAATTTTCTGTAGCAGAATATAGAAAACGAAGAGCACAAAAAGAAGCAAATGTAAAAAAAAAATTACGACTCCTATTTCCAATTATTTTGCATCTACATCTTCATGTACAGACAAATCTTCAGTTGCTCGAGAAAATTTTGAAGATTCTTCTTCTTCTGCCATACATCTAACTGAAGATTCTATAGCTGCTAAAAAACTCATCTTTCACTTCTGAAGCTCTCAACAGCTCACTCGGTTCACCGGAAGAAACATGTGACAAAAGCGTGCGCAATACAAGTATAACAACTGAAAACTCTCTTATGAATTCTATCCTTGAGCATGATTTTCATGATCCTGGAAAGTGGACTTTAAAAATAACAGATAATCTCAAAATGATTCTAATAGATGTTGGACCAAAACAAATATGATATTGATTTTCCAAAAGATGGAAAACATTTTCAGCAGATTATTACTATAAACGATTAAGTAATAACGAAAAGATACAAGAAATTGGGTATTGTATTCTAAATGCAAAATTTCAGTACATTGTTTTCCTTGTAAATTTTTTAACAATAAAATTAATGCATTTAATGATGCAATTGGTTATTGCGATTGGCAACATTTATCGAGAACATTACAGCGCCATGAAAAAAGTAAAGCACATATCAAATGTTACAAGTCATGGATCGATTTAAAAACGTCATTTATAAATAATAATACAACAGATGCAGTAAATGAACAATTAATAAAACTAGAAAAAAAAATCGTTGGAAATCGGTAATAGAAAGGATTATTTATACAGTTCAATTTTTAGCAGGACAAAATTTAGCTTTCAGAGGTAACAGTAATAAACTTTATGAAGATAAAAAAAAAAAAAAAAAAAATCAGCTAACGCCTTTTTATTACCGTATATACGGGAGTAGGCGAGCCCATTTAGCCCTATCTAACTTTTGGAGACTGAGTGGGCAGTTCAATCTCCACTGGTACCCAATCAGAGACAGATGGCCCAAGGCTATCACTAATTAAGCGGTACGCAGTGAAGAGAGACGGCTCAAATGTGCCGCCATCTCGTGGTCTCTAACCCTAACACAATATATTTAATGTCTGAAATAATGTGGGTTCTACGGTCGATTTTCTTGAGTTTACAGGACGAAAAACCCGAGTTTCCGGGAGGAAAAACCTGCTTGCCCGTGCCAGAGATCGACTAACTCGGGAACCGGTCGAAAAAAGGCTTAGAAAAATTTCCTCTAGTCGCCGACTAGACTCGAAACCAAGAGAACTTCCTTCGTGCGGCCTAGCGCGATGGTGTGCAAACGCCACATCCACTGAGCTACACAGGCTCCTTTATGAAGATAGCAACGGTAATTTTTTTAAAATGAATAGAAACTGTACCAAAATTCGATAATGTAATGGCAGATCATACAAGTCGAATACAAACCGATAAGAACAAAATGGCACATTATTTAGGTGAATAAATGCAAAATGAAATAATTTCAATAATAGGAGAAAAAATAAAATCTAATATTGTTAAAATGCTAAAATTAAATAAATATTACGCTATCATTTTAGACACAACTCCAGATGCATCTAACGAAAATCAATTAAGTATTGTTGTAAGATTTGTTTACCTCGATAATAACAAGAAAATAGAAATCAGAGAACACTTTTTAGGATTTTATTCAATTACTAACTCAACCGGCGAAGGTTTAACAAATTTTGTTGTAGATTTTTTGCAATCAGAAAATATAAATGTTTACGATTTACGTGCTCAAGCATATGACAACTGGGCAAACATGAAGGGCAAAAATCAGGGTCTCCAAAAGAGAATATTAGATATGAACCCGAGAGCATTTTAAGTATCATGTGCCGCTCATACGCTTAATCTAGTTGTAAATGATGCTGCAAGTGTTCCACGTGAAATAGCAAATTTTTTTTTCATTAATTCAGGAAAAATAAAATTTTTTTTTCGAAACCAGCCTATCATCGGAAAATTTTAAAAGAGGATTGCCCAAGTTTTACTGTTAAAAAAGTTTGTGATACGAGATGGTCAAGCCGCATAGACGCTGTAAAGGCTTTAAGGTATAATTTAGAAAAAATATGATGCTTTATACATTTTATATCAAGATAAATCAAGAATAGCGACACAAGGAATGAAGCTGAATCATTATTATTAAAAATTAAATCTTTCAAATTCATATGTTCTCTTGTTATACGGCACTAAATCTTATCGAAAATTAATGTCATAAGTAATTTGATGCAAAAACCGGACATAATTATGTCTACAATAATGAAAATGTTGATAGACCTAAAAAATTATTTAAAGCATTATAGAACAGATGAGGCATTCAAAAATATGTTAGGGAGAAGCAACCGAAATTGCAAATACAGTGGATTGTGATCCAATTTTTCCTTGTATGCCAATAGTCAGATCTCGGAAAACAAAAAGATTATTCTCGTATGAAAGTGAAGATAAAGTTATTGAATCGCAAGAACAAAATTTCAAAGTCAATTTTTATTTAGTTATAATTAATATAGCCATTTCAAAACTTAAAGATTTACATTATTGAAAGAACATAATGATGTTTTTGAATTTTTAAATAACATTTATTTATTAAAACCAACAGAGAAAAAAGAAAAATTAAAATATTGTAAAGATTTGGAGATAAAATTGACAGATGGTCAAGATTCTGATATAAACTGCTTGGAATTATGTGAGGAAATAGAAAATATTTTAATCTATCTTAATCCGAATATGAACGAATTTTCGGTACTTGAGTATACATTTTCGAATGATCTTAGTTTTCACCAATTTGTCATTAACAGTAAGAATTTATTTAACAATACATGTGACTGTTGCAACTGGCGAAAGATCCTTTGCAAAGCTAAAAATTATAAAAAATCATCGCTGCAGTACAATGACACAGGATAGACTCAACAATTTAAGTCTTATTAGCATAGAACATCAAATTGCTACTAATTTAGATATGGAGAATATAATAAATGATTTTGCTACAAAAACAAGTAAATTTTACATAAAGGCATGTGCAATTAATCTTTGTTTATATTAAGAAATAATTGTTGCTCTTTTGTTTGTTTTGAAAAAATGTTAAAAATAACTCTACAAAACTAAACGTTTTTAATAAATAAGACATGTAACTTTTGGTTTGCATAAATTGTTATTTTATTTATTGTAGTAAATGCTACATGCAATTTATTTTAGCTTTTAGTTATTTTTTTAAGGGGTGGCCGATAAAAGTTTGCACCCAGGCAGCAAATACCCTTGGCGCGCCCCTGCAGAGGTCTCCTGACTATAATCCTATTGTGCATGTCTGAGATGCTCTAGTTAGGCGTGTTGCTGCAATCAACCCTATCCCTCCCCAAAACTTTGACAGACAAAGGAGAACTTTCCCAGAGCAATAGTTATTACCAAGTTTCTTAACATTATTGAGAGCATTGGATTGTTGTGAGAAGTGACCGCGTTCCTCATTGATAATCTCATTTTGATCGCCCCCCCCCCCTTGTGTTCATGCACCCATTTTTTACTGAATTAGTATTTATTTTCAGTTTTCATTGGTGTTCTTTCACATTTCATATCAAACTGTTTTCACTGAACTGCATAAAAATATGTCATACAGTTGAATTATCACGATTTTCTTTTCTTTCTTTGGTCCTAAATTTACAGAAACCAGTAAAATTCTTAATTAAGAATAAAACAGAAAAATGAACGAGGAACAGTTTGGATTCCGAACAAACAGAGGAACTAGAGAGAGGCTATAATTTGTCTAAGAATTATTGGGGAGAAAACCAGTGGCAGCCGGTGAAAATTTTAAGTGGGGGTGCTGCATATACAAAAAACTTTTTTTCCCTAATCAGTAACGAATTTATTAAAAATTAAATTTACATATTAAAAATTGCTTTATTAAAAATATTTCATCCTCACCACAAACAAACACCAATAATAAAAGTTTCGTATCAATAGTAATGAGAAGCGCAAACGAATATCGGCGTTATAACGCAGTGCATTTGTTTTGTGTAACGATAATTAAAAAAATATAATTCTTTTCATATTTTCAACAGTGACACTCGTCATAATTCAGCCTTGTATCTATAATAAATAAATAATTATATGTTATTTTAACAAAATAAGATTTACAAAAATCTCACAGAAATAAGGCACGTACGCATACTAAAAATACACTGCTATTTGAGCAGTTACAGTTGGAAATGACGTAACATGCAATGACAAGTGCAAACGAATATCGGCATTAGATCGCAGTGCATTTGTTTCGTAATCTAAAGTGTTAATAGAACAATTCCAATTATTAACTATGCAATCAATGTCGAAACAAACTATAACATGTTGTACTGCATTTATATAATGTTGTAAGCATGTTATTATTTATAAACACAAACAAAATTTAATTTTTTTCATTTTTTCCTTGGGGTGCTGCAGTGCCTATGTACGGGCCACCACTGGAGAAAACACTTAACCATGGTGGAAAGTTGTTTTGGGGATTTCTAGATTTTGAAAAGGCATTTGATACAGTGAAACATAAGACTTTTTGACATTCTAGAAATAGAATGTCAAAAAATATTGATATGGACTGTCATGACTTGGAAATTTTAAAGAGATTATATTGGTCAAAAACAGCGTTAGTATGTGTAAATAGAAAGGAAATGGGAGAATTCCCGGTGCAGAGAACAGTTAGACAAGGATGCAAGTTATCACCATTATTGTTTAACCTCTATAGTGAACAGATGCTCAGAGAGTCACTTGAGGATGTAGAAGAATGAATAAAAATAAATGGAAGAATCATTAATAACTTAAGATATGCGGATAATGTAGTAGTGATGGCAGAAAGTGAAAATGGATTACAACAAATTGTTCAAAGAATTGAAAACTCTTGTAAAGAGTACAGACTAAGGATTAACACAAGGAAGACCAAGATAATGATAATGGGCAAAAAAATAGGAGATAATGTAAAGATAAGATGTGGAGGAAAGATTTTAGAAGGCGTGGATAGATTTCAATATTTAGGTAGCTGAATCTCAGAGTTGGACATTAGAAATAGAATAGGCAAAGCTAAATTGGCATTTATGGAAATGAAGAGAATTTTAATAAACAAGAATATTAAAATAGGTGTCAAAGTTGGAATAGGTAAAGCAACAGTTTGGAGTATTGCAAGTTATGGAAATGAGTCATGGACACTCAGAAAGAGAGATATGGAAAGAATTAATGCATTGGAAATGTGGTGTTATAGAAAGATGGAAAAGATTAGATATACAGAGAGAATATCAAATCAAGAAGTTTTAAGAAGAGTTGGGATGGAAAGAACAGCTCAAGAATATTATGCAAAGAAAAACCAGATTTGCAGGAAATCTTCTGAGAGATTCTTCGGAACAACTGACAAGAACTACATTACAAGGGAAAGTTGAGGGAAAGAGAAGATGTGGAAGACCAACTAGAAAGTGGTTCTATGACATCGTGGAATGGACTGGTTTAAGAATGACGGAGGCGACAGACAGAGAGAAATGGAGAAGAGCTGCTCATCTACTGCAACCCTCTTGCTAGAGGATGCTACTAGATGACGACAACGAGTATAATTCTTACTTCAAATAAATTTTGTTTGGCAGTTGCACATACTACATCTTCCTAGTATTCTATGGGGAAGGATGTAAAGGAGTTGTTAGAAGAGGCAAAACTGAAGAATGAGAAGGTGAAGATTGTAAGTCTCCTACTATGCTATGATAGAGATGAACTGAGGAGTGCATTGATAGCCAAAGTCTATACATAGATTGTGCAAAAGGTATGATGTAGAATTTGTGGATCTATTATCTGTTTGACAGAAAGGATTTGTACAATGCTGATGGATTGCATCTAAATGGTTTTGGTGTTAGGTGTCTGGAAAGAGCTTTGTTCCCTGTGCATGCTAAAGTGCAAATTCAAGGAAACTTGAGTAATTAGGATGGAAGCAAGTGAGTTTGTGTGAAAGCACCCATGAAGCAAGTGAATGCAAGAATGACCAAGTGAGGAATCTAGTCTCTCAAGCAAAACATATTGAATAGGGTAGTCAATTGAGACAGTAAAGGTGGGTGGGAAACTAAAGGGTTGTTGTAGTTTCTATATACTAATGCCAGAAGTATCAGGAACAAGAGGGAGGAGTTTTGGGCATTAGTTAGTGTAACCTTGCCAAAAGTTATAGGAATTAGTGAGAACTTAACAGCAGATGATGTAGCTACAGCAATTAAATGTGAAGGGTTTAGTATTTTCAGGGAAGATAGGAAGGGGAAGGAGTAATGCTGATGATAGCAGATGAATTGCAACCAAAAAGAATATGAGAGGCAGGAGGGCAGCTGTTCATTTGAAACTTTGAAGCAGCCTGGTGTGAGATTAAGGCAAGTAAGAAAAAAATATACAGTTGGTTGTAGCGATACGGCATGGAGTTCCACAGATGATCTCGAAGACATGCATTGCCAAATTATTATGAGTACAGTCTAGTGATTATTATGGGAGACTTCAACTATGGAGATATATACTGGAAAGAAGAAAGATCACATGGCAAGAGGAAAAAATTTATACACCTGCTGAGAGATATTACTTAAGGCAGCATGTGATGGATTAGACTAAGGGTGGGAGAATATTGGACCTGGTCATAGGATCAGAAGAGCTATCCATAACCAACGTGACAACATTGCCTCCATTTGGTGAAAGTGAACCACGCAGTCTTGAATTGGGAGAGTGTAAAACATGAGGAATATTTTATCAAAAAGGGGTATTTGTGGAACTACAAGGCAGGTGATTACGACATGTTCAGGTAAAAGCTTAAATCTGTACCATGGCATAAAACACTGCAGGGTAAGGATATTAGTAGTGCATAGGATATAGTTAAGGGTTGTCTAGATGATCTCGAAGACATGCATTGTCAAATTATGAGTACAGGTCTAGTGATTATTATGGGGGGAGACTTCAACTATGGAGATAAAGACTGGAAAGATCACATGGCAGGAAGAAAAAAATTTACACGTGCTGAGAGATATTACTTAAGGCAGCATGTGATGGATGGGACTAGGGGTGGGAGAATATTGGACCTGGTCAGAAGAGCTATCCATAACCAACGTGACAACATTGCCTCCATTTGGCAAAAGTGAACCACATGGCCGTGAATTGGAGAGTGTAAAACATGAGGAATATTCTATCAAAAAGGGGTATTTGTGGAACTACAAGGCAGGTGATTATGACATGTTCAGGAAAAAGCTTAAATCTTTACCATGGCATAAAACACTGCAGGGTAAGGATGTTAGTAGTGCATGGGATATAGTTAAGCGTAATCTAGAGGAAGCAGTATTAAATTGTACACCTAGGGTAAGGAGGGTTAATCAGGTAGGAGTTAGATGGATGAGTAATATCATTAAGCATGAGCTGCAGAAGAAGAAAATGCTGTGAAGGGTATATAAAGAGAAAGGTGACCAACAAACTCATGAACAGTACAAGGCTCAGGCAAGAAAGGTAACCGGCATGGCAAGTAAGGCAAAATCAGATTATGAGAAGAATCTAACTGAGCAGGCCATAGGAAATTCCAAAGAGTTTTTTCGTTATGTGACAGGTGAGAGGAATAATGGATATGGAAGATTAACCTTAATGAGTGATGATGGTCACGAGGAGACAGAAGCAGATAAAATAGTTGAGTTACTGAGTGATCACTTTGCAAGGATATATCATCCTAGTGAGATTACTGCCTTAACCTGTGTGACAGACAAAAATATGGAAACAGAGGTGGATGAATTGGAGGTTCTTAGGATATTGCAGAATCTCAATGTAAATACAGCTGTAGGATTAGATGGGATATCAGCTACAGTTTTGCAAGAATATGCAAGGGAACTGGCAATGCCTTTGACTAGGCTTTTTAATTTAAATCTTAGCTTTGGTAAAGTTCCAAGGGAGTGGAAAGATGGAAAAATAATTTCTTTGCATAAGTGAGGTTCTAATACTGCTATAGCAAATTATAGACCAATCAGTATCTCAGGCATAGTAGTAAAAGTACTAGAAAAATAGGTAAAAATGAGAATTCGAGAAGGATCGATAAAAATATAATACTGTATGAGGGTTAACGTGGCTTTGCGAAGGGTCAGTCATGCCTTAGTAATTTACTAAATTTTTATAATAGAGTAACAACTGTGTTGGTATAAAGAAGATGGCTACACGATGATTTTGCAAAGGCATTTGACAAAATGCCACATGGAACTCTGTTAAGCAAATTAGAATATATATATATGGGGATGGATATGACACTGGTTACGTGGATAAAAGGATGGCTGCTGGACAGATATCAAAAAGTGGTATATACGAAGACAGGTAACTAGTGGTGTGCAGCAAGGTTCAGTGCTGGGACCAACTGCTGTTTAATTTGTGCATAAATGATAAAGGAAATATTCAGTTGTTTGCTGATGACATGAAATTAGGTAGAGTAATAGTTAATCAAGGCAATGTGGAAAGCTTGCAAGACGATTTAAACAGGAAATTTTGGAGTAATAATAGATAGAGTTGAAGTTTATAAGGCATATTGATAAATTAGGTAGAGTATCCCACAAGATTACTTGGTTATTGAAGAACACACTAACAAGCAGAGATAAGGGAGTTATCATTCTTCTTGACTAGTTATTTGGGTTTCTTAGAGATGAAAGTGATGGTGAGGATCTAAAGGTGAGTGATCTGTGGAATGCTCCTTATGAAGAGAGATTGAGGGTTTACATACTATGGTCTCATACTACATATTACATACTATGGTTTCACATGTAGGAGAAGAAAAGGCCTAAGTCTCCAATAATATCTTGTGCTATCCAACTCCAGACCTGGGGGATTCAAGAGGTCATTGTATGGGTGAGGAGTCCTCCACCATTCTCTGGGTGAGAAGTCCTCCATGCCGTATGTGTGCCCTGCAAGGCATGCAAAGAGAGTATCTTAAAATTAGCCTCAGAATTCCAAGCATAGTAAGTCCATATAACTCTGCTGACACCATACACCTTTAAAAGATAAAGTTGCAGATTTTTGTATGATTTGGTGTTCTTGAAGTAGCTGTACCGAGTCTTGGTTTTCAGCATAGTACAACTTTCTCCTCTCGGGAGAGCCTGTCCCCAGGTGGCAGATTAGGGAATGCCTCCCAGATATGGGTGGTAGGAGGGAATAAAATACCTCCCGCAGACCAACAGGCACTCAGGATGGGCTACATGAAATACGGAACTTCTTCCTCTGCACTTGGTTCTTGGCATTTGGTAAACAGAAGTAGATGAATTAAATCTTGCAAAATAGGCAGAGGAACTTGTCGAAGCTCTGCAGTAATAAAGTTGTCTGATCCAGCAGATGACGAACTAGTTGGAAGTGAAGACTTTATTTTATCAAAAGAAGATGGACGGAAAAGTTCTGTTTCTGGAATAGACCTTGAAACAGAAGGAAGGACTAAATTAGGTAGCTAGGTGGAAAAGACATCCCTCCAAAAGTGGACAAACCCCCCTCATATATCTCACTTGGAGGAGGAGATGCTGCATTTAGTATTGCTCTTGCACAAATGCTTCTGTTCTCATATAATGCATGCATCTGGACATAGAGATGCTTTTTCTCTTTCTGCTTGGATTGAACAGATGATGCAGGACAAACTAACCAGAAAGGGGATATTGCCTAGAAAATTGTACCCAAATAATGATTTATCTTTACTGTAACTTAATTCAGTGACAATCTAATAATATTTTTAAAACCCTGTGACTATACTGAGGGAGAAGAGGCAGATTCTGAGATTTTGTAAGGCATACTTGAAGAGATGGAATTGTACTAGCCCTAATCTGCTCTTGAGATGATAGTGATGAAGCAAGAGGTATGGGGATATTTCTTGCTCTTGTGGGATCTTCTAACAGTAGTCGCATCATTAGTTCTCTGTAGGATGGTAATTTATGATGTGATTGATTGCAGCTATTGTTTGCATAGGAGAACCTCCACCAAAACCTTACTGATACGAGCTATATCTAATGTAACTAACAAGGCTTCATGGAAGGTACAGGTGGTAAAGTCTCACTGACATTCTGAGCAGACAAAGTGTGAACACAAAGACCACTAGTGGTGGTAAAACCTCTGACAATCTGAACAGATAGTGTCGCTGAGATAAAAATGGTCCTGGTTGAACCAAGATATTTTGAAAAGTGGATATTATAGGAAGAGTTAAAGTTACAGAAGGGTTCACATGGGTGATGGAAGAATGTTTTGCTCGCTGATGCAAACCCAGGCAAAAAAACAGCTTTACAACTTTCACAGGTAAGTGTCACATAAGAGATATTCAATACAGAAATACACAATATAAAAGAGAATAAACTTTATTAATGCTTAATTATTTACATACAGTATTAAACACGAAGCCATAAGATAAAGCAACAATTAGAGAAAGGGCATTAGAGACAAATTTTTGAGTAGTGGGATGGTGGTGGGGGGCAGGGGAGGAGGAAAGGATGTTGACTTTCAGCATAGCAATATTTCAGTTTTCATAAAATTGAGAAGTTACAGGGGCATGAAATTACACTTATATAGCTACTTGAAAGGTGAGTTCATTCAGTCCAAAGATGCAAACATGTTTTGAAAAAATATTAATTAATCAATGAATTTTAATAATTACAACATAAAATTATCAAGTCATATATGACAGCCAAGGCCATTAAAAACATTTAATGTTTAATCACAATTAAGTATGAAACAATCATGATTACAATTAAAAAGGAATTATTTTGATCATAATTCATAAGTATGAACTAGAAGCACAGAATATGTTTTTTTTTTTTTTAATACTGCATGAGATTCAATATTTTTTTTTTCCAACAAGATCAATTAGGATATAACTTTTTCAAATATCTACAACTGAAATAGGAATTGATTTTCTCATCTTTAGTTACGATACTACTCCTTTAGTTTGTCTAATTCCCATTGTTTTAGAATAAAGCAATCTCACAAAAATTTGCAAGCAAGTAACTTAGTCACCAATTTGAAAATACATTTTTTTTTGATCATTTAATTCATTATTGACATTAAGTACTAAAATGAGCATTTCACTTATAAGTAAAACAGACCACACTTAAATGCAAAAATAAAAATAACATAATTAGTAATCAATTAAATTCTACTTTTTTCAGCAGCCTAATTGGTGTGGGTAATGCAGACAACCGTCTATTTTTCTGTCGAAAGGAAGCTGAAGGAGGAGCATTTTTTGAATGGCTATAATGAAAATAAGTAAAATATGCATTATTCTTATATGTTATAATTCAGAAATTAAAGACAGATCAAAAATCTAAAGAGGAAATCAAATCAGGTCCATCAGATCTTGAAAATATTTTCAACAATGAAAACTGAAATTCAAATGGAACACTGATTCGGCATAGAAATTAAAATAAAGAAATAAAAATGCAAGTATTATTAGTTTTTAATGTATTTAAAATTTGTAAGTTAATCAACAACAATATACAAGTATACATTAAAATTTGTATAACAGATGCAAAAGTTATTTATTTTTATTCATTTTTTTAAATTTGTAAAATAAAAATAAATAAATCAGCTAACGCCTTTTATTCCCTTATAGGGAGTAGGAGAGGCCTTTATACTCTATCTAGCTTTTGGAGACTGAGTGGGCATTTCAATCTCTACTGGTAGCCAATCAGAGATAGCTGGCCCATGTCTATCATTAATTATAGCAGCCAGCGATGATGAGGCTGGCAAACAAGTGCTGCCATCTCTTGGTACCTAACCCTAACATGATATGTCACTCTGAAATGATGTGGGTACTATGGTCGATTTTTTTGAATTTACGGGATAAAAAACTCAAGTTTCCGGGAGGAAAAACCCACTTGCCCGTGCCAGAGATCGACTAACTCGGGAACCGGTCGAAGAAAGGCTTAGAAAAAGTTCCTCCAGTTGGCGACTATCTGGTAGAAGAGATCAGTTGTTTCCTTGAAGTCATTTCAAATTTTGTACATTGAGTGAATGCATGGAAGGAGCTAACAGAATTTCAGCTGGAGTGATAATCAGATATCATATAAGAAAAATGTCTGTTACTGTACAGCAGCTAAGCATTTTCAAGTCCACAATTGGCAATGTGCTAAAAAAAATAGAATTTCAAAGGTCACAATGAATCCAAGGCATAACAAGCCTAAAATGATGAATGATAGGAACTGATGCTCTTTGAGAAGACTGGTTACTTTATTTTAGTAAAAAAAAAAAAAAAAAAAAAAGCTGTATTTGGAGATTGGCAGCCATAAGCAATCAAAAAATGTATTTCCATTACAAGTAGCAAGAGCTTCAAGCTATGAAGTTTCTTAGAAGTATTGCAGCCCAAGAGCAATTAACGATGATAAATGCACAGCATTGACTGGAATGAGCTAAGTAACAAGTCATCAATTTATATATTACCTTTCTTTTAGTCTGATAGATGTGCGAGTATAGAGGATAGCTGGAGAACATTTTTTAACGTGTGGTTTTCCCAAAGATAAAATTTGGAGGTTGCAGTGAAATGATACGAAGCTGCTTCTCATAGTATGGATTAGGTACATGACAACTGGGTCCTACAATGATGTTCTGGACATTTGGGTGTATCATCTGACATTGTGGCAGTTTTATGATACTGGTCCTTGCACCTCCAGTGTGATAACATTTCATGTCACAAAGCAATGACTGTAAACACTAGAATGTTGAAATGGTCAGCACGGAGTCTGAATCTGAAAAAATATCTGTGGGATCGACTGGAACACAGAATCAGAGTACTGCTCTTTCAAATTAGTAATGCTTTAAAGGAGAAGTGGAGCAAAATATTAATTTTCTACCAGAAATGAGAAGGAAGTCTTACATTATACAGTGAAACAGTTATTGCAAATAGCACAAAATGTTATTAATTCCTCTCACTAAAGAGGTTTTGTTTATATCTGCATATGCTCTATGATTACAGGTAAGATGGTGTATATGATACAGCATTCATATCTTTAAATCTTAAATCTGCTGTTTTACAGCATTCATATATACATAATGAGTCTTAAAATCTTAACATTTAAATGATTTACTAATATATTTTTAATACAGAGTCAAGGTCAGCAAAGGTTTCAAGATTTCAAAGAGAATATCTATCAGCAATACAGCATAAAATTTACCAAACTGGAGACAAAAGTTCACTTCCTGAATATACACAACTGACCAGATCATCTAAAAAGCTATCTACAGGAAATTCATTAACAGATACTCTCATGCTAATTCACACTACTATAAACTACTATAGAAATTGGACAGCCCACAGACCATGTGCATGCTGCATATACTTTGAGAGCCGCCTAATTAATGAGGGAGAGTGAGTTAAAAAAAAATCCTGCAGTTCTTTACAAATATCTTACTACAAAATGAGAATGATAAGTTAATAATTTCAAGACTTCTCTTAAACCAACAGGCTCAGTACACATCTAACAATGATAACAAAAATCATTCACTTCATTGCTTATCCTGTTGTCTATTTCGAAATTTGTCATCTTCACTGCAAATTGTGCCTAAATAGCTGAAATACTTTAATGCTCTATGGGGTTCTCTCTTCATTCAGGATGCAGTTAATGTTTGCAGTGCTTCTACCAGAAGCACTGCAAACATTAACTGCATCCTGAATGAATTTTGAATATTGATTTTCACACCAAATTTATTAAAGCTGCTATTCAATTTAGTCAGAGAATCCTGGAGACTGACACTAAATCTGTTTAGGAGTATAAATCATCTGCATAAAGCAAAGAGTTAAGTATGATATCTCGGATTCTAATATCAAGTTTAATGCCACTTTGTTTCATAATGTGATCCATATAGATAAGAGTGGAGACAGTATGAATGAATGTTTTACACCTGACTTTATATCAAACCATCTTCCAGTGTTTCCATCAATTCAAATCGCTAACTTGCAACTTAAATATAGCCTAAAGCCCATGTATTGCTCTGTATAATGTTCCACATAATCACAGTGTTTTGTAAAGTTTCTTTCTAGGTAACTATTTGTATGCTTTTTTTCAGATCTACAAAACTAAAGTAGAGATCCTTGTTATTATTATTAATTATTATTAAGAGAGACCTCCAGGGAGGGAGGAACTGAGGGAAGCCACACTACATGCACCAGCTGTGATACTTATTCTTGAATTCATTCACACTGCTTGCACACACAACATCCAGTTGCAATCCATTCCAATCATGCACCACCCCACAAGAGAAAATATACTTCCATGATTTCTCAACTCTTTGTTGTAAAGTGAATATCTAATCTTGACAACCTTTATTTGGTCCGATTAGAACTTTCTCAATCTCTTCTCAAGTATGCGTACATAAATCTTTCATTAAACACTTAGTAGAGAAATTCCTCTGTAATTCAGACATTCAGTTTTATTCTCCTTTTCACAGATGAGAACTATGACAGTTCAAATCCAATCAACTGGAATTTGGCCATCTGACCAAGCCCACTCTTAAATATGTAAGTAGCAACTGCAAAATTTTTATTACCTCCATATTTGAGCATTTCTGGTTGAATATCATCTACTCTGGCTGCTTTCCTCATTTCAGGCTTTTGATAGTCTCCCCCCCCCCCATACCTTAAGTATTGACATATACTATTTTTTGCATTCCTCTGGAATATTTCCTACTACTGGTCTGTCACTGCTTGTTTCATTTAACAGCCTTTAAAAATAATTACTCCAAACAACTAAAATATCCTTATCTTCAACTTTCAGGTCATCTTTATCATCTTTGATTCCGTTTATAGTACTCTTTCCCCCATTTTTAAGCTTTTTCAATAGCGTCCAGAATATTTTGCCACCATCTTGATAATTATCTTCTATGTTCTTGCTGGAGTCTTCCATGACTTTTGTTTCGCTACTTTTACACAAAGATTACCTTTCTTACATTTTTCTCTGTATTCTTTTAAGGCATCTGCCAACTTATTTGCTAGGAGCTTTTGGTATGCTTTCTTCTTTCCCAGGACTGATTGTTTAACTTCTTGTGCCCACCACTGTGTTCTTATTTTTCTATCAGTGCAAACAACTTCATCACATTGAATCACTGAATCAATCAACGATTTCTTAAGAGTTTGCCACGAGACTCTAAGGCAGTGGTTCTTAACCTTTTCAAAGTCACGGAACACTTTTGATTATAAGAAAAATTTGGGGAACACCAAAAGCATTAGAGTCATAAAACTAACACTAAACATATGCATGGACTTGCCTTTTATAAAAATGGAACTTATTTTAATGCGATACTTGAGGTTGTTGGCTTTTGCAGATTTCAAAAATATCAGGTCTAATATGTAATATAGCTACCCTCATCTCTTTGTCTATATTAATAAGTATTTTTTTCATGCTTTAGTTTTTATATGGGTTAATATTGAGAAACAGAGCTCACACAAATAAGATGTTGAAAACTGTAACAAAATTTTCAGTGCCCTTGTGGAGAGAGTTGAATATTCGGCTTGGACAAAAATCCAAAATTCCTCAAGAGTTATTTCAGAGAATTTCATTTTTAGAGTATGATTCATTAACAAGGTAACTAATTGCTCTTCTTCTTTTAACAAAAATTCACAACTCGATGTATTTATTAACTGTGCCAAATGGATTTCCAGTTACACTCTGAACTGTGTCATGTGATATCTTTCACTGGTGGAACACAAGTGTTCCGGGGAACACCAGTTAAGAACCACTGCTCTAAGGTATGGTTCTTGTTTTCAAATTGTTTCATTTTGTTTGAATAATGTTTCTATAGTTGTACAGTTTACCTCTAAAAGCTGTTCAACTTTAAATATTTAAAAAATTTTCTTACATATTGCTCTTGTCAATGTGGTATTCAATTTTATCTGACTTAAAACTAAGTGATGAACGCTTAAATTATGAATCCTCTGTATACTCTTGTAAAAGGCAGCCATGTCTTTTGGTTTCTTGCTAAAGCAATTGGTTGTAATTTTTGTCCAGCACTATTTCCACCTGTATCATATCAAGATGGCTCTATTGCATCATCACCCACAGAAAAAAGCTAATCTCCTGGCTTCACACTTTGCCTTCAATGCATGCATAACTGACAATGGCAAATGCCACCCAATCATTCAACTGCCCAACATACAATGCCCCCTCTATCCTTTTGCCAGAAATAGATAAGAAACCTATTGTCTAAATTAGACACAAAAAAGTCCTGATGGCCCTGATGGCATTTCTCCAATGGTCTTGAAAGTCTGTGCACCAGAATTGACTCCTATCCCATGTTACCTGTACATACTCACTCCACTGGTATCTATCCCAAAGCCTGAAAATTGGCCTATATTCAACCCATTCCTAAGAAGGGAGACAAATCATTGCCATCTAACTACCACCCTATCTCACTTACCTCAGTCCTATCTAAAGTGATGGAGAAAACCAATTCTCAACTCCTACACTATCTTGAAGGCACCCAGCTATCAAGCGACCACCAGTATGGGTTCTGTCACTGCCTATCAACAGGAGATCTACTCTCATAATCACCCATCTCTGAACAAATGTCATGGAGAAGCTTGGTGAATTTCAAGTGGTTGCACTTGATATCTCTAAAGCATTTGACCAGTTTTGGTACAAAGGCTTACTAAGCAAACTTCCACCATTTGGTCTATCTTGGACTTCTGCAGTTGGATTGCCAGTTTTCTGTCTGGATGCACACTGTGTGATGGTAGATGGTTCCTTATCCTCTCACCATCTAATTAATGCTGGAGGGTTCCACAAGATTCTGTTCTCTCACCAACCCCTCTTCTGTATATCAATGACCTACTTCAGTTGACCTCCAACCCAACACACAGTTTTTGCAGATGACAGCACATTGCACTCCTCCCTTTCATTTGACAAACTTCACTCTATACAACTCACTTCAACCTACAGAACATCAACCACCACTGCCCTCAATTCTGACCTCCAAGTCATCCTCCAATGGGGGCTCAGATAGCCTTGTTAACGTCAATGCTAGTAAAGCCCAGTTCTGTCTTACTTCTCACAAAAAAAAAAAATATTTTCCACAGTATTATTTTTGATAACACTCAAATTTCCAGAAAAGATGAGATTTCGCTTCTTAAAATTACCCTGACATCAGTCTTCTCATGGCATAAACACATCACAACTTGCATCCTCAGCTTCCAAAAAAACTTTGATTTCTCTTTCACTCAAGACGTTACTTCACCTCTAAACAGCTGTTAACTTATACAAATCACAAATCTGCCCAGCTATCAAATACTGCTCTCGCATTTGGAGTGGGGCTCCTAAAAGCTCCCTCAAAATGCTTGACGCAATACAGAGGAGAACAATTAGATAGATAAATGACCCATCTCTTGCCAACCTACTCCCCCCCCCACCCTCACTTTCACACAGACATCTGGCTTCTCCAATTTGTATATATTCTATAACTATTTCCATGGCAAATGTTCATGTGAAATAGCATCAATAATTCCTCCACCCAGTACTGCACCCATTGGAACACATACAGCTGCTGCCCAACATCCTTCCATGACCTTGAAATCCATAGAACAAGTTTCTTTTCCTTCTCCTTTATCCCTGCTACTGCTGTACTGTGAAACAGTCTCCCCCCACCCACGATGTATTTCCCAAGGAATACAATACACAGGCTTTTAAATGAAATGTAAACAAGTTTCTCCTTTCCCAACCCACTACCTATATAAAGTACTATAGGTTGATCAACCAACCTCTCATGAATGGGCATAACATAAAAAAAAAAAAAAACTCATACCCTGAACAAACAATGAACATTTTAAGTTAGAGATCTGAGAATTAAGTTAGAAATAAAGCATTCAATTAAAGATTAGAGACCACAGAAAAAGACCGTATGGAAATATTTATAGATTTATTTATGAGAGTTCTGAGAAAAATTAGGAGGCCCAAACAGATGAATCAATGGCAGAATCATATAGGAGGATATTAGGAAGGAACTTTGCATTGGTAGCATTCAAGAATGTGAGCAGGGCTAATCATAGGTGGTATAATCACTTCAACAGAATGGGAGAGGAAGAGTTAGCACAACAAGTTTGTTGCTAAGATGGTAGGAAAAAGATCCAAAGGAAGACATGGCAAATCAATCCACCAATATCTTGGTGGATTGATTCAGTAAGAAGTGCCTTAGAAGACTGAAATGTTAGATACAACAGTATTGGAATACTGACAAGTAATAGACTGATTTGGAGGAAAATTGTTGATAGCAGATGAGTAATAATGTAATCTTAATCATGTAGTACTGTAATTTCTATCTTGAAAGAAATCAATGATGATGCATATTCTGTTATTTAATTTTAGTTACAAACTTCATGACTAAACATCAGATCTACATTCAACTATATATATATATATATATATATATAGGAGATATGTGAAAACTGCAGGAATACATGAGGGGTGGTAAAGTGTAAAATATAGCCTTTCCCACTAAAATGTCAATCTCACTGTCAACTTCTCATAGTCCACCCTGTTCTACAAATACAAACAAGACTGAGTAATATACATAGTATAAACTAATATCCTTAACAGAGGAAATGTCAGAAATGCCAGTCTGAAGACTAATTATAAGAAGCAAACTACCAGGCTAGTAAGTTATCCTGAGAAAATGTAATTTACTTTCAAGGCTCAACCAAAGAAAGGCCAGATGGATTAGTAGGGAAAAGACCAAGACTCAGGAAAAGGCACACAAAATTGGAAACATGAACAAATGAAAATTGAAACATGAAATGTAAGTATTGCACACAATGATGAAAGTGTTGATCAATTAAACCAAACCAACATAAAGATAAATGCAATAATAGAAACAAAGACAAAGTAAAAAAGTACTAAAGAACCAACTACAGTATATACAAATCTACAGTGGAGCTAAAAAGAGTGAAGGCAGGTATTATGATATATAAAACTATGAAGAAAAATGCTGTGTATTATAATTAATGGAACAGTAGATTATTAGGAATTAAACTCCAAATACGAAGAGGCCACATAACAATAAATGATACTTATGCACTTGGAGAAAATAAAAAATATTTTATAAAGAACTGCACAATGTCAGAGATAAAACAATAGATTTTTACTAGCAACAGAACAGGAAAAAAAAAAAAAAAAATCAAAACAAATAGATAAATATGATGAGGATATCTCTAATTGTAATGGATGCAACCTACAAGATTTTGTAATTTGTAATAGCATGAGAATAATGAAATACAAATATATATATAGCCAAGTCCAAGGGTAGTTAATGATCACACTGATAACTGCAAATTTTAAGAGATATGAGTTAATACTGTTGTGTCCTATTCTTCTTATTCTATCCTATTAACTTTCTTATACTTTATATCCTACCGGCTGCGCCATTTATGTTGAGTCCCAATTTACGATTTTTATTCTAACAATTTCCTCTTATCTATGTTCTTCTATTATCTACGCACGAGATATCGCCAAAATTTTTACTAATACTTAAGTTATTTCTCCCTTTAGTACCCCTAATATTTATATTTATACTGCACCTTTTGGGATATTTAGTTTAAGATATTATATACAAAAACAAGGAGAAAGAACTCAAATATGTCTGAAAGTGTAACTATGTTGCAGTTGTGACACTTTATCTCGTTTCTTAACATTAATTTCCCGCGTGATTAGGTTCGTATTTTTCAAGTGGTGCATTGGTCAGCAATTTCAGACAACTTTTTTTATCATTGAACAAAGGTTTATTAAATTCCTTAACATGATACAAATCAATTTTTTGTGATTACTCAATTTAATGCTAAACTAAATACTTACAAACTAACATTAGCTTATTACAAGTAATTAGGCTATGATCCTATAATGAGTATTACAATCACGCCGCCATAACAATTCAACACATAAATTCACTTGACATGGACAAATAAGATTAATTCACACTATTCAAACTCAAGTAGATTAACTAAACCTTACTGCACTAACACATAACTAGTATTATGATCATGCCGCCATACACATTCAATATGTAAATTCATTTGACATGGACAAATAAAATTAATTCACACTATTTAACTATTCAAACTTAAGTAGATTAACTAAACCTTTTTCTGCACTAGAACACAAATGTGGCATTTTAACTTTCCTATACATTAACAATAGACATGCAAAATTCTCAGGACACTTAATTTTTCACATAACATTAACACTAGCCAGCTTACTTTTAATACATTCTGTCAGATACTAAAGTCCTAGTATAAATTTTCCTTGGTCGCTTTAACAGTTCCGTATTAGAATAATGATAGTTATCACAGACAAATTTTAGTTAACATTAGATATATTTTACAGTACCTTTCTTTCTTGGGTTTTTCATATGGACCTTTACCTTCTTCTGATTGAACTATCTTGATATAACCTCTTCGATAATCTGCTTCTCCTACGTTCCTTTTGGAGTTGAACTATGCTTACACGGTTTTAAACTTTCGTAATTCAGGACACCCTTTTGAATTATCTAATCGGCTGTGCAACTTGCCACGTGGATATCGATTTCTTTACTTCTTTCCCCTTCTCGTAGTTGTCACTGAAGTCGAAACACAAAGAATATGCTTTCTTTTCCTCGACTATATGACATTCTTCGCTTCTCACATAGGAAATACGGAACCGAAATTCCGCTCACTTTTGTTTCTGTGTTGGGCGTCGGAGATATAACTCCAATCTCGGCCACTCAGGAAAACCCCGTGAAATCCATACGAAAGAGCTCGCGAAGGACTCTCCTGGAATGGAATCAAAACCAAAACCAAAAAAGCACCGTGGGGGGGGGTTTCCAACCCTTTTATAACTGCTCTCCTAACGGCACTTTTTCTAACTTCTTTTCTCTGCCTCCTACTTGTTTTTACTTCACCGACCAATTAGGGTGGCGTTTTTCTGCCAAACATCCTTTGATCGGCGAGCCCGTTCGATGTCTCAATCCGGGAATCGGCCCTGAGCGACAGTCTGTTGTTTTCTTTTGCTAGCCTCTAATTTAATCCCTTCCAAAATTTTTCTACGAATTTACTTAATAACTTAATCTCTAGCCTCTCCCATACCATCTTTTATGACTAATCCTTTTCTGTCTCATCTATTTAACTTTTCTCATTTAAATCATATCACAATATTAATATATTCTTTCTTTTGTTAGTTAGTTTAACAAAAACCTTTATTTTTTTATATATTTTATGATGCAAGAATCTTTCTTTTTCTTTTAATTAATTCAACTATTATCTTTTATGCAGGGTTTTAATTTATTTTATTTATTCTTCATGCTACACCATGATAGCTGAGAATTCTATATTCTCAAGATATCAGGTGTAACAATACCAGATATAAGAACATATCTAGGTTTTCAATTATATTTTTGATTATTATTATATGGAAAGTTGACTTAAACCAAGATTACTAAAAATAACAAATGTTTGCTTCTGGAGTGCTTAAGGGTCAAAGCTAGATAACTGGGAGGAGGCTTCCACATAATCTTTTAAGAAATGCAGAGAATCAACCAGGGCTTCTGACTTAACGTACAAGCTTCACCTTCTCACAGTGCACTGTTAGATATCTATCTAGATAATGAACAAACATGGATGGGTTAGCAATTTGGGATTTGGCAAACCAAATTATATTCTTACTGCCTTAAACTATAATGTAAAATGATGGCATAACATGACAGAATTTCATGATGGCTAGAGCATCACCCAGTTAAACAAAGGGCCCTTGTGGTTTTCTTCAGGGAACCAGGGCAAACTATGAAAAGTCAGCTACTGAAACAAATTCTAACCTACCATCGGCATAGTTCAAGATTGACATCATCAATATAGAAGAATTAATGAAAAAAACAAAAAAAAAAAAACTAGCAGAACTGAATAAATACCAGTTCAACATAATCTGAATCACCAAAATAGAAATTAGATCTTTCTAAGCAACAATACAAGATGTTATATTATTCAACATTAAATATGAGGGTAATCTTCTTTAATGGCAGGCAATATCAAGTAGAGTGATGTGGGCAAATATCAGAATGGGCACCTGGATGATGAAAAGGCAGAGGAATTTTTTGAGGTACCAGACACCATAAGAAAGAAAGAGTCTGCTCTTGTTGGAGATCTTAACAGCAGAGTAGGAAATGATTACCAGACATAGAAATATTCTGGGAAAATTTGGAGAAAAGAAAAATGCTAATAATAATGGTATACATGCTGGATTTCAGTTCAGGATATGGGCCAGTTATTACTAACACCACATTCCAACATAAACATGTGCACAAATTCACATGGAGAGAAGATGCAAGAAATAAGAAAAATCCCATCAACTATGTTATTGTTGATAGCAATGCTTTATCAGTGGTTCAGAACAAGGGTGTACAGAGAATTTTGAAATTGAAAGTGAGTACTAATTAGTTTTGAGCAGGATAAATGAATTTCATATTAAATAGAAGACTGGGTAAGAAAGTTTTAAAATGAATCAAAGTTGAGCAGCTTTCTGAGGTGAAATGTAGACTAAAAATATACAAACAATACTTAACAAAAAACAAAAGTTTCACAACAAGAACTAAATCTCAAAGATTCAGTGACAAACCTTGAAGAAAATTAACTGATTAAGCCAAAGAGGCACATGGTGAAATTCTCTGAAGGATGGAGGTATCAGTAATCAGTAAGTAATCAGTGGTGGACTCAGGAAGTTAAAGAGGCAGTCAATAAAAAAATAAAGTGTATCTAAAGTTCCTCGCAAGTTAGTCAGCTTTTGCCATAAAAGAATACATAGGAAAAAATAATGTAAGAAATCAAAGCGGAGTGTAAAACTAGCTGAACAGAAGTTACGGGAAGACTTTGGTAAGAACATAGAAAGTAAATATCAGAAAGTTGGCAATGTATTCTGGAGGCTGTTAAAAAGCTTAGAAACAGAGAAAAGCATAATGTAAAAGGAATCAGAGATGATAAAAGTGACACAAAAACTGAAGATATTCTGGATGTTTGGAATATTACTTTGAAGATTGCTAAAGGAAACAAGCAGTGACAGCATGGTGATAGAAAAACTAAACAGGAATGGAATATTTTTGTATGTCCGACAATCATTTCCTAAGTCTACTATTTAGATCCCCAACAAGGACCAACTTTTTCTTTTTGTTGTGACAGTTGCTTTCTCTAAAGCTTAAAAAAATTCCTCCACTTCTTCTACCTTAGTAGAACCTTCTGTGGGACCACAAAGAAATCTCATTGTCCACCTCCCCATTCTAATATTTGCCCACATCATTATCAAAGGAAAGGAGATTTACATTAAAAATTAAAGACTGCAAATTCTGGTCTTCTAAGTCTTTCTATCTTGAGAGAGACTTGGAAGACTTTTTTTTTTTTTTTGTGAATGGAAGACAAAGTCTTCCATTTACAAAAGCTTGTAAAGTGAGTAAGTCTGGGAGACCATAGCACTCCACCAATCTCACTGATGAGCCAGCCTGAAATTTTTAAAACCCTATACACACATCGAAAATATTCAAGAGAAATGCAATTAGCATGAAATGCAAAAAAGAAGCTAAGCAGGTAGAAAAGTTTCACAGCAGCATTGTATAATTTAGAAATCCTAGTAACTAGAAAGAGAGAAAAATGAATGTAAGAATTCTTCTTTTTCATCCATCAGATGATTGGTAAGGTCCCTTGTGAACATATTTTTGCCATCTGGTTCTATTACGAGCCATTTCTGTCATCTCTCTCTCTCTCTCTCTCTCTCTGAAGCTTTATAATTGTAATCTTTCCTTCAAAAACTGTAGCCAAGTTATTTTTGGTCTGCCTCTTGATCGTCTCTCTTCCTATCTTTGAAAGGACATTCTGTGGAGGTGTCCAAACCATCTTAATTGCTGCTTAAGAACCATAGCTACAATATTTTATCTATAGTTTAATTCAGGACTGTTCAACCTTAGGTAATCCGAGGGCCGCATTAAAAAAAGATTTATCAGAGGTCTGTATCCAGAATAATAAATATAGTACATATATTAAATTACTTGGAGAGTCGTACCATTAGTCCTACACCATCACTTAAAAGCGTTTTTGCTTTCACTAACTCTAATACTACTTTATTCTTGTTGAGAGGCTTATACGCTGGTTAAACATGATAACTAATATTTAAGGAATTGACAGCGTATACTAGAAATATAGATTAAATAAACTTTAATATATACTTTCCGATATTTCGGCGAACGTCACGTTGCCATCTTCTTGGGAACTTACTACAAAGACACGTGCACACAAGTACTAATAACAGCAAATGAGACTGAAGCTAGGAAGCTAGCGTTTCCTAAAGTCCTGATGGTGCCCCCTGGCGGGCTATATTGGTAGTTCTTGGCCTTTGGGCTGAAGTTCTTCTGATAAAAGTTTCCCAAATTTGGGGCATACAAGTACTAATAACAGCAAATGAGACTGAAGCTAGGAAGCTAGCGTTTCCTAAAGTCCTGATGGTGCCCCCTGGCGGGCTATATTGGTAGTTCTTGGCCTTTGGGCTGAAGTTCTTCTGATAAAACTTTCCCAAATTTGGGAAAGTTTTATCAGAAGAACTTCAGCCCAAAGGCCAAGAACTACCAATATAGCCCGCCAGGGGGCACCATCAGGACTTTAGGAAACGCTAGCTTCCTAGCTTCAGTCTCATTTGCTGTTATTAGTACTTGTGTGCACGTGTCTTTGTAGTAAGTTCCCAAGAAGATGGCAACGTGACGTTCGCCGAAATATCGGAAAGTATATATTAAAGTTTATTTAATCTATATTTCTAGTATACGCTGTCAATTCCTTAAATATTAGTTATCTAATACTACTTTGTATGAAGAGGCAAGGCCTGAACTTTGTTTAGTGCTATGTTTTGCAAAATAACTCATTTGGTGCATCAATTTCTTATATTCTACAATAATGGTGCTTATTGATTCTTTAATATACATCTCAAATGTTTTACTGTGTAATGTAGTGTAGTGTTGTTTCATATTATACTCTTTAGGCACTGACTAAACTTGCATGCAAACAAGACATTGAATTTTATTCTTGTTGTTTATAATCAAATAGTCCGATTCCCATCGGCTTTAATACACTCCCTTTTCATCTTCAATTTTTTTTTTTGTTAGGCATGGTTATTTGGCAATAAGTTGTAATAAAATTTATCAAGTAGATTACTAAAGATAACATGGAAATAAATCACAATGCATATCTAGTAAGTTGGTGAGCATGAGTGACAGAACCTCGATAACTGAACAAATGAACAACACTAACATGCTCATGTTCCCCATGAGCAGCTGGAGCATGTGAATTTAAACAAAATAGTGTAAGAATGCTTCTTTGGCACATTTAAGTTTTGAAAAACACATGGGTATATAGTGATGTAAAAACTCCAAATGAAATTACCAACATCGAGATTATCAATTAGTGATAGAATTAAAATTGTCATTTTATTTTTTTGCTTGTGAAAATCAAAACCCACAGGCAGGCCGCACAAAACTGCACTGTGGGCCATGTGTTTGGACAGCCCTGGTTTAATTCATGTTTAACTTGCTCATTTGTTGTGTGTTCTGAACAGTGAGTCTTATTTTTCTTAAGCATTTCATTTCAAATGCTCTGATTTTCTGTATTTCTTTCTCATTGAGTGTCCATGTCTTAGCTCCATACGCTGCTGTAGATATAAGAATGGTTTTATAGAGTTTTAGTTTGAGGCTTTTTTAAATGCTGTAGTGTTATTGTTTAATTTATTCATATTAGACCATCCTTTGTTAAGTCTGTATGTTGCTGTTTCTGTGTTGTTGAGGTTGTGAATAATGAGACTGCCAAGATATGTACATTTCTTTACTTATTCAAGCATATATGATTTTTTAAATTTATTGAAATTTTATCCTCATCTCTTCCTATTTTCATTATTTTAGTTTTGCTTAGATTCTGCAAGAATAATAATATTGTCTGCATATTTAATATGGGTTGATATTCATGCCATTTATTTGTAGATCTGGTTCTTCATCTATGGATTTGCATACTTCTTTGAGATATAGTAAAAATTTGGAGAGAGAGAGAGTGGGCACCGCTGCATGACTCCTTTTTCTATTTTATTAAATTTGCCAGTTGGCTTTGGTATCTTTATAATAATTCCTGATAAAGGTTTGTATTTCTGAATCTAACATCATAGATTTATTCCTCTATTTATTCCTTACTTCTCATTTTGCAATTGCACTGTTTCTTTTATGCTCTATTTCTGCTTCTATTGTTTTGGAATTTAGCCATTTCTGGGAACTATCCTTTTTTGTTTTTATTATATTTTCTATATCTTTGTTCCAGTCTCTTAGTCCGCTTTTTTTTCTAATCCATTTGCACTTCATTCCTGAACTTTCTGTTGCTGCTTTTGTGAGAATTTGTTTCAAATTTTCCCATTCTTTTTCTATGCCACTTGATTCATTTGTGGTTTCTGTTTTTAAGTTTGTGCATTTTTGATATTGTTGTCTAACATGGGGGGGGGGGGATCCTGTAATGAAAAAATTTTGTAATTTCTTCAAATATGTAATTTCTAAAAATACATCGTCATCGTCTGGTAGCATCCTCTAGCAAGAGGGTTGCAGCAGATGAGCAGCTCTTCTCCATTTCTCCCTGTCTGTCGCTTTCGTCATTCTTAAACCAGTCCATTCCACGATGTCATTGAACCACTCTCTAGTTGGTCTTCCACGTCTTCTCTTCCCCTCAACTTTCCCTTGTAATATCTTGTCAGGTGTCCCGAAGAACCTCTCAGAAGATGTCCTGCAAATCTAGTCTTTCTTTGCATAATATTCTTTAACAGTATTCTTTCCATCCCAACTCGTCTTAAAACTTCTTGATTTGATATTCTTTCTGTATAGCTAATCTTTTCCATCTTTCTATAACACCACATTTCCAATGCATTAATTCTTTCCATATCTCTCTTTTTTAGTGTCCATGACTCACTTCCATAACTTGCAATACTCCAAACTGTTGCTTTAACTATTCCAATTCTAACGCCTATTTCAGTGTTCTTGTTTATTAAAATTCTCTTCATTTCCATAAATGCCGATTTAGCTTTACCTATTCTATTTCTAATGTCCAACTCTGAAGTTCCTTTCTCTGAGATCCAGCTACCTAAATATTGAAATCTTTCCACTTCTTCTAAAATCTTTCCTCTACATCTTATTTTTACATTATCTCCTATTTTTCTACCAATTATCATTATCTTGGTCTTTTTTGTGTTAATTCTTAGTCCATACTCTTTACAAGAGTTTTCAATTCTTTGAATAATTTGTTGTAACCCATTTTCACTTTCTGCCATCACTACTACATCATCCGCATATCTTAAGTTATTAATGATTCTTCCATTTATTTTTATTCCTTCTTCTACATCCTCAAGTGCCTCTCTAAACATTTGTTCACTATAAAAGTTAAACAATAATGGTGATAAATTGCAGCCTTGCCTGACTTCTCTCTCCACTGGGAATTCTCCTGTTTCCTCTCCATTTACACATACTGACGCTATTTGTGACCAATATAATCTCTTTAAAATTTCCAGGTCATAAGAGTCAATATCAGTATTTTCTAGAATGTCAAAAAGCCTTTCATGTTTCACTGTATCAAATGCCTTTTCAATCTAGAAATCCCAAAAACAACTTTCCACCATGGTTTAGTGTTTTCTCCCCAATAATTCTTAGACAAGTTATAAGAATTATTGGGTTAAAAATACATAAAATTGAAAATTTTATGTATTTTAGCCACCTTGGTTTAAATCGAATTTTTGCTGATACCATAAAATGATCAGGGTTTAATTCAAAGTCTCGATATGCTCTCACATCTAAAATTAACTCTGCTAATTTAAAATTTGCAATAACATAATCGATTACTGATTTGCATCCTCTGGCTGACCAAGTATATTTATTATTTCCTTGTGTTTAAACACTGAATTCATTATTCTCATATTATTATAAATGACAAAATCTCGCAGTCTGTGACTATTTTGATTACATGTATCTTTGCCAAATTTATCGGTGCTTGTTTTTTATTTTTGTTTCCTATTCTGGCATTTAAATCTCCTGCTGGTAGTAAATAGTCAGTTTTGTTTGTTTTATTTATGTTATCACTGTTATTCATCATATATAATATACATGATAAATTTTTATATGAAACTTGAACCTTTCATAATGTGATTCATATACAATGTATATGAATCACATTATGAAAGGTTTAAGTTTCATATAAAAATTAGAATGTTAATCTCATGTCTTTCTGAAGAAGATGTTGCACTCTTTAATAAATGCAATATAAGTTTGCTTTTAGTGAAGATTGCAAATTAAGTATGGACAGACAACAGAATAACAATGCTGGTATGGTTGGGAGCTATCTAAATAGACTATTATGGGATAGCTGAGAAATCAGTCAAAATACTAAACTAGAAGTATAAGAGAAAGTTCAAACCAATTTTAACTTATGTGTTTGAGAGTTGGGTTAAAAATAAAACAATTAAATACTACATACACAAACTTTGAGTTATCCAAAAAAATTAGGAAGTGAACAGATAGCATCAAAAGCAGAATTGCATTAAAGATAAGGATATTAGAAAGGGGTGAATGTATGTGTGTGTGTGCAGAGTTAATCTAAAGTGGAATAGTCACTTAGACAGAATGAGAGAGGAATGACTAACACAAAACATGTTTGATATGTGGAGGAAACCAATCTAGGTAGATTGCAGTTAGTCATAGAAGAGCAAAAAAGGAAGATAATACTGAAGTCCTGAGAGTTAAGACTAAGTTGGAGGAAAACTGTGAATAGGAAGTTAGTAATAATGTAGCCATTTCATGTAGCACCAACCTAGTATTCTGTATATCCCCTTGAGGATATGCATGATTTATTTTGAGGATGATATAAAGGGTGTCTCAAAATTCATGCAAGATTTAAATTTAGCGCCATTTGTGCGGTAAAGTGTTGCCAACGAGAAAAAAAAGACAGCGTGACAGTTCAGGGTTATTAAAAATGGAGCGCTACACGAAAGAACAACACATTTTCATTGTTGAGCAATATTTTAAAAATAATGAAGGTTTGGCAGCTACAGTTCGCAATTTTCGTACAAAATATGGTTGGAATAGTGATTTAACTTCATCAACTGCGAAAAGATTAATTAAAAAATTCAAGGAAACTGGATCAATTAGTGATCTTATACACTCTGGCCATCCTTCAACAAGTTGTTCAACAGAAAACATTGAAGCAGTTTGTGAGAGTGTTGCTGAGAGTCCAGGAACATCAATTCGGCACCGTGGTCTTGAATTGGGCATTTCGAGAAGCTCTCTACAGCGTATTCTCACGAAAGATTTGCATCTTTATGCTTACAAAGGTTCAACTGACTCAAGAACTGAAGCCTACTGACCACACACAGCGAAGAGAGTTCGTTAAATGGATTATGGAACAACAACAAGTGGATGCTTATTTTTCGAACAAAATCATCTTCAGTGATGAGGCTCATTTTCATCTTGATGGCTTCGTTAATCGCCAAAATTGTCACATTTGGGGTTCAGAAAATCCACGAGTGATTGTTGAGAAACAAATGCATCCACAACGTGTCACTGTTTGGTGCGGATTTTGGGCTGGAGGCATCATCGGTCCATTCTTCTTCTTCGAAAATGTGGTTGGTAAGGCAATAACAGTTAATGGTGCTCGCTATCGCGACATGATAATCCAGTTTTTTTGTGCCTAAATTGCAAGATATGGATGTGGACGACATGTGGTTTCAACAAGACTGCCACATGCCATACAGCCCGAGAAACAATTCAATTACTGCACGAGTCATTTCCTGGTCGTGTAATTTCCCGCAGAATTGGCCGCCTAGATCATGTGACTTAACGCCGTTGGGCTTTTTTCTTTGGGGTTTTTTGAAGTCTAAGGTTCATGCTAACAAGCCCACGACCACCCACACCTTGAAGGAGGAAATTGAGCGCTGTATCAACGAAATTCAGCCACACTTATGCAAAAACGGTCATGGAAAATTTCGACAAAAGCGTGCGTGTGTGCCAGCAAAGCCATGGAGGCCATTTACCCGATATGCTATTCCATGCATAACCCTATACTGTATACTTTATGAATCAATAAAAAATTACAATTTTTAATTAAAAACCTGTGTTTTCTATCAAAATTACTTCTTGCGTGAATTTTGGGACACCCTGTATGTAGAGAGACAGATATTGTATCAAAAACAAACATTTAATGCAACGTTCTCTCAAATTCTCACATTTGCACTTGAACCAAGTCTTAAACATTTTCTACACAAGAAGAATTTTATATGCCTTTTCAAGCAAAGCCAAGTTAGCCAATCTTGTATAGAAGTTGCAGGTTTTCTCTCACAGAAGAAAATCTTCATTTTATTAGTTTTTGTGAAGGTTTTGTAACCAGAAGGAATTCAGAGCAAAATTTAGAATGAAGACAACTGCATGTATTATAATTTTAGAAAAATGGGATACTGATTACCTCGCAAAATTCACAGAAACAACTCTAGTCCACATTGCAATGTTTCATTTTTGTGGTGGTGGGCACGAAAATTCTGAAGGTTTGAAGAAGAAAAAAAAAATGTAAGAAACAACCAAGAAACTGCTTGACTTATATACCAAATGTATCAACCAGTTATTCATATGGGAGAAGCTTTAAGATCTCACACAATGCTAAGAAGCAAACCACTGACTGGGTGGAGCATAATAAGCTTTCTCTACGCACAAAATTGACTAATTCTCGTGGAAAGGCTTAGACGTTGGTTATGCATTTTTTACTAAATAGAAAACCCACCCATACAGGCAGATACATTCACCAACAATCTCACCACCCCTCCTCGCAACAATATGGAGTCATTAAGACACTACACATCAGGGCTAAACTTATCTGTTCAAATGACAATGTCCTAACCACAGAACTAAACCACATTCTCAACACTTTCTCAGCCAATGGCTGCCCCCCCCCCCCCCCAAAATCCAAAAAAATATTGAAACCAGTAAACCACAACCCCCCCCCAACAAGGATTACTCTAAATCCATCACAATACCCTATATCCGAGGCACCTCGGAAAAAATTACAAAACTCCTAAAAAAACATGACTTAACTTCTTGTTACAGACCATATAAAAAATTAGCATCCCTTATCCGCTCTACTTAAGACTAACCTCCCCCCCCCCCCCTCAGACCTACCTGGTGTATACCAGGTCCTTTGCAGCTGTAAGCTGTCCTACTTTGGCCAAACAGGCAGGACAGCATATATCAGAATTTCAGAACACAAGGACTACATCCGGTTTCACCAACACAGCCACTCTGGTCTTGCTGACGATGCGCTGGATACCTGCCATAGAATATGGTGGAAGAAAGCCACGATAATACACAGTAGTAAATACAAATATGAAAGGCTTTTCATGAAATCAGCTTCAACCCTAAGAAACAATCCAAACCTCAACAAATTTGGCTGCATGAGACTGCCTCAAATTTGGGAAACCTACATCAGAAGACCTTCAGCCCAATCACCCAAGAATACCAACATTGCCTGCTAGGGGGCACCATCAGGACTTTAGGAGAAATAATAGCTTCCTGCTTCTTCCTCATTTACTGTTTGTTGTGCCTGCGTGCACGTGTCTTGTTCTTAAGTTTCTTGAAAATGGCAACGTAACGTTCCCGAAATATTGAAGTATATTAAAATTTATTTTAATGTATATCCTAGTTGACGTCGTAATTTTCTTAAATTATTTAGTAAAAAAAAAAAAAAAACTAATATGATGACAAAAAGAAATGATAAAAAACAAACTGAAGTTTGGCAAAAGCTAAAGACTGATTTGAAAAAATTATTAGTTTTGTGAGACTGGAAGTGAATTTAGTATTCAACAGGTGAGTGCTCTGTGCCACTTTATACAAGTTAAAGAATCCTTATATGAAAGATATTTCAGGAACTTCTTTTAAAAGTTATTAATTCAAAATTTACTCATTCTTTGAATCCAAATTCATCAAATACCTTGAAATTTTCACTTGTAATCATCTCTCATAAATCTTTTCTAAACAAGATAATGTGCTAATAATTTCAAAATAGAAATGAAGAGGGTTGTCTAAGCAAGTAGAGAACTAATGTATAATAATATATCTGAAAGTGTAGCATATATATAACTAGGGATCCCATACATTCCGGTTTGCCCAGGACAGTCCCGGTTTTATTACTTCTGTCCCGGCGTCCTGATATGTTTAGTTCGGGACGCTAAATGTCCCGGATTTTTTAGAATATAAAAATATTAACATTTCTAATAAGAATAAGTACAAATCGTAATATTTTTGGGTGCTTTTAAAAATGTATGTTTACAAATCAAAAAGCAGAGACATATTTATTTTGTAGTTCAGTGAATTACCAGAATGTTAGAATTTTGGGAAAACGATTTAGTTCCATACATTTCATTCAGCTGGAGAAAAGAATGTCAGAATGAGGAAGACAGTCGCCCAACGGTATATTTAACTAATCGCAACCACGGCATCTATTTCGTTTGTCTGGTCATCCATAAATTTTTAGCAATGTTTTGTCTCAAGTTTAGTTCACATAGCGTACGATATCCGATGGTCCGAAATGTTTCTCATTGGTCGACATGTTTTTGAATATTAACGCGCCACGATAGTTTTTTTCTTTCAACCAATGAGAAACATTTCGGACTGTCGGATATCGTACACTACGTGAACTAAGCTTCATGCGTCAAGCGCTAAATTGTTTTTATATCGTTACAGGGTATGTAATATAACCTAGTTTTGAACTGTTCATTTCGTATTCTTGCATTCTCGTATTAATTGTGAATATTGTATTTTTTAAATTAATAAAGTTATACCATTTGTTACAAAATGCCCAAAAGAAAGTGTAATTTCAATGAAAAATTGAAGGATCTTTTTCCTTTCATTTTCATAACAAAAAGCAGTGACTGTGATGATAACTCAAGAATGAAATGTAGTGTGTGCCATGCAGAATTTAACATTGGCCACGGAGGTAAGGCAGATATAATTGACCATGTCAATACAAAAAAGCACAAGTCTGCTGTGTCTGCAAAAAGTTCAAGTCAATCATTGACATCATTTTTTGGGTATCAAAAGTTAGGTAGCCAAGAAATGGAGTTGGCTGCAGAAGAGGCTACATTTGTTTTTCATGCAGTTAAACACAATCACAGTTTCCAATCTATGAATATTTTAATTTTAAAATACATAATGTTAATGAATAAAATTTATTTCTCTTAACCCTTAATTCTACAAAATTTATTGTGTCCCGGTTTTTTGTTTTCAAAAAATGGGACCCCTATATGTAATTAATACTGAAGAAATTAATTTTTTTTTTTTGTCTTAAGCAGTGTATGAAATATAAGTCTTTTTTTTTTTTTTTACAATCATCATTGCTTTAATTATTTTGGAAGTTTAAAATTATTTTACACTTGGTTAGACTATAATAAATTTAGTTTAATCCTTTACCCAAGTGTAGGCAAACTTTGTTTGCACCTCAAGTAGTTCAGGACTGAGGCAACGCATAGCAAAGGTGGACCAAGCTCTCATCACTCCTTGTCTCAGTATCGCCCATAATGCAAAGCACATCTCCTTGCAGACATGTATAATGCTATGCATTAAGGGAAGGGTCATTACTCAGACCGTTTCGACTTTCATTGAGGTCACGTCAGTGAGAGGCAGACCCAGAAGTGGTGATACTAAGGCAGGAGCAATGGAGAGGTCATATTTACTTATATAAGTTGCCAAAAGGCATACTACCTTATTATTAATTTACTCTGGATTTAGAGAAAGATGTTGGAAGTTTATTTTCCAAGTGGTTAGACTATAATAAATTTAGTTTAATCTTTTACCCAAGTGTAGGCAAACAAAGTTTGCACCTGAAGTAGTTCAGGACTGAGGCAACTGAGACAGGGAGTAATGAGAGCTTGGTCCACCTTTGCTATGAGTTGCCTCAGTTCTGAACTACTTCAGGTGCAAACTTTGTTTGCCTACACTTGAGTAAAGGATTAAACTAAATTTATTATATGCTTTAATTATTAATTTTCTACACTACTTAGCTGTTCTTGCTCTGGTAAAAGAATCTAGAAAGGTAAGAAAATATTACTGAAACATATACAAAGCGAATGATGATAATGTTGATTCTCTATATTACTGAAAATTATTAAGTAATATTACTCTGTCCTCAGAACAAAGAAATTAAAAATATTACACACACACACACACACACACACACACACACACACACACACACACACACACACACACGAGGGGATACCCAAAAATAGCCTGAATCTGTACTTGGTGCACATGCACATTTTCTAGTTATGGTTGATACTGCTAGGCATCATGAATGTGCAGTTTTCCCCATCAGTCTGGCAAGTGGCATCCTATGTGAAGTGGTTTGTCGTTCTGGCTACTTTTTTTGAAAGTGTTTACTAGCAAGTATGGTGATTTTGTGATGGCTGACCACAAGGAATAGAGTGTTCATGAAATTTTGTTTTCTTTTGGTAAAAACTGCAGGCCAAAACTATTGTTATGCTTCAGCAAGCCTTTAAGGATGATGCTTTAGGTAAAACGCAGGTCTATGAGTGGTTTTCCCCCGCTTCAAAATGGGGACATGTCCGTTGAACACCAACGACAATCTGGCCAACCTTCAACAAGCAGAAATTCTGAAACCATTGAAAAGGTTTGCCAGGCAATCAATGAAGATTGTCGAAAGACCATTGAGCAAGTTTCTGAAGAGTAGAATTTGTCATGGAGTTCATGCCAGCAAATTTTAACAGAATATTTGCAAATGAAATATGTGTCTGCTAAATTTGTGCCTCTACCCACAGAGGATCAAAAAATTGTGTGAATGTTTGCCATGATTTGAGGGAGCAAGTTCTTAATGACCAAAACTTTCTTTCAAAAGTTGTGACTTGAGTCTTGGTGCTATGATTATGATCTGGAAACAAAACAAGCATCAAGCCAATGGAAACATGAAAATTTACCAAGACTCACGAATGTACGTCAAGTTCTATCAACCATCAAGACAAATGTTGATTCGTTTTTTTTTATATGAATAGAATTGTACACAAAGAATTTGTTCCTCCCAGATGGACAGTGAACCAACATTTTTATCTCAACGTTTTGAGAAGACTGCATGATAGTGCGAGAAGAAAACGGACAGAAATGTGGAGTAGTGGAGGTAGGTTGCTGCATCACTACAATGACCCAGCCACACAGCCTTTTCTGTCCAACAGTTCTTGATAAAAACAACATGGTGATTGTTCCCCACAAGATCTTCCCATTCCCCACACCCTGATCTCTCTCTCTCTCTCTCTCTCCATGTGACTTTTTTTTTTATTATTATTCCCATGGATAAAGAAAATCATCCAAGGGCAGTGATTCATTGACACAGACGAAGTGAAATAAATAGTATTCCAGTTGAACAAATCCAGAACTGTTTCCAGTAGTGGAAAAAAAAAGTTGGGACAAATGCATTGACTCATATGGATTTTGAAGGAGACTAGAATATGGTATTATAAATTTTAATAAAATTTAAAAAAATAAAATAATTCCAATTATTTTTGGGTACCCTTTTGGGTGCGTGTGTGCATGTATTTTTTTTAAATAGTTTTGAATCTACTCAAGTAATATTTTATTTATGAAAACCAGAACTGTCACAATTATGGTGACTATAGCAACTGTCATTTATGTCTGAGTCAATTAATAGGTAATGACAACAAAATCTTACTTCTGACCACTAGGAGTAGAGGTAAATGTAGGTGCTGGCAGAATATTTTCATCCTTCTTTGCTGGAGTTGAAGTTCCATTAGATTTTGAAGAAGTATCAATACATGTGTTAGACAACTCTGAACTTCTGTTTATAAGCGTATTCGTATGTCCTACCTTTGAAAATGATGGCAAAGAAGTATTCAAACCTGTAAGACAGTTGTTAAGCTTGACAAAATGAAAAAAAAAAAAGGACGAGATAGGAAAAGACATTTGTCATTATTAATTAATACAAAAAAAAATGTAATTTTTTATAATTTCACCGACAAAAAATTTAAAACTTACAGTACACTAGTATCATAGATGAATACACTCCCAATAAACTTTAAATCTCTCTCTGGAACATAAATATGTCATATCGCTAAAATGGTAAATGAAACTCATCTAACACTCAGTTTTTAGAACAATTCTTGTAATTTTCCTAATTAGCACATTATCCTGAAAGAATTTTAACATATTATCCATGGCAGAATGGGATTCGCACCTGCAGCTTTTCAAATACATCCAAATGTATTTGAAATTAGTAATTTCAAATACATTTTTTTTATTTTATTTGAATTCATTTATTTTAATTGAATTAGTAAATTCAAATAAATTGGTAACCTTTAAATAAATGAAGATGACTAATTTTGTACCAGTAATAAAGAAAATTATAAAGAATGCTGCTGGTGGCAAAGCAGAAACTTCTCAACTGCTTTGCTTGAAATGGATCAAAACCAAAATTATATTACATATTTGGAAAAAAATATCACATTGATTTATGGCTAAATGGTAGTGCATAAGGGAATACGTGTGTACATGTGTAGGTAGGGGAAGGAAGGAATGTAACTATCAGTAAAAAATATTTGAAATCATTAGAAATAATTTTTTTTTCTTGGAATAACTAATGTTTGTAAGTGCCTAAACTGCACTTCCATTTCACCTGTGCCATAACAGGATAATCTGTTTCACTCTGTTTAAAATCACTTGTAGAGAATTCTTTTCTTTCCTCCAATGCTACAAACAGCATGAGAGGAGCAGACAATATTAGTGATTTTTACCACATCTCATTGTGTGGCCTATACTAAGACATTCCTAAGGATAACAAGATATAAATGCCAACAAAGAGTATGATATATTACAGTGTTTTCTCCCATGACAATAGTGTAGAGAACAACCTGTAGTGCAACAGTATGAATAATTCTAGATGAACAACAAAGATAAATTAGATGACATAATAAACACCCTACAGAAATTGCTTCTCCAAAGGTTATTAAAAAGGGTTTCAGTTCACAGACGTGAATGTTCAGAAATTTATTTTTCACAATAAGAAATGGCACCTACAGTTAGGTGATAACACAGATTTTGGACTGATTATTATCAACGACAAGTTATATAATTTGAAAATTTTCTTTTAATCCCTAATGATTAAAGAATCAAATCTGGATACAATCAGATTTATTTATTTATTTCATGTCTAATGCAAAATTTAGCAGCTACATTACACAAATCATAAAATAAGAAGTATAATTTGCTATTTCGAACTGCATTTCTTACTTTATGATTTGTATAATTAAAAAAAAAAAGACAATAACAATACAAGTTATTGTTTATGTAATGAAAGATTTCATCACCATTATCCAGTAGGAAAGAATAATAAAATCACTTAATACAACCAAATGAAAATATGGACACAGCATGTGTCCATATGACTCTTATGACCTACGCCTTATAATTTTCAAACTGACATCATCCTTATGGCATGTTATTCCTTCCTCATCATCTTTTTTCTAACGAATCTCTTGCTTAATTAGATCACAAATCTATTTCACTCCTATTCTATTCTTTGAACTCTAGGAGCACATTCTGATATTGCATAATTTCAATATTTTTTTTAACACTTCCCATGCACTGTCAATATCCTTCCCATCCAACAACTGATACTGTGGCACAGGACCCAGCATACTCCTCGGGTGGTAATAATTTTCTGTTTTTGAAGTTAAGCATTGTAATCGCCTGAATGGAACATTCATAAACTTAGCTATTTCTCAATTAAGTACCACATGATCACTGTCACCAACCAGAGCTGAATAGTTACTTCTTTACCTAGAATCCCCTCTGACACTATAATCAAATCTAACACTCTTTAACCTAGAATTATGTCACATTCTGTTTGAGGAAGTTGAACTTACTGAACTCACAACAGCTCAGTAAGTTCAGTTTCATTCTTCAATGCTTCAGCTTCAATGTTTGGATGAAAATGAAACATGAAAATCTACTCTAATAAACTATAAAACATTAATTTTTTTAAAGAAAAAAAACACAATAAAACATAAAATTACCAGTTTTACATGAGCGCGAAAAACACCGACCACTCACAACGTGGCCTCAAACCCAGTCAAATCCACTGAGCCATAAAGTTCTAGACACATCAATACATTCAACCAATTCAATCAATACATCTCAACTTGTATTTCTGCTTGTTTTGAATCCTAATGAACATGTGGAATATTCTTGAGAAGCATGTATTGCTTATGATACTGTTGAATGTATTATTAATGTGATTAAAAAAACTCTCTGGATGAACTGCACTTTGTGATGTTTTACCACTGTGTAGAAGCAGATGTATAGCACTCCTCCTTTTTGGTTGGAAGCTTTATTGCCATAAACACAACATAACATAACTTCTAGACAGCCAAGTTTTCTATTTTGCTCTAAGCAGAGTTTCTAACAATTTACTGTCTTCTACTTTTGGAACATAAATTTCACACCTGTAGTATAGAATCTGTTGACATTTGGGACAATGCCTGTTTTGTAATTTAACAAAGACTATTCTACAACATCTTTCATATAAGGGATTACCGATAAAAGCACATGTACTAAACACACAAACGGTTAGTAATTGTGTAATTACTAACCATGTGAAATTTTGTAAAACCAAAAATGTACACTTTTTTTTTATAATGTCATTAGTTTTTTACTCAATTTCGGTTGTAGGATGTTGCTGGTTGTCTTCTTATTCAGCAGCATCCGGCATATGGCGATATACATTTATCTGCTGTCTCCACTTCCTCCACGAACTCTTGTCAAAGACGATGCACTGTCAAAATGGTTTACACCCTGTTACTCCCACCCCTGATCTTATCCTATCATACCTTCTCCTTCCCCAAAAATTTCCATCTTTCACCTCCCTCCCAAAGAATTCTCTACCCACCCTTAAAAAAACCAGGGTTTAAAATTCACATGTCTCCTACCTCACTGATAATTCTCCCACATCCTCCTATCCCCACATTTCCAAACCCCCCATCCTTCCAGTCATACTTAAACAGCAGATAAATGTATGTTGTCATACACTGGATGCTGCTGAATAAGAAGACACCAGCAACATCTGACAAAGGTATATCCGAATCATTCTTTTTATATATTCTTCATATATCTGTCTTTAAAACATCAGTAATGCTCTAAAAACTGAGTAAAAAAGCCAATGACATTATTAAAAAAGGTATTCCTAAACAAAAATAGGCTAAATAGCCATAAAAATATTTACTTAGAGGAGTAACATGAAAATTTTTCCAGAAATAATACCTATAAAAATGTACATACCTTTTAAATGTGTTCTCTCTACATCAAGAAATTTTGTTATCTTCTTTTGGGAGGCAGAGACCGGTTCCTTAATCATTTGTGTTAATGGTATAAGTGCCTTTAGTGGGCCTGCCTGCTTATTTACAAATTCAACTTGTTCAACTGTTGAATTTGCAGTTCTAGTACTAAGAACTCTTTCCTGAGAATGATTCCTTGTTCGAGTAATAGAATTTCTGCTGTTGACTGAAGGCCTTCTTTTTCTAGGAGATGAATTATTTTTTGAAACCTTTGTGGATATCTTAGGTGTTCCAAACACATTACTGGAAAAATTACATTTTAGAGTCTTTTCCGAGTTCACCTGCTGTTTAAATGTTCTTTTCGAAGAATTCACCTCTAAAGGCTGCAATACCTAAAGGCAATAAAAAAAAAAAATAAAATTTCCAATGACAAATTAGATCATTTTAATATAACTGCTGTCAGCATTTTTATCATTATTATTATTATCTGAAAAAACATACATCCAGGGAGTCAAGGACTCATTGAGGGAGGCTGTAAATTACCCAACCCAGCTATCATACCTACCCTTGAATTCATTCACACTAGATGCACTCACCTGTAAGGGCAAATTATTTCACTCACTCACTCACTGCTCTCTGGAAGAAAAACCTAATTCTTAGCTCTTTCTTGACTGCAAATAAATTTAATTTCCATTGATGCCCCCGTGCTCTCTCCCCACATTCCATATATAGCGAAAGATTTCATCAGTTGAAATGCTATAACACCCATTCAAAAGTTTATAGACCTCTATCATATCACCCCTCTTTCTCCAGTTAACCCGAGTCTGTAATCATAATCTAAATCCCATAATCCAGATATAATCTTTGTAACTCTTCTTTGCACCCTTTCCTCAGCTTCTTTATCCCCTTGGAACCCGGGAGACCAAATCTGCACACATTAATCCAAGTGTGGTCTTATCAAAGCCTTATAAAGAGGCAAAATTACTTCCTTATCCTTACATGTCAAGGTTTGCTTCAACATAGCAATTATTCTCTGAGTTGTATTTGCAACTTTTGCTATGTGATCTTTGAACTTTAAATTCTTATTCACCAACACACCAAATCCCTTGCCTCTTCAGTTTCTTGTAGCATAACCCCGCTAATATAATATGCCGCTGGAACTCTAATCATGCCAAAGTGCATAACTTTACACTTACTAACATTAAACTGACAGCCATTGTCGTTTGCCCAGATATCCAATCTATTCAAATCATTTTGTAATTGCTGAATATCAGTAGCATCCCTGATTGCCCTGCCTATCTTTGCATCATCAGCAAACAATTGCAAATCTGATGACAGACCCTGCTTGATGTCATTAATGTATAGATTGAACAATAATGGCCCAAGGACTGAACCCTGAGGTACACCACAGGTTACCTTAAATCTGGCAGATTCACACCTACTGTATACCACTTTTTGATATCTGTCTGTCAACCATCCACTGATCCAAGTCAATATATTATGTTCCAATCCCATATTCTCCAGTTTACACAACAGCCTATCATGTGGTATCCTATCAAATGCCTTAGAAAAATCCAACATTATCATAGTGTATCCATTCCCTTTATCCAACTCGGCCATAACATTGTTATAAAATATGAGCAAATTGCTAAAACATGACCTTCCTTTAGTAAACCCATGCTGTTCCCTGCAGAGTATAGAATGCTTGTCTACCCATTCTATATGCAAGTTCTTACCAACTTCTCTAAAATCTTCATTACCACACCAGAGATACTAATAGGTCAGTAGTTAGACACATCAGTTTTTGTACCACCCTTGTGCAATGGAACTATCATATATTCCTTCCATTCCTGTGGTATCATTCCTGAGCTGAGACTCAAGTTATACAAATGTGTGAAAGGCCTAGCCAATTCAGCTGAACATTCCTTTAACAAACGGACAGATATTCCATCTGTCCGTATTGACAAATTCTTATCCAGGTTATGCAAGAGCTCTTCAACCTAATTTTCATGAACCTCTAACTCTTCATCCAACGTAGCAGTAGCACCATGCTACATACACCTGGTTGATGTATGTAATTATCTTAGCAAAGTGAGCACTCATTAACTGAACAATCTCATTAGCTTCTAACACTCGTATACCATCTGCATTCAATAGTTATTCTTCCACATTCATTCTTTCTTTTGCTTGCGACATAACGATAAAATTCTTTTTGATTGCCTTTAGCTTGCATGGCCAATTTCTTTTAATACTCCGTTTTAGCTTTTCTCACAATACTCTCACGATATTCTTTCCACATCATCTTCTTCTTGTGGATCTCTAGCTTAATTTGATATAACTAAAGACAGAATTAACTATATATATGATCATAAAAAGTTTATGAGTGCAAAACTATAAATATATCATAACTTAGTAGTCTCCAGCCCTCCTCATACACATTGCAAATTCTCCCTGAAAATACAGTATATCAAGGCATTATTTTACTTCCTTAGCAAATGAAGTAAAAATAATGGTAGACTGTGCAAAAGTGCTATATGCAATCCATGAGTAACTGTTTTGTGCAAAAAAAAAAAAAAAGAAAAAAAAAAGTTGTCTGATATTGTAATAATCAATTTTCTCACTGTTAAGTTAATCAAACAGAGCAGCGCTCCTACTCCCTTTTATTTTAAATTTCCTGATTCAAACAAGTATGTTAAAGAAGTTCTGAATTAGTTAACTTAAAATGATGCTAACTATGAGTTTTCACAAATTCAATTTATTAACAATTCATTCTGAAAGTCAAATATGATCGCAGCTCCAACACAAAATCCTCATGTGAGGACATCTATGTATATAAACGTTTTAAAAATCATGAACAGCTTCCAAATATTAACAAAGAAACAATCTGACAATAAGTAACAACTTGAAAAAACCCAAAGAAAACATTGTCTGATTCAGCTAAAGAAACACACACACATATGTCTTAACTCATGGTTCATGTTGCTCTTTTTGCAATCTTCAGTGTAAAGGTACTATGTAATAATAACTTTACAGACAACCCTTGGACAAGAAAGTATCTTTTGACTTGTGATTGTGCCTTTTGAAGCTCTTTTTAAATTAAAAAAATAACGAAATGATCATATATAGGTATTATTGCCTACCTTTGTTGTATTTCTGGTAATGATCAAATTTGAAGTGGAGATTGTAGATGGTAATGAATGAATGAATGATATTAATTAAATTTAAAATCTGAGATATAAATAAAAGTCTAAAGTACAAAAATGACAGGCTATTTATTAAAAGATGGAACATGGACAAAGAATAAATTCGGTGATGAATGATATATTAATAAATTTAAAAGTCAAAATACATTAAAGGATTAAAAATCTAGAACTTAGAAATTGTGAAAGATGAAAAGACTGATTTATCAGAAGTAAAAGTATAAAATATGATTAAAGATGAATTCCATTTATTGGGTTGTAAGACTGTTATAGAGGCATTTTGATTGGTTGAGTTTTTTTTTTTTTTTTGTAGTTGGGGTGCTGCCAAACCTCATATGTAGGGGCAGTGGACATTGCAACATTATCAATGTTTTTTTCAATGGCTTCTGATATTCTTAACTATTTTTTTGGAAGTTAATATGAATGGTTACTTTTTCTATGTGTAGAACACAATTGTATTCAATTACATGTGCAACTATATCTGTGGTTGGAGCTTTTTTGGATTTGGTTAGTTTTTGGTTTTCTTTTTGGAAGAAATCAGGTATGGGTATATGACAATCATGATAATGCTTGTACAAGTGAGAATGAAGTGATAAACAACATTGCAACACTGTATGATTTCATGGATTGTTTTCTTTTCTGTTATGTTTAGCTGCTTTGATAATTTAGAGCAATGGTGAAACCAATTTTGTAATCAGAAAGTTAAAATATGTTTTAAAGTGTTATGTCTATTTTGTATATATGGAAATGTCAAGGTTTTATTATAAGAAATATTTATTTTCTCAAAAAAGTTTGCAGCTCTTATTTTAGCTGTCGAATTAACATAATTCATTAATTGCTGGAGGAAAGAGCTGCCAACACTTAGGAGAATATAAATATTTCTTATAATCAAATCTTGACATTTCCATATATACAAAATATACATAAAGCTATAAACATATTTAAACATTCTGATAGTTAACCAGATAACAGTGATTCTGATGTTGGCTGTACTACCTGTTTGACCATAGCAGGTCAGCTTACAAAGTATCTGGTAAACACCTGACAGGTCTAGGGGCTATGGCTGGTCTTTGAGAGGGGGGGGGGAGCAAATAAGGGATGCCAGATATTTATTTATATACGAGGGTGGTCTGAAAGGTTCTCGGCCTCGACCATAGATGGCAACACTATCAGCAAGATTTTTTTTTTAAGTTGGTACATTCTGTCATAAGCATCCATGTGAAATTGCAAGTCATTCTATCAAGTAGTTTGTTTTATACAGCTGTCTGATGTAAAAGTGTTGTCTGTATCCCCTGAAATGGATAAAATTGAGTATCGTGCAATTATAAAATTCTTTATAAAATTTTAACACCAAAAGAAATTCATTTGAAGTTCAGAAAAGTTTATGGGCACTCTTCATTTTCAACAATTAAGAAATGGGCTGCCAAGTTTAAATGTGGCCATACCAGCCTTGAAGATGATCCATGTGAAGGATGTTAAAAAAGTGCAACACCACCAGAAATCAATGATCAAGTGCACAATATGGTATTGGATGACCGGCGAGTCAACATACATAAAATTGCTGAGACTATAGGCATTTCAAAAGAATATGTAGGATATATTTTGCATGAAGAATTGCAAATGAAAAAGCTTTGTGCAAGACGGGTGTGGCAAGCTTGCTCACAGCAGATCACAAACGCACTTCGCATGAAAATCTCTGAACAGTGCGTTGATTTATTACTATGGATGAGACTTGGATTCACCATTACACATCAGAATCCAAACATCAGTCAAAGACAGAAGCCGGTTGTTCAGCGCCAAAAAAGAAAGTTGGTTCCATCAGCAGGAAAAGTCACGGCATCGGTGTATTGGGATGCTAAAGGCATTTTGTTTATTAATTATCTTGAAAAGAGTAAAACAATAACCAAGGAATATTATTCTGATCTGTTAACTAGATGAAAAAATTTGTGAAAAAGGACCTGGTTTGTAGAAGAAAAAAAAATCATCTTTCATCAAGACAATGCACCTGCCTACAAAGGCGTTTTGGCAATGGGAAAATTAATTGATCTGCACTATGAATTGTTGGAACATCCACCCTATTCCCCAGATTTGGCTCCCTCTGACTTCTATCTCTTCCAAAAACAAACTTTTCCTTGCTGGTCAGTGTTTTTCTTAGAATGAAGAGGTGAAAAAAGCTGCAGCTGTAGAGGGGTATTTTGCAGATCTTACTGAGGACACTACAGGGACGGGATAATGGCGCTGGAGCATCATTCGAAAAATGTATTAGTCTTAAGGGAGATTATGTTGAAAAATAAAATAAATTTGAAATTATAAATTTGTTTTTTCATTGTTAGGCCGAGAAGTTTTCCGACCACCCTCGTAGTCTACAAGATTACAAGGTTGTATTTTTTTTCATGATTTTGGTTAGTTTTTCAGGTGTCCTGGATACATGGGATGGTGTGTGGATTTTGGGATTTGGGAACATTTGCTATAACCAGTCTGTTTGCAAAATGGATAAGGAGGTTATTTGGATTCCTTATTCAATCTCATGATTCCCTCTGTCAGTATTTTTCTCATTAGGAGTGCATATTTGTAGCCATGGCCTAGTGCATTAATGGCTTCTGGCCTGAGAGTGTAGGATGACAGGTTTATTATGATTTCTAGTAGTTTTGAGGCTTGGAAGCAGAGTTTTTTTTTAATACATTGACAGATTTATTAACGAGTGACTTTATTTCAAGAATGGTGCCAGTGTGAGCCTTTGATGAACAAAAGTGGTGTTTTAATTTTACACAGTTTGGGATGATGTTATCATGGTAGTGTTTTAAAAACACTAATCTGTTCAAGTTGTCTGGAAACCTTTCATTTTAACTTACTGAACTGTTGGGCTATGGAATCATTGTGGATTATGGGCAGTTTTGTGGTAAGGCTTATATGTTGGCTGTTCATACAAGTATTTTTTTAATAAGGATACTACAACACAGAATACACACACTAATTCGAAATTAATAAATATTTCTGATATTTTGGCAAAGTCAAATTGCTATCATTACTGATATGTTTACGTAGGCACTACATTGGGTGAATGATAACGAAGCAAGACAACCAAAGGTAGACCTGATGTCACTATTTAGGTCTACCTTCAGGTAGACCTAAATAGTGCTCCCTAGTTGACTAGCACAGGTATTCTTGACATTGGATTTATATTCTGAGGATGAGTGTTTCCCACATTTGAGGCAGTTTCATTGATGCATCCAAATTTGTTGAGGTTTGGATAATTTTTTAAGGCTGAAATAAATTTCAAGAACAGTCTCTTGTATTTGCTGAAGTAGAATAAGGTGACCTTTTCTCAATGTATCCTGTGGAAGGTGTCCAAAGTGCAGTCTGCAGGTCTTGAGTAGCCGCTGTGTAGAACTAAATGTAGACCTTGTGCTCAGTGATTCTGATGTTGGCCATAGTAGACAGCTATAAATACTTTTTACAACACTTGCAAAAATATTTTGATAAGCGACTGGTTTTGGATACATAGCACGTAAAGCATCTTTTTCTTTTTGTCGCGGGAGCAGTGTATGTCGTCATTAGAATTTCTTTCAAATTGTGTCTGAAACTGATAAAGTTTCAGGTGTAAAGGCTTATGCACACCTGTAGAGATTTCTGAATGCCATTTTATTTGTTCTGACACTAACTGCGTTATGAGATTTCTAATAAATATTCTGCGCTGTATTTTCACATTGTTGTTCAGCGTAGGAATAGTTGCAGTGTAAACCAGCTAGTTATAAGAGGCCTAAAAATGGTTTCAATTCTATTTTGTCTATTCGTTTAGCATCTCTTTCTCTTGAATAACGGTTCGAAATAGAATTGATGTATTTATTTGTATATAATAAGTTTAGATCTAAAATATCATCTGTGATAAAGCAATTCCAAGTTCAAGTTCTGTCTTGGCATTTTCTGTGTTTGGGCTGAACTAACGGAAGTTGACACAAAATATTCTGTGGCCGTCTTCAATTTTGTCTTCTTTTTGGATTTTTCCACCATTTTGATTCTTTATTCTTTCCATGAAAATACAGTTTCTTGGAAAGGATAATAGTCATCTTCTAATTTCACATAATTGTCATCTAAATCACTTTCATCTTCACATTCAACTCTATCATTCTCATCATTGGACTTGAGTAAAACATTCGCTGAATCTCTTCAACATATGATGGATTAACCAATTGATATACTTTTCGACTTGACTTCATGTCACTTGCCTTTGGCAAGTGACGTGAAGTCAGTCTTTGTTTGCTTGCACTTGGATCAAGGAATAAACTAAATATGTAATTTATAGTCTAACCAAGTGAAAAAAAACTTCAACATCTTTCTCTAATCCAGAATAATTTAATAATGCGTGACACCTTTTGGCAACTCGTATATGGAAATATGACTTCTGCATTGCTTCAACCTTGGTATCACCTCTGGGTCTGGCTCTCACCGAAGAGACCTCAATAAAGGTTGAAACAGGTCTGGGTAGTGATTCTTCCCATAATACATAGCATTATACATGTCTGCAAGGAGATGCTCTGCATTATGGGATACTAAGGCAAGTAATGTGAAGTCAGTCCACCTTTGCCATGAGTTGCCCCAGTCCTGAAGATACTTCAGGTGCAAACTTTGTTTGTTTGCACTTGGATAAAGGATTAAACTAAATATATAATTTAAGAGATGGAAGAATTTGAGTGTGTAAGAAGTGCAGCATATTTATGGATTATGAGATATTGTTGAACGTAAGCGATAGTGGGCAAAAGATCGTCGATGTAGCTACAGGAGTAAGCGTAGTCGATGCTACAGCTGAGTGCTTTGAGTAGTAATGGTATGACATTAAGGGCTAAAGTGGCAATGAGAGCAGGTGGTGGTGGTGGGTTAGCGAAGGTGAGCGGTAAACCTGTGGGCGTGGAAGATAGTGAAAATGCGATTTGCATAAATGGCACTAAAAACTAATTCAAGATATGAAAGCAGAGTTAGCAAAGATGAAGCAAGAGATTAAATGTATGAGGAATAAACTGCAGAGAATTATGAATTTGCATGGGAATGTGAAAAAGAATGGGACAAAAGATTTGAAAGAAATATTGAATGATTTGAGAGTGCCAATGTATGGAGATTCAATGATAAGAGATGTGATGAATGTAAAGGTGAACAAGGTTTGTTTTCAAGGAGGTAGAATGAGCAGGGTGTTTGAAGCATTGGATAAGAGGAGTATGCAAGTAAAAAAGTTGTAATGGTAGTTGGCATAAATAATCTGGCTGGTAACAAGAAGAATATAAGGAGGGATGTCATGAGGCTGTTAAGGAGAGTGAAAGATAACAGAGGTAGGTAAGGTAATCAGCGTGTTGCCTAGGTATGATAATGATGAGTTGAGAGGGCAAGCGAAGATTTTGAATGGTATGCTAGTAGAATTGTGCGAGGAGAAAGGAGTTCATTTTGTGAATGTATTGCATGAGTTTGAGGAGGGTGGATACAGCTGTATAAAAGAGATGGGCTACATTTGAATGGATTTGGTGCGAGTCAGTTTGAAAAACTGTTGCCACAAGAGAAGATGACTGAAGTGAATGTAAGACCTGAGAAAGCAAAGAGTGTTGTGGAAGAGCAGGAGAGGAAGGTTGGCAAATGTGTGAATGGGGAGGTGAGTGGTGATAGTGTAGAGAAGGTACACATAATGGACAGGGAAACAAGGGGGGGGGAGGGTGAACAGGGAGACATTGTGTGAAAAGTGTAGATGATGGTTTCAGGAGTAGATGTGTGAGTGTGCAAGAAAGGATTAAGACAATCAAGGATGTGGAGATGATATTTAGGTCTGGGGAGGGATGTAACATCAGTGATGACAGGAAGGAGGAGTGTTATTGATGATGGAAGAGGAGTTGGTTGTGCCGATATAGGGTGGAGATGCCAGGAGCAAATACTGACAGTGGTTTTGAAGCAGTATGGTGTGAAGTGGAGGTGAACAGGATAAAATGTTTAGTAGGATGTTGCTGAAGACCTGGTGGCAGTGAGAAGGAAATGTTTAGACAAATTGATCTGGCTAATAAGAAAAGGGTAATAATTTTGGGTGATTTCAATTATGGTAATATAGACTGGAATCAAGAAACATTTATCAGAAACTAAAGAGAATGAATTCTTGAGTTTTTAACAGATAACTCCCTTAAGCAGTACATAACAGAGGTCAAATGTGAATCGAGGGTCTTAGATTTGATTATCTCATCAGAGGATATTGTTGTAAATGAAGTGTCACATCATCCTCCAAGTTGGTGAAAGTGACCATGATGTGATTGCTTGGATGGTGACCAGCCATATCAGAACTTTTGTAAGAGTTATATGTGGAACAATAAGGTGGATGATTATGGCAAACTCAGGAAGCAGCTTGCAGTGATATCATGGAATGAGGAATTGCATGAGAAGGATATAAAGCTACTCAGGAATTATCTGGCAGAGGCAATAACTAAGTGTATTCCAAAGGTCAGGAGATTCAATAAAGTAGGTGTAAAATGGATGACTGAAGAGGTGAAGTGTGCAATCTGGAAGAAAAAGGCATTGTGGAGGCGGTACAGCACAAGATGAGTGGAGATAATCGGTTACATGAGGAGTTCAAAGGGCAAAGAAGGTGACTCACTTAGTAAGGGTAGCAAAAGTGTGCTATGAGCAGCAGTTAGCAAATGATGCTAAAAGAAATCCTAGGGAATTTTTTCGATACATGGCCAGTAAGAAGGCAGAATGATTATAGGAAGATGATGTTGGTCGGTAATAATGGGAGAATGATAAATACTGAGGAGGATATTATAGAGGTGTTAAATAAATTAGCAGTTCATTAAAGTATTCTATCCTTGTGATCACTGTAACATAATGCAGAACTCAAGGGCAGTGGGAATGGGGGGAGGAATCACTGCTGGTATGTGAACAGGAGGTATATGAGGAATTGAGTAAACCCAATGTCGACAAGGCCATGGGACTTGATATATTACTGTGTGTCTTGAGGGAATGTTCCAGAGAGTTAACAACACCTTTCACGAGTCTTAGATTAGCCCAGGTTCTAAAGAAATGGAAAGATGGCAAAATTATTCTGCTTCATAAAGGAGGTGATAAGACTAAGGCTTCAAATTATAGACCAATCTGCTTGTCTGGAGTTGTGGTCAAGGTGTTGGAGAAGCTAGTGAGGACAAGGATTCAGAACTGGGTGAACAACAGTAGAATTCTCTTTAATGGACAGCATGGGTTTGCTAAAGGAAGATCGTGTTTGTACTTATAACAAGGTGATGAATACACTGGACAAGGGGAATGCATTATACAGCAGTATATTTAGATTTTGCAAAAGCTTTTGATAGATTACTACATGATAAACACAGAGGAGAATTATTGTAGAGGTGTTAAATGAGCAGTTCATTAAAGTATTTCATCCTTGTGATTGTAAAATAATGCAGAACTCGAGAATTGGTAGCTAAGCTGAAACAGATGTGGTTGGATAGTACATTAGTGCATTGTATTGGAGATTGGTATTTGGGTATCAACAGGTTGTGTATGGGGAAGTAATATCCCAGAAGAGGAAAGTCGCTAGTGGCATGCCCCAGGGATCTGTTTTGGGTCCACTGTTTAATTTGTATGTAAATGGCATTGGAAAGGACTTAAATGGTGATATATATATATCTGTTTGCAGATGATGCAAAGTTGGACAGAGTTATGAGAAGTTCAGCAGATATAGCTTTGCAAGGGGACCTAAATAGACTGACTGGATGAGTGTGTGTGGGATGTCAGTTTAATATTACAAAGTGTAAGGTTCTGAAATTTGGGAAGCAAAGTTGGGAATGCAGAGAATAGGACTGATGGGGATATTTTAGAAGAGGTGGAGGAGATGAAGGCTTTGGGGGTTATGGTGGATACTTGAAATTTTGTGGACATTTTGCTAAAATTGTGAGGACAACAGAGGACATTATAGGAATGATGAAGAGAACACTGATATGTAGAAGTAAAGATGTTTTGATACCACTGTACAAGAGTTTGATCATGCCACATATGGATTACTGTGCACTGATTTGGTTGTCAGGTTTTCAAAAGGATTATGAGATGTTGGAAAGAGAGTCCAGAGACAAATGATAAGTTGGTTTCTGGTCTCTCGAACAGTGGCGGCTAGTGAAAATTTTAAAAGGGGGGGGTGCTGCTGCATATATAAAATTTAAAAAAAAATAAAAAAAAATTATTTTTTCCTAATCAGTAACCAATTTATTAATTAATAAATTTACATATTAAAAAATTGCTTTATTAAAAATATTTCACCCTCACCACGAACAAACACCAATAATAAAAATTTTGTATCTCACAAAAATAACGCGCAAACATACGATACACTGCCCAAACGAGCAGTGTCGGAATGGCTTGTAACGTGCAATCACAAGTGCAAACGAATATCAGTGAGATAGCTGCATTTGGCCAAACGTGATAATTCTGACACTGTGTTAGATCGCAGTGCATTTGTTTTGTGTAACGATAACTGAAAAAATATGATTCTTTTCATATTTTCAACAGTGATACTCGTTATAATTCATCCTTGTATCTATAATAAATAAATAATTATATGTCATTTAAAAAAAAAAAAAGATTTACAAAAAATAGTTCACCCTCACCATGAACACGCACCAATAATAAAAGTTTCGTATCTCACAGAAATAATGCGCAAGCATATGATACACTGCTCAAACAAGCAGTGTCAGAATGACTTGTAACATGCAATCACAAGTGCAAATGAAAATCAGCAAGTATGGCTGCGATTGGTTGAATGTGATAATATCGACACTGTGTTAGATCGCAGTGTATTTGTTTCGTAATCTAAAGCATAAATTGAACAATTCCAATTATTAACTATTCAATCACTGTCAAAATATAAGCTGTAACCTTTAACATGTTGTATTGCATTTATATAATGTTGCAAGTGTTGTTATTATTTATAAACACAAACAAAGTTTAAAATTTTCATTTTTTTCCTTGGGGGTGCTGCAGTGTCGCAGTTCTCATGTACAGGCCGCCACTGTTCTGGAATATGGAATATGAGAACAGATTGAGAGAATGCAAATTACAGAGCCTGGTGGATAGAAGGAAGAGGGGGAGACATAATCGAGACGTATAAGTTGGTAAGGGGTAATTACTAGATTAGCATGGATGATATTTTTCACAGAATATCTGGAGACCGGGAGAAAGAGGCCATCCCTAGATGCTGTATAAGATGGGTGTGAGCAAGGGGGTGAGGAGTTATATTTTTTTGCATGGAGGTGGTGGGCGATTTGAATGCATTGCCTGAGAGTGTGGGTGAGTGCAGGGACAGTGAATGCATTTAAGTTGAGGTATGATGAGCTGTGCATGTGAAAGTGGGACCTCCCATGATGAGTCTCTTGATAATAACAACAACCAGGACTCGACAAATTGTGTGAATCCCTACTTGCTACACAAAAAATGTGCTTGCCCAAGAACCCCCCCCCTTTAAGATGTCACAATTAGTCACTAGGAGTTCCATAAAATGATTAATGGTGCTGCATCTGTTTTCTTAGAAAGATTTTGTTTAGAAAGTTTTTTTTTTTATTAAATAAAAAATATTCTATTTTGTCCAGTCTGCAGCTATTCACCAGTTGGCAAAATCTGTTGAGTTATTATATGATGAGGCGGAAGATAAAAAAACTGATACTCAACTTATGCTATCACCAAATCCAACATTCTTCTTCTGGTTAAAGTCTCCAGAGTTGAAATTGCTCATAATGATTACTTACATCAATTAACCTACTGCCTATGAAGTTTATAGTTTTATTATGAAATACCAGGTGTTGCCTAGGAATCCATTTCTTCATCCAATACCTATGAACCCACACTACTATCCTCTTTCCAGGAATGTTTGAGCATCTTAGTTGGGTTTCATTCCTATCTCAATTAGTAATTCACCCCCTCAACTCTCTTTTTTCCCTGAATAAACACTGTCTGGTACATTCTAGTTCTACAAGAATATTATTCTCTGACAACTAGATTTCATTAATGGAAGAGAGCAATCTGCATATACCAAACATCAGAAACATAAGGGAGGTATTTCTGATGTTTCAAATATTTGCCAGCATGCACAACCCTTAAATACATTGGCTTAAAATGAGGAAGCTGTGGATATTCTTCTTGATATAACTAAAACAGAATACATAATTTATGGTGCTTAACAAACTAAACATTAAGTTTAAAATGCTGTTGAAATTGAAGTTGAGGTCGCCACAATGTTGGTGTACGCCGAATGTCAATCATCTAAAGTAACCAAAACTTTTGACTGCACCTTTATGTTGGCAATACCAAGACTATTTGTAATTCTGGATATATAACCCTCATCCAACAGGCAGGGAGCAAAGTGTGATGTGCACATTTTTCAGAGGGAAAGCAAGTTAAATTTTATCAGCCAGTGGAATACCACAACCATCTGTAAAAGGCTATAAACCTATAGCACTTGTCAGCCTATTTGGACAAGTGCATAACATCTTTACTTTCCAATCTGAACACTGAATTCATAGCTCACCATAATATCAGTTGGTGAATATTTTTGGATGACAGAGGATTTTTCACTGCCACAAAGTCAGGGATGCTAGTCTTGGTCTTCAAAGCAAGGTCCTCGGAATTATTTAACTCTCAGTCTATCTATAGCAGTGTTTCTCAAAGTGTATTACGCATACCCCCGGGGGTACGCAAAAGGTCTTCAAGGGGTATGGTGGCAATTTTCGGCTATGCATCATTAACACATGGAATAATTATTAAGAAAAAAATAATTACTTTAAATGTATATATTTCTCAATAAATTATATATTATGTATGAATTCTCCTAGTCAAATTGCGAGTTACTATCACCAGGAAGCGAATGTCGTGGCGATAGTAACTCGCTCCCTGCGGTAAACAACACACCCTCCCCAACAGCATCACTATACTGAAGATGCAAGAAAAACAAGTAGTTTTATTGTCACTGAATAAGGTACAGAGACATTTACAGTCTGTATAATATATTTCTCAACAAATAGTGCAATTAGAGACAAATGGAATAAAAACGGCACTAACTAATGAATCACATTTCCCCTCCAACAGAAACCGCTGTATAGACTCAAGCAAAACCATATGTTGCCGGTGCAACATATGGTTTTGCTTGACATCACATAAACTGCTTGGTTTCTGTACCTGGTGAAGCATATAATGAATGTCTAGCAATATTTTGATTTTATGATTATATCATCCTAGACTATCTATAATATAATCTGCCATGTTAAGCATGGCAGATTATATGTTAATAATGTCTGTAAGGCAAATGCTAAAAAATAAACTAGTACAGAAAAGGTGGAATTCCAGATGATTGGAATGGAGCTTTCATAGTATCCATTTATAAAAAAAAGGGAAATAATGTGAGAATTACAGAGAAATTTATATACTGAGTATTCCAGATAAGATTTATGCATGGATATATAGCCTCTTCTCTGAGAAGAGTCAGAAAAACTGTGCAAGAGAAATCTGGAAAAGAACAAACTGGGTTCAGGCCAAATAGGAGTTGTTAGAATCATATTTTTCAATTTAAAGGTAAGTAGTTGAGAAATCATGGGAATATAACAAGGATTTATATTAAAGTTTTGTAGATTTGGAAAAGTTATATGACAAGGATACATAGCCTCTTCTATGTGAAGAGGCTATGTCAAAATGTTATAATTATACTAAGCTATATATATAGTCTATATTTCAATTGTAAGTCAGCAATTGCAATTAAAGGAGGTATACAGGAAGATAGTTTGAAGTAAAATTAAGTGTAAGACAAGGGTTAACACTATCTGCATCTTATTAATCATTTATATGGATCACATTATGAAAGAAAGTGACATTAAACCTAATATCAAAACTTGTGTTGATCTCAACTCTTTATGTTATGCAGATGACAGTACACTCTTAAATAAATCCAATTCAAGCCTACAGGATTCTTTAACTAAACTAGAGGTATAAAAAGTTTTATAGCACTGAACTACATAATTCATCAAGACCTGGTCAGAAGGTTGAATTCCAGATTATCGTAGTAGAGCTGTTACAGTTGTTTATAAAAAATAAGAAATAATGGGAAAATTATGCAGCAATTTCCTCTGAATATTACAGTTTAAGATTTATAAGCATACTTGAGAGGAGGTTAAGAAAATCTGTAGAAGAAAAGCTTAGGGAAGAGCAAGCTCGAGTGACCAAACAGGGATTGTAAAGATCAGATTTTTACTTTAAGACAAGCCTTGAGAAATTATGGTAACATAACAAGGATCTGTATGCAACTTTTGCTGATCTGGAAAAGCATCCAATAAGTTGCCACAAGAAATTACATGGTGTAAACAGGACATTACACAGCACAATACATAGCAAAATCATGGGAATATAACTATTCAGAATTGGAGGTGGTACAGGGAAGAATTACTTTCTTCCCTGTACTTCCTAAATGTTTCTTACACCTGAAGAATTTCTTCAGGTGTAAGAAACATTTAGGAAGAATTTATATTCTCATTTTAATCCTTACCCAAGACTGAACAAAGGAAGTCTGTGAGTGAAATTTATGACTAGGTTACTTGTTTATGCATAAAGATATGCTTCCATCACTTTCTTATCCAAATGGAAACATTGTAACATCACCTAAAGATAAGATTAACCTCCTGGTATTATTATTTTCTTCGAACTCTTCATAGAAGATGAAGGCAAATTATCTCATCTTTACCTGGAGCATTGCATCTCATGCCCCCTATAGCCTTCTACCAGAAAGGCAGCAGAATCTTGAACAACCTGGATGAAGTGCATGTAGTCAGTTCCAAAAAAAAGTGATAAGTTTTTACTATCCAACTATTAAGCTATTGCTCTCTCACCTCAGTGTTGTTCAAAGTAATGGAGAAAATCATGAACAGTCAACTTCTTCAGTATCTGGAGAACTGTCAACCAATCAATAGCGACCACCAATATGGATTTCACCCATCAAGACCACAGCAGATCACCTGACCTACATCACCCACTTTTGGACACGTGCCATGAAAAAGTTTGGAGAGAACTGTTGTTACACTTGATATCTCCAAGACATCAAGATCTTCTCAGCAAATTGCCATCTTATGGTCAGCCTTCTTCCATTTCTAACTGGAATACCTTTCTCTCAGATCATTCACTATGTGTAATGGTGGGTGTTCTCTCTTCAGATTTTCCTGTTAATGCAAGTATTCCTCGGGGTTTGTTATTTCACCCATCTTCTTCCTTTTATATATATATATATATATATATATATATATATATATAAATAAATGACCTGCTTTAACCGACCTTAAACCATTTTCAGTTTTGCTGACAGCAGCACTCTCCACTCACATGATAAAGTTTGCAGGGCTCAAACATCTCAGGCACTGGGCATTAACAGCCTAGTCACCTTCAATGCAATATCCTATCAAATGCCTTAGCAAACCACAACAGCATCATAGTGTATCCATTCCCTTTATAAAACTTGGATGAACATTGCTATAAAATATGAATAAACTGCTAAAACATTACTTCCCTTTAGTAAACCCATGCTGTTCCTTGTGGAGTAGAGCTTGTCTATCCATTTCTGTATACAATTCTTATCAACTTCTCTAAAATCATCACTGCCAGATCAGAGATGTTGATAAGTTGAGATAAAAGTGTAATTGCTTTACAGAATTATACTTATGCTATACATAAGTTCAAAATCTATGTTATAGCAAAAGCTTACTTACTTTTGGAGAAAAATTTAGTTTTTTGGTGGCAGGAAAAGATTTCTGATAGAATGTTTTGTGACTCAATGTTGGTGTTTCTTTGCTTCCAACAGAATTGGCTCTAGTCTTTAGATTAGCTTTTCCTGATGAACTTGTTGGAACTGCACCTAATGATGATGGACACTTAACTTTAGAACTGCCTTTGGAAGGACATAATTTAGGAGATCTATATTTTTCTTGCACTTTTTTGGTTACTTCACTATTTGATTTAACTGTAAATGTGGCACGACGAACAACAGTGACATCAGTCTGAGTTGAAGAACAAGTAAGTGCAGGTGTAGATGCTTCAATTAATACAGTGTTCAATTTCTGATCATCTCTTACATCATGTTTATTGAAAAATAGTGGATTATTTTCTTTATCTTCATCTTCTGCTACATCGTTACCTTCAGCTACACTTCCTCTTCGAAATGGTGTATTTTGTACTCCCATTTTAAGTTCTGATTTTATTAAAGATGCTTTATGATTATTACTTATTTCTTTTAAAGCATTGACATTTTGAGGAATAACATGCAGAGTCTGTGTGGAATTTATTTCTTTAGTAGATACATTTGGCTTTTTCTCACTATGATATGCATTACTAAGTTGAGCAACACACTGAATGCTGGCTTCAGGTGATAACTGTAAATGACACTGAGAATCAGATTTTTTTTCAGAAGAGTAATCGCTTTCTGATGTAGAAGACGGACTCACTTCTGAATTCTATAAAATAAAAACATAACATTTAGATACTAACTGCAAAACAGCTAAGAACAAAGACACGAAAAATGTTTATACTAAAGCATACATAAAAGAAATATTGCTTCTTAAGAGAAATTAAGAAATAGAGATATTTTAATTTCTTATTTGTTTATGGCCTCACATTACCACAAGTGACAGACAAAAGAAAGTTAAACTGAAAAGTTAAATTTTATTTTCTGATACAAGGAAGTATATAAAAAAGATATCGAGATATCTTTTTTTATTTATGTATATTTTTTTATTTATATTTATGTTCAATTATTTTTTATTTATATTTATGTTCAATTATTTTTTATTTTTATGTTCAATTATGACAATATTGTAAGTGCCTGTGACCTTTATTTTCTGTTGTTGTTACAATTTTTACACGCAGCTGATTGTCATTAAAACAATCTCAATAGGAAGTGCAGGAATAATTTATTACAAAGTGAATTTTTTTTTAGAAAAGCAGGATTGCTGAGATTGTGGTCACTGGTAATTTGTTACAGTAAGTTTCTTATAACAGTATTGCTATAGTGATTCAAATGCACAGATAAAGGGCTGAACTTTATTATATTAAGAACTCAAATCTTGCCCAGCATTGGTGCTACATCTTTGTTACATTTTTTGAAAGAGAAAGCAGCAGCAGTTATTTATGCATGACAAGACAAAGGGAACAGATTATATCCATGAAAAGTAGGTGTGAGTGCAAATTCTAGATTGTTGCAGGTTTACAAACTTGAAATATGTGGTAAAGATAGCAAAATTACGAGACATAAAACAAACAAAAATAATAATGAAAATAAACCAAAGCAAAGGAGATGTTAAATAAAGCAAAGGAGATGTTAAATGCCACTTGTGGCTAGTCATATGAAGACTTTTCTGTGAGGTAGGTGGAAACACAAGGCTGGTGATTATGACAAGCTAAGGAGACAACTTGGAGCTATGTACGGAAGGAGGAGTTGAGCAGAAAGGAAATAAATGCTACTTGAGAACTGAACAAAGAAATATTTAACGGCATTAATGTGTGAATATATTCCAAAGGTCAAAAGGCTGAATAAGGTATGTGTAAAATGGATGAATGAGGGGATCAAGCATGAAATCTGGAAGAAGAAGGCACTTTGGAGACGGCACAAGATGATTAATGGTAATAATTAGTTGTATGAAGAGTATAAAGAACAGGCCAGGGGAGAAACTCAGTTGGTAAGGATATCAAAAGTACAGTATGAGCAGAAATTAGCAAATCAGGCTGAGAAAAATCCTTGGAAGAATATTCAACATTTGAGAAGTAGAAAGAAGAATGATTATGGTAAGATGATGTTAATGAAGGAAAGTGCAGTTTGGTAGCTGCAACAGATGACACAATTGAGGTATTCAGTGAGCAGTTTATCAAGGTGTTTCATCCTCAGTATGAAATCAGAAGCTCAAGTGTAGCGAATGTGATGAGAGAAGACAATGATGAGTTAAGCTACATGTCAATAAGGCAATAGGATTTGATGACATCATCATGTGTTTTAAGACAATGTTTCAAGGAGTTAGATTCAGCCTTGGCCTATCTGTTTAACAACAGCCTTGAAACAGCACAAGTCCTGAAGGATTAGAAGGAAGGCAAATTTGTTCTGCTTCACAAAGGTGATGATACAGCTAAGGCTACAAATTATAGGCTCTGTATATCTGAGGTTGTAGTTAAAGTATGGAGAGGTTAGTAAGGGCAAAGATACAAAAATGGGTTGATAACTGATATTCTTTGTGCTTGTCAGCATGGATTTGTTAAAGGGAAGGAGGGAGGTCATGCTTTACCAACTTGTTTATGTACTATAATAAGGTAATTCTAGTAGCAAGGCTTATATGTTGGTCATACATAACTGGTAATTAGCTTACGGAATTAACAACGCATATAAAGATATTAATTAAAGGCAACTTGAATGAATAACTTCTATATTTCGGCAACGTCACGTTGCCATCTTCAGGAACATAAAAATATGGTATGTGCACGCAGGCACTAACAAAGCAAATGAGGAAGAAAGCAAGAAACTAATATTGTTCCTAAAGTCCTAATGGTGCCCTCTGGTGGGCTAATTTCGTTGTCTTGGACGTTGGGCTGAAGTTCTCATAATGTAAGTCTCCCAAATTTGGGGTAGTTTCATGCACCCAAATTTGTTGACGTTTTTTAGAGCTGCTGATGATTCCTTGAATAATCTCTCGCATTTAAACTTGCTGCGGTGTATTATTTTCGTTTTCTTCCAACGAATTCTATGGTGGGTATCTAAGTAATGGTCTGCCAGCCCTGAGTGGCTGTACTGGTAGAACCGGATGTAGTCTTTGTGTTCTGAAATCCTGATATTTGCTGTCCTGCCTGTTTGGCCAAAGTAGGATAATTTGCAGCTGCAAGGGAAATGGTATACACCAGGTAGGTCTAGGGGAAGTGGTTGGTCTTTGGTAGAGCGGATAAGGGATGCCAACTTTTTATATGGTTTGTAACAAGAAGTAAGATCATATTTTTTGAGGATATTGGTTATTTTCTCAGAGGTGCCCTGGATGTAGGGGATGGTGATAGATTTGGTGTAATCTTTATTGTGGAGGGGGGGGGGGGGGGGTTGTGGTTTACTGGTTTTAGTATTTTTTGGAATTTCGGGGGGTTACAGCCATTGGCTAAGAAAGTGTTGAGGATGTAGTTTAGTTCAGTGGTTAGGGCCTTGTCATCTGAGCAGATTAATTTTGCCCTGTTATATAGTGTTTTTATAACCCCATATTGTTGTGAGGGGGGGGATTGCTGGTGAATGTATCTGCCAATATGGGTGGGTTTTCTGTAAACAGAGAAAACCAAAGATCCATCAAGCTGGCGAGTGATTAAAGTGTCTAGGAAGGGGAGGGTGTTGTTTTCCTCTTTTTCTAAGGTGAACTGGAATCTGGGGGTGTTTGTTGTTTAAGTGTGTTAGGAAGGAGTGGAGTGTATCTGAGCCATGTGGCAAAATAGCGAACACATCATCCACGTACAAATAGTGGGTTTTTGTGGGGCAGAGTTTAAGGCTTTCTCTTCAAAGGTCTCCATAAAGAAATTGGCCAAGGGTGGGGAAAGTGGTGAACCCATGGAATTCCCCTCTATCTGTTTGTAGAATTTTCCTTGCCAAACGAAATAGCCTAAGTTCATTGTGAACTGAAATAGGGCTGAGATATTGGGAGGAAATTTGGCTTGGATGAGCTCTAGGGTTTCTTTGAGTGGGACATTAGTGAATAGGGAGGAGACGTCGAAACTGACCATTATGTCAGTGTGTCGGAGTGAGAGGTTTTCTATACTGGCTTTAAAGTGAGCTGAGTTTTTTTATGTGTGATGGTGTGTTGCCAGTATAGTGTGTGAGCATTTTGGCTAAATGTTTGGCTAATTTATATGTGGGGGCGATCAATGCGATCCACTATGGGACGTAATGGCACATTTTGTTTATGTATTTTTGGGAGTCCATATAATCGGCGGCGGGGGGGGGGGTGTCTAGAGTTATAAGGTTTTAGTTTGTTGGTGGCTTCCACAGACCAAGAAGTGACTTTCTTAAGGAGTCTGTGGAGAGTTCTAATCTGAGAGCTGGTAGGATTATATTCAATAGGGAGGTAAGTAGTATGGTCTAGTACTAGAGCATTAAGCTTACCTTTGCAGTCTTTTTGATTGAGTACCACGGTGGCATTTCCTTTATCCGCTTTGGTGATTACTATTTTTTTGTTTTTCTTCATTTCTAGTAGGGCTGCATATTTGTCTTTGGATAAGTTGGTTTTTGGAGGTTTTGCTTTGGTGAGAACACCAGCTACATCCAGTCTGACGTTGTTGGCGATATGGTTAGGAAGGTTGCAAATCCCACGTTCTATTTGGATCATGATTTCCTCGGCAGATATTCTTTTAGGAGCTAGGGCGAAATTGTGGCCACGTGAAAGTGCGGTGAGTGCTTCAGGCTTTAAAACTATGGACGAGAGGTTGACTACAGCGTTAAGTGGTGGCTGTGGTAAGGAAGTAGAATTCTTTATCAGGTTTTCGTATTTTTTCTAATTCTTTTCTTGCCGAAGCGCATGAGATGTCATAAAGAATAGTCCAAAGATCATGGCTGAGCATATCTGAAAGCTCTTCCTACTAGTGCCCGTAAGGTTTTGTTTTCGTCAGTAAGGAGAACACGCATAGCGGTAATTTGTTCTCTTAATAGGGCGAAGCTAGTGCGATTGTAAATATGCAGAGCTTTCTGTGAAGTAAAACGGTGCTTGAATTTAACAGTTAGGGATCACCTTGTTATCCCAGCAGTGTTTTAGGAACGTCAGATGATTATTTGTCTCGATATCTTCAACCTCATTTTAACGTATTGATGGGCCTTTCGTGCGATGAAATCTCTGTGAATGATCATAATTCTAGTAGCAAGGCTTACCCGTTGGTCATACATAACTGGTAATTAGCTTACGGAATTAACAACGCATATAAAGATATTAGTTAAAGGCAACTTTAATGAATAACTTCTATATTTTGGCAACGTCACGTTGCCATCTTCAGGAACATAAAAATATGGTATGTGCACGCAAGCACTAACAAAGCAAATGTATTAGTTTCTTGCTTTCTTCCTCATTTGCTTTGTTAGTGCCTGCGTGCACATACCATATTCTTATGTTCCTGAAGATGGCAACGTGACGTTGCCGAAATATAGAAGTTATTCATTAAAGTTGCTTTTAATTAATATCTTTATATGGGTTGTTAATTCCGTAAGCTAATTACCAGTTATGTATGACCAACGTATAAGCCTTGCTACTAGAATTACGATCATCCACAGAGATTCCATCGCACGAAAGGCCCGTCAATATGGCAAAATGAGGTTGAAGATATCGAGACAACTAAATCGTCTGATGTTCCTAAAACGCTGCCGGGATAACAAGGTAATCCCTAACTGTGTTAAATTGAAGCACTATTTTACTTCACAGAGAGCTCTGCGCATTTACAATCGCACTAGCTTCGACCTATTAAGAGAACAAATTACCACGACGCGTGTTCTTCTTGCCGACAAAAACAAAACTTTACGGGCGCTAGAGGAAGAGCTTTCAGATACGCTCGGCCATGATCTTTGGACGATTCTTTATGACGTCTCATGCACTTTGGCAAGAAAAGAATTCGAAAAAATACGTAGTCGGCACTTGAAAAAATACAAAAACCTGATAAAAAATTCTACTTCTTTACCACAGCCACCACTCAACACTGTAGTCAACCTCTCGTCCATAGTTTTAAAGCCTGAAGCACTCACCGCACTTTCACGTGGCCACAATTTCGCCCTAGCTCCTAAAAGAATACCTGCCGAGGAAATCATGATCCAAATAGAACGTGGGATTCGCAACCTTCCTAACCATATCGCCAACAATGTCAGACTGGATGTAGCTGGTGTTCTCACCAAAGCAAAACCTCCAAAAACCAACTTATCCAAAGATGAATATGCAGCCCTACTAGAAATGAAGAAAAACAAAAAAAAATAGTAATCACCAAAGCGGATAAGGGAAATGCAACCATGCTGCTCAATCAAAAAGACTACAAAGGTAAGCTTAATGCTCTAGTACTAGACCGTACTACTTACCTCCCTATTGAATATAATCCTACCAGCTCTCAGATTAAAACTCTCCACAGACTCCTTAAGAAAGCCACTTCTTGGCCTGTGGAAGTCACCAACAAACTAAAACCTTATAACTCTAGACACCCCCCCCACCCGCCCGCGATTATATGGACTCCCAAAAATACATAAACAAAATGTGCCATTACGTCCCATAGTGGATGGCATTGTTTCTCCCTGCATATAAATTAGCCAAACATTTAGCCAAAATGCTCACACACTATACTGGCAACACACCATCACACACAAAAAACTCAGCCCACTTTAAAGCCAGTATAGAAAACCTCTCACTCCAACACACTGACATAATGGTCAGTTTTCACGTCTCCTCCCTATTCACTAATGTCCCACTCAAAGAAACCCTAGAGCTCATCCAAGCCAAATTTCCTCCCAATATCTCAGCCCTATTTCAGTTCACAATGAACTCAGGCTATTTCGTTTAGCAAGGAAAATTCTACAAACAGATAGAGGGGAATTCCATGGGTTCACCACTTTCCCCACCCTTGGCCAATTTCTTTATGGAGACATTTGAAGAGAAAGCCTTAAACTCTGCCTCACAAAAACCCACTATTTGGCTTCGATACGTGGATGATGTGTTCGCTATTTTGCCACATGACTCAGATACACTCCACTCCTTCTTAACACACTTAACCAACCAACACCCCAGAGTCCAGTTCACCTTAGAAAAAGAGGAAAACACCCTCCCCTTCCTAGACACTTTAATCACTCGCTAGCTTGATGGATCTTTGGTTTTCTCTGTTTACAGAAAACCCACCCATACTGGCAGATACATTCACCAGCAATCCCCCCCCCCTCACAACAATATGGGGTTATAAAAACACTATATAACAGGGCAAAATTAATCTGCTCAGATGACAAGGCCCTAACCACTGAACTAAACCACATCCTCAACACTTTCTTAGCCAATGGCTATAATCCCCCAAAATTCCAAAAAATACTAAAACCAGTAAACCACAACCCTCCCCCCCCCTCCACAATAAAGATTACACCAAATCTATCACCATTCCCTACATCCAGGGCACCTCTGAGAAAATAACCAATATCCTCAAAACATATGACCTTACTTCTTGTTACAAACCATATAAAAAGTTGGCATCCCTTATCCGCTCTACCAAAGACCAACCACTTCCCCTAGACCTACCTGGTGTATACCATTTCCCTTGCAGCTGCAAATTATCCTATTTTGGCCAAACAGGCAGGACAGCAAATATCAGGATTTCAGAACACAAAGACTACATCCGGTTCTACCAGTACAGCCACTCAGGGCTGGCAGACCATGCCTTAGATACCCACCATTGAATTCGTTGGAAGAAAACGAAAATAATACACCGCAGCAAGTTTAAATGCGAGAGATTATTCAAGGAATCATCAGCAGCTCTAAAAAACGTTCCAAACCTCAACAAATTTGGGTGCATGAAACTACCCCAAATTTGGGAGACTTACATTATGAGAACTTCAGCCCAACGTCCAAGACAACAAAATTAGCCCACCAGAGGGCACCATTAGGACTTTAGGAACAATATTAGTTTCTTGCTTTCTTCCTCATTTGCTTTGTTAGTGCCTGCGTGCACATACCATATTTTTATGTTCCTGAAGATGGCAACGTGACGTTGCCGAAATATAGAAGTTATTCATTCAAGTTGCCTTTAATTAATATCTTTATATGTGTTGTTAATTCCGTAAGCTAATTACCAGATACTATAATAAGGTGACAAGATGTACTGGACAAGGGAGTGCATACACAGCAATATATTTAGATTTTGCAAAGGCTTTTGATAGATTGAACACCACATGTTGGTAACTAAAACAAAGTAGATGGGATTGGATGATAGATTAGTGAATTTGATAGGCTGGCTCTCAGATAGGTATCCTAGAAGAGGAAAGTCACTAGTGGTGTGCCAGAAGGATATGTTTTGAGACTATTGTTATTTAATTTGTATATTAATGATATTTGGATGGGTTTAACTGATGATATACAACTGTTTGCATATGATGCAAATCTAATCTATGGAGAATTATGAAGAATCAAGCAGATATGGCCTCACAGGAGAACTTGAATAGATTGTATGAGTGGGCAACATTATGGAACTGTCAGTTCAATGTTGCACAGTAAGTTTCTGAAATTTGGTAGGCAACATGGGATGCAAAATATACACCTGTAAGGGAAATTTTGAAGGAAGTTGAGGTGACAAAAGACCTTGGAGTGGTGGTGGTGGTGGACAAGGATCTGAAGTTCAAAGGTGAAGTTCAAAGGTAACATTGCACAAGTTGTGAAGATGTCACATCAGATAATGGCAATGATGCAGAGGACCTTGACATGCAGAAATAAAGAGGTTCTGGTTCCACTATATAAGGCCTTGATCAGGTGGCACATGGATTATTTTGCACATATTTGGTTCCCTGGTTTTCATGGTGGTGATGAGGATATATTGAAAAGGATCCATAACTTGGTGGTAAGACTTGGAAGACTAAGGTGGTAACTGGTTTGGGTTATGATGACAGATTGAGGGAATGTAGTTTGCAAAGTCTGTAAATAGGAGGAAGAGAGAGGATATGAGTGAGACATTTAAGTTGGTAAAGGGTTATTACTGGGTTAATGTGGAATTTTTCATAAAATGGAAGAAGGGAGTAGAATAAGGGAAGATCCCTGAAATGTGTATAACGAGGGTGCAAGCAGGGGCATAAGGTGTAGGTTCTTTGCACGGAGAGTGGTTGGTGAGTGGAATGAGTTGTTCGATATTGCAGTGAATGCAGATACATTGAAAGAGTTTAAAGCACAGTTTAATGAGTTTTGTGTGTAACAGTGTATGCCTCCCACAATGAGTTTTTTTTTGACCCCATGGAGACCTGGTGGTTTTAAAACTGCCATCATCAGAACAAAGAACAAATTAATATGTGCACACAGACACTATGTATGACTGAAGCAGAACAACAAAGGCAAGGCTCAAGTCCTAAATAGCCTCCCTAGTGGGCTGAAGTTCTAAAGATGAGTGCTTCTCAGATTTGAGACATTTTCATACAACCAAATTTGTTGAGGTTGGGTAGTTCCTTAAGGCAGAGGCCAATTCCAGGAAAAGTCCTTCATATTTAAATTTGCTCCTGTGGAATAAGGTGGCATTTTCCTTCATATCTTGTGGTAGGAGTCAAAGCAAGGCATGATCTACAAGCCCTGACTGTAGTGGACCCTTCTTGTGTTTGGCAATGCTGATAATGTTGGCTGTCCTGCTGTTTGGCCATAGTAGGACAGCATACAATTGTACAAACCTGGCTAAGGACTGTGCCTGGTCTTTGTGATAACAGATAAGGGATGCTAATTTTTTAAATAGTCTGTAAGTGGTTATAAAGTTGTATCTTTTTAGAATTTTTGTTAGTTTTTCAGATGTTCCTTGAATAAATGGAATGATAATAAATTTGGCATAGTCTGTTCTGGAGGAGTGTGGTTTATGGGGTTTTAATATTATGTGGATTTGGTGGGGGATTGTGGTCATTGGCTAAGAAGGTGCTATGTATGTAATCAAGTTCAGTGGTGGTGGTGGGGGGGGGGTAATCAATTATGCCCTATTGTACAGGTTTTAATAATCCGATACACACTCAACAGGCACCCCACCCTTCCCAACATGCCTTGTTGTTCTGCTTCAGTTATGCTTTGACTACCACATGTAGTGCCTAGGTGCATGTATTGTGCACCTAGGCATTACAAAATGAACAATTTTGTAGTGCCAATTTTGTATTGCCATCACAAGAGATTGTTCTCTTGTGATGGCAATACTGGAAATGGTGTAGTTGTGGTTGGTGGATTGAGTGGTGGAGACAGTTGTAGAGTGGATGCCTTCCCTTGATGAGTTTTTGGATCTCTGGAGGTGTCAAGTAATAACAATAATAAGATATTAAGTTTTTCTAATTAATATGCAATATATGCTACAATTTCCTTAAGTAATACTGTTATGTATACCAATGTGTAAGCCTTACCACCAGAAAAAAGCAAAGGGAAATGTTAAAAAAATATAAAAAATCTGATGTGATCTGGGGTTTTTCCTCCCACAAACAGACAAACCAGCATTGAGAACATAATGCTTTTATAGATATAGGATACACTGGGAGGAATAGGGCTAATCACTTTATCCTTGTGTATGTTGCAGTTAAATGAATAGAAAACACTTAACACTGCAAGGTAAAAGAGGGAAAAAAAGGAAGAAGACTGATGTGATCAAAAAATAGTTTATAGAATGAAATGAGAAAGAAAAGATATCATGATGGAGTGATGGAGGTGAAGCCCATCTCTATTGCAAAAGAAAAATCTTTCCTTCTTATTTCTTTCTTAATCAATGTAAGTCTGAACCTTTATTTCCTCTTCCATCATTATTTACTCTTTTAAATTTTTTCTCACTTCATTCTCTTAAATTTATTTTTCAATATCATTTTTTTTAAACATTTCCCATTAAACAGACTATAGGAACCATAGGAATTGTTTGTTACAGTGGATAGCTTGCTACAGTGAATTTCCTTTAGTAGAGCATCATGCCTATAGGGCTTTGGGACTTTGTTAGAGTGTGTTTGTTATTGTAAAATTTGACTGTAATCTGCTCCCTCTATCTCACAGCACTTAAACAATAGAGGATTTGTTTACTGTAAACTTTCAAAAATACTTGCATCTAAATAATAAAGTTGAGGCTAATGAATGATGTTGAGGCAAAAAAATGTGTGTTTATTATGTCAGTTAATTGCATGTATTCTCAAAATAATTTGCCTGTTGTGTTTGTCTGCATGCATGCATGTGTGTGTGTGTCAGGGGAGAGGGTAAGGAACCTAAAAGGGAAAACTGCAACCTCTATATAACATTATGCAACCTAGTCAACATACATATCTAATCAAAAGGCTGCAGATTTGAATTCTGCTACTGCGAGAGATTTCTCGCAGTCTTCAGGTGGGAGATACATTTCACCACCCAGTATGAAACCACCATTTGCTGAAGGCCTGAAGTGGCTTAAAAAAGTTCCATGTTTGGTTCTTTGGATTATGTAAAAAAAAAATAAAAATTTTAAAAATTTAAAATCTTTATCCCCTCTGTACTATGGATTTACAACCTTTAGTGGGTGGGACTGACAAAAATATCCATGTTAACATGTTCAATGCCACTATTTTCAGGTGACTATCCATTCATGCCATGTGGGTCATCAATGACTCATGCTTCAGAACTTACTTCAAATGTTTGTAATGTATGCTGTATAATATTTATAAGATTGCAAATATCCTTATTATCAAGAAGATGTAATATACAAAATGCATTATGGAACAAAATGAGTACTTTTTATTTAAATACTTTATAATTAATGCATATGAGATGGATGTACTGTGTTAAAACATGGTTTGTAACAATTCTGGAACTAAAAATACTAATAGAAAGATCTTTTGAAAGAAATAGGAACATATACATATACTTCATAGACTTTCAGATGGCCTTTAACTGGGTAAAACATTAAAATGTTTAATCCTTTATCCAAGTGTAAGCAAACAAAGTTTGCACCTGAAGTATAGAATGCATAGCATTATACAGATCCGCAAGGAGATGTGCTTTGCATTATGGGATACTAAGGCAAGTGGTGAGAAGTTATACCACCTTTGTCACGAGTTGCCCTAGTCCTGAAAATACTTCAGACGCAAACTTTGTTTACTTAGATGTGTTGAGGCTTAAGTGCTGTGAAGAATTCATGTTGGAGATATAATGGAATATTATCAGCACTAAGAAAGGATTAAAACTAATTTTAATGCTTCCAATATTTCATCTCAGTCACAGAGACATATTCAAGGATTACAAAAAACTTTTTGTAACAACAAATACAATACAACAGTGAGTGAAACTAAAGTCCTATCTAGGTGGTGGGTCCTCTATGGGCGTTTGCGGGTAGCCTAGGATGTAAAGAGGGATCTCTGATAATTAATGTTTTCCAAATTTTGAGAAGTTTTATGCAACTGTATTTGTTTAAATTAGGTTGATTCTTGAGTGTAGATGCAGATTCAAAGAACAGTCTTTCTTTTTTGAATTTACTATGGTGGAGCATGGTGGTTTTTTCTCAGGAGATCCTATGGGTTGTATCCAAAACATGATCTGCAAGGCCAGATTGACCATGGTTTTAGAGGGGAAATGTGTAGATGATGTGTTCTCTATTTGGCCTCATGGCCTAGACACATTAAACTCCTTCCAGTCACCTCAACAGTCCACATCCAAGAATCCAGTTTATGATGGAAAAAGAAAATAACAATAGTTTACCTTTCCTAGACACCTTAGTAACACACCTTCCTAATGGTAACTTCTCTGTATATAGAAAACCTACTCATACAGGCAGATACATTCACAAACTCTCCCACCACCACCCTTCTCAGCAATATGGCATTATTAAAACTCTAACCAATAGAGCCCAGAATCTTTGTTCCAGTGAAACTGCCCTTTCAACCCAAACTCAAACACATACACAACACTTTCCTTTCCAATGGCTACAATGATTACAGAATTAAAAAAAATAATCAAGTCCTTCCCCATTCCCCGACCATCTCTTCAGAAGGACTTCAGAAACGACATCACCATACCTTACATTCGTGGTACATCAGAAAAAATAGCCAGATTGTTAAAAAAGGTACAACCTCCATACAGCTTTTAAGCTCCACTGTAAACTGGCTACCCTTATCTGTTCCACCAAAGATCAGCTCCCTCCTCTCTCAGTGCCTGGAGTATATAGAGTACCTTGTTCCTGTAAACTGGCTTACTTCGGACAGACAGGCAGATCAGCAACCATCTGATTAGAAGAACACGTCATACATCTGCAATCACGATTATGGTCAATCTAGTCTTGCAGACTATGTTTTGGATACAACCCACAGGATCTCCTGGAAAAAAACCACCATGCTCCGCCATAGTAAATTCAAAAAAGAAAGACTGTTCTTTGAATCTGCATCTGCACTCAGGAATCAACCTAATTTAAACAAATACGGTTGCATAAAACTTCCCAAAATTTGGGAAACATTAATTATCAGAGATCCCTCTTTACATCCTAGGCCACCTGCAAGTGCCCATAGAGGGGTGCACCACCTAGACAGGACTTTAGTTTCACTCACTGTTGTATTGTATTTGTGTGTGTTGTTACAAAAAGTTTTTTTGTAATCCCTGAAGATATCTCTGTGACTGAGACGAAATATTGGAAGCATTTAAATTAGTTTTAATCTTTTTTCAGTGCTGATAATATTCCATTAAACCTCCAACATGAATTTGTTTGCTTACACTTGGATAAAGAATTAAACCAAATACATAATTGATAGCATAGCCAAGTGAAAAAACTTCCATCAACTTATCTCTAATACAGAGAATTTTAATAATAAGGTGTGACACCTTTTGGCAACTTGTATATGGAAATATGACTTCTCCATTACTTTCACCTTAGTATCACCACTTCTGGGTCTGGTTCCCACTGATGAGACCTCAATAAAGGTCAAAACTGGTCTGGGTAGTGACCATTCCCTTAATGCATAGCATTATACATGTCTGCAAGTAGATGTGCTTTTTTGCATTATGGAATACTAAGGCAAGTGATGAGAAGTTATGCCACGAGTTGCCCAAGTCCTGAAAATACTTCAGGTGCAAACTTTGTTTGCTTACACTTGGATAAAGGATTAAACTAAATATATAATTGAAAAATATATGATTAAAGATGAAATCGATTTAAGGGATGAAGTAAGGTCATTCCCAAACAGCATACTGCATCCTGTAAATCAATTTTAAGCTGCCAGTTTTGCACTTTCGACATTTATGCACAATGGCCAGGAATCCATGAAGTGGCAGCTTGGTATCTAATATTTGTTGCTCATTTAGCACCATCCAGTGGGACACATGCAGTTTAAGGATTGGTACAGGTGCCAGCAACAGTCCCCCCCCCCATGGTTTAGAGAAAAGTCACAATTTGCTCTACAAAGTGATACTAGGTATGCTCTGATCTTGAGAGAACCAGGGACACATTATCATCCCTCTAATATCTGTGGAAGAGACACTTATAGTGGAGGTAGCATGATAGTTTGGGAGGTTATCTCATTGGGTGGATGCACCAACCTGTATGTGCTTCCAAGCAGAACCAATGCTGCAACTTACAGAGATGAGGTCCTGGATCCCTATGCTCATCCATATGAAGATGAAATAGGGAAAACATTTATCCTACAAGATGAAAATGCTCATCCTCATCAAGCAAAGCTCATGGACCAATATTTTCAAGAAGAGACTATTGTATATATGTACTGGCCAGCCAGATCTCCTGACCTTAATCCTATTGAGCATGTCTGGGATCCTATAGGTAGATGTGTTGCTGCTCTCAACTTCACCCCCCCCCTCTCCAAAACCTTGAGGGACTGAGAGCTTTAGCAGCAATGGCTGTTGTTACCAAATGAGCTTCTGAACACAGTTATAAATGCTACGAAGCATCACTTCCTTATTGAGGCACTTTGTCAAAGGGCAGCAAGTATTTCAATAGACTTCAAAACCCCCTCAAAGATAATCACAAAAAAGTGATAATTTTCATCACCCACTGTAACACACCTTACTTATCTGGAGACTGAAGTACATTTAAAAGACTATATTCATTTGAATGTTGCAAAGATAATCACATTCATAAATGTACTTCAGCCTCCAGATAAGCAAGGCTGTGCTGTTACAGTGGGTGATGAAAATTATCACTTTGTGGTTATCTTTGAAAATATTTTCTACCATCAGATTCACTCACACATCCAAAAATTCTCATTAATTTCTTCTACAGTCTGAGCATTGAATTATTTGCTATTGTAGCCTTCCTTAACTGTCATATCTAGTTAATAATAAGCTAATAATTTTTACTCTCCTCACTTTTCTTTCTTATTTCTTTCAATACCATATTCATATGCTCTCTCATACTATATTTATCAGTATTTAAATCATTAGTTCCACCAAGCACTCAATCTTCTTTAACTTTTCTCTATTACACTTGCTATATCTTTAATTTTTACTCCTGAGAAGCTGGTAACTCCTTCAGCAAGTGAAAATTTCATGATTGAATTATGATACTACATTACTTCTCTTTTCTTATGTTTTATTATTAGTAGTATAAATTATTCATTGTTATCTTATCTGCTTCAATGCATTTCTGCTTCTTGTTCAGCTCATTGTTCTTCTTCTGAGTTTCTTATATTGTTTCTCCACTTTTTCTAATTCTCTCATCAATTGTATGATGATTTGTTTTAATCAGAATATTTCAAGTGTTATCCTCACTTATACTTTCAATAATAGTACTATAATGCTTCTGCTCAGCTGTACAAAGGTTTCTGTCTCTGGTTGCTTCATTAACTTACACTTTGTTCTTATGCGTTTTTTGGCACCATTTTTAAAACAACCTAAATTTAATAATATATCTACAATTATATTACTTCTTTCTTTCTTTCACTATGCATTATTCCCGCTTCCTATTCAGGGTCCGTGTGTTACTTAGATGCGACTACTTGTTAGTACCATGACCTGTCGCCCAGTCTGCCGGTGGGGAGATATATTTTTTGGCTGTGGTAGTGTATGTTCATGGGGCCGGTTTGCGGAATGAAAAATGGCAGATAAACTGGCGAAAAAACCCTACTGCCCGCACCCAAGACCAGCTAACTTGGCTATGCCTGAGGAAGATCATCAAGTTCCTCACGTCTTCGACAGGAATCAAACCTGGGACGCTCCTTCCCCAGGCATATGGTTGCGAAGCGCAAAGCCACTAGGCTAACCGCATGTACTATTATATTAATAAATGTACTAAATATAATAAATTCACTAAAAATAATATAATATAATATATTATATAATACATACATACATCTTCAAGGCCCACTCTTCCTAATTGAGTTGTGGGGGCAACAGCTGCAAGAGGAACTTTCAATGGTCACGATCCTCTGCCACCAAGCTCATGGTGTTCTGGTGGGATTCCCAAACGTGTCCACCCAAGGTTTTGGATATAATCTATCCAGCGAGTCCTTGGCCTTCCACGTGGCCTCCCACCCTCTGGCTTGGCAAAGAGGGCCTGCTGAGGGAGCCTCTCTTGTGGCATTCTGACCAGGTGCTCGTACCAACGTAACTGTGATCTCTCAACACGGAGAAGCAGCGGTTGAGTATTGAGGGTTTCCCGAATTGCAGAGCTTCTGACTCTGTCGAGTTTTGTCAGCCCTGCAACCCCTTGAAGGAACCTCGTTTCAGCCGCTTGGATTCGTGTCCGAATTCTTTCGGTCATTACCCAACTCTCATGACCATAGGTGAGGATGGGGACATGGACTGTATTGAAGACAGCCAGCTTTGCCTTCTGGCTTAACTCCCGCTTCAATACTACCGAATGGCCAAGCTTCCGCAATATTGAGCTTGCTAAGCCAATTCGAGGCTAATGACTTCACATCTACCTTAATATCCCTCTAATGCAAAGTACATTGTCAAGACTTTCAACCTTTATTGAGGTCTCATCAGTGGGAGCGAGATCCAAAAGATACCAAGGTTGAATTAATACAGAAACCATATATTTTCCGTGTACAGGTAGGAAAAGGAGCATGGCCTTACTATTAAATTACTTTGGATCAGAAGTACTATTTCTATCTATAGTACAATAGCACCGTGGATGGGCTAAGATTTTTTTTTGTGTGTATTTTTTTTTTTTTTTTATATAATCCAAAAACTCTGCTCTAGAGACCAAACACTGGAACTTTTTCAAGTCAATTCAGACTTCCAACAACAAGCAGTCTCACAATAAGTGACTAATCTCATCTCCCATTTAAAGACAATCATTAACATTCATTTCATACTTACAGTGGAATTCTAGCCAACTGTCTGTCTGTGTTTCAGTTTTATGTGTGCTCTCCAGTCAATTTTTCTGTTTTGTAAAAAAAAAAAAAAAAAAAAAAAAAAAAAAAAAAAAAAAAAAAAGAAACTGGCTAACTTCACTTAAAAAGTGCTCATAAATGTTCCTCACAACCTTCATTGTTTGAAGGGCCACTGCATCAAATCTCCATTATTGTGATAACTGTATGTGTGTGCATATGTAAATATATAAATTATTACTAGCTTTAAATCAAGACAGTGGACTTCCCTCCCATTTGCAAATAAAAAAAATTAAAAAAAAAAAGTTTTACTTACCACCACAAGAGTCATATTGTTAATATTGTGGTCATTTTTTCCCACTGGTGAAATAAATACTTCATCAGTCCTGGAAGAAAACATTTCATTTAGGTTTAGAATATTTAATAAAATAGAGTTATGCATTTTGAGAAAAATTTAGAGTAAAGAGCAAAAGTAACAATAATAGTATATACCTGCTAGATTTCTGTTCAGGACATGAAATGTTAATAATTAACACTACCATCATCATCTCTTCTAAGGCACTTTTTACTGTATCAATCATGATACAGTAAACTTCCTCTGGGGTCTTTTTTTCCTGCCAACCTGGCAGAGAACACTTGTTTTGCTAATCTTTCCTCTCCCATTCTGTTTAAGTGACCATACCACCTGAGATTAGCTCTGCTAATGCATTCCTGGATGCTGACAATGTTTTCCTAATCTACTCGTTTTTAATATGATATTGCCATTGATGCCATCTGTTCATATCTCTAATCTTTCTCAGGACTCTCATTCCTGTGGTCTCTAGTCTTTGATCAAGTGTTTTACTTCTGACCCAGCTCTCAGATCCATATGTTAAAACTGGTTTGAACACTGTCTTGTATACAGCTAATTTAGTGTTCCAACTAATTTCTCTCTTATTCCATATAAATTTATTCAATTGATTTCCTACCATACCAGCTTTGTTGATTCTGTTGTCTATTTCCATATTTAATTTACTATCGTCACTAAAAATTGTGCCTAAGTGGTTGAAATGTTTTATTTATTGTATAGGTTCTCCATTCACAATGCAGTTGATATTTTCAATGTTTCTGCCTATTTTCATTGTCTTGTCATTTTAATGCTGACCTTCATACCATATCTGTTACAACAGTTATTCACTTTAGTCAGGGAATCTTGCGGGGAAACTTTATTCACGTTAGTCAGAGAAATCATCTTCCTGTATACTTCTTTCAATTCTAACCGGTGGACTTACAACTCAAATAAAGACTAAGTATTGCTTGATATAATGCCCCATTGACACCATATAACTGTAGTGTTTCGAATAGCTTTTCTCTTGGCACCTTGTCATATGCCTTTTCCAAATCTTTCCCTTTTTATATATAGGTACTATGAGAGCTCTACTCCAATCATCTGGAATTCGTCCCTCTGTCCAGGACTTCTGAACTATGCAGTGCAGCCATTGTAAGACTTTTATACCTCCATATTTCAGCATTTCTGTTCGATCATCATCATCTACTCCTGCTGCCTTTCGCATTTCAGCTTTTCGCTTTTGATGGCAAGTATGCATATGTATTCTTCCTGACTGCATGCCTGGTCACTGTTTTTTTACCACTGTGCTGTCATCACTTTGTTTCAATTAGCAATTTTTTGAAGTAATTACTCCATACTTCAAGGATATATTTCTCTCCAGTTTTCATGTCACCTTTATCATCTGTAATTCCTTTTACAGCACTCTTTCCTCCATTTCTGAGCTTCGTCAACAACCTGAAGAATATCTTTCCACCTTCTTGATATTTATTTAGTTTTACGCAGTGTTTAGCTTTCGCACATTTGTCTCTGAATTCTCTAAGAGCACAAGCTGACTTATTTGCCAGGAACTTTTGATATGATTTCTTCTTTTTTTTCACTGCCTCTTTAATTTAAAGTGTCCACCATGGAGTTCTCATTTTTCTTCAGGGTTTGCCACTGAATTTCCAAGGTTTGGTTCTTGTTCTCAAACTCTTTCATTGTTTTTTCAATTATGTTTGTGTATTTTAGTCTACAGTTGACATCTGAGAGCTGCTCAACTTTTACTCGCTTTAAAACTTTATGTTATTCTTTTTAATATGAAATTCAATTTTATCCTGCTCAAGACTAAATAAAACATCACTATCAACAATAACATAGTTAATGAGACTTTTCTTATTCTTTGCCTCTTCTCTCCATGTGAATTTATTAATTTAATTTATTCAAATAATAAATATATTAATTTATTACTTGAATGTTATTACTAACACAATGTTAGTAATAACCAGTCCATTTCATTTCCTGAGGAGAAATCCAACAGGTATTTGCCATTATTATTAGCTTGGCTCTTTTTCTCCAAATTTTCCCAATATATTTTTGTATGTCTGACAATCATTTCCTACTCTATTTAGAACCCCAATAATGACCAACTTTTCCCTTTTCACTGTGTCAGTTGCTTTTTCTAAAGCCTCAAAAAATTCCTCCACTTCTACCTTCTGGGACCATAACAAATAAGTCTCATTGTTCAGTTTCCCCATTCTCATATTTGCCCACATCACTCTACTCGAGACTGCCTGCCATTCAAGAAGATTAGCCTCGTATTTAGTGTTGAATACTATGGCTACTCCTTTTCCTTGATTGTCATTGCATGAATATAACATTTTGTATTTATTGCTCAGAAAGATCTCACCACTTTAACAACATGTATATAAATTTGCTGGAGAGAACACACAATAAATAAGTGTTACTGTGCATGTTATTGCTGAAAGTTATACATCTTCAGAATGGTTTAGAATAAATGAGTACACAGGGGAACTGAAATAGTAAGCGATCATGATCACCATTTGGTTTCCAACAGGATTAAAAGTATCATACTACAAAGAAAAACATGCCCAAAAGTTTTTTAAAAAAAGAGCAATTTCAAGAAAATGTATACTCAAATATACAATATTACTGAAAGTAAAAAAATTAGTCTGAAAACAAGAACAAAACATTAAGAGACCAAGCAGCAAAATCTGATGAAACCATTCACTGATTCAGTCAGGAAGGCAAGTGGTGAAGTCCAAAGTTTATGATAGACTCAAGAAATTAAAGAGATACTGTAAAAGGAGAAATCATACTAAAACTTCATGACAAGTAAATTACTATGAACTCTTAGAGATTACAGACAAAGATTTAAGAAAACTAAGTTATATAACAGTAGCTAAAGAAAAAATTATGGAAGAATCTGCTTTGGGAAGAATGTAGAAGATAAATATCATGCAAGTTGCAAAATAACTTGAAAAAGCTTAGAAATGGAGGCAAGAGCATCACAATAGGAATAAGTCATAAAAATTAAACAAAATTACACGTTAACTACAGTAATAAACTTAATGAAAGTGCAGATATTTTGTACTGAAAATAACAGTGCATCATCAGTGTGTAGAAACAATAAGCAAATCAAAGAATAGGAATATAAGGTACACACAACAATCGGTTTACCAGAAATTAATATTAATAAATAAAACAATTTTTGATGTTTATTACATAAAATGAGAAGTGATACAGTCATTCTGATTCAGGTTAAGTTGATGTAAAAATGGTTTCACAACTTTCTTTGAAAGGCATTCATATTTAAAACTGCTTCTTCAGAGAAGATAAACTTCATTTCACAGGATACGTTAAGTATTAATTGTGTTAAGTGTCAATACTATGCTGTGCCAGACCAGATTTTGAGGTTTCATGCATTCAATGTAGTACCAATATTCATTCATTCCTTTTTCCACAGAATAGCTTGTGTCTAAAGTATGTCAAATTCCATTCACAAGCGATTTGGTAAACATCAGCTAAAAACAGAGGTGGCAGTCTGTATTTTGTATATTGTAACAGATGAGAAAATTTGTTGATAGGAAAATATGTGGGATTAAGGCATTATTTCTTCAAAATTCTACCAATATGTTCAAGAGATATCAGAAATATAAGGGATTGGAACCCTGCAGTTTGTCAAAGAATCCTTAGATGTTGGAACATAGGGGTGAATTACTTGTTAGATTTGATGAGGATTGTAACCATTTAATTCTGCTCAAGTTTTGATAGTAAGAAGTTCATGTTGTAAGCTTGAGGGAGAAAAGCACACCCACACATTATGTGAGCTCTATTAATTAATGACTTGATATCACCAATTTTCTGAGAGTTGTGATGAGCACTCTTTTGGTGTATATCTACCAGCGTAAAGGTAGGCTGTGCAAGAAGGTGGTCCAAAAATGGCAAACTACCAGCATTTTCTTTTTCCATGGTGAATTGAATGCATGGGTGAAGGCTACTGATCCAATGTAGGAAAGTGGTAAGTTCATTTTCAGAATGTGTCAAACAGCAAAAAATGTCACTGACAACAAAACCAAAAAGAGGGTTGGGGATAAATAGATGAGAACAATCTTCCAGATGGTTCGAAAAATAGTTTGCAAAAGGCAGAAACAGAATGGCAGTACCTTCAATCTGTTTATAGATTCTGTTTTCCCAGCTGAAATATCCTGATTGTATAACAAATTCAAAAATCTTCATAACATCAGGAGGAAAGTCATCATTATAGTAAACTAATACTGTCAGATAATGGAATGTTGAAGGCAGTGCCATGGGTAACCCCCCCTGTCTTCACCTTTGGCAAACTATTTTTTGTCTCTCTCTCCTCCTCCTCCAAAAGGTTCGGAGATTCTAATTTTATGTAAACATCAAAAATAGTTTTAGTATTATTCATTAATATTAATTTCTAGCATGATGCAGCAACCATTTTGAATTGGTAAATTGATTGTCGTATGTACCTTGTATTCCTGTTCTTTGATTTGCTTGTTGTTTATACACATTTATACTGTTATTTTCAGTACAAAATATATGTACTTTCATTAAAGTTTATTACTGGTCCAAAGTTATGTCATTCTCTGTTCTTTTATAATTATGCCACAGGTACCTATAAAGATTAGTCATAAACATCATAGAAAAACTAAAGATGACTGTCAAGAGTAATTATACTGAAAAATTATTAAATGAAATAAGAAGCAAAAGAACAGCAGTAAAACATCCCAGAAGAATACAAACATATCCTGGAGGAAAAGACAACTAGAATAGATAATATCTGACCAGAAATTCTCAAATACAGAAGTATAAAGATTTAGTGGTTACATTGCATAAAGTCTAGTTCATCATTATCACCATCGTCAAATTCCTGATATGCACCCTGATGGGGGATACAGGATATTATGACAGTACTACATGAAAAGTTTTATTATTACTAACTCCTGATTGAAAATTCTCCTCCAAATTGATATGTTATCTGTCACAACTCCAATATTATCAGATCATATATTTGTGTCTTCTAAAGCACTTTTACTGTATCGATCCAATATACTTGGTTCTTCTTCTGGGTCTTTTTCCTGCCATCCTAGCAAAGACCACTTGTTTTGCTAATTTTCCTCTCATTCTGTTTAAGTGACCATATCAACTGAGATTAGGTCTACTAACACATTCCTGAAGGCTAACAATGCCAAGTTCACATTTGTTTTGCAAATCTTTCGTCTCCCATTCTGTGGCACAGTTATGTCCAATCCTCACCTTCTCGTGGTGCACCCTGTTGGGTATCTACCTGGATACTAAACGAACGAGGATGGGCTGGCAATTTGGGATTTAGCCGACCAAATTGTATTCTTATTGTTTAAACCAAAATAAAAAATGATGGTACGACATGACAAAATTTCATGCCGGCTGGGGCATCGCCCGGTTAAACAAGGCCCCCGTTGTTTTCGCCAGGGAACCATGGCGAACAGCGAAAAGGCAGCTACTGGAACAAATCTGAAAACAAACCCCAACTCAACATCACCAGAGTTAAAGATCGGTACTATCAACATAAGAAGCCTGAATTGCAAAGAAATGGAGCTAGCTGAGGAATTAGATAAAGTACCAGATCGACATAATAGGGGTGACTGAAACAAAACAAAAAAAAAAAACTGGAGATCTTTCTGAGCAATAAATACAAAATGTTATATTCAGGCAATGACAATCAAAGAAAAGAAGGAGTAGCCATAGTATTCAACACAAAATACGAGGCTAATCTTCTTGAATGGCAGTCAGTCTCAAGTAGAGTAATGTGGGCAAATATGAGAATGGGGAACTGGACAATGAGACTTATTTGTGCCTATGGTGCAACAGAAGGTTCTACTAAGGTAGAAGTGGAGGAATATTTTCAGGCTTTAGAAAAAAGCAACTGACACAATGAAAAAGGAAAAGTTGGTCCTTGTTGGGGATCTAAATAGCAGAGTAGGAAATGATTGTGAGACATACAAAAATATTTTATGGAAAATTTGGAAAAAAGAGCAAAGCTAATAATAATGGTAAATATCTGCTGGATTTCTGCTCAAGACATGGACTGGTTATTACTAACACCATGTTCTAACATAAAAATGTGCACAAATTCACATGGAGAGAAGAGGCTAGGAATAAGAAAAGTCTCATTGACTATGTTATTGTTGATAGTGATGTTTTCTCTCTGGTGCAGGACACCAGAGTGTACAGAGGATTTGAAATTGGAAGTGATCACTATTTAGTCACAGGATAAAATTGAATTTCATATTGAAAAGAATAACATGTAAGAAAGTTTTAAAGCGAATAAAAGTTGAGTAGCTCTCAGATGTGAACTGTAGACTAAAATACACAAAGATTATTCAAGAAAAAATGAAAGAGTTTGAGAACAGGAATCAAACCTTGGAGATTCAGTTGCAAACTCTGAAGAAAACATTGATTGATTCTGCCAGAGAGGCATGTGGTGAGGTTGTCTGCAAGGATAACAAAATCAGACCTCCCTGGTGGACACAGGAAGTTAAAGAGGCAGTGAAGGAAAAGAAGGAAGCATATCAAAACTTCCTGTCAAATAAGTCAGCTTGTGCTCTTAGAGAATACAGAGACAAATGCAAGAATGCTAAACACTGTGTAAAACTAGCTAAACAAAAGTCATGGGAGGACTTTGGCAAGAATATAGAAAATAAATATCAAGAAGGTGGCAAAATATTCTGGAAGTTGTTGAAGAAGCTTAGGAATGGAGGAAAGAGTGCTGTAAAAGGAGTTAGAGATGATAAAGGTGACATGAAAACGGGAGAAAAAGATATCCTTGAAGTATGGAGTAATTACTTTGAAAAACTGCTCAATGAAACAAGCAGTGATGACAGCACAGTGGTAAAAAACACTGACCAGGCATGCAGTCAGGAATACATATCCATACTTGAAGTAGAAAAAGCCATCAAAGGCTTGAAATATGGAAAGGCAGCAGGAGTAGAACCAGAAATGCTGAAGTATGGTGGTATAAGAGTCTTACAGTGCAGCCACTGTAAGACTCTTATACCACCTGGACAGAGGGGCGAATTCCAGATGATTTGAGTTGAGCTCTCATAGTACCCATATATAAAAAGGGAAATAAAACTGAATGTGAGAATTACAGAGGTATTTCCCTACTGAGCGTTCCTGGCAAGATCTATTCAAGTATACTTGAGAAACAGTTGAGAAGAATTGTGGAAGAAAAGCTTCATGAAGAACAAGCTGGATTCAGGCCAAATAGAGGCTGTCAGGATCAGATCTTCACTTTCCGACAAATAGTTGGGAAATCATGGGAATATAACAAAGATCTGTATTTAAGTTTTGTGGATTTGGAAAAGGCATATGACAAGGTGAAAAGAGGGAAGTTATTCAATATGCTACTATTATATGGTGTCAATGAGGCATTATATCAAGCAATACTTAGTCTTTATTTGAGTTGTAAGTCAGCAGTTAGAATTAAAGGAAGTACAGGAAGATGGTTTAATGTTAAATCTGGTGTGAGACAAGGATGTACATTATCCCCTCTGTTATTCATTATCTATATGGATCACATTATGAAGGAAAGTGGTATTAAACATGATATCAAAATTGGAGATGTTAATGTCAGCTCTTTGCTTTATGCGGATGATGTTATACTTCTAAATAAATCTGCTACAAGTCTGCAAGATTCTCTAACTAAATTGAATAGCTTTTGTAATAGATATGGTATGAAGGTCAGCAATAAAAAGACAAAGACAATGAAAATAGGCAGAATCATTGAAAAATGTCAACTGTGTTGTGAATGGAGAACCTGTGAAACATTTCAGCTACTTAGGTACGATTTTTATTGAAGATGGTAAATTAAATATAGAAATAGACAACAGAATCAGCAAAGCTGGTATGGTAGGAAGTCAACTGAATAAATTCATATGGAATAAGAGAGAAATTAGTCGGAACACTAAATTAGCTGTATAAAAGACAGTGTTCAAACCAGGTTTAACTTATGGATCTGAGAGCTGGGTCAGAAGTAAAACACTTGACCAAAGACTAGAGACCGCAGATATGAGAGTCCTGAGAAAGATTATAGGCGTGAACAGATGGCAATATCATATTAAAAATGAGGATATTAGGAAAGAACTTGACATTGTCAACATCCTGGAAGGCGTTAGCAGAGCTAATATCAGGTGGTATGGTCACTTAAAACAGAATGGGTGAAGAAAGATTAGCAAAACAAGTGTTCTCTGCCATGTTGACAGCAAAACGACCCAGAGGAAGACCAAGATATAGGTGGATTGATACGGTACAAAGTGCCTTAGACGATAGAAATATAAGATCTGATAATGTTGGAGTCTTGACAAGTAACAGACTGATTTGGAGGAAAATTGTAGATAGGAAGTTAGTAATGATGTAATTTTTTTCATGTAGTACTATCATATCCTGTATGCCCCTTGAGGGTACATGGCAGGAATTTGATGATGAACTTAAATTTTGTATCCATATTTCAATAGAATATCAATGGTATCATCAACATCAAATTCCTGATGTACTTTTAGGGTATTGTTATAGTACAGGAAACATTTACATCAGTACTAACTTCCAATAGACAACTTTCTTCGAAATTAACCTTATCTGTAGGGACTCCAATATTTCAAGATCTTTTATTTCAGCCTTCTAAAGCACTTCTTATTGTATCGTTTCACCTAGATCTTGGTCTTCCTCCTGCCATTCTTGCAAAAAACATTTTTGTGAACCTTTCCTCTCTAATCCTGTTAAAGTGACCATACCACCTAAAGTTAGTTCTGCTAACACACTCATGAATGCTAACAATATCAAGTTCCATCCTAAAACGTTTGTTTTTAATATATATGATAGTGTCACTGATGCTATCTGCCCTAATTATTCTCAGAACTCTCAATATTGGTAATCTCCAGCCTTTGACCAAGCATTTCATTTCTGACCAAGCTCTCAGATTCATGAGTTAGTTTGAACACCTATTTAGTTTGTATACAGCTAAATTAGTGTTTTGACTTATTTCCTACTACATAAATTTATTCAGTAGACTTCCTACCATATCAGCTTTCCAACTTTTGTGGTATATTTCCATATTTAATTCTATTCAGGATACATTTGATGTTTTTAATATTCATGTCTAATCTCCAAGATTGGGTTCTTGTTTTCAAACTCTTTCATTTTTTCTAGAATAATATTTGTGTAGTTAATTCTACAGTTCACTTCTGAAAGCTATTCAACTGAATCTTTTTAAACGTCTAACTCTTCTTTTCAATATGATATTAAATTTTATCCTGTCTAAAACGAAATGCTGATCACTTGCTACTTAAAATCACTTGTATACTCTTCTGTCCTGAACTAGCACATCACTATCAATAATAACAGTCAATGAGATTATGTTACATGAAGACTTCTTTCTCTTCAAGTGAATTTGTGCACATCTTTATGTTGGAACATGGTCTTAGTAATAACCAGCTAATATCCTGAACAGAAATCCAGCAGGTACTTATTAGCATTACTCTTTTCTTCATATTTCCTCAAAATATTTCTATATATATTGTAATCATTTCATACTCTGCTGTTTAGATATCCTAAAAGGACCAACTTTTTATTCATGCTGGCTACCTTCATCAATGTTACATTAAGAACTCCCTAGTCAAGCCTCTGGAACCACTGTGCAAATTAGTCTCATCTCATTCTCTAATTCCCCCATTCTAATATTTATCCACATCACTATTTGATATTTCTTCTCATTCAAGATTATCTTCATATATTGAATAAATTAGATATCATTTTACCTCATCATTATTGTCTGAATATAACATCTTTCATTTGTTGCTGAGAAGAATCTAAACTGCTTTTGTCTTCTTTGTTTTGGCGACACCTATTATGTCGATTTGGTACTTATCCAATTCTTCTGAAAGTTCTGTTTCTTTTCTGATGATACTTCTTATTTTGATTGATCCAGTCTCAAACTCTGCCGAGTTGGAGTTTGTTTCAGTACCTGACTTTTTGGTGTTCCACCTTGTTCCTCAATGAAAACAGAAATATCAATGATATTACAACTTTAATGGCACTTCACATCCATGTCACCCTCTACGTGTATACACATCGTTGCAGGTTGGGTGGGTAATTAACTCAGGCAATTCCATCTGTTCCTGTTGATTTCAATTAAATTGTTTCTTCCAATTCCACAATCTCCAATAAATCTATTCTTATATTTATATTTTCAGTTGTTTTTAATAGTGTATCCATTCTTTTACAATTGCTGAAATTTCTACATCTCTTTCCAATTTAGTCAATAAATTTTATAAGCTACTATTTTTTGATGACAATATAGATCATTTTCAATATTACTAATGAATCTATCCCAAGAATTTTGTGAATTTCCCTTACAACATTTTTTTGCAATATTTCTTTTAGTTCTGTAAGCATTTAGTCATTCTGATGTTTCTTTTTGCAAGTGTACCTTGTAAGCTGTTTGCTTTTCTTCTATAGCCATTGGTATTTTATCGTTCCAAATTTTTGGTTCATCTTTTCATTTTGTTCTCTTATCTCAATAACCTCTTTTGCTGTTTGTTTTATTAATTAGTTTATGTTTATTCATTTTTCATTATGTCAGAAGAGAATATGAGTGAGTATTAAGTCAATCAGTTTTGATATAGATTTCTAATATCTTGGATTAGGTAGGTAAGTTGTAGTTTCTTTTTATGTTCTTCTCTTCACTGGATTCTCGTGGTATTTGTAATTCCATCTTGCCTGTATTATTGTTTTATCTCTTACTTGTGAAGATAACATAGTCTTTACATATATCAAAGATTATATAGTCCTATTGTTCTGTGGGTATTCTATGATTTTTAATTCCTGTCTCAGTTTATAACCATTTTGGTTTAAATATTGTTCCCTGCATCCTATGGTATACTTCAGCTACCCAATCTAGCATGAAGGTCTCCTGCAATTATGAAAATTATTTCTATAACAATGTCTCATCATCAACTTTTCTAAATCACTCAAAATATTTAACTTTCATCTATTTTTTCCTTCCTATGGATCATATATTCCCATTACTATTAAATAGCCTTTTTCAAATTTCAATCTTGCAGTTGCTATTCTTTCATTAATAAAATAGTTCTTAATTCTAACTCCGCCATGTGGGGCACCTATTCATGGTGGAGGGACCTCCCAATGATGGTACTGGCCTTTTTCATTCTTCCTCTTTTTCTTTGCTTTTCTTCCTGTATTCTTTGCTCTACTTCTCCTGAGTCTTTTTCACTATCCTTTTTTTCCAGATCACCATCACTGGGATTCAACGTCCTGCCGCTGTATTTGCCATGTGGTGCGACCCATGGACATCCAGAAAGGGGGGGGGGGCAATCCTGGTAGTCTTGCACTACTTTGGCTCCTGCTTCGGCAAGACGGGCAGTCCTGGATGGCCCAGCCAGGATCAATCGGCTAGTGGGCTTGCCTGCAAGGGTCAATGGTGTTGCAGTAAGTCTCTCGCCCCATGGTCCGGGGTCGGGATCCTAGGCTTGCTGTAGTGCCAGTATAGCATCCGGGGTAACCCTGACGTTCCACTCCTGGGCGCAGTCATTGCTCACCAGGCAGTGGGAGTCCATGTGTGGCTCCATGGTGGGTGGGGAGCTCTGGTGTCAAACCAAAAACTCTAGCATGAATCCTTCATCCTCAAATGTTTCAAGAGCCCTAACAAAGTCCCAACCAAGTACTGATACCGTAGATATCAGTATTATTTTTATAAATAATACTGATATCTGAATACAGCATATGGAAACAGAAGTAAGAAGCAAAAGATATGTGATGCTAACATAAATGCACCAACATTTTTAATCATTCATACTACAAGTCAAAAACCAATAGGGAAAATGTTAGCCTACTTTATTCAAAAAGGTTTAGGACTGGCAGGACCTCCCAAAACTGTTAAGAAATTGCATTCTGGTTGCTGACACAATGTTTCCGTGTGGAAACATTGTGTCAGCAACATTCCGAGAAACTACTGAGAGTAACAATGGGTGGAACAGAAATTATAGTAACACCTCATAAAACACTTAACTCCTGTAGAGGAGTGATATCAGAATGGAATCTCCTTGATGTTCCTGATGAAGAGATATGTTCAGAACTTAAAGGGATGGTTGCCTAATTCCAACCAAGATCATCACCCTTACTTCTGATATACCTAAGCCTCCAGCATCTGTAAAAGCCAGATATCTCAGCTGTCTCCTGTTAGAATGTATATCCCTAACCCACTGAGAAGCTTTAAATGTCAGAGATATGGACATGCCCAAACTGCCTGTCATGGTTCTACTACCTGTGCTCGATGTGGCAGTAAAGAGCATGATAACAATTTATAGACTTTTATAGATAAAAGTCTATAAAAACCAGATACTCCCACAGAAAAAATGGATACTTCAGTACCCAGTGAAAGTAAACTAAACTTATCAATTGACCCTAACACATCAGATGTATTGAATATTCTACCAGAGGAAGAGATGGACACTGGCTGTCCATACTTCCCCAAAACAATTGATAAATATAAATATGACACCGAAAACCAGAAAAGTCTATAAAAACCAAAACAATAGGAAAATCTGTACAATGGAACTGTTGTGGATTTCACCAGAATATCGATGATATCAAGATTTTGTTGCAGAAACACAAACTTTTCTGTTTCTGTTTACAGGAAACATACTTAAGACCCAATGAGGACCCTACCTTTAGGTATTTCACTGTTGTACGCAAAGATAGAACTGGAGGTGGTCCTACTCACGAAGGAGTAGCTATCCTAGTGGGCAGTCATATTCCTTTCCATCAGGTCCAACTTAATACTTCTCTGGAAGAAGTAGCGATTCACTTCTTTGTGGGATTTCTCATTACAGTATGTTCAATTTATTTACCTCCAAGTGCTGAGTTAAATGAAACTGATCTTGATAACCTTATCTCGCAACAGCCTGAACCCATACTTTTGATGGGTGACTTTAATGGTCACAATACTCTATGGGGTAGTGCCAACACTAACAGATGAGGTCGAATCATTGAAAGAATTCTTGATAATAATAACTTCTCCCTTTTAAATAATAAACTCAATACTTTCTTCCATATGCCTACCCGTTCATATTCTGCAATTGATCTTACAATCTGCTCCCCTTCCATTCTTCCACTGCTCACGTGGGACGTTGAAGAGAACATATATGGAAGTGATCACTTTCCTGTTCTCTGCACAATGTCTTCACAGGAACCATGTTCACCCACACCGTCTATATGAAGAATGGACCAGGCTGACTGGAACACTTTCTTTCATCTTGCAAAATTTAATGCTGATGCCATCAGTCAAATGCCTATCAATGAAAGCGATTATATATATAACAGAGTGCACTGTCCAGGCAGCAACAGCCTCCATCCCAGAAACATCATCTCAGTTTCCACTCTATCCAAAGCCTTGATGGAACCCAGAATGTCAAACAGCCAAAAAAGATCGATACAGAGCATGGGATATATTTCATAGATATGCCACCACATCAATCCTATAGCTTTCAAGTGTGCTCGAGCCAAAGCACGCTATGTGAGGCATCAGAGTCATCAACAATCATGGATCCAATTTACTACATCAATTAATCAAAGACCAGTCCAAAAATTGTATGGGATAAAATCCGGAAAATGAAAGGCAGATATAGAACACATTGTTTGTCTACCTTAGACCATAATGGAAGTGTTATTGCTGATCACAAAGCCATTGGGAGAAAATTTTGCCAGAATCTCAGCAACAGCTTCATATCCTCCTGAATTTTCAATTCTGAAGAAACAGCAGGAGAAAAAAAGGCTAAATTTTTCTAGAGTCATACAATCAGCCATTTGTTAACAAGGAACTAAAAAGAGCTCTCCTACTATCTCACCGTAGTGCAGTATGGCCTGATGACATCCATTATGAAATGATAAAACATCTACCATCATCTTCTATGGATCTCCTTCTCTTACTATACATTAGAATACTTGCAGAAGAAGAGTTTCCAAATTCTTGGCATAAGTCAATTGTCATTGCTATCCTAAAACCAGGAAAAGATTCAACACAAGTAAATAATTATCGACTCATTGCTCTGACCCGCTGTCTTTGTAAGATACTAGAGAAAATGGTTAATGCCAGACTTCTCTGGTATTTGGAAAACAACAATCTTCTCTCCAATACACAATGTGGGTTCCATAGACATTGCTCAACTTTAGACCATTTGGTTCATTTAGAAACTTGTATAAAAGATGCATTTCTGAAGCAAAGCACACCTTGTTTCAGTTTTTTTTTCCGACATGGAAAAAGCTTATGACACAGCCTGGAGATATGGCACATTAAAAGACCTCTATAACCTGGGTCTTAAAGGACATCTTCCTGTATTTATTAAAAACTTTCTTTCCAGTCGAATTTTCCAAGTCAGAGTGGGAAATACGCTATCTCGATCATATCATCAAGAACAGGGTATTCCACAAGGCTCTGTCTTTAAGTGTGACACTTTTCGCTGTTAAAATTAACTCAATCACCGAACAGCTTCCTCCCACTGTAGACAATGCTCTATATGTTGATGACTTCACGATTTACTGCCACTCCTGTAACATGAAGGTAATTGAAACACAACTTCAGCAAGCAATTGATCATGTTTCTCTGTGGGCACTTAGTAATGGATTTAGGTTTTCAACAGAAAAAAATGTCTGTGTACACTTCTGTCGAAAACACACTCTTCACTCAGATCCTGAATTAAGAAGGATGCACCATTATTCCAGTAGCTACAGAAGCCAAGTTCTTGGGACTGATCTTTGAAAGTAAACTTACATTTCTAGCACACATTCGTCAACTAAGAGAAAAGTGCAAGAGAGCGCTGAACCTTCTTCGCACTCTATCCTCTACTGAGTGGGGTGCTGATCGAGCTTCATTGCTCCATCTTTATCATGCACTTATACATTCAAAGCTGGATTATGGGTCTCAAGTCTATGGTTCTGCAACACAGAGTAACCTGCAATGGTTGGATTCCATCCATCATCAGGGTATATGGATAGCTACTAGTGCCTTTTGCACATCACCCACTCAAAGTCTTTATGTTGAAGCAAATGAACCAGCTCTATCACTTCAATGAAAACAGTTGTCTTTTAATTATGCCCTAAAGATAAAGTCTCTCCCAGATCATCCTACGTGGAATAGTATCTTTTCTCTGCATTGGGAAGCTCAATACCACACATTTCAAACTGCCATACATCCTTTTGGTATGAGTAAGAGACTATGCAAGCTCTTGGTATAAATGTTGACAACATTGCCTACACTAAACATAACAGCATCCCTCCATGGCAGGTTTGCACTCCATCCTGCAAACTCTCACTCTGTCCGCTAGAGAAATCTCATACTCCATCTGTCTACCTCCAACTGTTTAATGCTCACAGAGCAGCACACTCTGATTTCTTGCCTATCTATACTGATGGTTCAAGAACTAATACCTCTGTTGGCTGTGTTGCTGTGTTTTCTGACATTATCTCCTACCAGATCCCACCTGATTACATTAACTATACAGCAGTTACATGCTGTCCAACTTGCACTTGTTCATATAAAAGAAAACTGCTACCAAAAGTGTATAATTTATACAGACTCATTGAGCTCTTTACAGGCTATCTCCTCTCCTATGCATAATCCACATCCAGTACTTTATGAGGTGTTACACCTGTTTCACAAAATGAAAATCCTTAATTTTGATGTTCAGTTGTGCTGGATTCCCAGCCACATTGGAATTAAAGGAAATGAGGCTGCAGATGCAGCTGCTAAATCAGCTCAAACTTTCTCCACGTACTGTTTGACAGTATCATATACAGACTACAGACAGTTTATGTGACCAAAGCTAATTGCTCAATGGTAGTCATCATGGTAGGAAGCATTGACAAACAAATTATATGACATTAAACCTGAAATTAAGCATTGGCATTCTAGTCAACAAATAAAGAGAAGAGAGGAAGTTGTTCTCTAGACTCCACATAGGTCACAGTCATCTTACACATTCTTATTTACTGAGAGTTAATGACCCTCCCATGTGTGAAAAATGCAATACGCACATCTCACTATTTATCATATACTGGTAGACTGCAAGTACTTTGCACAAGAGAGGAATGAAATTTTTGCCTACCTGGTCAGACCATATTACACTCAGGCAGATGCTGACAGACTTGGACAGATTGCACGATGTTTTTAATTTTTTACAAAGAATTAATTTATACAAACACATTTGACTGTGTCAAGCTCCTCACCACAAGATGGAGATACAATGGAGAAGAACATTCCTACTATTTTTTTTTTTTTAATTAGTAGGTAAAAGTAGTGTAACTCCGTCTTTTTCAAGTTTTCTGGTAAAATGGATTTTGGAGTATTTGGATTATGGCTGTATCATATGCTTCACTGAATCACATGGTATGACAAAAATATGCACTAATCATTTACATATTTTCCACACAGTGCCACTATTATGATAGTTTTAAACTGGCAAGAAATAAGGTTGACTCTTCAAAATGCTGTTTGAACAAGTTTTCTAGCAGCTGAGATAGTGGCAAACCCATTGCCAGTTTATTTTGCTGGTATAGGTCTTACAAGATCTTAACCTTGTTGAGTTATAGAACCTCTTCTAATCTAGGTTGGCAATAAGTGCTATAACACCAATGCTCAGCAAGGAGTTCTTGGATTAATCTAATATTCTCCAGTTTTGCGATTAAGTCAGCTGAATTTTTGATGTGTGACAATACAACTTCAACCAAGTTTCAGGTTTTACTTGAATTCAGTAAGGTTATGTCAGAGAACTCTTTCCATGACTTTGGGATTGATTTGTATGTTTTCTTTAGGTATTTTGGGGGTAGTCCATATGTGAATAAGTAGGCAATAAGAGCATATTTTCTCTTTCAATTCTTCATTCTTTTACTCAATATTCCTGATAACAGCATTTGGTTTTATATGTCCTTATGGTGGTATCAGTAATCCCTTTACTTTTTTTTATAATAAACACTGGTGATCAGAATAAATGTGATATTACCTTTCATTATTATGCTTAAAAATGGAAAGTACTCTATGTCTATATTCCACCTTAGTAATATTTCTTCTGGGTGATCTGACATTTAGTAATAATGACACTGCCTTTAAATGAGCATGTTACTGTATTCTATGATAGTAGTTATGCAGCCTTTTGTAACACACCATAAAATTTACTTTTGAAATAATGTTCATGCAGTTGCATCACATATAAACTATTGTCTATTATAAGATCCGATTGCTGTTGTCTTCTTTATATATGGTCTGGTACAGCCTAAGTCTCTAAAATCACAGGATTTAATTTTAGACACTTAGGCTCTGATTATGATTAAGTACCTTTAATCATAATCACAGTGTCATGCTCTGACAATTAAGTGTAGAGTGTGACAAAATGAACCTCCAACTCCTTTAACTTTTTTTTTTTTCATAATAATGTTCTGCTTTGAATATAATGTTGTTAGTCTATTTCCATGCCTTACATGATATAAGGCCTGATCTATCCTTCTGATTGCTGAAAATTGCTAATGTGCATGGCAGAAATCTCTACATGAGTAAACAAAACCACTAAACTGCTAATATAAAGCAATAGATGTCTGTAAAGAACAGTATCCTCTTTGTCATCTTTAGCCTCTTTCCAACCAATGATATCAGCCTCCTTTCCAGTTATGTCTTTAGTCAATGTCCACCATCTCATGTCAAACCTTTGTAGATTATCCCTCCATCTTGTTCTCTGGCGATGACTTTTGACAGAATACAGAATGGAAGATTGTTGCATAAATTGGAGAATATGGGTTTGGATTATAAATTATTAGCATAAATAGGAGGATGGCTGACTGCAAAATTTATGGTAACCAGTTGTGTACCACAAAGATCAGTCCTTGGTCCACTGTTATTCAATTTGCATATTAATGACACTGGGAAAGATTTGGAAAGCAATATACAGCTATTTGCTGATGATGCAAAAATAGGCAGGGTAATCAAATGTGGCTGATATGCAGTGCTTGCAGAATGATTTGAATAGGCTGGAATTGTAGGCATGGGAAAATGGATGTCAGTAAATTAAAGTTGTGCACTTTGGCATGATTAGATATCCAATGTCATATTATACTGGTGGGATTATCCTAGAAGAAACTGATCAGGCTAGGGATCCTAGTAGATAAGAAGTTGATGTTCAGGGGCCTTGTAGCAAAGATTGTAAATACAACTGAAAAGATAATTGCAATGTTGAAACGAACTTTCACATGTAAAAATAAGGATATTATTTTGTCTCTACAAGGCCTTGATAAGACCTCACTTGGACTATGGTGCGCAAGTCTGGTCTCCTAGTTTACGTTGCGATTCTGATACAGTGGAGAGAGCGCAAAGGAAAGTGTTAAAACTGATATCATCATCATCATCATCATCAAATTCCTGCCATGTACCCTCAAGGGGTGTACAGGATATGACAGTACTACATGAAAAAATTACATCATTACTAACTTCCTATCTACAATTTTCCTCCAAATCAGTCTGTTACTTGTCAAGACTCCAACATTATCAGATCTTATATTTCTATCGTCTAAGGCGCTTTGTACCGTATCAATCCACCTATATCTTGGTCTTCCTCTGGGTCGTTTTCCTGTCACCCTGGCAGAAAACACTTGTTTTGCTAATCTTTCCTCTCCCATTCTATTTAAGTGACCATACCATCTGAGATTAGCTCTGCTAACGCATTCCGGGATGCTGACAATGTCAAGTTCTTTCCTAATATCCTCATTTTTAATATGATATTGCCATTGATGCCATCTGTTAACGCCTCTAATCTTTCTTAGGACTCTCATATCTGCGGTCTCTAGTCTTTGGTCAAGTGTTTTACTTCTGACCCAGCTCTCAGATCCATAAGTTAAAATTGGTTTGAACACTGTCTTGTATACAGCTAATTTAGTGTTCAGACTAATTTCTTTCTTATTCCATATGAATTTATTCAATTGACTTCCCACCATACCAGCTTTGCTGATTCTGTTGTCTATTTCTATATTTAGTTTACCATCTTCAGTAAAAATTGTGCCTAAGTAGCTGAAATGTTTTACTTGTTCCACAGGTTCTCCATTCACAACACAGTTGACATTTTCAATGATTCTGCCTATTTTCATTGTCTTTGTCTTTTTATTGCTGACCTTCATACCATATCTATTACAACAGCTATTCAATTTAGTCAGAGAATCTTGCAGACTTGTAGCGGATTTATTTAGAAGTATAACATCATCCGCATAAAGCAAAGAGCTGACATTAACATCTCCAATTTTGATATCAGGTTCAATACCACATTCCTTCATAATGTGATCCATATAGATAATGAATAACAGAGGGGATAATGTACATCCTTGTCTCACACCAGATTTAACATTAAACCATCTTCCTGTACTTCCTTCAATTCTAACTGCTGACTCTGATTATTGAAGACAAGTTGAGAATTTGTAGATTGCAGACACTAGCAAGCAGGAGAAAGAGGAGTGATATGATTGAGACTTACAAACTTCTAAAAGGGTCATACAGGATTTCAGTTGATGGAATTTTTCATTTTATGGAGGGTGAGGAAAGGACAAGATGGCAACCTTGGAAGCTGGGAATGAATGTTGCTAAGAAGGGATAAAGGCTAGATTCTTCTCTAAGAGTGGTGTATGATTGGAATGAACTGCCATTGGATGTTATGTGTACAAGCAGTGTGAATGAATTCAAGAATAAGTGTGATAGCTGGTGCAAGTAGTATGTGGCCTCCCTTGATGAGTCCCTGAAGGTCACTCTCTTAATAATAATAAGCACCTCTGGCAACCTATTCCATCTATTTGCATCCTTCCAAGCAAAAAATCGAGTCTTAACACCCTTGCTAACCACTTTTACAAAGTTTCCATGTGTGACCTCTCTCTCTCTCTCCCTCTTGCCATATATTGAAATAGTCTTCAATGTCAATCCTATGAGTAAATCCCGCAAATGCAATTTCTTTAACCACTATTCTTGAAGTTCAGTTTCAATAAAGCAAGCATTTATTTTCAGAATTTTAATATTTTGACATTTTATCATGGTGGAGCTACAAAACGGCAATTGAGTTCCAACATGTATATATATTATATATATAAATTTCATTTTCTTACCATGATAATATTGTTACATGGTTTATAATACAGTTACTAATAAAGAGACTGAATTGCTCTGGATATGCTGCTTTACATCAAGAAAAATGTTTTACATTATAAGGGATTTATTAAAGTTTAACTTTATATACACTACACTGAAAAAATTATCATGCTAACCACTTTTAAAAAATTCTTTATATTATCTATACTTACCAAAAAGATGGAGAAACCGATATATTAAAATCAAATGTCTCATTTTCAAGGAGATCAACATCTGTAAAATTATAATATCTGTTATGAGACAGGTGATTGATAGAAAATGCAAGTATTGAAATGATCAGTGATAAAAGGATCCAATATTCATAAAATTGATTATGTGATACATTATCACACAAAAGAATCTAGAAGCAAATTTTGCCAAAACCCCCATCCAACCAGAGCAGAATAACTTGTGCACACATCCAGGATGGACCAAAACAAATGCAATCACATGATCATGAAGTTTGTAAAATGCATCTTTGTTTTAAAATAATTGTAAAAGATGAAATGAAGATTAACATTTCAACAAAATAAGCATAATTTTAGCAAAACTATACAGCATAATTAATCTTTCAAGTTTTATGAACTATAATTAATCATATAATTATCATACTTATAATCACATAAATAAACACACTTAAAAATTTAATAAACAAGTATTAATATATATTTATTCTAATTCATTTATTACATTACGATACAGAAGTCACTAAATGGGTAAAAGATAATTTCGATGGCCTTTGAATAAGGAGCTAGTGTTTTAAATTGCATGTATGGTTCAGTTTAAGAGACCTCATGTCCAATCTCATATTATGAAAATGTTGAAATTTTTTTTATTTCTGGCCCACACATGAAATATCACAAGATCTATAGCAGATTAGTGCTGTGTGTGTATGGACAAGAGGATAAAGAAAGAAGGAATTTATTTACATTTTGTTTGAACTGCTGAAGGTTGCATTCTTTGGGGGAAAACAGAGTGGGAGAGAATGTTCTGAAGAACAGTAGATGAAATGAAAGAGGAGGCAGTGAAGTTGGTTCAGTGAGTTTCAAAATGGACTGTAAAAGGGTGCTAGTTAGCAGTGGCTCTTATTCTAATGATTCTGGAGGAAAGTGGAGTAATAGTGGCCAATTCAGCAGAGCACTGAGAAAATCATCTATAGAAGAGGCACAAGGCAGAAACTGAATATCTTTGAGAGAGAGAGAGATCATTAACTAATTGAAATGCCCTCTCCTAGATAGAATTGGGCAAGCTTAGAGAGGATTTTTGTGTACCATCCCAAATATGGGAACAATATTCCATGATTGGGCAGAATTGGAATTTATATACAGTTAAGCAGCTGTGAAGCAGTGTCTTGTGCAAAAAATACACCAAGTTTTCTGGTGGCTTCTGCAACCACTAGAAGGTTGAGACGTGTTTGTGCCAGGAAAGGTTGAAGGTATAAGTCAGTCCAAGAAGGGAAATCAGATCATGTTTAGGTATCTGGGTATTGAAGTGGGGGGGGGGGGGATTCAAGCTTCCTTGCAAGAGATCAGACAAGCCTAAGGACTAAGTTTTGGTGGCATTGAAGTCTAAGAATTGACAGTACCTCTTACCAGATTGTTTAAACAGTTCTATAGCATAAAGGATGCTCCAAGACAGATGTAGTAAATTATCTCTCAGTCATGGTCAAGTTATTGGATAAACTATTTAATGGCAAAATTCAGGAATGTGAGGATAGGAAAGTATTCTTTTCCTATCCACACATTATTGTGGGTGTGTGGGGGAGGGGGATAACATGGTGTTTTGTGAAGGACAGGTCATGCATTACTTTTTATAAGTGACAGCTAAATTAGATTAAGGGAAATGCATACAGCTGGACTTTGCAAAGGCACTTGACACGATAATACCACATGGAACTCTATTACATAAAGTAAAGCAAATGGGTGTGAGGCTGATGATGTGGATAAGAGATGGCTGATGGATAGACAAAGTTTTGGAGGAGTTGAGCCCAGGAGAAGCCATGCAACTAGTGGTTTGCCACTCGGTACATGCGCCACCACTATTTAATTTGTACATTAATGACAAGGAAATGATCTTGTTTGCCGATAATGAAAAACTGGGCAGAACAATAGTTAATAAAGATGCCGTAGAGATTTTGTCAGATGATTTAAAAAGACTGATAGTATGAGCAAAGGTTGGTTGGTTGGTATTACACCAAAGCAGCTATAGCTATGCAGACAGTATATTATATACTTAATTGTGTGTTCTGGCCAGTACACCTGTTTTACGAAATGAAAAAAACTGAGATATAAAATCATTTGTTTGTAGTTTTTTTTTTTTTTTTAAATAAAATTCTGTTTTAAATCATAACAAAATCCCACTAAAATGGAATACTGATCTGATATTTGCACAATCCACATGAATATACAATTGCTTTCATTCTTACATCCAAGCTTCTACTGATGTAGTCAATTCCAAAACTTAACAATTTTGGCATTATTCCTGTAATAAGTAGATTAGGTGAGAAGGGAAAAGTCCATACTCCTCGGGGGGGGGGGGGGTCCCTTCTTAACAGAAGTTTCACTTGGTGTCACAAAGTGGGCTGCATCTTTATTTTGCCACCAACACCAAATAAACTACCACAACTTATTGAGCAACAACCTCTGCAAGCCTAAATTCTGATCTCTAAACCATTCTTCGATGGGGCTCAGACAACCTTGTCAATTTCCATGCCTGAGAAACAGTCCTGCCTTATTTCCCACAAAATAGAGCCATATTATCACAGCTTTACCTTTGACAACATTCAAATCTCTAGGTAAGATGAGATCTCTCTCCTTGGGATTATCATGACACCAAGACTCTCTTGGCATAAATCCATTACCACCATTGCCTCCTTGGTAATCCAAATATTTGGATTCCTGATATTCTGGAATCCTAATATTTAATCTGGGGAACCCTTTAAGAGCTCCCTAAAAATACTTGACGCAATATAGAAGAGAGCAGTCAGATCATATAAATGCCCATCTCTAACCAACTAAATCCAACCACTCTCGCACATGCTTCTAGTATCTACTGCATGCATGTTCTATAAATATTTCCATGGTAAATGTTCATCAGAACTATCCTCAATTCTACTCTCTCTCTCTAACCAAATCCATTGAAACACATACTAGCTACTGCCCCACATCCCTTCATAGTCAAACTCCATACTCATAGAACAAATTTCTCTTCCTCCTCCTTCACTATCTTTGTCTTTTTATTGCTGACCTTCATACCATAATTATTACAACAGTTATTCAATTTAGCCAAAGAATCTTGCAGACTGGTAGCAGTTTTATTTAGAAGAATAACATCGTCTGCATAAAGCAAAGAGCTGACATTAACATCTCCAATTCTGATATGTTTAATACCACTTTCCTTCATAATGTGATCCATATAGATAATGAATAACAGAGGGGATAATGTACATCCTTGTCTCACACCAGATTTAACATTAAACCATCTACCTGTACTTCTTTCAATTCTGACTGCCGATTTACAACTCAAATACAGGACAAGTATTGCTTGATATAATGCCACATTGACACCAGATAACTGTAGCATATTGAATAGCTTCTCTCTTTGCACCTTGTCATATGCCTTTTCCAGATCGACAAAACTTAAATACAGATCTTTGTTATATTCCCATGCTTTCTCAACTATTTGTCGTAAAGTGAAGATCTGATCCTGACAGCCTCTACTTGGCCTGAATCCAACTTGTTCTTCACCAAGTTTTTCTTCCACAATTCTTCTCAACTGTTTCTCAAGTATACTTGAATAGAACTTGCCAGGAACGCTCAGTAGGGAAATACCTCTGTAATTCTCACATTCAGTTTTATTTCCCTTTTTATATATGGGTACTATGAGAGCTCTACTCCAATCATTTGGAATTCATCCATCTGTCCAGCTTTCTGAACTATGCAGTGCAGTCCACTGTAAGACTTCTATACTTCAGCATTTCTGGTCGAATATCATCTACTCCTGCAGCCGTTCCACATTTCAAGCCTTTGATGGCTTTTTCTACTTCAAGTATGGATATGTATTCCTGACTGTATGCCTGTTGAGTATTTTTTACCACTGTGCAATCACTGCTTCTCGTAGACAGGCTTATACGTTGGTTATGCATTTCTAAATCACTTAAGGAATTGTACAACGTAGATCCAAATATAAATTAAATTACACTTTAATAAATATTTCCGATATTTTGGCAATGTCATGTTGCCATTTTCAAAAGGAACTTACAAAAAGGCACGTGCACGCAGGCACCACAACACAGTAACTGAGAATGAAGAGATGAAGCTATTGTTCTCCTAGAAGTCCTGACGGTGCCCTCTAATGGGCTAAGTAGGTGTTCTTGGCCGTTGGGCTGAAGGTCTTCTGATGTATGCCTCCAATATTTGGAGCAGTCGCATACAACCAAATTAGTTGAGGTTTGGAGAGTTTCTTAGGGCTGAGGCTGATTCCATAAATAGTCTTTCGAATTTGTATTTGCTACGGTGTATTACTGTAGCTTACTTCCGTCGTATTCTGTGACGTGTATCCAGAGCATGGTCTGCAAGACCAGAATGGCTGTACATGTGAAACTCGATGTAGTCCTTGTGTTCAGAAATTCTGATATTCGCTGTCCAGCCTGTTTGGCCAAAGTAAGACAGTTTACAACTGCAAGGGACCTGGTATACACCAGGTAGGTCTTTGGTGGAGCGGATAACGGATGCCAATTTCTGTAAGGCCTGTAACAGGAAGTCAGGTCATGTTTTTTAAAATTTGGTAATTTTTTCCGAGGTGCCTCGGATGTAGGGAATGGTGATGGATTTAGAGTAATCTTTGTTGTAAAGGGGGAAGGGGGGCTGTGGTTTGTAGGTTTTAGTACTTTATGGATTTTTTTTTTTTTGGGGGGGGGGGGGGGTAGCCATTGGCTGAGAAAGTGTTGAGGATGTGATTTATTTCAGTGTTTAGGGCCATGTCGTTAGAACAGATTAGTTTAGCCCTGTTGAATAGTGTTTTCACTACTCCATATTGTTGTGAGAGGGGGGGGGGATTATTGGTGGGTTTTCTATAAACTGAGAAAACCAAGGTTCCATCAGCCTGGCAGATGACTAGTGTGTCTAGGAAAGGGAGGTTATTGTTTTCCTCTTTTTCCAGTGCGAACTTGATTCTGGAGTGTTGGTTGTTTAAGTGTGTTAAGAAGGAGAGGAGTGTTTCAGAGCCATGTGGCCAAATAGCAAACACATCATCAACATAGCGAAGCCATATGGTTGGTTTTTGTGGGGCAGAGGATAAGGCTTTTTCATCAAAGGTCTCCATAAAGAAATTGGCCAAAAAGTGGGGAGAGTGGTGAACCGATGGCTGTCCCCTCTATTTATTTGTAGAATTTTCCCTGCCAAACGAAATAGCCCGAGTTCATTGTGAACTGAAATAGGGCTGAGATATCGGTAGAAAATTCAGCTTGGATTAGCTCTAAAGTTTTCTTGAGTGGGACATTTATGAATAAGAAGGAGACATCAAAACTGACCATTATGTCAGTATGTTGGAGCGTAAGGTTTTCTATGCTGGCTTTGAAGTGGGCTGAGTTTTTTTATGCGTGATGGTGTGTTGCCAGTATAGTGTGTGAGCTCTTTGGCCAAATGTTTAGCTAATTTGTATGTAGGGGAATCAATGCCATCCACTATGGGATGTAATGGCAAAAATACATAAATACTTTATGTATTTTTGGGAGTCTGTAAATACGGGGGGGGGAGTATAGAGTTAAACGGCTTTAATCTGTTGGTAACTTTTACAGGAAAAGAAGTGACTTTCTTAAGGAACCTGTGAAGTTTTCTAATTTGTGAGTTGGTGGGATTGTATTCGATAGGGAGGTAAGTGGCCTGATCTAATAGAAGAGCATTAAGCTTACCTTTGTAGTCCTTTTGGTAAAGTACTACAGTTGCATTTCCCTTATCTGCTTTGGTGATAACTAATTCTTTATTATTCCTCATTTCCTGTAGAGCTTTAAATTGCTTGTTGGATATGTTGGTATATATGGGTAGCCATTGGCTGAGAAAGTGTTGAGTTTCCTAGACACACTAGTCACCCGCCAGCCTGATGGAACCTTGGTTTTCTCAGTTTATAGAAAACCCACCCATACAGGCAGATACATTCACCAACAATTTCCCCCCCCCTCACAACAACATGGAGTAGTGAAAACACTATACAACAGGGCTAAACTAATCTGTCTAACGACGACATGGCCCTAAACACTGAACTAAATCACATCCTCAACACTTTCTCAGCCAATGGCTACCCCCCCCCCCAAAAAAAATCCAAAAAATATTAAAACCTACAAACCACAACTCCCGCCCCCTCCACAATAAAGATTACTCTAAATCCATCACCATTCCCTACATCCGAGGCACCTCGGAAAAAATTACCAAAATTTTAAAAAAACATGACCTGACCTCCTGTTACAGGCCTTACAGAAAATTGGCATCCCTTATCTGCTCCACCAAAGACCAACCACTTCCCCTAGACCTACCTGGTGTATACCAGGTCCCTTGCAGTTGTAAACTGTCTTACTTTGGCCAAACAGGCTGGACAGCGAATATCAGAATTTCTGAACACAAGGACTACATCGGGTTTCACATGTACAGCCATTCTGGTTTTGCAGACCATGCTCTGGATACACGCCACAGAATACGGTGGAAGAAAGCTATAGAAATACACCGTAGCAAATACAAATTCGAAAGACTATTTATGGAATCAGCCTCAGCCCTAAGAAACTCTCCAAACCTCAACAAATTTGGTTGTATGTGACTGCCTCAAATTTTGGAGGCATACATCAGAAGACCTTCAGCCCAACGGCCAAGAACACCTACTTAGCCCATTAGAGGGCACCGTCAGGACTTCTAGGAGAACAATAGCTTCATCTCTTCATTCTCAGTTACTGTGTTGTAGTGCTTGCGTGTACGTGCTTTTTTGTAAGTTCCTTTTGAAAATGGCAACTTGATGTTGCCGAAATATCGGAAATATTTATTAAAGTATAACTTAATTTATATTCAGATCTACGTTGTAGAATTCCTTAAGTGCTAGAAATGCTATCACTGCTTGTTTCATTTAGCAATTTTTTGAAGTAATTACACTATACTTCAAGGACATCTTTTTCTCCTGTTCTCATATCACCTTTTCATCTCTAATTCGTTTTACAGCACTCTTTTGATTTCTAAGCTTCTTCAACAACCACCAGAATATCTTACCACCTTCTTGATATTTATTTTCTATGTTCTTGCCAAAGTCCTCCCATGACTTTTGTTTAGCTAGTTTTACACAATGTTTTGCTTTCTTAGATTTGTCTCTGTATTCTCTAAGAGCAAAAGCTGACTTATTTGCCAGGAACTTTTGATATGCTTTCTTCTTTTCCTTCACTGCCTCTTTAACTTCCTGTGTCCACCATGGAGTTCTGATTTTTCTATCCTTGCAGATAACCTCACCACAAGCCTCTCTGGCTGAATCAATCAGTTTTCTTCAAGGCTTGCCACTGAATCTCCAAGGTTTGGTTCCTGTTCTCAAACTCTTTAATTTTTTCTTCAATAATCTTTGTGTATAGTTCACATCTGAGAGCTGCTCAACTTTTATTCGCTTTAAAACTTTCTTACATGTTATTCTTTTCAATATGCAATTCAATTTTATCCTGCTCAAGACTAAACAGTGTTAAATTGTGAATGAAGATATTCTGTATATTATAATACTTCATTCGTATTTAACATAATCCACCATGTCATAAACAAGACGTAAATATTATTTGTTGTTAGTCTTTTACTTGTAATATATTATTCATATCAATGCTTTGAGTTTTGTTTGTTATTAATTAATTGTATAACCTTAGAATATGTAATAGTAATAAAAAGACTCCATATGACATTCAATTTATTTACTTAATTCTGTAAAATTTATTATAAGAAACTGTGTGTATATAAATTTAAATGTACCTTATGAGAACCGTGATATATATTTTTTATTATTTCTATAAGTAAAGGTAATTTTATGGAATTCTACTGATGAGATTTGATTGGCTGCTGAAGGGGAAACGGAGTTTGTTTTAGTTAGTTCATGCTGAGAGGAGAGCGTGAGCTACTGCGTATAAAGAGAAAAGCCAGCTGATATAAACTGAATGGGTTAAAACCGGATTTTGGAGGGAAAAGGAGAACGTAGTTGATTGGAAAGAAAAAGTAAAGAGAGAAGCCCCGGAGAACGGTAATGAGTGGCAGAAGGGGAGTTGATATATGCCGAAAATCGTCTAGGAAAGGACAAGGAATTAAAAGGCATTTGGAATTACTTCTATAGGAGTTCTGATACTTCAATAATTTCCTAATGGTTAGTGGAAGAATAGTGCAGAACTGAAGTCAATACATAGAAGAAAATTAGGAATCAGTAAATAACTTAAACCAAGTGCATTAAGTCTTATGTATTTCTGTGTCTATAATTCAGTTATTATACTGGAAGATTTCTTTTAAATTGTGTTGCCATAAAGTAAAAGTCAATAAGAAATCCAATTGTGCCTATGCGAATTCGATACTCAGAAGTAGTAACCTGGTAAGAGTTGTCCTTTCTATGACTTGTGAAGCAATATCAGTTAATTCCGTTAGATATATTTTGACCTTAGCTGTGGTATTATGTCAATCAATGGTCGGATGTTAATTGCACTGAAGTACTTTCCCCTCGAAGCAATAAGTGTTATGTTGTTCTATTAAGTGTTAGCAGACTGAGAAAGAATACAGTGTAGCCTGTCATAAGATTAGTTATTGTAACATTTGGAAGCTTAAACTTTTAAGAATTAATCTCAACTTGATTGACTAAGCTGTTCTCTGCCAGGTTGGCAGGAAAATGACCCAGAGGAAGACCAAGATATAGATGGATTGATACGGTACAATGTGCCTTAGACGATAGAAATATAAGATCTGATAATGATAATATTGGAGTCTTGATAAGTAACAGCCTGATTTGGAGGAAAATTGTAAGGAAATTAGTAATTATGTAAATTTTTCATATAGTACTATCCATATCCTGTACACCCCTTGAGGGTACATGTCAGGAATTTGATGATGTCAACATTAGTCACAATTCACAAACCTAACTTAGAAGTTACTAATATCTGAATATGTATTCTTGTAAATTTTAATTGGATAACTTTTTTATGTTGTACCATTCCACATTAAATGGTTTTTTTTGTTGAATTAAATTTGGTGTTTGCCTGATTTTCTTTCATTGCAGCGCTCATAAAATTAATCAGACCTTTGCGGAAGCCTTAAATACTATTAACAACCTCGGCCTGAAAATAAAGTGATAATATAAATATAGTTGATGCTTGATTCTTCTATATTATTTGGACTAATCTGAATATAGGGTGGCACAGTATAATATAAATTTCCTTATATTCAGATGAGCATCAATCAACAACTAACGAAGAAGAATGGAATTTAAAGAGGTAAAAATAAGTTTAACAAACCATCATAATTGGAACAGTCAGTTAAGTGGGACATTCCAACAATAGTGATCGCTTCCAATTTCAAATCCTCCGTACATTCTGGTGTCCTGCACCAGGGAGAAAACATCACTATCAACAATAACATAGTCAATGAGATTTTTCTTATTCCTTGCCTCTTCTCTCCATGTGAATTTATGCACATTTTTATGTTGGAACATGGTATTAGTAATAACCAGTCCATGACCCAGAACTCCAACAAATATTTGCCATTATTATTGGCTTTGCTCTTTTCTCCAAATTTTCCCAAAATATTTTTGTATGTCTGACAATCATTTCCTACTCTGCTATTTAGATCCCCAACAAGGACCAACTTTTCCTTTTTCATTGTGTCAGTTGCTTTTTCTGAAGCATCAAAAAATTCCTCCGCTTCTACCTTAGTAGAACCTTCTGTGGGACAAACAGGCACAAATAAGTCTCATTGTCCAATTCCCCATTCTGATATTTGCCCACATCACTCTACTTGAGACTGCCTGCCATTCAAGAAGATTAGCCTTGTATTTTGTGTTGAATACTATGGCTACTCCTCCTTTTCCTTAATTATCATTTCCTGAATATAACATTTTGTATTTATTGTTCAGAAAGATCTCACCAGTTTTTCTCTTTTTTGTTTCAGTCACCCTTATGTCGATCTGGTACTTATCTAATTCCTCAGCTAGCTCCATTTCTTTGCCATTCAGGCTTCTTATGTTGATAGTACCGATCTTTAACTCTGGTGAAGTTGAGTTGGGGTGTGCTTTCAGATTTGTTCCAGTAGCTGACTTTTCGCTGTTTGCCCTGGTTCCCTGGCGAAACTAACGGGGGCCTTGTTTAACCAGGCGACGCCCCAGCCGGCATAAAATTTTGTCATGTTTTACCATCATTTTCTATATTGGTTTAAGCCAATAAGAATACAATTTGGTCGGCTAAATCCCAAATTGCCAACCCATCCTCATTCATTCAGTATCCAGGTAGATACCCAACAGGGTGCACCCTGAGAAGGTGAGGAATGGACATTAGGTCAGAAGCCCTGGTCAGTTCTCTGCATTCCTTTAAAGGCTGACAGATGTAAAGGTCTCATAAGTCGAAATGTAATTATCATGAAAGATAAAATCTATTAAGAGAGTGAAGGAGGATCATTTTGGGAAAACTGTCATCTACAATCTCCACTTCAAGTTTCAAAGATCATAATTGCCAAAAATATTGCAAATGTAGACAATATCTATATACGACCAATTCATTAGTTTAAATTAAAAAGAGCTGCAGTCAAAAAACACGTTTTGATTATCTCTTCATATTAAAGATTACAAATAAAGCAACATGAATCATAAGTTCAGAGATAATATATAGTCCTTTTTTTTTTCTGGTGAAAATACTGATCAATCAAAATTTTTCATTCACAAAAGAGTTTCATGGTGATAGTAGCTTATACTAATTTGCTGACAGAAAACGGTTCATGAACGTAGCAAAGTTACTATAAGGATCAAACTGCATCCTCCCACCATAATGAAAGTGATGCACACAATGCAAAATTTTCATTTTTTAAAAAAATTGACATACAGTAATGAAGACTGCATATTAAAACTTCGGCCTGAGCAGTTACTGGAATTCTGTGCTAGGATGTCCTTGTAGGAGTCATGCTGCATTAAAGAATTAAAATCAGTTTTGTTTACTTGATATAATACAGTATATCATGTAAACAATACTAATTAAATTGAAATATATATTGATCTTTAATTGACCATGATTTATAAACATCTACCACCAACAAGTTTCGCCGACTGGGCTCTCCGGCTTCTTCACGGCTTATAATGGCAAGAGAAAAAAACTCAAAGTGGCTAGTATACAGAGAAAATGGAGTAACACTATCATATAAATTAAACATTAAAACAGAATGTATAACATTACATGCATGGAGCATTCTGTGTTAGTCACTTTTATGAGAGCACATTCTGTAGTTTTGAGCGAAATTAAATTCTGGCAGACTGAGTGATCTTATTAAGGTTTTTCCATATGTCAGCTATTATCATTCCCTGGTTTCTGTTAAGATTTTCTCCAGAAGAGGACTTCAATGGCTTGTTTGAAATTTCTACAACAGAAATCTTCTTCTAGGTAAGGCATGGAGCTGCTATCCCAATCAATGGTATGGTTAATAATCGTGAAATGATGGTTAGACCTGAGTTGTCTGTTCTGTTGTTATTAACATCACCTATATGTTCTTTTTTTTTCGGATTTCAAGACTTCTCGAAGTCTGTCCTATATAGTTTAGACCACAAGCACATGGGATATTGTATACGCCAGCGTGTTTGAAAAAAGAATTAATGTCTTTTGTATAAGATGAAATGAAGAATATAATTTCTTGGCATCTTTAATTTATAAAGCATGTGAATACCATGCTTAGGAAAATGTTGTTTACACTTGCTAACACACCAGATAAGTGGAGGAAGTTTGTGCATTTGATTTCACTAGAGACCTCTTGTATCTCTTTTTTTCATAATTATTTTTAAAAAGTGTACAAAAAAAAACAGTAATTCAAGAATATTTACACTCAATTCTGTAAATGTTATATGATATATCCTATCTCCAATAGGAAAAGGAGACTTAGTCTAACTGAATCTCCCCAAAATTTATTCTTATTCCATTGCACACAAAAATAATCTTCTCCACCTATAATTATTTTTAATATCATTCAAGTCTTCAGTCTTGTCTTCTTCAGTCAAGAAGAGCTTTTGCTTCCATTAAACCTAGATACTGTTTTTTTTATTTGAAAAATAAAAAAAACAGTATCCTCAAAATAACCTCAAAATAAACCCAAAATAATCCTAGTATGGAACTGTGGTCCATATGTCAGAAGGCAACTGAAACAGTATAATTAAACTGATTAAAGACCTGCAACCCTTCCTGACTCACTGAGCTCTAAGCTGAAGTGAATAAAGAGTGACTCGCTCACTCTTGCAGAAAGTCAATCAGCCTTCACTCCATTGCTTTCTTTAAAACCTATTAAAAATCTAAGTAGCAACCAATCATCATCATCATCAATTTTAAGTTATACTTTAGATTCACCATATTAGCTACTCAAATACTCATCCCTATCTATATGGTATTAATTAAGCTCTTTCTAGCAATATATTTTCAAAAAAAACTGACTACAGATCTTCAAAAATGTCATTTTTAAATACCAAACCTATGGATGATTTAGAGTATGATGTACTACAGGTTCTGAATCTTTTGTGGGGTGAGAATGTTATATAAAAAATGTGGTCATTAATCATTCTGCTTTTTCTCTTCTAAAAATAACCTGTTTTTTTTTTTTCAGGGTACCAGGCACACCAGCATACAGACTAATGTTGCATCAGTGGACACGGATGGGACTAGAAAGCAAACAGTTATTTTAATAAACAACATTCTAAGCACAGCTGCAAATATCATACATTTTATGTCCTTACCATAGAAACTGAAGTGTTTATTTAGAACAGCCAGAAAAGAGATGGTAAGCTTTCTTCTGACTGTTACCTTATTTAATCATTGATTATTTTTGTGGCACTCTTTTTCCATTTTTATATTTTCTTATTAGTCTCTAAAACATTTCTTTCATCATTATAATATTTATTTTGTTATATTTCTCCAAAATTTTCCCACAACATAGATTTAAATACTTTTACATATAGTTTAACTTTCCCATATATACTGGCCACTGAATTAGAAACCTTTATATAGATATATGTAAATGTCACTTATGCAGCATATATACAAAATACTTGGCCACCACATATTCTAGCCAACTATTTAAGAATGCTGCTGGTCAGTAATTCTCAACAGTGTTGATTAAAATGGGAAAAACAATGGATCTTTCAGAGTTTGATAAAGAGCTTATTGTGAGTGCTTGTCTGTCTGTCTGGAGTCACGATTTTGAAAACAGCAGAATTGACTGGTTTTTTAAAAGGTGAGATATCCCAGGTGTTTAATCAGTGGAAAATAATCCACATTACTTGTCTAAGAGGTATAACTGTGGGACAAGATCACCATCATTTGAAAAGGCTGCATGGACAAACAGAATTTCCTGTGTGCACCAACTGACCAAAGCACTTAATGAATCCTGTTCCTGATCCATATCTCACCGAACTATGCACAGGAAATTGAAGAGGATTAGTATTGGCAGTCACATGCCTATATAGAAACATGGTATTATATAAAAGTTTCTAATTCAGTGGCTGGTATGTGTAGATTCTTTACGTTTTAAAGGTCAAAGCTGTATAATGGAGGAGACCTACGTTTATCCTTTTAAGGAATGTGGAGAACCAATCAGGGCTTCTGACCAAATGTCCAATCCTCACCTTCTCATGGTGCACCCATTAGGTATCTATCCGAATATTGAACGAATGAGGATGGACTATCACTTTGAGATTTAACCAACCAAATTATAATCTTAGTGGCTTAAATCATAATGCAAAACGATGGTACAACATGACAGATTTCATGCCAGCTGGGATGTCGCCCAGTTAAACAAAGTCCCCATTGTTTTCATCAGGCAACCAGAATGAATAGTGAAAAGTCAGCTACTAGAACAAATACCAGAACATATCCCAACTCAACATCAACAGAGTTCAAGATTGAGATATGGATTTTTCTCAAGAAATGAGAAAAGAAAAGAAATCAAGCAGTAGAAAAGAAATGGAACTAGCAGAAGAATTGGATAAGTACTTGATTGACACAATAGCTGTGATTGAAACAAAGACAAAAACAGGTATGATCTTTTTAAGCAAATCAGTGAAAAGAATGAGTAGCTATAGTATTCAATTTTGTTGTTATTATTTTTTTTTTTTTTTGGAAGAGGATAAGTTGTCTAAATCTTTGCAAATTTCTTGCAGCCAAATTTATTTAAATTAAGAATACTCTATACAAGGTGTGACAATTAAATTCCTGGAATGCACATATAAGATTATACATGCTTAATTGTAAGACTGATGACTACTTTTACCTCCAAATAATTTTTTTTTTTTTTGCAGCTTTGCACTTAGATGATGCTACCACTATTCAAAACATTTCTGAACTTATGTCATGGATGCTTTTTATTACTGCCACCACATTATGCTGGATCAGAGAAAATCTGCATCCTTTTAAGGCATTCTTCAGTTTTAGGTATGGCTAAAAATTGAAGGGGCTAAGTCTGGTGAATATGGAAGACAGTCAATTTTGCAATTGATTTTTTAGCCAGAAACTAACAGACAGCTACTGCATCATGTGCAAGGTGGGAACTTTTGTGATGAATGATCCACTTGTTTGGCCAAAGTTCAGGTCTTCTTATGAACAGCTTCACATAACCTTGCAAACACTTCTAAATAATCACCCTGTCTTTCTCCTGTTTGCTACTGTCTGCAGTCTACAAATTCTCAGTCTGTCTTCATAATTAGTATCCCACAATCTTAATATTTTAACACTCTCCTTTGCACACACACACTCTCTCTCTCTCTCCATGATATCAGAATCACTATGGAAACAAGTAGACCAGACCTGCACACAATAGTGGAAATGAGGACTTATCAAGGCTTTGTATAGAGGCAAAATGATATCCTTATCTTTACATATCAAAGTTTGCTTCAGCATTGCAATTATCCTCTGAGTTGTATTTGCAATCTTTGCTACATGGCCCTTGAATTTAATCTTACTATTTACTAAAACTTCAAGATCTCTAGCCTGATCAGTTTCTTCTAACTTAAACCCACCAATATAATATGGCATTGGATATCTAATCTGGCTGAAGTGCATGACTTTACATTTAATATGATGGAACTGACAGCCATTTTCCAATGTCCACATTTCCAGCTTATTCAAATCATTCTGCAAGCATGCAGAAAAAAAATATGCAAAATCATGCTGATATTGCATATCAGCCACATTCCTGATTATTCTGCCTATCTTTGCATTATCAGCAAACAGCTGTATGTCACTTGTCAAATCCTTGTCAATGTCATTAATGTACAGATTGAATAACAGTGGACAAAGAACTGATCCTTGCAGTACACTATTACCTTAAATCTCTTGGACTCACATTTCCCATATACCACATTTTGATATCTGTTCCTTTTTTAGGAATAGCATTTCAAATAACTGTAATGAATGTCACTTTATAAAAATATACCTTATTATAATAAATTTAATTTTTGGTGGTTGATCTTTCACAAGTTGTGAAAACGTCACATTGGATAATGGTAATGATGCAGATGATCCTGACATGCTGAACCAAAGAGGTTATGATGCCATTGTATAAGGTCTTGATCAAGCCTCATATGGATTATTGTGCACAGATTTGGTCTCCGGGTGACAAATATTTGTTATAAAGTGTCTAGAGAATATTCACAAAGGTAGTCAGTGCTCACTGGAATGTGGAGTATGAGGATAGATTGAGAGAATGTAAACTACAAACCTCGTGAATAGGAGGGGGGGGGGAGATATGATTGAGGCATATAAGCTAGTCAGGGATTCTCAAGTAGACAGATTTTTCATAGAATAGGAAAGGGGTGCAGAACAAGAAGACATCGCTGGAAATTGTATAAGGAGGGTGTGAGTAGAGGAGTGAGGAGCTGGTTCTCTGTATGGAGTGGCTGGTGAGTGGAATGCATTGCCTGAGTATGTTGTGAATGTAGACACATTGAATCAGTTTAATGGATGAGCAGTGTGTGTGATAGTATGTACCTCCACAATGAGTCTTGGACTCCATGGAGGTCAGATGTTAATAATAATAATTTCTTTTATTTTAAGAATTATCATGACATCTGCGACAAAGTTATTCAAAGGACTATGTCGAATGGTGGCATTTTTTCCAAAATACAAGCGTGCCAAAAGTGTGTCATTTATTAATCAACAGGTTTGAAGCTCACTTAGTCCATATATAAAATATTATTTTGTCACTACACACTTTAAAAGGTCTGATTGAAACAAAAATGGGTATAATTCAATAAATTTTAACAGACATTCTAAATACCAAATTTCATTAAAAGAAATCCAGTTGTGTGGAATTACTATTCTTCTCTTCAGCTCATGGCAGGTTCTTCAAAGATGAATTTTTGCCATTTCATTCTGTCTGCTGTCTTTTGAAGTTCTATTATGGAGTTTAAGTGGGTGCTTTCTTTAAAAATGTTGTCACTCCATTTCTTTCTTGGTCTTCCTCTGCTGGGCTATCATTCAATTCTGCCATTTAATAATATGCTTGGTAGTCTTTCTGGGTTCATTCCTTGAAACATGTCCAAACCAGCTTAGTTGGCTCTTTTTTAGTGCTGTAATTGTTGTTTCTTTAAAGTTAAGTTCTTCTCAGACTTTTTCTTTTCTTTTGTGTGTGTGTGTGTGTGTGTGTGTGTCCAGTTTGTTCTAATGATTTTTCTTAGGCATTTCATTTCAAAAGCATTGAGTTTATACTTTTTTTCCCCTTAAGATCCAGCATTCTGAGCCATACAGTACTGTGAGGAATTATTGTTTTATATATCTGAGTTCTTTGCTTAATATTTTATTGTTCTATATTTTTTGTAGTCTGCCCATTGTTATCCATCCATTATTGATTCTTTATTTTATGGTTTCAAAATAGTCTGGATCTTTAATGATCACTGATCCTAGGTAATTGAATTGGTTTACTTGTTCTATATTATTGTTTCCTATTTTCATTTGGATTGCTTCCCTTTTTATTCCTAATACCATTAGTGTTGTTTTACTAAATTGATTTTCATATCATATTTATTACTTGTTTGATGCAGCTTGGCCAGGATATTTTCAAATTTTTCTTGGCTGTCTGTAGTGATAACTATGTCATCAGCACACTTTAACTTTTAAAGAAATATAACACATTTATATTTCTTCCATTTACAGTTATGCCTTCACACACCTGTAGTCTTTCGTCTACTACTTCTTTTAGGTACAAGTTGAATATGGTGACAATGGGCAGCCTTGCATAACTCCCTTTTTAATTGCTATTTAATCTGTTTCTATGTTTTTGTATTTCACCATTGCTTTGTTTTTGAATAGTAATTCTTGATACAATTTAATAGGTATTTGTTGAACCCTCTGTTTTCCAGAATTTGAACAAGTTTGCTTCTGTTTATTGAGTCAAAAGCTTGTTTGAGGTCAATAAAACGGCAGAAGTTTTTTAATTTTGTCTCTCATAAGATCTGCTAATCTGTTTAATGTGAATATTGTATCTATTGTGCATCTTCTATTTCTAAATTCCATTTGCTCTTCTATTCATTTGTTCTTCATAGAAATGTTTAACTCCATTTTGAAGAATCCTGATGAATATTTTATAGCAATGGCTTAGAAGGGCAATAGGTCTATAGTTAGTGCAGGATCTGACATCTCCCTTTTTGTGGATGGCTATGATCTGGCCTGTTCTCCATTCTGTTGGTAAATTTCCTTTCTTTAGTATTTTGTTGAACAGTTGCCTTAGGTAATTTATTATGCTTTCTCTCCCTTTTTCTAGAAGTTCTTTTTGAAGACTGTCTATGCCTGGTGCTTTATAATTTTTCATTTGTTTGACTGCTCTATGTATTTCTTCATTTAGTCTGTCAGAAGTTTCTACTGGGTTGAAGGAGTCTTGATCTATGTTTTCTTCAACTGTGAATGTTTCTTTAAAATAATTAGTCCATATTTCTTTTATTGTTTCACTGTTATTTGTTGTGGTTCCATCTTTTTGCAATATTGAATCTGGGTTGGATAAATATGTTCTAGTTATCTCTATTTCATAAATGGTCTTGGAGTTACGTTTTTTTGTATACTTCTTCACACATTCCTGCTTTTCTTCTAAATATTTGATTTTTGCTAATTTGCATTTTTTTGTCTATTTCGTTTTTCAAATTTTTGTATAATATTCTGTTTTCTTCATTATCTTCTTTTGAAAGGTTAGTTTTGAATATTCTTTTTATCTCCCATAAGTCCCAAATCTCTGGTGTGAGCCAATCTTTCTTTACTCTTGTCTGGTAGTCCAGTTGTTTTGTTGCCGTTTCTTTAATAATTTCTTTACCCTTTACCCAAGATTCTGAGACTGTATCTAAAGCAAGATTATTTAATTTTTCTTTCTATGTTCTCTGATAGTTAGATCTGGTCAAGCTATCATTGAGTTTTGAGATATCTATCATCTTTTGTTTTTGGCAGTTTATTCTCTTTCTTTTGAAAGAGGATACTAATTACTATTACTTCAAATAATTTTACCCAATTTTGTTAGTAAAAATGTGTAGACTGAAACCAAAACTGAACCACATGATTACCTTTTGTGTACTCTGAACTTGATTAAAAATTCCACCTAGTGAATAAGGCCTTGTATAATTTTTATATTTTACATAAAATTATATAAAAATCAAAATTATATATATTTTTTATAAAAAATACATAATTTTGATATATATATATATATATATATATATATATATATATATTTGTCTGTCTGATACAAATGAAAGAAAAAGCGAGAAATGTTTGATAAATTTTTACAATCCTTCAATGTACCAAATTTGAGAAAAATCTATCAAGCCAGAGTCAAGGAATAACTTGAATACAGACCATTGGATAAACAACTCCTTTAGCTGCTAAGCATTTCACAAAATCATCTAAAAAATTAATATTATAGATGAAATCAGAAAGCAAACTCAAGCATGATAAGTTATTCAAATAATCTATTTAACAAGTTTCAATTTGTAATCTTGTGTTATAAGACTTAGTTTCATGGTTCACTTATTAATGTGGCATGATTTCTGATGATGTGACCCAAAGAAACCTGCTTACAATAGGGCAATTAATTCTATGTGCATTGTCTAGTATGTCTGTAAAATGCAGGTCATTTTGGCTGGTTTGCCTGTTTTGTAAGATGAAAAACCTAAGTTTCCCAAGGTGGAAATCCCTAAATCCTCCATATGAGACCTGCCAACTTACCTTGACTTGAGAAGCCCCGATAAAGGTTCTTCTCATCCTAGATGAGATTTGAACCCAGGCCTTTCCAAATGAAGAGCACTGCTGATACCAACAGGGCAACAGAGTCTCTTGATTCAGAATGAATTCTGAAGTCTCTGAATTCAGAATTCAGAGTCTCTTGATTCCTCCTTTCTTCAAAACAGAAGAAAGGAGGAATCTGGTCACATTTTGCTTGAACAGCTGAGAGTTGTAATCTTTAGAAGGCAGAGTGGGGGAGAACCGTTTCAAAGGACAGAAGTAGATAGAATGAAAGGAGGCAGTGCAGTTCATTCAGTGAGTTTCAAGATGGACTGTAAAAGGATGTTGGTTAGTAGGCTCTTGTTTTAATGATTTTGAAAGAGAGTGAAGGAATAATAGCAACCAATTCAGCAGAACACTGTCCCAAAAGAGAAATCTGATCGTGTTTGAATATCTCAGTATTACTGAAAGTAAAGGTTTGGTGGCATTAAAGTTCACAAAGTTGTCCTTGCTCCACTGAGATATAGCTAGGAGATCTGAATTCAGATCACTGGTCATGGTAGATCTTGAGGATTCTAATACTTGAGCATTACAAGGCAAGTTGAATGAAAAGGAGGAATGGAGTGTACTGTTGTCAGCAAATAAGATTGGATTGGAAGTCTGAGAGAGAGGGTCATTTATATACAAGAGGAAGAGAGTGAGTGAGTAAAAGAACATAACCCTGGAATACACCTGCATTGGTGAGGAAATCTCAGGAGAGTAAATTGTCCACCAAGACACATAGTAAGTGACCAATGAAAAAAGTTGGTGATCCAGTTGTAGAATGAGGAAGGTCATCAGCCACTCTGACCTCTCTCTCTCTCTCTAAAGTGAGAGAGAAATTGTAACGACAGAATGTAAAGACATTCTGTCATTACAATTACAGATCATACGATGGTAGTTTGTTAAGTAGGCCCCTGTGCCAAACTCGACCCAATGCTTTTGAAATCTCAAGGGCAACCAAGTGAGTTTCTCCAAATTTCTCCATGGCTTGAGTCCAGAGGTGGGTGGTGAAAACAAGATCAACTGTAGAGCGCAAATGGCGGAATCCATATTGCTGGTCAGTAATTAGTTGATGGTTCAAGAGTTAGTTGTTGATGATCTTCTCCATAATTTTTAAGAGAACAGAAGTGAGAACAATTGGACAGTAGTTTGTTGGTTGACTTTTATTACCCCCTCTTTGGGATGGGTTGGATGTGGACAGGATGGCCGTACTTACACTTTTCCTGAGGTGGGTGGGGGTTTGAGACAATAGAGTGCTGTGGGGACCCCATCTCATTGTTTGGGGTCCTTAAATTAGCCCTAATTTTTTGGGGCTTCCAGCTAGAGCCTCACGTGCTTATGCATAAGTATGGTACTGGATGTGGACCCTTTTTCATGTTGTGGGGTAGTGCCATTTGAATAGGATAGATTGAAGAGGTGATACAGGTGATGTTAGTTCTAGGGCACAATTTTTTAATGCAACAGGAGGGATACCATCATGACCAGATGCCTTGTTTGTGTCCAGGTTGTTAAGGATTCTTCAGATTTCTTTTCGTTGGAAGACATGAAGGGGAACCATTCTTGATAGAGTGGAAGGGAACTATGCCCAAGTCATCAATGCAGGAATTAGAAGAGAAGAGTGATGCCAGTAAGTTGGCCTTGTATATAGGTGAAGTAAGATTGAGATGTGAGATTGGTGGAAACCTGGGTGGGCAGAAGTTGTGCCCAATGGTCTTGACAAGGGACCAGAAGGAAAGACTGCCATTTCAGAAGGTGAGTTTGCGGCATTTGACCCTTTCGAAGTCTGACTTGGACTTGGTGATGATTCTTTTACAACTGTTGCAAGCTGCAGTGTAGGCAGCTGGAGTTTTTTCTTTTACAACATTGGGACATTTTTTTGAGAACCAAGGTTTAGATGGTGGCTGAGAATTTGGAGTGGAATAAGGGATGAAAGCCTTCATTTCTGTGAGGATGATTTCTGTTATCCAGTCTGAGCAGGTGTTTGGATCAGAACTGAAGCAGTAGTCAGACCATGGGAAGGAGAAATAGGTCATGGAGGTCCTCCCTTTTGGCACCCTTGTAGTGCCAAAGGACACGAGACTGTGAAGATTGTTCTGTGGCAAAAGAGACTTGCATGAGTTTGTGGTCCAAGTTACCAAGAGGAAAAATGCAAGTACAGTGTACCTGGAAGGGGAGCTTGTTAGGCAGAGGTCAAGTGTGTTGGCAAATTGTGGAGGATTGTCAGGCATTCTGGTAAGAAGACTGATATAATGAAATAGGTCATTGCTGATGGCAAACACCTCAGCATCCATGCCTTCTTGATCAGAGAAACTGGAGAAGGGGAACCAATGTGAGTTATAGACATTGAAGTCCCCAAGAAGGATGACCTCACTATTGGGGTATTTCAACTGCAGAAAGTAGAGCTTTAGAGAGAGAGACAGTTGAAGAGGGTCAGAGTGGTTGATGGAATTTGGAGAGCAACAGAGTATATGAAAAGGGCAGGTTGGTTTAGTAGAGAAATTTTTGAGCCAAAGAAGATCAAACAGTGAGGATTCAAGGGTTTGATGTCTCTGGCATGGTATATATCGGTTCTGATGAATGCACAAGTGCCACCCTTGTGATGGACAGCAGTTGTTGAAGTTGCTAGTTGGGGTTCTGATAGGAATGATACTTGTAGTTTCGAAGACTGTAGGTGGTGGTGGTGCACATCATTTACATTACTGTTTAGCCATGGATGTTGGTGAAGTGGATGTAGAAACTTTTTTTTTTTTTTTGGTAAGAATTAATGTTGGCAGGTTGTTTGATTGGATTTCTGTTGTTTTTTTATGATTCTTTTTATTGGATTCTTGGTGTTTATAGGTGGATTTTTTTAATGAGTTTTTTTTAACTATTTTATGTGTGAGAATTTTTGTGATTCACAGTTAAATTGCATTTCCTTGGGTTGTGGTCTCTTGTATCAGATGAAGAAGAGAAAGAAGAAGTGGGTCATGCAGTGAGAGATGACAGACTTGCAAACATACTGCCCGTCAGAGGTAACTCAGTCTCCTGTCCATTTAAAACCCATGGGTTAGAAAACCTAGTTTTAGAGAAAGCAATATTTATTTTATTTAGTTTGTGTATGTGCCATAAAAATGGTAAAGGCTGATCTTACCTTCGCAAACTGTTGATGAATTCCATGAAAATTCACTATTTCCACTGTTATTTTTTGATGGCGAGTTTTTTTTCCTTGTATTATATGATGAACAAACAGATGGTACCACTATTGTATCTTTAACTATTTTTTCTACTTCAGGTTTCGTGTCATGTATACTCCCTTTGTTATTTTCTTTGTGTTCAAGATATTCTGTCGTTACAATTACAGGAGAGGGTAACGGAATGCAGTTTTCGGTATTAATATCTACAAGTATTCCACATAAAGGAGAATAACGGAGCTTTTCCAATTCCGAATCCTTATTTCTTGAACTGGATTCAGTATCTGGAAGATAACCATCATTAATGACTGGAAGAAGACCTGCATCATCTGATTCTAAATGGCAAACAGGGAATCGTGACTTTATTTCTTCAAACCCATGAAGATCTATAAGAATTCCAGTTGGACAATCTGCAAAAACAAGAAAATGTATGACTATTTGTATAAATTATTATTATGTGACACCTCCACGGAGTCCAAAGACTCATTGAGGGAGAGTGTGCCAACATCATCTAACGATTGGCCCCTCCCAAATACTAACAGCGCTCAAACTTGCTTAAGTTTTTGTGAGCAATTAATAGCAGAGGCTTTACCAATCAACCGACCTTTGCTCAAAAGCATATGCAAATATTTTAGTTTTTATAAATACTAATAGCTTGTGACAACATAAGCTGCAGTATTAACATGTTCCTGGGCAGTGGAAGTGAAGATTAGTTCCAAATTCACTGCTATGCATGATAGTCAATAAATATCATTTTTAGAATATATAGTCTTTTTTTAACCTGTTATGCAAATTGTGGGATATTTCAGAAGAAAATTTTGTTTTAAAATGAGTAATTGAATGCCACTGTGGGCACTTTCATTATATTCCAATTTCAATTATTGAAAAAATGCCTTTTTATATGCTTTTTAGGTAAATTACAGGGAATTTCTTTGAAAGTTTATTTTTCACTTGGTTAGACTATAATAAATTTAGTTTAATCCTTTTTCCAAGTGTGAGCAAACAAAGTTTGTGCCTGAAAGTATCTTCAGGACTGGGGTAAGGTGGTACAACACTGGGCAACTCGTTGCAAAGGTGGAGCAAGTTAACATCACTCCTATCTCAGTATCTCCCAAAATGCAACACACATCTTGTGGATATATATAATGTAATGCATTAAGGGAAGGACCACTAAACATACTAGTTTTTGCCCTTTATTGAGGTCTTTTCAGTGTCAGCTCTTCTTTATGCGGATGATGTTATACTTCTAAATAAATCCGCTACAAGTCTGCAAGAATCTCTGACTAAATTGAATAGCTGTTGTAATAGATATGGTATGAAATAAAAATACAATAAAAAGACAAAGACAATGAAAATAGGCAGAATCATTGAAAATGTCAACTGTGTTGTGAATGGAGAACCTGTGGAAAAAGTAAAACATTTCAGCTATATAGGCATGATTTTTACTGAAGATGGTAAATTAAATATAGAAATAGACAACAGAATCAACAAAGCTGGTATGGTAGGAAGTCAATTGAATAAATTCATATGGAATAAGAGAGAAATTAGTCGGAACACTAAATTAGCTGTATACAAGACAGTGTTCAAACCAGTTTTAACTTATGGATCTGAGAGCTGGATCAGAAGTAAAATACTTGACCAAAGACTAGAGACCACAGATATGAGAGTCCTGAGAAAGATTATAGGCGTGAACAGGTGGCATCAATGGCAATATCATATTAAAAACGAGGATATTAGGAAAGAACTTGACATTGTCAGCATCCAGGAATGCGTTAGCAGAGCTAATCTCAGGTGGTACTAAAACAGAATGGGCGAGGAAAGATTAGCAAAACAAGTGTTCTCTGCCAGGTTGGCAGCAAAACGACCCAGAGGAAGACCAAGATATAGGTGGATTGATACGGTACAAAGTGCCTTAGAAGACAGAAATATAAGATCTGATAATGTTGGAGTCTTGACAAGTAACAGACTGATTTGGAGGAAAATTGTAGATAGGAAATTAATAATGATGTAATTTTTTTCATGTAGTACTATCATATCCTGTACAACCCTTGAGGGTACATGGCAGGAATTTGATGATGATGATGATCTCTACCTATAGGAGTTGCCAAACGGTGTGCCACCTTTTTATTAAATTAATCTGGATTTAGAGAAAGATGTTGAAAGTTTATTTTTCACTTGGTTAGACTATAATAAATTCAGTTTAATCCTTTATCGAAGTGTGAGCAAACAAAGTTTGCACCTGAAAGTATCTTCAGGACTGGGGTAAGGTTTTACAACACCGGGCAATTCATTGCAAAGGTGGAGCAAGCTAACATCACTCCTATCTCAGTATCTCCCAAAATGCAAAACACATCTCCTTTCGGATATGTATAATGTTATGCATTTAGGGAAGGACCACTAACCATACTAGTTCGACCGTTATTGAGGTCTCTTCAGTGGGAGTCAGGCCCAAGTGGAGATAGCAGGCAGAAGCATTAGCAAAGTCATCTCTATCTATAGGAGTTGCTTGTTCCACCTTTGCAACGAGTTGTCCGGTGTTGTACCACCTTACCCCAGTCCTGAAGATACTTTCAGGAGCAAACTTTGTTTGCTCACACTTGGATAAAGGATTAAACTAAATTTATTATAGCCTAACCAAGTGAAAAATAAACTTTCAACATCTTTCTCTAAATCCAGAGTAATTTAATAAAAAGGTGACATACCGTTTGGCAACTCCTATAGGTAGAGATGACCTTGCTAATGCTTCTGCCTGGTATCTCCACTTGGGCCTGGCTCCCACTGAAGAGACCTCAATAACGGTCGAAACTAGTATGGTTAGTGGTCCTTCCCTTAATGCATACATTATATATATCCGCAAGGAGATGTGTTTTGCATTTTGGGAGATACTGAGATAGGAGTGATGTTATCTTGCTCCACCTTTGCAACGAGTTGCCCGGTGTTGTACCACCTTACCCCAGTCCTGAAGATACTTTCAGGCGCAAACTTTGTTTGTTCACACTTGGATAAAGGATTAAACAAAATTTATTATACAGGGAATTTCAAAAGAAACAATTCTCACAACACTAGAACATAAGGTTTAAATTTAATGGTTAACCACCTTCAATAACTGCCACAACATCAATTATTGCAATATTAAGCTTTTATGCAAATTATGGAAATTTAAGAGGACAATTTTCCCACCATCAGGTGAGTACAAGCTTTAAAATGAGTGATCACATACATTCTTAAATGCTTTCATTAAGTATTACAATTATCAGAAAACAACTTACAAAATTACATATACAGATACTAGAAATAATTTGATAAAATATTGTCAATGTTCTTAAAAAATAATTTGTTACAGGCACAGAATATATATATATATACATAGATGTTTATACGAAGATTTACTCGGTTTGGGAACATGTTAAAAGTATTAAATAACTAAAGATCGAGAATAACATAAAAGGTTTTAATCGCACAACTAATTTCGTCTAAACACACACTTCTTCTGGTGCTAAAAAACACATAAGAAGAATGCCAGTAAGGAACTGGATCCGAACAGTATTAAATGCAGCAAAAACATTGTAGAGGCTAAAGCCTAGATGAGTTTAAAAAAGAAGAACAATCTCCAACTGTATTATTAGGCACATGCGTGCGTCCACGGTCTCATGCACGGCAGTAATGAATAGCAAAGCTGTGGCAGTCTAATAAGTTGTAGCTTAAATTACTATTGATGTGAACAGGGTTTAGGATTATTTCTCTGGACTCCAAAATTTTTCTTTCTATCTCATCATAACAATGGTGAAGATTGTTAGCCCTTTCCCAGAGTTCTGGATGTGGGAGGCCCTCCTCATTTGAATTAGCTTAAAACAGGACATGAGCAGATAAGGCACTGGCTCGAGTTCTTTTGTAGTTGATGTCTCTTTGATGTTCTTCGATACGGAGTTTGATTTTTCTGTCTGTCCAAAGTAAGGTTTGCCACAATTGCAGAAAATTTGATAAACTCTGGAATATTTGAGACTGTTATGATTAGTCTTTGGTCGACTGAGAAGGGAACGTAGCTTAGGCAGTGTTGTGAAGAAGGTCCAAATATTAAATTTTCTTAAGATTTTTGCTAATTTTGGAGAGATAGAGGTGATGTAAGGAATAGAAATACTGCCCTTAGAAACTGTAGTATTTTCATTATGGCGGCAGGGAGGAATGAAGAGGAGTTTGTTGATAATTTTCTTTGAATAGCCATTTAATCGAAATGTGCTTTGAAGATGATTAAGTTCATTGCTAAGATCCTGTTCATCTGAAAGTGTGCGATCCCGGTGTCCAAGAGTAGATATGATGCCGAATTTCTGCGGAGGGTAATGGCGAGAATCGGCGTGGATATATATGTCTGTATGAGTTCAGTTTTCTAAAAATAGTGATTTTGAATTTCACATTTAAACAGGACAGTTTTACATCTAAGAAAGTTAGAGAGCCTTTATCCTCCAATTCAGCTGTACACTTAATTTTAGGATGTATATTATTTAGGTGTTCTTGAAAGTTCCAAAGGCTATCAAGGCCATGTTCCCAAATTAGAAAGATGTCATCAATATAGCATTTCCACAATTCAAGTTTTAAAGGAAAGAATGAAACAGTTTGCTGAGAACAACAACAGAATTACCAAGAAATTTATGCCTTTCCCTCCATTCTCTCCATCCTCTAATTCCTCAGCTATGTGGTCTTCGAAAAATTCACGAGGAGAATATCCCCCTTCGTCCGATAGTTGAAGGTATTGATTCTCTGTAGTACAGACTTTCTAAATATCTCGCCGCTGCTTTAAAATATTTCTCAGAGAAATCTTCATCCTTTGTGCAAAACTCCACAGATTTTGTAAACATATTACAATCAAAGACACAGATATCATGGCCAGCTTTGACGTAGTTTCATTGTTTACAAATCTTCCTACAGATGAAGATTTCTCTGAGAAACATTTTAAAGCAGCGTCGAGATATTCAGAAAGTCTGTACTACGGAGAATCAATACCTTCAACTATCGGACGAAGGGGGATATTCTCCTCGTGAATTTTTCGAAGACCACATAGCTGAGGAATTAGAGGATGGAGAGAATGGAGGGAAAGGCATAAATTTCTTGGTAATTCTATTGTTGTTCTCAGCAAACTGTTTGTACTGTTTTGAAATTCTCTAGTAGGATCTCTTTCAAGAGTTAAGTGTCAGTACGTAGTAAATCTTGTATCTTATGCTGATAATCTGTTTTGTTGAGGACTACTGTAACATTTCCTTTATCTGCTGGAAGAATGACGATGTCTTGGTTATTCTTTAGTTGTTTAATAGCCTGTTGTTCTGAAGAGAGAGAATGTTGTCGATAGGAGGTTTAGCGTTGTTAATAGTGAAGATAGATTCAATACGATGTGATTGTGTCCTGGGTAGGAAGAAAAGTAGCTTTCTCAATTTTGGTGAGAAATAATTCTTTAGGAATAGATTTGAGTGACAGAACGAAATTAAGACCTCTTGAGAGAACACTTTTTTCAGTGGCTGATAAGTTGTGACTAGACTTGCTGATAACCACCTTCTCCTGAGACAAGTACGATTTGTTGAAAAAAAGACATCTTGTTTTTCTCAGAGAGAGAGAGAGAGAGTTGAATTTCCTGATTAGTTTTAACTTGTTGACATTTTGAGGCAAAAAATTCACTTACCTCCTTAATATGGTTCCAGATGCTACTACCCACTGAATGTTCTATGTTGTTAGAGAGTTCAATTTTCTTTCAGCAAACAAGAGGGCCAAGGTGCGTTTTGTGTCAAAAATTCTCTCGGCAAGGAGTTCTAATTTTGCTCTGTGATAAATCCTATATGCCCTTTCAGTTTTGATGTTCTCCCTTAACGTGATAAAATTAGGGAAAACAGTGTGGAACTTGTAGCGTTTCAAAAATACCAGTCTGTTGATAAATAGACCAATTCTTTTCAGAGTCTTCTGGTATTCTTTGATGTTGTGGTGAATTGCCTCATCATAAAGACCAGAATATAGGAAGATTTACTCAGTTTGGGAACATGTTAAAAGTATTAAATGACTAAAGACCGAGAATAACATAAAAGGTTTTAATCATACAACTAGTTTCGTTTAAACAAAGACTTCTTCAGATGTGTTTTTAGCACAAGAATGCCAGTATGGAATTGTAGAGGAACTGGATCTGAACAGTATTAAAAAACACAGCAAAAACATTGTAGAGGTTAAAGCCTAGATGAGTTTTAAAAAGAAGAACAATCTCCAACTGTATTATTAGGCACATGCATGCGTCCACGATCTCGCACACCCAGTATTGAATAGCAGAGCTATTCAAGTCTGATAAGTTGTAGCTTAAATTACTATTGATGTGAACAGGGTTTAGGATTATTTCTCTTGACTCCGAAATTTTTCTTTCTGTGGCAACACTCAAGTCGGCGAAACTAGTACTACATCTCTGTAGAAATCTCCATCCAATTAAAACCCAGTTTTATGTGTTTCTTTGTCATATATCTTTTCCAGATCTACAAAACTTAAATACAGATCTGTGTTATTTTCCCATGATTTCTCAACTATTTGGTTTTAAAGTGAAAAGCATTTCTCTTGAATGTTTTCTAACACTGTGCTGTCAGTCCTTGTTTTATTTAGCAATATTTCCAAGTAATGACTCCAAACATCTAGAATATCTATCTTTGATTTTATTGTCACCTTTATCATCTCTGGTTCCTTTTTGAAACTTTTTCAATAGCCTCTCATTTGCCACTCTTCCTAGTATTTATTTCTTATTTTCTTACCAAAGTCTTCCAATGACTTCTGTTTAGCTAGTGGTTTTAAACAGCGGTTCACTTTCTTAAATTTTTCTTTGTATTCTCACAGAGTATAAGATGACTTGTAGGAACTATCAATATGCTTCCTTCTTTCCCTTACCTGTCTCTTTAAACTTCTTGAGTCCACCAGGGAGTTCTGATTTTTCTACTTTGCAGACAACCTCACCAAATGCTTCTCTGGCTGAATCCATCAATGTTATCTTCATGGTATGCCATGGAATCTCCAAAGTTTGCTTCTTGTTTTCAAATTCCTTAATTTTTTTCTTGAATATTATTTGTGTATTTGAATCTACAGTTCACCTCTGAAAGACATTCAACTTTGATTTGTTTTAAAACTTTCTATATGCTTTTCTTTACAACATGATCTTGTTTTTATCCTGATCAAAACTAAATGGTTCATAGAATTTAGAGACAAAAACACACATGTTAAAGTAATTACTTATAATTATGAAAATAACACTCAACATTTCAAACTCTATATCAAGGTCATCATCAGGAAAACATACATACGCACATTACACAAGCTACATGACAGCACACAAAAATAAAATAAATCTAAATGCTTTGTTAATTGTTTACCCTAGCTTGACCTCTGGTGAAAAAAAAATAATAATAAATGAAATATATACAAAAATATACATTGACAAAATAAAATAAATTTTTATACATATCAGTATAATAATAATATACAGATGATAGAAAAAACATTTCTAAATAATAAAAATATAGTAGAACAACAATAAATGCATCTTTACAGTCCTCTTATATTAAGGTTTTCTTGTGTTGGCATTCTGCCATCACATTCTAGATAATATATAGGTTGCAGATGGGTCCTTTAGATTCTTCAAATTACTAATCTGTCAAGATTAGTAATTTGAATAATCAGTTTAGATTTGGATGATGTTTCAGCATCTCACAAGCTTTCAAGAAAGCTTGTGAGATGTGGTGCCTTTTTCAGTTGATTCTGTGACATGTTTGATGTGCATGGTCTGACAGGTCTGTTTTACTATAGTGGAGGAATTTAATGTAGTGTTCATGTTTGTCCTTTCTTATTGGGACGGTGCACCCTGTTTCCCCTATGTAAGGTAGGTTGCAGGTGCACAAAATTTTGTAAACTAAGGGTAGGCAAGGTAGTAGTACTATCATAATATCCTGTACACCCCCTTGATGGTACGTCAGAATCTCATGAACTGTTTTCTTTGTCGTAGCCATTTTTTTTTATAAATGTTTGTTTAAAGTTTATATTCATTGTTTAGTGCCTGCTCAGTGGAGCAAATTGTTAGGGTTCTATGTTTGACGGTGCAGATGATCCCTAGTTTTTGTGTCGAACGGTAGTACAAATTTTTATGTGTGTGTGTGTGTGTGTGTAGGTTTGAGGTAAACTAAATGAAAATCAGCCTGAGGAAAGGTGTGTGTGACAAGTGTGTCTAGAAAAGGAGGAGAGTTACTGTTTTCAATCTTGATGGCAAACTGGATATGTTTGTGCTGTTTGTTCAGCAACAAACATATCCAGTTTGTTCCTGGATATTAAATGTTTCGCAGCTGTGGGGCCAAATAGCAAAAATACCATCAACATATCTGAGCCAGACTTTGGGCTTTAGGCTTGCTGAATCTAGAACTTGTTGCTTGAAGTCTTCCATGTAAAAGTTAGTTATAGGGGTAAAAGTGGTGAGCCCATGGCCATACCTTCTTTTTGCAGGCAGAAATTATTTTGCCACACAAAATAACCATTGTGAAGTACATGAGCAGAGGGTAATGATACTGGGTGGAAATATGTTCTTTATGAGAAGGATAGTATCACTCATTGAGACAGTGAAAAGAGCAGTTATGTCAAAGCTGACAAATAAATCATTGTCACTGAGTGTGATGTTTTAATTTTGTTGACAAAGTGTTGTGTATGTTTTTATATATGAGGGAGAATGACCTACCAACTCCTTGAGTGCAGCTGGTGGATAAGTGATAATTGGGGCTGTCAATTCCTTCAACTATCAGTCGTAGTGGTGTGTTTGTTTTGTGTATTTTTTGGCAGGCCACAAATTCTGGGAGCACGGGCCTCTTGCGGGAATAGCATTTTAATTGTTTCCTCTGGCCACATGATCACCAACTAGATTATTTCTGTTGTTTTCTTTTTGATGCAGTTAGTAGGATTGTAGTTAACCAATTAGTATGTGTTGTGATCGGATACCAACTAGTTCACTTTTTCAAGGTATACAGCTTAATCAAGAACAACAGTAACATTGCCTTTATCCATCTTGGTAATAACAATGTCTTGGTTATTTCTTAGAGATTTAAGGGCTAATTTTTCTGCTTTGGTTAAATTGCAACTTGGCTGTTTACTAGAATTTAGTATATTTAATGTTTCCATCTATTTAATTGGCTATATTAGAGGGGATTTTAGACCCCCTTCAATGTGGTATATGAAGTCTAGTTTGTTTGGGGTGATAGCATAGCTTAAGCCATTTTTTGCAGAAGCGAGATTTCTCCTTAGTTAAGGTTGTAGCTGGATGTGTCGATAACTTGGCCATGGTCCATTGGTGGCTCCATACTTTGGTTGTTTGTGATTGGCTGCTCCTCTGAGCATAGTGTCTGGATTGTCCGTTGCTTTTTTGTTGTTTCAGTCTTTGGAATTTCGCTATTTTTTTTTTGTTGTTTTTAGACAGCATGTGCTTTGCAGAATTGTCTGCGATCTTCTCTAGAATATCCCAAATATTGGGATTTATGTAGCTCAATAGTTCTAATTTATGGGCATAAACATGGAGTGCTTGACTGAAGTAAAATTTCTTTTGAGCTTAATGTTAGTTATCAAGTTGCTGTCTCTACATTGTTTTAGAAAAGCTAACTAATTTAAATGGAAAAATGTATTTTTTTATCTTACCATAGTGGCTGCATTACCTGTGGTCAACTCTCTATGGATTATGACAATTCTTTCTTTTAAGGTTTTCATAGAAAAGAATTTCATTATCAATTTCCTGATACGTACCATCAAGGGGTGTTCCGGTTACTATGACAGCACTACATGATTGTTTATATTATTAATCTCCTATGAACAATTTTCCTCCAAATCAATCTATTACTTGTGAGCAGTCCATTACTGTCATATCTAACATTTTGTGCTTCTAAGGCACTTCTCATCGAATCAATCCGACAAGAGTCTTCCTCTGGGTCTCTTTCCTGCCATCTTGGTATCAAACACCTGTTTTCATAACCTTTCTTCACATATTCTAAGTGGCCTACACATTCTTGAATGCTAATAATGTCAAGGTTTTTTCTAATATCTTCATTTTTAATATGATTCTGCCATCGGTTCACTCTCCTAATTTTTCTCAGAATCCTCGTATCTCTGGTCTCTAGTCTTTGATCAACTGCTTTATTTCTAACCGAATTCTCAGATCCATAAGTTAAAATTGGTTTGAACACTGTCTTGTATACTGCTAGTTTCATGTTTTGGCTAATTTCTCTCTTATTCTATATAAATTTATTCAGCTGGCTACCCACCATACCAGCTTTGCTTATTCTGTTGTCTATTTCCAATTTAACCAGTCATCTTCACTAAAAACTGTGCCTAAATAGCTGAAGTATTTTACTTGTTCAATAGGATCTCCATTCAGAATACAGCTGCTGAAGTTTTCTATGTTCATGCCTATTTTCATAGTTTTGGTCTTTTTAATGATGATTTTCATGCCAATTTGTTAAAGCCGTTATTCAATTTAGTTAGTGAATTCTGGAGACTTGCACTAGATGTGTTTAGAAGTACAACATCATCTGCATAAAGCAAAGAGCTAAGTCTGACATCACCATTTCTAATATCAGGCTTGATGCCACTTTCTTTCATAATGTGATCCATATAGATGAAGAATAAGAGTGGAGATAATGTGAATCCTTGTCTTATCCCTGATTTTACATCAAACCATCTTCCTGTATTTCCTTCAATTCTAACTGCTGACTGATAACTTAAATATAGACTATGTATTGCTCTGTATAATATTCCATTTACCCCATATAATTGTAGTGTTTTGAAAAGCTTTTCTCTGGACACCATGTCGTATGCCTTTTCCAGATCTAAAAAACTTATTATTACGGGCAACTCCAAGGAGTCGACAGACTCATCGAGGGAGGCCCTAACATCATGTCAAGAACAACTATTCATCTTTCACACAGTATCTATCATACCTCGCCTTAAACTCATTCATGGTCATAGCACCCACAACAGACTCTGGCAGCTTATTCCACTCATTCACCACTCTCCAAGTAAAGAACCTAGCTCTAACACCCCTGTTAACCACATATTTGCCCAGCTTCCATGTATGGTCCCTAGTCCTCCCACCACCAGCCCTATTCTCAAAAATATCTTCTGGATTAATCTTATAGAAACCCTTCAGTAATTTGAATGTCTCAATTATATCACCCCTTTTCCGCCTATCAACCAATTTTTGCAACCCACAAATCTTCAATCTGTTCTCATAAGGTTCATTCCACAGACCTGCCACCATCTTGGTCACTCGTCTCTGGATCCTCTCCATCTCCTCCCCATCAAGAAGAAACCCTGGCGCCCATATCTGGACACAGTAGTCCAGATGGGGTCTTATCAGGGCTCGATATAGAGGAACAATAACTTGTTTGTCTCTGCTTGTTAAAGTATTTTTCAGTAACCAAGTGATTTGATGAGCTGTTTTAGCCACTTCTGTAATGTGCTCCCCTAAACTTCAACTCCCTATCCACCAACACTCCCAAATCTCATCAATCTCCTGGAGTACGGTTCCACCAATGTGATATACTGCTGCTAATCTTTTCACTGCATAATGCATAACCTTACACTTTGCTACATTAAATTGACATCCATTTTCCTTAGCCCAGTCCTCCAAGCTATCCAAATCATCCTGCAAAATTTTGACATCCTGTGCACTCACAATTGCTCTACCCAACTTTGCACCATCAGCAAACAAGTGAACACTTCCTCTCAGATCCTTTCCTATATCGCTAATGAACAAATTGAAAAGTAGTGGTCCAAGAACAGAACCCTGCGGCACACCGCTAGTCACAAGCCGTCTTTTGGACTCCACTCCTAAATAAACCACTCTCTGGTATCTTTCCATCAACCACCCTCCTATCCATCTCACCAACCCTATATCCATCCCCATCTGCTCCAGTTTACTGATTATAGTTCCATGTGGTATCCTATCAAAGGCTTTGGCAAGGTCCAGTAGAATCACTGAAAACCCATTACCCTTATCCAGTTCAGTCATTACTGTGTTATAAAACGTGAGCAAATTACTGACGCATGATCTACTCTTAACAAAACCATGTTGTCCCTGATACAGTATCCCATTTTCATCTATCCAATCCTGTATTCTTGTCTTGACTAGTTTCTCCAAGACCTTGACAACGATTCCTGATATGCTAATCAGTCAGTAATTTACAACAGCATTCTTTATGCAGTGGAACTATTTCCCCCCTCTTTTCACCCCCTTGGGACTAACCCAGACCAGAGACTCAGATTAAACAGAATGGTCAAGGGTACTGACAATTTTTTAGTCGCTTCACTTACGACACGAGCTGGTATACCATCCAATCCCACAGATGTATTGACATTGAGGTTTTGTAATAGACTACTCACCTCCACCTCATTCACCACAATTCCCGTATAAACTTTTGGTTCATTCATTTCTGCAAGTCACCACCTGGATGATATGCTCTTGTAAAGTGCTCGCTCAGTAATTCAACTATCTCAATTGATTCAGTTACCTCCCTACCATCGGCATTCTTTAAAATCATTCTGCTGTATACATTTTTTCTTCTACTTGCAACATGTCGAAAAAACTGTTTAGGATTGTCTTTAGCCTGCATGGCCAATGTTCTTTCGTAATCCTTTTTTGCTTTTCTTACCACACTCGTTACCCTTCTGGCCTGGGCTTTATACTGTTCATGTGTCTGCCAGTTACCTTTCTCCTTAAATTCCCTCCATAGTTGTTTCTTTTTTTTGCAGCTCAAGCTTAATGGTGTTATTCATCCATTTAACTCCTACTTGATTTATTATTCGGACTCTAGGTATACAGTCAGCCATTGCTTCATGCAAACACTTCTTAACCAGCTCACATGCATTGTCAACTTCTAGCCCTTGCAGTTTTACATGCCATGGCACTGTACCAATCAATCTCCAAAGCTTGTCATACTTACCAGCCCAATAATTCCACATGTACCCTGTCTTAATTGTAAATTCCACACCTTTAGCCACCTCCCAAGTCAAGACCCTATGATCGCTCTCACCAATTGGTGGCAACGTGGTCATATTCGTTACAGCCAAATTCTCAGATGCAATTACTAGGTCAAGCACTCTCTGACCCCTAGTATTTTCCATTACATGCTGTCGCAGATAGTTATCCCTTAATAACCGCATAAAATCCAATTCTTTCCTCCCATGTGTCCTCTCCTCCTTCCAATCAATGTTACCACAGTTGAAATCTCCCATAATAATTATCCTCCTTCCACTCATTTCTTCTATTTGCTTATGCATACTATCTCCACCATCCATTCCATCACCTGGTCTATAGCAGAACCGACTGTATATTTTGTTCTGCTAGTTTCAATCTCACACCAAATAGCCTCAAATGTGCTCTTATCTCTATCCTGCAGTTCCACTTCTATTCTTCTTGGCTGTGGCTCATCTGCTATCATCAATAACACACCTCCCCCCATTTTATTCTCCCTGTCTCTCCTGAACACACCATACCCCTCACATTCAATCCCACTAGCTGTGTAATCTTTTGTCAGCCATGTTTCACTAATGCCAATAACCTGTGGTCTGGAAGTGCCAACCAAGGCAAAAATTCTTCCTTCTTGTTCCTAATACTTCTGGCATTTGAATACATGAACTAAAGAAGCCGATTTGTCCCATCCCTATTTTGATGCCTTATACTAACTACCCCATTCTGATTCGTGGTCTTTCCTACTCACTTGGGCATGTTACACACATTCACACACTCAACTGTTTCCCTAAAATCAGCATATCTACTCCCCCCACCTAATAACTCTAGTTTCTCTGGTTCTGTACATTCACTTCCGCCACATTTGACAACACCTTTTCAAGTCTCCGCTCACCAAATCCATTCAAATGTAATCCATCCATTTTATATAAATCCTTTCACCCACTGAACTCATTCCACACAACCACAAATTCCATACCACTCAAACATAATTCACGCATAAAGTCATTAGCAATTATGGCTCTCCTTCTATACTCTTCACGTTCATGCCGTGGCAACAGACTCACCATCCTAACACTCTCACTCTTTTCTTTTGCTACCTCAAGCAATTTCTTCACATCCTCACTCATAACCTTTTTGTTTCCTTTCAAATCATTTGTACCCGCTACCACTATCAGTTCCTTCACCTGCTGTTTTTGCATTCTAATTGACTTGCTTACATTCTTTACGGTCGCACCAGGTTGGTACGATTTTGTTAAACTCTCAACTAACACACCTCTTACTAGGGAATCTCCATACAACACATGCTCTTTCATTTTGTTTACACTCACTATCATACCCTTATTTTTTCTATCATACTTTTGCCGATTATTAATCGGTACGCTTGTTAAAGATTTTTGTCAATGTTCCAGTTGCTGGTTTACTCTATGTATCGCTCCACCTAATAGAGCTATTTCACTCATTGCGTCAGTGTCATCATTTTTATTTTCCGATGATTCATTCAATCGTTCTGTATGCTTAACTTCATTCTCTCTTACAACGCCACTCTTCCAGCTATCAGGTACTACCTCGCAAATATACTCATTCATACCTCGAATATTGCTGTTATCTAGATTCTCACTTTCGACAATGTTATCACTCACACGACCTGAAACACTCTTTAAATCCTCACATTCTTTACACTTTTTGCACACATTCACTCCACAATCGTTGTTTAACCAGACTCCAACTGCTCTCCTCGATGCATACATTTCGCAAATGGTACACTGAATCAAGTCTTTTAAGTTAAGATTTTCAGACAAATATGGCGACCTGGACGCCATCTTTGTATTCCTCTTTATGAGAGCCATGTGCACAGATAATCGATCTATCAATTTACTATTAAAATACTCAAAAAACACAAAAATCACCCAGACACATTAAAATACTAAAAGTAAACAATACTATGTAAATACTATGCAAATTCATCAATTTTTACTCAAAATATCATTTATCTGGTCAGGAGCTATCCTCAGGCACTACATACTATATAGCCCTCTAGATAGATAGTTGAGAAACTGTCTGATCCTGAAAGCCTCTATTTGGCCTGAATCGAACTTGTTCTTCAAGTTTCTCTTCCACAATCTTTCTCAACCTCTTTTCAAGCATGCTTGCATAAATCTTACCTGGAAGACTTAATAGAGAAATTCCGTTGTAAATCTCACATTCAGTTTTATTCCCTTTATTATAGATATGTACTATGACAGCTCTACTCCAATCATTGGGAATTCGACCTTCTGGATAAGTTCTCTGAATTATGCAGTGTAACCCTGCAAAACTTTTATACCTCCATACTTAAGCATTTCTGGATGAATATCATTTACTTCAGCTGTCTTTCCACAATTCAAGTTTTTGACAGCTTTTTCTACCTAAAGTATTGATATGTTCTCCTCTGTGCATTCCTCTTGAAAATTTTTTAGTATGTTCTGTCACTGATTGGTTCATTTAACAGTTTTTCAAAGTAATTACTCCAGGATATCCTTATCTTCAGTTTTCATGTCACCTTTATCATCTTTGATTCCTTTTACAGTACTCTTTCCTCCATTGGTAAGCTTCTTCAATAGTCTCCAAAACATTTTGCCACCTTCCTGATATTTATTTTCTATATCCTTACCAAAATCTTTCCATGACTTTTGTTTAGCTACTTTTATACACAGCTTAGCTCTCTTACATTTTTCTCTATATTCTTTTAGTGTATCTGCTGACTTATTTGCTAGGAACTTTTGGTATGGTTTCTTTTCCAGGACTGCTTCTTTAACTTCTTGTGTCTACCATGGTGTTGTTCTTTTTATATCCTTGCAGACAACTTCATCACATACCTCCCTACATGAATCAATGTTTTTTTCAGAGGTTGCAAGGTTCTTGTTTTCAATTTGTTTCAATTTTTCTTCAATAATGTTTGTATAGTCAAGTCTACAATTTACTTGTAAAAGCTGCTCAACTTTAATTATTTTTAAATAATTAAAGCTGTTCTTTTTGATGTGAATTGAGGAATTTATGGAGAAAAAACATGGAGTAATTACTTTACTTATAATTATGAAAATATAATCTGCTATAAATATTTATTTATATTTATATATATTTACATATTTTTCCTCTATCATCTGTATATTATACTGATGTGTAAAAAAAAAATCTATTTTGTTAATTCATTTATATTTTTGTATATATTTCATTATTATTATTTTTTTTTTTTCATAAGAGGTTAGACTAGGGTAAACAATTAAAGCATTTAGGTTTATCTTACTTTTGTGTGAAGTCATGTAGCTTGTGTCCTGTGCATACGTATGTTTTCCTGATGATGACTTTGACACAGAGGTCGAAATATCAAGTGTTATTTCATAATTTTAAGTAATTACCCCAACATGTGTGATTTTGTCTATATAAATTCTTCACTATGAATGCTGACCACCATGTAACCTTAAAAGAAGGAAAAAACTAAACACTTCCAATTTTAAATCTTTTGTATATTCTTGTGTCTTGAACCAGCATGAAAATATCACTATCAAAACAATAATCTCATCTCAATGAGACTTTTCTAATTTCTTGCATCTCTCTATGTGAATTTGTGAACTTCTTTATGTTGGAACATGGTGTTAGTAATAGCTAGTCCATGTTCTGAATAGAAATTCAGCAGGTGCTGAATGAGTCCTTGGATTCCCTGGAGGTGTCAAATAATAATAATAACAACTTCACACCATATTGAAACACAGATCAAATTAGCAGCTCTTATTCAATCTCCTACAGATAAACTCCATTCTCTAGCACATCCTAAAATGTGAAGAGTGCTATGTGATTATAACTTGGTTTACTATGGAAAGGAAGGAAGATAAGTTAACATTTACCTTGGTGAATATAAAAGATATATTCACTACCATTATTATGGCCAATCAGATAGCAGACCACACTTTGGATATCCCTTCACACAGGATTAGATGGAAGAAAACCAATTTGCTATGTAGAAGTTATTACAGGTCAGAGGCTTTTTTTTTTTAGTCCGCAATGACTACAATGCTTCTTCTAACCTTAACAAATATAGCTGAATTAATTTGTCAAAAAAATGAGGAGCGAGTCATCTTAAGATCAACTCAACACAACAACATTTGTAATAACTTCTTTTATACAACATTAGAGGGTGTCAAATTAGGACTCTAGATCATTACAATTTCAATTGTTTCACTTACTCATTGTTGGGTGTATGCTGTAACAAAGAGTTGTGCTCTGAGGATGCTGGTTTAAAACCAGGAAAATAAAATCTAGTCGATACATCTTTTTATAATTTAGTATTTTTGTGTTGTAATAATAAAATAAGTAATGAATTAAGGAATGAGTTTTAATGGCATTTGCAGAATAGTAAATGATTAGTAAAAACACATACACAAGAAATTAATAATAATTTATTAAAGTATATATATTTTTTTTATCTAAATCTAAGATATCATCAGTGCACAAGCAATTTGAAAGCTGGAACCCCAACAATGGATTGTTATTCCTTCAACATATACAAGCCACACTAGGGTGACACCATATAATAAGGTATGATAAACATGATAAACATGAAATAAAATAAATTAAAAATTCTTTAATTTTTTTAAATAATTTTTTTTTTAAATTCTTTAATTTTTATCATACCTTATCATCTGTCATATGGTGTCACTCTAGCATCTGACTCATATGTTGAAAAAATCCAATGTTGGTGACCCACCTTTTTAATTGTACACTAATGAAAATCTGTTAGGTTCAGATCAAAATAACATGCTTTAAGAAATTATTAATTTCTTGTGTCTATGCATTTTTATTGATATATAAGGAAATAAAAAAAAAGTTCAGAATGGGTGGCATTAGAAGAATGGTAGAGACAGGAAATAAATTTGATAGAATGGGTAGAGAGATCATCAGCCATAAGGAACTATCCAAGGATAGTCTGACATGAGTCATGATGCATATGTTTGCTCTAGGTATACTAGAGCAAACATATGCATCAAATCCACCGCTGAGGCAAAAGGAGTCAAAGAATATGTAACTGGGAAGAAGTATAGTTGGCCAAAAGTTATGATCAACAGCTCTGACAAAAGACCAAATAAGTCTTCCAAAATCACTTTTGAATTTAATGTGAACTCCACTCACAAAAGGCTGTTAAGCCTATAGTACATTAATGTTACGGGTAGGTTACTGTTAGATAATTTGGAAATGCTGTTCTAGAGATCAAATATGAAACTTTTTAAGCCACTTCAGTCATCTAATAAGCAAAGTGTGGTCTTATAATCAGGTATTGAAATTCCTCTACCATATAAAGCCATTCACAAAACATCCCTGCTCATGGTGGGATTTTAAGCAACAGCTTGTCAACTGAGGCATGAACACTAACCACTCAGCCATCAAGGCCAATAAGGAAATGAGGCTCAGAAATCACGAAGATCAATTCCATTTGCCATTGTTTGTAATTACAAACATGTGGATGAGATTGGCTGTGAGGGTTGCTCCACAAACGAGGAAATCAAAATTAGATTACAGTCTGAAATGTACACAGGACAATGTCCAAAGTATTCACAGAAAGATTTGTACAGAATAGATGAACAATGTGTGTGGAGGGCTATTTTGAATTAGTATGTGCATGTGAAAGCATGTTTCACATCATTGATAATATTACCATCTCTGTATTTGTTGTCATCAAATTCCTGGCATGTACCCTCAAGGGGTGTACAGGATATGATAGTACTAAATGAAAAATTTACATCATTACTAACTTCCTATCTACAATTTTCCTTCAAATCAGTCTATCTGTCAAGACTCCAACATTAACAGATCTTATATTTCTATCTTCCAAAGCACTTTTTACCATATCAATCCACCTATATCTTGGTTTTCCCTTAGGTTTTTTTCCTGCCAACCTGACAGAGAACACTTGTTTTGCTAATCTTTCCTCTCCCATTATGTTTAAGTGACCATACCGCCTGAGATTAGATATGCTAACGAATTCCAGGATGCTGACAATATCAAGATCTTTCCTAATATCCTCATTTTTAATATGATATTGCCATTGATGCCATCTGTTCATGCCTCTAATCTTTCTCAGGACTCTCATATCCACAGTTCTCTAGTCTTTGGTCAAGTGTTTTACTTCTGACCCAGTTCTCAGATTCATAAATTAAAATTGGTTTGAACACTGTCTGTATACAGCTAATTTAGTGTTTTTACTAATTTCTCTAAATTTATTCAGTTGCCTTCTTTCCATACCAGCTTTGTTGATTCGGTTGTCTATTTCCATATTTAATTTACCATCTTCACTATAAATCGTGCCTAAGTAGCTAAAATGTTTTACTTTTTTGTTCTGTAGGTTCTCCATTCACAATACAGTTGATATTTTCAATGCTTCTGCCTATTTTCATTGTCTTGTTTTTGCTGACCTTCATACCATATCTGTTACAACAGTTGTTCAATTTAATCAGGGAATCTTGTAGACTTCTAGTGGATTTATTTAGAAGCATAACATCGTCCACATAAAACAAAGAGCTGAGATTAACATCTGCAATTTTGATATCAGGTTTAATACCACTTTCCTTGATAATGTGATCCATATAATGAATAATACAGGGGATAATGTACATCCTTGTCTGACACCAGATTTAACATTAAACCATCATCCTGTATTTCCTTCAATTCTAACTGCTGACTTACAACCCAAATAAAGATTTGTATCGCTTGATATATCTTCTCATGACTTTTGTTTACCTAGTTTTACACAGTGTTTAGCTTTCTTACATTTTCTCTGTATTCTCTAAGAGCACAAGCTGACTTATTTGCCAGAAAGTTTTGATATGCTTTCTTTTTTTTTTCCTTCACTGCCTCTTTAACTTCCTGTGTCCACCATGGAGTTCTGATTTTTCTATCCTTGCAGACAGCTTCTCCACATGCCTTTCTGGCTGAATCAATCAGTGTTTTCTTCAGGGCTCGCCACTGAATCTCCAAGGTTTGGTTCCTGTTCTCAAATTCTTTCATTTTTTCTTGAAGAATGTTTGTGTATTTTAGTCTACAGTTCACATCTGGGAGTGTTTTTAAAATTAAAAATAAATTTATGGTTTTTGGAGAGCAGGAACCTTTTTTTCCACAGCAGTCTGACTTCGGGAAAATATTTTACACTGCGTCACTTAATTTGACTTGAAGCGAAGCATCCATTAAATTTTTTTTTTATTTTTTTTGGCATAGAAAAGCATATGACACAGCTTGGAAGTTTGGTATATTGAAAGACTTTCACAACTTCAGTATCAGAGGAAATCTCCCTCTTATTATATTCGAGGAAATCTCCCTCGAATCTTCAAGTGGGATCAACCCTCTCTCAACCCTGTCTTCAAGAGGAGGGAGACCAACAAAATTGTGTCAGTATTGCATTATTTGTTATCAAAGTTAATTTAATAACAGAGAACTTCCTCCATCTGTCAATAATGCATTCTCTATGAATGACTTTACAATGTTTTGTCATTCCTGCAACATTAGGTTCATATATATATATATATAGAGAGAGAGAGAGAGAGAGAGAGAGAGAGAGAGAGAGAGAGACAGTTGCACCAGTCTAACTGGGTGCTCGTAAAAGGATTCAAATTTTAACACACAAAATTGTTTACATGCATTTTTGCCACAAATGCAGTGTTCATACTGCAGCAAACATATTTTTATTTTATATACATCATTCAAGAGAAAAGTACCAATGGAATATGAACATCCTTTCATTCTAGCTTCCACCTCTTAGGATGCAGACAGATGTTCACTGCTTTGCATATATCAAACATTTTTAGATCAAAACTCGATTATGGGTTGCAAGTGTATGCTACTGCAAGAGACATTTCGATGGCTGGATCCAGTCCACCACCAGGGTATTAGAATTTTTCTGTAAAAATTAGACAAACTCAAACTTACTTAGAAGTAATTTTATTCTTGCCTAATATGATTGATATTTTTGCAATATGGAATGGTTCTCCATCAAATTTGAAACAATTTCTCTCTAAACTAAACAGGATTTATCGTAGAATTCAATTTACTTCAAAGGAGGGGTGGGGGAATCTTCAGGGATTACTACAGAATAAAGATGGGAGAATAAATCAGTGTGCCATTCTTTGTGTAGAATTCAAGCATTAGTTCTACTGGAGTTAAATGGTTCAGTATATGAGTTACTTCCAGGAACAGTCTTTTGTGATTAAAATTGGAATTTGTGTAGTAGCTTGGCTTTCTTCCACCTGGTAAAATGATCTTCATCCAAGGCATGTTGCACTAGTTCACTTTTAAATGATCCATAATGAATATAGTTTTTATTTTATTTTCCACCTAACAAAGTGTCTGTTCCCTATCTATTTAAAATACTAGATCCTACATTGACAGGGAATACTGTAGACACTGAACTGAAAATATTTAATGACAATAAAAGAAAGGTCACTGCAACAAAGAGAAATCTTATAGCAACTTCTAGCAGATGAGGAGATCCACAACTTGCCAGATTATACACTTTTACACAATGAAACCAAAATTTTGAGCCAAGGCTTTAATTTCACAATTATTTCAGCAAAAATCTCATGTGCTTAGTTCATGGCAAATTTGCTATCAAAAGACCACCCCAAAATGAAACAGATATCATTAGGCTACTATAAGCCTCTACCCTGCTAAAAAGTACACTACCTCCAAAAAAATAAAAGGATAAATTTGAAACGGTGAATAAACAATGAAGTTCTAGCCTTATGGATTGCCTATACAAGGATAACTATTTCTGCTAAACGTTGGCTATTATGTATGGTTATGAACATGGCATAACAAATTTTGCAAAACTCTAGTCGCTACCCAAAAATATTTACTCGTCCAAGATCACTCAATTTTAATCATGCTACCTGCCAAGACTTATATATAAGTCCAGTCTATCATGGATGCGAAGTGCATATTAAAATTGTAATACCTGAAATATATGATGGATACGAAGCGTATGAGGATGCGTATTTGATCCATAATGGCTGGTAAAGTGGTTAATGATACTGGGATATGTCCCATTATCATTAAAATAAAATTATTAATAGTGTTGTACCATGGTTGGAGAACTTATTATTCTGTTAAATAAAAATATTATTTTTTGTCCTGTCAGCAGCTACTCACCAGTTCAACAAATGTACTCACCATGGGGCGAGTAGATTTGTTGAGTTAGGTTATGAAATAATTGGAGCTATATGAAGTTGGTTTTCAGAAATATAAATATTGTTAAAAAAAAAAAAAAAAAAAAATCATTCCAAAGATTCCTTGGAAGGAAAGACTATTTTTAAGAGTCAAATTACTTACCTGCCATTATTTCCACAGCAGCTTTGAATGGTTTTAATGCCCATGCATATGCTTACTAATTACCTACAAAAATAAATTAAAATTTACTACTTGATTTGCCTAAGAAAGTTCATATTTGAAAATGCATTTTTTTAGCATGCCTATTTTAGCAATCACTGCATCTAGACAAAAAAAAAATTGTTATTCAAATAGCAAAAAACAGCAGAAAAAATACTTACCACTAATACTATACCAAGAAAAACCACAACAAAATTATATTATCTGTAGTACTAGATTAAATTCTCTCTTTCCACACACATTTTTTTTTCTAATGATCATCAAAAATTCACAGCACTCAATAAAACCTAACAGAATTAAAATCCCAAAGATGGTGATGGCAGCATCCAGGTGTAATTATCAACTTGGTTGACAAAGCAACAGCATAGTGTCTGCTCTCCAATAACCACCAGCTTGTGGATTCAAATCCCATTATTGCATGGATGTTTGTGAATGTCTTTAGGTGATAGATCAATTCTTATCATCCTACTTCTTAAAGTCCTGAAGCTATGTAAAAAAAGTTCCATGTTTGGTTTCTAGGGTATGGTTTCCAAATTAACTAACCTTTGATCCATCCACAGCAGTCATTTGTTTACAATTCACTTGTAAATTCCACCCTTTCATAGGTGGGATTCACATTATTATTATGACAAACACTACCAAGGGGTTCAAGGACTCATCATGGAAGGGCAGCTACATGCCACTTGCCATCTCCTCTACTTAATCCTCCTACTATCACTAACACACAATGCCATCTACTGCCTATTACCACTACTGACAGTATTTTTTGTATGTAAATTGCATGTGTTCTGATAACTGATTTGCCTGTGTGCAGGATGAAAAACCTCCAAATAAGAATGACTAACACTAACTCACCTTCAACTGAAAAAGTCATATAAAGATTCCTCTCATTACAATGAGAATTGAACTCAGGTCTTTTCCAATAAAAGGGTGCAATATCCCAATGTTCTTCCAACTGAGCTATGGAGGAGCTTAAAAATATATATAAACAAATAAATTTAAAAAAAATTCATTAGCTAAGCCAAGGTAATTTATGAAATCTGAGGAATTATATTATCTGTATAACACTATGTTCTAACCATCACAAAAACATCATTATGTAGTTCCCTATAAGTAAACTATGGCTGGAGTTGGAGAGCAGGGAGAACATTATAAAGCAGGAGATATTTCTACAAAAGAGAAATGTAAGTAGCCATTTAAAGAAAATAAATACAATGAATTACTCATGTTAGAAGTTTTATTTACATAAAATTAAACAAGGTCCAAGCAACATAACTACTGAAGAATCAACAAACATGAATAAAGTAGAAAAGTATCATCCAAACTGGTCTCAAGTCCTAACAACATTTTTTTTAAATACAGTATTTAAAAAAAAAAAAAGAATTATTTGGAAAAAGACCATAAGTCCTACAAAAATGCCATTTTCTTATGGAGCAACTACAGTAAAACCACTTTTTTACACTTTTCAGGGGACTGATGGAAAAAAGTGTAAATAGCAGGAAATGTAAAAAAAAAGGCTAAAAGATGACTTGCTGCTAGTATGTGAGTCTACATACTTGATTACAAAATTTAATAACTGAAAATAAATGAATTTAGAATTACTTACATTTATTTATTAAAAAAAATCTTTAATTGTTGATTGTTTTTGCTTTTTTTTTTTTTTTTTTTGACATAGCGCCAGATTGCTTTGCATTGAGTTCAATGCTTGACCTGTTTTCTACTATCGTGTTCAAAGTGGACATGGAGAGTCCAAGATCTTTTGCTAAATGCACATGTGTTCCGGCATGCCAATCTGCACGTCGCAGAATTGCCATCTTTTCTTCTACCAAAATACATTTTCTTTTTTTTTTCTTCATGTTACTAACAAGGATAATCCACCACCGCAACTTGAAAGCAACTTTCAGATGCCAAATTACGTAACAGAAATTCTGCAATAGCAATTCGTACTGCGATTGAAAAATCACAATATCGCTCATCACTACATTACTGCTTCAAGCGTGCAAGTCACCGTGATGGCAGAAACGAAACTTACAGCCGAAAGCAACGCCATCTGGGAACAGAAATGCGCATATTTCCGCAGAAATCACTTCGAAAATCAGTAATGCCACCCGAGAAAAAAACGCAAATCACGAGAAATAATGTCCACATCAGTTGTTAATGGCAGGAAAACAATATATCGTAACAATAGGTCTTACAACGGGACTAACAGAATATGACAGTATATGGCAGGAAAATGTAAATTGCGGGAACGTAAAAACGGGGTTTTACTGTATATAAGAAAAGTTATGAAACATTTTTGCATCATCTCAATCTGAATATATCTGGATTATATCCTCCTTATAAGAAACTGTTTTCTTCACACAGCTTACCATAGTTAATTTTTTTAACATATACAAAAACATTAGGACATCAGAGCAGTTTGGGCAATGCTACTCTATTCACATGTGACTGAAACATTCTCTATGTTGATCCTTCAGTTATTATTATTATTATGTGACACTTCCAAGGAGTCCAAAAACTCAAGGGAGGGCACCAACTTCTACAACTCTGTCTACACCACAATTACCAACCATAGCAAACTGCCACTACCATCATCTACACCAATGCCATCTACTTCCCACCATCACTGCTGGTATTTTTTTTTTGTCTGTAAATTGCATGTGTTCTCAAGGCCAATTTATCTGTATGCGAGATAAAAATCCAAGTTTCTGGGAGAAAAAAAACCTGTTACTTCTGTATGAGATCAGCTATCTCACCTTCAGCTGAAATAGCCCATATAAAGATTCATCTCGTCATTATGATAATCAAACTTTACCAATTGGAGGAAATTCAATTATAAAGGAAATTATGTTACTTTTGGAATTCAGACTGAAGATGCTGTTGAAATTTACAAAAATTTTATGCAAATACAAATTCTAATGTAAGTATTCCATTGTAAATTTCATCCAACAGTTACTTTAACATTGGAAATCCAGCTGTGACATCTATAGATTCTACAGTTGCTCTCTTGCTTGCATATTTTAAACTATGTATGCTTGGCATTCCACTATTCACAGAAGTAGTTACAAAATATATTACTGAAAAATATGCAGTTTATTCCATTTAGGACTAAAGTTCTTCTTCCTTTACAGTAATAGGCCTAGAGGCCTGTTACAGTTTCTTCCCATCTTTTTAAAGGCTGTCCTCTATTCCTTCTCCCTTGAGGTCGATATCTCTGTATCCCTCTATGGAGTCTTTCCTTCACTCATTCTTTCTGTATGTTGTCTCCGTCTCACTCTGTAAAGACTGATGTAATCTAAAACAGATATCACCTCAAGTTCCTTTAAGATATCACTATTTCTTTTGAAGTCTAGTCTATTATATCCAGCTGTTTTGTGCATTAATCTCATTTCAGAGCTTATCAGTCTTTTTCTATCTGCATGTGTTATGGTCCTGGCTTCTGAACCACATGTTAGGATAGGTCTTGCTATTGAGTTATGGATTCTTATTCTTGTTTTGTTGCTTATTAAATATGGATTGAATATCTGATTGATAGTTTTTGTTATTCTATATAATTGATTATTTTATGTTGCATATCTTTCTCTCTTTCATAAGATAAGTGGTCGCCTAGATATCTGAATATATTAATCTGTTGTATAATATCATCATTAATGCCAATTTTGCTTCTAATTGGGTCTCTGCTTTTAAATGCTATGACTTTGGTTTTGGAAGTGGAGATTTCTATATTGTATGTTATTGCTATTTCTTTCTTTTAAGGTTACACGGTGATCAGCATTCATATTTACGAATTTAGGGATACAAAACACATGTTGGATTCTGAATATATAGAGATTAGAGTAATTATTATTTGGTTCAGAATCCAACATGATCTTCCATCACAAAGGCTAGAATTGTAAATATTAATTAATGTAAACAACTTATTTTACAATTTAATATTCATACAACTACTTTAATTTTGTCTAATATCTAATTATTTAATCAAAGATATATGTATTAATAGTGATAAGACTGTATTAAATATTATTAAGCTATTTTAATTATTACTATGTTAATATTATAAGAACTTGTATTTGATAATTTAACTGCGCATTATTTGAAATGTAAATATTCTCTATTTATTCCTGTTTATAGAAGTTTAACGTTATGTAATAGCTCAATTTTATTATGTTTTGTTTTGTTGACATAGAAACGTATGTTATACAGCTTGCACGAGTTGGAACACTGCATGAGGACGAGAACGTTAAAACTTGATTAAAAAGAGTTTTAGTTAAAGAAATCGTGAGAATAATTTAGGCGGGAAAAACGGATAAAAAAGCGAGGAACGCTGGAAAAAAGGGAGATAGATTAGAGATTTATTAGAGAGAGATTGGCATTAGGTTGGAATTGGAGCATTCAGCATTCGGAAATCACAGTGCGATAATAGCGAGTTGGCAAGTCACTCAAGCAGCTAATAAAGTCTACTAGTCGAGAGGCGGTTAGCTAATAAGTTGTAGAATAACAATTATAGCTACGGAAGACAGCTGAGCGACTACTAAATAGACTAGTGATATTTGAGTTGAGATTTAATTTCAGGGCCGACCTGTCAAGGACACACAGAATCTTGAAATAAAGCACGGAGTTACTAGAATAGTAGAGGCTGTAAAATTGAAGTTTACCGTTAGCTGTGCTTAGAATTATAATGCCTAAAGAATTAATCGAATGCCAGAGGAATGAACAACTGTGCATATAAAACCTAAAGTTAAGGAATTATTGTGTATTGCCTTATTTCATGAGTGATCAGTAGTACTTTATGCAACAACGTTTGTTTTATGTGTATTGTGACGGATGATTAATTCAGTTATTGCTTAGAAGAATTTATTTAATGAGTGCCGTTTACTGTTTAAAGTTGTAAAAAGTGTAAATGTATAAGTAGATGAAGATAGAAGACTATCGGTAAGATTATTCCAACCATTAATATTCCTATACAGAGAAGTGTGAGAGTTTCATCCTAGAATTTCCTTATACTAACAGTATCTATTGAGGAAGTTAGCTAAAGTGTAAATTTAAAAGTGTTTGTTTGTGAAGAGGTATTACTGTAATTTTTGTTGTATTTGGAACTTAAGGAACTGTGAGAAGACTGTATTATAGAGATAACAGATTTACCATTGTATGAGTTGAATGAATGAATTTACCTGAGGAGTTAAAATGTATGTGATATCTTAATTACTGATTTGAACTTAAGTGTAAAATTTGTGATTCTAAAATTAAATATTTGTTTTTGTTAATCAAAAGTTGTGTTCTGCCTGAATCTCTTTTACTGCACTATTCATAAAATATTCGAACCAAAGCGGGTAAATTGAGTAAGTTAAATATACTCGGCCAGTATATATAATAACAACATATAAAGGAAGGGTAGTTGGGAGTTGGTTTATCTTCAATTCTTGAACTAATTCAGATATAAAGAGGTGCAGTTTTTAAATATAAATTTTCTTTATATTTGAATTAGAAATCAACTTACAACTTATCAGTTAGTTAAGAACATCATAATAGTAATCATGTCAGATCCAAAATATAGATTAAGAAGTAGGATCCAACACACACATGTTGAAATGATTATTTTACTTATTATTAATAACATAACACTTGACATTTCGACCCCTGTACTGAGGTTATCATCAGAAAGATACATGTGTATAGGAAACCAAGATACATGCTCTTGCACTGTATAAAGGTAAATTAAATCTATGCTGTTAATTGATCTTTTTCTTAGCCTTGACCTCTAGTGATAAAAAAAATAAAAATAAATAAATAAAACATAATAAAATATATATATATATATATATATATATATATAAAAAATTAATAAATAAAAAAGTACAATAAACTCTGCTAAAGTCCTCCTGTACTAAGATTCTTCTGGATTTGTACAGTTCAGATTGTTATACTACGATTTTCTTCTGGGCTTCTACAGTTCAATTTGATATTGAATGTTAAGGAAGAGAGGAAAGAAAAAAAAAAAAATTCACCAAGTCTTTGGTGAATTTTTCTTTGAGATTTTTCTTTAGCTTGTTCTGGTTGCTATAAAGGTTGCAAATGGGTCCTCCACATTCTTGGAATGGTTAGACCATCATTTTTGTTCAGATTTGGATTATGTTTGAGCATTTCACATGCTTCCTTAAATTTCCTCTGGAACCAGGTTTTGGTACGGTGTAGGGACTTGGTACCTTTCCAATCAATTCTATGGTATGTTTGGAGTGCATGGTCAGAAAGGCCGGTTTTTCCAAAATGGAGGTATTTAATGTGTCGTTTGTGTTCGTCCTTCCTAATTGGGATGGTTCGCCCTGTTTCCCCTATGTATGATAAAATTAGTTTAATCCTTTATCCAAGTGTGAGCAAACAAAGTTTGCACCTGAAAGTATCTTCAGGACTGGGTTAAGGTGGTACAACACCAGGGCAACTCGTTGCAAAGGTGGAGCAAGCTACCAACACTCCTATCTCAGTATCTCCTATAATGCAAAACACATCTCCTTGTGGATATGTCTAATGTTATGCATTAAGGGAAAGGCCACTACCCAGACTAGTTTCGACCTTTATTAAGGTCTCTTCAGTGGGAGCCAGGCCCAAGTAGAGATACCAGGCAGAAGCATTAGGTATGGCAATAGCATTCTTGAAATCTTTTTTGTTTTCAGTATTATCTCTGTGGAGGATCTTGTGAATAGTTTTTTTTACTGTATCCATTTTTTTATAAATGTATGGTTGATGATCTCGTATTCCGGGTTTAGAGCTTGTTCATTTGAACAAATAGTTTGACTCTGTGTTTAAGAGTGCTTATGACCCCTAGTTTGTGTGTTGGGTGGTGATAAGAATTTTTGGGTATGTATTATCCTGTGTGTGTGTAGATTTGTGGTTGACTAAGGAGAGATAGCCTGAGGGAAGACGTGTGACAAGTGTAACAGAAGAGTTTTTTTTTCTATTTCAATGGTGATTTGGATACGTTTGTGTTGTTTGTTCAGGTGGCTAAGGAATCTATTTAGTGCTTCGCAGCCATGGGGCTAAATGGTGAAAAAATCGTCGACGTACTGAGCCAAATTTTGGGCTTTAGGCACACTGACTCTAGAGCTCATTGCTCAAAGTCTTCCATATAAAAGTTAGCTACTGGGGGGAGGGGGGAGTGGTGAGCCCATGGCTGTACCTTCTTTTTGAAGGTAAAAATTGTTTTGCCACACGAAATATCCAGAGCAGAGTATGTAGGCAGAGGGCCGTGATGTTGTGTGGAAAAATGTTCTGTAGGAGCAAGATAATATCAATGATCGGGACATTGGTGTCTGACTAATAAATCTTGGTTGTTGAGCGTAATGTTTTTAATTTTGTTTATGAAATGTTGTGTTTTTTTTTTTTTTATGTAAGAAGGGGAATGACCTATCAATTCCTTGAGTGCCACACTCGCTAATTTTTTGGCTAAGTGGTAATTTGGTAAAAAAAAGGTAAGACGAAAGAACTAACTGTCTTGGTTGGAACTAATATTCTGAGTGGTAAGAAGCATTCTATGAGGGAGGATGTGAAGTTGTTGGATGAAGCAAAAATGAAGAAAGAGAAGGTAAAATTGTAAGTCTCCTGCAACGCTATGATAAATGCAAACTCAAGAGAAGGGCAATGACAGCAAAAGAATCAATACACAGTTTTTGTGAAGAAGAAATGATGTAGAAGTTGTGGACCAATGGCCTGTGTTTGTTGGAAAGAAGATTTGTATAAAGCAGATGGACTGCATCTAAATGGTTTTGGTGTTAGGTGTCTAGAGAGAGCTTTGATCACCGGGCATACTGAAACGCAAATTCAGGATAACTTAAGCAACTAGGGTGGATGTGTGTGTGAAGGCACCCATGAAGTAAGTAGTGTGAAAATGACCAACAAGTGCAGAATATAGTCTTTCAAGATTTCTGATTCAAAATATTGAATAAGATAATCAAATTCATTAAGTGAAGATGGTTGGGATGGCCTAAAGGGATGCAGTTTCTATATACTAATGCCAGAAGTATCAGGAACAAGAGGGAAGAGTTTTTGACAATGATTAGTGCAACCTCACCAAGAGTCCGGCATTAGTGAGACTTGGCTAATAGCAGATGATGTCGCTATTGGGATAGAATGTGAATGGTTTAATATTTTAATGGAAAATAGGATGGAGAGAAGGTACTGCTGTTGATAGCAGATGAATTGCAGACAAAAAAAAAAAAGGTAGGAGTCAGTCATGAATATGAAAGTTCTTCTGACTCAATCTAGTGTGAGATTGAGGCCAATAGTATACTACTAATATGTTCACTGGGCATCTACAGATGCCGTATGGTCACTCCGATGCTCGGTGATGTTCCATACCAGGCCTCGCCATGTAGTCCTGTTGTTTGCTTTTCTGGCAGCCTCAACTCTCTGACGATCAGTCACTCCACACACGCCATCCATCCATCCATCTCATTGATGGTCTATCCCTGCCTCTTTTTCCAGGAACTTTACCTTCTATTACTGTTCTGAGAAGTCCTCCTTCCATCCTTTCTGTGTGTCCAAAATATTTTAACTTTCTTCTGTCAATATCCTTAAGGAGCCTTAAAGTTCTACTGATCTTTTCTAACACCCATTCATTTGTACGCCTTTCAGTATATGATATCCTCAGCCTTCTGTAACACCACATCTCAAAAGCAGATATCCGTTTCTTATCGGACTTCTTTAGGTTCCAAGTCTCGCATCCATCGTCGCTGTAGGATAAACAACTGCATCCAAAATCCTCAACTTTGTTCCCATGAAGGTAGATCCATCCTTCCAGATTTTAGACAGGTCTCTGACTGGTGTTTTAGCCATTCCTAACCTTTTTCTGACATCTTCTGAACAGCAATTCTTCACATTAATAATGGATCCCAGGTACTCAGACTTGCTGACTTCCTCAATTCTTTCTCCATTAAGGTACACTTGTTTCTCAAGAGCTTCTCTGTTTGTTTTTCCTTTGAGAACCATGATCTTTGTCTTGCTAGAATTGAGTTGAAGTCCTCTGTTATTACTGATCTTGTTAACTTTGTCAAGAATTAGTCCTAGTTCTTCCATGTCATTACAAAGGAGTACTATATCATCAGCATACCTCAGATTGCTGATCAATCTACCACCTATCCTAATTCCTCTCCTGAGCTCATCCAATGCTTCACACATGATGTCCTCTGCATATATACTAAACAAGCGAGGAGACTGAGGCCAATAGGACAAAATATAAAATCAGTTGCTATTAACCAGGGGGCTCAAGAGATCATCTGGCAGATATGCATTTAGCAAATTAGTATGAATGCAGGATGAGTGATTATTATTATTATTATTATGGGGGGGGGTCTTCAACTATGGAGATAGAGATTGGATGGAAGAGAGAGATCACATCATCATCAGTTGCATCAGTCTTGGGACTGGTAGCTCAGCAGCAATTTCCTCCATTCCGCTCTGTCATTGGCTTTCTTCTTAACCTCCTGGTGACTCCTCAAACCCGTGCTGTCTTTGACTTCGTCAAGAAAGCTTTTAGCTTTTCCTTGGTCTGCCTCTTCTTCTTTTCCCCTCTATTTTGCCTTCAGTTATTCTTTTCACAAGTCCATCATGTCGAAGTATATGTCCAAACCACCTAACCCTTCTAATTTTGATCGATTTTATTAGAGTTCTTGTTTCATTTATCTCTCTCAGGACTTGTTGGTTTGATTTTTTTTCTGTCCATTTTATTTTGTTCATACGACGCCAGCACCACATTTCAAAAGCCTCCAATCTTCTTACATCTTCTCTGCCTAGAATCAAGGTTTCACATCCATACAGTGCAATGCTCCATATCAAGGTCTTTACTAATTTTTTTTTTCAATTGTCTGTTGAGGTTTCCTATTAAAATGCTTTTCATCTTAGAGAATTGGGCTTTTGCGTTGTTTATTCTTGATCTTATGTCTTCTCTTGTTCTGCCATCTTCTGTTATTAGGCTTCCTAAATATTTAAAGCTTTTCACTTGTTTTATTTGTTCCCCGCTGATGTCTGTATGCTCTGTATTGATAGGGATTTTGCCTGTAACAATGATTTTAGTCTTACCTGTGTTGATTTTCATTTTATATTTTTCAAGGTTATTATTTAGTAATTCTAGCATTGTTTTAACATTCTTCTGTTTTCTGCTACAAGGGTTATGTCATCAGCAAATCTTATACACATGACTTGCTCACCATTTATCTTTATGCCACTATTTATTTTATCTTTAGTTTCCTGAATGGCCTTTTCAATATATAAATTAAATAAAAGTGGTGAAATTATACATCCTTGTCTTACTCCACTCCTGATATTCATTATTTTCTCCTTATCATTGATTTTAATCTGTCCATTTTGATTTTTGTAAATTTGATAAATTATTTTCCTGTCCCTCAATCTTTACCGATATTAGTTAGACGATTTAGGAGTATTTGCTGGTTTACTTTGTCAAACGCTTTCTCTAAATCAAGGAAGCAAAGCAAATGTAAGTATTTTGACTAAGGTCTAATCTTCTCTCTATTATTGTTCTTAAACAGAGTATTGCCTCTCTTGTTCCTTTATTCTTTCTGAATCCAAACTGGTCTTCATCCAATAGATAATCTATTTTTGAATAAATTCTATTTTGAATAATTTTTAGCAGAATTTTGCTAACATGTGGGATTAAAGCTATTGTTCTAAATTGGCTGCATTTGTTTGCATTCTTCTTTTTTGGTAATGGTATTATGGTTGATTTCATAAACTCCTTTGGTATTTCTCCACTATCATAGATTTGGGCTATTAATTGATAGAAAAGTTACTAATAGAATCCTCAGATTCTATTAGTAATTTTCCATTTTCATCTTTGATGGCATTGTTTTTGCTGTTCTTATTAAATTTGAAAGTCAGTTTGTTAATTTCTTTATAGGCTTTCTCTATGTTTTCTTTTTTAAATAATTCATCTATGTTATTACACTATTCTTCCAGGTATTCTTTTTTGGCTTGTCTACATTTTCTTGTAATTTGATTTTTAAGATATTTGTATTTGGCCGCATCTTCTTCTTTAACAGCATTTTTATATTTTCTTCTGTCATCAATAAGGCCAAGTATTTCATCTGTTATCCAATGTTTTCTTTTTTCTTTTTCTGCATTTTTCAATAATTGATTTGATGAATTTGTAATTAACTCTTTAATCATATTCCATTGGTTTTTAATATTATTCTGACTATTTATGTTTTCTGGAATGTTATGATCAGTTGCCTCTTGGTATCCTTTCTTTACTTCTTTACTCTTTAATTTTTCAAGGTTATATCTTATTGGTTTATATCTTTGGATTTGTTTCCTATGTTTCAGTTCTGTTTTCATTAAGACAAGGTTATGGTCACTACTAATGTTGGCACCTGGATAGCTTTTGCAATTTTTTATTTGGTTTCTGTATCTTTTCTTGACCAATATATAATCTATTTGATATCTATTTGAATCCCAGGTGCTTTCCAGTGTATCTTCTTTTGGAGCTTGAAATAGTGTATTTGTTATAACTAACTGTTTTTGTGTACAAAATCAGATCACATGGCAGGAAGGAAATAGAACTTATATATCTACTGAGATAATTACTTGAGGCAGCATGTGATGGAGGAGACTCAAGGTGCAAAATTATTGGACCTGGTCATGGGATCAGAAGAGCTATCCGTAATCTAGGTGACCACATTGCCTCCAATTGATTAAAGTGACCATGCAGTCTTGACTTGGGAGATTGTACAACATGAGAAATATTCTGCCCAGAAAGGGTATATGTGGAATTACAAGCAAGTAATTATGACAAGCTTAGAAAGAAGCTCAAAGATGAGCCATGGCATAAAACCCTGCAAGCAAAGGATGTTAGTAGTGCATGGGAAACAGTAAGGGCATCTAGAGGAAGCTATATTAAATTGTATACCTGAGGTATGGAGGGTTAATCAGGTAGGAGTTAATATCATTAAGCAGAGCATTAGAAAAAGAAAATGTTGTGGTATATAAGGAACAAAGGTGACCAGCAAACTTATGAACAGTATAAGGGTCATGCAAGAAAAGTGATCAGTGGTGAGGAAGGCAAATTCAGATTACAAGAAGAAACTAGCTGAGCAGGCCAAAGGAAATCACAAAGAGTTCTTTCAACAGGTGGCAAGTAAAAGGAAGAATTACGGCAATCCCTCGATAAATGCACTTAATGCATTCTTTAAAACATGTGTATGAATCGAAAACGCACTAATTGAATATAATAATCTATGGGAAAAAGTATAATTCGTTCCTCTTGTTCTTTTTACCCTTAATTTTATAAAACAATTAGGGTATATCTGAGGGCCTAATTAAAGGAAAACTCTGAAGCTGAAAGACAATAAACATATTCGGAATATACATTTTTTATTCTGCTTCTTAACAAAGAATTCAGCTAATGTAGTTTGGTTACATTCAAGAAACATTACGAAAAAAAGAAACATTGTTTCTTTTTTTCATACAACTGATGGTATGGCCCTATTGCCTCTTCTACTACTTCTGCAAATTTTACTGCTTCTCTCTATTCATCATGGTCAGCCTCTAATCATTGCTACTTAAAAACTTCGATTGAACAAAAAATATTTTCAAATTGTTTCTGTGAAATCTCTTTGGGCTTGTCAGTGATTAAATTTTCTTTTTATTCTTCAGGATCTTCCTACTGTGCATCTAAATTTCGTTCTTAGATGCTTAGGTGCAGATCGGGACAATGACTAGTCTCACAGCAGAAGAGGTCCATTTACTAATAAAATCGCTAAAATCAGGCAAGGCTGCTGGCAATGATGAAATTCGGCCCGAAATGCTAAAAGCCTTAAATCGAGACGGTGTTCTCTGGCTGACTCGAGTGTATCAGGCTGCTTGGATATCTGAGCGAGCACCAAAGCAATGGCAGACAGGCATAATAATACCAGTCTTTAAGAAGGGAGACCAGAGGGATTGCAGTAACTATTGTGGCATCTCTCTGCTCAGCCTGCCTGGGAAAGTGCATGCTAAGTGCTTGGAAAGACGGTGCAGGAGCATAGTTGAGCCAAAGTTCCAGGAAGAACAATGTGGCTTTCATCCTGGTAGAAGCACAACTGACCAAATCTTAACTTTAAGGCAAGTCTTTGAGAAATCTTGGGAATATGCCAAGAATGTCTACACATGTTTTGTGGACTTGGAGAAGGCATATGACCGGGTTCCCCAGGATAAGCTTTGGCAAGTAGTACAGGAGTACGGAGTGGATGGCCAACTATTAGCTGCCATCAAGTCCCTGTATGAATGCCCAGAGTTTTGTGTCAGGGTAAACAGCACAAAGTCTGAACCTTTCACAGTCTCCGTTGGTCTCCGCCAAGGGTGTGTTCTGTCACCTCTCCTTTTCATAATATTTATGGACTGGATTGATAGGCACAGCCGAGGCAGTAAGTGTGTTAGAATTGGAAGACATAGCATTGGACGTCTGCTTTTTGCAGATGACCTAGTTCTGCTTAGCTCTTCCACAGATAACCTCCGTAGAGCTAGATACTCGAATTGTCTTAGCAAGCTCAATATTGTGGGAGCATGGCTGTTCGGTAGTATTGAAGCAGGATTTAAGTCAGAAGGCAAAGCTGGCTGTCTTTAATACAGTCTATGTTCCCCATCCTCACCTATGGTCATGAGAGTTGGGTAATGATCGAAAGAATTCGGACACGAATCCAAGCGGCTGAAATGAGGTTGTGGGGTTGTGGGGCTGACAAGACTCGACAGGGTCAGAAGCTCTGCAATTCGGGAAACCCTCAATACTCAACTGCTGCTTCTCCGTGTTGAGAGAGATCACAGTTACGTTGGTACGGGCACCTGGTCAGAATGCCACAAGAGAGGATCCCTCAGCAGGCCCTCTTTGCCAAACCAGAGGGTGGGAGGCCACGTGGAAGGCCAAGGACTCGCTGGATAGATTATATCCAAAACCTTGGGTGGACACGTTTGGGAATCCCACCAGAACACCTGAGGTTGGTGGCAGAGGATCGTGACCATTGGAAGTTCCTCTTGCTGCTGTTGCCCCCACAACCCAATTAGGAAAGGTGGGTCTTGAAGATGTATGTATGTATGTATGTATTCATTTGAAAAGCCTCTAAAATCATTTGCACAATGTGGAAGAATGTGCTTTCAAACGGCACGCATATTGTTAGCAGTAATTTCATTCGCCTTTGTGACTTTATAACCAAGCTGAGATTCCTCCGATTTGGCCAGAAAGTCTTGGAAGGCATTCGCTTCCAAAAAAAAAAAAAAAGGCTCATTTCATTAACATTAAAGATTTGTTGGTCACAATTGCCCACCCCCTTCTTAAAAATCTCTGGATAATTTGCAGCCACCTCCTTATCTGCACTTGCAGCTTCGCTTATGATTAGAACATTATGAAGGTTATTTCTCTTTTTGAAATGCTGAAACCACCCAGCACTAGCATGGAATTCTTCTTTTCCATCATTGATAGCCCTTTCTTTCAAGGTTGCAAACAGACTTAATGCTTTTGATTTAATAAGGTCAGTGCTTAGCAAGATCCATTTTTAGTTACAATCTTGGATCCATGTAGAAAGCAGTCTTTCTAATTCAATCATGATAATACTTTGCTTTTGAGTGCATGCATGCATGCATGATGAACTCGAAGTAACCTTATCTTTCTCTTTGTATTCAGCAGCTTTGCTTCAAATTGCTCGTATAGTAGATCCATTTTTGTGTTTTTGTCCCATCTTTGTTCTGGATTCGCCTTGCTCATTTTTCTTTATTATTTCAAAATTTTCTTCCAGTGAGATTACTTTTTCAATCATTTTCACACTTCTTTTCACATTTTTTTCCTCATTAATTCCTTTACTAATCATGAAAGGTTCGGAAAATACTTTAAAATAAAAAGTAAGGAAAACAGTTGCAAAGGAGGCACAGATGTGATCTGCTATGTAATTAGCAGGGAACATAAATTTTGGTGGTAAATTTGGAACATAATGTACATGCGTTGTGTCGTCCTACCTAGCTAACTGTTCCATTTATGTTGGTTATTTATTCTTATCTTTACCTCTTTAATTTCCGTTATACTTGGTTATTGTTGATTGATGCTCATCTGAATATAAGGAAATTTATATTATACTGTGCCACCCTATATTCAGATTAGTCTAAATAATATAGAGGAATCAATCATCAACTAATCTTATATTATCACTTTATCTTCAGGCCGAGGTTATTACTAGTATTTAAGGCTTCCGCATAGGTCCGAATAATTTTATGAGTGGTGCAATGAAAGAAAATCAGAAAACATCAAGTTTAACTCAACAAAAGAAAACATTTAATGTGGAAAAGTACAATATATACATTTAAGCATAACTATCTGCAAAAGGTTATCCAATTAAAATATTATAAGAATTCACATTCATACATTAATAACTTCTCAATTAGGTTTGAGGATCATGACTAATGTTAACAATTGCTAATTCACAAAGCATTAGTATTTCTCTGACATATTTCGCTCTAACCAATTGGATGAATCATATAAATATATTAGCTCAGTTTAAAGTATTCAGAATAATCACAATCCATAAATTATCAAACATTCATTTATCAGTTTTATATGTTCAGTCAATCAAGTTGGAAATAGTTCTTAAAAGATCGACCTTCCAAATGTTACAACAATAATTAATCTTATGACAGGCTACACTATAATCTTTCTCAGTCTGCTAACATGTAATAGAACAACATGAGACTTATTATTTCGAGGGGAAAGTACTTTAGTACATCTAACATCCGACCATTAATTGACATAACACCACAGCTAAGGCCAAAATATATCTGACGGAGTTAACAGTTATAGCTTCACAGCTTACAGAAAAGACAACTCTTACCGGGTTACTGTTTCTACACATCAAATTCTCAAAGGCACATTTGAAATTCTTGTTGACTTTTTCTTTATGGCAACACAATTCTAAAAAAATCTTCCACTATAATAACTGAATTATAGACACAGAAATATACAAGTCTTGATGCACTAGATTTCAGTTATCTACTAATTCCTTATTTTCTTCTATGTATTAACTTCGGTTCTGCACTATTCTTCCACAAACCACTTGGAAAATACTGTAGTATCAGAACTCCCATAGAAGTAATTCACGATGCCTATTGATTCCCGGTCCTTTCGTAGTCTATTTATGGCGTATATCAACTCCCCCCCCCCTTCTGTTACACACAACCAGTCTCTATGCTCTCTCTCTCTTTAAGGCTTCTCCCCTACTTACTCTCGTTTTCCGATCAACTACGTTCCTTCTTCCCACCAAAATCTGGTTCTAACCAGTTCAGCTTATATCCACTCACCTCTCTGTTAATACACAGTAGCTCACATTCTCAGCACGAGTTAACTAAAATAAACTCCATTTCTCCTTCAGCAGCCAATCAAATCCAATCAGAAGAATTACATAAAATCACTCTTACATACAGAAATAAAAAAGATATATCACAATTCATATAATACACATTTAAAGTTACATACACATAGTTTCTTATAAGAAATTTTACAGAATAAACTAATTAAAATGAATGACATTTATATAGTCTTTTCATTATTATTACATATTCTTTAAATAATTAATTAATAACAAACAAAATTCAAAGCATTTATATGAATAATGTATTACAAGCAAGAGACTAACAACAAATAATATTTATAAGTCTTGCTTATGACATGGTGGATTATGCTAAATATGAATGAAGTATTATAATATATAAATTATTTTCATTTACAATTTAACACATGGAAATAGTGTATTAAAAAATAACTTTGTAAAATGATTTAAATCAGTATCTAAATTATTCCATCCTGGAGATTGATTTTTTAAAATAGTTAGCCATAAAAAATGTATAGATAGAAAATTTTTAAAATCTGTAACATTTATTTTTAAGATGTATATAGGCGTACTAATTGAATTTGGGTATAGAAAAAAATGTCCCACTAATCAAAAACACTAATCGGAGGTGCATTAATCAAGGGATTGCTGTACTATGGAAGAATAACTTTAATGAGTGCTGATGGTCATGAGGTAACAGAAGCAAATAAAACAGTTAAGTTACTGAGTGACCACTCCACAAGGTTACATCATACAAGTGAGGTTAATGCTGTGACATACGTAACAGAGACTTATGTGGGAATAGAGATGGATAAAGTGGAGGTTTTTAGGATATTACAGAATATTAATATAAATACAGCTGTGGGATTAGATGAGATATCAGCTCACATTTTGAAAATGTTAGAAATGAATCAGAGGATAAAGGTAGCATAAAAACTGAAGATATTTTTGATGTGTGGAGCAATCAGAGAATAATTACTCTAAAATATTACTGAATCAAACAAGTGACAGAACAGTAACAGAAAATATTCAAGAGAGATGCAAACAGGAGTATGCATCACTACTTAAAGTGGAATAAGCTATTGAAATGTGGAAAGGTAACTGAGATAGATGATACCTTAACCAGAAATGCTCAAATATGGAAGCAGAAAAGTTTCAGTAGCTATACTAAATAAATCAGAAACTAAATTAATTTCAGATTACTGGAGTAGAGCTATTAAGGCTGGTCTGAAAAGTTCTTGGCTTCGACCACAGATAGCAACACTATCAGCAAGAGATTTTTTTTTTCTAAGTTGGTACATCTGTCATAAGCATCCATGAGAAATTGCAAGTCATTCTATCAAGCAGTATGTTTTATACAGCTGACTGAAGCAAAAGTTTTGTCTGCATCCATTGAAATGAATAAATTTGAGTATCGTGCAGCTATAAAATTCTTTATAAAAGAAGGTTTAATGCCAAAAGAAATTCATTCAAAGTTCATAAAAGTTTATGGACAGTCTTCTCCTTCATTTCTGACAATTAAGAAATGGGCTGCCGAGTTTAAACATGGCCGTGCCAGCCTTGAAGATGATCCACATGAAGGACGTCTAAAAAGTATAAAAACACCAGAAATCATTGATCAAGTGCACGATATGTATTGGATGACCGGCAGGTCAAAGTGCGTGAAATTGCTGAAACTATAGGCATTTCAAAAGAACGTGCAGGATACATTTTGCACGAAGAATTGCAAATGAAAAAACTTTGCACAAGATGGGTGCCGAGTTTGCTCACAGCAGATCAAAAACGCACTCGCATGAAAATCTCTGAACAGTGCTTGGAGTGTTTTAACAACAATAAAACTGATTTTGTGCATCAATTATTACTATGGATGAGACTTTGATTCACCATTACACAATCCAAACAGCAGTCAAAACAGTGGACAGATGCCAGTTGTTGCGCCAAAGTAGACAAAGTCGGTTCCATCAGCAGGAAAGGTCATGGCATCGGTGTTTTGGGATGCTAAAGGCATTTTGTTTATTAATTAATTTGAAAAGGGTAAAACAATAACTGGGGAATATTATTCCAATCTTTTAACCAGACTAGATGAAAAAATTCATGAGAAAAGATTTGGTTTGCAGAAGAAAAAAAATCATCTTTCATCAGAACAATGCACCTGCCCACAAAGGTGTTTTTGGCAATGGGAAAATTAAGGGATCTGCACTACGAATTGTTGGCACATCCACCCTATTCCCCAGATTTGGTTCCCTCTGACTTCTATCCCTTCCCAAAACTAAAGCTCTTCCTCGCTGGTCAGCGTTTTTCTTCAAATCAAGAGGTCATTGCAGCTGTAGAGGGGTATTTTGCAGATCTTACTGAGAACCACTACAGGGATGGGATAATGGTGCTGGAATAAATGTATTAGTCTCAAGGAAGATTATGTTGAAAAATGAAAATAATTTTCAAATTATAAATTCGTATTTTCATTGTTAGGCTGAGAACTTTTCAGACCACCTTCGTACAGTATCTATCTAAAAAAAAAAAAAAAAGGAAATGAAACAATGCGAGAATTACAGAGGAAGTTCCCTTAGAAAAGGCTACGAATAACTGCAGAAGACAAGAAATGACATGAAATAGTATTACCTAAAATAACAGTAGAAAGTTATAAAAAAAAACCCAACCATTTCATACATTTTTCTTATCCTGAAATCATTGTTGGATATTAAAAATAAATGTATTCATATGACCTAGCTTTTTTTTTAATACTTATCTCATACACGAGAGGTAGGAGAAACTATAGCACATCAAGTGCTATGTGTGGAGTAGAGGTGAGGGTTGGAAAAGAAATTTGACTTTTTTTCTTTCTTTTTTTTTTTTTTTTTTTTTTTTGAAGAGTTGGAGATTGTAGTTGTAGAGAACATGAAGGCTTTTGCCAAAGATAGATGGCATAAAAGAGGAAGATGAGAAATAGGTTTGGTGTTTGCAATTTTTACCGAAAAGAGATGGCAAGTGATCTTGTTTTAACAGGTCAAACAGAAAGTGGAAGAATGATGGTTACCAATTAAGTCACATAGTGATCATGAAAGTACCTGTAGAAAAGACAAAACTGAAAAGTGTCTGTGAACTAGAGGTTGAAATGAGTTAATAAGGGAGGGATCATCTACGAACTGATTTGCTCTCCTCTAGAGGGGACTGAGAAGTTTTTGGGATGTTTCAGGTGCACCACTCCAAACATGTGAACAGTATTCTAAGAATGAGCAGATTGGGGATTTGTATAAGATTAGTATTGTTTGATCCTGTCTGGAAATTTGCATATTACTGAGGGAAAGGATAAGTGAACTGAAATCCCGTTTGTGAGAGGAAAGGCAAGAATGCATCTTGGTGGCACTAACAATAACCAGGTTATCCTTGCCCCAGTATTCAGTGTTTAAAGCACTGGTTGCAGATGATCTTAAAGCTTGGGATATCTAAACATTGCATGATTTCTCTATATCAGCAGAATGAGTGGAATGTACTATTAAAGCAGTGAAGAGGATTACAGAGAGAGTGCGAAAGATTTAATATTTCAAGGAAGATAGAAATGATAGGATGAAGGAGGGGTAAAGCTGATGATAGATGAAATGCAGCCAAAAAGTATAGGAGATAGGCAGGAGGGTGCTGTTCATTCAAAGCAGTCTATTGCGAGATCAAGGCCAATATAAGAAAATATATGGTTGGTTGCTGCTATAGAGGTAGGGGGGGGGGAGTTCCAGAGATGATCAGGAAGAGATCCATCAGCAAATTAGTATGAATGCTGGTCAAGCAATTACTATGGGGGACTTCAACCATGGGGATATAGACTGGATGGAAGAAAGATCAAGTGGCAGGAAGGAAATGGAATTTATACACCTACTAAGAGATAATTATTTGAGGTAGCATGTAATGGAGGGACTTGGCTTAAGAGTATTGGATCTGGTTATAGGATTAGAAAAGCTATCCATAACCAAGGTGGCTACACTGCCTCTGATCGGAGAGGGTGACCATGAAGTCTTGACGTGGGATGCTGTAAAGCATTAGGAATATTCTGTCAAGGAGAGGTATATGTGGAATTACAAGACAGATGATTATCACAAGCTTGAAGTTGAGCCATGGCATAAAAATCTGCAACGGAAGGATGTTAGCAGTGCACGGGAGATAATTAAGGGGCATCTGGAGGAAACAATATCGGATTGTACACCTAAGGTCAGGAGGGTAATCAGGTAGGAGTAAGATGGATGAGTAGCATCATTAAGCATGAGCTGAAAAAAAAAAAAAATTGTTGTGGAGGGTTTATAAGGAGAAAGGTGATAAGCTTATGAACAATACAAGAGTCTGGTAAGAAAGATGACCAGCTGGTAAGAAAGGCAAAATCAGATTATGAGAATAAACTAGCAGAGGAGCAGGCCAAAGGAAATCCCAAAGAGTTCTTTTGCTACATGGCAAGTAAGAAGAATGTCTATAGAAGGATAACCTTAATGAATGCTGATAGTAGCGAGGTGACAAAAGAAACAAAACAGTTGGGCTTTGCAAGGGTATATCATCCAAGTGAGATTACTGCTGTGACATATGCGATCTAACAATAATTGTCCAGATACCCCAGTTATTTGAAGTTATGGAAATTGCTTCAAATAACAGGTTTGTTAATAACATAAAAACTGGTATACAGATAGTAGAAAGCAGTATTTCATCATAGTGAATACAAGTGGTATGGAAACATGAAACGAACTCAGTGACTTCAAGAGAGGTGTCTCATAGGCTGTCACATTGGTGGCATGTCCTACATGCCATTACCACTCAACTGGAGCATCCAAAATCAATGGTTGGCAATGTGATCAACAAATGGACACCTAGGGCAGTCACCAAAAATGACTGACAGGGAGAGGAGGGTGTCAAAATGGGTGGCACACAAAAGCTGGCTATAATTGGCACAGACTATCTGTAATGAGTTCCACAGCGCCAATAACACCATGGTGAGCACTAATACTGTATGAAAAGAACTCCATTTAATGGCTTCCATGGAAGAGCAGCGGTACACAAGCCGAACATCACAACAATGAACAAGGTGGCTCTTCTGGCCTGGTGGAAAGAGCATGTGAACTGGACAATTGACCAGTGGAAAATGGTACTCTGGAGCAATGAATCATGGTTCCTGTTTCCAGTCTGATGCAGCCTAGTGAACAATTGTTACCAGAGTGTCTACCCACAGTAAAGTTTGGTGGTGGAGGAGTAATGGTGTGGGGGTGCATTCAGCTGGTTTGGAGTGAGACCACTGGTCATTGTCCATGATTCCATGAAGGCAGCTCATGAACTTGGTATTCTAGATAATCAGGTGCTGCCTACACTATGGAGTTTTTATGGAACAGACCAGTGTTACTATCAAGATGACAATGCTCCATGCCACAAAGCAGCAGCTGTTATAGAATGGTTATGAAGAGATGGGTGATAAGTGACTGCCCTGGGCAGTGCAGAATCCTGACCTCAACTCCATCGAACACTTGTGGGGGCAAATTGGAGTGGCAATTGAGGTGCAGAGCAGCACGTCCTTGATCTGTTGCTGAACTCAGTGTTGCTTTGATGGAGGAATGAAGACAAATTCCACATGATGCCTGCTGCATATTGGTGGAAAGCATCCCTCAAAGGGAGGTGATCAAAGCCAAAGGTGGACATACCCGATATTAGAGTTTGCCTGCTGGTATCACTTGTAAATTGCTAAAGTGTCTGGACAATTATTGATAGATAGTATATGTGACAGGGACTGGTGTGGGAAGAGAGGTGGACGAATTGGATGTTCTTAGGATATTGCTGAATCTCAATGTAAATACAGTGGTGTGATTATATGGGATATCAGCTCACATTTTATGAGAAGTTGCAAGAAAACTAGCAATGCCTCTGATCAGGCTCTTTAAGTCTTAGCTCTGACAGAATTACAAGGAAGTGGAAAGAGGACAAAATAATTACTTTGCAATAGGTATCACTTGTAAATTGCTAAAGTGTCTGGACAATTATTGATAGATAGTATATGTGACAGGGACTGGTGTGGGAAGAGAGGTGGACGAATTGGATGTTCTTAGGATATTGCTGAATCTCGATGTAAATACAGTGGTGTGATTATATGGGATATCAGCTCACATTTTATGAGAAGTTGCAAGAAAACTAGCAATGCCTCTGATCAGGCTCTTTAAGTCTTAGCTCTGACAGAATTACAAGGAAGTGGAAAGAGGACAAAATAATTACTTTGCATAAGTGAGGCACTAAGACTCCAGTAGCAAATTATAGACCAATCAGTATCTCAGGAGTGGTGGAAAAAGTACTGGAAAAGCTGGTGAAAAAGAGAATTCAGGAATGGGCATATAAGAATATGACAATCTATGATGAGCAATGTGGCTTTGTGAAGGGTCAGTCATCCTTTAGTAATTTATTAACATTTTATAATAGGGTAACGACTGAGTTGGATCAAGGGAATGGCTACACAATGATTCTGCTGGATTTTGCAAATGCATTCAGAGTTCCACATGGGACTGTTACACACACACGCACTGCCACAAGACCTATAGCACACTAGTGCTGTGTATAGGCATAAGGAATGAAAGAAAGGAGAAGTCAGCTCATATTTTGCTAACAGCTGAAGGTTGTAATCTTTAGGAAAGGCAGAGTTGGAGGGGGGATGAGAAATGGAGATAGATATGATGGTTATATGGATACGAGAGTGGCTGATGGATAGATACCAAAAAGTGGTATATGGAGGAGCAGAATCATGGAGAAGGCATGTGACTAGTAGTGTGCTGAAAGGTTCTGTGTGAAGCCATTACTATTTAATTTGTGCATAAATGATATAGGAAGTAATCTGAAGGGAAATATTCAGTTGTTTGCTGATAATGCGAAATTTGTAGAATAACAGTGGGCAATGTGGAGAGTTGCAGTATAATTTAAATAAGCTGTCAGTACATATGATTACTTGGATATTGAAGAACATAAAGAGACAAGAAAGTTGTTTATTCCTCTTTATGAGGCCTTGATACATCCACATATGGTCTAGTCACTTGATGTTCTTGGGGATGAAGTAGAAGAGAGGATCCAGAAATGAGTGACCAAGATGGTGAGTAGTGTGGAATGCTCCATATGAAGATAGACAGAGTTTGTGGTTTCTATAAGCTGGGAGAGGCGAAAAAACAGAAACATTTAAGTTACATATAAACAGGATTTTATAGGATTGATGCAGGGGATATGCTTCAGCACTTGGCTAGAAAGGGCAGAACAAGAGGTCAGCCCTGAAAGGAGATAACAGTGCAGTTAGTAATGGCATGAGAACTAGATTTTCACGTCGAGAATGAATGGAATAGGTTGCCTGAGTCAGTTATGAATGCTTGTATGTTAAGGATAGTTATGATAGATATGGTGTTAATAGGCTGGGGTAACCACAACAAGTCTTATGACTCCATGGAGGTGCCCATATACAATAATAATTACTGCCCAACGATAAGTCAGAGAGAAACGTGTTCAAAAAATATTATGAAACAATGTTTTTCATACTCTTCTTCACTGTTAAGCTTAGTTGCTTGTAATTATCTATTTTACTTTCTTTGCCCATCTGTTACCCTCTGCCTCATCATCAAATTCCTGACATGTACCCTCAAGGGGTGTACAGTATATGATAGTATACATGAAAAACTTACATCATTACTAACTTCTTATCTACAATTTTCCTCCAAATCAATTTGTTACCTGTCAAGACCCCAACATTATCAGATCTTATATTTCTGTCTTCTAAAGCACTTTTTACTGTATCAATCCACCTATATGGATTGATAGGATTGGTCTTTCTCTGGGTCTTTTTAATGCCAACCTGACAGAAAACGCTGGTTTTGCTAATATTTCCTCTCAATTCTGTTTAAGTGACCATACCACCTGAGATCTCTGCTAACACATTCCTGAATGCTAACAATGTCAAGTTCTTTCCTAATATCCTCATTTTTAATATGATATTGCCATTGATGCCATCTGTTCATGCCTTAATCTTTCTCAGGACTCTCATATCTGAAGTCTCTAGTCTTTGGTCAAGTGTTTTATTTCTAACCCAGCTCTCAGATCCATAAGTTAAAATTGGTTTGTATACTCCATATAAATTTATTCAGTTGACTTCCCACCATACCAGCTTTGCTGATTCTGTTGTCTATTTCTATATTTAATTGACCATCTTCACTAAAAATCGTGCCTAAGTAGCTGAAATGTTTTACTTATTCTATAGGTTCTCCATTCACAATGCAGTTGATATTTGCAATGTTTCTACCTATTTTTATTATCTTTGTCTTCTTGTTGTTGACCTTCAATACCATATCTATTACAACAGTTATTCAGGGAATCTTGCAGACTTTTACCAGATTTATTTAAAAGTATAACATAATCTGCATAAAGTAAAGAGCTGAGATTAACATCTCCAATTTTGATATCAGGTTTAATAATAATCACTTTCCTTGATAATGTGATCCATATAAATAATGAATAACAGAGGGGATAATGTACATCCTTGTCTGATACCAGATTTAACATTAAACCATCTTCCCGTACTTCCTTCAATTCTAACTACTGACTAAGATTGCTTGATATAATGCCCCATTGACACCATACAACTGTAACATATTGAATAGCATCTCTCTTGGCACTTTGTCATATGCCTTTTCCAGATTTACAAAACTTAAATAGAGATCTTTGTTATATTCCCATGATTTTTCAACTATTTGTTGTCAAGTGAAGATCTGATCCTGACAACCTCTCTTTGGCCTGAATCCAGCTTGTTCTTCACCAAGCTGACCTTCCATAACCCATCTCAAGTATACGTGCATAAATCTTGCCACAAACATTCAATACAGAAATACCTCTGTAATTCTCACATTAAGTTTTATTTTCCTTTTTATACATTGGTACTACGAGAGCTCTACTCCAACCATCTGGAATTCACCCCTCTGTCCAGGCCTTCTGAACTATGCAGTGCAGCCACTGTAAGACTTTTACACCTCCATGCTTGAGCATTCCTGGTTGAATAACATCTACTCCTGCTGCCCTTCCACATTTCAGGCCTTTGATGGCTTTTCTACTTAAAGTATAGATATACGTAAAGTATTGCTGAATGTAAGCTTGATCAGTGTTTTTTTATCACTGTGCTGTCATCACTGCTAGTTTCATTTAACAATTTTTCAAAGTAATTACTCCATACTTCATATCTTTTTCTCCAGTTTTCATATCACACCTTTATCAACTCTAATTCCTTTTACAACACACTTTCTTCCATTTCTGAGCTTTTCCAACAACCTCCAGAATATCTTGCCACCTTCTTGATATTTATTTTCTATGTTCTTAGCAAAGTCTTTCCATGACTTTTATTTAGTTAGTGTTACAATGTTTAGCTTTCTTACATTTGTCTCTATATCATCTAAGAGCACAAGCTGAATTATTTGCCAGGAACTTTTGATATGCTTTCTTCTTTTCCTTTACTGCCTTTTTAACTTCCTGTGTCCACCATTTAGTTCTGATTTTTCTATCCTTGCAGACAACCTCACCACATACCTCTCTGGTTGAATCGATCAGTGTTTTCTTCAGGGCTTGCCACTGAATCTCCATGGTTTGGTTCCTGTTCTCAAACTCTCATTTTTTCTTGAATAATGTTTGTGTCAGTTCACATCTGAGAGCTGTACAACTTTCACTCACTTTAAAACTTTCTTACATGTTCTTCTTTTCAATATAAAAATTTAATGTTATCCTGCTCAAGACTAAATGTAATCAGTTCTAATTTCAAATCTTCTGTGCACTATTGTCCTACACCAGTGAGAAAACATCAATATCAACAATAACACAGTCAATAAGACTTTTCTTATTCCTTGCCTCTTCTCTCCATGTATTTTTATCCACATTTTATATAACATAATGTTCCACATTTGGAACATTGTGTTAGTAATAACCAGTATGTCCTGAACAGAAATCTAACAGATATTTGCCATCATTATTAGCTTTGCTGTTTTCTCCAAATTTTTCCAAAATATTTTTGTATGCCTGACAATCATTTTAAACTCTGCTATTTACTATTCTTTACAGGTCTCTCCTGCAGAGGGGGAGGACCTGTAGTAATGCAAAGTACAAATGGAGGCCCACATACCATATATCTAAAAAGTATAAATCAAGCTAACAAACTGTTAAATAAAATAAATTCTATCATCCTACCTTGACAAATATACCTTTACAGCAGCAAAAATTGAAAAAATATGTAAATATATGGTTTTTATATGACAAAATCAGCAAAATATCAAAAAGATGAGTGAATTTAATTATTACTGTGCATATCTGGATGCTCTGTTGATGGGCTGGAGATAACTGGATGAGTAATAAAATAAAGACATACGTAATTTATAAATTTATATATTTATTCATTAAAATTTATTTTTTGATCAGATTGATTCTAAATATTTAATCTTTTGCTCTTATTTAACAAATGTTTGCATTTTTGATATGTAGGCCCTCTAAAGTGTGAATATGAAAGAATAGTATTGAATGTTTGGATAGATTTGTGATTTTTGTAGTGTAAACAGGTGTTCAGAGGTTTAAAAAAAAAAACAACCTAGAGTGAAAGAAAAATAATAAATTATTGAATGTTGAAGAGATTATAGTTGCATTATGTTTATACTCAGGATGACTAGAGATCACAAATAATGAAATTACAGTAATCTCATATTGTTCACAGATGTTATCAAAAGTGTAGTTGTTTGCAAGAAAAACAGGACTGAGATAAGTGCAGGTTTCAACTTAGAAGAATACATACATAACAGCTATCTTTAAGAATCTAAATGCAAATGAATCCCTAAACTTATCACAATTGATCAAAGCACATGTTCAGGCTTTAGTCACTTCTGATTTAATTAAAATAAAGATGTTTTTAATGAAAAAAATAACTATGAATGAAACCTAGGTTTACTATTTTGGACAAATCAAAGGGATAATCCAATAATAATGTCTCCCAAAACAAAACAAAATTCATTCTAAAATCAGCTGGAAGAGTGAAAGTTATTCCTTGAAATAGAAAAGGGTTCTACTGTAACTGGAAAGTTAAAGAACTGAAAAGAAAATGATTAGGCATGTTAACAAACTGTGTCATTTTCCATCAAAACAATACTCGAACATACTGGTCCCATTTAAATCGCTAAGTCACTTTTGAAAATTCATATTATCACACCCATTTTGTTCACAGGATGTGATCCCAGTGGGCGATTTTATTTATTTTTTTACATTTGAAACAATTATGACAATGATGGACTATAAACGCTTGATTGGAGGACTAAACTTCAGATTTGTATAAAAAGAGCATAACATTGTTGGAAACAGTGAGTTCAAAAATGACTGGAAAATCTTCCCATATTTAGTACTTTATTATTTGATATACTTACACATATTTAGTATTTATTATTATTAATGTTCTTTCTTATCCCCCCTTCTTTCCGAAACGTACCAAAACATCATTTTTATATTAACATTAGAAAATTATATTAATTTATACAAAAAGCGTGAATATGATTTAAATATTATACCTAAAAATTATTATCTCGCAATGAAGGGTGATGTTTAACTCATGTTTCTCTTACATAGTTATTTTTTTGAATGTCCGAGCTTAAAACTGGGTCATGCATCTTAAACCACCAATATATTTGAATATATGAACGATTAGAAAAGTACCTATAGCCTCAAACATTAAGATAAGAGCCAAACACCTACCCCGACATCTTCACTTTCTCAACGTTGAAGCATTTAAAGTACGCTCCTCATTACATACTTTCAAACTCACTATTTGCCATCTAGTGGTTAAAAAAAATACAGCATATTTATGTCGTAGGTAAAATTTCAATTGAGAACAAACCTCCGGTTTTCGGGCAAAAGGCAATCAACATTGATATATTATTATTTGTTTAATCGTCGCATATTATCAAGATTGAATTTATTCAATAACCGGTCACCTCTACTAGTGCACCACAAATCCAAGTTTTAAGGGATCCTGATATCCAAGCTGGAGTGTGAATTCCGCGATGCTAACTGTATTTTCACCCTAATATGAAATTTATAATAAAATGATTTTTTCGGTTGGTATCTTGATCTGTGTCTGATTGCCTCCGATTTCCTGTCCCTCCTCCGCAAAAAAAATTGCGGTATTTCCTTATAAGCATAAACAAAATGACTGGATGCTCATTTAATAATTATTGCCTAGCCGCAAAGAACCATTCAGGACATAAACTACATCTGATATAGCGTGGTTTTACGTTCGATTTTCAAACTACGGTGTTATAAACTCGCGCTTCCAATAGTAAAAACCTTATTTGCCTCTTCTAAAGCACGTTCATTTGTTGGGCCTTAAGACTTTGAATGGTCAATGTGAGACACACCAGTTGCTATGTTCATACTTTGATGATGAATAGGAAACAAACATCACAAGGTAATACTTTCCCATGCAGAAGTGTAAATACGATACCCGTAATATGGGCCATTATGGACTGATGATATGCAATAGACAGTGTCTTCCAGTCAAGTCAATTACGCTTTTTCAAGGTGTGGACAAGGTCGGAATACTTACTGACTGTTGTCAGTGAGTATTCCCAATTTCCCACTGTATAAAAATACTTTCCGAGTTGGATGAAATCCGAACTAGACCCACTAGATGGTAGACGACTTTTATCATCCTTGTTTATTGGAACCTGAAGTAGCTGTTGCCATTAGTTACTGGAGCAGGAATCCCGGTTTCTGTCCTTCCCACAGTCTTTTCACATACAGTGTGAGTGATATCTTTCAAGGGCATGCCAAACATTGCATATAACCAGTATCTTCCTCATCTTAGAGAGTATAGCAGGAAATCAGTTTGCAGGCAGACTGCCATAGAATGTACAGGACCACCAGATGATAAAGCTTTTTTCAGACTTCCTGATCAGCTGACACAAGATCTTGCAGCCAACTGGCAGGGCATGTTTGGCTGGGGATTGTGTAATGGTATCCAAGAAGCATTGTCAAGGCCAAGTTACTGCATGGAGTCTAGATGTTCTTTATACAGGTGGCATGTCTCTATCACCTCTTCTATATAGTCACCTACTTTTTTTCTCTTCTCCTTTCCATACTAGTATAAAAGTAAACCTGTTGATTTACTGTTACGGCAGTTAAATTACAAAAAAAAAAAAAAAAATCTTCTCAAAAATTTCAAAAATCTTCAAAAACTTTGCTTTTAGATTCACTTCAACGTTTCTAGTATTAACACCAAAATAAATTATGTTCATTATCACCTAAAGACATCATTTAAACCTGATCTTCTATTTTTGAAGGAACACCAAGTCTCTGCCACAACTATCACAACTCATTTAAACTGCATCCAAACTAGGTAATATGTGGCTTTTACCACAAGGACGGTGCTCGTGCTTTTGCACCTTCTAGCATTCCTTGGAAGAGGTTCCAGAGGTGTTTCTTCATTGTTTCATTCATATGCTGAATCCACTGTTCCCCCCAATTCTGAAAAGCATTCTGATTTGTTTAGCTTCTTATCTGTGGAGACCTGATTTCATATAGTCCAAATTCCTCAATAGTTAAGTCATCTTCCTTGGTGACTTTAATGTTCACAATTCTAAATGGTTCCTTTTTTTTTGAATTCCACTAACCAAACTGGAAGAGAAGCTGAAATAGTTGCTATAAGCAACAATTTAAAATAAATCATTCATCTGCGATAAAGAGCCAAGAGGCTATATTTTTCGGCGACATAAATTAAGTTAAGGGGATAATAAATCCTTCAGTGAGATTCCAGAAATTCTCTTCAAGCATTAAAATCACTTCTCCTCCAGGTACGCCGCTAAGGACAGTACCTCTTGATAATTGAGATATCACAATATCATCCAAGTTGCATCTTTTATGGAACCTCCTCCTCTCAATCGTTCAAAATAATGAGGGATTTATTATCCCCTTAACTTAAATCATTCATCTCCCAACTAGGATTCCAGAAATCCTCTCCAAACATTCAAACCACTTCTCCTCCAAGTACGCCGTTAAGGACGATACCTCTTGATAATCGAGATATCACAATATCATTCACGTTGCATCTTTTATGGAACCTCCTCCTCTCAATCATTCACAACCTCACGTCGCTTGGCATTAAAGCAATGCCAAGTGAGATCTCTATAACTTTTTCTCCTCCTTTCCAATGCCAGAGACCACACTTTTCATTCTTCAGATCCAGATAGTTGTCGTCATCTTGTTACAGGAAGGTTGTATGGCACTGTGGAAGTGACATTTGCATTCATAACGCTCGAAGAAAATACATTCTGATTTCGATTCTAGTCACTCACTAGTGGAACTTTAGAAACCCTTTCTTAGGTCGATTCACGAATAAGTCAATCTCTGACATGGGCTGGCGAAGTTTTTTCCTGTAAATACAAGAAAATCGACCGCAGAACTCACAATATACCACACAATAAAATACTACGTTAGTGACCACAAGATTTCCTGCACTGATTCCGTCTTCACCGGATGCCATTTAAAATTAGTGAAACAATCCTTGAGGCTGCCAAGGGTAACAATATGGTAAACACTGTTGGCATATCATGCTCCTATAATTTAACTCTTTTAATCTTGTCCATAACTGCGTGAATTCTGTGTTTTAGTGTCGGGCCTTCTAAGGCTACGAAGCCAGTATGTTATATGTCCAGATATTCCTCTCCCATTGGTCCATCTTGATGAGGTTTCAATGGCGTGAGAGCAGTTTCAAACTGGTTGGTTTTAGATAGAGACTAGGCAGAAACCTTATGAGAGCAAAAAATCTCTTTCAATACTAAGGAACTTGAAACGTCGGAGAGGTGTATTTTTCGTAAGGAAACTCTCGTAAGCGAGGAGGGGAATATGTGGACCCTGGGGCATAACGATCATCTCTCCTATAAGGTCCGGCTAGGGCAACTCGTAAATGCCGGCGAATGCATTCCAGGAAGCTCTCTGGTCAAATTTCATATGAAACTTTTATAGTTTCTATATTCGGCTTTGAAATAATGCTGGATTTAATATCCCCTTAATTTTTATAATTTTTGTATCGCTGAAGTGAAGCCTTTTGGCTCTTTATTTTAGTAAATGCTTTTATGCACTGACCGAGAGTTCATTCATAAAAAACACACCTCTCCGATGTTTCAAGTTCCTTAGTATTTCTCTCGCTTAAGGTTTCTTCCGAGTCTGGCTCTCGGTGAGTGGGGGTGGGTGTTAAGATTTCTAAGGATTTTGCCTTGAGAGAGCATGTTGAGTCTCTGGGTAAAGTGTTTTCCTGTGTGGCCTGTGAGGGGCCTTTTCAGCGGATGCTATTCCCTGGAATATGAGCGGTTCTGCTCATTGGCAGGGTGAGCCTGTCATTGAGTGGAACCACCTCTGAGTTGGACGATCTGGGGGATCGCCTAATTTTCAGAGTGGGCTTTACTTAAATAAGCTTCCAAATCTAGCGCCCAGTGAGGGGGGGGGGCTGGTACTTAAGATTTTGGGGATTTGCCTTGATATATTAAATTTGAGTAACAAATTTAATATGGAAATTTCAAAAGAGAAGATAAAGGCACTTGCCTTCAAGGGAAGAAAATCAATAAGAAATAAAACCTGTTTAGACAATGCAATTATTGAACAAATCAACTCTTTAAAACATCTTAGATATCACTTAATCTAGAGAGAAGAAAAACACATAGAAATGAGAATTACAAATTTCAATAGAGTTTTAAATATTATAAATCAAGTTTTTAAACCTTCGAAGGGGAAAAAACATACTCGATTTAGAACTTACAAAACATTGGCAAGACCAGTGCTGACTTATGGTAGTGAGACATGGACGTTGAGAAACGGAGACGAGAGAAGAATAACTGCAGGAGAAATGAGATTTATGAGTAGAACCGCAGGATACACCTTGTTAGATCATAAAAGAAATAAAGAAATCATGGAAGAAATGAATGAAAAACCAATAATAGAATATATTCACAACTGTAGATAGAAATGAAAATAGCACATTGGAAGAATGGACAATAGAGGAATCGCCAAAAAATTCCTTGAATGGAAACCTGTGGAGAAGAGATCAGTTGAAAGACAATATAAAAGATGGGATCAGACTGTAACTGGCCCCGAGTTCTATTGCAAGATAGGAAGAAGAAGATGATGATTATCAAACAAGAAACCATCTTTGAACAATGGAATAATGCAAGTAATGATCCTAATCCACAAAAAATGAAATAGAGAAAAAATAAAGAATTCCAGACCAATAAGCCTATTATCACAAGTATATAAACTTTTCAAAAATATAAAATATTCATTAATCAATAGATTAATAATTGTTGAAGATTAATGAAGTTGGATGAAACGTAACCAGTAGATCAAGCAGGTTTTAGAAAAACGTTTCTACAATAGATTCATATTATAAACCAACTAATAGGAAAAAACTAATGCATGTGATACAGACCTCCATATGATGTTTGGATATTACACAAAAGCTTTTGACTCTATCTTTCAAGACAGAATGATAGAAGCATTGGAAAAACAGAATATAAAAAATAAATATTTTATGCTAATTAATAAACTATAGAAAAAAGTAACAGTTAAACTAGAAAACACAGCAAAACCTTTCCGAATACAAAGAGCAATAAGACAGAGATATTCAATTTCACATAAACTATTCAGGGCAAATTGGAAGATATCTTGCAAAACTAAATTAATATAAATATTAAGATTTGTTGATAACATAGTACTCGTCGCAAAGATCAAAAAATAAAATCTATCATAAATGAACTATGGTGGGAAAGCCTACAAATTGAATTTAAATATTGAAAAAAAAAGTTATAACAAAAGAATCAAGAGGACAAAACAACAATAGGTGGAAAAGAACTCGATCAAGTAGATGAACACATCTATCTTGGACAGTAAGTTTAAAAGAAAGACAAAATAAAGAAATCAGTGGTAGAATTCATGCAAGGTAATAGAGCCTTTAATATACTGAAAGAACATATAACAGAAATATCAGTGTCTATAAAAAAGAAAACATTCAACAGCTGTGTGATACTAGTGTTGAGCAGCAATATGAAGATGTGAGGATAGTACAGAGAAAACTGGAAAGTAGAATGCTGAAAATTAGTAAAAAGAATAAAATTAAGAATGAAGAAATAAGAAAACAAAAAAGGAGTAAGAGATATAATAGAAGTGAAAAAAAATCAAAATGGAGATAAGCTAGTCATGTAGGGAGACTGAGAGACAAAAGGTGGAAAAGATTGATAACGGAATCGCAACCAAGAGACGGTAAAAAGAAAAGAGGTAGACAGAAAAAAAGATGAGAGGTTATCCAGATATGGAGAAGAGTGAAATGGTAGTCAGAGACAAAAGAGGTGAAAGAATGGAAGAAAGTGCAGGAGGTCTATTCCTGCAGTGGACTAAGATAGGCTAAGAAGACCTTAGATTCATTTAGATGCTCCTTAACAATTTTCCGTGCACAACTAACATCCTTTATTTGCGATGTCTTATTCCATAGCACTGAAGCAAGGTTTCTCCTAAAAAAAATCAGCTATCGCCTTTTTGTTCCCGTATATATGGAGTAGGCGAGGCCGTTTTAAGCCGTATCTAACTTTTGGAGACTGAGTAGGCAGTTCAATCTCCACTGGTAGCTAATCAGAGATAGCTGGCTCAAGGCTATCACTAATTAATCGGCATGCAGTGAAGAATACAGCTAGTAAGTGCCGCCATCTGGTGGTCCGTAACCCTAACATAATATATTTGATGTACGAAAATAGTGTGAGTTCGACGGCCGATTTTCTTGAGTTTACGGGACGAAAAACCTGAGTGTCCAGGAGGAAAAACCCGCTACCCCGTGCCAGAGATTGACTAACTCTGGAACCGTTCGAGAAAAGGCTCAGAAAAAGTTCCTCTAGTCGGCAACTAGACTCGAACTCCTTTCGTCGTGCTGCCAAGTCCTGTAGAGTGCAAACGCCACTTGAGCAATCACTTGCTATGTAGTTCCACAATTGCCTCTTCTTGACAGAGCATTCCTCATGTTTTGCACTCTCCCAAGTCAAGAACGCATGGTGACTTTCATCAATCGGAGGCGATGAGGCCATCTAGGTTATGGATAATTCTTCCAATCCTGTGAACAGGTCTAATACTTTTATTTCCGAGTCCCAACCGTCATATGCTGCTTCAAGTAATTATTTCTTAGCAGTTGTATAAATTCAATTTCCTTCCTTCAATGTAGCGACTCTTCCTTCCAATCTATATTTGCATAGTTAATGTTCCCCATTTGGAGATGTGGCCACCTTGGTAATGGATAATACCTCCGTTCCTATGAAGAAATCCAATACATTCATACCCTCATCCCTTCCATCACATGCTGCCTCAAGAAACTATCTATTAGTAGGTGCATAGATTCTATTGCCTTCCTGATTATGATCTCTTTTCTTTCGAGCCTATATCTCCATAGTTGAAGTACTCCATAATAATCCTTCAAACTGCACTAACAAGAAGCATTGTCAACATAATTTGCCTATGCATGTCTTCCAGGTCATCTCTGAAAAGTAGTTTTGTATGATGATACAACTGCTGTGAGTCCCTTTTTACGGGAAGGTACGGCATCATCTCATTCCCCCAAAATTTTATCTGGGCTCAGAATCGGCACAGCTGACGAATCAGGCCTATGGCTGGATCAGTATTCTTGACTGTAATTCGTGTGTATTTGGCTACTTACGTAATGAAAAGCCCAGAGATAAACTGGAGGAAAACACCCTGCTGTCCAAGGCCAAGACTGGCTCACTTGGCTAAGGAAGGAGCTGAGCAAGAACCTTAAGCTCCTTACGTCGTCCACGAGAATCGAATCTAGGACACTAGTGACAAGATCAAGATCAAGATAAGATAAGGAATCATGACGTGATTGTTTGTTCATTTCATAATGTCAAATTCCAAACTCATTATGTCAGATTGGAATGTTTGGAATTTTCCTGGGGGCATATGTGTCAGTGACGTCAGTTCTTGTGTTTTGGTTCGTGTAGGGAATTTTGGGTGATGGTAGAGATAAGGATTCGTGTCGTGATTGGTGGTGCACTTCTGACCACATCAAGATCAAGATAAAATAAGGAATTGTGTCATGGGTGTGCATTGTCATGAGATGTAGATGTTGTTGTGAGATGTAGATAATTAATGGCATTATGGGTGATGGATAGTGATAATATAATGTTTGGAATTTCGCTGGGGGCCCCTTCCTTCAGGGACGACACGTAGTGTATTTGATTCGCGTATTGCATTGTCGGTGCTGTTTAGAGATAAGGAATCGTGATGTTATGTGTTTTGGAAATTTCGGGGGAACATATGTCACTGTGATATTAATGGTGTTTTGGATAGCCTATGGAATTGTGAGCGATGTTTTTGAGATAAGATATGTTTGAATTTTCCCAGGGTGACAAAGATCCTTCCATGTCATCATGTTTTGTCTTTGGTTGTCAATAGATGGCAGTACTAATTTTCCAATACAGTATGAGGTATTTCTTTCCTGTTAAAAGACTATGGGAATTATTAGAGTATAATAGAGTCTAGTGGCAACAGTGTTTAGGCTTTTCTGAATAATTTAGTTATATGCTGGTGTCCCTCAAACACACACTTTTTTTTCGCATATACATAACTCATCCGAATATTTTGATTTGTCGACATTTAAGATCGTAAACTTCATTACTTTTCTAATTAAAGGAAAAAAATAATTTAAGTAGGACCATCATACATACATATGTATATGGTCTTACTTAAAAATGCATAACACATCAGCGACGCCCTTTTGTTCATTTTAATTTACACATTTTATTTGAGTGAAATATTACTTACAATTGTATTTACTAAATCTAACATAGAGAAAATAAATAAAGTGAAAAATAGGATCTTATTTTTTGGTACTTAAGCTGCTTATTGTTAATTTTGAGTTGTTGTTCAATTTTTACCATGGTTGAGGAATTCCCATCATGTGGTTTTCGATAATGTGACTCTCATCTGAAAGTTTCTTCATTTGTGATCGTTGGCAATTTATTACTGTTGAAAAATTAAGGGTCACATTTTTATTTTTTTGAAACCAATACATATATTTTTGAGCGCATTATTAAAAGCGCAGAAATGTTTGCTATGTTTCCAAAGAATTTAAAAGTGCACGTTATGTTTTCGCGTTATGGGCATCCAATTTTATTTAAATCAAGACGAAGTCTCTCTAACAACCTTGTTAATGTTTTTGAATTTTCTCTTCCTTTGGTGAGTAATATTTGACATTTGCATGTTGATTCTATCATCCAATTTCTTAGTTTGTCCAGAGATAGTGAAACAATTTCCCAATTCAGCTGATGGTTATATTTTATTCACCAGGAATTCTGTTTTTTAACTCTTTCAGGTAATTCATTTCAACCACAAGGTAATTTTGTCAATGCATATCTTAAAATAATTCCTTCAGAAATACAAATTTCTTTAGGAAATAAATTTGAAATCTTATTCAAAAGAAAGTGAACATGAATAATACCAATGATATCTGAAAATTAGTGTTTTTCACCCACTGTCGATTTTTCATATTCATTTTCCTTCATTGTTCTTCTTAGATTACTTCATATGGCACCACAAATAAATAGTTATTTAATTATTATTATTATTATTTCACTGATTATTAGCTCTGATCCGATCTTATATCTAGAGGATATAAGACCACTTCCTGCAAAACTTTTTCCAAGTGGTCCTGGATAAATACATCACAATATATGTGTCTTCTAAAATAATAATCGGTTTCCATCCTTTTAGAGCTATGTGAAGAGTTTTGTCTCGTGCCATTTTCCTGAAGAAAGAAAATTTCAATGGCTTTTGTGGCTCACCCATTATTTTACTTTTCTTTCCTGGATACCAAACACCACAACACAATACGATACCTCCACTGGATGAACGAATTGCGGTAACTGCAAAGACACTTTACTCATTTTTTTTCCTTATAGTACTGTTTACCTGACCCGAAATCCTGACCGTTCCTTCCAAAATGAAACTTTCGCACAGATAATTCACGGACATAATTCTACATGCTGTTGGATATGATGTTGATGATGTGAGATTATCTTACTTTGAGACATCATAGGGCAAATCTTATCTCTGTGGCTTGAAGGGTATTCTATATTATTTGTCCTTATTATGTTAAGTATTTTATCCTAAAAAAGTGTTTCTAATGTTAGACCATGTGACTATATCACTCACTCATATGTCCGAAATTGTTGGGATGGGAGAAAAAAATAGCATTAGGTGGTGGAAGTGAAAGGGCAGTCAAGAGGATGTCAGGGGTCTCCCCAGCAATGCTACCCCCCTCATCCCCCTCTCTTCCAGAAGATACGTCTTCTGGAGGAGAGTGGAGGATGCAACAATTTCTGATATATCAGTGAGAGAACTAGTAAAATGGTCTAACATCAAAAACGCTGTTTGAGGATAAAATACTAAACATAATAAGGACCAATAATATAGAATATGCTTTGAGTCACAGAGATAAGGTTTGCCCAATGATGTCACAAAGTAAGATAATCTCACATCAACATCATATCCAACAGCATGTAGAAACATGTCCATGAATCATCTACATGAAAATTTCATTGTGGAAGGAACGGTCAGGGTTAAGGGTCAGGTAAACTGTACTAAAGGAAAAACAAACGTGCCAAGTGTCTTTGCAGTTGCAGCAATTCGTTTACCAGTGCAGCTATCACATTGTGTTGTGGTGTTTTGTGTCCAGTAAAGTAAATTAAAATGATGGGTGATCCACAAAAGTCATTGAAATTTTCTCTCTTCAGGAAAATAACACTAGACAAAAACTCTTTAGTTAGCTCTAAAAAGATGGAACCGATTATTATTTTAGAAGACACGTACATTGTGATCTATTTATCCAGGACAACTTGGGAAAAGTTATGCAGGAAGTGGTCTTATATCCTCGGCTAATTGCAAAGAAGAGTTGACTATGAAATGGACCTCGGTGAGTGTTATTTTCTGAAATGCCAAGACGGGGACCTAATACTTGATGATATAGGAGCTGATGGAAGTAAAGTTTTCTCGATTAGTTGAGAAAAAGCTGAGAGATTTTCACCAAAAATGTATGATATTAATAATCATTTACTATTTTTGGAAACTGAATTACCAGCAATTTATATCACGGGGAAAATTATCACTAATCATTTAAATTCATGAGTGGTAACATTAGACTTTCAATATTTTATCCAATTCGATAATGATTCTTTATTTTGGGACATTTACGACATTTTACAAAAACTGTTTGTGTATATTTGGTGACAAAACAATACACAGAAAGTTTAGGGAGGCATGGTGTCATTTCCAGACTGAAACAATATCACATGTATGGAGCTGTGCTTACCATGGTATCTTTTCTAAAAACTCTTTGCTCTACCATCTATCTTGATGTAGTGTACCCAAGAAACAGTGAGTAACGAAAATGTTAATCATTGAACTCTGTCGAAACTGTTAAGAGTGTAAACTAAATATTGTGAAATATTTTTTACACTCTATTCACAGAGAAAAATTCATGTTTCGAATTTTTCCCTGTGAATATACTTGTAAATAAAATTTCAGCAAAATAAAATAAGCATTTGTAAACTTAAATAAATAAAATAATATGTGTGCTTTTGTTGTGTTTTCCACAGCGAATTTTTTAGTCAGTTATTTTGATTAGAATTTGATAATTAAATCCACAACTTTATACCTTAATGTAATTCTGTTTAATTATTGTAAAAAAATCATTACTGTGAATTTAATGCCAGAATGGGGGAAAAAGTGGTGAAAACTAATATACATTTAATTGATTATTTTACAAATTGTCTAATGCTACCTGCTGACATTATTTAAGTAATCTGAAAACATTTCGTTCACACAATAGAAAACCCAAAAAACTGTTCGAATTTGGTGGTTTTACACCAAATAAAATTTGGTGGTTTTACACGAAATTTGATAATTTCACCCAAAAACATGACTTAAACTCTTAAAGTTTGGTATAGAAAAAATGTTTGTACTCTCCAGATAACAGAAATATAAATTTTACCTTTACACACACAAATTAAGATAAAAAAATACACCAACGGTAAAAAAAAATACACCAACATACTGCTGTTTCCAGCAGCATGCGAAAACATGTTGAGTCATCTGCGCAAAAGGTTCATTTTTGATGGAACGGTCAGGGTAGTACATAGTAAGAGGAAAGATTACTATAAGAAAAAACCATAGAGTTGAGTGACTTTGGACTTCTGGTAATCGTTCATCCACTGCAGCTGCTGTATTGTGTTGTGGTGTTTTGTGTCCAATGGGTGAGCACAAAATTCTTTGAAAGTTTCTTTGTGAAAAGTTCTAATTGTTTAGAATTTTGTAACAGAAAGTTAACATAAAATAAGATCAGAGCTAATAATCAATAAAATAAAAAAAAATAATAATTAAATAACTATTTATTTGTGGTGCCATATGAAGTAATCTAAAAAGAAGAATGAAAGTAAACTAATATGAAAAATCGACAGTGGGTAAAAAATAGGAATTTTCAGTTATCATTGGTATAATTGAAGTTCAATTTCTTTTAAATAAGACTTCAAATTTATTTCCCAAAGAAATTTGTATTTCTGATGGTATTATTTCAAGATATGCATTGATAAAGTCACCTTGTAGTTGGAATGAATTACCTGAAAGAGTTAAAAAACAGAATTCTTGGTTAATAAAATATAACCATCAGCTGAAGTGGGAAATAGTTTCACTTTCTCTGGACAAACTGAGAAATTGGTTGATAGAATCAACATGCAAATATCAAATCTTGCTCGCCAAAGGAAGAGAAAAATCAAAAACATTAACAAGGTTGTTATAGAGACCTCTTCTTGATTTTAATGAAATCGGATGCCCAAAACGTGAAAATATAACGTGTACTTTTAAATTCTTTTGGAAATATAGCAAACCTTTTTGTGCATTTAATAATGCTCAAAAATATATGTATTGGTTTCAAAAAAATAAAAATGTGGCCCTTAATTTTAAAACAGTAATAAATTCCCAACGATCACAAATGAAGAAACTTTCAGATGAAAGTCACATTGTCGAGAACCACATGATGGGTATTCCACAACCATGGGATGAACCTTTGAACAACAACTCAAAATTAAGAATAAGCATATTAAGGACCAAAAAAACATTGTACTTTTCCCTTTATTTATTTTCTGTATGTAGATTCCGTAAATACAATTGTAAGTAATATTTCACTCAAATAAAATGTGTAACTTAAAATGAACAAAAGGGTGTTGTTGATCTGTCATGCATTTTTAATTAAGACCACACACACACACACACACACACACATGGTCTTACTTAAATTTTTTTCTCTTGCGAAATCTCTTGCCACAAACTAACCAGAGACTTTTTTTTGGAAAATCCACTCAGTGAATTAAAAGTCTTATTTGTTCATGCAAGCCCTCAAATATTTCAAGAAACTGTGTCAACTCTTGGAAGCAAAAGGAAATGGGTATGAAATTAATAGCCAGAATTTAAGTGGAGAATAATTCACCTGAAAATTGACAATTTTTATTTATTATATATGTAGATACCTCCAACAGATTAGAAAAACAGTTGTACTTAAAGAATGACTGTTAGAATTTGGTGGTTTTTTCTATAGAGAGACTGTAGATATTTTGACCCATCACGTTACCAAACTCTTAAAAAAGGTTGGTGTAGAAAAGAAGAAAAAACTGGAGAAACTGAAATTCTGTAATTAATTATTTTAGAAATTTGTCTAATGCTACCTATTGATAATGTTCGAGTTTTCTGTAAAAATTTCGTTCACATACTCAAACCCTCGAAATGATAAAGTTTTGTACAGTAAAAAGGTTGGTACTCTCCAGCTAACACAAATTCAATTTTACCGTTCTCCACACAAAGTAAGATAACAATTTGGTTATTTTACAGAGAGTCTGCAGATATTTTAACCCATCACGTTATCAAACTCTTAAAAAACCTTGGTGTGAGAAAAGAAAAGAAGGTACATTTTTCTTTTCTTTTTAAACATTTGTACATGATAAAAGTTTAAAAACATATGACTGGAAGTTGAAACCTTTTTTTTCCTTCAAAACTTGACAACACATGCTATTCCATTAGGAGAACGAAAAAAAATAGACAGACGTGATAGCTAATAATGTAATTGTGTCTTTTGAAATGAATAACGTACAAATGAATTTTTTTTCTTGTGAAAGTTCATGCCATAAACTTACCAGAGACTTTTTTTTTTGAAAATCCACTCAGTGAATTTAAAGTCTTATTTGTTCATGCAAGCCCTTAAATATATCAAGAAACTGTGTCAACTCTTGGAAAGCAAAAGAATCGGGTATTAAATTAATAGCCAGAATTTTAGTGGAGAATATTTCACTTTAAAAGTGACAATTTATTTATTATATATGTTGATATACCTCCAGCAGACTAGAAAAAACTGTTGTACTTAAAGTATGACTGTTAGAATTTGGTTATTTTACAGAAAGAGAGAGACTGTAGATATTTTGACACATCACGTTACGAAACTCTTAAAAAAGGTTGGTGTAGAAAGGAAGAAAAAAAAACTGGGGAACCTGACATCCTGTAATTAATTATTTTAAAAAATTGTCAAATGCTACCTATTGATGATGTTTGAGTTATCTGTAAACATTTCGTTCACATACTCAAACCCCGAACTGATAAAACCACGCAAAACATTAAAGGGAGGATATGAGTCATGAACAAGGTGATGTTTGGATTGTTGTGTGGGAAGTATTATCAAACCCTCAAGTAAGACCAGGAGAATTCCAATCCCCCCTAGTCAGAAAAGTTTAGAAGTAGACACAATAGTTTGGCGAATATGCTCGCTGGCTGATATTACCCATGACAAGACACATTGAGGTACCGTGGACAAAACACATAGATTGAGCCACCATGAGTGGAGGAAATAAACCAATTGCATTAGTCATGAAAAGACATGTTGAGTTAATGGAAAATTGTTTCCTCTACTGTAAAAGTCACGTGAATGCTAAAATTACTTAGTCACCATGGGAAATAAAGAGGACCGAAAACTGAGACTGGAAATTAATGAATAATCTTCAAGAAATACTAATGAAAATATAAACACTGTGGGGAAAAATTCACATACAGTTATTTATTTATTTATTGCTCAGTTATTCTGGGTAGAAAAAATGTAGTTAACTGAGTTTACAGCAAAATAGAGAGAAAAAAATTACTAGTCTTAATAGCAATTCTACGAGAATTCGAAAAACAGGAAGTCGCTAGTAAGTTCAACAATATGATGTCATTGGGGACAGATATGTTCGGAAAAACATAGCATGAGAACTGTAGGAAGGAATTAATGAACAGAACCACAGTTGGAAATCTAAAGGATGTAGTCAACTAGATATTCTGGTTATTTACGGAAATATTGTTTTCTCAACTCATGAGTGAGTGTTTGTGTTGTACAGTGGATATAAAATTCAACTATTTTGGAATATCGTTTTTGGAATATTCGCATTTGGAAGAGCCATTCTGGAAAGATTGTAAGTAATTGAAATTATCATTAGAGTTTGTAGAATACATACAAAGGGTTTTGTAATCCATTTAACTGTCCGTTTATTTTAATTTATTTTTTAAATGCCGTTTAGTTTTTCTCTTGACTGTAAAGTAAAAAATACCAATTGCCAAACATTTTGTAAAAAGATAACGTTAATTAGAAAAGTAATGAAGTTTAAGATCATAAATGTAGACAAATCAAATTATTCGGATGAGTTATGTATATGAGAAAAAAAGTGTGTGTTTGAGGAACACCAGCGTATAATTAAATTATTAAGAAAAGCCTAAACGCTGCCGCCACTAGACTCTATTATACTCTAATAATTCCCATAGTCTTTTAACAGGAAAGAAATACCCCAAACTGTATTGGAAAATTAGTACTGCCATCTATAGACAACCAAAGACAAAACATGATGACAATGATGGATGTTTGTCACCCTGGGAAAATTCAAACATATCTTATCTCAAAAACATCGCTCACAATTCCATAGGCTAAACCAAAACACCGTTAATATCATAGTGATATATGTTCCCCCGAAATTTCAAAAACACATAACGTCACGATTTCTTATTTCTAAACCCACCCGCAATGGATACGCGAACCAAATACACCACGTGATGTCCCTAAAGGAAGGGGGGCCCCGCGAAATTCCAAACATTATATTATCACTATCCATCACCCATAATGCCATTTGCAAACCATTTACTTATCTACATCTCAGAACAACACACACATTCAGGACACTGACGTCGCTTCCCCTTTCATCCAACCCCTATTCAGTATATAGTGTCCCACCAATCACAACACGAATCCTCATCCACTGATATATCCCTTTTTCATTCAAAACAATAACGTCACTTATTTACAACTAACAAATTACGTCACTTATTTACAACTAACAAACGACGTGATTTATCTACATTTGATAACAACGCATACCCACAACACGATTCCTTATGTTATCTTGATCTTGTCAGAAGTACCCCACGAATCACGACACGAATCCTTATCTCTACCATCACCCATAATTCCATACGCGAACCAAAACACGAGAACTGACGTCATTGACACACATGGCCCCAGGGAAATTGCAAACTCATTACGTCATCAAATGAACACCTAAACACGTCACGATTCCTTATCTTATCTTGATCTTGTTACTAGTGGCTCCCATACTACTGATATTCCTTCCCCCGGCATATAGTTCCAAAGCGCAGAGACACTGGGCAAACCGCACAGACATCTCTCATTCCCTCAAGTATATAAAAACAACCAACTGTATATTTTCTTTCTTACTGGCTTTGATCTCACACCAGCCTGGATCAAAACAAATACCCTCCTGCCTCTCTTTTATTCTTATTGACTGCATTTCATCTGCTGTCATCAGCAGTATTCCTCCTCATCCTATCTCCTCTATCTTCCTTAAAAATATTTAACCCTTAACATTCTTTTCCTTTAACTATATCATCTGTTACTTAAATCTCACTAATGTATATAATTTTGATCAAGGTTACAGTAAGCAACCAAAAACTTCTTTTGTTTGTTCCTGATATTGTTCCTGCATTCCATGCAGCAGCCCTTATATACGAGCCGCTACTACTGACTACCCTATTCAATGTTTTTGCTTGAGAGACTAGATTCTGCAATTCGTCGTTTTCACATTTACTCTTCTAATGTGTGTGCCTTCACACCGAACTCCTTCTCACACTATCTGGTTAAATTTTTCCGAATTTGGGTTTCACATGTTTGGTGAACAAAGCTATGTATAGGTACCTAACAATAAATCCATTAACATTTAGTCTGTCATCATTATAGAAATCTTCTTTCCATCAACCATATATCACAGAGTGCACAATCTACCAGAGGCGAATATTGCGGGTGTGCGGTGCTCATCCACGAAATATCAGTATCACCGATATCATGTTTTTGCAGTTATTCCTGTTAAAGGCTTCCCTAATTGTTTGCAGATTTTGCGCGATTCCTAAAAATAAACACAATATAGTAATGCTTCATTGCCCTCTTCATGAGGATAATGAAGCATTAGTGCTTCATGAAGAGAGCACTTTTCGACGCGTACACATTGCGTGATATTCTCGTTAATAGCTTGGGTGTGCTTTCAAAATGCATACTGCAGTGGTTCTTAACCGTTTCGAAGTCACGAAACACTTTTGATTATAAGAAAAATTTGGGGAATACCAAAAGCATTAGGGTCATAAAAGTAACAATAAAAATATGCATGGACTTGCCTTTTATAAAAATAGAATTTATATCAATGAGATACTTGAGTTTTTTTCGGCTTTTGCAGATTTCAGCAATATCAGGTATAACATGTGATATAGCTATCCTCATCTGTTTGTCTATATTAGCAAGTTTTTCACTCTTTTTAGTTTTTATATTGGTCAATATTGAGAAACCGAGCTCACACAAATATGGTGTTGGAAACTATAACAACATTTTCAGTGTCTTTGTGGCGAGAGCTGGGTATTCGACTTAGACAAAAATCAAAAATTCCTCAAGAGTTATTTTAGAGAATTTCATTTTAAGAGTACTATCCGTTTATAGGTTCTTCTACTTGTAACGAAAATTCACAACTCGAAGTATTAATAGAGCCTACCAGTCTATTTGTTTAGAAGTCAGCGCGCATAGCAGTCTTCAGTTGTTAGGATCAGAGTAGCCAATTACACTCAGAACTGTGTCATGTGACATCTTTCGCCGGCGGAACACTTGTAACCAGTTCGTGGTACACAAGTGTTTCGGGGAACACCGGTTAAGAACCACTGGCATACACCTTTGCATCCTGTGAAAATATATAAAGAGGGCGCACGGGTCAAATTCTTAGCGTTGTGGTATTTTAAACCGCTGATAAGGCGTGGCTAGGTGAGCTAACATTTTGAGATCACCCAGCACCTAGCTTCTGTGATTGGTTATTGTGTCAACCAATCCAATTGAACGTTGTCACTTGTCATGAGTTGAGCTTTTTCTGTATGATGGATGTATTACAAACAGCTGTTACACATGTTTTCTGGAATTGAAAATTTGAAAGTGGATGTTAGGAGAAAAAAATCTAAATGTTTCTCTTGCTATGCAGTATAGCATTTGTTGAGTTTTAAAGTTTTTTAAGTATACAGGCATTTTTATTCTAGTCTTCGGAAACAGCAGACAGTAAAAAATATCTCTTCCTGAATAAAAATCAATATTCTGTGTATTATAAGACGTTGTTGATCTACATAATATACCAGCAGATGTGATATTGATAAAAGGGAGATGAACCGCTGCCAAAAAAAAAAAATAAAATGAATGTAGGATTCTCGAAAGTGTGGATAATTTCGATAATGATGATGAATGTTATTAGCCCTGAGTCTCAGTAAACAAAAGAAAATTCTTGGAAAACGGAGCGAAATATACCCACACCAGAGAAACACACATAATATGGGCAACAACTTTTACTAAACGATTGGCTGCTCCATCAAACCATATTTATTCCTGCTATACTCTCTGTCTCCTTGTAAGTTTTTTTTAATTATGCCATCATAAATTATCTTATTCATGTCTAGACTTTATAGGCTTGTGCTATTGACTTTATCCAGCAACTTATGGGAAACACATGTCACAAATGTTAATTATTAATAATTCGTTTATCATTAATGAAAGTATTTCTATTCACACTTATTCTTTCATTTTATTTTCTATTCTCAGATGTCTTATAAATGATGGTTCACATACTTTCATCTTTGTGTATTTCACATATATACCAACAAAATATAGCATTCTCCTTCACTGTTGTTTTCTAATAAATCCTAAAACGAACCTTAGACATTGTTCCCCCCACTGTATTCAAAACTATCCTGCAATTAATTGTATTGGTCCAATTAAGATGAGCTCTGATGTGCTATACACTCTCAAAACTTTCATATATCGATAAAAATGCAATGATATGGTCATGTGCATCTGCAGAGGGAGGTGGGGACAACGAGGAACTCCCTCCCCGGGATCGAGTAAAAAATTCCACAAATTGTAATCATAAAACTGATTGAGATAACCTTACACCCTCACCATGGGACACTTTTTCTGTCTTAAAATTTTATTATGGGTTGGCCTGTTTTGGCCCACAGCCAGGTAACCATAGAACACGTGTTTTATTGCAGCAATAAAGAATGTGTTCCTGTTTTTAGTTCATCTTTTTCTGATTTGTGAAAAATATGTTCATTACTGTTATGAACAGCGACCAGTATTCATTTGCCCTCTGTGTCTAGTGAATCACTGAGTGAAGTGTGAATTATAAATTTATAGCGAAACAAATTTAAACAGAAAAATACCTTTTAAAAAGTAAGTGAATGCAATTTAATATTATTTTACTTAGTTTTATGATTTTTTGCTTTTAAATTGAAATAATTTGATTTAGGATTTTGGGATTAATTAGTTGATATTTAATAAAATATGCCAATCAATTTTTTTTATATATGAAATTCTGCTAAAAACTGTATTAATTCCAAATACCTTTTTTCCAAGTATTAAAGATCATTAAAATCGATGTAAAATTAAAATAATGTATTTATAGTTTACATCGACAAATATTTACATCAAAAAATGCTGAAAGACGTTTATTAATGTAATTATTTAATTATATCAATAATTATAAAAATTTATTGATGCAATTATCTGTCTCCAAGCTTTCACCCCATAAAATATTCTGTAGAGGCCTATGCATACGTTCAGATTGACGTGAAATTTGTAGTGCGGGTTTCATAACCCACCCAACAGCACACCCAACCAAAATGGGCACGCGATGCCACTGCAATCCATGTATTGATTCATTTGCTATCAACACCTGTATGATAGCGTGGCAGATGACTTACAAACTTAACCTCATCGTTCTTCATGTCTGATTCGTCTAACAACTTCTTTATGTGTCCTTCCTCATAGAATACTTCTCACCTCTCAGTTCATTAGTGGCAACCCAGAGAATTAATTCTTTTGCCTTGCCTTTTGGCATCCGGATGGCGTGACTAATATCATTAATTTTTGCCCAGGGAAAACATGATGTGGTTATTTTGATTGAGTCAGAAATATTATGTCTCTATATCCATGGAGTCTGAAGATTCATCGCTGGAAACCTAAACTATTTACAATTTATCATACCCCGCTTTGAACTCATTAACCATAAGCCGTGTATCTCCATCAAATTGCATGTTTCAAGCCCACTTGGAATATGAAAATCATCTTCTAACTTCTCTATTTTGTGATGTGATGCGTTGAGCAGTATCAAATATTATCATGAAGAACTCGAAGAAGTATTCCTCTCTATGTGAACTCGAAAAAGTGAAATATGGCAGGAGTACATGGCATTTGCTATCACCAAAAAGTTATGGCTAAACAGTGCTTTCTATTCCCTTTGGGGAAGGCACTGTTTAGCCATAACTTTTTGGTTTTTTATGTATACATAAAATAAATATTATTTATTTTTATGTATACAAATTATATAAATTGAATATAATTATTCATCTTTGAAATTCATTTCTTAAGGGATAATCATCGTTAAGACTTTTCTGAAATTTCGCTGCTCTTACCGAAATCTCTGAGCGCCGCCTATTGGTTTCTCAGTTTAGCTTTCATCAGTGATAATAGCTTGTCAATGGAGATTAAGTAGTATATGTTTAATTTGTGAATGGTCCCTCAAACAAACATGGGAGACTTTGTTGATGAGGTCCTTCGTTATGGTTTGTTTCTAGGAGCAATATTTCAGTTAATATGTATAGCCGCTGTTGTTTTTATGCCACCGAAAGAGGAGGGTCGAGTGAGTACTGTACTGTCTTTTTAGCATAACAGGAACTCGTTTATCTGGTCGTGTGCACAAGAATTTCCTTTCTTGTTGAATTTTTATTATGTTTATAATATTATTTTCACAGTTCATTCTTTAGATTGATATTAAGTTTCGGCAAACGTCTGGACGACTATGATAAGTACAGTATTATATTTGTTCACAGGGCTGATTTGCTGGAGAAAATGTCACACTTCTAAGAGGTAAAAATTCATTGCTTCCAGTGAGTCTTCGGACTCCTTGGAGGTGTCAGGAATAATAATAATATTTCATCTGTCACAGGCATTTTCAGGGATACAAACACGAGCAACATAAATTAAAGTGGACAAAAACTAGCTAGGGAGGTTTACCCTCTGCAAACAGTAGTAGAAAGTAGTTTTAACTGGGGATGCCAAGAATTACTATTCCATATTTCGAGATGAAGTTTAACACACCATATTTATATTAGGTTGGTTTTGGTTTTAAATGGCAGTTAATGATTCTATTAAAAAAAAAAACTCATTTGATCTTGCTACAATGAATTATTCCCCTCCCCATTGAGTGTGGTGTCTAATGCATGGTTTGTTAGAATTGACTGCCCTTGGTCATGATTGCATTTCTATGTTTGTTTACAGTTTATACTGTTTTCCTGAAAATGTATTCATGATAGATGAATATTGGAAACATTATACTGTTCTATTATTCATTCCTTGCACAGTTTTCATTCCATCAAATGTTGAGCATGAGAATTATAATCAGTTATGGCAGAAGCATGGAAGGGAAAAAGTTGCACCTTGTAGACTTATCAAAGGACCTAAAGGCTTGACTGCCTTGGAGTGGAAGGCAAGTTTTTTTGCATTTGTTGCTTATTCTGCTTTTGATTGGTTGACTTTCTTTTTTTTTTTTTTTTGAAGGTAATAGTACTGTAGTGCAAGGTAAGTTCAGATCTTGGGATTTTCATTTGAGTCATTTAAGTATGCTGAATTTTTATTGATTTAATATACACCTAACCGAGTATCATGGCTTGGATAGATATTAGGTGTTTACATGAAATAGGACATGAAGGCCATCATTCTGGCAAGGATTATTTTAGTTATATGGTCAGAGCAGATGTTTGTATCAGGAGAACAAAAACAGTAAACCATGGAAAAGCATAAACCTCCAGAAGTTTGCTACTTCAGGAAAAACTCATGGTTGGAGATTGATAAGTATCTGATATTCTGGTACAGGAGTAACAATTTGTATGTGATCATTACTGACAAAATAATTTGGCTTTCCTTGTAGCTTGATCAGTGAAGTTGGCAGTGGCGATTTGTCCATAAAGACTGCAGGGCTGCATTCAGTGCAGCCCTGCAGTCCTTATTGATGAGCCACCACTGGGAGTTAGATATTTATATTATTATTTATTATAATTATATAATAAATATTTTTGTCATGTTGTACCATCATTTTCATCATGTTGTACCAGCAAGATTCTCTGACTAAATTGAATAGCTGTTGTAATAGATATGGTATGAAGGTCAGCAATAAAAAGACAAAGACAATGAAAATAGGCAGAATCATTGAAAATGTCAACTGTGTTGTGAATGGAGAACCTGTGGAACAAGTAAAACATTTCAGCTACTTAGGCATGATTTTTACTGAAGATGGTCAATTAAATATAGAAATAGACAACAGAATCAGCAAAGCTGGTATGGTGGGAAATTAATTGAATAAATTCATATGGAATAAGAGAGAAATTAGTCGGAACACTAAATTAGCTGTATACAAGACAGTGTTCAAACCAGTTTTAACTTATGGATCTGAGAGCTGGGTCAGAAGTAAAACACTTGACCAAAGACTAGAGACCGCAGATATGAGAGTCCTAAGAAAGATTATGGGCATGAACAGATGGCATCAATGGCAATATCATATTAAAAACGAGGATATTAGGAAAGAACTTGACATTGTCAGCATCCAGGAATGCGTTAGCAGAGCTAATCTCAGGTGGTATGGTCACTTATATAGTTGGATTGATACAGTACAAAGTGCCTTAGACGATAGAAATATAAGATCTGATAATGTTGGAGTCTTGACAAGTAACAGACTGATTTGGAGGAAAATTGTAGATAGGAAGTTAGTAATGATGTAGTTTTTTCCATGTAGTACTATCATATCCTGTACACCCCTTGAGGGTACATGGCAGGAATTTGATGATGATATAATAAATATTCATCATCATCATCATACGTATCAAGGATTTAGGCCTAGCATGGCCTGTTCCGGCCTTAGAAGTCATCGTTGAATCGTTTAAGAGGACGTCCTGGTTTTCTTTTTCCTAATGGCTTGTACTTTAAGGCTTGTTTTGGTAATCTTTCTGTTTTCATTCTTTGAACGTGTTCCATTCATTTATGTTTATATTTTTTAATATTTTCTATTACTGGTTCTTGGTTTAATTCTTTCATAATATCTTCGTTTCTTTTGTGATCAAATAGGGTATACTTTGCAGTTTTTCTCATAAACTTCATTTCTGCTGTTGTTAATCTTTGTTTGTCTTTTTGTTTTATTGTCCAGATTTCGCTTTCATACATTAAGACCGATAAGGCTAATGTATTGTATACTTTTAGCTTGGTTTGTTTTTGAACTAGGTTTGGTTTAAATATAGAGTTAATTACACCTGTTATTTTTAAATATTTTGCAGTTTTTACATTTATATCTTTTTCATTTTCATATGTGATCATACATCCTAGGTAGTTAAATGAATTCACCTTTTCTAAGATCTTGTTATCTATTACTATTTTAGTTCTTGCTGGATCTTGTCCTTTAAAGGCCATAGTTTTTGATTTTTCTGTTGATATTATCATACCATAATCTTTGGATATCTCATTTAGATTTAAAATAGCTTTCTGTAAGTTATCTTCAGAATTTGTAATTATTATTTGGTCGTCTGCAAAGAGGAGAGTGTTTAAGTTAACTGTAGGTGAAAGTTTAATTCCTTTGTGTAAATTTTTACTCCATTTTATTATTATTTCATTTAAGTAGATATTAAAAAGAATTGCGAGAGGGGACATCCCTGTCGGACCCCTTGATTTATCTCTCTTGTATATGATAGCTCGTGATTTAATCTTATTTGTATTTGGTTATTTTCATATATACTTGTGATAGCTTTTAGGATATTATTTGGTATTTGTCTTTCTTTTAATGTTAAATAATGTTCCTTTTAACTTTGTCAAATGCTTTTTCAAAGTCAATAAATGCAATATGTGTTTCCAAGTTATATTCTCTTTTTTTCTCTACTATTAATTTTAGGCAAAAGGCTGGGTCTATACATGATCGTCCTTTTCTAAATCCATTCTGTACCTCTAGAATAAAGTTTTCGGAATATTTCATTAGTTTGTTATTTAAGATTCTGCTGTATATTTTGTAACATGAATTTAGTATACTGATACCTCTATAGTTTTTAGGGTCATCTCTATTACCTTTCTTAACGATAGGAATCACAATTGCTTTTTTCCATTCTATTGAGGGGATACCAGTTGAGTAAATTTTGTTCCTGCGTATTTAATAGTTCTGAACCAAGCTTATCTTCTCCAGGTGATCTTCCATTTCTTGTTTCTTTCAGGCTGATTTCTAATTCTTCTTCAGTTATTTCCTTTTCATTTTCGTTAATTGTTTGCCAGTTGTCTTTTTTAAAATATTTGTCTGTCCACAGTTCTGTGTAGTAGTTTAGAAATTCTTCTAATTTTAATTCAGTGTTTAATTTTATGTTTTCTTTGGTATCTGCATTTAGGTGTTTCAAAATCTTATATACATTGGGTCTTATTTTATATAAATCATGTTCTAAATTAGAAACAAATTTATTCCATGATTCTCTGTCTTTTTCTGACTTCTCTTTTAGCTATGGCTCTTATTCTTTTATATTCTATTTCATCTTCTAATCTTTTACTGCTTAACCATTTGTGATAGGCTTCTTTTTTTTTTTTTTTTAATTATTTCTTTGATTGTATCATCCTAGATCTTCAGTTTTTTCTTTTATTGAATTTTTTGGATTTTATTGAACTTTTCCTAAGCTTTCATTTGCTGCTGCATTTAGTATCATTTTTATATTAAGCCATTCTATTTCTATTTCTTCATTTTGTTTTATTTTATCTAGATATTGGTTAATTCTTTGTTCATATAGCCATTGTACATTTGTGTCATTCAGTAGTCTAGTTTTATAAACAAATGTTTCAATTTTTCTTTCTGTTCTTGTTACTTGTAGCCATTTAGGTGGTAATCTTAATTTTATTTTAACAAGGAAGTGGTCACTGCTTATTTCATATCCTCTGTGAACTCTAACATCTAGTGAAAATTTTGATGTCTTTTCATTTAATATGAAGTAATCCAATATTGATTTCCATCCTCTTGCTGCCTAAGTATATTTATGTATGTCTTTATGTTTATAGAAGGAATTCATTATTTTTAGGTTATTATAAACTACAAAGTCAATCAATTTTTTACCATTTCTGTTTAGAGTGTGTTCTCCATGTATTCCTATATTATTATTAATTTTCGTGTTTCCAATTCTTGCATTTAAGTCTCCTGCTAAAATTATGTAGTCATTTTTATTTATTTTATTATATATGTTTTGTAGCTGATTATAAAAATCAATCTTATCCTGTTCTCTTCCTTCTTCTGGGGCATATAAACCAATTATTGTTAAATAGCCTCTATCTATTTTTATTCTAGCTTCTATTATTCTTTCATGTATAATATATATATATATATATATATATATATATATATATATATATATATATATATTTTTTTTAAACAAATACACCATTTCAGTTTTAGCGACAAAGGGAACAATAATTTGTACTATAATTTGTGAGATCAGGCATTCTCTCTTTTATTTTACCACTAATCCATTTTTTTTCACAAAAAAATAAATAGTGCCACCTGTTTCAGAGAGTCGAATTACTTCAAATTTCGGAAACAGCAGCAAGGTATATCTTTGGGAATATCTTTGTACAAACTAATTTTTGGCAGGAATAGTCTTTGAAGAAATTAGCCTTTCAAGTGTCTAAAAGCCATGCTGCCAGTCTGTTGGAAATGGAACAAGAAAGCTTGCGTTGGTCGATTGGTAGAGTCTCTGTTACTAATGGCTCGCAAAGAGTTAAGCAGGTTTCAGCACGGTTAGTAGTTGGAAGGGATCAATCAGTCTGCTGTTGGCACAGTCTCCCTCGATGAGTCTTTGGACTCCCTGGAGGTGTCAAATAATAATGATAATAACATCATATTTGCATTACATATTACTCACCATTTATCTCTGACAGTTCTTCCATGGTGAGTATTTCTGGAGCTCTGCGTATAGCCATCGGTAGTCCTAAGCTTAATTTTTTTTTTTTTTAAAGAAGAATTAGTTCAGTGTCATTTCAAAATACACAGCAGCAATTGTATGGACTAAAATGACATGAAAATCATCAACAGCAGTTGCTTCGACAGGCATCCTTCATAAGACTTTGTTGAATTATTTCCCTGCTTATTGTTTTCAGTAACTAAAGAATAACATATATTCCACAGTGAAATGTAAATATTTCATCTTATGTATCATAAGACATCAGTACAAGTAATGAACAATAAGAATTGACTTAGAAAACAGTAGAGCACATTGTTAAATTGGAATCCCTCTAGGTATACAGTCATGTGTTAATGGATTAAAATTATTGGACTGAAATTAAATTATATAAGAAATAAATTTATTTAATACATTTGAGGCTAATGATTTCCCAAACTTTTGGAATAGTGAAGCAGTTGTTACAATTGAGATTAGGCCTAAAGTAGGGCTTCAGTACTTTATATAAACATTCATGTTTATATATGGATCTATGTAGCAGCTTAGCATTTTGCCATTGGATCCTGTGGTCTTATCGAACCTCACAAATCTGGCATCGCACAACATGGAATTGAATATGCTAACTACAGGATCCAATGGCAAAATGCTAAGCTGTTACATTGATCTAGAGCTTTCTCTAGTTATACTCCACAGTGTCATTATACAAAAAATATTTTGAGTGTTTTTTGTGTGCTTTTATAATTTTACATTGTATCCATGATGATGTCTCTGTGACAGAGACAAAATATTGGATTAAATAAACTTGTATTTTATTGTTCCTCTGTGCTAATAAGTTTAAACCAGCGTATAAGATTAAATACTAGGCTAAACAGAAAATCTGTCAGGTGAGACATTCAAAGCCCTTTGTCTTCTTTTTCATCTTCTTTGTCTTTCATATTTTTTCATCATGAATATTATTTCAGTTCAAGTTTCTGTTTTGAACATCTCTTGTTTAGTCTTTTTACTTTTTCCATGTTCTTCCTCTTGGTTTTTCTTCCTTGGTCTTCATACATTTTTTATGATGTTCTTTCTAAATCCATTTTTTTTTACGTGTCCTTAATGACATGGGCATGTTAAAAAGAATAAATCTTATATGATAGTATTTATGGATATTAAAGTCTATCATCTTTTTATGATTAAATAAAATGAAACTTAAGAGTTTTGAATTTTATCTGCATCTGTGAGAAAGTAACCTTCAAATACGAGGAACGTATTTAAAGAACCAGAAACTAAGTTCCGTTTTTAAATATTTTCACTGCAGCTCTTTCTTATTTTCTCAATCTCAATGGTGCACATGCATGCTGAGTTTGTTGATTCGTTAGCAAGGTGATGGTGCCATTTTCAGGCCTTCTCACAGTGCGTACGCCTCTTGGTGTGTGTGTTCATAATGTCTAAGAAAATCGAATCGCTCGCCATATGTGAAATTAGGTCAGTTATCCATTTCTTTAACCACGTTAAAGTAGCTGAAATTCATTGGCAAGTTATTGACATACCCATCTTCATACCATTGAGTGATTCAGTGGTATGAAGATGGGTAAGACTTTAATGAAGGAAGGACAGGTGTGCACAATAATGATCCCCCACGTAGTCCTGACCTCGAGCCAAGTGACTTTCACCTGTTCAAACATCTGAAATCTTTCCTTGGTGGCTGGCAGTTTCAAGACTACGATGAGGTCGAAGAAGCAGTCAATATGTCGTTTGTGTCACAGGTGGCAACCTACGACGAGGTATACAACTCTTGGTGCCCCATTATGATAAGTGCCTGAACAATGGTGGAAATTATGTAGAAAAGTAGTGAAAGATGTCTACTTTAATTTCCAATAAAGTTTTTTTTGTAAGCATATTTTTGACAGCCCATTGGAACTTTCTGGACGTCCCTCGTAGTAATAGGAGTTCCTTTGACTTGTGCTGCTTAAAAGACAAGGATTCTGCCTAGAAGTTCTGTATTCACCTTCTGTTAGTACATTGGTTAGAATTCACTAGTCTGACAGCTGTTTTGAAATGTTGATTATCAGAGACCAACAGTTCTCATCATTGATACAATTTGAAACTCAAGTTTCATTTAATTGGCTATAAATGGTGAATCTTTAATATCCTAATTATTATTAAGAGAGACTTCCAAGGAGTCAGGGACTCATCAAGTGAGCCCACATACTACCTGCACCACATTAATTCATACTACCATCACACACAACATTCAATGGCAATCCATGTCAATTGCATATCATTCTACAAGAGAAAATTCTAGCTCTCATCCCCATCTTGATAGCATTCATTCTCGATTTCTGAGGATACCACTCATCCTTTCCCTACCCTCATAAAATGAAAAATACCATCTTCTGATAGTCTGTCATATTGCTCCTCTTTCTCCTGTTTGCTAGTGTCTGCAGTCCATAAATTCTTAATGTCTTCATAATCAGTATTTGACATTCCTGATATCATTTTTAACACTCTCCTTTGCACGCTTTCCACTATATTATCAGCATCTTCATCATGGAAACCAGAAGACGAGAGCAAAAAAAAAACCCGTTTAGTACTAAGAAAATTTATGCTGGAAATGCCCAAGAAATCTATCGATTCGATTTCCTTAGTACTGAACTAGTTTTTGCTCTCTTAAGGTTTCTGCCTGGTCTCTGACGAGAACCAATGAGTTTGAAACAGCTTTCAAGTCAGTGAAACCTTTTATCAAATGCATTAATAAATGGCAAATATATAGATGCTTGGGCAGCGCTCATGTCATTGAAGTAGTGCAAGCTAAGGCAACTCAGGGATGTCAAGGATTGTATTCTCGTGCTCTCTGGTCAACTTAAGAAACTTTCAGTTTCTACAAACATTCAGCTTTGAAATAATGTTGCATCTAGTATCCACTTTGCGTATGTAATTTTACATCTCCAAAATGAAGCCTTATGGCCCTTCCTTTAGTAATTACTTTTAAAATAAATTTTTTTATTTGGCTGTAAATTAATGTCAAATAATAGAACTCTTTCACTGTTTAAAATGGATCTATTTTTCCCTCCATGAGATAAACCAATTTTCAGAACATGCAGATATTATTTGCACTTTATTCGTGTAATGATTGGGTATGTTTAAGATAGTGAAAAGACATCTACATGACCGTCTGTTTTCTTAAATGAAAACTCCCTCACACACACACACAGTCCAGGGGATACCACAATAGCATATTTTAGCCTTATCAAGTGTGTATATTTAATTGAAACTTATCTTTTATTGTATGTGACTCTCATTCATGTCACATGTATTATCACTTTTAGTACTTTACATATTTAAAAGAAAAATATTTTTAACAGGATGGGGGGGAATCAAGTGATGAGGATACCTCAACAGAAGGCCAAGTCCATCAGCCATCACACAGACATCATAGTCATCATGCAGGTCGAAGAAGTAGGCAAGAAAAAAAAAAGAGAAGATAAAATACAGCATATGGTATGTAAATTTTGTATTCTATTCAAATTTATTATTCACAGTGAGGTGCATTAGAATACATATTGTAAACCCCCCCCTTAGCCAGTAATGAAACAGGTTTGTTGATTACATGTAGGTTATTCATAATAAACAAAATTTAATACCTGGAAGTTAGCCTGAGTGCAGGTATGGAATGAGCTAACCGGAAGAGGCCCTTTCTTGTTAACTCCTTGAGGAGTATGTATAATAATCATAAAATAAACTAGTTCCCAAATAAATGTTTTTTTGCATGCTTGAATAGTCGTCAGAAGCACTAAATCAGTGATGGCGAACCTATGACACGCGTGTCAGCACTGACACACTTGAGGGTTTCGGGTGACACACCTTGGATGTTGAAAAATATTGGTATTCTGATGACAAAACTGTGATAAATCGTGTAAGATCGCTCTCAATTAAGGCGAAGATAGGTTTCGGTTCATTGAAAGAATTATATTTTGTAGTTAGCTTATTTCTCATTTTATTTTGTAACTAGCCTATAAATGAGCGTTTTAAGTGTACGTTTTCTTTCTTAATCATTATAATTTCTGCATAGTCATATGATATTATAAAAACTTATAAAAATTATTATCAATGTTATACGATACAGACTTATAAATATGTGCTTTATATATTATAAACTTAAAGTTTTCATTTGACTTCTGTGTGAAATTCGTTCATGCATGCATTCCAAGTCTCTCGACTGAGTAATACAAGTTCTAAACATATTTAAAACCACTTTAACAGAAAATATAATTCGCAGCATTAAATATTAAATTATCTGAGTAAATAATGAAAACATTTTTATAGTTGCAATAAATTTAGTAAATTTTGTTAAATAATGCAAATAGTAACAACTTACGATGATGTCGCACTAAATACTACTAAATAGCTGCTATTTAGTAACATGATAGACCAGCACTTCCCTAACTGTGGGCTGCGGCCCCCTTGGAGGACGTAGGTTTTTTTTTTGGGGGGGGGGGCGTGAAATAATGAAAACAAATTTAAAATGTTTTAAGACTAAGTAGATTTTTTTTATTTTAAAAGAAACGTATTTAATGTTTTATTATCTATTATTTCTTTTTTGTTATTTTTTATATTTTAATGGAAAAATTCACACATTGGTGTTGGTTCACAAACTTTGCTTCCTGCGTATATTGGCGTTTAATGAATATTAGTAAATATTGCTTATTCATATACTTAAATATAAAGAGCCAATAGGCTTCATTTCGGTGATATAAACATTATTTAAATTAAGGGGATATTAATCCCACATTGTTTTAAAACCGAATAAGAAACTCAAAGATTGGAATCAGAGCGTTTCATGCCGAATATAGTAAACTATAAAAGTATCGGCGATTACTAGCGTGAGCTAATGCAAGTAGTCCTAGTACATAGTACAATCTCGGGCAACTCGTTGCAAAGGTGGGTAAAGTTCTGATCCCTATTCTTGGTATTTTCCATAATGTGAAAACACATTTCCTAGGAAATGTATGCTGTTATTATATTATGGTGGGAGGTCATCACCCTGACCGGTTTCAGCCTTTTTTGAGGCTTCATCAGTGAGTAGCTAGACCAGATAGATTCCAAAGGGTATAGCGAAAAGAACTTATATACTCTGCTATACAAGTTGTCAAATAGGTGCAACCATTAAGTTACTTAAATATAAAGAGCCAATAGACTTCATTTCGGCGATATAAACATTATCTAAATAAAGGGGATATTAATCCCAATATCCTCTTAATTTAAATAATGCTTATTCATATGTTTCATTTCAAAGCAGTAGTTAATTGTATTTACTTCGAATGCTCTCCAGGGAAGCTCCAAATCTTCCTGTCCCTTTCATCACATGTTCGTAATCAGGGACTGTTGATATTGACTTTATATACATATCAAAACTCATTTTTTATTATCACTGTCATCCGAGCTAATTTTCTCTTACTAATAAAAGTTTCGCATATACTTCACACATGAAAAAAAGCTTAAACAAGTTCATGTGGGGAGATAGTAACTCGCTTGCAGTGGTAAACAACATGCCCTCCCTAACAGCCACTATACTTCAGAGGCAATAAAAACAAGTACTTTTATTATGCCAGTGAATAAGGTATGAGCAGTCTGTGTAATATATTTCTCAACAAATAGTGCAATTACAGAAACTATGCTGTATATAGAGACTGAAACAAAAACCATATGTTGCATGGGCAAACACAGTATCTAACTAAAAACTAGTTATTAATTAGATGTGTGTGAGTTCGATTTCCCAAGGCAGCAATAAAATTCAACTGAACATGTTAAAATTTGTAAAAGTGTTAAAACTAAGTAATATATATATAATGAATGTTATGGCACATATGGAATTCGGTTGAAGAGAATTAGCATTTCAACTCAATTGTCAGCTATACTTTTATCTTTCGGTTGCGCGATCTTTTGTTAATACCGCACCAATCATATGCACGTTTTAATAACCTGCCTTTGCTGTCTGTTTTGCGTTAGGCTTAATTACCGTGAAGGGAGAAAAGTCACAAAAGAGAAAAATGTTCCTGATTCGGGGATTCCCTTATTCAGGTAATATTCACTAATTTCATGTTGTTAGTCTGTGGTGTGCCTGTATCAGTAAATGGTGCTATTATTTGATCTATTCTACGTTAAAAAATTTAACCCTGAGATGGATAAGTGGCTGATTTAAAAAAAAAAAAAAAAAAAAAAAAAAAAAAAAAAAAAAAAAAAAATCCCGCGAACAATCAGAAGCAGCAGAAACAGACTCAAAAATAGGACAGTATTTCATATTTTACCAGAACAGCCCGCATCGTCTTCAGAACCAAACGGTAAGAGGCAAAAAATATAATATATGCATTTGATTTTTGCAATATTCGCTGTGTATGTTTTGTATTGAATATAAATACAATAAATATAATAATATATCTCTCTATTACGATTTTTTTTCGAGAGGGGCCGTGAAATATTTTAATTTTTGCAAAGGGGGGGGGGGGCCCTGACATCCAGAAGTTTGGATAGCACTGTGATAGAGTAAAATGTAACAAGGTTGCTAGGAACGTACGGTACTAAATCTGGCAACCCTGCTGAAAGAAGTAGTGGTATTCTTGCATGGTCTGCCACTTGATTAATTTGAATTGCTGGTGTATAATTCATTTCCAGTAATGTTACTTCTTATTAATTATTACTGCTTAATTACCGCTGTATATAATTTTGCTCTTTTTTAATTTGTGAACCCTTTTACAATTGCAGCTAGCAGTAATAAAATATTAAAATTATCACAGAAAGGAAGTGGAAGAAATTTCCAAGATGCCTGAACTGAAGAATATTGTGTTATTGATAGAGGCGATAAAGTTCTCTGTAAATTGTGTGGTGAGCTATCTGTGAGTAGAACTTGGAATGTAAGAAGACATTTTGAAACTAAGCACAAATGGCTCCTAGAAAAAACTTTTGAAGAACACAAAGAATACATATCGCAACATCTAAAACTGGCAGAATCACAATCACGAACTTCAATTAAATTTGTTTCAGGACCTTCAAATTTAGTACCCGCAAGTTACAGTATTTCACATACTATTGTTGAACATGGGAAAACCACTTAGCGATGGTGATCATATTAAAGAAGCTTTCGTAAAGTGTGCACCATTTTTATTTGAGTACTTTCATAATAAGGAAGCTATTGTAAAGTGCATGAAAGAGTTACCATTAAGTAGGAATACTATTAAAGACAGAGTTATATCAATGAATGCTAGTATAGAAAATCAAATACAACAAGACTTGAACTCATGCCATTGTTTTTCCATTTGTATTGACGAAACTACAGATATTACTTCATCAGCTCGATTGGCTATTATTGTAAGGTATGTTCACGGTGATTCTATGCACGAGGAATTGATAAAGTTAGAAAATTTACCTCAAAACACGACAGGTAAAGACATATGTGACTGCGTTGTTAAAGTGTTCCGTGAGAAACAGATAGATTTATCGAAACTATTTTCGATTACAACTGATGGTGTGCCTAATATGGTTGGCCGCAATGTCGGTTTTATCAAACAATTTACAGAACGTGTTGGTCATCCCCTGGTTTGTTTCCATTGCATTATATATCAGGAGACACTGTGTGCGAAATCAGGCTTAAAGGATTTGGATGATGTGATGAGAATTGTGACAAAGGTAACTAATTTTATTGCTGCCAGGGCTTTAAATAAACAAGAATTTAATTCACTTTTAAGCGAAGTAGAATCAGTGTACAATGGTCTATTAATGTACAATAATATTCGATGGTTGAGTCGTGGCCAAGTACTTGAACGGTTTGTCGAATGTTTAAATGAAATTAAATTATATTTAAATACGAAGAGCATGGAGCACAAATTTTCTCAGTTGAATGATTCTGCTTCGCTCAGTAAGCTGATGTTTTTCACAGATTTTTCATTGCACCTGAATGAACTTAATATACAATTGCAAGGTTTCGGAAAATCTGTCGATGTTATGTTTGGCACAATCAAGAGTTTTGAGAATAAACTCAAAATATTTCAACATGATTTAGAAAGTAACAATTTTAAGGATTTCCCAAGAGCGAAAATTTTTTTTAACAAAACCAGCCCCAAAAATCGTGAACGACATATCAACCAATCTATCGAAGTTCTAAAGTCAGTAACTGAGCAGTTTTCTTCTAGATTTGAGCAATTTCGAATGTTGGAACAAACAATCCAATTCATAAAGTATCCTGATGAAACAGAATTCGTGGATCTTAAATTAGATGGCTTTGAGTGGTTGGATTTAAAAGATCTAGAAATGCAACTAGCCGACTTCCAGTGTAATCCTATCTGGAAAAGAAAGTTTATTGCTCTTAGAAATGAATTAGAAGAACTTGAGCGGGAACGCCTGCATGATACTGAGTGTAAAAATTCAGACTGTGAAATTTTAAGTGTGTTGAATAGCCTTCCCGAAAACTTTCATGCTCTTAAAATCTTTGCTAAAGCTCTTCTAACAATTTTCTCTTCTCCATATTCTTGTGAAACTCTATTTTCTGCCTTAAATAATATCAAATCGAAAGGGAGAAATAGATTGAGCAATGATTTGAGCGCTGCCTGTGTAGCATTAAAATGTATGCACTATAGCCCTTCTATAAAGCAACTTTCTACTAGAACTCAGCAACAGAAAAGTCATTAAATGTAATGTAAGTTTGTAATTTCAGTTTATTAAATTAATTGTATAAAATGAATTCATAGATTTTATATCAATGTCCTATTAAATAAATAGCCTAATATGGTATGTATAAGTCACCATCTATGATTATGTAGTTAAATTTATAATGCATGTATGCAAGTGGCACATCAACAATGTCAGTATTTAAAAAAAAAAAAAAAAAAAAAAAAAAAAAAAAAAAAAAAAAAAGATGTTTGACACACCTGGGTAAAAAGGTTCGCCATCACCGCACTAAATAAAAAGCTAATATATGGACTTTTGGCAATTGTCTTTTGAGAAGTGCATAGTTGTGTAAGTCCATATCTATTGCAATGCTATCATTTTCAAAACTTGAGCCTTCTTTTAATCCAGTTGTTTCACCTACTTATAAGAAATGTATATTTTACCCTTTTCTTAAATTTTCAAATAGAGTTTTTTTAAGACTTTTTCTTTGAAAGTCAGAAAAATTATAACTGACAATGGACAATAATATTTCTTTGAGGTACATAAGTATTTTCAGAGCTAAGTCGGTTATACTGATTAAACAAGGAGAACCTTGATGTGTATTGAAGAAATTGTGATTTTCAGATGTGCAGAGTAAATTTGAGATGATAAATACTTGTACAAAAGGGGAATGGGGTGCTCTTAAATGCATTTGGCATCATGAGCCTAAAGAAATTGTTTGTTAGGATGAAAGATAGGAAAACCAGATCATCATGGAAGAAATAATGAAAATGTGCAGAAAAAGTAATAATGATATAAACATCAGTGGGCATGGTTATAAATCTGGTGAAGGGGTGGAACTGTATGCAGAGGCATAGGAATGCTATGGCACTGGGGCAAGTGTCAAGAGCACTGATGTCAGAAGGGCACCAGTGACAGGATATTTACCAATTATTGAAACTGTTACAGTGATAAAGGCACATAGCTATGAATTTGCCTAGCATGTCAAAAACCTAGTTATGCTTCTGACTTATGTGTGTGTAGGGGGGGGGGGAATGGAGAAGAGAAAGTTACCCAACTGGGTTAAGCAGACTTCAGATAAGTATACAAAAAAGGTAGAAGGTAACGTATGTCTATACACAAATGCCAGGAGTTTCAGGAATAAAGGCATTTGTTTGCTTGGGCAAATACATTGTAGCCTAAAAATGTTGGCATTATTAACAAGAATCAGGTGTAAAGCATATTGTATTTTTAAGAAGGACATGAGATAGGAGAGGAGGGTACTACTAATGATATTAGATGATTTGAGTTCAGTTAGGGCTGAAACTTATGAAAGTAATAACAGTAGTAATGTTCCATGTAGCTGTGAGTTTCAAGCATGTATAGGATATCATAATATCCTGTACATCAAGGGGATATACAGGATATTATGATAGGACTACATGAAAATCTCACATTATTACTAACTTCTGATCAATTTTCCTTTAAATTAATGTTTTCTGTCTTCTAAGATATTTTTTATTGTAACAATCCACCTAGGTCTTGGTCTCTCTCTAAATCTTTCTCCTGCCTTTTTGGCAAAGAACACCTGTTCCTCTCCCATTTTGTTTAAGTGACCATACCACCTGAGATTAACTCTGCTAACGCATTCCTAGATGCTAACAATGTCGACTTCTTTCTTAATAGCGTCGTTTTTTAATATGATATTGCCATTGATACCATCTGTTCAATCACCTAATCTTTTTCAGAACTCCATTGTCTGTGGTTTCCAGTCTTGGGTCTAGTGTTTTATTTCTAACCCAACTCCCAGAACCATAAGTTAAAATTGACTTGAACACTGTCTTGTATGCAGCTAATTTAGTGTTTGACTGATTTCTCTCTTATTCCATATAAATTTATTCAGTTGACTTCCACATCAGCTTTACTAATTCAGTTATCTACATCCATATTTAATTTGCCATCTTCACTAAAATTATGCCTAAGTAGCTGAAATGTTTTATAGGTTCTCCATTTAGGATACAGTTGATATTTTCAACACTTCTGCCTATTTTCATTGTCTTTGTCTTGTTTTTGCTGACCTTCATACCATATTTGTTACAACAGTTGGTATGAAGATTTTTGCTATCTTTGTCTTTTTATTGCCGATTTTCATACCAAATTTATTACAACAATTATTCAATTTAGTTAGGAAATCTTGCAAACTTGTACTTGATTTATTTATTTATTATTGTATGAGCACCTCCATGGAGTCCTATGACTCCTTGTGGCAGACCCAGACTATCAACACAATATCTATCATAACTCTCCTTAACAGATAAAGCATTCACAACTAACTCAGGAACCATCCCATTCATTAACCACTCTCCATGTGAAAAATCTAGTCTTCACGGCATTGTTAACCACACTCTTACCCAACTTTCAGGATGACCACTTGTTCTGCTCCTTCCTGCTGAAACATTTCCTCTACATAAATCCTATAAAATCCTTTCAGTAACTTAAATGTTTCTATCATGTTGACCCTTTTTTGCCTATCAACCAACTTTTGCAGTCCACAAACCCTCAATCTTGCTGCCCCTCATAGAGTATGATATTCTTATCCACCCATTCCTGAATTCCCTTTTTGACCAACTTTTCCAGTACTTTTATCACCACTCTTATGATACTAATTGGTCTGTAATTTGTGACCATGGACTCAGATCTTCCTTTATGCAAAAGAATTATGTTGCCCTCTCTCCACTCTCTTGGGAATTTGCCTGATCCTTGTACTTCATGAGTCAGCTGAGACTTAAATAGCCTAGTCAAAGGCATATTCTCATAAAATTTTGCACTACTTCCAATTCTTCAACCTCTCTTCTCAGAGCATTTCCTGTAACCTCTGCTATCATAACAATATCTTCACTTGGAAGATATAATCCTTGCAATATGATCACTCCATACCTCAACAATTTGTCTGCCTTCGTTACCTCTCTACCATCTGCACTCGTTAAAGTTATCTTTCCAAAGTCATTCTTTCTCCTATTTGTCACATAACAACAAGAAAAACTTTTTGGGATTTCCATTTGCCTGTTTGGAAAATGGAAATTTGCCAAAAATCATAATCATAATCTGATTTTACCTTCTTTATCATTCTAGTCATCTTTCTTGCCTGATCCTTGTGCTTCAATAGTTAGCTGGTCACCTTTCTCCTTATATATAACCTCAACATTTTCTTTGTTTGCAGCTCATGCTTAATGATAGTACTCATCCATCTAACTCCTACTCTATTTACCCTCCTGACCTTGAGTATACAATGTGATATTGCTTCCTCCAGATACTATGAACATCCTTCCCTTGCAGATCTTTATAACATGACTGCTTCAAGCTGCCTCCTAAGTGTGCCATAATCACTTGCCTTGTCGGTGTTTATACATATACTTCTTAACTGGAAAATCCACGTTTTGCTATATCTCCCAAGCCAAGACCACAGGAACACTTTCCCCAATTGGAGACAATGTTATGGACATGTCTTCTAATTCTATAAAAAGATTCAACACTCTTATCTGAGTCCATTTATCACATTCTGCTTCAGGTAATTATATGGATGGTCTGAAAAGTTCTCGGCCTCGATCATAAATGGCAACACTATTGGCAAAATTTTTTTTTTCTAAGTTGGTACATCTGTTATAAGCATCCATGTGAAATTGCAAGTCATTCTATCAAGTATTTTTTTTTATACAGCTGTCAGAAGCCAAAGTATTGTCTTTATCCCTTGAAATGGATAAAAATGAGTATATATGAAATGGATAAAATTCTTTGTAAAAGAAGGTTTAACGGCAAAAGAAATTCATTCGAAGTTCATAAAAGTTTATGGGCACTCTTCTCCTTCGTTTTCAACAATTAAAAAATGGGCTGCCGAGTTTAAACGTGGCCGTTTAAATCTTCAGTTTATGTCACTTTTATCATCTTTGCTTCCTTTTACAATACTCTTTCCTCCAATTCTAAGTTTTTTCAACAGGCCCAGACTATTTTGCCATCTTTCTGATATTTATTTTTTGTATTCTTAAAGTCTTCCCATGACTTTTGTTTTGATAGTTTTACACACTACTTTGCTTTCTTACATTTCTCTGTATTCTATAAGAGCACAAACTGACTGACTTGTCAGGAACTTTTGATTTGCTTTTTTTTTCTTTTCCTTCACTGCCTCTAACTTTCTGTGTACTCCATGCAGTTCTGATTTTTCGAAGTTTGCACATCTCACCACATGCCTCTCTGGCTGAATCAGTTAATGTTTTCTTCTGGGCTTGCCACTGAATCTTCAAAGTTTGGTTCCTGTTCTCAAACTCTTTCATTTTTTCTTGAATAATGTTCGTGTATTTTAGTCTGCAGGTCACATCTGAGAGCTGCTCAACATTCGCTTTAATACTTTCTTACATGTTCTTCTTTTTGATATGAAAATCAGTTTTATCCTGCTCAAGACTAAATGGTGATCAGTTCCAATTTCAAATCCTCTGTCACTCTAGTGTCCTGCACCAGTGAGAAACATCACTATCAACAATAACATAATAAATGAGACTTTTCTTATTCCTTGCCTCTTCTCTCTATGTGAATTTGTGCACATTTTTATGTTGGAACATTGTATTAGTAATAACCAGTCAATGTCCTGAGCAGAAATCCAACTGGTAATCTCCATTATTATTAGCTTTGCTCTTTTCTTCAGATTTCCCCAAAATATTTCTGTATGTCTGACCATCATTTCCTACTCTGCTATTTAGATCTCCAACAAGGACCAGCTTTTCCTTTTTCACTGTGTTAGTTGCTTTCTCTAAAGCCTCAAAAATTTCCTCCATTTCTACCTTAGTAGAACCTTCTCTGGGACCATAAACACAAATAAGTCTCATTGTCCAGTTTCCCATTCTGATATTTGCCCACATTACTCTGTTCGATATTGCCTACCATTTAAGAAGATTAGCCTTGTATTTAGTGTTGAATACGATAGCTACTCCTTTTCCCTGATTGTTATTGCCTGAATATAACATTTTGTATTTATTGCTTAGAAAGATCTCATCAGTTTTTGTCTTTTTTGTTTCACCCCTATTAATGTCAGTCTGGTAGTTATCCAGTTCCTCAGCTAGTTCCATTTCTTTGCCGTTCAGGCTTCTTATGTTGATAGTACTGATCTTGAACTCTGGTGATGTTGAGTTGGGATGTGTTTCAGAATTTGTTCATCCCTGGAGAAAAGAATGGGTGGTCTTGTTTAACCAGGTGATATCCCAACTGGCATGAAATTCTGTCATGTCGTACCATTAGTTTACATTGTCGTTTTAAGCCAATAAGAATACTATTTCGTCCGCTAAATCCCAAATTGACAGCTCATCCTTTTTCGTTCAGTATCCAGGTGAAGGCTATGTGGAGATCTCTTTTGAGTTATACAGCTTTAACTCTTAAGCACCCCGAACATTGACTAAGGATAAGAAAATCATTTTGCCTCTTTAGAGGTCTTTGTATCAATTTACATTTGACAAATTTGTGAATAGCTTGAATAATCTAATTCAGTTTTATATATATATATATATATATATATATATATGAGAATCCAGTTTTTTCATAAGAATGTTATTTCACTGAGGTGGGCACTTTTCACAAATACAGCTATGATGTCAAGTGAGGAAATAGTAAGTTACGTTGTAGAAGCTAGACTGCTTATCCATACAGTGTGTTTTTAATGTATCTATTAATGGGAGAAAATAGATATTCGTCACAGATATGTCTTCATTTGGTTACCATTGACTGCAGACACGGCTTGAATTTGTTGGATATTAAAATTTCCATCTCCACCACCTATTCATTTATTGTTGTTGACTGGAAATCATATCCTTGTTTCAGTATCATTGAGCAAATCCTTGATCTGTATAAAGTTGGTTATAGCCAAGAAAATAATGTTTTGAAGTCTTTTTTTTTTTTTCCTTTATATAGAATACAAGAAATACCATGCTATGATTTCTTCATCAGAGTTCAGATTGAAGGAATATATACATCGGAAGAGATCAAGGCATTTGCCTACTTTTTCCTTGAGATAGAAAGCTGAAATTTTGTATTATATTAGTTTTTGATGTTTGCTGAACTGGAATAGTCCAAAAACAGATGATTTTTGATTAAAGAGCCTTAACAATAATGAATATCATTGGAAGCTTGATTCACTTTTGCTATTAGTTGCCTTGATACAGTTGACTTATTACAGCAGACATCATTATAATACACTCACTAGCTATAATATGCTACTGAAAAGTTTTGACTATATCTGTACATGTAACATTGTTATTAAAAAGGATTCTTACAATCTCTGAGATAGCTATAGTGAGAATCAACTATATGTACTATTCTGACTATTTATTGTGGTATCTTTCAGTGTTAGTGATGTTAGAAACTTAGATCAGGAACATGCAATAGGGATGAAAGCCTTGTGGGCACGTCCAGGCTATAGTCTAAGCATGTCTTTGACAATATTTTCTATATGCAGCTGTTTGAAAAGTCTTCTAATTCATTGTCAATTCAGTTCCATGTATTGTCTAATGTCCAGCTATCATAACTATTTTAATGCCAAACCCTCAACTGGAAGAGGTACTGGACTCCATGGTTTAATTACGATTTATTTAGCGTCCTAGGCTGTGCTGCATGTTTAAAAAGAAGAGGACAGAAATCAGAGCCCTACTCTGGAAATGATGCATGGCAATATTAAATTCAACTTTCCAACCAGATTATATTATTGTTTTATCCTTTATCCAAGTGTAAGCAAACAAAGTTTGTACGTGAAGTACATTCATGACTGGACTACTTGTATATAGATGCTAAACGACTTCACATTCATTGCCTTTGTATCCCATAATGCAAAGCACATGTGCATACACCCTTTTGGAAATGTATAATGCTATGCAGTATGGGAAGGGCCACTTCCCCAGCTGGTTTGTTGAGATCTCATCAGTGGGAACTAGATCCAGAAGAGATATCATCAAGGTTAAATTAATGCAGAAGTCATGTATTTCCTATATATAAGTAGTAAAGAGGTATATCATCTTATTAAGATGCATGGCAATATCTGCTTCATGCCTCCATAAGCAGAGTGGTATTTCACTAGGTAGTGAAAGCCATTTATCACCTAAGGGATTTAGTTGCAATACTTATCTTGCCAGATCTCTGTTTGTGAAAACAAGTTGTATCATGAGAAGGCAGGGTTGACTTGGTTGGTAGAATCTATATATTGTGTGTCACTAGCTCATTAATGTCCCATGTATTACATACAGTGGATTACTTACATCACTGCATCTTATCATCTGCCAAGTCTCAGTTCTGCTTTTTGATTTGTTTTCATATTTTCCTGTCCTGTTACCCAGTTATTCTGCACAGGGGCAGACTGGCATGGTCCAAATGGGATGAACTATTTCCATGAGGTTTTTTGTAAATTCATTCAAGAGTCATTTTTATTCTGAAAATACGATTGTAAAATAAAAATTCTTCTCATGTGTATTTATCCATATTCATGAGATGAATATGGATAAATACACATATTGCAGTTTAGAGTTGCACCATCATGCAACTGCATACTTTTTGAATAATATAACATTTTTATATGCTAGTGTGTTATATTTTATATAATGTTATTATTTAATAATATAACCATACATACAGCAAAAAGGAAAGTGCAAGGTGGTGCAAGTTTGTAACAATGGCAAATGTAATTGAAAACATCTGTTTGTTAAAACAGATTTTAGAGCTAAATGGACTAGAATTGAAAAAAAAAAAAAAAAAACTGGAGAAATTGGTTCCAGTAACATACAGCGAAATCCGAAATAAACTTATTATATAAATGAGTATAATCTAAAAATGGATAGAGGATTCAAAAATGGATTAAACCCATAAAGTAAACAATTTTTATTACCGTGCAAATGTAGTGTAACACTGAAGTTTCAACACAGACAGTTAAAGTTTGATATGACTGCCTCCAGTAATTCTGCAGACGTCCCATCAGTAATCAATTTCCTGCCACATATAGCAGAGCATATCTGGCATAACTTCAGCAATGGCAGTAATTCTGGAATGCAACTCATCCAAATTGGCTGTTAGTAGTGGTACAAACACTCGATCTTTCGCAAAACCCCATAAGAAAAAATCTAATGGCGTAAAGTCAGGGAACACAGTGGCTATGTTACAGGTGGCCCTCTACCAGTCCATCTGCCTGGAAAATGGGATCGAGGTATGACCTTACATCTGTCAGGAAGTAAGGTCATACAACAACAAAGACAGATGCTTTGTTGTTGTATGACCTCATTACTTCCTCATTACATCTGTCAGGAAGTAATGAGGAGGTGCACTGAGGAGTGAGGAGGTCTTGCTGGAAATGTAAGCATCTGTCTTTGTTGTTGTCTAATTGGGGTATTAGGTACCCTTGTAGCATGTCCAGATACATACCTCAGTAACAGTAGATGCCAAAAAAAGAAGGGTCTATACACTTGCTTATGGTACAAAAAAACCATTAGTTTTATGTGCCACAAACATTCTACAATGGTGTGTGGATTTTTGCTTCCCCAAATTCTGCAATTGTGTTTACTTGCCTAGTTATGTGAAAAGTGCACTCATCACTGAAAACGATCTGGTCCAAAGAGCCATTTTGTTCTGTCCCTGATCATTTCCATACAGAAATCCTGGCATATCTTCTTATTGTCTTTCTTCAGATGTTGTACTAGATTAAATCTGTGGGACCTTAAATGTAGATGCTGTCATAAAACATGCCACAGTCACATGTGGAATTCCAATTTGATGATGCCCATCTGGTTGACTTTCCTGGGCTTCTCTGGAAATTTTCTGAACTTCTTCCACAGCAGCACACACCCTTCCTGTTGACTTTGGATGATGCACAGCACAGAACAGCCTGTTTCCACAAAAGTTTTGTGCCACATGTAAATGTTCACCTATTAGGAGATTCTTTTCTGTATTGCGTGCAGAAATTCCTCGAGTTGTTGCAGACATAATCTTGATGAAATTTAAATATTATAACTTTGAAGGAGACTATTGAGAATTTTAATTTGCTGAAATCTGAATTGTCTAATTCAGTTTATAAAGAATATTTTCGTCATCGGAAATAAAACTTCTTTTCCAAACTTTCCATTCAATTTGTTTTAAAATGTTGTTGAGTCAAAGCTAGGAGTTCATTACTTGCCATGACAAAATTATAGAAACAAACAAAACTTCCTGCAAACCTGTATTCTATAAAATTACAGAAACTGAATGCTACGTTAAGTCATAAAATTCTAAAAAAAATTGAAGGAATCACCTTGGTATATTCATTTCTTTGTTCAGCTTAAGTGTATGTAAAAATTCTCTGGAATTAAATTTTTTTTTTTTTTTTAAATTATGAAACAAGGGAATTAAAATTGTAATTTGATCCTCTTAATTCTTCTGTGGAATTGCACAGATAATCGTGTATTGCCGGGCTGTAGAAATTAACCTCGGAATATTCCCCCACTTCTTTCTTCTCAGCATAAAGTGTACCAGAATTAGTGGGAAGCCTAATTCCAGAATTGACACATATCCGTTTTAGAATGTGATATGAAATAATAAAGTGTCATATAATAAATATAACTTTTTCAAAAACGTTTAACGAATAATAAAGCCATAAATCGCATAACAAGATTTTTCAATTCGGTTTGCCACCGAACTATACTGTACTCATGATACTAGAGGCAGTAAGACACCTAAATTCTCCGTTGCATTTTGTTAAAATTGTGTGTGTGTGTGTGTGTATATTTTTTGCAAAGAGACCTAAATTACACAATGACATTAGCGTTTGGACTACTCTTGACTCTGATCAACCCTTCTGTGCAATGGTAAAAAAACCCGACTCATCATCAGCTTACAACGACATACACTCGTGAGCCAAAACATTATGGTCATATATCTTGAGTCACTAATTCTCACCTGGCAATTAATTTAGACCAGATATTACCGCAATATGGTGACTGTCTGCACGGTTAGCGTAGTGGCTTTGCGCTTCGCAACCATATGCCTGGGGAAGGAGTGTCCCAGGTTCGATTCCCATTGAAGACGTGAGGAACTTGAGAATCTTCTTCAGGCATAGCCAAAGCCAAGTTAGCTGGTCTTGGGCGCGGGCAGTAGGGTTTTTTCTGCCAGTTTATCTGGTAGATAAACTGGCAGAAAAAGCTTTTGTACATCTTCTGAGTTATTCCCTGCAAAGTTGTAGACACCCTTTTGAAACACGATGTATATTCTGAGAAATTTTCTTTATACAGTATTACATCTTGAATTGTTTGTTCATGTCATGTTGAAAAGACTGCGAAATAAATAATGAGGATATTCTTGATGAACTAGCATCAAAAAATTTTTTAAAAGAAATTATATGCACTTACGTATTAATATTTAAAAAATGTATAAATGTTTATAATGCAAATAAGACTAATGTGGATGTTCTTAACAAATTAGCATCAGGAAGAAATTTTTAAAAGTATTTTATAACATAAAATAGTAGGTTCTTGGGTCATTCTCAAGTAATTTCCCGGGTCTGTTTTAGTAGCCAGTCTACCACTGATTCTGAACTACCATTCCACTCCTCCAGTCTGAGAGAATCAGATATTGTGCAATTAGCTATATTTAGCTTTTACAGTATTGTAACTTTTTCCACTGTATCTGAAGCTGGTGTGTAAAATTATGGATTCTTTGTTTTATATTAATATTAAAGGTAAATCTAGTTTTAATGCTTTTAATTAATAATATTTATTTTATTTATTTACAGGTCATGCTAAAAGAATCATCGTGGGAATGGGTTGCTTTATTTCCCATCTACCTATGATCTTTTGTGGTGATATATTATTTGTAAATATAGCCAGTTTTGGCAGCTTTTATTTTTGTTATCCGTTTCAGTTTGTGTGTAGTTTTATATTAAATTTTTTGTTTTTTATACATTGTACAATAAAAGAAAAATAGAAGTTGTTTGTTTTTTTGCTAAGATAGTAAATGAATTTTTGCCCCATGTTGGGCAGAGGTTAATCAAGCAACATCCTGTATAGACCCAGATTTTTCACGTTTGGTACTCCTGTGTAATATTGTATACAAATGTCTGAATAAACCCACAGACACTACTCATTGGGTTTAAAATCTGATGGAAGTGAGCTGGACACTGTTCAAGTTCTGTTGAAGATTCCATTATCACTTTATATCTGAGAATTGTAGCATCATGATGGTCATTGGATTTACACTCTTGTTAAAATGAAGTAATAATTACTGTGTTGCCTTTCAGAAGTCCAACCCCACGTCCGAGGCATTTGCCCACATGCAAGGCAGAAGTGGCAAGAAGTAGGGGTTTGAAGTGCTAATGCGGCAGCATGAAATTTTTTTTAGAGTTGGATGGCTACATCAAACCCAGAAAACATTCTAGTATTTTACTAAAGTTTTCTTTTGTCTAATCCTGCTACATTTTTTTTTTAATTTTTTTTTTTCACTTGGATTGTTACATCAACCCCTGCAGAGAACCCTGAAAATTGCTGGCTAACGGGGCTCTGGCAAACCCAATTCCATGAAGAGTGTCTGTTCTGATCACAAACTTACTACCGCGTCTGGGGTAGCCAACTTGTCGAGAACTGCAGTCTGGGATCTTGATGAGAAATATGCTGCGAGGACTCTCAACATACTTCAGCTAAACATCAACGGCACTCAAAAAAAGATGGAAGAACTTAAGAACAACTTATACAAAAATAACATCCACATTGCATGCTAACAATAAACGAAACTAAATCAAAATCTGAAGCTTCAAATCAAAGGATATTCAACATTAAGGAAAGACAGACTGGATCATTCTGGCAGAGGTTAGCTATACTCCTATGGACCATACATAGCATCAACTACAAATAGCAGTATAAATAGTAACAGAGGCTCAAGCAGTGTCAAGATATTTCTACCAAAACGTATTATTACAATAGTCAATGCATATCACCCAGATAACACATATAAATACAGAATTACTTCAACTAAGTCAAACAACATCGGTCACAAAGATCCTTTTAGGAGATTAAATGCCAAAAGCCCAACTTGGGGCTCCCCACAACTAGATCGGAAAGGAGTACAAATAGAAGACAATTGATGATCTAAACCTTGAGATCATAAACAACAGGCAAAATACATATGTCAAAAACACCAAGCACAGAATCCGCACTAAACATCACAGTAGTTGATTATGAAACTGCAAGTCTTACCCAATGGAAAATACTAAAGAATGCCATCAGTAATCATAGACCTATGATCACAACTAGTAATTTGCAGCTAGACCAAAAACCACAGACAAAGATATCTTAGAACTTCAGAAAAGCAAATTGGCCTAAATACACACAACTGTTAGAAACATATTGCACTGGCACACCCACTAGTAAAGAACTTGATCAACTACTAGAACTAACATACAGAAAGCTGCAAAAACTTCAATTCCCAGAGGTCTCAGGAAAAATAATTGGGTTCCATTTTGAAAAGATCACAATATCAGTGCTATGATCACTGAAAGAAATATCAACGAACAGTTAAAATAATACAGAAGACAACGGATAGAAGTTAATCGGATTAACTCAAAACATAGAAGATGAAATTTCTAACTGCAAACAAAAAAAGTGGGAAGAATTCTGGAATAGACTAGATCTAAGAAAAGACTCGCAACACTGGGACATCATCAGGTTATTAAACAACACAACACTTCTGGCTACTAATCACTCTTCAAACACAGTCCTCAGGAACCAATACAGCAGCAAGAAACAAACAGGTGGCAAATTTACTAGCCAAATATTACTCTAATGCAAGCAAGCTGCAACACAACAAAGAAGTCAAAAAGTGCAGGAAAAATGCAAAACAGCTGCTAATACAATCCAGAACCCATCCCTCTGAAGACCATCTTTACTCAGGACTTCACAATTCCAGAATTGGAAATAGCAATTAGTCAAATTTACCCTGACATATCACTCGGAAATGATCTTACTTTGGACATTAAAAGCAGGAGAAAAATAGCCAAAAATTGCCTTCTGAAGATATTTAACACCTCTTGGAATGCAGATAAACTACCAAAAATCTGGAAAACATTACACATTATACCCTTACCTAACAAAAACCCTAGTGACTAACAGCTACAGACTAATAGCTTTGACTAGCACTCTCTGTAAACTAAATGAAAGAGTAATACATACCAGACTTATGAATTGGCTCTTAGAAAATAACGATCAACTTCTACCAAACAACATACAGGTTTCAACAGAAGATCAATTATTTTATCTTTGCCAATATCAGTCATAGATTGCTTTCAAGGAAAACCACCAAAGAAGACAGCAATATTCTTAGATCTCACAGCATCTTACGATCACGTCTGGAGAAAAGTTAATAAAAATTGAATACGATTACTGGAATAAGGGGAATACATCAATATGGATTTCAAATTGATGAAAAATGAAAGTGGGGTGCTTAAGGGTCAAAGCTGTATAACTGAGAGGAGACCTTCACATAGCCTTTAAAGGAATGCGGAGAACCGACCAGGGCTTCGGACCTAATGTCAAATCCTCACCTTCTCGTGGTGCACCCTGTTGGATATCTACTTGGATACTGAACTGACGAGGATGGGCTGACAATTTGGGATTTAGCAGACCAAATCGTATTCTTATTGGTTAAACCAAAATATAGAATGATGGTACAACATGACAAAATTTCATGCCAACTGGGGCGTCGCCCGGTTAAACAAGGCCCCCATTGTTTTCGCCAGGGCGAACAGCGAAAAGTCAGCTACTGGAACAAATCTGAAAATAAACCCCAACTCAACATCACCAGAGTTAAAGATCGGTACTATCAACGTAAGAAGCCTGAATGGCAAAGAAATGGAGCTAGCTGAGGAATTAGATAAGTACCAGATCGACATAATAGGGGTGACTGAAACAAAAAAGACCAAAACTGGTGAGATCTTTCTGAGCAATAAATACAAAATGTTATATTCAGGCAATGACAATCAAGGAAAAGAAGGAGTAGCCATAGTATTCAACACAAAATACGAGGCTAATCTTCTTGAATGGCAGTCACTCTCAAGTAGAGTAATGTAGGCAAATATGAGAATGGGGAACTGGACAATGACTTATTTGTGCCTACGGTCCCACAGAAGGTTCTACTAAGCTAGAAGTGGAGGAATATTTTGAGTCTTTAGAAAAAGCAACTGACAATGAAAAAGGAAAAGCTGCTCCTTGTTGGGGATCTAAATAAATAGCATAGTAGGAAATGATTGTGAGACATACAAAAATATTTTGAGAAAATTTGGAGAAATGAGCAAAGCTAATAATGGCAAATATCTATTGGATTTCTGCTCAGGACATGGATTGGTTATTACTAACACCATGTTCCAACATAAAAATGTGCACAAATTCACATGGAGAGAGGAGGCTAGGAATAAGAAAAGTCTCATTGACTATGTTATTGTAGATAGTGATGTTTTCTCCCTGGTGCAGGACACCAGAGTGTACAGAGGATTTGAAATTGGAAGTGATCACTATTTAGTCTTGAGCAGGATAAAATTGAATTTCATATTGAAAAGAATAACATGTAAGAAAGTTTTAAAGCGAATAAAAGTTGAGCAGCTCTCAAATGTGAGCTGTAGACTAAAATACACAGATTATTGAAGGAAAAATGAGAGTTTGAGAACAGGAATCAAACCTTGGAGATTCAGTGGCAAACTCTGAAGAAAACATTGATTGATTCTGCCAGAGAGGCATGTGGTGAGGTTGTCTGCAAGGATAAAAAAAAAAATCAGAACTCCCTGGTGGACACAGGAGGTTAAAGAGGCAGTGAAGAAAAAGAAGAAAGCATACCAAAAGTTCCTGTCAAATAAGTCAGCTTGTGCTCTTAGAGAATATAGAGACAAATGCAAAAATGCTAAACACTGTAAAACTAGCTAATCAAAAGTCATGGGAGGACTTTGGCAAGAATATAGAAAATAAATATCAAGAAGGTGGCAAAATATTCTGGAGGTTGTTGAAGAAGCTTAAGAATGGAGGAAAGAGTGCTATAAAAGGAATTAGAGATGATAAAGGTGACATGAAAACGGGAGAAAAAGATATCCTTGAAGTATGGAGTAATTACTTTGAAAAGCTGCTATAAATGAAACAAGCAGTGATGACAGCACAGTGGTAAAAAACACTGACCAGGCATGCAGTCAGGAATACATATCCATACTTGAAGTAGAAAAAGCCATCAAAGGCTTGAAATGTGGAAAGGCAGCAGGAGTAGATGATATTCAACCAGAAATGCTGAAGTATGGTGGTATAAGAGTCTTACAGTGGCTGCACTGCATAGTTCAGAAAGCCTGGACAGGGACGAATTCCCGATGATTGGGGTAGAGCTCTCATAGTACCCATATATAAAAAGGGAAATAAAACTGCATGTGAGAATTACAGAGGTATATTTCCCTACTGAGTGTTCCTGGCAAGATCTATGCAAGTATACTTGAGTAACGGTTGAGAAGAATTGTGGAAGAAAAGCTTGGTGAAGAACAAGCTGGATTCAGGCCAAATAGAGGCTGTGAGGATCAGATCTTCACTTTACGACAAATAGTCGAGAAAGTATGGGAATATAACAAAGATCTGTATTTAAGTTTTGTCGATCTGGAAAAGGCATATGACAATGTGCCAAGAGAGAAGCTATTCAATACGCTGCAGTTATATGGTGTCAATGGGACATTATATCAAGCAATACTTAGTCTTTATTTGAGTTGTAAGTCAGCAGTTAGAATTGAAGGAAGTACAGGAAGATGGTTTAATGCTAAATCTGAAGTGAGACAAGGATGTACATTATCCCCTCTGTTATTCATTATCTATATGGATCACATGAAGGAAAGTGGTATTAAACATGATATCAAAATTGGAGATGTTAATGTCAGCTCTTTGCTTTATGCGGATGATGTTATACTTCTAAATAAATCCGCTACAAGTCTGCAAGTTTCTCTGACTAAATTGAATAGCTCTTGTAATAGATATGGTATGAAGGTCAGCAATAAAAAGACAAAGACAATGAAAATAGGCAGAATCGTTGAAAATGTCAACTGTCTTGTGAATGGAGAACCTGTGGAACAAGTAAAACATTTCAGCTATTTAGGGACGATTTTTACTGAAGATGGTAAATTAAATATAGAAATATACAACAGAATCAGCAAAGCTGGTATGGTGGGAAGTCAATTGAATAAATTCATATGGAATAAGAGAGAAATTAGTCGGAACACTAAATTAGCTGTATACAAGACAGTGTTCAAACCAGTTTTAACTTATGGATCTGAGAGCTGGTCAGAAGTAAAACACTTGACCAAAGACTAGAGACTTCAGATATGAGAGTCCTGAGAAAGATTATAGGCGTGAACAGATGGCATCAATGGCAGTATCATATTAAAAACGAGGATATTAGGAAAGAACTTGACATTGTCAGCATCCAGGAATGCGTTAGCAGAACTAATCTCAGGTGGTATGGTCACTTAAAGAGAATGGGCGAGGAAAGATTAGCAAAACAAGTGTTCTCTGCCAGGTTGGCAGGAAAACGACCCAGAGGAAGACCAAGATATAGGTGGATTGATACGGTACAAAGTGCTTTAGACGATAGAGATAGAAATATAAGATCTGATGATATTGGAGTGTTGACAAGTAACAGACTGATTTGGAGGAAAATTGTAGATAGGTAATTAATAATGATGTAATTTTTTTCATGTAGTACTATCATATCCTGTACACCCCTTGAGGGTACATGGCAGGAATTTGATGATGATGAAAAATGAAAGTAAAAGTTAATGTCAATATGCATCGAATTGGGCTGGATTCCCACAAGGTTTTAAAACCCATTCCTATTTTTCATCTATATGAACAACATCCTCATAATAAATGACACAAAAAATAGCATGCTATGCAAATGATATAGCAATTTGGCACACAAGCAGTAATCCTCAACAATCTGAAAAAAGATCTTAAACAATTCAATAAAAGGCTTAGAAAGATGGGCAAAGGAACGTAAACTAAAGATAAACCAAAATCTGAAAGCACACCCGAACTCAACATCACCAGAGTTAAAGATCAGTACTATCACCATAAGAAGCCTGAATGGCAACGAAATGGAGCTAGCTGAGGAATTAGATAAGTACCTGATCGACATAACAGGGGTGACTGAAACAAAAAAAAAAAAAAAAAACTGGTGAGATCTTTCTGAGCAATAAATACAAAATGTTATATTCAGGAAATAACAAGGAAAAGAAGGAGTAGCCATAGTATTTAACACAAAATAAGAGGCCAATCTTGAATGGCAGGCAGTCTCAAGTAGAGTGATATGGGCTAATATCAGATGGGAACTGGACGATGAGACTTATTTGTGCTTATGGTCCCACAGAACGTTCTACTAAGGTAGAAGTGGAGGAATTTTTTGATGCTTTAGAAAGAGTTGGTCCTTGTTGGGGATCTGAATAGCAGAGTAGGAAATGATTGTCAGACATACAAAAATATTTTGGGAAAATTTGGAGAAAAGAGCAAAGCCAATAATAATGGCAAATACCTGTTGGATTTCTGCTCAGAACATGGACAGATTATTACTAACACCATGTTCCAACATAAAAATATGCACAAATTCACATGGAGAGAAGCAGCAAGGAATAAGAAAAGTCTCATTGACTATGTTATTGTTGATACTGATGTTTTCTCCCTGGTGAAGGACACCAGAGTAAGAGGATTTAAAATTGGAAGTGATCACTATTTAGTCTTGAGCAGGATAAAATTGAATTTCATATTGAAAATAATAACATGCAAGAAAGTTATAAAGCGAATAAAAATTGAACAGCTCGCAGAGGTGAACTGTAGACTGAAATACACAAAGATTATTGAAAAAAAGAAAGTGAGAACAGGAGCCAAACCTTGGAGAGTCAGTGGCAAGCCTTGAAAAAAATCCTGATTGATTCAGCCAGAGAGGCATGTGGTGAGGCATGTGAGTCTGCAAGGATAGAAAAATCCAAACTCCATGGTGGACACAAGTAAAAGAGACAGTGAAGGAAACGAAAGCATATCAAAAGTTCCTGGCAAATAAGTCAGCTTGTGCTCTTAGAGAATGCAGAAACAAATGTAAGCAAGCGATACACAGTGTAAACTAGCTAAACAAAAGTAATGGGCGGACTTTGGCAAGAACATAGAAAATAAATATCACAATATTCATCCTCACATTCTGGAGTTGTTGAAGAAGCTTAGAAATGAAGGAAAGATTGCTGTATGGAGTTAGAGATGATAAAGGTGACATGAAAACAGGAGGAAAAATATCCTTGAAGTATGGAGTAATTACTTCGAAAAATTGCTAAATGAAACAAGCAGAGTGGTAAAAAACACCCAACAGTCATACAGTCAGGAATACATATCCATACTTGAAGTAGAAAAAGCCACCAAAGTCTTGAAATGGGAAAAGGCAGCAGGAGTAGATGATATTCGACCAGAAATGCTGAAGTATGGTGGTATAAAAGTCTTACAGTGGCTGCACTGCACAGTTCAGAAAGCCTGGACAGAGGGACGAATTCCCGATGATTGGAGTAGAGCTCTCATAGTACCCATATATAAAAAGGGAAATAACACTGAATGTGAGAATTACAGAGGTATATTTCCCTACTAAGTGTTCCTGGCAAGATCTATGCAAGTATACTTGAGAAACGGTTGAGAAGAATTGTGGAAGAAAAGCTTGGTGAAGAACAAGTTGGATTCAGGCCAAATAGAGGCTGTCAGGATCAGATCTTCCCTTTACGGCAAATAGTTGAGAAAGCATGGGAATATAGCAAAGATCTGTACTTAAGTTTTGTCGATCTGGAAAAGGCATATGAAAAGGGGCCAAAAAAGAAGCTATTCAATACGCTGCAGTTATATATGGTGTCAATGGGGCATTATATCAAGCAATGCTTAGTCTTTATTTGAGTTGTAAGTCAGCAGTTAGAATTGAAGAAAGTACAGGAAGATGGTTTAATGTTAAATCTGGTGTGAGACAAGGATGTACATTATCCCCTCTGTTATTCATTATCTATATGGATCACATTATTAAATCTGGTGTGAGACAAGGATGTACGTTATCCCCTCTGTTATTCATTATCTATATGGATCACATTATGAAGGAAAGTGGTATTAAACATGATATCAAAATTGGAGATGTTAATGTCAGCTCTGCTTTATTCGGATGATGTTATACTTCTAAATAAATCTGCTTCAAGTCTGCAAGATTCTCTGACTAAATTGAATAACTGTTGTAATAGATATGGTACGAAGGTCAGCATTAAAAAGAATGAAAATAGGTAGATTTGTTGAAAATGTCAACTGTGTTGTGAACAGGGAACCTGAGGAACAAGTAAAACATTCCAGGTACTTAGGCACAATTTTTACTGAAGGTTGTATTAAATATGTAAATAGACAACAGAATCAAAGCTGGTATGGTAGGAAGTCTATTGAATACATTCATATGGAATAAGAGAAATTAGTCAGAACTTTAAATTAGCTGTATTCAAGACAGTGTTCAAACCAGTTTTAACTTATGAATCTGAGAGCTGGGTCAGAAGACTGCAGATATGAGAGTCCTGAGAAAGATTAGAGGCGTGAACAGATGGCATCAATGACAATATCATATTAGAAACGAGGATATTAGGAAAGAACTTCACATTGTCAGCATCCAGGAATGCATTAGCAGAACTAATCTCAGGTGGTATGGTCACCTAAACAGAATGAGCGAGGAAAGATTAGCAAAACAAGTGTTCTCTGTCAGGTTGGCAGGAAAACGGCCCAGAGCAAGGTGAGGCTGGAAAACGTTATCATTATAACATTGATAATGTTGGAGTCTTGACAAGTAATAGACTGATTTGGAGGAAAATTGTAGATAGGAAGTTAGTAATGTAAATTTTTCATGTAGTACTATCATATCCTGTACACCCCTTGAGGCTACATGTTGGAACTGAAGTATTATCAGTTACAACGTATATGCTGGGATTTAGTCTTCTGTGGTGGGCTGCTTTAAGTGACATTTAGTGTGGCTGGCAAGGAGCAGATTTAATACTGTCCAGGGATTGGGGGGAAGTGCAATGTGAAGCTTGAGGATAAGATGTCCTCTACGAGTCTCACATTGTGCCAACTCCTTGAAGAAAACAAGAGTTGCTTTTGCTTTGTGTCGCTTTTTATGGTATTGTGGAAGAGAAATGCCTTAAGAATGCCAGGAAGTGAGGGACCAGAGAAGAGCAACTTTATAAAAGTTGGTCAGATATATTTTTTAATGAACGAAGTTCATCTGAAGCGGTTGATGTGCTTACTGCTATTGCTTCAGTTGAAGAAATGCTGACTGTCTGTTTACTTTCAGCAGTGGCTGTAATTCTGTGGGAACACTTTACATTTTGTTCTTGAGAAGCAGCCAAAACTCAGTGACTGACTACTATGAGATTCATGGATATTCATGCATGCATGAATTTAAATGAATAGATCTGATTCATGCGGTTGTGTGGCAGGAGACAATGGTGCATGATGTATGGCCAGTACTTCCAACATTTGGAAGGGGTTTTCCTAGAGAATATTGTTTTTTTTTCAGAATTCACTGTTTGTGAGCAGTGTTGAAGGATTATGCTTATACCGATGGCCTGGTTATTAATGACATTTTGGCAGATCCTCTGGCAATTAATATTTTTAAAATTTCTTTACCTTTAAGAGCATGAACACTTTTAGATCAGATATCGTTGTGCTGGTTTCTGTGGAGTGAGGACTTACTAGAAATGTATTCTGCCGATATTCTTCCAGATGGGAAAAAAAAGGATATAGAAATAATTCATTGACTACTGGTCTGGTTACGTGAAAATTCTTGTATTTCGCATCATTAGGAGAAAAATGTGTATAAATAAAAAATCAGATTATAATGGGTAACATACATAATGAAATACTTGAAAGCATGAATAATAATGGAAAGCACGCATTTGCTATGAACTAGAGAAGACTACATTGATAAATCATCCCTTGTTTTTTTGTTGCACTGTTGAGAATGCTTCAGCATTTCAGCTGATTCTTTGAATGCTCTTGAGAAAAATTTGTAATTCATGTGGGGCATTTCGGTTTGTTACTATTATACATGATGTTTGGTTTTGGTTGTATGTGCTGCCGGTCCTGATCTGTGTTTCTTTTCCTTTTCGACCTTTCTGACCGTCTGTCCTTTGTAGCACAAACCACGGGTAAAGTTGCTCTTGTAAATATCAGGTTTTTTTGAGAGGTGGATGGTGATGTTTTGAAGGTATCAGAAGATTAGAGATTTTGTTGATAGGGTAGAAGGTTACCTGTATATTTTGTTGACAGTGTCCTTGAAGAATCTCCATAGCGCAGTCAGTATAAACGAAGTCCTTTGGTTGGAAAGACCTCGGTTCGATTCCCGTCAGTGACGTGCAGAACCTTTATCTGGTCTCTTTCGATTAAAGGTGAGTTGGTCTCATAACGGAGGTAGGGATTTTTTCACCAGGAACTCGGGTTTTTCGTCCCTCAGAACAGGCAAACTGGCCTCGTGAACACACATGGATTACAGTCATGAATACCTCCCAGTCATATGCCGGTCCCGAGCCCGGATAAAATTGGAGGGGGAGGGGAGCATCGCTGAACTATCCTGTAAAAAGCTCACCAGCTTTTTACAGGACGCTCACAGGAATACTTATGGGCAATGCCTAGAAAGTCAGCTACGTTCGGATTCGACTGAAAGGGAAAAACCACCACCAGTGTCCTTGTTATCTTACCTGTGACTAACTGTATGTAGGGTAGAATCATTGTTCATCTGAAGTCTTGTTTTTTATGTTCATCCGACTGATTTGGAGGGTGATGTAGAATTTTGTTGACTAACGATTTGTTATAACCATTCTTTGATAGAATGGTGCTGAGGTAGTCGAATGATTTCCTTTATCTGTATTATTGGGGATTTTGTAAGTTCTGTCAGGTAGGGAATGAATAATGCCTTATTTTTTGGGCCAGATGGTGATGGAATGTAGTGTGATTTTAGACATAAATTGTTTTTTAGAATCTGCTGCTGTTCTCAAAAATCAGCCTACCTTGAAAATATATGGTTCCATAAAATTTTCCAAAATATTGAAAACACTAATATTTCGAGATCCCAATTTATATCCTAGGATGCGGACAGATGCCCATAGAGGATGTCCCACCTAGTTAGAACTTTAGTCTTTCATCCAGGTGTTTCACTTAGTTTTGTGTTTGCCTTTGTGTATGTGTGTTATGTCTCATATTGTACTCCCCAAAGATATCTCTGTAACAGAGACGAAATATTATTTTAAATCCTTTCTTAGTGCTGTTTCACTTCATTAAACTTCTAACATGTGTATAATATTAATGAACTGCAGGAAACTGATGAGGTCGAGGACTTGGAGGGATTATGGACAGAGAGCTGAAGTTTAGAGGGTATACTGCAAAGGTAACCAAAACAGCATATCAGATTACGTAGGTGTTGAAAAACACACTAATGGACAGGGATAGGGAAGTTTTGTTCCCCTTTTTTAAGGCAATAATAAGGCCACATTTGAACTACTGCATACAAATCTGGTTACTTGGATTTCACAGGGATGAATAAGCGATGGAGATGATTTAGAGACAAGTGATTTGGTGCGTCTATGGAATGTTCCCTATAAGAATAGGTTGTGGGTTTCCACCAGCTGATAGGCAAAAAAAGAGGAGATACAAAAGAAGCATATACGTTATTAAAGGGGTTTTATAGGATTGGCACTGAAGACGTTTTTCAGAACATGGCAGAAGGGAGAGAACGAGGGGTCACCAGTGCAAGGATGTTAGGACTATAGTTTTTTTTTCTTGGAGAGTGGTGAATGGGTTGCCAGAGGTGGTTGTGAGTGCTTCGTTAGTGAATGAGTTCAGGTATGATAGGTATTATGTGAATAATAGCTAGTGTGGAAATAATGGAGCATTTGGAATTGAGTGCATGTCATTTCTGGGAGGTTCATCTTTTTCAGGTTTTTTAAAATAAATACTCTTGGTATTGCTCCTACGATAATTGGAGCTGTTGCTTTTTTGTTCCAAATCCTGAGTTACAATGTTCAAATCGCCATGCTGAGAAATCTCGTCAAGCATTTTTATTTATACTCTACTGTTCCCTGGTATTGGTACGTCAATAAACAACGTCCAACATATTGAGCTTCAGATATCGCTCTGTGAAGTGCCATAATATTTTTTCATTTTTATTTTCAATGACCGTTTCAGTTGTATGAACATATCCCAGAGGATTTTTGTAAGTTGAGAAATCATACTTCCTACACAAGTTCTGATGTGTAGGTTTTGCAACCTAATCATGCCTTTGTTAACAGTCTTTATGAGCAATCTTGCTGAAGGTGACAGCCAAAGTCAGATGGTCCCGTGTTTCTTCTTTATCTCAAAAGTCAGCTTCTGCAATAATGACTGACCCTTATTAATGTATTCGTTTGTAATGCGTGGTCTTGCGCAAGTATAAGACCCCTCTCTTTTTTATGGTGCTTACTGAATATTACTACTACTATTACTAATATTGAAAATAATAATAATTATTATTAAGTAGTTAAGTAGTCAAGTAATTATAAAAACCAAGTATTTATGCCTGTACATCTGTGTGTGTGTGTTCAAGGGCCTATTTGCCTATTGTGAGGGGCGAAAAATCCAAGATTCCAGGAGAAAAAACCCTCTCCCCCGTAGTTAGCCGGTCTTTTGAGACCGACATGGCTAGCTCACCATGTCGATGAAAAAAAGGCATGATAAACGTTGCTCAATTCATAAACGAGATTCGAATCCGGGTCTTTCCAACCAAAGGGCTCGTCTACACCAATGGAATTCTTAAGCTGATCCATACTTATTTAGGGCAAAATATTCCGTACCCTACCTTTATCGATAAAAAATGCAACCAACCCATACAAATGCAAAAATATGATCCAAGAATATTTATTTTTTTATTAAGGAAAATATTTTTATAAAATAATTTTCATAATAATTGTACGAGTATAAATTATTAGGTTAATGGTTTCAAGAGTCCATGCAGTTAGCCTATTGGCTGTGCGCTTGGCCATATTCCTGGAGAAAGAGTGTTCTAGGTTCGATTCCCGTCGGTGACGTAATGAGTTGAAGGATCTTCCTCAGCCATAGCCAAGTTAGCGGGTTTTGGGCGTGGACAGTAGAGTTTTTTTCTCCCAGTTTATTCTGGGGTTTTTCATTCCGCAAAGCAGGCAAACCGCCCTTGAGAACTCAACACTACGGACATAGGATACTCCGGAGCGTAGGGCTGACCACCTTATCCCGTGAACTGTGAGGTCCGATGATTAATAAACCCTCGACACCGCAAGGTAAAACAGGGAAAGGAAGATGAGATGAGATGGTTTCAAGATTAGTTGTGTTCAAAAATCGAGAACTTATTCTTAAAATTTAAATACTACTATTCAGCTACTTTTTTGTTTTTCTGAAACCAAATTAATTTTGTATCGTTCAAAAGCGTAACATAACATGCTGTGCCTTTTCTCTTATTTTCATATGTAACGAGGATGCTTATGCTTCTTACATAGCTGTCTCTAATTTTATGCGTATGGTAATTTATACGCGCTCTTGCTCCTAGGTCACACGATATGGTAATATAGAATTTTCTATTATAATATGAAAATATGATTTTATGATTATGAAAAAAACAATGCAAGTAAAAACATTATCACAAATGAGCACTGTAAATTTGCGACGTTTTCCACTAGATGGCGGCACTACCATATCTTTGAGAGATTTCGCGACAAGTAGCATGTCACTTTTCCGATACGGACTTTTATATATGATCCCAAACAATATCGCTATGCTATGCTTTGATAAAGTTAGCAAGTTAGCATGTGGTAGCAAGTTAGGCACCTTACTGATTTGAATGAGTAGAAAACCATTTCTCGAAAGTAACTGTTTGCTTTTTTTTTCTTTCATAAGCGTGAATATGATTAACGGTGATTTTTAAAAGGCTTTGCTTTGTTTAATAATTTGCTTTTGAGTAATTTTTACTACATTTTCGTATTTTAAAAGTGTTAAGTATTGTTTAGTCTTTTACGTTAATCATTGCACTATGTATTTCTTTTAAAACAGTTTAATTTTCTAAAGTATTCGCCAGATTAAATCCGTTTGAATTATTCGTTGTATGAATACAGTCTACCTCAGTTAGATTGGCTTCAGTTATAACGGTCTCTGTTATAATTAACTTCGAGTCATAATGGATTCTCCTTCACATCCCAACAGCAAAATTTACCTCGCCAATTTTTAAATCTTTTAAACAATAATGGCATCGCAGGAGCTCTGAAAGCTTTCATGATTATAATTCAGTATTACGACACTTTCAGGTGCCAACATTAATCTATTTAAGTTGAAAAGAATGTGCAACGTGATGTAAGCTATTTAGGATTACACGAAAAGGCAACTAACACAATGGCATAGCAATTCCATCTGTTAATTAAATGTGCTCTCCAGCTGGCTTGTCTATTTTGAGGTAGAAAATATGACTCTCGAATCCGAAAGGAAAATCCTGCAACTTCCGTATGAGAGTGATTATTGTACGCCCACACTTAGTAGAACCGACTTTGGCAATGTGCCAAGAATAATCAATTCATGTTGAAGGGGAGAAAGAAATAAAGGATGCATGAATTGGCCACCAACACGCGAAGTCAGGTGCTTTATACATACATTTTCCAACTGTTGTACAAGTAAAATAATTAACACTTTAAGAAGTAGAATGTTCATAAAAGAAAAGCTAATTTTCTGACGTATAATAATAAACACTCATCCCACGAAACGCATTGATTACCCTATTATCGGAATGGATTCGCCTTCTTTTATACATGCGCAGAAGTGTCGAAGATGTTGGCTTACAGTAACTCACTTTCACTTGAAAAGTCCTTGTAAATATTATTTCAATCTATGAGGATGACTTTAAGTTCAAGCACACAAAATAGATTCAATTGTTATTTATTTTTACAGAAATTAGCAAAAATTAACGCAAATTATTTTTTACTACTGTATTACTTTCATGTATATTACAACCGAAAATTATTGTGATCTTTTCATGTTTTTTTTTTTTTTTAATTTTATTCTTAAAAGTAATTTAAGTGTACTGCAGATATAACGGACTCCCATAGAGTTCCGAGTTAATTTGGTGATTGCATAATGTAGTTGTAGCATTATCCTACTATTAGTACTGAATTACATAGCTAGTGACATACCATTACGATTCACCGGTGACTAGTTTTGTTTTTAAAAAAACGAAATCTCTTTCTTCTTTTTCTCTTTTCTTTATTTTACCGTCTTACGTTTTTCTAAAGTCTGAATTCAAATTCTCTAAGTAAACATAAAAGAAAAGCCCACTCGATCTACATTATTCTTATGTAATGCGTTCAAATAACGAGCTTTTCAAAAAGAAGGCAATAGAACATCGCACGTAAAAGCACATGGTTAGCGGGAGTTCAGTAGGTGAAGAAAAGTTAGCATTGTTTCTTCATTTGACCACCAGATGGCATCACATCATATGCATCATATGTTTCGTACTGCCGCATCATCAGTTATAAAATGAGGAAAAATTGGAAATATTGTCATATGTAGAGGTGTACAGCGCAATCTCACTGCTACATGTTCTAAGTAGAATTAAAAAAAAAAACATCTTATTAGCTTCATGTTTAATGAGATTTTTAAAAAATATGTGAGCGGTATTTGATTCGTAATTTCAAGTAAATTATGTGGAGAACGTCTTTGGCATGAGGAGAGGGTGACTGACTTCGGCTTTCCTCCTAATAAGTGGTTCCAAATTAAGCTTTATTAAAGCTTTAATTCTTATTAAGCTTTAATAAGGATTAACCTTTTTTTTTTAAGAACTCACGCGAACCTTTCCTTTTTATTAACAAATGAATTATTTCTTTAGAGGTATTTACGAAACTGAAGGTTATTACAGTGATGCTATTGCGAAAACAAAACGCTGTAATCTTCTGCCAGCTTGTTTTATTTTTCAAACGATCAAGTAAAAAGCTATTACATTTTTTTTTTTAAATAGAAGAATTACGGATGAAGTTTTTTTCGTATTAATTACATAAAATTTGCCGAATTCCATTTGGTGTAAATAAATAATAAATAAATAAATCATCTAAGGCGTTTTTTTTTTTTTTGTTTGTTTCTTTTTCTAAAGACAATAGGCGACACACTTTTAGGCCTAACGTTTTTGAAAATCGGTTGGCAGTTTCTCTTCCTTTCTCACGGTTGTAGAAATTAATTGCATTCCCACAGCGTGCTAGCAAGAGTGGTTATTACCGAATCCTACTGGTTTTTCTGTGCATTTGCTCGTCTCATCTGTTCTGCGGTCGGTCGCTTCTGTTGAATTGTCGAATTAAAAACTCACATGAACATAAGTGTTTAATTTATTAGGTGACCATTAACGCAGTGAGCAATTTCACTGCGTTCATGATCACCTAAAAATGGAATTGACTGAAAAATAAGACCTAGAAAACGTTTTTCTAGTCGGTGAGTAGAATGTATATTGATTTTGTCTTTTTTAGGCTTAGCTTCATGGAATGACTACGTGGATTTAAACATTTCAAAAAATTAATTTGCAACTATATTTCATAATGACAGATTAGAGATAATTAGACATTATAAATAACTGATATTTCTTATTAATTTGTTCTCTGAGAGTAAAATATTTCAGGTACAAACGTATTGTAACAACTACTCTAAAGTTATGCCTCGTTATATTTTATATAACGAGGCATAACTTTTTTAATTTTAAATTTAAAAAATAAATTTTTTAAGTTTAAATTTATTTTGCCCCCTTCTGTTTTGTTGCTGTTGTCTCCTTTCCTTTTGTAAGTTATCGATATAAATAAATTATCAGAATAATCCTCTTCTCGCTTTCTCTGAGTATTCTGATATACTCCACACTGAGCTCAATACTTCATCGATAGCCGAAAGCTAACTTTCTTTGGTAGGAAAACATTCCATTCTGTTCCTTTGCATTTGTGTCTAATCGATACTAATTTGATCGTGGCAGTAACCGTATGAAATGTGATGTTTCCAATGCATATCTTGCTTTCAGAAACCAGAGCTGTTCACTCCTGCGGTGGTGATAGCTTATTTATGAGGCATTTCCTCGGAAGGAAAAAGAGATTTTTTTTCTCTTCTGTATTTTCTTTGAGGTAACCCCTTCATGTTTGCCCCCATTTATCTTAAAGGGAAGAAAATGTTTCGGGAAACTTCAAGTGATGAAAGCGCCCGCCCGCCCGCACGCGCACGCACGCACACACACACACACACACACACACACACACACACACACACACACACACACACACACACACACACACACACACACACACACACAGTAGGAAATACCTGCATGCAATATGTTACTCCCCCCCCCTTCTTTTACATACACTTGCGCTATCGATTATAATTCAACGAAAAAAAATCAATCACCAGACTTACTGCTACATAGTTGAACAAACTAACAGAAATCTAGAAAATGCAAATAATAACGTGTTGCTCAGTTTCAGAAATTTTTTTTTTAAATGAGGTTTATATGTGATGCTTCTTGGATTTGATACGGTAGCAGTTAATAACATGAGAACCAACCACTTAAATATAGCCTTAATAGTAAAGCATCTGAAATTAAAGAAAAATCTCGTGAATTTTTGTTGGACAAAATTCAAAGCGATGCTTGACAAATGATAATGTTCGCAAAATATGCTCCAAAACATGCACTTCGAGCATCATGTAATGAGTTTTCTTGGAATTTTAATTGTAAAAATGATTATATTAATTAAATATGAAGATAATAAATAGAAAACGCAAAAAATAATCGAACACCGTATTTCTTACAGAAGGATCTCTATCAATTGCGCTAGGGAGTCCGTATTATACTGTGAACAGTGACTTTATTAGAAATACTTTCAGTCTAGACTCTAGTGTGTTGGACCATGCTAACATTACATTACAGAAGAATTTCACCATAGATCAACATGCTAAATTCCTTCAGTTCAATCATATTTGCTGACGATGTGTCTCTGTCACCAACATCTTGTTGCACAACAACCCACCTATTACGTTTCTGTCACCACTGGCGTACGACAAGTGTCCCGTGAGAAAATGCGTTGTCCTGTTCGAAATGTTCAGTAGAGTGCAAGCTAAAGGATCAAGGTAATGAGCATCCACAGTAATGTTTAGATAAACCATATCAATCAACTCGGCTAATATCAAATCAAAGCGAAAGTTAGAAAAACACGTACCGTCCATCAATTTATCACCATGAGTTATTGTGACCAAGAATGATGAGTTGATGATTTCATAGTGATGTTTCTCATACTCTCTTCTTCTTCTCTCTCTCTCTCTCTCTCTCTCTCTACATGAAGTAACAGAAATGGGGATTGATCACTCCATACAAGCCTTCTCTAGTCCATTGATCTGTCCATGCTAATGTACTTTCGTCCATTTTATGGTATGTGCTTGATTTTTTGCTTTATTTAACGAGTGTTAACTCTCGGTGTGTGTGTGTGGGGGTGGGTGGGTGTGGGTGTGGAATACGCTTCTGGCTTAATATTTTCTATCACACCATTCTCGGTATAACCGAGACACTGTAGCACGTGACCATCCTAGCAGAAAAACAGGTTCCGAGATGTTCTTAATGACCCTTCAGGCTCTCTCATCCCATTCAGCGTCACTGAGGCCACAAATATCATCAGATGCATTTTAGACTTGAACCCAGCAAAAGACAATCTGCTACTCATTTATAGATGGCGCCTACTGTGTCGTCAGTGTATTTCTGGTGGATTTAACACGTAACAACTTAGGTATTTAAAAGGCATTTAACCTACACGTTTCTCTAATATTTTGTCCTTTGAATACATATTGAGGACAGCGAGTGTAATTAATCACGAATTTTATATTAAAACTATTAAATTTAATATCCGGCAGTTGTTTTAATTACGGATAACAATTTTCAATAATGTACATTTCAGTGGGATTAAAAACACTTTTTATTCTCAAAACTGAAGACTGTCGTAAAATTAAAAGGAACTGTAATCTGAGCTGCGGTGTGGTGTAATCTAGATGTTATCTCCTCTCTAGAACACGCTCTAGTATAAAAAGAAAAGAATCGTTATTCTGAATTATTAATACGGATCGCATTACCACATTAGAGCTCTTACACGTAAATGTAAATGGGAAATCTTCTAAGCTGTAAAAATATCCGAAGTCTTTCTTACTAGGTCTTCTCAGCGTGACACACGAGTGAAGTCAAGAAGATTTTTCTGTTTATTGACAGATTCGGCTCATTTAAACGAAATGTCCTCTTTGAAGAACAAGCGGGTTTCTTTTTTTCGCTGTCTGCGTATACTGAAGTTACAACTACTTTGAGTGCCTGTCATAAAAGTAAAGCAGCGAGTTATTTGTAAAGAAGAGAGTGGCGCTCGCGTTTTGCAGGGAAGAGGAAGGGCAGAAACTAAAGGTTCTATCACGATGTACCATAAGTAATGTACATAACAGATTTCTGCATTTTCTAATTCAGTCTCTGTTTCTAAATTGCGTTTTGTTCCTCTTGTTTCCAAAATCGGTATTGTTCGACAGTAAAAAGAGGACCACTCCTTTGCATAACAGACTTAAGTTAAAGGTTCTGATATGCCATTTATAATCTCTGCTATCGAAAGCATTTCTGAGCATTTAATAGAAAATATATTGTAAGAAAAATTGAAGAGGGATGCTACTGTTGAATGTGTTAAACGATATATGACAACTTCTTGTTATAAGTGAACATGAACGGAGACCACCTCAGCCTCTCTTATTCCTTTACACTTCTTATGAGGTTATTATAGTAAGGAACACAATGAATAAATTTACTAATAAAGTTCGGATCTGATAAGGCATATAAGCTCCAGTGCTTACATACACATAATGAGAGGGGGAAATTATAGAAATCTGTAAGGTGACTTATGAAGTGCGTGTTAAACTCCTATAAATAAAATTATTATTTTTTTCTTTTCGAAGTTAATGTGATATGCCACCTCACAGCTCCATAATACTTTTATATTTTGGTATAAATAATAATGATACTTTATATTATGTATTTTATATTTAAAATGCTTCTTTGGTTTTTAGAAAATATATAATTCCATGGTTGATAATATCCAGATTATTTTTCGATGATGATATAATTTGTTATATAATGAGCATGTCACTCCCCACACAATATATTCCGGTGTGCTTTTTAGGGAGTGATTTTGGCTGTATTTTTTTATTTTTTTAAATTACATTTTACTATTTCTTACAGTGCTCTGGTTGATAGAACTTTATTATTGCTAGCCTTAAAACTAAGCGATCGTGCATTGAAAGCGTTTTTTCTTGGTGAGTTATTCGCTAAGTGGTAACATTTAAGCAATACGTAGATATTTGATAATGGCTTCATTCAACCAACTGCACTTCTTTGAATTATTGCAAAATTAATCGCATCCATATCATTATGAGTATATTTAAAATACCCAAGAAATATTCACTATCATTGTTATTCATTCAGTTCATTTTTAGTAAACTGAAGAGACACAATTATATGAATTGAATACGAATTAAAACAAACTTTCCGTTTTTCAAACTCTGCTCAACTAAAAAAAAAAAAAAGGTTACTCACTTGAAGAACTATTTCAATACGAGGGTAAATACAAGATCTCAATGCTGTACTCGTACAATTTCAGTAGAGTATCGTCATGTTAGTAGACTGGTGCTATCCTCTGTAACTCTTTTACTTGTGAAGTCAAAATGAAATTATAAAAAATGTCTAATTGAATTTTTGAAAATTCAGATTTGTTTTTAGCTTGTAGATATGTATTTAGGCACAGACGCGTGATTCATTGAATCTAATCCAGTGGTTCTCAAAGGGTGCGCCCTGTGGTATTCCAGAGAAATATGTGTCCAGATATAAAAATAAAAATAGTTACTCTATTATACCTTTTCATTACGGATATACCGCTCTTTTTGTCAACACATCATTTTTATGTTAATTAACAGCGGCTTTTCTTGCAAAGAGAACAAGAATATGGTTTATTCTTGTTGTGTATATTACTTATTTTAAAAGTGTTGGAAGTGGATGTTATGTGCATATTACTCATTTTCAGATAAATACACCCAAATAAAATGGATAGATTTCTCAAAAAGAAGCGTGATATTGAAGAATCGGATTCTGGAAGTGAGCAAAAGTTAAGTGCAAGTAAGAAAGCAAAATCGCGGCCTACTCGCAAATATAATGAAAGTTATTTAAGCTTTGGTTTCACCTGGACCGGAAGTGAAGATCATCCTTTGCCGCTATGTTTAGTATGTGGATGTCAAATCGCGTTTATTCGAAAAGCTTTGTATCGATATGGATTCACAACACAGACGGCTGCTTTTACACACTGAGGTGAGGTGGCTGTCAAGGGGGAAAGTACTTACCCGTGTACACGAGCTAAACATTTTAAAATTGAGTAAACATTTTAAAACTATACACTCTAATTTACAAGATAAATCTGTAAGTTTTTTCAAGAGATTGTCTGAACAGCAAACAAAAGCGGCAAATTCTTTTAAAGGTATAATGACTGTTTCTGATAAAGCTCAAATCGCTTCTTATCAAGTCTCAGAACTGATAGCAAAAAATATGAAAGATCATACTTGAGGTGAGTCACTTATTTTGCCTGCATGCAAAAAAATGGTCATGACAATGCTAGGAAATGAAGCAGCAATGAAAATAAGCAAAATTCCTCTATCCAACGATACAGTTCACAGGCGTATTATAAAACTGTCTTCTGATATCGAGAAAAATGTATGCAGTAATAAACTTCAGTATTCAAATTTTGCATTGCAAGTTGATGAGTCAACAGACATTACCAACAAGGCGCAACTCTTAGCATTCGTCCGTTTTATTAATGAAGATCAAATAGTAAATCAGTTTCTTTTTTGCAAAGAATTAAGTGTGTCTACAAAAGGTGAGGACGTTTTTAACATTTTGAATAGCTATCTTGATAAATGGCAGTTAACATGGAAGTCGTGTGTAGTCATTTGTACAGATGGAGCCCCTTCCATGGTAGGCTGTGTTAAGGGCCTTACATCTTTTGTAAAAAAACAAAATGAGAATGTTATCGTATCTCACTGTTTTCTTCATAGGGAGGCCTTGATGGCAAAAACATTGGGAGAAAAATTAAGAGAAGTTTTAGATCAAGTTGTTCAGATGGTAAACTTTATTAAAACAAGACCTGTCAAATCGAGTTTATTCGAAAAGCTTTGTATCGATATGGATTCACAATACAGACGGCTGCTTTTACACACTGAGGTGAGGTGGCTGTCAAGGGGGGAAAGTACTTACCCGTGTACACGAGCTACGACAAGAACTTCTTGCGTTTTTTGAAGAGATGAAACAATTACATTTTTGTAACCTCCTTCGGTGCGAATTTTGGATTGCCAGGTTACAGTATTTGGCCGATATATTTCAGCAGCTCAATATTTTGAATACTAGCATGCAAGGGAAAAAAGAAAATATTCTCACATCCACTGACAAAATGAAAGCGTTTCAGAGAAAACTACACATTTGGAAAAGAAAAGCTGTTGAAGGTAATTTGGAAATGCTTCCATTGGTAAGTAACACTTGCATAAATGAAACACTTCCAATAATAGTTGAACATTTAACAAGTTTAGAAGAAAATTTGAGTTCTTATTTTCCATCACTTAACACTGAACAATACGGTTGGATTAGAAACCCATTTATGGAAACTTCAAGTGATTTTGGTTTAACATTAACAGAAGAAGAAGAACCGGCAGCTATATCCACAGATCGTGGATTGATGATTAAACATAAGGAATTGTCTCTTGAAGCCTTTTGGATTTCTATAAAAGAAGAATATGTATCAATATCTAAAAGAGCTTTGGACATTTTACTACAATTTTCAACATCATATTTATGTGAATTAGGATTATCTACCCTCACCACAATTAAGTGTAAAAAGAGAGAGAGGAACGCTTCAGTGTATTGACGAGAAAATGAGAGTTTGCCTTTCAAATATATGCCCAAACATTAAAGCAATCGCTAGGACATATTAGGCCTATGTTTCTCATAAACACAAGAATGAATAAACTTAAGGAATGTTTCATTTTATTTTTTTTATCGCATTATTTTTTTTCCTGTAATATTTGACTTAATTATTATAACATATTTCTCAGAAATTTGTATATAGTGCGCCTACAATTATTTGTAGGATTTTAAATGCGCCCTGACTTCAAAAAGTTTGAGAACCACTGATCTAATCTATTGCACAAGCACGGTACAATATTCATAAACAAAAAATAAATCATTGGTTCTCCAAAATTCCATTTTTTTTCCCTTGTTTCGAAGTCCCTTTAATGTTTTAGGCTTAACAATTATTACTAGAGTTACTCGACTTTATAAATGTAATATACATAGCAGTTAATCCTATCTAATCTGGTGAGCTGATAGAGTTTCATGCTAAATGATAGCATTTTCAAATAATTTCAGAATTGGCGAAGATTTATTATGAACAAAACTGGCAATTATCAGATATTTACAACGTTCGAAGTCTGGAAATCTGTAAACGTTTAAGATAATGATCTCTTAAAATGTTAGTTTAGTACTCAGAGTAAATTTAAACATTAATTAAATATGTAGCGAGTGATAACAAGAAGTCAAAATCACAGCACATTAAAGCAATATTCAAAGGATTAATTAAATATTTGCAATCGTTAAAATGTGCCTTTCAGTAAAACGAGACTACAATCTCGTATTTCCTGTTTTCTTTTATTTTCTAATGAAAGTGTGCGAATAAATGAAATGGAAAATGACATCGGTTATTCTTTATGTAAGAATTTTAATTGCTATTAATATTATTAATCACTAATACGTATTTTTATAAGACGTCTTCCCTTTCAATAATTCTATAATGATTTCTTCTCGGTAATTAAGGTTAATAGCTGATATAAGTATCTTGAGATCGATTACGTGTTTTGCGTTAAACAGCGTTATATTTATTTATTTATTTATATTTAATAGTATACAATAAAACACCTAAAGCTTCACAAATAACATTGGCTTTTAACGTGTATAGTACAAAGACACTTAAAAAAATTAAATAAAGCTGGAATCAATAGATTTCTAATAAATTGCGATAAGATTTTGTCTTAGCGTTACTAATTTTGTACATTTCTTAGATTTTTTTGTTCATTGGACATTTTTGTTAATTTATTTTATCGAATTAAAACATATGCGGTACAGTACACGTTACACAAAATCTTAAACTATTATCGCTTTATTATTTGCTAAATAAGTAACATAGTTTTATGCTTTCTTAACTTACATTGATAAATTCTACACATTTTTTTTTTAATAGACTACGTTTATTGCTAAATTTTCGATCCTGCAGAAATTAAGGTCAGCATGGAAACTTCCGTGGTACCCGAGGATAAAAAAAGTTGTATAAGAAATTGATGATTTTTATAATTATTTTTATTAAAAATAATTCATTGCAGGGCAGCAAAGCATGCATCTCAGATTAGGCTTCAAATATGTGTCACATAAAATACGTTGTGAATTTTTAAAATTATTATTATTATTATTATTATTATTATTATTATTATTACACGGACATCTCCATGGAAGCCTACTAACATTTCATCAAGCTCTAACATCATTCTCACATGTTTGTCATACTTCGTTTTAAACTTATTCATCGACAAATCACGCACAACAGACTTTAACAACCAATTTCAATCATTCACTGCTCTCCAAGCAAAAAAAATCGAGTCCTTACAATCTTGATAAGTACGCTGTTATTCAATTTCCGAGTATGTCCATACTAGCCATATACCGAAAAATTTCCTACATATCAATACTCTTTAAATAACTTACATGTCTCTGTCATTATTCTCCATTTTCCTCCAATCAACCAATTTCTGCAATCTACACATCTTTATCTATCCTCATAAGGAGCAATTCATTAGATATGTCACCATCTTTGTCTCTTGTTTCTGAATCCTCTCCACCTCTTCCACACCCTTAAAAAAAATCCAGGTGACTAGATATTGTCCATAACAATCTAGTTATGATAGACAATATGCAGTCTCCAATCAATTTTGCAATCAACAATGAACATTGCATATACAGTACTCATAATGTGTGGCACGTGATATCAATGATACTTTTTTACGTTGATTCTACTATCATGTGTCTATTTTTGATATTATAAGATCTGCTTTTATGCGCAATCATCTTTGTTAACAATCTTGATATTCCTGAAGAATTATACCATAGTGTAGGAAGTTGAATAAAAAAACACCTCATATTCTATGTAGTTATACTATTTTTTTATTAACATTATCATTATTTTGTTCGGTAATCTGTGTGAAAATTTGATGATTCCAAACTATACATTCCAATCTTTCAATACAAAGATTGTATTATTAGAATATGATATTCACATGACTATCATTTCTAATAAGGCAATTTATAAATGACTTGTTAGTTGATATTTTTTTTTTAATTCGTCAATGAGGTTTTCAATGTACATCACCGCTACGTTTATTCGCCATATATCTCATAATTTATTTATTTATTTTTTATTTTTTTCAAAAATTAAAAAATCTTTATCCTTCTATGGTTGTCATTTTATTCGCAATACATACTCATACGATAACTGCAAACATAAAAATAACACACATGCTAGCTAGGAAGGCTAAAAAAAGCAGCGGCATGA